>NC_140987.1:352420246-353734586 GCF_052327205.1 Somniosus microcephalus | reverse complement strand
TCTCTCTCTCTCTTCTCCCCCCAATCTCTCTCTCTCTTCTCCCCCCAATCTCTCTCTCTCTTCTCCCCCCAATCTCTCTCTCTCTTCTCCCCCCAATCTCTCTCTCTCTTCTCCCCCCAATCTCTCTCTCTCTTCTCCCCCCAATCTCTCTCTCTCTTCTCCCCCAATCTCTCTCTCTCTTCTCCCCCCAATCTCTCTCTCTCTTCTCCCCCCAATCTCTCTCTCTCTTCTCCCCCCAATCTCTCTCTCTCTTCTCCCCCCAATCTCTCTCTCTCTTCTCCCCCCAATCTCTCTCTCTCTTCTCCCCCAATCTCTCTCTCTCTTCTCCCCCCAATCTCTCTCTCTCTTCTCCCCCCAATCTCTCTCTCTCTTCTCCCCCCAATCTCTCTCTCTCTTCTCCCCCAATCTCTCTCTCTCTCCCCCAATCTCTCTCTCTTCTCCCCCCAATCTCTCTCTCTCTCTCTCCCCCCAATCTCTCTCTCTCTTCTCCCCCCAATCTCTCTCTCTCTTCTCCCCCCAATCTCTCTCTCTCTTCTCCCCCAATCTCTCTCTCTTCTCCCCCCAATCTCTCTCTCTTCTCCCCCCAATCTCTCTCTCTTCTCCCCCCAATCTCTCTCTCTTCTCCCCCCAATCTCTCTCTCTCTTCTCCCCCAATCTCTCTCTCTCTCCTCCCCCAATCTCTCTCTCTCCTCCCCCCAATCTCTCTCTCTCCTCCCCCCAATCTCTCTCTCTCCTCCCCCCAATCTCTCTCTCTCCTCCCCCCAATCTCTCTCTCTCCTCCCCCCAATCTCTCTCTCTCCTCCCCCCAATCTCTCTCTCTCCTCCCCCCAATCTCTCTCTCTCCTCCCCCCAATCTCTCTCTCTCCTCCCCCCAATCTCTCTCTCTTCTCCCCCCAATCTCTCTCTCTCTTTCTTCTCCCCCACTCTCTCTCTCTCTCTCTCCTCCCCCCACTCTCTCTCTCTCTCTCCTCCCCCCACTCTCTCTCTCTCTCTCCTCCCCCCACTCTCTCTCTCTCTCTCTCCTCCCCCCACACTCTCTCTCTCTCTCTCCTCCCCCCAGTCTCTCTCTCTCTCACCCCGTCTCTCTCTCCTTCCCTATCTCTCTCTCTCCTTCCCCTATCTCTCTCTCTCCTTCCCCCTCTCTCTGTCTCTCCTTCCCCCTCTCTCTCTCTCCTTCCCCCTCTCTCTCCTTCCCCCTCTCTCTCTCTCCTTCCCCCTCTCTCTCCTTCCCCCTCTCTCTCTCTCCTTCCCCCTCTCTCTCTCCTTCCCCCCCTCTCTCTCTCCTTCCCCCCCTCTCTCTCTCCTTCCCCCCCTCTCTCTCTCCTTCCCCCCCTCTCTCTCTCTCCTTCCCCCCCTCTCTCTCTCCTTCCCCCTCTCTCTCTCTCCTTCCCCCTCTCTCTCTCTCCTTCCCCCTCTCTCTCTCTCCTTCCCCCTCTCTCTCCTTCCCCCTCTCTCTCCTTCCCCCTCTCTCTCTCTCCTTCCCCCTCTCTCTCTCTCCTTCCCCCTCTCTCTCTCTCCTTCCCCCTCTCTCTCTCTCCTTCCCCCTCTCTCTCTCTCCTTCCCCCTCTCTCTCTCTCCTTCCCCCTCTCTCTCTCTCCTTCCCCCTCTCTCTCTCTCCTTCCCCCTCTCTCTCTCTCCTTCCCCCTCTCTCTCTCTCTCCTTCCCCCTCTCTCTCTCTCTCCTTCCCCCTCTCTCTCTCTCTCCTTCCCCCTCTCTCTCTCTCTCCTTCCCCCTCTCTCTCTCTCTCCTTCCCCCTCTCTCTCTCTCTCCTTCCCCCTCTCTCTCTCTCTCCTTCCCCCTCTCTCTCTCTCTCCTTCCCCCTCTCTCTCTCTCTCCTTCCCCCTCTCTCTCTCTCTCCTTCCCCCTCTCTCTCTCTCTCCTTCCCCCTCTCTCTCTCTCTCCTTCCCCCTCTCTCTCTCTCTCCTTCCCCCTCTCTCTCTCTCTCCTTCCCCCTCTCTCTCTCTCTCCTTCCCCCTCTCTCTCTCCTTCCCCCCCTCTCTCTCTCTCCTTCCCCCCTCTCTCTCCTTCCCCCCCTCTCTCTCTCCTTCCCCCTCTCTCTCCTTCCCTCTCTCTCTTCCCCCCCAGTCGCTCCCTCTCTCTCTTCCAACAACAACATGCCTCAAAAAGCCTCGGCACCGCCGGGCTCCCCCAGCTAGTGTATATATATAGATAGATATCAGAGTGCATCATGAACTCGCCGTTATTTTTCCAGGAAGGTTTGGCCCATTAGGACAGCTCGTCTGGGTCACATTGCTGATAAACAAAATGGCCACGGAATCCTTAACAATAATAAAAGCATTATACGGAAAATATTACTCTGCCAAGGTTAGATACAATATTATCAATCCAGCAATTTCACAGACTTAAATCAGTTTCAATGTAATGTCGACCAGTAAAAAAACATTTACATGTTTGAAGTGAGCCTGGGTCCTGCTCCTGAGAAATTTTATGGGACTATGTGGAATTTATTTGGAAAAATAATCATTCAGTAACCCACATTTCATTTTTCTTTTAAACTGATAAAAAACCTTCACTGTTCTATACTGATAAATCTGTGATGGATTTGGATGGCGGCAGCCTTTCTGCCACTGAGGAACCAAACTTAGCTTGCTTTGATAATTTACTGGCAAAGTTTTAAAGGCAAAATGAATAGAAGACTTGGCACAAATAACTGTTTATATCTACAAGGAGGTCACAAGTGTCTTAAAATCCCTTTGATGTCGCAACCAAGCATCAACACCCAAAGCATTCATTACTCAATTATTGAATACAGCATGTGTACTTGTGCACGTATTTAAATACTTACAGTATTGATATGGTTAGTGACCTTGTGGGATCATTAGTTTTAAGTGAGTACATGATGACTGTCTCTTCTAAGGTCATAAGTGCCTGGGAATTTAAAATAAGCATCAGCTCCCCATGCAATGGTCCTTCATGCTTATTATCGAATACATGTTCTTGCACATCGTTTGCTGTCACCTCCAACTCCCAGTGCTAATGTCATGCTATTACTGTTATAGGGATTGGTTAGATTGTTGATCACGTGAACATGGCCCAAAAACATATATTCCAACACAGCTTCAGTCTTTTTTGGAACACAGCATGCAATGCAATTATGATATAATTATCTCTTTTGTGATCACTTTCTGTTGTAAGTTCTAATTTTGCAATAAAGATTCTGTGTGAATTTATTAAAGCTGCTTGTTTCTAAATGAGCACAAAATAGTAAATATTCTGAATGATTACTTCCTGCAAGACACAAGCAACACACCGGGCAGGATTTTCATTGGGCTGTGGAGGCGGGATTGGAGGCATGTGGGAGGTTAAAATCCCGAAATCGGGGGGCATGAACCCATCCCACCTCCAACCCGCCTGCATGCCAGTTTCAAAGGAGGTGGGTACCCGAACCGCACTGGGACCCGCCTCCCTGAGGCGGGAAGGGGATTAGTGCCAATTAATTGCCTGTTAACAGGTAGTTAACAGGCAGTTTTTAGCCTAATCCCTATTTTCATTGGTGAAATGTAGGATTCCCGACGGCTCCAAACCACGCCAAGTTAGCAAAGCAGGCCATTGGGATCAAGGACTTGGAGGGGTCGAGATGTCCGGTGTTCAGGTGAGTGATGGGTGCATGAGTGCAAAGATAAGTGTGTGTAAAGTGTTTAAAGAAGTTTTACTTACATGTACTTACCTTTACAGCCTTCTTTCCTCCAGGTCTCGGGAGTCCCTTATCTCACCGGCACAGAAAGCAGAATGGCTGCGAGCTGTCAAAAGTTCCAGCATTCAGCTTTCTGTTCCGGGGAGATCTCTAAATCATCCTGAGAGGAAGGAAATAACCAAGAGTACAGATTGTCAATGTTTGACAGCTTCAAACAGCTGTGAAACGCTGATATTTCATCTGTCAAAAGGTCTTGACAGATGAAATATCAATCTGTGACATCACCTGTTGCCAGGTGGCCCTTAATTGGCCTGCTTAGCCCACTGGGTGGGCTCAACAAGGTCAATCAAGTCAAAATTGCGTGGGTTGGCTAGAACTCAATGGAGGCGGGACTACAACCCTGAAAGTTGTAGTCCCGCCGCCTACCCGCTTCCTCAATGAAAATCCAGCCCACCATCTCAAAAGAGATGGAGGTCTTAGAAAGGCTAAAAGGGCTCCAAACAAATAAATCCCCAGGATAGATGGTATTTATCCCAGAGTGCTGAGAGAGACCCGGGAGGAGATTCAACAATCTTTATGAGGGAGTCACTGTAAACTGGAGAGAGTTACCAAAAGATTGGAAATAGGTCAACTTGATGCCCATATTCAAACATGGGGATAAAATAGACACAGGCAACTGTAGACCCAATAGTCAATTCTGTGTAAAATAATGGCATCAATTATCAGAGGTAAACTTGAGCATCATCTGTACAACAACAACGTAGTAAACAGCAGTCAGCATGGATTCAGAAGGGGAAGATCCTCCCTGACCAACCTCCTCAACTTCTCCAAGGAAGTGATGGTACAACTGGACTGGGGAAAGCTCTACAATGTGGTGTACCAAGACTTCCAAAATACATGGGGCAAAGCTTTACACAAAATGCTACTAGTTAAGCTCAAAGTTGTGGGGATTTAAGGTAAATATCAGGAACGGATAATAAATTGGCTGAAGGGTAGAAAACAACCAATATTTGTTCAAGGTGTTATGTCAGAGAGCAGAAGTACTGAGTGGGTGGGGGAGCGGGAGGTGGGAGGGGAGTGGTGGGTGGAGTGGGGGACAGAGATCTGTGTTGAGTCTGCTGCTGTTTTGAATTTACATCAAACACTTGGATTCAGGAACTCATTGGAAATTGGTCAAATTTGAAGATACCGAATTAGGAAGGATAGTGGAATTACATACATAGGGAAATATGAAATAGGAGCAGGAGTAGGCCATTCGGCCCTTCAAGCCTGCTCCGCCAATCAATAAGATCATGGTTGATCTTCTACCTCAACTTCACCTTCCCACTCTATCCTCATATCCCTTGATTCCTTTAACTATCGATCTCGGTCTTCAATATACTCATCAACTGAGCATCCTCTGGGGTAGAGAATTCCAAAGATTCACAACCTTTTGAATGAAGCAATTTTTCCTCATTTCAATCTTAAATGGCCGATCCCTTATTCTGAGACTGTGGGCTAAAAATTGAGTAGCGCCCCCTGTGGGGCGCTAACTTCACCGGGCCCCAGAAAAATTAGTACCCCTGCAACGGAAATTGAGTGGTAGTGCCCCAAGAGGGAAGCGGGGCACTCTGGAAGTGTCCCACCTCCCTCTTGGGGCACTGCAAGGGAATATCACGGTACTATGTGGTGCTGCAGCATGTCGCGCCGCGGTATTGCAGGTAAGGAGGCCGGGGATGAGAGCGGAGGCAGGTGCTGGCAGGTGGCCAGCAACAAAAATGGCTGCCCGGCACCTTGCCTTTAAAGAGCGCCTTCCCGGCCGCAGGAAGGCCCCCCTGACCCTGTCGGACATAGTGTCCGGCGGTAAGTTGGGGGACTCTACTGAAGATCGTGGCCGGGGCGCGAGCGGGGCGCTGTACGTGGTGATGACATCATTGCCGGCAGCGCAGCGCCGCGCCGCGGGACGCTACCAGTTACCACCACCGCTAACCTCCCGCTGAATTTCGCGGGAGGCGTTGGTGGCGCTGCGCCCGGGTGCTAATTGCTTTGCGCCCCGCTAGCGCCCTAAGAGGGCGCTAACGGGAGGTGCAAAACAACCAAATTTTTCCCCCCAAAACTGTACTCAGTACTCCAGGTGTGGTCTCACCAAGGTCCTATATAATTACAGTAAGACTACTCTTATACTCTAATTCCTTTGTGATAAAGGCTTACATACCATTTGCTTTCCTAATTGCTTGCTGTACCTGCATGTTAGGTTTCTGTGATTCATGAACAAGGACACCCAGGTCTCTCTGAATACCTACATTTCCCAGTCTCTCACCATTTAAAAAAATATGCTGCCTTTCTCTTTTTCCTACCAAAGTGAATAACTTAACAATTCTGCACATTATATTCCATCTGCCATGTCCTTGCCCAATCAATTAACCTGTCTAAATCACTTTGCAGCCTCCTTGCATCCACCTAACATTTTACTTTCCCACCTAACTTTGTATCATCAGCAAACTTGGATATATTACACTCGGTCCCCTCCTCTAAGTCATTGATATAGACTGTAAATAGCTGAGACCTCAGCACTGATCCCCCACTAGTTACAGCTTGCTAACCTGAAAATGACCCGTTTATTCAATATATTACCCCCAATCCCATGAGCCCTAATTTTGTGTAATAATCTCTTGTGTGGCACCTTATCCAATGCTTTTTGAAAATCAAAACACACTACATCCACTGATTCCACCTTATCCACCCTGCTAGTTACAACCTCTAAACACTCGAACAGATTTGTCAAACACGATTTCCCTTTCATAAATCTGACAATCATGTTATGGTTTTCTAAGTGCCCTATTACCATGACCCTAATAATAGATTCTAGCATTTTCCCTACTACAGATGTCTGGCTAAATAACCTATGGTTCCTTGTTTTCTCTTTCCCTCCTTTCTTGAATAGCAGGGTTACGCTTGCTACCTTCCAATCCATGGGGACCGTTCTAGAATCTGGGGAATTCTGGAAGATCAAAACCACTGCATCCACTATCTCTGTAGCCACCTCTTTTACAACACTAAGATGGGAAAGGTAGCATAGTGGTTATGTTACTGGACTAGTAATCCAGCAGGACTGGACTAATGATCCTAGGAGCGACATGAATTCAAATCCCACCACAGCAGCTAAGGAATTTAAATTCAGTTAATTAAATCCTTCTCCACCGTCATCCAGCTGGGTGGGACTGCACTCGCCTGGTTCCATTCTTATCTATCTAATTGTGACCAGAGAATCACCTGCAACGGCTTCTCATCCTGCTCCTGCATCGTTACTTCTGGTGTCCCCCAAGGGTCTATCCTTGGCCCCCTCCTATTGTTCATCTACATGTTGCCCCTTGGTGACATCATCCGAAAACACAGCGTCAGTTTCCATATGTAGGTTGACGACACCCAGCTCTACCCCTCTACCTCTTCTCTCGACCCCTCCATGGTCTCTACATTGTCAGACTGCTTGTCCGACTTACAGTTCTGGATGAGCAAAAATTTTCTCCAATTAAATATTGGGAAGACAGAAGCCATTGTTTTCGGTCGGAAGGAAATCTGCCGTCCTTACCTCGTCTGGCCTATATGCAACTCCAGACCCACACCAATACGGTTGACTCTTAACTGCCCACTGAAATGGCCTAGCAAGCCACTCAGTTGTAACAAACCGCTACATAAAATGATAATAAGAATAAAACTGGATGGACAACCCGGTATCGACCTTGGCACCGGCATAACAATGGCACACTCAGCCCAGTTGACCCTGCAAAGTCCTCCTCACCAACATCTGGGGACGTGCCAAAATCAGGAGAGCTGTCCCACAGACTAGTCAAGCAACAGCCTGTCATACTCACAGAATCATATCCTTCAGCCAATGTCCTAAACTCCTCCATCACCATCCCTGGGTATGTCCTCTCCCACCGGCAGGATTGACCCACCAGGGGTGGTGGCACAGTGGTATACAGTCGGGAAGGAGTGGCCCTGGGAGTCCTCAACATTGACTCCGGACCCCATGAAGTCTCATGGCTTCAGGTCAGGAATGGGCAAAAAAAACTCCTGCTGATTACCAGCTACCGCCCTCCCTCAGCTGATGCATCAGTACTCCTCCATGTTGAATGCCACTTGGAAGTAGCACTGAAGGTAGCAAGGGCACAGAAGGTACTCTGGGTGGGGGACTTCAATGTCCATCAACAATAGTGGCTCGGTAGCACCACTACTGACCGAGCTGGTCGAGTCCTGAAGGAAATATCTGTCAGACTGGGCCTGCGACAGGTGGTGAGAGAACCAACACGAAGGAAAAACCTACCTGACCTCGTTCTCACCAATCTACCTGTCGCAGATGCATCTCTCCAGGACAGCATTGGTAGCAGTGACCACTGCACAGTCATTGTGGAGACGAAGTCCAGTCTTCACACTGAGGACACCCTCCGTCATGTTGTGTAGTACAACCACTGTGCTAAATGGGATAGATTCAGAACAGATCTAGCAGCTCAAAACTGGGCATCCATGAGGCGCTGTGGGACATCAGCAGCAGTAGAATTGTATTCCACCACAATCTGTAACCTCATGGCAGGCATATCCCTCACTCCACCATTACTATCAAGCCAGGGGAGCAACCGTGGTTCAATGATGAGTGTAGAAGAGCATGTCAGGAGCAGCACCAGGTGTACATAAAAATGAGGTGCCAACCTGGGGAAGCTGCAACACCGGACAACCTGCATGCTAAAAAGTGGAAGCAGCATGCTATAGACAGGGCTAAGTGATCCCACAATCAATGGATCAGATCAAAGCTCTGCAGTCCTTCTACACCAGTCGTGAATGGTGGTGGACCATTAAACAACTAACGGAAGGAGGAGGCTCCATTAATATCCCCATCCTCAATGATGGTGGAGCCTAGCATGTGTGTGAAAAAGACAAGGCTGAAGCGTTTGCAACCATCTTCAGCCAGAACTGCCGAGTGGATGATCCATATCGTCCTGAGGTCCCCACCATCACAGAAACCAGTCTTTAGCCAATTCGATTCTCTTCACATGATATCAAGAAATGGCTGAGCGCACTGGATACAGCAAAGGCTATGGGCCCCGACAACATCCCAGCGGTCGTGCTGAATACTTGTGCTCCAGAACTAGCCGCGCCTCTAGCCAAGCTGTTCCAGTACAGCTACAAAAATGGCCCGTCTATCCATCAATGTGGAAAACTGCTCAGGTATGTCCTGTCCACAAAAAGCAGGACAAATCCAATCCAACCAATTACCACCCCATCAGTCGACTCTCAATCATCACAAAGTGATGGAAGGTGTCATTGACAGTGCAATCAAGTGGCATTTACTCACCAATAACCTGCTCACTGATGCCCAGTTTGCATTCCGCCATGACCACTCGGCTCCAGACCGCATTACAGCCTTGGTCCAAATATGGACAAAGGAGCTGAATTCCAGAGGTGAGGTGAGAGTGACTGCCCTTGACATCAAGGCAGCATTTGACCGAGTGTGGCATCAAGGAGCCCTAGTAAAACTGAAGTCAATGGGAATCAGGGGGAAAGCGCTCCAATGGCTGAAGTCACCTAGCACAAAGGAAGATGGTTGTGGTGATTGGATGTCAATCATCTCAGCCCCAGGACATCGCTGCAGGAGTTCCTCAGGGCAGTGTCCTAGGTCCAAACATCTTCAGCTGCTTCATCAATGACCTACCCTCCATCATAAGGTCAAAAGTGGGGATGTTCGCTGATGACTGCACAGTGTTCAGCGCCATTCACAACTCCTCAGATAATGAAGCACTCTATGCCCGCATGCAACAAGACCTGGACGATATTCAGGCTTGGGCTGATAAGTGGCAGGTAACATTCGTGCCGCACAAGTGCCAGGCAATGACTATCTCCAACAAGTGAGTGTCTAACCACTGCCCCTTGACATTAAATGGCATTACCATCACTGAATTCTGCACCATCAACATCCTGGGGGTCACCATTGACCAGAAACTTAACTGGTCCAGCCACATAAATACTGTGGTAACAAGAGCAGTTCAGAGGCTGGGTATTCTGCAGTGAGTGTCTCACCTCCTGACTCCCCAAAGCCTTTCCACCATCTACAAGGCACAAGTCAGGAGTGTGATGGAATACTCTCCACTTGCCTGGATGAGTGCAGCTCCAACAACACTCAAGCAGCTTAACACCATCCAGGACAAAGCAGCTCACTTGATTGGCACCCCATTCACCACTTTAAACATTCACTCCCTCCACCACTGGCATACCGTGGCTGCAGTGTGTACCATCTACAAGATGCGCTGCAGCAACTCGCCAAGGCTTCTTCGGCAGCACTTTCCAAACCAGCGACCTCTACCGTCTAGAAAGACAAGAGCAGCAGGCACATGGGAACACCACCACCTCCAAGTTCCCCTCCAGGTCACACACCATCCTGACTTGGAAGTATATCATTGTTCCTTTATCGTCGCTGGGTCAAAAGCCTGGAACTCCCTCCCTAACAGCACTGTGGGAGTACCTTCAGCACACGGACTGCAGTGGCTCAAGAAGGCGACTCACCACCACCTTCTCAAGGGCAATTAGGGATGGGCAATAAATGCTGGCCTTGCCAGCGACGCCCACGGCCCATGAACGAATAAAAAACAAGGTCCAGGGGATTTGTTTACTTTTAGTCCTATTAATTTCTCCAGTACGATTTCTTTAGTAATACTAGTTTCTTTAAATTCCTCATTCTCACTAGGCCCTTGGTTTCCCCACTAGTTCCAAAAAAAAATTGTGTTTTCTCCCATGAAGACAGATACAAAGTATTAATTTAATGTCACTGCCATTTCCTTATTTCCCATTATAATTTCTCCTGTCTCTGCCTCTAAAGGACCCACATTTACTTTTGCTAATCTCTTCCTTTTTACATATAGAAGCTTTTACAACCTTTTTCTATGTCTCTTGCTAGTTTACTCTCATATTCTATTTTCTCTTCATCAATTTCTTGGTCCTTCTTTGCTGAATTCTAAAATCCTCCCAATCCTCAGGTTTACTACTCTTTTTGGCAATATTATAAGCCTGTTCCTTCATTCTAATACTCTCTTTAACTTCTCTTTGTAGCTACGGTTGGACCACTTTTCCCGTGTGGTTTTTATTCCTTAAGGGAATGTATATTCGTTGCAAATTATGAATTAATTCTTTAAATGTTTGCCATTGTTTATCTATCATCATATCTTTTAATCTAGTTTCCAAATCTACCTTAGCCAACTTGCCCCTCATACCTACGTAGTTTGCCTTGTTCAGATTTAAGATCCTAGGATTGAATGACATAGCTCAAAAATTCCAGAATGTGTTAGACAAATGTGTAAGTGGGCAGAATAATGGCTAGTGAAACTTAATGCAGACAAGTGTAAAGTAATACATATAGGAAGGAAGAATGGGTGACACACGTACTCCATGAATGGTGGTGAAATAACTAAGGATAAAGGTGGAAAGAGACCCAGGTGTCTTAATTAACTCAACACTCAACATATCCAATCATTGAAGAGCAGCAATCACCAGAGCCAATGGAATGTTGAACTATATAATCTAAACAGCAGAATACAAGACAGAAGAAGTCATGATCAAACTGTACAGTGCTCTGGTCAGACCACACCTCTGGTGCTATGTCCAGTTTTGATCAATGATATAGAAGGGAGGCATTCAAGTGCTGGAGGCAATGTGGAGAAAGGCCGTGAGATTGATGCTAAGGGCTCGATTTTTGTTCCCGAGGTGGGTTGGAGTCGGGTTGCGTGGTGGGCGGCTTCCGGAGCCGCTTCCGGCAAGGTCAGCTGCTGATGTCCGATTTTAATTAAATCAGCTTGTTGATTTCAATGAGGCGCGCTGGCCGGTCCAATGAGTGCGATTGGGTCGGCTGGCTGCTTCTGATGACGTCATCATAGCAGCTGCTTTTAAAGCTGCCATTCAGCCTCAGCCTTTCTCTTGTGGATTCTGATAGTCTGTCATTTTGCTACAACCACAATGAGTTCTTCCAGAGGCAAGGCAGTTCCACGATTTAATGATGAGTCCCTCCATGCTCTTGTCGATACTGGAAGAGGGCGCAGGGAGATTCTCTTCCCTCCTGATGGCCGGAGGAAGCCTCCTTAGCAGACCAAGGCAGCCTGGCTGCACATTGCTGAGGAGGTCAGCGCAAGGTCTGTGTGTTCATGCTCATGGATCCAGTGCCGAAAAAGGTTTAATGATCTTGTGCGAACATCAAAAGTGAGTATCCTGCCTAAGCACCCCTTAGAGTCGCTCTCACTGTTATGAAGCGACAACAAACAGTGCACAGGGAGCTAGCTTCCTCTTGGCACCTTACCCTTTCTTCATCTCCCTCAAAGCTTCTATGGTAGGGATTCTTCACACTCACTCCATCAATCTCGCTGAAACTCCACTTGTGTCCCTCCTTGCAGGAAAAGATAGCCCACAATAAGAGAGAGAGAGCACTGACTGGAGGAGGTACACCAACCCTAGCAACATTGACAAGTGCTGAGGAGGCTGCACATGAAATTGTTGGAGGTGGCGAGGATCTGGAAGTTGGTGATGGAGAGACGGGCACACTAGAGGAAGCTGGTGATGTAATAGAGTTTCATCCCTCTCATTGATATTTAGTGATTGACTGCAATGGCATATGATGTTCATAGAGAATTGCGTTGTAACATCTGCACAAAAGGATGTGTCGGCCACATCAATATCAGATGTCTAAATCACGCCTTTACTCTCCCACAGGACCATCGAGCGCCCCCCTCCCCACGATCCAGGACGAAGAGCCAGACAACTACTCGGAGGAACCTGAAGCCTCTGAGGGAGCAGCGTCACCAGCACTCAGCACACCCAGTACCAGCGCAGCAACGCACACCTCAGTTGGGCCCTCGCGAGTTAGAGTAGTGTTGTCACCTGGTGTATCACAGCGCACAAGTGAGCATCAGCAGATGGTGGAGACAGCGACAGCAATGGAGAGTCCTCGGCGGAGGTCGCAGCAATCTCCTAGCTCTGCTAAGCTGTATGCAGATGCTGTGCCTCTGGGGCCATCCAGAAAAAGAGCATCTCAGGAAATACAGGAAAAAGTGCAGCAGTCTCTGGAAGGGTTTGCCTCCAGGGTTATGCGAGTGTGGAGAGAATGGAGGAGTCCATCGTTAACATCAGCACTGCTGTGGTGGAGGCAATGGTGCATGAATGCATCACCATGGATAGGATGGCAACCTCCGTGGAAATGCTGACAATCTCCATGGAAAGGCTGACAACCGCCATGGAGGAAATAAGTTGCCAGTGTCAGGAAAACATGGTGACTGTTCAAAATAAATTGTCATTTCTGGAGGAGGGATGGGCAGCTATTGAGCAGAGAGACCAGAGCTTCATGGACGTCCTTTTGATGAGGACTGCCAGTGCAGATACGGGTCCTCATGGCCCCCCTGATGTGCAGCAAGGTGCTCTCCAGTCACTTGCCAGCACTGAGGTGTGGCTGACCCATGAGTGGGATGTTGTTGGCAGGCCACAAGGAAGTGTGGGCTCCTCTCAAAGTGCTCGCACCAACATACCACTGCGGCACCCTCGGACAGAGACCCACATTACAGAGCCAACTGAGATGGCCATTTCAGCCCCTGCACAGCCGCAGGAAGAGCAGATTGTTGAAGAGCCCTTCCAGGCTCCCAAACCCAGAGGATGCCCACCAAAGGCATGTAAGCATGCACAACATCCTACTCAACAAGGTGCCTCTACATCTGCTGAAGCCATAGGGGAAGCGCCACATAGAAGCACGCGTAAGAGAAAGATTATGCACATATAGTCACAGGACTCATGTGGGTGTTTTGTCTTTTTTTTCTGACTGTTATTGGTTTGTGATGCTTTTGTCATGTGGTAAAGAAAAATTCTGGCAAACAGTTGATTATGTGGCTTATGTGTTCTGGGAAATGGCAAATGCGCATTGAGGGCTCAGGGCGACTTGATTTTGTAATGCTGATGGTGAAAGTGACAGGAAATAACCAGGCATCGCAGAGATAAGAACATAAGAAATAGGAGCAGGAGTAGGCCAATCGGCCCCTCGAGCCTGCCCCGCCATTTAATAAGATCATGGCTGATCTGATCCTAACCGCCAAACTACTATCACAGAACCATCTCCTGAATCTAACAGAATTAGACACACGAAATAGGAGCAGGATCAGGCTACACAGCCCCTGGGCCCGCTCCACTACCCACAGGGCCATGTCCGATCCGAACCTAGACTCATGTCCAAATTCCTGCCCGTTCCCCGTAACCCTTATTTCCCTTTACTTCTAGGAAACTGTCTATTTCTGTTTTAAATTTATGTAATGATGTAGCTTCTACAGCTTTTTGGGGCAGCATATTCCATGGACCTACCACCCTCTGAGTGAACTGGTTCCTCCTCATCTCAGTTTTGAAAGAGCAGCCCCTTATTCTAAGATTATGCCACCTAGTTCTAGTTTCACCCATCATCGGGAATATCCTCCCCGCATCCACCCGATCCAACCCCTTCACAATCTTATATGTTTCAATAAGATCGCCTCTCATTCTTCTGAACTCCAATGAGTAGAGTCCCAATCTACTCAACCTCTCCTCATATGTCCATCCCCTCATCCCCGGGATTAACCGAGTGAACCTTCTTTGTACTGACTCGAGAGCAAGTATGTCTTTTCTTAAGTATGGACACCAAAACTGTACGCAGTATTCCAGGTGCGGTTTCACCAATACCTTGTACAACTGAAGCACTACATCGCTATTTTTATATCCTATCCCCCTAGCAATGAAAGCCAACATTCCATTGGCCTTCTTAATCACTTGCTGCACCTGCATACTAACCTTTTGAGTTTCGTGCACCAGGACCCCCAGATCCCTTTGTACTTCAGTACTTTCAAGTTTCTTGCCATTAAGATAATAGCTTGCTCTACGATTTTTCCTGCCAAAGTGCATAACCTCACACTTTCCAGTATTGTATTCCATCTGCCAAATCTCTGCCCACTTACTTAGCCTGTCTATGTCCCCTTGCAGGTTTTTTATGTCCTCCTCACTCACTACTTACCCTCCCATCTTAGTATCATCTGCAAACTTTGATATGTTACACTCAGTCCCCTCCTCCAAATCGTTAATATAGATTGTAAAGAGTTGGGGACCCAGCACCGACCCCTGCGGAACACCATTAGTTACTGATTGCCATTCTGAGAATGAACCATTTATCCCAACTCTCTGCCTTCTGTTAGATAGCCAATCATCTATCCATGCCAGAATATTACCCCCAATCCCGTGATTTTTTATCTTAAGCAATAATCTTTTGTGTGGCACCTTGTCAAATGCCTTTTGGAAGTCTAAATACACTACGTCCACTGGTTCCCCTTTATCCACCCTATATGTTACTTCCTGAAAGAACTCCAGCAAATTTGTCAAACATGACTTCCCCTTCATAAAACCATGCTGACTTTGTCCTATTAAATGATGATTATCCAAATGCCCTGTTACTGTCTCCTTAATAATGGACTCCAAATTTTACCTACCACAGATGTTAGGCTAACCGGTCTATAGTTTCCAGCCTTCTGTCTACTGCCCTTTTTAAATAAGGGTGTTACATTAGCAGTTTTCCAGTCTGCCGGGACCTTTGCTGAGTCCAGGGAGTTTTGGAAAATTATTACCAATGCATCCACAATCCCTACCACCACTTCCCTCAAGACCCTAGGATGTAAGCCATCAGGTTCAGGTGATTTATCCGCCTTGAGTCCCATTATTTTACCGAGTACCACTTCCTTAGTGATTTTGATCGTGTTTAGCTCCTCCCCCCCTATAGCCCCCTGTTTGTCCAGTGTTGGGATATTCTTAGTGTCGTCACAGAATCACAGAATCACAGAAACCCCACAGTGAAGATAGAGGCCATTTCGGCCCATCGAGCCTGCACCGACACATATCCCACCCGATCCCCGTAACCCCTACACCAACACATATCCCACCCTATCCCCGTAACCCCACGTATTTAATCCCCCTAACACTAAGGGTCAATTTATCATAGCCAATCAACCTAATCCGCACATCTTTGGATTGTGGGAGGAAACCGGAGCACCCGGAGAAAACCCACGCAAACACGGGGAGAATGTGCAAACTCCACACAGACAGTCACCCGAGGCCGGATTCGAACCTGGGTCCCTGGCGCTGTGAGGCAACAGTGCTAACCACTATGCCACCATGCTGTAAAGACTGATACAAAATATTCATTCAGTGTTTTTGCCATCTCCATATTTCCCACCATTAATTTCCCGGTCTCATCCTCTAAGGGACCAACATTTACTTTAGCCACCCTTTTTCTTTTTATATAACTATAAAAACTCTTACTATCTGTTTTTATATTTTTTGCTAATTTACTTTCATAATCTATCTTCCCTTTCTTAATCAATCTTTTTGTTATTTTTTGCTGTCTTTTAAAATTTTCCCAACCCTCTATCCTCCCACTAGATTTGGCTACCTTATATGCCCTTGTTTTTAGTCGAATACTATCCTTAATTTCTTTACTTAGCCACGGATGGCTGTCTTTTCTTTTACACCCTTTTCTTCTCAGTGGAATATATATTTTTTGGAAGTTGTAAAATAACTCCTTAAATGTACACCACTGATCATGTATCGTCTTACCCATTAATCTATTTTCCCAATCCACTCTACTGAATTCCGCTCTCATACCTTCATAGTTTCCTTTATTCAAGCTTAGCACGCTTGTTTGAGATCCAACCTTCTCACCCTCTAATTGAATATGGAATTCAACCATGTTATGGTCACTCATTCCAAGGGGATCCTTTACTAGGACATTTTTAATTAATCCTGTCTCGTTACACAGGACCAGATCTAAGGTTGCTTGCCCTCTGGTCGGTTCAGTTACATACTGCTCAAGAAATCCATCCTTAATACACTCAATGAACTCATCCTCAAGGCAGCCCTGCCCAATTTGATTTGTCCAATTAATATGATAGTTAAAATCCCCCATAATTATAGATGTTCACTTATTACAAGCCTCAACTATTTCCTGATTGATACTCCATCCAACATAGTTGCAACTGTTCGGAGGCCTATAGACTACGCCCACTAGTGTTTTTTCCCCTTATTATTTCTTACCTCCACCCAGACTGTTTCATTATCCTGATCTTTTGACCCAATATAATTTCTCTGTATTACAGTGATTCCTTCCTTTATTAACATAGCCACCCGACCTCCCCTTCCTTCCTGCCTGTCTTTCCTGATCGTTAAATAACCTGGTATGTTTAATTCCCAGGCATTGTCACCCTGCAGCCATGTTTCTGTAATGGCCACAAGATCATACCCATATGTAGTTATTTGTGCCATTAACTCATCTATTTTGTTACGAATGCTATGTGCATTCAGATAGAGAACTTTCAAATATATTTTGTGACACTTAGTTCCTGCTTTTGCCCTTTTTATTACTTTACCTTTTACTCCATACCTTCTGCCCTTTCCTGACACGCTCTGGTTTTTAATTTCCCCACTGCTACCTAAGTCTATGACCTTCTCTGTTGTCATTTTTATTATTTGCTCTCTAGGAACCTCCCCCCCACTAGTTAGTTTAAAGCCCTCTCTACAGCCCTAGTTATATGATCCGCCAGGACTCTAGTCCCAGCACTGGCCAAGTGAAGCCCGTCCCAACGGAACAGCTCCCTCCTGCCCCAGTACTGGTGCCAGTGTCCCAGGAAGCAAAACCCATTTCTCCCACACCAGTCTTTGAGCCATGCATTTAACTCTCTAATTTTATTTGTCCTAGCCAAATTCGCTCGTGGCTCAGGTAATAATCCAGAGATTATTACCCTTGAGGTTCTGTTTTTTAATTTGACCCCTAGCTGCTCATACTCCTTGTGGTGATTATTCTTTATGTTTAGTAAGAAGTATTGTAATTGGTTGTTTGTTTCCTACCTTGAGATATATGCTGTAAACTCATTGGTAGTTGATGTCATGTGATTTGTGGTGACCATCTTAAATTCAGTTCTCTACAGCCTTGGTTGGGACTGGGTGTTGAAAGATGTGCTACTGGATTTTTAAAGTTAATAAAGCCTAGATTTAGAAAGGCAAATCTACTCTTTATTTCAATTTATTAACTTTATGTCAGAATGGAGCGATATCTTCAACCGGAACGATTCAATGCTGACCCTAATTCTGCAGGAGTGGATGATAAATGGAAACACTGGTATCGTACATTTACAAACCTTTTGGGTGTGTTGGATCAAGTGTCTCTAAATAAGCTGAATATGCTGATCAACTACATTGCTCCGGATGTGTATAAGTATATTTTGGACTGTGAAACTTACGAATTGGCTATTTCTACATTGGAAAAGATTTTTGTTAAACCAAAGAATGAGGTATTTGCACATCACCTTCTATCTGCCCGTAGGCAGCAGGTGGGAGAATCTTTGGATACTTATTTACAAGCACTTCGGCGCCTTAGTGCTAACTGTAATTATAAGGCTGTGACGGCAGAAGAGTATAAGGAAGAATCGGTACGGGATGCTTTTATTAATGGATTACTGTCTAGATCAATTCATCAGCGGTTGTTAGAAAATAAGACTTTGGATCTCAAGAGTGCTTTTGAGCAAGCTTCTACAATGGATGTGGCTCAGAGAAGTTCGGATTCTTATGCTCTTTTTAATCGGCCTGCGACTGTGGTTTCGGCAGTTCCGGATGAAAAGGAATTATGTGGACTTAATAGGAGTGGTTTACTAGATTCTGAAACAGTTTCTACTTTGGCGGCTGTTGCCTCTAGGATTCAGAAGTGTTATTTTTGTGGGAATGTCCGGCACCCTCGTCTGAAGTGTCCTGCTCGGGAGGCTGTGTGTAGTAAATGCGGCAAGAGAGGTCATTATGCACGTGTTTGTAAATCATCAGGTTCAATTACCTCCTCTGCGACTATTCAGCCTTTAGATAGGGCATTTATTGCATCAATTTCTGCTGCATTTGCTCATGGCCTAAACAAAGCTATACTTACGGCCCAAGTTAATGGGTTAGAAGTGAAGGCCCTTATAGATACGGGCAGTATCGAGAGTTTTATAAGTCTTCAGTTTGTGAAGGAGAAGCGTTTGAAAATTTTGCCTGTTACTTATCAGGTGTGTATGGCTCAGACGACTCTCACTTCACAAGTAGCTGGTTGTTGCCTTGTGAAATTGATTCTTCTAGGTAATACGTATACTGATATACACCTATCTGTTTTGCCTAATCTCTGTGCGGATATTTTGATTGGTCATGATGTGCTTCAATTACACGAGTCTCTCAGTCTTTCGTTTGGAGGGACTAAGCCACCTTTATCTATTTGTGGATTAACCTCTTTATCCATTTCTCCATTATCACTTTTTTCCAATTTGATGCCGGATTGTAAGCCAATTGCTACCAAGTCAAGAAGGTATAGCAGTCAGGATAGAGAATTTATTAATTCTGAAGTTCAACGTCTTTTATTGGAAGGAATCATTGAGCCTAGTTGTTCACCTTGGCGGGCACAGGTAGTTGTCACCACTAACGAGAGACATAAGAAACGAATGGTGATAGACTACTCCCAAACTATTAATAGGTATACTCGATTAGATGCGTACCCTTTGCCTAAGATTGATGAGCTTATCAACAAAGTATCTCAGTATAAGGTTTTTAGCACTATTGACTTAAAGAGTGCTTATCATCAGATTCCTATTGTTAAGAGGGATCAACCATATACGGCCTTTGAGGCTGGCGGAAAGCTGTATCAGTTTTGCCGAATACCATTTGGTGTTACTAATGGTGTTGCTTGTTTTCAACGGGCAATGGATGCTTTTATAAGTGATAACTCTCTCTCTGACATCTTTTCATACTTAGATGACATCACGGTGTGTGGCAAATCAAGGGTGGAGCATGATTCTAATTTAGAAAGATTCCTTCAAGCTGCGGAAAAAGTTGGTTTAACTTTCAATAAAGAGAAGTGTATCTTTTCGACCATTGAGGTAAATCTACTGGGGCATATTATCTCGGGAAACAAGATTAAACCAGATCCAGAACGTCTGCGACCATTGATTGATTTACCTTGTCCTACTAATTCTAAGGCTTTGCAATGAGTTGTTGGACTGTTTTCTTATTATTCTAATTGGATTGCAAATTTTTCACAGAAGATCCGGCCCCTTATTCGGGTTACGACATATCCTCTATCATGGGAGGCCAGGATGTGTTTTGATAATTTAAAAAAGGATATCCTTGGAGCAGTTGTGCATTCTATTGATGAGCATGTTCCCTTTGTGATTGAGATGGACGCTTCTGATTTTGCAATTGGGGCTACTCTGAACCAAAATGGAAGACCTGTGGCCTTTTTCTCACGTACCTTGAACAATAGTGAAAAAAGACATTCTTCAATAGAGAAAGAGGCGTATGCAATAGTAGAAGCACTGCGTAAATGGAGACATTATTTATCGGGGCGACATTTTACGTTGGTAACTGACCAAAAATCTGTGTCCTTTATGTTTGATGTCAAACATTTTGGAAAGATCAAGAATGATAAAATAATGAGGTGGAGGATTGAGTTGGCATGCTACCATTTTGATATAGTTTATCGTCCGGGGAAGGATAATGTTGCTGCTGATGTGCTGTCGAGGGCTTATTGTTCTGTGATTCACGGAGATACGCTTATTAATCTTCACAATGCCTTATGCCATCCTGGGGTTACGAGGATGATACACTTTGTACGCAGTAAGAATTTGCCCTTTTCAGTTGAAGACGTCAAGCGGATGACTTCATCATGTTCTATCTGTGCTCGGTGTAAACCGAATTTCTTTAAGCCTCAACGAGCTCATCTTATAAAGGCTACTTCTCCTTTTGAACGTTTGAGCGTTGATTTTAAGGGGCCTCTTCCTTCAACTACTCAAAATCGATATATATTTACTGTTGTGGATGAGTTTTCAAGGTTCCCTTTTGCTTTTCCTTGCGCAGATGTATCAGCTGCTACAGTTATCAAATGTCTGACTCAACTTTTTGTCATTTTTGGGATGCCTGCGTATATCCATTTGGATCAGGGAAGTTCTTTTATGTCTTCCCAGTTGAAGGAATACCTTCAGAGTCGGGGAATCTCTACTAGTAGAACTACCCCGTATAATCCCCAGGGTAATGGACAGTGCGAACGATACAATGGGGTGATCTGGAAGGCAGTTATGTTGGCTTTGACATCCCGGAACCTTAAGAATACACAGTGGGAAATGGTACTGCCTGATGCCCTGCATTCCATTAGATCATTGCTTTCAACGGCTACTAATGTGACCCCCCATGAAAGGCTCTTTAACTATCCGCGGAGATCTACTACGGGATATTCGGTACCTTCATGGCTTACTATGCAGGGACCTGTGCTGCTTCGACGCCATGTTAGATTGTCAAAATATGATCCTTTAGTGGAGGAGGTGGAGCTGTTGGAGGCAAATTCCCAATATGCTCATATTCGATTCCAAGATGGGAAAGAAAGTACTGTTTCAATTAAAGACTTGGCTCCTTGTGGTGGCCAGCCCTCTTCTTTCAAAGTTAATAAAGCCTAGATTTAGAAAGGCAAATCTATTCTTTATTTCACTCCTTTAACAGAACCGGCTTCCTAGTCCTATCTACGTCGTTTGTACCAGCATGGACCACGACAACTGGATCCACCCCCTCCCACTGCAAGTTTCTTTCCAGCCCAGAGGAGATATCCTTAACCCTGGCACCGGGTAGGCAACACAGCCTTCGGGACTCTGGCTCTCGGCTGCGGAGAACTCTATCTATCCCCCTAATAATACTATCCCCTACCACTACATTTCTAGTTACTCCCCCCTCTTGAATGGTCCCCCGTTCCACGGTGCTGTGGCCAGGTTGCTCATCCTCCCTGCAGTCCCTGCTCCCGTCCCCACAGGGAGTAAGAACCTCGAACCTGCTGGACAAGAGCAAGGGCTGCGGCTCCTCCAGCTCTACCTCCTGGATCCCCGTACCTGCCTCACTTGTAGTCACACCGTCCTGTCCCTGACCATGGGCTACATCTGAATTAATTAACTTCATAGGTGTGATCACCTCCTGATACACAGAGTCCAGGTACTTCTCTCCCTCCCTGATGTGTCGCAGTGTCTGAAGCTCAGACTCCAGCTCATCAACACAGAGCTGGAGTTCCTGTAGCAGCAGACACTTGTCACAGACGTAATCACCGTGAGCCTCAATGGGGTTCACTGGCTCCCACAGCTCGCAACAGTAACACATCACCTGCTCCATTCTATGTAATTAATTAAATTTTTTATTGTTAGTTATGGACACCCTCTGCCCGATTATAGATGCTAGTATCCCCTTTAATTAATTTGATTTAATTTAAATCAATCCCTCTAATTACACCAGTTAAATGGTTTACCAACAGTCACTCTGCACCAGAAAGGCCTTATTAACTACAACCCACAGAGTTAAAGTTTGAAAAGAGCACCTAACACCCCACTTACCCAACTCACACACTTACCCAAACTCACAGCATTCTCTGCTGACTCGCACTCAGTGCTTGCTCGCAGTAGCCTGGTCTTTTTATACTGTTTGTTTGTTTACAGCCAAATGAGTCACCACTGCTGATTGGTTAGAAAACTGGTTTCCACTGCCTGCTGTGCCAATTTACTCCTACTGTATGACGTTGGACAAATGTCGTCTACAATTACATATGGTAGCCACCTCTGGTTGAAGAGTAAGCTTATGAGAATGTGGCATGGCAGTTTGCATATCCTGGTTGATGGGCAGCAGTGATGGGCAGAGGGATGCTGAATTGGTCATAACAGGGCATGCAAGGCTCCCCTCATCCTCCTCTTATTCCTCTTCCCAGGAAGATCTGCGCTGAGCCACACGGCTGCTGCTCCTCCGATTATGAGGACCAGGATGAGAGGGCATAAATGTTTCCCATCCCCTTGCTATAGATTTCATTTGAGGCAAGAAGCTTGCAAGCGCAGTCGAAGTGGCCTGAAATTATTTCATTCATGTCACACTGCAGATGGGTGTCAGCTTGAACAGTCACAAGGTCAGTAGATGTGCAAAATCTTATCCCAAACCTACAACAGCAAAGTTGTTGCATTTGAATGTCAGCCATGTTTCAGGGGCATTTTTAAAGTGCTCCACCAATGCAAACAAATCATGTCCTCCAGCAACTCGTCTCCTTGAACCTGGCCTGTTTCTGACAAGATGGGAAACAGGAGCCAGAAGCATGAAAATTGGAAACCACTATGAAAATAGGATTAGCAAGGCAGTTAACAGGCTCTTAACTGCCTTAACTACCTGTCCCACCGGTTCCCGTCAGGTCAGTTTAGGAGTGGCTGAACAGACACTCACGAAAATCGGGTGGGGGTGGGATGAAGGCGGGTGGGGTGCCTGAAGCCACTTTTTCCAATTTTCGCTACAAATCCACCTCAAAACCTGCCTCATCAGGGCTATTAAAATCGAGCCCCTAGTGTCAGGGGTCTAAGTTAGGAGGAACAGTTGGAAAAGCTTATGCTCTTCACCCATGAAAAGAGGTGTCTGAGAGATGAGCCCAAATTGAATTGATGAGCAAACCCTCACAGGAGGGAGGGGGCTGCAGGGTTCTCAAAATTCCCACATTCCCCAAAAGTTATGGATAAAGGGACCCTGTATGGACAAGTTATTAAAAAGGGTACCCAAAATGGCTTCTGAAACCTCGTGACCAAAAGTATAGCATTTTAAAAGCAAGGCCCTGCAAAAGGCAGGCACTTTCAAAACCTGAAACGAAACCTAACATGCATGAATCTGTGAAAGACTTTGTGAAGCCAGACAGCTAGGTAAACACAGAATATGCATTCTTCATCTTGGACCAGATCAAGTCAGAATGGGCCTCATCTTGAGGCCATTAAGTTTCTGCATGCATAATCGGTAACAGCTCACAGTAGCCACCAAGCCAGGAAAAGGAAAATTAAATGTCATAAATAACAAACAGCCAGGATGTAAGATTTGCAAAATTTCTGCATCTCCCCAAAGGTTATTATTAATAAAAAGGGACCCTGCATGGACATTTTAAATTGAAAAGGGTACCCAAGATGGCGTCCGTGCCTCATGGCAGAAAGCCTGTGGGATTCCAAGATGGATTCTGCAGCGCAGACAGCTTGGGAGAAATCAAAACTAAGGCTGCAGGCTTTCTGTGAAGAGAAACTTTGTATTTTGGAACGAGACAGGACTCTGAATTATGTATTAGACCGAATTGGAGGCAGATCTAAATTCAGTGAGGCCTATAGTTAAAGCCATCAAACATCTGCATACATAATCGGAAACAGACTAAACCCAGCCATCGAGGCTGGACAAGCCCATCAAAGGACTTTCAGGACACTACAAGTCAATTATCGGGCCGGTAGATGTGATTACTGGCCATCTAAAAACCATCAGTATAGATTGCTACCATTGTTTAAACTAGCCCGCCAAGTTTAAGACAAAAAACTAACCTGATTTGGCGCGAACATAAGGATTTTCGAAAGGAGTATAATTAAAGGCCCCGGGTAGCAATCTCGCTCTCTTGCTCTTGCCCTTGACTCTGCTCTCGTGGCTCCGGCCTCTTGGGCTGCCGCTCGTACTTGTGCCCTGGCCTCGTGGCGGGTTCTCTTCCCGGAGCAGATTTTCAGTAGCCAGAAACACCATACCAACTGCTAGGAAGGGGAGCGAGGCCCAAGTCCACAGCCATCCAGGACGCCCAGGCCGCAGAAAGGGGCGAGACGAAGTTGAGCAGGTAGCCCAGGACTCGTATAATAGTCCGACGAGACAAGACGAGTGGAGACGAAGAAGACGATAATAACTCGATAAGGACAGAGCAGTGCAGCGAAAAACGTATCGATAATTATACCTATCGCCTAGTTATAAGCTGATGCTTGGGGAAGAAAATCCTTGAGGACGGTGGGGGCAAACACCTTGAACACTGCAAATAAACACAGGTGTCCACACCATGACGAATATGCTAGCGTTCGAAGGATGGGTAGTAACATCTAAGCAGTAAAAACTGCTAATCGCCTCATCGACATAACGTTATCACCGACGATCGCCCAAGGGAGAAGCAGAGGAGAACCCATCGAGACGAGATGACAATGGTAGCGGAGGGGAAAAGGTGTGTCGCAGTAGCAGACCTAGCACCGCACCCCTGAAGACCACATGGCGACGAGGTACCTAGAAGGACCAGAAGCCAGACTTCAAAACTCGCACTCGTTAACAGTTGGCTTTTATCTTTGGATTGGTGAGCATGAATTCTGGTCCATCATAGCTTAATCTAGTTAGGTATAGGGGGTGGGATAAGGATAAGGTGATTGTTAAGATAGTTGTTTTCCCTCGATGTGCCGTGTGTTCCCTGTAGTGTATGTAACCGTTCTACCTTTAAGAGAACTATTGTATGTAACCGTCCACCTTTAAGAGAACTATTTTAGGTGTTGCACTACTTTATCTTGGCTGCGGTATACTGTAATACCGGTGGTGACCACACCGGTATATAAGTGCTGTGTAATGAGTGATTGGGCAGATTCGCCCTGACCTTCGAATAGTAAAGTCCTGTTAAAGTTTACTCTTGTAGTCTGTGTAATAATTTGCAATATAACACACAGGTTTTACAGTGGCGACGAGTTCGATCTTACCCTGCGGCAGCGATACATCCGAAGCAGTTAACGAGCGTCGAGAAGAGGCATCCGCCCTCGTCGTTCTGCTGAGAGAAGACTCGAGTCTGCAGAGCAAGGAAGAAGGAAGAATTCAGACACGAAGCCTTCCATCAGCAACAGGCAGTGATCGTCCCTTCTGTCACGGTGGTGAGTGAGCCGATCAGCCACGAGAAGCAAGTCGGCCACGTTGACTGTGAGTAGGGGGGAAATAAAAAGAAACGGAGGATAAGGGCGGTGAACTCGACCACGGTCGGGGGAAAGGAGCCGGACAGAAGTCGGGGCCAGAGACGCTGAGACTGGGGCAGCGTAGGGCACGGAAGCCACGGTACAAGCGGGAACGCAGCTGGTGTGAGAGACCGGGCTACAAGCGGGAACGCAGCCGGTGTGAGAGACCGGGCTACAAGCGGGCTGGGAGACGCAACAGCGTCATGAGACAGCTCGACCGCGACCGGCGAAAAAGGCCGGGCAGCTACCGAGGCCGCGAGGCGCTGCGACCGGGATCGTAAGGCGCGGGAAGAAATAAAAAAAATAATAAATAAATAAAACCGCGGAGAACTCAGCCGCAGCCGGGGGAGGAAAGGACCGGACTGCGAGAGGGCTGGGAGGCGCGATTGGAAGCCGCTGAGGGAGAGACAGAGCCCGAGCGAGCGGGAGAGACAGAGCCCAAGCGAGGGGGAACGGGACCGAGCGAGGGAGACCGAGCGAGATTCCGCCCAGCGGCTGGAACTGTTCGCCGCCAACGGGTTGTCCCCAGCGCCGGTTGCCCTGCCGAGAAAAGGGAACAAGGAACGCACTGAAGCCGGCGCGCAGGCTGCGAACCCCGAAAGCCAGTGGTCGTCGCCCGAGAGCAAAGCTTACCCCTCCCGCTAGGGGAAGAAACGCGGGAAGCCGCCAGTAGGCGGGGAAGAAGACAGGCGCGGGAAACCGCCATTTTTGGAAAAAAAAAAGTAACGAACAAATTCGTTGTTGTTTCTCAGAAAGATAGTGAAGATGCCTAAGCATGGTAACATCAACGACTTCGATTCCGAGGTGGAAGATTGGGCCACGTATGTAGAACGCATCGAGATATATTGTGAGGCCAATAAAATAGCAGATGATGATAAAGCTCTAACCTTACTAAACTCAATGGGGGCGAAGACATACGGGCTATTGAAGCATCTTCTATCACCAGCTAAACCGGTGGATCAGACTTTCGCTAATATTGTTGCTATCCTGAAGGATCATTTGAACCCCACACCGCTGATGTTGGCGGAACGATTCAAATTTTATGTGAGAATGCAACGGAAAGAGGAAAGCAACGCGGAATACTTGGTTGAACTGCGTAGATTAGCGAAATACTGTCAGTTTGGGGAAAATCTGACAGAGGCATTGAGAGACAAGTTCGTGTGCGGGTTGTCAAAGGAAGGAACACAAAAGCGACTGCTAGAAGAAAACGATCTTACACTTGATAAGGCTGTCCTTATTGCAGCATCGCACGAAGCCGCAGCGAGAGGCACTGCAGAAATGCAGCTGAAGGCAGCGGTACTCAGCGTGGATCAAATGACTTCGGGTACAACGAAATATTATCATTGTGGGAAGACAACATACGACCAGAACCAATGCTGGTTTAAAAACCAGGAATGTAGAAAATGTGGCAAGCTTGGTCACATAGCTAAAGTATGCCGGTCAGGAAAGAAGACCAGCAACAAAAAAAAGTCACCGCAGGAAAAGTACAGCAAGGTACACAAGGTGGCTGAGAAGAGTTCGGATGAACAGAATTCGGATTCAGACCCAAACGGCCAGGAACTGGGTAGTCTGAGAATTCACAATGTGAGTAAGGAAGCTGACCTACAAACTATCTGGGTCATGCTAAAAATAGCCGGAGTCCAAGTAAAAATGGAATTGGACACAGGATCAGCCCTATCAGTCATAAATCGAAGGGATTGCAACCGGCTATTCTCACATATACCCTTGAGAGATACCAAGATTGTATTGCGGACATACACGGGGCATAAAGTATACCCCATCGGAAAGATAAAAGTCAAGGTGAGAGACAAGGGCAAAGAACACCAAGGAATGGACTTATATGTACTACCTGAGGGAGGTCCACCACTTCTGGGACGGGAGTGGATCAGGGAAATAAACATGGAATGGCACTACCTAAAAGCAATAACGAGTGAGAACTCGGTGAAGACAATCAGCTCAGACTCTGAAACTGATGACGATAAGACCAGCCCAGGTGCGAAAGACAAGTCTAAAATGGACTTGCTGACTAAGGTTGGAAAAACGAAGGAGTGCATAAATGCTTATGCTTCAGAGGAGAACAAAGTTTCAGAACAGAATTCCACTGAACAACAACAACATAGTTTGACAGGGAATTCTGAGTCTGTCCAGTTTACAGACATGCACAATTCTGAGGAACACCGGGCTCGAGCTCAACTCCATTTCAAATTACAACAGCAATTAGAACAATTGAGTTGCCGGCTTGAGCAAGAGATGAAAGCAATGAAAAAGTTCTTTGACACAGAGTGGGAGAATCTGGAAAGACAACAGAAGCAGCTGATGGAGAAAAGGGAGCAGGAGCACACAAACCGTCTGCGCGAGGAGGCCAAACGAATCAAAGCTGATTCGGTTTCTGAAGGTGCGTGCTCTAATCTGGTGGAGCAAGATGTTCAGCAACTGAAAGCGCTTGTTAGCAGGTTGCAGGCAGAAAAGGCTGATTTGGTTGCCATGAATTCCGAGCTCCTACTGAACTTGGGTGCAGCATCACCGGACGATTCATTTGTGGAAATTCGAATGGTGGAGGCTGCGGATGATGGCGAAGTAGAAACAGCAAAGGAGCCCCAGGGCAAGGTTATAAACATCCCTGCAGCTACTGGGAAACGGATGATGTCAGAAGAGTTAACGGTCAGCCAACTCCTTCATATGCTGAGGGACAAGACTCTGAAATGGGAACAATTTGAACATGAGCTTAAATCTTCAAAGGAGAGGGGTTTGGAGCTCTCAAAAGTTATTGAAATAGCTGAGGTTGCAACACAGACTGAGAAGATGGCAGCAGAGCAACCCTTGGATGCCAAAAGTATGCTGACTCACGTCAATGTTGAACAACAGAATGCTGAAACAGCTGCTCCAGTAGAGGGATTGAATAATACGATCAATCAATCTCCGAATGAAGTTGAAGTATTGAAATCACGAATGAGGTCATTAGTAAAAGATTTGCAGGAAGCCCAGAAAAAGCTGGAGGAAGCTGAACACATGAAGAAGTCTCTTCAGGAGAGATGTCTGGATTTGGAACAAAAGCTGACTAACGTCCAGCTGGGCAGGGAGGAAATAAAAGACCCTCTCGCTGGCCTTGCTCAGGACGACACCGATTATTACCATGTCCTGTTGAACGACACCGAATATAACGATGACCTGTTCTGCCCAGCTTGTGGGGAAATCTTCCGAAGTGCAAAAACCCTGAAGAATCACAAAAAGTCTAAGAAACACCGGGAGATGGTGGCGCTGCTAAGGCAACAGGAGAAAGAGGAGGAGGAACTGTGCATGCGGCTGGCAGTGGAGCACAGAGAGTCTCCAAGAAGCAGGAAAGGAAAAGATGAAACAGAAGAAGATGACCCATCTGAACCATTATCACCCCTACCAGATCACGCACGTGGTCCCTCCGAACGGAACCAAATCAGTTTGGAAGTAGAAAAACTTCCCAAGGTACTCAAGCTTTTAGAAGTCAGCAATGCTGGTTCAGAAGTGACGGAAGTTCAAGCTGTTAAGTCCAGTGAAGGACTATTGGATGAGTCACCCCAGCAAAGTGAACCGACTACACCACAGGGAACTGCTACACCACCGAGGCGTTGTCCAGACCGAGTCAAGAAGCACTGGAGGCGCCTCCACAGAGACTGAATCTGTGAACTGTTTTCCACAGAGACTGAATCTGTGAACTGTTTTCCGCAGAGACTGAATCTGTGAACTGTTTTCCGCAGAGACTACATCTGTGAACTGTTTTTACATGAAGTTGGATATATGTTATGATGTTATGTTTAATGGGGAATAAGTATGTTGTAAGCTAAAAAGGGAGGATTGTAGTGTATGTAGCCGTTCTACCTTTAAGAGAACTATTGTATGTAACCGTCCACCTTTAAGAGAACTATTTTAGGTGTTGCACTACTTTATCTTGGCTGCGGTATACTGTAATACCGGTGGTGACCACACCGGTATATAAGTGCTGTGTAATGAGTGATTGGGCAGATTCGCCCTGACCTTCGAATAGTAAAGTCCTATTAAATTTTACTCTTGTAGTCTGTGTAATAATTTGCAATATAACACACAGATTTTACATTCCCCATTCCCTGTATAAGTATATTTGCCTGTAATGTTATAGTGGTAACTTCTTTTAAGGCTGTATTAATTTTCCTCTTCAATAAAATCTTGGTTTTTGCTTGCATCCAAACCACCTGTCTACTCGAGTTTTCTGTATCACTGCCTGTACCTAAGTCCGGTGTCTAGAACCCAGGGGCATGGGAGCAATTCGAACCGTTCACAAATAGTCAGGGGCATAACTGACTGGGCGCCCGCGCCACTCCCGCCACCCCCTACAGAAATGGTGACTGTGGCAGGACACCGGCATCAGGGTTGCGATATGGTAAACAATGGTTCAGATGAGCGAACCATTATGGAGGAAAGGATTTCTGATTATGTGTTTAGCAAGGTGAATATCACTAAGAAGTGGATCACCACTCTGTTAAAGGCTGGGTGTCCGGTAGATGCAGCAGCCAAGTGGACAGAGGGAAAGGAACACAAGAAGTCCTTAGAGAAGGCAATTTGGCTGATGTGCTTTAAAAAGCAGATCCAGCTTCTGGACGGGCTCGTTGCCTCACAGGCAACCGAGTTAAGGGAGTCAGCCCTGGAGATCCAGGATAAGGCTCTCGCAGGGGAAAAGTTGTTAGTAGCTTTGCAGGCTTTGAACCAAGAAAGAGTGCATCTAGTGAGATAACACAAGGCCCAGTTGGAATACCTACGATGCCAAGTCACCGAGCCAAGGGAAATGAGTCAAGGTTGCGGGAGAAAAACGCCCGCATGGCAAGGCAGGTTAGGGAACAGGAAGAGAAAATGCAGGAGGTAAAAGCCACTTACAAGCTAGCGAATGAACAGGGGTTTGAGGAGGCAGACCACGGCCCCTGTAAAGAGAGGATAGAAAATCTGAGCCGGGCCCTCCGGAGGGCAAAAGGCATGGTATGCCTCATAAGCCCAAAGGCAGGCCAGGCAGATTTTATGGGGAACGAGGGGAGGACAGTTCCAATGTCACCGGTAGTGCCTAGGGACGACCCGGTTGAGAGAGAGGAGACCTCACGACCACCACCCCTAGCGCCAAGTTTCAGCGAGGTTTGGCAGCAAGGGGTGGTGGAACCCAGAGTGGAGCCAGAGGTGGAGGCGGAGGTAGAGCAACCCCCGCCCGAAAAGTCGGAACCGGAACTGATGTGCCCAGCACGGCATCGGAGGTTCGGCCCACCCGCCAATGGCGAAGATGAGGGACCCCTCCAAAACCAGTTCGTATTACCCTTTGACACCCAACAGCTTAGGGTTATGGTCAACCATATCACAAAGCTTTCCGCCAAGGGAGACCCCTCGATCCACTTCAGGGAAATAGAGCAGACTGCCAACGTCAACGACTGTGATGACGCTGAGAAGGCCAAGATGCTGCTATTCTCCCTGGAGAGTAATCTCCTCCAATCCCTCTCTGACGAGTGTAAAAGGGGGCAGAGCGGGTACGAGGAGCTTAGGGACGTGGTTCTGGAGGCCATGGGGATGGATGAGGGAAGTCCTTTCTCCCGCGTGGAGAAGACAGTACAGCTCTCTGGAGAGACCCCGCAGGCTTTTGCGGACCGGTAGTGGCCGATGTACTGGAAAGCCTGCCCGGGGATGCAGGACCGGGGATTCCTGAACGGGGATTCTCTGACGCATTGGCTCCGTTGTCTAGTGGCAAACAGCTTGCCACAGATTCGGGCCAAGGCAGAAGCCTGGTTCGACCCCAAAGATCCCCAGACCACAGAGATCACGGTAATTAGGCAGCTCACTCTGGCCTATAAAAACGGTAGGGGAGCCGATGCACACCCACCCAAGGGTAAGCTACATGAGGTAAAACCCGGACTGGGTAGGAAAGAGTGGCAGCAGGAAGGGAGTAACCCCCCCAATACAGAGGCCAATTGTTACGGGTGTGGGAAGGATGGTCACTGGCGGAAGGAGTGCAAAAACCCTTGGAAAGATAACAAGGGAAAGCATCCCACAGCCCCAGCAGAACAGACGGGATGGTGGCCAGGACTCAGGGAAGATGTCCACGAGTTCTGCACCGGATGTCTAGTGTGCACTGCTAATAACCCTGACCCCCACAAAAGGAAGGTACCTATGGGACACTTCAGGAGGGTAGAGGGACCATGGCAGTCGATACAGGTCGACTACATCGGGCCCCTGCCCACTGCCCAGGGAGGCTATAAGTACTGCCTAGTCCTGGTAGATGTGTCCACGAAATGGGTAGAAGCCTTCCCCTGCAGAACAGCCGCAGCTCTGGGTACAGCCAGGATCCTGGTCCGGGAAGTGTTCTCGCGATGGGGGCTACCACAGTATGTGGAGTCTGACCAAAGGAGTCAGTTTACCGGGCTTGTAATGCAGAATACCCTTATGCTGCTCAGCATCGAGGGGAAGTGGCATGTTTCCCACAACCCACAGTCATCAGGGATTGTGGAGAGAATGAATAGGACCTTAAAGGAAAGGTTGAGGAAAGAGACGGTGGACTCGCCTCGAAAATGGGCAGAGGTCCTACCGTTGGTCCTGATGGGGATCCTGGCCAGCCAGTCGAAAAGCACGGGGTACTCCCCGCACGAGCTGATGACTGGCAGGGTTATGCGGACCCCCACCCATGTACTAGCCCCGGTGCTCACTGAAGGTCAGCTCAGGGAGCTAAACCGGGACAGGTCCGCCCGAAACTGTAACGTCCGTGTGTAATTGAGACACGGACTGCAGGAGTTGGTTATAACAGGTGTTTACTGAATGGAGACAAAACTGGAACTACTGTACAAAGTTACTACGCAGGCTTATATACCGGGGTGGTCACTACTGGTACTGCAGTGTACAGGGGCTGCAGAATATAGTTCCTTCTTCAAAGTACATGCACTAAAATTCCTCCCCTTTTAGCTAAACAGTACATAACATTCGATTAATAATTAAATAACATATTTACAATTACAGTTGCTATATACATTAGCTGAAGTTAAGCAATTATAAATTCAGTCTTTGAGGAGGCTTCCTAATTCTGTCCGGATAACGCCTCTTTGGGGTATCAGGTTCTTCTGGCAAAGTTGATTCGGGATCAACGTCGTTGTTTGGTTCGTCTGCTTCCAATATCACCGATTCTGAGGAAGATGCAATTGGTACTTCGGTTTCATCACCAGGTGTATCGGATCGTGGTGTGGATTTGACGTTTTCCAGTGACTCTAGAATCTGGTCAGCATGGCATCTTACAATGCTCTCTCCAACGTCCACGGTATACATTAGAGGTCCTTGCCGTGTACAGATTGTTCCTGGCTGCCATTTCTCTGTGCGGTAGTCCCGGGCCAAAACTGGTTGACCTATCTTAAAACTCCTGGTTGGCCTTTCATTCATATTCTGAAACTGCCTGTTCTCCACATCTCTTCTGATGTTTGGCTTAACCAAATCCAAGTGGCATCTTAGTCTTCGATTGAAGAACATCATGGCTGGAGTTTGGTTGGTAACTGCATGTGTCGCATTCCGGTAGGCAAACAAGAAGTTATCCATCTTGTGTTGTAGCGGTATGTCTTCATTACACATTGCCTTGATAGCCTTCTTGAATGTTTGAACGAATCTCTCAGCCAATCCATTGGTGGCTGGATGATATGGGGTGGATGTGTAATGCTTAACACCATTGTTCTTTAAGAACCTCCGCAACTCTTCAGACACAAACTGTGGTCCATTGTCAGAGCAAATCTGTTCAGGCAGCCCATTTCTGGCGAATATGGTTCGTAAGACTGTGATGGTTTTTTCTGTGGTGGTTGAGGACATTATTATTACCTCTGGCCACTTTGAATGTGCATCCACCGCAATTAAAAAGATCGAGCCCATAAATGGACCAGCAAAATCAATGTGTACCCTTTGCCATGGAGATGAGGGCCACTCCCATGGATGTAGAGGGGCTTGTGGTGGGGCGTTTTGGACCTTCTGGCATCCTGTACAGCTCTTGTTCATCTCTTCGATTTCTCTATCGATTCCCGGCCACCACACAAACGCTCTGGCTAAGTTCTTCATTTTTACCCCTCCCAGATGACCCTCATGAAGCTCATTGAGCACTCTATCCTTCAATTTGGGTGGAATTACTACTCTGGATCCACACATCAAGGTTCCTCTGCACACTGACAGCTGTTCTCTTCTCGGTGAGAATGCTGGCAGCAGTGGTTCGCCATGTGCTGGCCATCCCTTCACCGTTAAATCATAGACCCTGGAGAGTGTCGGGTCATTTTGTGTTTCCTTTTCTATGTTTGCATTTGTCACAGGTAGACATTCGACTATGGTCGAGTGGAATATCTCCACAGGATCCACTGCAGGTGCTTCTTCCACCATCGGCAATGGTAGGCGTGACAATCCATCAGCATTCCCATGCTGTTTAGTTCCTTTGTACTCGATGTCATATTGGTGTGCCCCTAGGAAAAGGGACCACCTCTGTAGCCGTTGTGCTGTCATTAACGGGATGCCCTTCCTGGGTTGAAAATGGAGACAAGAGGTTGATGATCAGTTAGTAGAGTAAATTTCTGTCCGTGCAGGTAGTGATTGAACTTCTTCACCCCCCACACCAGGCTGAGGGCCTCTCTGTCAATCTGGGCGTAGTTACACTCGGCTGCAGTTAACGAGCGTGACGCAAAAGCTATCGGCCTCTCTGAACCATCAAGGGATTTATGTGACAGTACCGCTCCAACGCCATAGGGAGACGCATCGCACGCCAGTCTTATTGGTAGTGATGGGTTGTAGTGAGCCAATACTTCTGTTGAAGTGATCAGGCCTATAAACTTCTGAAAGGCCCGCTTACATTCATCGCTCCATTTCCATGCTACTCCAGTTTGTAGCAGGGCGTTCAGTGGGTGCAGAATTGTGGACAAATTCGGCAAAAACTTATGGCAGTAATTCACCAATCCGAGGAGTGACCTCAGTTGCGACATATTTTCAGGCGCTGGAGCCTTAACTACCGCTTCAATTTTGTCAGGGGACTTATGTAACCCCTCTTCATCAATCACATGGCCACAATACGATATTTGTTTCTTAAAAAATGAGCACTTGGGGCAATTGGCTCGTAGCCCATGTTCTCTTAGTCTAGTGAGCACCAGCTCTAGGTTGGCAAGGTGTTCACTGTCATTTTCACCTGTCACTAGGATGTTCACAGAATCACAGAATCCCCACAATGCAGATAGAGGCCATTTCGGCCCATCGAGCCTGCACCGACACATATCCCACCCTATCCCCGTAACCCCACGTATTTAATCCCCTAACACTAAGGGTCAATTTATCATAGCCAAATCAACCTAACCTGCACATCTTTGGACTATGGGAGGAAACCGGAGCACCCGGAGGAAACCCACGCAGACACAGGGAGAATGTGCAAACTCCACACAGACAGTCGCCCGAGGCCGGATTTGAACCCGGGTCCCTGGCGCTGTGAGGCAACAGTTTAACCACTATGCCACCGTTCAAGTAACACTGAGTTCCCGGAATCCCTTGCAGGACTTGTTCCATCGCTCTTTGCCATATAGCCGGAGCTGATGCAACTCCGAATACCAGTCGATTATACTGGTAAAGACCTTTGTGGGTGTTTATCGTGAGATATTTCCTAGAGGATTCTTCAACCTCCATCTGCAAATATGCTTGCGCTAGGTCAATTTTTGTAAAATGTTTCCCTCCAGATAGTGAGGTGAAAATATCTTCTATCCTCGGAAGAGAATACTGTACTGTGTGAAGGACTGGGTTCACAGTCACCTTGAAGTCCCCACAGATGCGAACCTTCCTTGGCTCCTCAGACTTATTGTTTAACATTTTCTTCATGACAGGAGCGATGGGTGTCGCCCACTCGCTCCAGTCTACCTTAGTTAACACGCCTGCATTCTCCAGATTCTCCAGCTCTGCCTCGACGGCTGGGCGAATTGCATACAGTACCGGTCTTGCTTTGAAAAGCTTGGGAATTGCATTCTCTTCTATTTTTATCGAGGCGGTTACGCCTTTAAGAGTTCCCAGTTCTTGTTGAAATACCTCTTTAGCGTTAGCCAAGATTTTTGACAATCGGCCAGGTGTGACGTCGTCATCCTTTTTACCAGCCACCGTCAGTGCCTGAATGGAGTGCCAGTCTAAACTTATCTTTCTGATCCATTCACGTCCCAATAATGGTGGTCCACCATCTTGCAGTATGTACAGATACAATTTCTGTATTTCCTTGCCGTTGTATTCGACAGGCACCCTTATTTTCCCTCTGGGGTATACTTTCTGCCCCGTATATGTCTTCAAGACAATGGATGTGTCTTTCAAGGGTATGTGTGAGAATAGCCGCTCGTAGTCTCATCGATTCATGATGGTCAGGGCTGATCCTGTATCCAATTCCATTTTGACTTGGGACCCTGCTATCGTGAGGGTGACCCAAATGGTTCGGTGATCCTCTTTTGTGATTACGTTGTGTAGTTTGAGACAGCTTAGTCTCTTGTTCCCGGATTCACTATCGCTCTTCTGGTCTTCGGAACTACTGTCCGTCATCTTTTGTACTTTCCTGTACTTTTCCTTAGTAGTCTTTTTGTTGTCGTTAGTCTTCTTCCCGGACCTGCAACTCGTGCAATGTGTCCCATCTTTCCGCATTGCCTGCATGTTTTGTCCTTTAGGTGTTCCTGTAGGATATCAACAATTTCGTTAAAACTCTTTGCCATCGGTTTGACTGGAGTGATCAGGTTCCGCAATAGGCCGTACGTTCTTGCGCCCATTTCTCATCGGCTACTTCATTTGCCTTGCAATATACTTCGACTCTTTCCACATACGTGGTCCAGTCTTCTATTGCATTATCGAAGGCAGTGCTATTGCCAGTCTTCGGCATCTTGGAGATCTAAGATGGCGCCTCCCGCGCTTTGCCTTCTTCCCTGATTGAACAAAATGGCGCCTCCCGCGCTTTGCCTTCTTCCCCGCTGGATTAAGATGGCGCCTCCCGCGCTTTCTGTCTTTTCCGCTGCTGCTAGTGCTGTTGCTGGTGTTTTTATGCCTTGATGGCGATGCCCTGTGGTCTTTGCGCACTTCCCCCCCGCGCTGCTGCCAACGCCACTCTCCGCCGTCCCCGTGGCAAACTGCAGCTCCTCGCGGCTTTCTGCGCTTCTAATTTATTTTATTTTAATTACTGTTCCCGTCATCAGAGCAGACCCTATGGGACACTTTCCTCCCTCTTCTCGGGTCTGTACGCTGCCCGGCTTCGTAGCACCGGCCGCGCCCTGTGTGCTCCACCCTCTCTCTCTCTCCTCTTCCAGACAACGCTGCTCGGCCCCATTGAAAAGCCACCCGATCGAGCTCTAGCCCGCCGCAGCCCAGGAAGGATCAGTGTACTACCTGCCACCAGCCCGATTAGCTGGAACACCATAGGCTGGATAACCAAGCCCAGCTCTCGACAGCCTCTCCTGTAAATCTTCGAATTCGATGAATCAGAGGGCTGTTGCCCACGGTTGACGCCCGTTTCTTCTGTTTGTTTTTTTTTCTTTTTGGATTTCTTCCTTCTGGCCTCGACCTCTCACAACTTCGCTTCAGGGATGGCTCCCCGTGAGGTGGTGCAGAACTGTAGGTAAGTTCGGATCTGTTCGTCGCCAGTGTAACGTCCATGTGTAATTGAGACACGGACTGCAGGAGTTGGTTATAACAGGTGTTTACTGAATGGAGACAAAACTGGAACTACTATACAAAGTTACTACACAGGCTTATATACCGGGGTGGTCACTACTGGTACTGCAGTATACAGGGGCTGCAGAATATAGTTCCTTCTTCAAAGTACATACACTACAGAAACCTCTTCGAGCACCTTAAGCAGGTCCACGGGCAGACGGCTGGGAACATGGGAAAGCAGCATCGGAGTAACCGATTGCTGTTAGAACCCCGAAAACACCACGAGTGGGAGGTAGGGGATTAGTTTATGGTGAGGAATTATGCTCGGGTAGGAAGTCTAGAACCGCTATACATGGGGCCCTACAGCATAGTAGACAAGGCCAGCCCCATGGTTACCCCATTAAGATGCCTCGACGTACCAAATGGTTCCATATTAATCAGTGTAAACTGTTTAAGCCCGAGAAGAGAGAGCAGCCAGTTGGGATAAGGTCTGAGGATAGAAATCCTCAGCCTGTAGCAGGAGCAAGTTCACAGACTGCACAGGCAGGTGCTGTGGCTTGTTTAAGGGGAGGGGCCATCCCGCCCACCGATTGGGACACTCCTCCACTCTTCTGGGATCCAGATGAGGAGGGATCCAAGGGCGAAGACCCCGCCCCTGACCCAGGTTTAGTGGAGGAGGGACCCGAGGGCAAAGACCCCGCCCCGGACCCAGGTTTGGGACCTGGGGGCGGAGACCCTCAGCCTGCAGCACCAGGCTGCGAAGAGTTACTTGCCCCTAGCCCAGGTTCAGGAGAGGTAAAGCCTGAGGAGGAAGATCCCCAGCCAGCGGTAGTGGTAAGTCCACAGACCGCACCGGAGGGGGCAGTGGCTCGGGTCAAAGGCCCACCAGCCAGAAAACCCCCACCCGCCAAAGTCCCTGGAAGGTCCCCACGGACGCCCCAGCCAAAGAAACCGTGGTCACTGGCTCCCCATCTAAAAAGGGCAGCCTCTCGAGTGAGGGACCGGTCTGAGGGCAGAGTTCCCCAGCCAGCAGCCACAGGCTGCGAGGGACCGAAAGTACAGGACGGTGCAGCCACACCGAAGGGAGCGGTGTGCCGCAGCCCGAACAGGAATTAGGCTGGCCGCCCGGCATTGGGCGGCGAATGTATATAGTTTAGGTAATTTAAGTTTGATATCGTTAAGTCTGGGTGTTTGGTTTAAGTTAAGTGAAGTGATGGGTAGTTTTTAAATAAGTAGTAATTTGTTAAGAGTGTTTATATTGAGTCGAGGTCGCGAGACTTGACTATGCTTCACCCAAGCCAGAGAATCTCCTTGGGACCTGCCTATATGTTCTTGTATCTCTTTGCAGGAAGGATTTCAGGATGAAGGGGGGCGTACTCCTACTCGCCCTGATAGGAATGAGCATTGGAAAGCGAGGTGACGTGGAGGAATCCCACATCTATGGGTGATCATGAGATAGAGCACCGATAGTGACCGACGGAAGCGGCGAACGGGATGTGGAGGAGCTCGCCGTTAACTTTCACGAGGGAAGGTGGCCAGGGTGGCTGTGGTCCAATTCGTCTCAGTACTCCAGCCAGACCGGGTTCACGTACGGGGAGGCCTCCCTTCTGTGCCCCAGGGTACAGGCCGTTGCCACAAGGGTCAGCGTCACTGTGGGGAAACGTGTATGTTTAACATGCAAGGGACAGATTCCTTTGGATAGGTGGTGGTGGCTCAGAAAACTGAGCAAGGATATGGGAAACCCCGCAGTCAGGTGGGAACTGTAAGATTTGCAAAATTAATATTGTCAGATAAGGGTCCTGTGGCAGAAGAGGCCTTTACTTTTAAAGACTGTTTTAAAAGAAGCCCAGAAAAGGGGCACATAAAATGGCCACCAGACCCCGTGACTAGCTTTCTGGACACTTTAAAATGGTTCCTGCAGTCCCCAGACAGCCTTTGTGGATTCAACCCACAGTAAGTTCTGGAAGCCGTTTCTGAGTAAACGAAACCAGACACGAACCCCATACATATGGATTGGATGCAGATCCGGTCAGATCGGCCTGTAGATAAAGGCCATCTAAATGTTTACCCAGACAAAGGGAAACAGTTTAATATTCATAAGGGGAGCATCAAAGACCCATTAAAGACATCAAGAAGACATTCAAAACAATGCAGGGTCATTCCAGACCAGAGATGGCCATCACCGGCCATCCCGAAAGCAGTTCAAATATAATAACTACCCCGTTGTGATACAAGCCCACCAAAAGTTAAACAAAGACTAACCTTGATTTGCGGGGAGATAAAGGCTTCTTTGAGAAGTATAATTGGAGTCCCGGGGTAGCCATCGTAGCCATCGTAGCCATCAAAGCCATGACGGGGCGATGAGAGAGATCAGCGATTAACCGTTGAAGAAGACGAAGCAGCTATCAAGAAGGCAATTCGAGCCTGCGTCCCGCCCCGGGGAAACCATCGTCGACCAACCCCAGGCTGTTGACGAGACAAGAGGGCAGCAGCCCTACAGAGGAAACCTATCTGAAAATGGTAACTGACTAGAAGAGACCTCTGGAAAGTGGTCAAACAGTTGACCTTCCCTCATATCGACGTCCAGGCCTGCTGAGATCCAGCCTGTCCATGACCTTCACCTCGAGGAAGAGAAGGCGTGTCGCAGCTCGCAGCCCGCAGCGCTGACCACGAGGAGACAGGACGCCTGAAAGGATCAAAACGCAGACCTGTTTCAAAACCTTACAATTCCTAGCTGGATTGGTGAGCATGTTTCTGGCCCTTCATAATCGGATCTAGATAGGTTTAGGGGGTGGGCATTTTGGGTATAATTAACATGAGTTGTTGTCCCTCGATGTTCCGTGTGTTTCCCCATTTCATGATGACTTTTGTAAAGTATAATATGCCTGTATCTATTTTAGCTAGTACTGTATTGTTTGATCTGTTTTTCCCTCCCATGTACCCTCTTATTTGCTTGCATTTGATTTGTTTTTCCTTATGCAATGAAATTTCATTTTGTTTCATTAAACTTGGTCTGTAAGAGTATTCTCTGCATTGTAGTTCCTGCACCTAAGTCCAGTGTCTAGAACCTAAGGGGTGAGTGGGTCAAACCACTCAAGGTTTTACTGTGCAAAAGAGAGAGAGAGGCCTTTGGCGAGAGAAGCCTCTGCGACCTCGGAGAGAGAAAACCCCTTACAGAAAATGGCGACCGCGGCAGGACACTGGCAGCGGGATTGCAATGTATTAGACCCAGGTTTGAATGGTCGAAATGCAATGGATGAGAGGATAGCAGATTATGTCTTTGGCAAGGTAAATCTCACTAAGCAGTGGATTTCCGATCTCTTACTGGATGGGCATCCGGTGGACGCAGCCATCAGGTGGACAGAGTGCAAAGAGCATAAGAAGTCAGTGGAAAAGGCAGTGTGGCTGATGTGCTACAAGAAACAAGTCCAGATTTTGGACAGAGTCGTTGCAGCACAGGCAGCCAAGATCACTGCACAGGAAGCAGAAATAGAGGAAAAGGCCATGGGTGGGGAAAAACTCATCACAGCGCTTCACGCGCTGAATCAGGAACACCAAGTTGTAGCCAGCCAACATCAGGCTAGAATAGAGTATCTGGAATGCCAGGTTACTGAGGCAAAGATCCATGAAGCGAGAATACGGGAGAAAAACGCCCGCCTCGCACAACAGCTAAGAGCGCAGGAGGAGAGAGTAGTAGAGGTTAAGGCAGCTTACAAGCTGGCCCTTGAGCACGGGTTTGAGAGCGCAGACCATGGCCCCTGCCAAAAGACCATAGAGGACCTGAGAACGGCCCTGGTTAAGGCAAAAGGCATGGTATGCCTCGTAAGCCCAAAAGCAAGTCAGATTGACTTCTTGCAGGAATCCAAACATCCGATTCCTTGTGAAGTAGTTGCAGCACCAGCCACTGAACCCTCAGCGTCGCCGAGATATAGTGAGGCTTGGCCCAAAAAGGGGGTGGTGGAAGAAAGGGTAGCCGATGTGGTACAGGAGGAGGAATAACCCCTGGTAGTGAAGCCGGAGCCGGCACCAATGAGTCCGACTCGGCACCAGAGGCTCGGTCCCAACGCCGCAGATGGCACGGACGGACCCCACGTGAACCAGCTCGTGGTGCCCTACGCTGCCCAACAACTAAGATCCATGGTGAGCCACCTCCCAAGACTCACAGTAAAGGGAGATCCATCAGTTCATTTCAGGGAGGTAGAGGAGACAGCCGCCATCAATGATTGTGATGATCCTGAACAGGCGAAGATGCTGCTCTTCTCCCTGGATAGCACAATCCTTCAGTGCCTCTCAGACGAGAGTAAGAGGGGGCGAAAAGGGTATGCGGATCTCAGGGATGAGGTCTTGGAAGTTATGGGAGTGGACGACGGTAATCCGTTCCAATGGGTGGAAGGGACTGTGCAGCTAACTGGAGAACCCCCACGAGTTTTCGCAGAAAGGTTGTGGCCAGTGTATCGGCGCAGTTGTCCGGGCATGCCTGAACGGGCTGCAATGAGCGCCGAACAGCGGGTTCATTGGCTCCGTTGCTTGGTTGCTAACAGCTTGCCACAGATACAGGCCCTAGCCAAATCTTGGTTTGATCCCCAAGGTCCCGGTGTCACGGAGGAAACGGTGCTCCGCCAGCTCACCATTGCATACAAGAATTGTAGAAGTCAGGAGGTACCTCCCTCTAAGGGAAAGGTGCATGAGGCAAAACCCACAGCCCCAAGTAAGAAGGAGTGGTGTCAGGAGGGGAATCGCCCTGCCCAAGCCAAGCTCAATTGCTACGGGTGTGGGAAGGATGGACATTGGCGCAAGGACTGTAAAAATCCATGGAAGGATAATAAGGGAAAAGCTCCCGCAGCCCAAGCCCAAGCCCAGACTGCCGCCCCAGCACGAGTCCAGGTCCAAACCGCAGCCCCTGTCCCAGAAAAGGGAACTGGTGCAGCTATGGATCCCGCTGCAATAGAGTCAATTTTAGAGACAATGCGGTCTCTTATGATCTCGCAGGGGAAGATAGCAGCGACCACCGGTCCTGTCGTTCATGCAGCCCCGACCGCTGTACCCAAATGACTAGAGCCAGCGCAGCCTGTCGACCTGTGACCTCTAGAAAGACATGCACAGGAAGAGACCTCCTGTAAAATGGAGGAATACCTGCGGTGCCAGGTTGCAGAGGCTAAGTTAGTTGAGCAAGCTTTAAGGGAGGAGAATGCTAGGTTAACAATGAGGGCTGGCAGTTTAGAGGGTCAGCTAAGGGCTTGTAAATGGTTTCACATCAATCAGTGCAAACTGTTTAAGCCTGGTGCAAAAGAATCAGCAACTGAGGCCAGGTCTGAGGGTAAAAATCCTCAGCCTGAGGCGTGCAACAGGTCACAGACCACACAGGCTGGAACCGCAGCCTGCTTGGAGGGAGAAGCTGTCCCGCCCACCTGGGAGGTTTCCCCACTGGCCTGGGACTCGGACGAGGAGGAGCCCGAAGACCAAAGCCCTCCTCCTGATCCGAACGCCATCGGGGGGGAGCCCGAACAGCTAGGCCCCGCCCTTGACACGATTCTGGAGCAGGTGGAGTCGGAGGACGGAGATCCTGCCCTCGACTCAAGCTTAGGGGGGGTAGAAATTGGGGGCGGAGATCCTCCACCTGCAGGGACAGGTGAGGAGGAGTCGTCTGCCACAGACCCAAATCCCAAAGGGGTGGAGCCTGAGGGAAGGGAGCCGAAGCCGGCAGCCGTGGAGGTGCCACGGGCTGTGAGGGCTAAAGTCCCAACCGAAGGTCCACTCGCTAAGGGAGCCACGCCCAAAGCACCTCTTCGCAGGTCGGCTCGAATGCCTCAGCCGGTAAAACCTTGGCCCGATTCCCCCGATTTCAGTAAACGCCGACTTGGGAAATCCCTGGCAAAACGCAGTCCCCAATTGACAGCAAAAGGCTGCGGGGGACCCAAGCCACAGGTCAGTGCAGCCCCGCCACAAGGAGCGGCGAGCTGCAGTCCAATCAGGGATTAGGTAAGCCGCCCGGGGACGGGCGGCGCTGTACATAAGTTAAGTTTAAGTTTAATTAAGTTTAAGGTGTGCAAATATTAAAGTGATTAGTGTTGTAAGTAATTTTGGAATCTGCCCAGCATGTGTGTTGTTTGGGATCGAGGTCGAAAGACCCGATCATGCCTTCACCTAGGCCAGAATCTCTCGGGAGCCTGGCTGTATCGTTTAATTTGTTACAGGAACCAAAGAGATGATGAGAGGAATTCTCGTCGCGTTCGCGGTGATCGGGTGTAGCAGGGCCTATCGGGGCCGCACCAAGGACTCCACGATTTACGGGTGCTCTGGTGACACAGCCCCCATCGCGACCGATGGGTCGGCCCTGCGGGGCGTTGAGGAGACAGCCACCTATTTCCACGAGGGGAGGTGGCCAGGATGGCTGGGGTCGAACTCTACGGAATACTCCAGCCAGTCCGGGTTTGCGTACCGAGAGACTTCCCTAATGTGCCCCCGAGTGAGGGTCATCGCACCCAGAGTCAGCGTCACCATCGGGAAAAGGATTTGCTTGCAATGCACAGGACATGTTCCTTTGGACCAATGGTGGTGGCTGCGCAAGTTGAGCAAAACCATGAAGAACTCCACGGTCGAGTGGGAGAAACTGGGTAACAATACCCATCGGACTATTACGGGGAGTCAAGGGGGGTTGAGTGTTTGTTGGGACAAATTGTGGGAGCCAGATGAGGGGATTTACATCTGTATGTGGGGTTCAGAACGCACCTGCCCCACAGGTGTCTCCATCTTTTTCCAAAGACAGTGGCAGGATGCTGGGAAAGGAATGAGGTGGGACGTCAGCACACGGGCGTGCGGAGTCCCATACTCTCAGATCCCAGTAAACGCCACTGAGCTCATCACCCGCCCCCGAAAGCCCCTGCCCACGATTCCGGTAGCCAAAGCCCGCAAGGAAGGGTGCCCCACCACTACCAAGGGACCCGGGAACGGACTGGTATTAGTGCCCACAGGTCAGGTGCTGTACCAAGGAGTGCACTATGCGGTGGCTTCGGTGATTTTAAACCTCACTGAGGTGCGATTACCAGAGTGGTGCCCCAAGGAAACGGAGCAATTGTACCAGGTCCTGTTAACAAACATGTTCAGACAGTTTTATGAATTCGACTTTGCTGATGTAGACAGAGCCAGATTATACACCACACCACATGAGGTCTTGGACAGGGTGGGGAGACAAAGAAGGGGTACAGTAAATTATGGGGCAGAAATTCGGGTCGGGGGCTTGCCGCGTGTGCAAGCCCCCGATCTGCACTTACCCGACGCGCCTGCCGTTCACCTCCAGGGAAGCCTGGAATTCCTTTTTGAAAGAGAAGAATCCCGGGCAGCGTATGACGTCACGCCGCCCAGGAGTGCAGCCAGCGCGAAGCCTGTAGTGCGCTGTGCAACTGAGACACGCCCCTTAAGGTCTCATTGTAATAGGACACGCCCCCAATCTTTCCAAGCAGCTGCAGAGGACTTTGCAGTTACACAGCTGCAGGGAAAGTAGGTTATCTGCTATTTTATGAATGTTTTGTGAACTTTTATAAAATTTTAAAAACGTTTAAATGATTTTGATGACTCTTAGATAGTTTTAAAGAGAATTGAAGCTATTTAAGCATTTTTTAAAGCCTTGAAAACATTCTATTAATTCTTTTCAGTTAATTAGCAAAGTGAAATGGCTGGAATGAGCACATTTCACGTGATTAAAAGAACTCAGAACTTCACTGATGATGACCTCAGCAATCTCCTCAACGAGGTGGAGGCGAGGCGCCTGCGCATCATGGGGAATGAGCAGTCGAGAGCTCCGCGAAAAGGTCAGATGGCAGTGTGGTCGGAAGTTGCACAAGCTGTCAGCGCGACCTCCACCATTCCACGTACAGCGGAACAATGTCGCAAGAAATTCAGTGACTTGCTGTGATCTGTCAGGGTTTGTACAGTTATTACTAAAGTGTACTGTAACATTGCTTAGAATTTAAGTTAGCCAGATTTCAAAAGGCTTTCTCAATGCATTTACTGCAGTCAAGTTACTTCTTGGTAAAGTCACCTGAGGTAGCAATAAAACTTTATGGCTTTGGGTCCAGCTCAGGGATACCTACTGTTCTCTTATCTTGATTCCATTGCTTGGAGCTGTAAAACTTCAATCAAAGATGTAAAGAAACACCCAACCCTGTCTTCAAAGCCTTCGCTGTCCATGTCAGAAATGCAGCTGTGTGATTCTCTTATTTCTGGTGTAATTTCAGAGCAAAAGTGCTCACAACTCCAGGGAACGCACACTCACAGGCGGTGGTGTTGCCATGCTGAGGGTTTTGGCCGAACATGAGGAACGGGTCCAGCAGATGTACGAATTTACTAGCAATCGCCCCGCGGATGAATCTCAAACAGACATTGCTGACCCTCAATGTGAGTTGGCCTGGCCAGCTATATGTTAAAGAAGGTTAGGTGTGTGCTGAATATCTGTGATGTGGCACATCGTGATTTACCTTAGCAAATGTTTTCTGCTTCCTTCCCACAGCTGGACAGAGTACCTCTCACACACAGGATGAGCAGTGCGTGGAGTCAGCGGCCACAGAGGGCATTGGGGAAGGTTTTTCTGATGCAGTGGCAGCAGTTACTGAGGTGGCTGAGGTGGTTGAGGAACAGGAGCAACCTGTCCTATGTCAGCAAGTGCAGCAGGAGTGTATAGACCCTGTGTCGCTGGCCACTATCTCACCATCTCCTGGCCCCTGTGGCTCTGTGCTAGTCACTGATGACTGTAGCTCCACAGGCAGACACCATATTGACACTTCAGTGCAGGTGGGAGGAGCAGAAGTACAGCAGCACCTACAAGATGAGCAGCAAGATATTGCAGGTTTCAGGCAATTGCTGAGCTCTCTCACTGAGAAGGAAGTAGATGCTAGAGACTCTATCAGGCAGGGAATGGAGAATATTGGCATTACACTAAATCAGATATCATCGCAGTTTGTGGTGCTTAATGATAATTATCTTAATCAGATATCATCGCAGTTGGTGGTGCTTAATGATAATTCTCTTAATCAGATATCATCGCAGTTGGTGATGCTTAATGAAATTATGATTGCACCAGTTAATTCGCTTGTATCTATCACTACTGGCATAACGCTGACTCCAGCACAAATGCCCTCCCCAGGTCACAGTGCAGAGCCACTTTGGTCCCAGGAGCCAGCAGCTGCGCCAGTCATGATGCAGGGTAGCGTAGAATTGCCTTAGCAACAACCCTTTCCTCAAGCCGCTGTTGAAGAGCAGGAACAATCTGACAGGGCCCTTGCAAATAGATCTGGAGGGCTCCAGTCACGGGTAGTGAAAAGGCGCAGGAAACATTAGAGTGTCACCTTCAGCTCACTCCGCCACCTTCAACCCTCAGTCACACAGGCCAGTTGGCAAATCGTTAAATTGTTATATTTTTCACTTTATTTAAATGTTAAATGTTTTCTTACATATTTAAATTCAAGTGTTTATTTATGAAGGAAAGGATAGGTAACCTTATCGTTTCAGCAGTACACCCAGTAATCAATGTTGAAAGAATTTAAACATTTATTTAACTTCAAAAACTTTTACAACAAATGTTACAAAATTATAAAATAGATAGTTTGCACTTTGAATGTCTGTATTGCAGTAAGAAAGTAAAAATTACTGTAAAATGTTTACACATTCTTTTCTAACAGTCACCATTTTGCACATGTTTGAAAACGTTAAAAGAGGTAGTTAGCATCTTAATTTTTGTAATTTCACTAAGAATCAAACACAAATGAGTTAAACCTGTTTACAAAGTGATTTCAAAACTGTTAACATTAATATTTTAAAATTGCATAAAATACATCATTAACATCCTTGAACGAAGAAAGAAAGACAAGTAAAAACAAACTCTTTCCAATAACACTTCCTCACTGTTCCTGTCCATAAATTTTTTTAAAGTTCATAACTGTTACTTAAAATTTACAAGTTATTCACTTTATACATTGAAACTGAATCTGAAAAGTGTTTGATTATGCAATACAAGGTCACTGTTTCACTTCAATATGTGTCTGCTTCTGTCTTTGCCTTGCGGGGGGAGGGGTAGGTACAGGGCGTAACTACCGCATGAAGGTGTTGGCTACCAGCAGTTCGCGAGCAGCCTTAGATTCGGCAGCACTTGGCTCCTCCCCATGAGGCCTGGCAACATGCACATTGCCATCGCCTTCATCCTCCACTTCAACAGGCAGCTGTTCCTCATTGTTAGGGGTCAGTCCTTCCTGCAGGGCAAGGTTGTGCAAAGCACAACAGGCCAGCACAATCCTTGCCACTTTCTGGTGAGAGTACTGCAAGGTCCCCCCTGACCTATCCAAGCACCGGAAGCGTGATTTCAGAACTCCTATTGTCCTCTCCACCACTTGACGTGTGGACACGTGTGCATGGTTGTATCTCTCCTGAGACTGATTAATGGTATTGCGGTAGGGGGTCATCAGCCATGGTTTTAGCGGGTAGCCCTTGTCGCCCAATATCCATGCGGATCCTGTAGGCAATTTGCTGAGAGAATCATACAATTTAGAGTTACGGAGGACGAAGGAGTCATGATTACTTCCCCGGTGTCCTGAATTAACGTTTAGGATCCTCAGGTGCGCATCACATAATATCATTACATTCAATGAATGATACCCCTTCCTGTTAATGAATGTCACAGGTGCATCCTTGGGTGCCTTCAATGCAATATGTGTTCCATCGACGGCCCCAATCACTTTGGGGAATCCAGCAATGCGATGAAATGCTAAGGCCATCTCCTTCTGATGACGAGCGGACAAGTCATACATAATGAAATCAGAAAAGTCTAGATCCAAGGTGGGAAGGTCCATATCAGGTCTTACTAACAACCCCGACTGCAGCTAAGGTCGAGGGAAGAAGCGCATGGGTGCATTTCCACCACTGTAAATTGATTGGAGAAACCAATCAAAAGGGGGGGAGATAATCAGTAGTAAATCAGTACAGTATATAGTAGATTTTAGAGATAATCAGTAGTAAATCAGTACAGTATATAGTAGATTTTACGAACAATCATTAATTGCGGAACACCTCCGTTCAGTCCGTAAGGGTGACCCTGAGCTTCCGGTCGCCTGTCATTTCAATTCACCGCTCCATTCCCACTCGGACCTCACCGTCCTTGGCCTCTTGTACTGTTCCACGGAAGCTCAACGTAAACTCGAGGAACAGCACCTCATCTTCCGATTAGGCAGTCTGCAGCCTTCCGGTCTCAATATCGAGTTCAACAATTTCAGATCATAACCTCGGCCCCTATTTCATTTTCACTTATATTTTTCCACTCCTTTCCTTTCCCCCCCCCCCTTTCCTTTTGTTTCTCTCTCACACCTGGCAGCTATCTTTTGCCCTGCCAGTACACTTTACACCCAATCACAGCCTATTACCATCTCGTCTAGCTTCTAATCTCTTTTACTTCTTTTGGTTCTTTTATTCTTTTGTCCGATCGCAGCCCTGCCTTCGATCTAGTTCCTTTTCTCTCCAGTTTTGAAGAAGGGTCAAACCCGAAACGTCAACTCAAATTTCTCTCCACGGATGTTGCCTGACTTGCTGAGTTTTTCCAGCATTTTCTGTTGTTATATTAATTTTATTTTGATTGATCAGCCATTGATAGGAGACTACAGAACTCGTGCTCGGCCTTGATAGAGGTGACTGCAGCTTTTACGAGGTCTGGTGTTGTGTTTGGATTGTTCTGGCCTGCTGAAATCCTACTCTTATTATACTTATTATACGATTTTAATTTTTAATTTTAAGTTTTAATATTTTAAGTTTTAATTTTGATTGTGTGTAAGCCTTTTATTTCACAGATTAACAACCGCTAGGGGACCATCTGCTTAGCATCAAGTTTCGGAGCCGGGAGAAAACAGCATCCCAGGCGGGTCGGAGCCGAGTGCTACAAAGAAGAAAACACCACCACAGGCGGAGCGCCCACTGAAGACTGAAACCATGAAGTTGCTGCTCGTTGTTATTGGACTTTTTGGACTATTGTGCCTGACTCAAGGCGATACGGACAAATCACGGAAGAAACGTGAATTACTTACCAACACCTTTCTGCACATGTCATATGAATACGCCAAAAGCTATAACTTAACAAGCTGTTGGGTTTGCAGTCACATTCCTATCCATAGTAAAAGAGGGATTCCCTTGAGACCCATCCCGTTCAATGCCACAGAGATGGCGGAGTGGGTCATGCGCCAGAACGCCAGCGGCGTTTATAAAGATTCATACAACCAGGAGGGCGACAGGGACAAATGGAAGTCGGCAGGTTACGACCTAACCACTTTCCAAGGGTGGTACCAGCCTAATTATAATCGGAACAGCCAGCCTCCAGCCTTAGTCCTTACTAATACTTCAGGAGTTGGTAGGCCGAAGGGGCCAATATGTTTAACGAAGAGTGTGCCCGGAGGTACAGAAGTAGGACGCAGTAAATGTTTCCAAAATGTTAATGTAACAAAATGTATTCGCACCAGAGGCTGTGGCCAAGGTTTCTTCCAATTAGATCATACCGGAACCCCCAATAGGACAAGTGGGGGACCATGGGAAGGAATGGAAATCAGATGGGGATGGAGGATTCGTGAGGCATTAGACGACAATTTAATCGCATATAATGGGACCTATTTTATATGTGGTCACCAAGCCTATCCATGGTTACCCCGGGATTGGACGGGTTCGTGTTACTTAGGTTATGCAGTACCTTTTATTCACCACTTGAATAAGATTGGGGAACACCACGAATTTAAGAAACACGTGACCAAAAGAGAGCTAGGAGCTTTTAATCGATTTTTCGGCATAATAAACCCTCCCTATGGAATAATGAGCTTGATGGATGAAACAAGGAATCTGGCAAGGCTACTAGAGATAGTTGCCAATGACACTGAGGAAGCTATAGCAGACATGAGTGCCGAAATGATAGCCATTAGAACAGTAACCCTCCAGAATCGAATGGCCTTAGATTACCTCCTTGCAGCACAAGGAGGAACCTGTGCCTTGATAGGAAGTGAGTGCTGTACTTATATCCCTGATAGCTCGGAAAACATAACCAACATTGTCAAACATACCCGGGATGCAGTAAGTCAGTATAAGAAACCTAAGCCAGGGGATGACTGGTTTGATTGGATCATTGGAGGATGGCTAGGATCAATGGGACAAACTCTGCTACATGGGCTAGTGGTGGTACTTGCCGTAATTATGTGCATTTTTCTAGTTTTCACGCTGATTAAGTGTTGCTGCAATAGATTAGGAGCAACTGTAATTCCAAGTCAATTGGTACAAAGGAAACCATCAGAAGAAGAAATTAAATTTGAGAAGGAATTAATGGAGGAGGAGTATAATAGACTCAATAAGATAGAGATGGACCAGTAGGATGAAGCCCAGAATCACTGGGTACCTTAGATGGTTATCATGGAATGATAAAAGGGGGGAATGAGGATATAGAATGCAAAATATGGTAACAGCTCGCTTTGCATAGCCAAGGACCCTGTCAATCTAAAATGGAGGATCCTGTCACCATAAAATGGTGGTGAAATGTCGACATCGCTGAGTCACTTGCATATTGTAAGAAATGATCATGTTAACTCAAGAAACTGTGAAGGCAGCAGGAAGTAAAATAAAAGAAGCTAAACTGATCTGTGGCTGCTTATATGGCTGGCACCCACGATGTCACACCTTGCTGGTGGAAACAGTGTAGGGCGGAGTGCAGAGGTTATACAGACAATAGGCGATCAGAAAACACATTACCATGATTGCAAACACATTACCATAATGATTAGGTGATCATGAAACCATTACCAGGATATTTACTTAATTATAAACCATTCAGTGAAATGTGACTTCTTTGTTTCATACTGCTAGGCCAGGAAATCAAATTAAATGTATACGTGTACAGCTCGGGATTGGTGCAGACTGTACGATGTGTTAATGTCTTCTCAAATGCAAGTATAATAATGTGGCACACTGTATGAAAGATTGCTTGCTCTGGTTTAACCTGTCGGACTCTTCTGGAGTCAGGACTGTGCTGTATCAGAGTAAGTCTCCCGGGATGACGGAATAAAAACTGTTGAACTCAACCAGTATTCGACTCAGTGTTTGTACTGAACCAGATTGAGGACCAAAAGAATCCGTTTCAACAAGGAGACGTTCATGGTTCCTCAATCTTCTACATTGCTGCCTGGCATTCCTATTTCTTTGAAGCAAATACACAAATAGCATCACGGCAAAATTTCTACAACAGGGCATGTTTCTCGCTCACAGGACTACTCCTCACACAGACGTACCTGTTGTGTATGTACCTTTAAGAGAATAACTGGTCTCAGACTGCAGTACCGGCAGTGACCACCCCTGTATAAAAGGCGCTAGTGAGCCTCTGTTGTTTCAGTTTCACTATTGACTTCCATCAGTAAAGACTTATTTTGTTCCACTCCTGCTGTCCGTGTCTCAATCATTCATGGACGTAATACTGGCGACGAGCAGATACGAACCTACCTACAGTCTGCACCACCTCCTGGGATCCATTCCTACAGCGAAGTGAGCAGAGGTCGAGGCCAGAAAGAAAAGAAAGTAAGAGGCAGTAGTAACGGGCGTCGACTGTGGGCATCCGCCCTGTGTTGCAGAGTTGAAGATTGCTGGAGAAGCTGTCGGATGCGGGGCCTGGTTCCTGTCGATGGTGCTTCAGCTAATCGGGCTGGTGGCAGGTAGTGCACTGATCCTTCCTGGGCTGCGGCGGTCGTGAACTCGAGCGGGTGGTTTGCAACGGGGCCGAGCAGCGTTGTCGGGAAGAGAGAGAGAGGGTGGAGCACACAGGGCGTGGCCGGTGCTACGAAGCCGGGCTGCGTATAGATCCGCAAAGAGGGAGGCAAGAGTCCCACAGGGTTGTTCCACGACGGGAAAATAAAAAAGTAAAAAAAATATTAAACGCGCAAGAAACCGTGGAAAGCAGCGCTAACAACAGCGGGGAAGAAGGCAAAGCGCGGGAGGCGCCATCTTAATCAGCGGGGAAGACGGCAAAGCGCGGGAGGCGCCATTTTGTTAAATCGGGGAAGAAGGCAAAGCGTGGGAGGCGCCATTTTAGATTTGCAAGATGCCGAAGACTGGCTGTATCACTGCTTTTGATAATACAATAGAGGACTGGACCACGTATGTGGAAAGAGTCGAGGTATATTTTGAGGCAAACGAAATAGCGGAGGAAAAAAAGGCATCGATATTGCTAAACTTAATGGGCGCGAGAACGTACGGCCTATTGCGGGACCTGATTACTCCAGCCAAACCGAAGGCGAAGAGTTTTAACGAAATTGTTGCTGTCCTACAGGAACACCTAAACCCTGCACCGCTGTTGATAGCAGAAAGATTTAAATTCCACAGGAGAACTCAGCACAAAGATAAGAGCAATGCTGAGTATCTTACGGAACTACGCAAGCTATCAAACCACTGCCAGTTCGGAGCAGGACTGGCAGATACCCTACGGGACAAATTTGTCTGTGGACTCCTGAGTGAAGGAACACAGAAGAAGTTACTCTCAGAGAAAGAGCTGACGCTAGATAAGGCTTTCAGCGTGGCAGTATCGTATGAAGCAGCAGCCAGGGGAGCTGCAGAAATTCAACAAAAACCACAGGAATACGGCACCCACGAAATGACACGGGGATTTGCAAAATGTTATCGCTGCGGCAGAACTAACCATGACCAGAAGGACTGCTGGTGCAAAGACAAAATATGCAGGCAATGCGGGACGATGGGACACATTGCACGAGTTTGCAGGTCTGGGAAGAAGACCAGCGACAACAAAAAGGCTACTAAGGAACCGTACAAGAAAGTACAAAAGATGACGGACAGTAATTCCGAAGACCAGATGAGCGATAGTGAATCCGGGAACAGGAGACTAAGCTGTCTCAAACTTCACAATGTAATCGCAAAAGAGGATCACCGAACCATTTGGGTCACCCTCACAATAGCAGGGTCCCAAGTTAAAATGGAATTGGATACAGGATCAGCGCTAACCGTCATGAATCGACGAGACTACAAGCGGCTATTTTCACACATACTCTTGAGAGAGACATCCATCATCTTGACGACGTATACGGGGCAAAAAGTATACCCCAGAGGAAAAATAAGGGTGCCTGTCAAATACAACGGCAAGAAAATACGGAAATTGTATCTCTACATACTGCCAAATGGTGGACCACCGTTATTGGGACGGGAATGGATCAGGAAGATAAACTTAGATTGGCACTCCATTCATGCAATGACGGTGGACGGTAAAAAAGATGAAGACGTCACTCCTGGATGATTGTCAACAATCTTAGCTAACGCCAAAGAGGTATTTCAACAAGAACTGGGCACGCTTAAAGGCGTAACCGCCTCGATAAAATTAGAAGAGAATGCAGTTCCCAAGTTTTTTAAAGCAAGACCGGTACCATATGCAATTCACCCAGCTGTCGAGGCAGAGCTGGAGAATCTGGAGAAGGCGGGCTGGAGTGAGTGGGCGACACCCATCGTTCCTGTCATGAAGAAAACGTTAAGCAATAAGTCCGGGGAGCCAAGGAAGATTCGCATCTGTGGGGATTTCAAGGTGACGGTGAACCCAGTCCTTCACACAGTACAATATCCTCTTCAAAGGATAGAAGACATCTTCGCCTCACTGTCTGGAGGGAAGCGTTTTACAAAAATTGACCTAGCACAAGCATATTTGCAGATGGAGGTTGAAGAGTCCTCTAGGAAGTATCTCACGATAAACACTCACAAAGGTCTTTACCAGTATCATCGATTGGTATTCGGAGTAGCATCAGCTCCGGCGATATGGCAAAGAGCGATGGAACAAGTCCTGCAAGGGATTCCGGGGACTCAGTGTTACTTGGACGACATCCTTGTGACAGGTGAAGATGACAGTGAACACCTTAACAACCTAGAACAGGTGCTCACTAGACTACGGGAACATGGGCTGCGAGCCAACCGCCCCAAGTGCGAATTTTTTAAGAAACAGATATCGCATTGTGGCCACGTGATTGATGAAGAGGGGTTACATAAGTCCCCTGACAAAATTGAAGCGGTTGTTAAGGCCCCAGCGCCTGAAAATGTGTCGCAACTGAGGTCATTCCTCGGATTGGTGAATTACTATCATAAGTTTTTGCCGAATTTGTCGACAATTCTGCACCCACTGAACGCCCTGCTACGAACGGGGGTAGCATGGAAATGGAGCGATGATTGTAAGCGTGCTTTTCAGAAGAGTAAGGACTTAATCACTTCAAGGGAAGTATTGGCTCACTACAACCCAGCACTGCCGATCAGACTGGCGTGTGATGCTTCACCCTACGGCATTGGGGCGGTACTGTCACATAAATTCCTTGATGGTTTAGAGAGGCCGATAGCTTTTGCGTCACGCTCGTTAACTTCTGCCGAGCGTAACTATGCCCAGATTGACAGAGAGGCCCTCAGCCTAGTGTGGGGGGTGAAGAAGTTCAATCACTACCTGCACGGTCAAAAATTTACTCTACTAACCGATCATCAACCTCCTGTCTCCATTTTCAACCCTCAGAAGGGCGTACCGATAATGACAGCACAACGGCTGCAGAGATGGTCCCTTTTCCTAAGGGCACACCAATATGACATCGAGTACAAAGGAACTAAACAGCATGGAAATGCTAATGGATTGTCACGCCTACCGTTGCCGACGGTGGAAGAAGAAGACCTTGCAGTGGATCCAATGGAGTTATTCCACTCGACCATAGTCAAATGTCTCCCTGTGACGAATGCAAACATAGAAAAGGAAACATGGAATGACCCGACACTATCACGGGTCTATGATTTAACGGTGAAGGGATGGCCAGCACATGGCGAACCACTGCTGCCAGCATTCTCGCCGAGAAGAGAACAGCTGTCAGTGTGCAGAGGAACCTTGATGTGTGGATCCAGAGTAGTAATTCCACCTAAGTTGACGGATGGAGTGCTCAATGAGCTTCATGAGGGTCATCTGGGTGGGGTAAAAATGAAGAACTTAGCCAGAGCATTTGTGTGGTGGCCGGGAATCGATAGAGAAATCGAAGAGATGACCAAGAGCTGTGCAGGATGCCAGAAGGTCCAAAACGCCCCACCACAAGCTCCTCTGCATCCATGGGAGTGGCCCTCCTCTCCATGGCAAAGGGTGCACATTGATTTTGCTGGTCCCTTCATGGACTTGATGCTTTTAATTGCGGTGGATGCACATTCAAAGTGGCCAGAGGTAATAAAAATGTCCTCAACCACCACGGAAAAAACTATCACAGTTTTACGAACCATATTCGCCAGGAATGGGCTGCCTGAACAGATTTGCTCTGACAATGGACCACAGTTTGTGTCTGAAGAGTTCCGGAGGTTCTTAAAGAACAATGGTGTTAAGCATTACACATCTGCCCCATATCATCCAGCCACTAATGGATTGGCCGAGAGGTTTGTCCAAACATTCAAGAAGGCTATCAAGGCAATGTGTAATGAAGATATACCCCTACAACACAAGGTGGACAACTTCTTGTTTGCCTACCGGAATGCGACACGTGGTTACCAACCAAACTCCAGCCATGATGTTCTTCAATCGAAGACTAAGATGCCGCTTGGATTTGGTTAAGGCAAACGTCCGAAGAGATGTGGAGAACAGGCAGTTTCAGAATATGAATGAAAGGCCGACCAGGAGTTTTAAGATAGGTCAACCAGTTTTGGCCCGGGACTACCGCACTGAGAAATGGCAGCCAGGAGCGACTTGTACACGGCAAGGACCTCTCATGTATACCGTAGACGTTGGAGAGAGCATTGTAAGACGCCATGCTGACCAGATTCTAGAGTCACTGGAAAACGTCAACTCCACACCACGATCTGATACACCTGGCAATGAATTCGACGTACCAATTGCAGCTACTGCAGAACCGGTGACATTGGAAGCAGATGAACCAAACAACGACATTGATCCTGACTCAACATTGCCAGAAGAACCTGATACCCCAAAGAGGCGTTATCCAGGCAGAATCAGGAAGCCTCCTCAAAGACTGAACTTTTAATTGCTTAAACTTAACCAATGTATCTAGCAACCGTAATTGTGATTGTAATTAGTTATCATTTAGTTGTTAAATGAATGTTATGTACTGTTTATCTAAAAGGGGAGGAATTGTTGTGTATGTACCTTTAAGAGAATAACTGGTCTCAGACTGCAGTACTGGCAGTGACCACCCCTGTATAAAAGGCGCTAGTGAGCCTCTGTTGTTTTCAGTTTCACTATTGACTTCCACCAGTAAAGACTTATTTTGTTCAACTCCTGCTGTCCGTGTCTCAATCATTCACGGACGTAATAGTACCTGTACGGAGTAAATGGAAATAGTTGTTAGTTATTTTAATAAACTGAGTGCCTATAACATCAACTCGGCCTATGCCAGGAAGCATGCTTTAATGGCTTGCAAACACATCCTTCCCGCCTGATGAATATCACAGGCCTACATCCTTTTCTAATAAATTACATTTGCAGAAATTCATCATTACATAAATACATTCATCCACGTACTGAAAGGAAAACATACATAAATGCACATCCTAAATGGAATATATACAGACATACATACAAGCATACATACATACTTACTAAATATTACTGATGACAATTTCATTTTGTAAGCATTTTATTATTTTTAAAACAGTAAATTTAACATTTTATAAAAATAAATTCAATGAGGCCTTGCCCACAGCCACAATTGCTCCTTCTAACTACAGTACTGAAAAACCGTTTTAAACAAAAACATTTTTTTAAACTTACCTCAACCTTTCTTAAAATAACTTTCCTCCCTTTCCCAAACAGAAATAGAATGACTTTCAGAAGCTCCACGATGACAGACTTCTTCCTCCGCAGCTTCTCGATAGCTTTACTCCTGCTTTTTTCATTTCCAAGTTGCCAGGACTTACCCTCACTGAATCCATGAATGAAATCGACGAAGTTCACTGCGCATGTGCTGCCTGTGCAGTCGCACGCTCTGTGCCTCTGAACCCCTTCGTTCAGAGGACAGGAAATGCCGGTTTTTCCCGCATGCGCTGTGCATGCTGAAAACCGGCATTTCCTCCGGCCAGACGCGTGAGTACCCTGACCGTACTCACGCGTTCAGAGAGGAATTACTGGGCCTATATTTTCACAGCTTTTAACACAGGGACTTCCGTCATCAACACTCTGGATGACATGGAGCTGCAGACCCAGATCAATGGTTTGAAAACACAGTTAAGGAAGATACTGACGGATGAGAATAAGGTGGTGGGTTCTGAGTTACATGAGGACCAGGCCATGACACTACACTTAAAGGAAATCATTGCTGAGCTGGAGAAACACGCGAAAACGGTAAATGCTCTCATCAGGGAGGATCGGAATGCGTCCGATCAGGCTGCGCAGAACGAAGCTTGCGTGCTGTACGGGGCATGGTTACTGGGCGAGGGCCGCAGTAATCTGGAGGATTAAAACAAGGTTTAGTCCCCTCCTGGATCAGCAACAAGCACCTCGCAGCCGTCCACCCTTTTGAGAACTCGTTGAGTCCGTGCCAGCTCAGACTAGCTTCATATAGTGGTAAGAATGCCGGTGATGGGAAAGACAGCTAAACCCGCCCCGGTATACAGGGTGGAGAACATTGGAGTCATTCAAGGGGGTGCACACATTCGCTACACAGCGGTCCCACCTTACGTCATTCGATGGGGGCATGCAATGACGGGTACCGACCTCTCGGGGTGCCGGAGCCGGGGAGCACACTGTTAGATCCGGGTATCTTAATGTTGTGTCCTTTCAATAATCAGACAAAGACTGCAGGGAACGATCAACAGGTGTTTACTGGATGAAGTTCAAACTACAACTAACTGTACAGAGCGCCACTCAGGGTTTATATACAGGTGTGGTCACTGCCGGTACTGCAGGATACAGGAGCTGTAAAAAGTAGTTCTCCTTCTTAAAGGTACATACACTACAATTCCTCCCCTTTTAGATTAACAGTACCATAACACTCATTTAACAATTAAATATCAAACTAATTACAATTAACACTTTTAACATGCAACATTAACTGGAAATAGTCTATTTATAAATTCAGTCTTTGGGGAGGCTTCCTGATTCTTTCTGGATAACGCCTTTCCCGAGTATCTCGCTCTTGGTGTGGAGGCGATTCTAGCACCCTGTCGTCAGTTGATTCATCAGCTTCCAATGCTATTGTTTCTGAGGTAGATGCGACCTGTACGTCGGGTTCCTCACCAGGTACGTATGGCCGAGACATGGGGTTGATTCGTTCCTGTGACTCTAGGATCTGGTCAGCATGGCGTCTCACAATGTTCTCCCCAACATCCACTGTGTACATTAGTGGCCCCTGCCGTGTGCATATCGTTCCTGGTTGCCATTTCTCTGTTCGGTAGTCGCGGGCTAAGACTGGTTGCCCTACATTGAAGCTCCTTGTCGGCTTCTCATTGATGTGCTGGAATTGCTTATTCTCAACATCTCTTCGTACATTTGGTCTGAGCAAATCGAGAGGAGATCTCAACCTTCGGTTAAAGAACATCATGGCCGGGGCCTGGTTGATGACTGCATGTGTCGCATTTCTGTAGGCTAACAGGAAATTGTACACCTTATGCTGCAGTGGATTGTCGTCATCGCACATAGCCTTTACTGCTTTTTTAAAGGTTTGTACGAATCTCTCAGCCAATCCATTTGTGGCTGGATGATACGGGGCGGATGTGTAATGCCTTACCCCATTCCTTTTCATAAATCTTCGAAACTCTTCGGACACAAACTGTGGTCCGTTATCAGAGCAAATCTGCTCTGGCAAGCCGTTCCTGGCAAAAATGGTCCGTAGGACTGCAATAGTTTTCTCCGTGGTGGTGGAGAACATTTTGATCACCTCAGGCCATTTCGAGTGCGCATCCACAGCTATTAAAAACATTGAGTCCATGAAGGGACCAGCAAAGTCAATATGCACCCGTTGCCATGGAAATGAGGGCCACTCCCATGGGTGTAGAGGGGCATGTGGTGGTGCATTTTGGACCTTCTGGCATCCTGAGCAGCTCTTTGTCAGGTCCTCGATTTGCTGATCAATCCCCGGCCACCACACATAAGCCCTAGCAAGGCTTTTCATTTTCACCCCTCCCAGATGACCTTCCTGAAGCTCATTGAGCACTCTCTCCCTTAATTTGAGTGGAATTACCACACGGGATCCACACATCAAGGTCCCCTGGCATACTGACAGCTGTTCTCTTCTGGATGAGAATGCTGGCAACAGTGAGTCGCCATGTGCTGGCCATCCCTTCACCGTCAAATCATATACCCGAGACAGTGTCGGGTCATTTCTGGTCTCCTTCTCTATACCAGCGTTAGTTACTGGCAAGCATTCAATTATAGTCGAATGAAATATTTTGACAGGATCCACTGCTGGTGCTTCCTCCGCAGTAGGCAGTGGCAAGCGTGATAGCCCATCAGCGTTTCCATGCTGTTTCGTGCCATTATACTCGATATCATATTGGTGCGCCCCTAGAAAAAGGGACCATCTTTGTAGCCGTTGCGCAGTCATCACCGGAACGCCCTTCTTTGGATTAAAGATGGAGACAAGTGGTTGGTTGTCAGTCAGCAAGGTGAACTTCTGCCCGTGCAGATAGTGATTGAACTTTTTCACTCCCCACACTAGGCTGAGGGCCTCCCTGTCAATCTGGGCGTAGTTACGCTCGGCTGAGGTTAGTGACCGAGACGCAAAGGCTACTACCCTCTCCGAGCCATCCGGGAATTTGTGCGACAGCACCGCTCCAATGCCATAGGGTGATGCATCACACGCCAACCGAATTGGTAGTGCTGGGTTGAAATGAGCCAACACCTCTTTCGATGTGATCAATGTTTTGCTCTTCTGGAAAGCTCATTTACATTCGTCACTCCACTTCCATGGTACCCCCATTTGCAGTAGGGTGTTCAGTGGGTGTAGTACGGTAGACAAATTCGGCAAGAACTTATGGTAGTAGTTCACCAGCCCGAGGAACGACCTCAATTGTGACACATTTTCCGGTGCTGGAGCCTTGACTACTGCCTCAATCTTTTCAGGGGACTTTTGTAACCCCTCTTTATCAATAACGTGGCCACAATACGAGATCTGCTCCTGGAAAAACTCGCATTTGTGGCGATTAGCTCGGAGCCCATATTCCTTCAATCTATTGAGCACCTGCTCCAGGTTGGCGAGATGATCACTGTCATTTTTGCCCGTGACCAGGATGTTGTCCAAATAACACTGGGTCCCTGTAATCCCTTGCAGGACTTGATCCATTGCCCTTTGCCAAATAGCCGGAGCTGATGCTACCCCGAACACCAGCCGGTTGTATTGCTGGAGACCTTTATGAGTGTTGATCGTGAGGCACTGTTTCGAGGCTTCTTCTACCTCCATTTGCAGGTACACCTGGGCCAGATCAATCTTAGTGAAGCGTTTCTCTCCAGATAGCGAGGCGAAAATATCTTCAATCCGCGGAAGCGGATATTGTACAGTGTGAAGGATTGGGTTCACTGTCACTTTAAAGTCGCCACAGATGCGAACCTTCTTTGGTTCCCCAGGCATATTACTCAACGACCTCTTCATTACAGGAATGATGGGTGTAGCCCACTCACTCCAGTCCACTTTGGACAGTACTCCTGAACGTTCCAAACCTTCCAGCTCTGCTTCGACGGCTGGGCGGATCGCATAAGGTACCGGTCTGGCCTTAAAAAACTTTGGGCTTGCATTTTCCTCTATTTTGATCGTCGCTGTTATGCCTTTTAGTGTTCCGAGTCCTTACTGGAACACTTCTTGTGCGTCAGTTAGCATTTTTGACAGTCGTCCAGGTGTGACGTCGTCATCCTTTTTGGCATCTACCATCAGTGCTTGTATGGAATGCCAATCTAGCTGTATCTTCCGGATCCATTTATATCCTAGTAGTGGTGGTCCTCCATCTGTCAATACATATAGGTCCATTTTTGGTGTTTCCTTGCCGTTATATATAATGTTCACCCTTATTTTTCCTTTGGGGTAGACCTTTTGCCCCGTGTACATCTTCAAGACCATCTTTGTATCTCTCAAGGGTATATGTGAGAATAGCCGCTTGTGGTCCCTTCGGTTTATGACTGTTAGGGCTGATCCTGTGTCCAATTCCATTTTCACTTGGACTCCTGCTATCTTGAGCGTGACCCAGATAGTTTGGTGATCCTCCGTTTTGATCACATTATGTAGTTTCAGACAACCCAGCTCCTTGCTTCCGGAGTCTGTATCACTCTTCTGTTCGTCTGAACTACTCTCCGTCACCTTATGTACCTTCTTATACTTCTCCTGTGGAGATTTCTTGCTGCTGGTTTTCTTTCCCGACCTGCAGACTCTTGATATGTGTCCTACTTTTCCACACTGTCTGCACACTTTGGGCTAGAAATTCAGTAGGCTTTGCGCCCAGTTTTCGCCCAAAGAGGGCTTTTGCGCCACTTGCTGAGATTGCGCCGATATTCAGCGCTGCGGTAATGGCGGCGTTAGCCAGTAGCGCTGCGCCGCCACCGATGACGTCATCGGTGTGCGCAGTGCCCCGCTACCGCCCCGCTACCGGCCCGACCGCCATATTTAGTTGCGGCCGCCTCTTCCGCAGCGGCCGCAAACAGCGATCTGAAAACGAGGCCGTCCTGCAGCCTTAGTGGGGTGAGTTAAGGTGGAGGTGCGGCCGGCCGCTTTTTCGGCGGCTGCCTGCCCGCAGCTCCTTCCCCGGCCTCCTGCACACCCCCCCCCGCAGCACTGCCGGCTGTTTTCCGGGAGCCCGGCACATCTCCGTGGTGCCGTGCTCATTTGCCGGCACTAGCGAGCGGCGATCTCGCTGTTGCAGGCACCTCCCCCTTAAGAGAGGGAGGAAGGCCTGCAGTACCGCAGCCTGCCGCTCCGCAGCGGGTGGCGCTGCGGCACCTAGTGCGCCGAAATTCAGTTTCAGCGCCCCAAGCGGGGGCGGCCACACCCTTGAATAGCGGCCGGCTTCGACTTGGGGCGCTGAAACTGAATTTCCGGCGGGCGCCAGTGGCTCCGCGCGCAGCGGTAACTTCTGGGCGCAAGCGAGCTGGCGGGCCCAAACTGAATTTCTAGGCCTTTGTCCTTGAACCAGCAATCATTATGGTCGTGTGTTGTTCTGCCGCAGCGATAGCACTTCACTGTTCCGTATGACATTTCATTTGTGCCATATTCTTGCGGTCTCCGTTGTATCTCTGCAGCGCCCCGTGCTGTTGCTTCGTGTGATACTGCCATGCTGAAAGCCTTGTCCAGCGTAAGATCCTTTTCTGATAGAAGCCGTTTCTGGGTTCCTTCACTTTGAAGCCCATACACAAACTTGTCCCTTAAAGTATCTGCTAGTCCCGTTCCAAACTGGCAGTGTTTCGATAGCTTGCGCAGTTCCGTTAAATACTCAGCATTACTTTCATCTTTATGCTGGTTCCTTTTGTGAAACTTAAATCTTTCTGTTATCAGCAGCGGTGTGGGGTTTAACTGGTCCTGTAGGATTGACACTATGTTTTCAAAACCCTTTTCTACTGGCTTCTCTGGGGTTACTAGGTTTCGTAGTAAGCCATACGTTTTTGCACCCATTGAATTCAACAATACCAGCGCTTTCTTGTCATCTGGCACTTCATTCGCCTTGCAGTGTACTTCTATGCGTTCAACATGTGTCGTCCAATCTTCGACTTCATTGTCGAACGCTGTGATACTGCCAGTCTTCGGCATTTTTGGGTGTGGTTAGACTGGCTTAAAATGGCGTCTCCCGCGCTTTCCTTTCTTCCCCGCTGCGGCTTAAAATGGTGTCTCCCGCGCTTTCCTTTCTTCCCCCGCTGTGGCTTAAAATGGCGTCTCCCGCGCTTTCCTTTCTTACCCCACAGCGGCTTAAAATGGCGTCTCCCGCGCTGCTGCCAATGCCGCTCTCAGCGGTCCTCCTGGCAAATGGCGACGCCCTGTGGGCCTCATGCACTGCTCCTGCGCTGCTGCCAATGCCGTTCTCTGCGGTCCTCGTGGCAATGGCAGTGCCTCGCGTTTTCCTGCGTGCCTCTCTCCCCCGTTGATGCTGCTCGGCCCCTGAACACCGGCTGCGCTCTGCTCTCTCTCGCCTCTCTCCCCCGTTGACGCCGCTCGGTCCTGAACACCGGTTGCGCTCTGCTCTCTCTCGTTGATGCTGCTCGGCCCTTGAACACCGGCTGCGCCCCGTGCTCTCTGCCCTCACTCTCTCCCCCGTCGACGCTGCTCGGCCCTTTCTGTGCCGCTCGGTCGGCTCTAGCTGCCGCTGTCCGGGAAGGGTCTGCGCAGTACCTGTTGCCAGCCCATTTCGCTGGACCACCGTGGCTGGAAGGCCAAGCCTGGCTCTCGACAGCCTCCCCTGCGATGCCCGTGCTTCTGGACTCGACCTCCTTATGCAGAGTTGCAGGTAGGTTCGAATCTTCTCATCGCCAATGTTAGATCCGGGTATCTTAATGTTGTGTCCTTTCAATAATCAGACAAAGACTGCAGGGAACAATCAACAGGTGTTTACTGGATGAAGTTCAAACTGCAACTGACTGTACAGAGCGCCACTCAGGGCTTATATACAGGTGTGGTCACTGCCGGTACTGCAGGATACAGGAGCTGTAAAAAGTAGTTCTCCCTCTTAAAGGTACATACACTACACACACATCATCCTGTGTCCTCAGCACTTGAATGCCTATTTGAAACCACAGTGCGGGTTCAGAACTGTTGGCGCGAAGCCTATAAATTGCACCATGGAGGCAATGGCACAAGGCCATGTGCCCCCGCAGGTGGCATATATAGGAGGTGGGACATACTGTGTCACCACTGCAGCACCCCACTACCAACATGGACAGCACGGCTGGTGTCCGGTGAGTGACAGCAGTTTCTGCTTCAAGCCCAAGGCAGAAGTTCAAGTGGCCCAAGAGCGAATTGTCCCCATTCCTGAACCTTCCACGGTTCACATCACTGTTAAAGAGAATTTCACTGATCTGTAGCGATTCGTTGCACATTTTAGATATATCATTCCCCATCTCCCTGAACACCTCACCAAGATATTAAAAGCCGTTGTCGTTTCACAGCAACATTTTTACACACCGGAGCAGAAGACGTTAGAAATAGGGGCAAACATATTAGATATAGTAACTCCACCATGGTGGGATCTGTTCACTAATATAGAAGTCCCTTCTTGGATTAGGATAGCCTCTCACATCCTTGTAGTGTGTCAGGTTGTTATTGTGATTTATTTACTGTTTGTACACTGTAAAAGGGCCAGACGTTCGCAGAAGTATGAGAACAGAGGAGAATGGAGAGAGCTTTATGTGCGTGTAGAAGAAGAGACACCCGTTTAGATTTTTGCTGCTATGTATAAAGTTAAAGTTTCATTCCCTCCTCTATGTTTGATGTTTATTCATGTGCAATTTTGTGTGTGTACTTTATTTTTATTGTTGAAGTTTTATTAAGTGAGTTGTTGTTAATATAAGATAATGTGTATGAACCAGGTGGTGTAGGGGTATTAGGCCCCCCTCCACGCCTGGAAGTGAGTGTGTCAAATTTTAAATCCAATGTATTGCCATCTATAGATGCTTAATGTACACTGTAGGTTTTCTGAAACAGGAAATGCATGTGTTGTGGGGTCATAGTAGGTAAATACAGGGGATGGTTTAATTATGGATAGTCAGAAAATTTTACTCACCCAGAATTATGATACTTCAAGCAAGTTATAGTATCATCAGGGAGGACTGTAAGATTCGCAAAATTAATATTGTCAGATAAGGGTCCTGTGGCAGAAGAGGCCTTTACTTTTAAAGACTGTTTTAAAAGAAGCCCAGAAAAGGGGCACATAAAATGGCCGTCAGACCCCATGACTAGCTTTCTGGACACTTTAAAATGGTTCCTGCAGTCCCCAGACAGCCTTTGTAGATTCAACCCACAGTAAGTTCTGGAAGCCGTTTCTGAGTATTCGAAACCAGACATGAACTCCATACATATGGATTGGATGCAGAGCCGGTCAGATCGGCCTGTAGATAAAGGCCATCTAAATGTTTACCCAGACAAAGGGAAACAGTTTAATATTCATAAGGGGAGCATCAAAGACCCATTAAAGACATCAAGAAGACATTCAAAACAATGCAGGGTCATTCCAGACCAGAGATGGCCATCACCGGCCATCCCGAAAGCAGTTCAAATATAATAACTACCCCGTTGTGATACAAGCCCGCCAAAAGTTAAACAAAGACTAACCTTGATTTGGCGGGAGATAAAGGCTTCTTTGAGAAGTATAACTGGAGTCCCGGGGTAGCATTCGTAGCCATCAGAGCCATCACGGGGCAATGAGAGAGATCAGCGATTAACCGTCGAAGAAGACGAAGCAGCTATCAAGAAGGCAATTCGAGCCTGCATCCCGCCCCGGGGTAACCATCGTCGACCAACCCGGGCCGTTGATGAGACAAGAGGGCAGCAACCCTACAGAGGAAACCTATCTGAAAATGGTAACTGACTAGAAGAGACCTCTGGAAAGTGGTCAAACAGTTGACCTTCCCTTATATCGACGTCCAGGCCCGCTGAGATCCAGCCTGTCTGTGACCTTCACCTCGAGGAAGAGAAGGCGTGTCGCAGCTCGCAGCCCGCAGCGCTGACCACGAGGAGACAGGACGCCTGAAAGGATCAAAACGCAGACCTGTTTCAAAACCTTACAATTCCTAGCTGGATTGGTGAGCATGTTTCTGGCCCTTCATAATCGGATCTAGATAGGTTTAAGGGGGTGCGCATTTTGGGTATAATTAACATGAGTTGTTGTCCCTCGATGTTCCGTGTGTTTCCCCATTTCATGATGACTTTTGTAAAGTATAATATACCTGTATCTATTTTAGCTAGTACTGTATTGTTATGATCTGTTTTTCCCTCCCATGTACCCTCTTATTTGCTTGCATTTGATTTGTTTTTCCTTATGCAATAAAATTTCATTTTGTTTCATTAAACTTGGTCTATAAGTGTATTCTCTGCATTGTAGTTCCTGCACCTAAGTCCAGTGTCTAGAACCTAAGGGGTGAGTGGGTCGAACCACTCAAGATTTTACTGTGCAAAAGAGAGAGAGAGGCCTCTGGTGAGAGAAGCCTCTGCGACCTCGGAGAGAGAAAACCCCTTACAGAACGGTTGGGGAACAATACCCACCGGACGATTACAGGGACTCACGGGGGATTAAATGTGTGCTGGGACAAGTGGTGGGAACCGGATCAGGGGATTTATGTCTGTATGTGGGGGTCAGAGAAGGTCTGCCCCACAGGCATATCCATCATTTTCCACCGGCAGTGGCAAGACGCTGTGGAGGGGGTGAAGTGGGATTCCAGCCCGAAGGCGTGCGTGGTCCCATACTCCCTGATCCCAGCCAATGCCACTGAACTTGTGACCCGCCCCCGAAAGTCCCTGCCGACGACCCAGGCAGCAAGGACACACAGGGAGGGGTGCCCCGCCACCACCAAGGGACCAGGGAATAGGCTGGTACTAGTGCCTACGGATCAGGTGCTATACCAGGGGTACACTACGCAGTAGCCTCCGTGATTTTGAACCTCACCGAGGTAAACTTACCAGAGTGGTGCCTCAAAGAGACAGAACAGCTATACCAGGCCCTGTTAAAAGAAATGTTTAGGAAATTTTACGAGTTCGATTTTGCCAATGTCGACAAAACGGAACTGTACACCGCACACCATGAGTTTCTGGGTAATACGGGGAGGAAAAGAAGGGGAGCATGGAATGATGTTTTTACTGCATTTAATACAGGGTCCTCTGTCACCAACAGTTTGGATGACATAGAATTGCAGACACAGATAAACGGTTTAAAAACACAGTTGAAGAAAATCTTGATGGATGAAAACAAGGTAGTAGGCTCAGAGTTACATGAGGACCAGGCCATCACGGTCCATTTAAAAGAAATTATAGCTGAGCTAGAGAAGCATGCAAAGACCGTAAATGCCCTCATAAGAGAGGACAGAAATGCTTCGGATCAGGCTGCACAGAACGAGGTGTGCGTACTGTACGGGGCGTGGTTGCTGGGCAAGGGCCGCAGTAATCTGGAGGATTTAAAACAGGGTTTAGTCCCCTCCTGGATCAGCAACAAGCACCTCGCAGCCCTCCATCCATTTGAGAATGCATTAAGCCCGTGTCAACTCCGGCTAGATTCTGAGGCCTACCCAGTCCCAGTAGATTGTGGACATTCAAATCATACCATCATGGGTATAGTAGTAAGGATGCCAGTCATGGGTGGGACAGCCCAACCTGCACCGGTATACAGGGTAGAGGACATTGGAGTCATTCAAGGGGGTGCACATATCCGTTTCACAGCGGTCCCACCTTATATCATAAAGTGGGAGCACGCTATGACAGGTACTGACCTCTCGGGGTGCCGGATCCGGGAAGCACACATAATACTGTGTCCCCAGCACTTGAACACCTATTCAAAACCACAGTGTGGGTTTAGAGCTGCTGGCGCAAAACCTATAAACTGTACCATGGAGGTAATGGCACATAGGAACATAAGAACATAAGAAGTAGGAGCAGACGTAGGCCATACGGCCCCTCGGACCTGCTCCGTCATTCAATAGGATCATGGCTGATCTGAATCTAGACTCACGTCCACTTCCCTGCCCTCTCCCCGTAACCCCTAATTCCCTTATCTGCTAGGAAACTGTCTATCTCCGATTTAAATTTATTTAATGTTGCAGCTTCCACAGCTCTTTGGTGTAGCAAATTCCATAGATTTACCACCCTCTGAGTGAAGAAGTTTCTCCTCATCTCAGTTTTGAAAGGGCAGCCCCTTATTCTAAGATTATGCCCCCTAGTTCTAGTCTCACCCATCAGTGGAAACATCCTCACCGCATCCACCCGATCAAGCCCCCTCACAATCTTATATGTTTCGATACGATCACCTCTCATTCTTCTGAACTCCAATGAGTAGATGTCCAACCTACTCAAACTTTCCTCATACGTCAACCCCCTCATCTCCGGAATCAACCGAGTGAACCTTCTCTGAACCGCCTCGAGAGCAAGTATATCTTTTCTTAAATATGGAAACCAAAACTGCACGCAGTATTCCAGGTGTGGCCTCACCAATACCTTGTATAACTGCAGCAAGACTTCCCTGTTTTTATACTCCATCCCCCTTGCAATAAAAGCCAAGATTCCATTGGCCTTCCTGATCACCTGCTGCACCTGCATACTAACTTTTTGTGTTTCATGCACCAGGACCCCCAGATCCCTTTGTACTGTAGCACTTTGCAGTTTCTCTCCATTTAGATAATAACTTGCTCTTTGGTTTTTTCTGCCAAAATGCATAACCTCACACTTTCCAATATTATATTTCATATGCCAAATCTCTGCCCACTCACTTAGCCTGTCTATGTCCTTTTGCAGGTTTTTTATGTCCTCCTCACTCACTGCTTTCCCTCCCATCTTTGTATCATCGGCAAACTTGGATATGTTGCACTCGGTCCCTTCCTCCAAATCGTTAATATAGATTGTAAAGAGTTGGGGTCACAGCACTGACCCCTGTGGAACACCACTAGTAACTGATTGCCAGCCCGAGAACGAACCATTTATCCCAACTCTTTGTTTTCTGTTAGATAGCCAAACTTCCACCCATGCCAGTATATGACCCCGAATCCCCTGATTTTTTATCTTGTGCAGTAATCTTTTGTGTGGAACCTTGTCAAATGCCTTTTGGAAGTCCAAATACACTACATCCACTGGTTCCCCTTTATCCACCCTGTATGTTATGTCCTCAAAGAATTCGAGCAAATTTGTCAAACATGACTTCCCCTTCATAAAACCATGCTGACTCTGTCCTATTAAATTATGTTTATCCAAATGCTCTGTTACTGTTCCCTTAATAATGGACTCCAACATTTTGCCAACCACAGATGTTAGGCTAACTGGTCTATAGTTTCCAGCTTTTTGTCCACTTCCCTTCTTAAATAAGGGTGTTACATTAGCAGTTTTCCAATCTGCCGGGACCTTTCCTGAGTCCAGGGATTTTTGGAAAATAATCACCAATGCATCCACAATCCCTACCGCCACTTCTCTCAAGACCCTAGGATGTAGGCCATCAGGTCCAGGGGATTTATCCACCTTAAGTCCCATTATTTTACTGAGAACCATTTCCTCAGAGATTTTAATCATGTTTAGCTCCTCCCCCCCCCCCATTGCCCCCTGTTTGTCCAGTGTTGGGATATTTTTAGTGCCCTCTACTGTAAAGACTGATACAAAATATTTGTTCAGCGTCTTTGCCATCTCCATGTTCCCCACCACTAGTTTCCCGGTCTCATCCTCTAAAGGACCAACGTTCACTTTAGCCACCCTTTTTCTTTTTATATAGCTGTAGAAACTCTTGCTATCTGTTTTTATATTTTTTGCTAGTTTACTTTCATAATCTATCTTCCCTTTCTTAATTAATCTTTTAGTTGTTGTTTGCTGGCTTTTAAATGCTTCCCAATCTTCTATCCTCCCACTAGATTTGGCTACTTTATATGCCCTTGTTTTCAGTCGGATACTATCCTTTATTACTTTACTAAGCCACGGATGGCTGTCTTTTCTTTTACTCCCCTTTTTCCTCAGTGGAATATATTTATCTTGAAAGATGTGAAATATCTCCTTGAATGTAGACCACTGCTCTTGTACCGTCTTACACTTTAATCTTTTTTCCCAGTCCACTTTAGTCAATTCTACTCTCATACCTTCATAGTCTCCTTTATGTTCCCCCACAGGTAGCATATATAGGAGGTGGGACATATTGTGTCACCACAGTTGCGCCCCACTACCAGCATGGACAGCATAGCTGGTGTCCGGTAAGTGACAGCAGTTTCTGCTTTAAATCTGAGGCAGAAGTTCAAGTGGCCCAGGAATGGATTGTCCCCATTCCTGAACCCTCCACTGTTCACCTCACAGTAAAAGAGAATTTTACCAACCTACAAAATTATGTAGCGCATTTCGGCTACGAAATTCCCCCTCTCCCAGAACATCTTACATACTCAAAGCTGTAATAGTCTCACAGAAACATTTCTACACTCTGGAGCAGAAGACGGTAGAGATAGGGGCCAAAATATTGGATATTGTGGTTCCACCCTGGTGGGACATTTTTGAAAACATAGCAGTCCCTTCTGGATTAGACTGGCTTCCCACATCCTCATGGTTTGCCAGCTGGGAATAGTATTGTACCTAGTGTGCACTCAGTGCAAGGGAAAAGGCCAAGTACTAGAATGGTATGCCTCATAAGCCCAAAGACAGGTCAGGTAGATTTTATGGCGAATGAGGGGAGAACAGTTCCAGTGTCACCGGTAGTGTCTAGGGATGACCCGGTTAAGAGAGAGGAGACCTGACGACCACCACCCATAGCGCCAAGTTTCAGTGAGGTTTGGCAGCAAGGGTGGGTGGAGCCCAGAGTGGAGCCAGAGGTGGAGGCGGAGGTAGAGCAACCCCCGCCCGAAAAGTCAGAACCAGAGCCGATGTGCCCAGCGTGGCATCGGAGGTTCGGCCCACCCACCAATGGCGAAGATGAGGGACCCCTCCAAAACCAGTTTGTATTACCCTTTAACACCCAACAGCTTAGGGTTATGGTCAACCATGTCCCCAAGCTTTCCACCAAGGGAGACCCCTCGATCCACTTCAGGGAAATAGAGCAGGCCGCCAGCGTCAACGACTGCGATGATGCTGAAAAGGCCAAGATGCTGCTATTCTCCCTGGAGAGTAATCTCCTCCAATCCCTCTCTGAAGAGTGTAAGAGGGGACAGAGCGGGTACGAAGAGCTTAGAGACACGGTTCTGGAGGCCATGGGGATGGATGAGGGAAGTCCTTTCTCCCGCATGGAGAAGATGGTACAGCTCTCAGGGGAGACCCCGCAGGCTTTTGCGGACCGGTTCTGGCCGGTATACCAGAAAGCCCGCCCGGGGACGCGTGACCGGGGATTCTTCAACGGGGATCCTCTGATGCATTGGCTCCGTTGTCTAGTGGCGAACAACTTGCCACAGATCCGGGCCAAGGCAGAAGCCTGGTTCGACCCCAAAGATCCCCAGACCACAGAGATCACGATAATTAGACAGCTCATTCTGGCCTATAAAAACGGTAGGGGAGCCGATGCACACCCACCCAAGGGTAAGCTGCATGAGGTAACACCCGGACTGGGTAGGAAAGAGTGGCACCAGGAAGGGAGTAAACTCCCCAATACAAAGACCCATTGTTACGGGTGTGGGAAGGATGGTCACTGGCGGAAGGAGTGTAAGAACCCTTGGAAGGATAACAAGGGAAAGCATCCCACAGCCCCGGCCCAAAAGGCGGGGGTAGGGGCCCCTTCCGCAGAGGTTGAGTCACTTTTGGACGTCATGAGGTCCTTACTGACTGGCCAGGGGAGAGTAGCAGCCGCCACCGGTGCTCTCACCCCGTCAGCCCCATCCCACCCACAAAAGGGACTAGAGCCGGCGTAGCCTGTGTATCTGTGCTCGCTCCGATATGATGAATGGAGGAGACCCATGATGGAGATGGAGGTGGAAAAGGTAGCGGGGACCTATCTGTTGGACACGGGGGCGTCATGCACCGTGATCTGCTCAGCTAACCCCACCACCTCACCTCTCTCTAGCGGGGTCCCATACAGTCTATCGGGGTTCACGGGCAAGGAACAGGCTGGCTCGGTTTCCATCCCGCTCGCCATTTGGATAGGACCGCTCCGCTCCACGTGGACGTGCGTCCTGATGAATTGGGAAGTGGAGGGTGGAAGAGGGGTCCTGGGGGCCAATTTTATCGTAGGTCACGGGATCCTGGTGGATTTAAGGAATCACTGCCTCTGGGGGGCAGGAAAGGTAAAGAACGGTGAGATCATAGTCATCCCGGGTAAGGAAGGAAAGGGGACCCTTTGCACCATGAAGCCCAAAGAGGATTATAACCTCAGGCTCATGGTCAGCAACACCCCACCAGAGTTCCAGGCATTTGTGCAGGCCCACCTGGCCGCATTTGCCACACACAAACACGACTGCGGGAGGGTCAACGGGTTTGAGGTCAGTGTAGACGGGGACCGCATGGCCCGACCACAGAAACAGTATAACTTCCCCAGGGAAGCAGAGCCGGACATGGAAGCAGCCATGTCCTCGTTAGTACGGCAGGGAGTTCTGAGGCCGATAGCCACCCATGTGAACTCTCCATTGTGGTCAGTTAGAAAACCGGACAATTCCTGGAGGGCCACGGTGGACTATCGGGTGCTCAATAGTAACATCCCAGCCTGTGCACCCACAGTGGCAGCAGTTGCCGACCTGATCGGGAGTATTCCAGCATCCGCGACCACTTTCACGGTGCTGGATATTTCCAATGGGTTTTGGTCCATCCCTTTAAGGAGGGAAGATCAGTAGAAGTTTGCCTTTATGTTTTTTAAAGGGCAACAGTACACGTGGAACTGCTTGCCTCAGGGCTTCCATAATAGCCTCAGCATCTTCCATCAGTGCATGGCAGACAGTTTGAAGGATTTTAGCCCACCCGACAGTTGGTACAATATGTGGATGACCTGCTCCTGTTCACTGATTCGAAAGAGGAGCATGGCCCACTATTGCCCGAACTGCTGGAGCTGTTAGAACAGAAGGGTTTCAAAGTGAACCCCAAGAAGGCGCAGATCGGCCAGCAGGAGGTGAAATTCCTCGGTCTGACCGTACGCGCTGGAGAAAGGGCCATCGATAGGCTGGGGAAGGAGAATCCTGGGACCCCTATCGGGCAGGCCCAGAAGCTGCAGTCCGGGACAAGGGAGGCACACGGGGGGTAGTTTTGGCCCCAGACCCGAAGCGGGTCCGGATCCGAGATCCCGTCTGTAAGACCGTCCCGGTGAGGAAAGAGAATAGGCAGCCCCTAGAAGGTCCGCTCGGGGCAGCGAGCAAGCCCTCAACACAGGTTCTAAAACAGGCCGCTGGTTATATCAACCAGTGCAAACTGTTTCAGCCTGAAAGGGGAAAACAGCCAGTCGGGGTAAGGTCTGAGGATAAAGATCCTCAGCCTGCAACACGAGCGAGTTCACAGACCACACAGGCAGGCGCTGTGGCTTGCTTGAAGGGAGGGGCCATCCAGCCCATCGATTGGGACACGCCCCCACTCTTCTGGGATCCAGACGAGAGGGAGGGACTTGAGGGCAAAAACCCCACCCCTAACCCAGGTGTAGAGAGGGAGGGACCTGAGGTTGAAATTCCCGCCCTGGACCCAGCCATGGGACCTGGGGACGGAGACTCTCAGCTCGCAGCAGCAGGCTGCGAAAGGTTACCTACCCCTTGCCCAGGTTCGGGATGGGTCAAGCCTGGGGGAGCAGCGGTTCGGGTAAAAGGCCCAGCGGCCAAGAAAGCCCCGCCTGCCAAAGCCCCCAGAAAATCCCCGCGGACACCCCAGCCGAGAAAGCCATGGTCACCAGCCCTCCAGTTCCCAAGGGCCGCCCCTCGAGCCAGGGAGAGATCCAAGGACAGAGATCCTCAGCCAGCAGCCTCGGGCTGCGAGGGACCAACCGTGAAGGACGGTGCGGTCACGCCGGGGGTAGCGGCAAGCCGCAGTCCGACCAGGGATTAGCCTGGCCACCCGGAGACGGGCGGCGGATGTATATAATTAAGTTTAAGTTTAAGTAGGCGTAATTATTCAGCTTAAGTTTGGGTGTTTAGCTTAGGTTAAATAAGGTGATGGGTAGTTTGAATAAGAAATCTGCCGAGAGTGTATATATTTGGGTCGAGGTCGCGGGACCCGACCATGCCTCACCAAGCCAGAGAATCTCTTTGGGACCTAGCTGTATGTTTTTACATCTATTTGCAGAAAGATGTTCAGGATGGACTGGATCGTGGTCCTATTCACCCTAATCGGGATGAGCAAGGAGAGGAGGGGAGATGTCCAAGACTCCCACATCTATGGGTGTTCGGGAGAAAAGGCAACCCTGGCGATTGATGGGAACGGGGTGCGGAGGAGACCACTGTCTACTTCCACAAGGGAAGGTGGCTAGGATGGTTGGGGTCCAAATCGTCTCAGTACTCCAGCCAAACCGGATTCACGTACGGGGAAGCCTCCCTCCTGTGCCCTCAAGTGCGAGTCATTTCCACGAGGGTCAGCGTCACCGTTGGAAAGCGAATTTGTTTAACATGCAAAGGACACATTCCACTGGACCGATGGTGGTGGCTCTGAAAGTTGAGCAAGGACATGAGGAACCCCGAAGTCGAATGGGAACGCCTGGGGAATAACACCCATCGGACAATTACCGGGACTCATGGAGGACTGAGTGTGTGTTGGGACAAGTGGTGGGAACCGGACCAAGGGATTTACATCTGTACGTGGGGGTCAGAGATGGTCTGCCCCGCAGGCATAGCCATTATGTTCCACCGGCAGTGGCACGACACCGGGAAGGGCATAAGGTGGGATGCCAGCCTGAAGGTGTGTGCGGTCCCATACACCCAGATCCCAGTCAACGCCACTGAACTTGTGCCCCGCCCACGGCACATGCAGCGAGGTTATCCAGGGAAGATTGCCCCACCACCACCAAGGTGTAGTGTATGTACCTTTAAGGGGAGAACTACTTTTTACAACACCTGTATACTGTAGTACCGGCAGTGACCACACCTGTATATAAACCCTGAGTAGGGATCTGTACTTTAGTTTTAGAGTAACCTGCATCCAGTAAACACCTGTTGATTGTTCCTCTGCAGACTCTGTCAATTTATTGAAGGACCCCATACATCAACATTCACGGATTCAACAGTGGCGACGAGTTGATTCGAACCTACCTGCAACTCTGTAGAAGAAGGCCGATTCCACCAGTGCGGGCGTCGACCATCCGGAGAGGACTTGAACATCGCAGAGGAGGCTGTGGAGAGCTGGGCTTGGTTCCCCAGTTGAGACGATCCAGCACAGCGGGCTGGCAGCAGGTACGGCGCAGACCCTTCCCAGACGGCAGCGGCTGGAGCCAACCGACGGCACAGAAAAAGGCCGAGCAGCGTCGACGGGGTAAGAGAGAGGGTAAAGCGCACAGGGTGCAGCCGGGGTTGAAGACCGAGCGGCGTCAACGAGAGAAGGGAAAACGCGCAGAGTGCGGCCGGGGTTTCAAGGGCTGAGCAGCGTCCGCGGGGGAAGAAACGCGGGAGACGCCATTTTGAGCCAGCGGAGAAGAAGGGAGAGGGCGGGAGATGCCATTTTTAGCCAGTCTAACCACACCCAGGGATGCAGAAGAGTGGCAGTGTCACAGCGTTCGACAATGAAGTCGAAGATTGGGCAACATATATAGAACGTGTAGAAGTGTACTGCAAGGCGAATGAAGTGCCAGATGCCAGGAAAGCACTGGTATTGTTGAATTCCATGGGTGCAAAAACGTACGGCTTACTGCGAAACCTAATAACCCCAGAGTAGCCAGTGGAAAAGGATTTTGAAAGTATAGTGGCAATCCTACAGGACCACTTAAACCCCACACCGCTGCTGATAGCAGAAAGATTTAAGTTTCACAAAAGGAACCAGCATAAAGATGAAAGTAATGCTGAGTATTTAACGGAACTGCGCAAGCTATCGAAACACTGCCAGTTTGGAACGGGACTAGCAGATACTTTAAGGGACAAGTTTGTGTGTGGGCTTCAAAGTGAAGGAACCCAGAAACGGCTTCTATCAGAAAAGGATCTTACGCTGGACAAGGCTGTCAGCATGGCAGTATCACACGAAGCAACAGCACGGGGCGCTGCAGAGATACAACGGAGATCGCAAGAATATGGCACAAATGAAATGTCATATGGAGCAGTGAAGTGTTATCGCTGCAGCAGAACAACACACGACCATAAAGATTGTTGGTTCAAGGACCAAGTGTGCAGATAGTGTGGAAAAGTAGAACACATAGCAAGTGTCTGCAGGTCGGGAAAGAAAACTAGCAGCAAGAAATCTCCACAGGAGAAGTACAAAAAGGTACATAAGGTGACGGAGAGTAGTTCAGATGAACAGAAAAGTGATACAGACTCCGAAAGCAAGGAGCTGGGTTGTCTGAGACTACATCATGTAATCAAAATATAGGATCACCAAACTATCTGGGTCATGCTCAAGATAGACGGAGTCCAAGTGAAAATGGAATTGGACACAGGATCAGCCCTAGCAGTCATAAACCGAAGGGACTGCAAGCGGCTATTCTCACATATACCCTTGAGAGATACAGAGATTGTCTTGAAGATGTACATGGGGCAAAAGGTCTACCCCAAAGGAAAAATAAGGGTGAACGTGATATACAACGGCAAGGAAACACCAAAAATGTACATATATGTATTGCCAGATGGGGGACCGCCACTACTAGGGCGTGAATGGATCCGAAAGATACAGCTAGATTGGCATTCCATACAAGCACTGACTGTAGATGCCAAAAAGGATGACGACGTCACACCTGGACGACTGTCAAAAATGCTAACTGACGCACAAGAAGTGTTCCAGGAGGGACTCGGAACACTAAAAGGCATAACAGCAACGATCAAAATAGAGGAAAATGCAAGCCCAAAGATTTTTAAGGCCAGACCGGTACCTTATGCAATCCGCCCAGCCGTCGAAGCAGAGCTGGAAGGTTTGGAACGTTCAGGAGTTCTATCCAAAGTGGACTGGAGCGAGTGGGCTGCACCCATCATTCCTGTAATGAAGAGGTCGTTGAGTAATATGCCTGGGGAACCAAAGAAGGTTCGCATCTGTGGGGATTTTAAGGTGACAGTGAACCCAGTCCTTCACACTGTACAATATCCGCTTCCGCGGATTGAAGATATTTTCGCCTCGCTATCTGGAGGGAAACGCTTCAGTTAGATTGATCTGGCCCAGGCGTACCTGCAAATGGAGGTAGAAGAAGCCTCGAAACAGTATATCACGATCAACACTCATAAAGGTCTCTACCAATACAACTGGCTGGTGTTCGGGGTAGCATCAGCTCCGGCTATTTGGCAAAGGGCAATGGATCAAGTCCTGCAAGGGATTCTAGGGACCCAGTGTTATTTGGACGACATCCTGGTCACGGGCGAAAATGACAGTGATCACCTCGCCAACCTGGAGCAGGTGCTCACTAGATTGATGGATTATGGGCTCCGAGCTAATCACCACAAATGCGAGTTTTTCCAGAAGCAGATCTCGTATTGTGGCCACGTTATTGATGAAGAGGGGTTACATAAGACCCGTGAAAAGATTGAGGCAGTAGTCAAGGCTCCAGCACCGGAAAATGTGTCACAACTGAGGTCGTTCCTCGGGTTGGTGAACTACTACCATAAGTTCTTGCCGAATTTGTCTACAGTTCTACACCCACTGAACACCCTACTGCAAACGGGGGTACCATGGAAGTGGAGTGACGAATGTAAACGAGCTTTCCAGAAGTGCAATGAATTGATCACATCAAAAGAGGTGTTGGCTCATTTCAACCCAGCACTACCAATTCGGCTGGCGTGTGATGCATCACCCTATGGCATTGGAGCGGTGCTGTCGCACAAATTCCCAGACGGCTTGGAGAGGCCAGTAGCCTTTGCGTCTCGGTCACTAAACTCAGCCGAGCGTAACTACGCCCAGATTGACAGGGAGGCCCTCAGCCTAGTGTGGGGAGTGAAAAAGTTCAACCATTATCTGCACGGGCAGAAGTTCACCTTGCTGACTGACAACCAACCACTTGTCTCCATCTTTAATCCAAAGAAGGGCATTCCGGTGATGACTGCGCAACGGCTACAAAGATGGTCCCTTTTTCTAGGGGCGCACCAATATGATATTGAGTATAAGGGCACGAAACAGCATGGAAACGCTGATGGGCTATCACGCCTGCCACTGCCGACTGCGGAGGAAGCACCAGCAGTGGATCCTGCCAAAATATTTCATTCGACTATAATTGAATGCTTGCCAGTAACTAACGCTGGTATAGAGAAGGAGACCCGAAATGACCCGACACTGTCTCGGGTATATGATTTGACGAAGGGATGGCCAGCACATGGCGACTCACTGTTGCCAGCATTCTCATCCAGAAGAGAACAGCTGTCAGTATGCCAAGGGACCTTGATGTGTGGATCCCGAGTGGTAATTCCACCCAAGTTAAGGGAGAGAGTGCTCAATGAGCTTCACGAAGGCCATCTGGGAGGGGTGAAAATGAAAAGCCTTGCTAGGGCTTATGTGTGATGGCCGGGGATCGATCAGCAAATCGAGGACCTGACAAAGAGCTGCTCAGGATGCCAGAAGGTCCAAAATACACCACCACATGCCCCTCTACACCCATGGGAGTGGCCCTCATCTCCATGGCAATGGGTGCATATTGATTTTGCTGGTCCATTCATGGACTCAATGTTTTTAATAGCTGTGGATGCGCACTCGAAATGGCCTGAGGTGATCAAAATGTCCTCCACCACCACAGAGAAAACTATTGCAGTCCTACGGACCATCTTTGCCAGGAACGGCTTGCCAGAGCAGATTTGCTCTGATAACAGACCACAGTTTGTGTCCGAAGAGTTTCGAAGATTTATGAAAAGGAATGGGGTAAGGCATTACACCTCCGCCCCGTATCATCCAGCCACAAATGGATTGGCTGAGAGGTTCGTACAAACCTTTAAAAAAGCAGTAAGGGCCATGTGCGATGAAGACATTGCACTGCAGCATAAGGCGGACAATTTCCTGTTAGCCTACAGAAATGCGACACATGCAGTCACCAACCAGACCCCGGCCATGATGTTCTTTAACCGAAGGTTGAGATCTCGTCTGGATTTGCTCAGACCAAATGTACGAAGAGATGTTGAGAATAAGCAATTCCAGCACATCAATGAGAAGCCGACAAGGAGCTTCAATGTAGGGCAACCAGTCTTGGCCCGCGACTACCGAACAGAGAAATGGCAACCAGGAACGATATGCACACGGCAGGGACCACTAATGTACGCAGTGGATGTTGGGGAGAACATTGTGAGACGCCATGTCGACCAGATCCTAGAGTCACAGGAACGAGTCAACCCCAGGTCTCGCGTACGTGGTGATGAACCCGACAGACCGGTAGCATCTACCCCAGAAACAGTAGCATCGGATGCTGATGAACCAACTGACGACAGGGGGCCAGAATCACCTCCGCACCAAGAGCAAGACACTCAGGAAAGGCGTTATCCAGAAAGGATCAGGAAGCCGCCCCAAAGACTGAATTTATAAATGGACTATTTGCCGTTAATGTTGCATGTTTAAAGTGTTAATTGTTAAATGAATGTTATGGTACTGTTAATCTAAAAGGGGAGGAATTGTGGAATTGTAGTGTATGTACCTTTAAGGGGAGAACTACTTTTTACAGCTCCTGTATACTGTAGTACCGGCAGTGACCACACCTGTATATAAACCCTGAGTAGGGATCTGTACATCAGTTTTAGAGTAACCTGTTGATTGTTCCTCTGCAGTCTCTGTCGATTTATTGAAGGACCCCATACATCAACATTCACGGATTCAACGCAAGGGACCAGGGAATGGTCTAGTCCCCACCGATCAGATGCTGTACCAGGGGGTACACTACGCGGTAGCCTCCGTGATTTTAAATCTCACGGAGGCACATTTGCCGGAGTGGTGCCCCAAAGAAACAGAGCAGTTATACCAGGCCCTATTAAAGGACATGTTCAAGAAATTTTACGAGTTCAATTTTGCCCACGTGGACAAGACCGAACTCTACACCACACGCCGGAAATTTTTGGGTAACCCAGGGAGAAAAAGAAGGGGTGTATGGAATGATGTTTTTACTGCGTTTAACATTGGGTCCTCTGTCATCAACAGCTTGGATGACATAGAGCTGCAGACCCAGATAAACGGTTTAAAAACACAGTTAAAAGGGAGATTGCTGGATGAGAACAAGGTAGTGGGCTCGGAGTTGCATGAGGACCTGGCCATGACGGTCCATTTAAAAGAGATCATAGCCGAGTTGGAAAAGCACACAAAGATGGTAAATGCTCTCATAAGGGAGGACAGAAATGCTTCTGACCAGGCTGCGCAGAATGAGGTGTGCGTGTTATACGGGGCGTGGTTACTGGGCGAGGGCCGCAGTAACTTGGAGGATTTAAAATCCTCCTGGATTAGCAACAAGCACCTCGCAGCCCTCCACCCTTCTGAGAACACACTGAGCCCGTGCCAACTCCGGCTAGCCTCCAAAGCCTATCCTGTCCCCGTGGATTGTGGACGGTCCAACCACACAATCATGGGAGTAGTAGTTAGGATGCCGGTCATGGGTAGGACAGCCCGACCCGCCCCGGTATACAGGGTAGAGAACATTGGAGTCATTCAGGGGGGTGCACACATTCGGTTCACAGCGGTCCCGCCTTACGTCATTAAGTGGGGGCACGCTATGTCAGGTACTGACCTCTCAGGGTGCCGGAGCCGGGGAGCACACATAATCCTGTGTCCCCAGCACATGAATGCCTTCTCAAGACCGCAGTGTGGGTTCAGAGCTGCTGACGCGAAGCCTATAAATTGCACCATGGAGGCAATGGCACAAGGCCATGTTCCCCCGCAGGTAGCATATATAGGGGGTGGGACATACTGTGTCACCACCGGCGCATCCCACTACCAGCATGGACAGCACAGCTGATGCCTGGTTAGTGACAGCAGTTTCTGTTTTAAACCCAAGGCAGAAGTTTGAGTGTCCCAGGAGCGAATTGTCCCCATCCCTGAACCCTCCGCTGTTCACCTCACTGTGAAGGAGAATTTTACGAACTTGCAGAAGTACGTAGCGCACTTTGGCTACGAAATTCCCCCTCTCCCTGAACATTTGACCAAAATTCTAAAAGCCGTTATAGTTTCACAGAAACATTTCTACACTCTCGAGCAGAAAACATTAGAGATAGGCACTAAGATATTGGATATTGTGACTCCACCCTGGTGGAACCTTTTCAATAATATAGAGGTCCCTTTGTGGATCAGGCTGGCCTCTCACATTCTCGTGGTTTGCCAGTTAGGAATAGTGCTGTATTTAGTTTGCATTCAGTGTAAGGGAAAAGGTCGGTGGTCAGAATTCCAAAACCAGAACTTTTGGAATGAACATTATGTAAAGGTGGAGGAAGATACTCTGGTTTAAGTTTTCCCTGTATTTCGATTGAAGAAGTGTTGTTTCTTTGTGTTTGTTATTTTCAATTAAAGGTTTTTCTTTTGTTGTTTTCTTTTGCGACGCGGTTTAATAAAGATATGTGTACCGAGTGGTGCAGGGGTGTAGGACCCCCTCTATGCTTGGATGTGTGCATAAAGCCTGTAATTTTACTCTTTGTATGCTGATGTACACTACATTTTCATGGAATGGGAAGTGCATGTGTCATGGGTATATTAGATAGATAATTACAGGGGAAGGCTGACTATGGAGGGTCAGAAAAATTTTGCTCACTTGGAAAAGTATGATACTTCAAGCAAGTTTAATATCACAGGGGGGAATGTAAGATTTGCAAAATTTGTGCATTTCCCTGAAGGTTATTATCGATAAAAGGGACCCTGCGTGGACATTTCTTTTGAAATTATAAAGGGTACGCAAGATGGCGTCGATGCCTCATGGCAGAAAGCCTGCGGGTCTCCAAAATGGATTCTGCAGCCCAGGCAGTTTGAGGGAAATCGAAACTAAGGCTGCAGGTTTCCTGTGAACAGAACTTTGTGGTTTGGGACCCAGACAAACCGTGAATTATGCATTAGGCCGAATTAGAGGCAGATCTGAATTCAATGAGGCCTACAGTTAAAGCCATCAAACAGTCTGCATACATAATCGGAAACAGATTAAACACATCCATCGAGGCTGGACAAGCCCATCAAGGACTTTCAGGACAATACGAGTCAATTATCGGGCCGGTAGATGCAATTACCGGCCATCTAAAAACCCGTCAGTATAGATTGCTACCATTATTTTAACTAGCCCGCCAAAAATAAAACAAAGAACTAACCTGATTTGGCAGGCAGATAAGGGTTTTTGACGAAGGTATAATTGCAGGCCCCCAGGTAGCAATCGGGGTGGTAGTAGAGAAGAAGAAGAAGAGGACTGCTGCTCGGCTGCTGTCGGTATTGCTGCTCCCCGGTTCTTCGGCCCCTCACCCTCATGGCTGCCGCTCTTTCCCCCGTCCCGTGCTTACCCCCTGGCCTTTGCCCATGCCCTCTCCAACTCCATCCAGACTCGCCCCGACACCGGGTCGGGCGAACATGGGCAATTCAGGCCAGGCGAAGCGGGACGCGACGAGGGGAGGAGGAGGGAAGACCACCCGGGGAAGGCCAACTGAGAGTAGGCTTCGAATCATTGGGCCTTCAGCCTCAGCCAACCTGTGAGTATCTTCATGCAAACTCAAGCTGTCGGTGAAGAATCATCCCTGCAAGGTAAAGTACCCAAGCAGAGACTGTAACTTTTGGGTACTCGAACCTTGACAACGCCCTTGCAGCACCCGGAGCCCACGTGACAACGGCAGGCTCCAGGGAGCACCAAGAGCGCACCCCGAACCCAACCGCTGTTTTGAGTCTAACAAACCCCTTTTATCGGTGAGCATGAATTCTGACCCCTCATAGATTAACCTAGTTAGGTATAGGGGGTGGGATAAGGATAAGGGGATTGTTAAGGTAGTTGTTTTCCCTCGATGTGCCGTGTGTTCCCCATTCCATGTCTAAGTATAGTATTATTATGACTCTCTTGTAATTTTTGCCTGTAGAAGTGTACACTAATAATTTTCCATAAGATTGTATCAAGTTTTCCTCTTCAATAAAATCTTGGTTTTGTTTGCATCCAACCACCTGTCTGCTCGAGTTTTCTCTGTATCTCTCCCTGTATCTAAGTCCGGTGTCCAGAACCCAGGGGGCGAGCGATTTGAACCGCATAAGGAAGGTAGTCAGAGGCAAAGCTGACTGACCCGAACACGCCTGTGCAAAAACCCCCTACAACAGCTAGGTAAACACAGAATATGCATTCTTCATCTTGGAACAGATCAAGTCAGAATGGGCCTAATCTTGAGGCCATTAAGTTTCTGCATACATAATCGGTAACAGCTCACAGTAGCCACCAAGCCAGGGAAAGGGCAATTAAATTTCATAAATAACAAACAGCCAGGATATCAGAGCCATTAAACCAGGAGACAACCGCCCCAAAAGCTGTTAAAGTGGATGACCGTAATCACTTTCGCCGAACCCACCAAAAGTTAGACAAAGGACTGACCTGATTTGGCACACAGATAAGGGATGAAGAACCGGGTATAATTGTAGGCCCACTGGTAGCCAAGGTCTCTCTTGCCGCTTGCTCTTCGCTCTTGCCCCTTGCCTCATCGCGGGCTCTCTTCTCCCTCCCCGCGCCGCTCAACACCAAGGATGCCCATTACTACACATAGGGCCAAACGTGGGAGGAGAACGAGACCCGATTCAAAGATGCACAGGACATACGGGGCCACGAACGGGCAGACGAGATGAGATGAGATGAGACGAGATGAGAAAAATGGTAAAACCGATAAAGGCAGAGAAGGGCAGCGGAAAGACGCGTTGGGGACGAACGGGTACACACCCCGGCCTAGTTATAAGCTGGCGTTTGAAGCATGGGTAGGAAGACCAATTGACAATATAAACCGCCAACTGAGCCCCAACCGCAATAAAACCGTCGGCGACCAAACCACCACCAGAAGAAGAAGACCCATCGCTGCAAAGTACGAAGACGTTAACGGAGGAAAAGGAGGGTACTTCGCACAAACAACTCCATCGCCGCGCCCTGTGACAACGTGACGACGATGAACCCCAAAGGACAACAAGAGTGAACCCCAAAAACCACAACCAGTTAAATCAACAGGTTTCGAATTGGTGAGCATGAATCCCTGGCCCCTCATAGCTTAATCTAGTTAGGTATTGGGGGTGGGACAAGGGTAGAGGGATTTTAATGTGTTTGTTCCCTTGATGTGCCGTGTGTTCCCCATTCCCAAATAAGTGTATTGTTTTTATATGCCTGTAATTATCCTAGTAATTCTCAGTATTGTGAGTTTGTTTTGCCTTTAATAAAAATTACGGTTTTCTTGCACCGAACCAGTTGTCTACTCGACTTTCTGTATCGCCGCCTGTACCTAAGTCCGGTGTCTAGAACCCAGGGGGTGTGGGAGCGATTCGAACCGCTCAGAGACAGTCAGGGGCAGAGCTGACTGGGCACACGCCAAAATCCCCTACAGGGGGAGAGGAAAACATTATTTGCCATCTCCCTTACACAACTTGGCCTAATTCAACAACTCTCCAGATGACACTCAGTTGCAAGCAGTGTCTTAGTACTTTGTTTGCTAGTTTATCAGTGTCCTACACCAGCTAACAGCTGTATAATGGTTTTTATATTAATACTTCCTTATTTCTTCACAGTTCTAAAAGAATTTTAATACTCTACTTTATCACATTCCCTTCATGCCAGATTCAAATATGTGCTGCACATCACAAGTGGACAATGTAATTAAAGAAACAGAGGAATTTGGAAAATGGTTTATCTTTGATGTCAAAAAAATATTCAATTACAACACATTCAAGTGAAACTCTCATTGGCCCATTGTCATACCAGGAGAAACAATAAAGGTCACAGTTAAAAGAATCTGCTGTTAAAATTCTACAGTTTTTGCAATCACTATCCATAAAAAAAACTCATCCACAATAGGCTTTGTCATCCTGTAGGCACCAATGGTGAGTTGGAATTTTCCAACTACCAACCTGAACCATAAAACAAAACAATAGGCAGAAATATGGCAGGTAAGAAATCCCCATTCAAAGGATCAACTGCTACCCAGAGTAAAGCTGAGGGCCAAAAACAGTAAGGTGTTAGGTCTGATCCCTTTGAGAGGGTTACAGATTCGAGGCTGTGATGCATTATATTTTCCCTGGAATGTCATAGGTGAGTTTCTCCAGTCTTGCAGGTAAAAACATTACACACATAACAATGTCTAATTCAATTGATAGTGAGACAGGGAGGGGCAAGATGTAAAGCGAAGCATGTGATGGAGGGTTGATCTCTGGTAACAGGAACTGTTCTTGCCCAATTTATGGGCTCCATTCGATGTTGCAATAAACTCCTCACTGTTGCGTCACTCCGGAAAATGATGGGATCTGTGCTACATGTTCAACATTTGCATTACCCAATCTTGATGTAATAAGAGAGAAGACTGGTTGGGGAACTGGGTTTTATAGTTGCTATTGCAACAGTGAGGATGAGGTTTATTTTCATCTGTATAATAAAAATCATATTGCAAACTGCACACCCAACAATTAGGCTTGTTTCTTTATAAACTCTAGACAACATTCATATTGCTTTCTTGTATGAATAGTCTCCTGTAAAAGATAGCTAACACGGCAGCTATATTTTAATTAGAGGTAAGCCCGTTTGAGATGGATTTTTGTAGGTGGTTTTCTGGAGTGATCACAGTGGAGAACCATTTCTCCTGTACAGAGCTGGTACAACAGCAACAACTTCCATTTATATAGTGCCTTTAACGTAGTAAAATGTCCCAAGGCACTTGACAGGAGCGTGCTATCAAACAAAATTTGACACCGAGCCACATAAAGATATATTAGGGCAGGTGACCAAAAGCTTGGTCAAAGAGGTAAGTTTTAAGGAGTGACTTAATGGAGGAGAGAGAGTTAGAAAGGCGGAGAGGTTTAGGGAGGGAATTCCAGAGCTTAGGGCCTAGGCAGCTGAAGGCACGGCCACCAATGGTAGAGCGATGAAAATCAGGGATGCGCAAGAGGCAGGAATTGGAGGAACGCAGAGATCTCAGAGGGTTATAGGGCTGGAGGTGGCTACAGACATAGGGACCCCCCCCCCCAGGATCAGGGATTGGATCCCCCTGAATCTGACCCCTACCCCACCCCACCCCCACACTACCACTAAAGCAATTGCAGCGCTCCCTACCTGCTCCTACAGCTGTGGCCTCCTCCAGAGTGTTCCCCGCCCAACAGGGAGCCAAGCCTGTCAATCAGGCTGACTTCCGGGTAGGTATCCGATTTATAAAAATGACGCACACTGTGGAGTTGCTTATGCAACCTGCCTCAGTCAATATCTGGACCAAGGATGCAGATGGAGCTTAACACGTGCAACCCTTGGATTAGTTAGCTAAGTGTTCTCAAACAAGTTTCTGTTTCCCTTTTCCAGTCCCAATTGTGAAATTTTGATTATGTCATGATTTCAAATGAATAAATCAGTGGCCAAGATTTTCCGTTCTTTTTATTGGTGGAACTGAATAGGGTCAGGACCCATTCCACAGATCCCATTCCATTTTTATATATTTTTTGCTCTTAGGATATGGACAATGCTGGCAAGGCCACATTGATTGTTCATCCCTAGAATGATAGGCCACTCTACAAGACATCAAGGGCCATCCACATAGTGTGGACTAGAGTCACATGTAGGCCAGACCACGTAAAGATGACATAATGACAATCAAGCAGCTTTTATGGTCATCTATTCTTATACTAGCCCACAAATGACCAGATTTATTGAATTTCATTTCACAGCTGGCCATGGTGGAATTTGAACTCAAGTCCTCTGGGTAACTAGTTCAGGAGCATAACCACTGCACTGGTCCAGGAGTGTAACCACCACACTGGCCCAGGAGCATAACCACCGTGAAGGGATAATTACAAGTCCTAGCCCTTTTCGGGCTACCCCAGATCAGGCGTATTCCCCAGATGTTCACCTTCAACTAAAGTTAGAGATAGCCGAATTCTATAAGATGCTCAAATGGGTCTAAAGGTTCAGGCTATCTCTCCCTAAAGGAAAGGAATGACTGAAGATGTTACCGTCCTCCGGATAGCACTTTTAATAAGTTTAACTAGACTGTAACCTTCCGGATATTATGAGGGTCCGGAATACCCCCAGAATTCTGCAACTCCTTACAAAAGAGTGTACAGAAATTGGGTTCACGAGTTTATACAGAAATACTCTTTGAGACAATTCTAAAAATTTATAGTTTTATTTAAGAGCCAACATTCAGTTAACGGTTATTGAGTCAGTTGCAACAGTAACAATTCAAAATACAAATAGCTTACATTTCTTATTTCTCAGAGATCCTTATTTTCAAATCTTTACTTCATTACATTTCTACATTTCTTACTTATTTCTAAATCCAGAACATCCACCAAAATCAAATACCTTGATTACACAAGACTCAAAGTTAAAAACTTACAGAGCATGCCTGTGAAGTTGAGAAATGCTTGCCCATTCAGCGACTTCTGACTTTTCATCAGAAAAGCTCTATCTTTTATATTCTTTTTTTAGTGGTTTATTCTTTGAAGCTTCCTGCTGATGTAAGCTAATTGTCTTATTCATTCTCTCTGTTGAATGCTTTCTATCTTACTTTCTATTTAGCTGCTGCATGCATAGTTATGTCTCTACCTTTAGGTGTTCAATAGTTATCATAAAAACAATATGACAGTAGTATTTATTTGATGCCATTCTTATCGAAGATTTTCCATTCAATTCTTAATATTGGTTTTAGCAGATGTTGTGACTCCGTGGTGTTCCAAGTTCAATACAAAAACAATGTAATTGCTTGGTGCATCTATTGAAGTCATATCTTCAAAGTGTTCTACAGGTACCATATTTACTATATGTAAATCAAAACCACTTTAACCAGAGTGTTTACTTGCTTTCTAGCTATCTCAATTGGTTGCATATTTAATTGTGTTTCCTGTCTTATTGATGTTACTTTTACAAAGGCACATGGTTTTTTAATATTCTGTTCCTGTTCGAAGTGTCAGTTTTTAACACTTTACTTGGGTCATTCATTGTGTTGGTTCCAAACCGCAGACCTTTCGGAAGCGCCAAACTGCTATTTCAATAGGATCTTTGTATTATCATTGACAATGAATTCCCATTTCAAAGCTTGTTGTGTTTACAACTTTGTTATCAAACCATCCCATCTCAGAAGCCTGTTTTCTGTTTGCAGTTGAGTCTCTGAGGCTTTAGATTTTTAAACCCAGTATATCATGTATTAATAAATATCAGAATTCTATTCATATTGTTGTGTATCTCTTGAAATATGGCTTATTCCATCACAACTGCACTGGTCCAGGAGCATAACCACTGCACTGGTCCAGGAGCATAACCACTGCACTGGTCCAGGAGCATAACCACTGCACTGGTCCAGGAGCATAACCACTGCACTGGTCCAGGAGCATAACCAGCGCACTGGTCCAGGAGCATAACCACCACACTAGTCCAGGAGTTTAACCACTGCACTGGTCCAGGAGCATAACCACTGCACTGGTCCAGGAGTGTAACCACCGCACTAGTCCAGGAGTGTAACCACCGCACTAGTCCAGGAGTGTAACCACTGCACTGGTCCAGGAGTGTAACCACTGCACTGGTTGAGGAGCATAACCACCGCACTGGTCCAGGAGTGTAACTACTGCACTGGTCCAGCAGCATAACCACCACACTAGTCCAGGAGTGTAACCACTGCACTGGTCCAGGAGCATAACCACCGCACTGGTCCAGGAGTGTAACCACCGCACTAGTCCAGGAGTGTAACCACTGCACTGGTCCAGGAGCATAACCACCGCACTGGTCCAGGAGTGTAACCACTGCACTGGTACAGGAGCTTAACCACCGCACTGGTCCAGAAGCATAACCACTGCACTCATCCAGGAGTGTAACCACCGCACTGGTCCAGGAGTGTAACCACCGCACTGGTCCAGGAGCATAACCACCGCACTGGTCCAGGAGCATAACCACCGCACTGCTCCAGGAGCATAACCACCGCACTGGTCCAGGAGCATAACCACCTCAATTGGTCCAGGAGTGTAACCACCTCAACTGGTCCAGGAGCATAACCACCTCAACTGGTCCAGGAGCATAACCACTGCACTGGTCCAGGAGCATAACCACCGCACTGTTCCAGGTGTGTAACTACTGCACTGGTCCAGGAGCATAACCACTGCACTGGTCCAGGACTGTAACCACTGCACTGGTCCAGGAGCATAACCACTGCACTGGTCCAGGAGTGTAACCACCGCGCTGGTCGAGGAGCATAACCACCGCACTGGTCCAGGAGCATAACCACCGCACTGGTCCAGGAGCATAACCACCGCACTGGTCCAGGAGTGTAACCACCGCACTGGTCCAGGAGCATAACCACCACACTGGTCCAGGAGTGTAACCACCGCACTGGTCCAGGAGTGTAACCACAGCACTGGTCCTGGAGCATAATGACTGCACTGGTCCAGGAGCATAACCACCGCACTGGTCCAGGAGCATAAACACCGCACTGGTCCAGGAGTGTAACCACCGCACTGGTCCAGAAGCATAACCACCACACTGGTCCAGGAGTGTAACCACCGCACTGGTCCAGGAGTGTAACCACAGCACTGGTCCAGGAGCATAACCACTGCACTGGTCCAGGACTGTAACCACTGCACTGGTCCAGGAGCATAACCACTGCACTGGTCCAGGAGTGTAACCACCGCGCTGGTCCAGGAGCATAACCACCGCACTGGTCCAGGAGTGTAACCACCGCACTGGTCCAGAAGCATAACCACCACACTGGTCCAGGAGTGTAACCACCGCACTGGTCCAGGAGTGTAACCACAGCACTGGTCCAGGAGCATAACCACTGCACTGGTCCAGGAGCATAACCACCGCACTGGTCCAGGAGCATAACCACCGCACTGGTCCAGGAGTGCAACCACCACACTGGTCCAGCAGCGTAACCACTGCACTGGTCCAGGAGCATAACCACCGCACTGGTCCAGGAGCATAACCACCACACTGGTCCAGGAGTGCAACCACCGCACTGGTCCAGGAGCGTAACCACTGCACTGGTCCAGGAGTGCAACCACTGCACTGGTCCAGGAACGTAACCACCGCACTGGTCCAGGAGCATAAACACCGCACTGGACCAGGAACATAACCACTGCACTGGTCCAGGAGCATAACCACTGCACTGGTTCAGGGGCATAACCACCGCACTGGTCCAGGAGCATAACCACTGCACTGGTCCAGGAGTGTAACCACCACACTGGTCCAGGAGTGTAACCACCGCACTGGTCCAGGAGTGTAACCACTGCACTGGTCCAGGAGCATAACCACCGCACTGGTCCAGGAGTGTAACCACCGCACTGGTCCAGGAGCATAACCACTGCACTCATCCAGGAGTGTAACCACCGCACTGGTCCAGGAGTGTAACCACCGCACTGGTCCAGGAGCATAACCACCGCACTGGTCCAGGAGCATAACCACCTCAACTGGTCCATGAGCATAACCACCACACTGGTCCAGGAGCATAACCACCTCAACTGGTCCAGGAGTGTAACCACCACACTGGTCCAGGAGTGTAACCACCGCACTGGTCCAGGAGTGTAACCACTGCACTGGTCCAGGAGCATAACCACCGCACTGGTCCAGGAGCATAACCACCGCACTGGTCCAGGAGCATAACCACCTCAACTGGTCCAGGAGCATAACCACCGCACTGGTCCAGGAGCATAACCACCTCAACTGGTCCAGGAGCATAACCACCTCAACTGGTCCAGGAGCATAGCCACTGCACTGGTCCAGGAGCATAACCACCGCACTGGTCCAGGTGTGTAACTACTGCACTGGTCCAGGAGCATAACCACTGCACTGGTCCAGGAGCATAACCACTGCACTGGTCCAGGACTGTAACCACTGCACTGGTCCAGGAGCATAACCACTGCACTGGTCCAGGAGTGTAACCACCGCGCTGGTCGAGGAGCATAACCACCGCACTGGTCCAGGAGCATAACCACCGCACTGGTCCAGGAGCATAACCACCGCACTGGTCCAGGAGTGTAACCACCGCACTGGTCCAGGAGCATAACCACCACACTGGTCCAGGAGTGTAACCACCGCACTGGTCCAGGAGTGTAACCACAGCACTGGTCCTGGAGCATAATGACTGCACTGGTCCAGGAGTTTAACCACCACACTGGTCCAGGAGCATAACCACCGCACTGGTCCAGGAGTGTAACCACTGCACTGGTCCAGGAGCATAACCACCGCACTCGTCCAGGAGTGTAACCACCGCACTGGTCCAGGAGCATAACCACCGCACTGGTCCAGGAGTGTAACCACTGCACTGGTCCAGGAGCATAGCCACTGCACTCATCCAGGAGTGTAACCACCGCACTGGTCCAGGAGCATAACCACCGCACTGGTCCAGGAGTGTAGCCACCGCACTGGTCCAGGAGCATAACCACTGCACTCGTCCAGGAGCGTAACCACTGTTTTGATTTCTTTTTGGGTTCAATAAAGACTCATTTCTGAAAGAGAATGTTGTTTAATCTAAAGTCTTGTTCAAGACTTTCTACAGCTTTTTACAGAACACACTATGCTGTGATGCATCTAGAATCAAACTGAAAGTAAAACTCCTCTGGACTGCTTGTCTCTCACATGACCTCTGCTGGTCAGGCACAAGTAATAAAAACACAGACAAATATGCTGTAAGGCATAAGTAATCAAACACAGACAAATATCATCACTATTTGCTGATATCATTACATCTCCCTTTCTTAAAACAAAAGTATTTTACTTTTAACTAACAACATTTAATGAACTTACATTATCATTATCATGATCAAGGTTTTTTACCCTTGCTTTGTGTGTTCACATGAAATATGTCAATACACTAGAACTTGAAGAAAGAATAAGATAACATTACTTCCTTCTTTAACAATAGTCCTTAAATTTGCTCAATGAGTCTCTCAGGAGGCTTCACGTGTCTTGAGGATTTTCTGATTGATTGTCCTTGAATCTGAGTTGTTGCCTCAGATGATTGGTTCTCAGCTGTGTGATCAGGTTGTTCACCAGTATCAGTCTCTTGACCTGCTGTGGCTGGTCCCATGAGAAGATCTCGACGATTTCTTCTCAGAACAGCACCCTCATCTGTCTGAATGGTGTATGATCTTGGTTGAACTTCACTCAGGACAGTTCCCTTCTGAGTCCATGTGTTTGTTTTGTCTTTCAACCTTACTTGGTCACCAGTGTGGAGTTCAGGTAGGTTTTGTGTTCCTCTGTCATAGTAGTACTTTTGCTTTTCTTTCTGTTGTTCTTTGAACTTCCTCACTTTCTCCCCCTCTTTTGTTTTCAGGAGGTTCTCCGGGATGGGTAGGTTTGACCTTAGCCGACGTCCCATCAGGAGTTGGGCTGGTGACATACCACACTCGAGCGGCGTTGTGCGGTATACAAGCATGCTTTGGTAGAAGTCAGTTCCACTGTCTTTTGCCTTGTACATCAGTCTTTTCACTGTCTGGACCGATTTTTCCACTAGTCCATTGGACTGTGGATAGTGAGGACTTGACGTTGTGTGGACAAAGTCCCACTCTTTGGAAAAGTGTCGGAAATTTGCATTGTTAAACTGGGGTCCGTTGTCTGTGAAGACCTCGCTTGCCACGCCATGTCTGGAGAATATGGCTTTCATACTTCTTATCACAGCTTCTGCAGTGGTGGTGTACAGTCTACAAACCTCTGGATACAGGGAGTAATAGTCTGTGACGAAAAGATAGTCCTTCCCTTGACATACGAATAGGTCAGCGCCTACCTTCTGGTAAGGTCTGTCTGTTGCTGGGTGTGGCTTTAGTGGTTCTACCGGATTGCTTGCTCGATATTTCAGACATATTGTGCAGTTTGACACCTCATTTGTCACATCTTGGTTGATTCGTGGCCAGTACATCACCTCTCGTGCTCTTTTCTTACACTTTTCGATTCCCAGATGTCCTCCATGGATTTTTTTTAGCATCTCTCTTCTCAGACTCTTTGGGATAACTATTTTACTTCCTTTGTAGATGATGTCTTCGACCACTGATAGTTCCGCCCTGCAGTTCCAGTACTCTGCTATATCAGGTGAGCAGTCTTGCTTCATGTTGGGCCATCCATCCAAGATGCTTTTTCTCAGTCGTCTCATTGTTTCATCTTTGTTTGTCTCAGTCTTTATGAGCTCCATTTTTGCATCTGCTATGGGCAGTGCACTTGTGATCATGTCCACGTAGGCGTTCACTTTTTCATCCATTGTGGTGTTTGCGGGCTCACTTGGGTCAACAGCTCTGGACAACGTGTCTGCTGTATACATCAGCTTACCCAGTGTGTACGCAACATTCAGTTCATCATAGACTGTCTCTCCTTTGCTTTCCACAACGAGGACTCTCTTTACCAGGTTCAGTCTCTCACAGGCTTTTAACCCTAGTATGGCTTGCACATCCTTTGGCACCACGATTAATGCTAGCGTGTGCTCTCTGTCCTTGTGTGTTACTTTGACAATGCATTTTCCTTTCCCTGGTATATCAGTACCTGAGTATCCAGTCACTTTCACTTGTATTCCATGTAACTTTGGTCTGGGTCTAATTCTCTTAAAATCGGTCTCTGATATTACATTAACTTGTGCTCCAGTATCCAATTTAAATGGAATGTGTATGTCATTCACTTTTAGTGTCAATATCCAGTCTCTTTCTTCTTTTTTGTTTTCAGACACAACATCTACATTGAATTCCTCTATCTCGCTTTCATCTACTGTATGGACCTTGCTTTGTTGCGCTTGGTTCTTACAGCAACGGGCATAATGGTTGTTTTTGTTGCATCTATTGCAAGTTTTACCATATGCTGGACACTTTCTTGGTGGATGCTGTGTACTGCATCGACTACATGACTTCCGATTGTCCCTTTCATTTTCGTTGGCTGGCCACGTCTCTTTTTTCACAATGGCGCTCTCTTTGTTAAACGGTTTGTATCCGTTCTTTCGCACTGCATCCACGTTGCAGCTACTGTCACTGAACAGCTCCTTTGCCTGCAACTTCACAGTCTCTGTAACCCTACACAGTGCTATGGCTTTTCCCAGGTCTAGATCTTACTCTCTTAGCAGTCTTTCCCTTAGACCATTATCTCGAATACCACACACCAGTCTGTCTTTTATCAGCGACTCTATGAGTCCCCCAAATTCACACGATTTGCTCCGGTTTCTCAGTTCAGTCACATACTGATCAATAGTCTCGCCGATTTTCTGTACACGTGAAAAATTTGTGCCTCTCAAAGGTCACGTTGCGTTTAGGTATGCAGCAGGCCTCAAACTGTTCCATTATTTTATCTAACTTCATTTTGTCTCCATCAACAGCAAATATGAAATTATTATATACCTCCAGCGCTGCATCACCCACGACATGTAAGAACACGGACGATTTTTGTTTATCACTTTTCTCGTCAGCTCCGATTGCCGCTAAATACAACTCTAAACGTTGTTTGAACCTTCTCCAATTTTCAGCCACATTACCTGTCAATTGAAGCGTCGCCGGTGGGAGTAAACCTTCCATTTTTTCACTTCGTTAGCTATTCTATAATGGTAAGCAACAATGTTCTCTTCTGGCTTGCTAATATGTGGAGAGCTGATTTCGCTTACTTGCCACCTCTGCTTTCACTGTCCCATCAAATTGCTAACTTCAGATTTTTTCTCTTTCAGCCACTTCTGACATCATGTTTTGATTTCTTTTTGGGTTCAATAAAGACTCATTTCTGAAAGAGAATGTTGTTTAATCTAAAGTCTTGTTCAAGACTTTCTACAGCTTTTTACAGAACACACTATGCTGTGATGCATTTAGAATCAAACTGAAAGTAAAACTCTTCTGGACTGCTTGTCTCTCACATGACCTCTGCTGGTCAGGCACAAGTAATCAAAAACACAGACAAATATGCTGTAAGGCATAAGTAATCAAACACAGACAAATATCATCACTATTTGCTGATATCATTACAACCACCGCACTGGTCCAGGAGTGTAACCACTGCACTGGTCCAGGAGCTTAACCACCACACTGGTCCAGGAGCATAACCACCGCACTGGTCCAGGAGTGTATCCACCACACCGGTCCAGGAGTGTAACCACCGCACTGGTCCAGGAGTGTAACCACTGCACTGGTCCAGGAGCATAACCACCTCAACTGGTCCAGGAGCATAACCACCTCAACTGGTCCAGGAGCATAACCACCTCAACTGGTCCAGGAGCATAACCACTTCAACTGGTCCAGGAGCATAACCACTGCACTGATCCAGGAGAATAACCACCACACTGGTCCAGGAGTGTAACCACTGCACTGGTCCCGGAGCATAACCACCGCACTGGTCCAGGAGCATAACCACCGCACTGGTCCAGGAGTGTAACCACCGCACTGGTCCAGGAGCATAACCACCACACTGGTCCAGGAGTTTAACCACCACACTGGTCCAGGAGCATAACCACACTGTTCCAGTAGCATAACCACCGCACTGATCCAGGAGTGTAACCACCGCACTGGTCCAGGAGTGTAACTACCGCACTGGTCCTGGAGCGTAACGACTGCACTGGTCCAGGAGCATAACCACCGCACTGGTCCAGGAGCATAAACACCGCAATGGCCGAGGAGCATAACCACCGCACTGGTCCAGGAGTGTAACCACCACACTGGTCCAGGAGCATAACCACCGCACTGGTCCAGGAGCATAACCACTGCACTGGTCCAGGAGCATAACCACCTCAACTGGTCCAGGAGCATAACCACCGCACTAGTCGAGTATAATAACCCCTACATTATTGTCCCTTGTGATTTACTGGCATATGTGCCTGGGCAGGAAATATTGATAAGTAAATAGTTGAACTATGTCATTTGCCAGCTCACTGCTGGTGTGGAGCGTCACTGTGTGTGACTGAGATATTTAAATTTTCATGGGCAAAAATACTTTGATCGCAGGGCTAAGGCACTTTAAAAAATACAGCAGCACAGACAGTGGTGCTGCATCTCTGGCTGGCGGGCTTCCCAATAGCAGCATCCTGTGGTGGGCAGAAGTCCTTCTCCCGCACATTTCCACCGGCAGAAGATCTAGGCTGTTAAATGTAATTTAATTGTTAAAGAAAATCAGTACACCATGGCTGGGTTCTGTAATTAAAAATGGCCAGTACTTTACATTGTTGTTAATATTGGGAGTAAAAGAGCACACTTGTTTTTATATAGTGCCAGGATTGTTTAAAACACTTGTAAGATTCTCAAAATTCACAGATCCCCCAAAGCTAGAAGAAAACCCTAAGGAAAATGACTTTGGACTCTTTCTAAACAAGTTTCAGGATGATAAAATAAAAAGGCATGTTTGGACCTGTACAGGGAGAAAAGGCTGCAACAGGAAATGAGATCAACCTCTGTAAAGACAATTCAGATATTGGAGGAAATTCAAATTGTCTGGGGAACTATGTAACCTCAAGAAAAGGCTGCAACAGGAAATGGGATCAACCTCTGTAAAGACAGTTTGGATATTGGAGTAAATCAAATTGTCTGGGGAACTGTGTAACCTCAATTCATCCTAACAATCGATCCATGAAGGAGCAGTCCCCACCCAAAACACAGGACCCATCCAAAACATGCATAATGCAAATCACCTCGCCAACCTACATAGAAATCTCAGGCTCAGACAGGATACTCAAAACCTGAATATAACTATGATAATGAACTAGGTGATCAACAACTCATTGACTAAACAGTACATCTCGAAACCATTTTTCACATTTTTTGTAATCAAGTTACCTTAACGAGCCCGCCCAAATCAAACAATAAACCAGGACTGATTTGGTGCGCAGATTAGGAGGCCCCAATTAGTATAATTAAAGGCCTGTTTTCTAAAGAAAAACTCTTCAGAAGTTGGAGACAACTCAAGAAGTTCTCTCTCAGAAAGCTCGCCCCAGAAGCAACACATAAGAAAAACCAAAGCATCGAAATGGGGCAGCATTCTACCATACAACCAAGTTCAACAGCTTCAGTGACCCAGGACATCGTCGGACACCCCGTGGCAACAAGAGCCTTACGAAACTACCAACAAAATATTACCACCAACAATTCCGGTAATATTGAGCCACCGCGACCAAAGAAAAACAACTCAGGAGAAAAACCGAAGATTCAAAAGTTTCCACTCTACACTCTATTCCTGACTTACCCCGGGTAAGATTTTTACTTAAAAAGAACTCTAAACCCTATCTCTACTGAAGAAAAGTGGGTACTCACCCCATAGATCCAAAACGCACCCTACCGCATCAGCGGACTCATGAAGACTGACCAGCAGATAGTCGAAGTCCTCTACCGCATACGGGGTATGGCAGACACCGGCCAACACAGCCACCGAAACCACGAACCAGCTCAACTGTCAAGGATTCATTTTGGTGAGCATTATCCCTGGTCCTCTAGAGTCCAACTTAGCTAGGAAGTGGGATTGGGAGGGGTGAGGTATTTTTCGACTGTATTTTCCCTCATATGTATCGAAATGTTCCCCATTTTTATTAGAGTAGAAGATTGTTGTGTTATATTTTCTTTCTTGAATAAAGATCAAAGTTTCTTGCACCAAAACCAGTTGTTTGCTGCACTTTTCTCACAACCCCCAAATAAACCCAAGGTCTAGAATCAAGGGAGTGAGAGCGATTCGAACCGCTCAGGAGTCAGAGGGGAAGCTGACCCACACACCACCCCCTACAACTTCATGTAAAACAAATTATTTATTCAAGTTATGTCGGCAAATGCAGAAGCTATTTTCTGCATAGCTGGGTCCTTCAAACAGCAGTGAGATGAATGACCAATTAGTGTCTTATCTTTGGATGATGAGGGAGGAATTTTGACTGGAGAATTTCTGTGTCTTCTTCAAATAATGCTATGGGATCCTTACCCTCCACATAAACCAGCAGAACAGGCCTCTGCTTAATGTGTGATCTGAAGGACAGCCCCTTCCACAATTCAGCACTCCTCCAGTCCTGCACTGAAGTGTCAGCCTAGATTATGTGCTCAGGTCCTGTGGTGAGGCTTGAACCAACGACCTTCTGATTCCAATTCACCAACTAAACCAAGCCAACACATTGGCCTAGAAATTGAGTTTGCGCTGCGCCGGGGCTTAACGCCGGAAATTTAGCGCCGGTGCTAAGTCGCGCTGTGCGCGCCAAAAATTCAGTAGCGCCGCGCCCAAACGGCTGCCGGTGCTACTGAAGGCTGTTTGCGCCTGAAAACTGGCGCTACGCGCCGCATTGCGGCGCTATTCCGGCGCTGCGGCGCCCGATGCGGTGCGGCAGGCTCGGGAAGTGCAGGCCTCCTCCTTCAGTTAAGGAGGAGCTGCCTGCACCCGCCCGCTGGCCGGTAAAATCTTCACAAAAATGAGCCCGGCACCTCGGGGAAGTGCCGGGCTCGCAGCCGAGAAGCATCTGTTCCGCGGGGGGGGGGGGGGGTGGGGGAGTCCGGGAAGGGAGGTGCGGGCAGGCGGCCGGCGGGAAAGCGGCCGGCCGCCGCTCCACCTTTATGCGCCGGCGCAAAGTCGTGCAAGACTCTGTTGCCAGAGTCTTAGTTGCGGCTGCCACGGGCGAGGCGGCCGCAACTGAATTTCGGCACTGGGGCCCGTCACCACGGCAACCGGGACGCTGCGCACACCGATGACGTCATCGGTGCCGGCGCAGCGCTACCGGTGTAACGCCGATGTTGGGCCCTAGTCAATTTCAAAACCGGCTGTAAGTCCAGCGCAATGCCCTCTAGCGCCGCAAAATGGGCGCTAAGCCCACTCAATTTCTAGGCCATTGAGTACTAACAAGTCATTCAAAAATTATTTTTGACCACAGTTTTGAAAAACAATGATTTTTTATGAGTCAATTATCTAAGCTAATGTAGGAAAACATTATGATTAAAAATGTAGCATTAAAGTAGCTGATCATAGAATCATAAAAATTTACAGCACAGAAGGAGGCCATTCAGCCCACCGTGTCTGCGCTGGCTAAAAAAGAGCTATCCAGCCCAATCCCACTTTCCAGCTCTTGGTCCGTAGCCTTGCAGGTTACGGCACTTCAGGTGCATATCCAAATACTTTTTAAATGCGATGAGGGCTTCTGCCTCTACCATCTTTTCAGGTAGTGAGTTCCAGACACCCCACCACCCTCTGGGTGAAAAAAATGACTCCTCAACTCCCCTCTAATCCTTCTACCAATTACGTTAAATCTATGCAACCTGGTTATTGACCAGGAATTTTTTTTAGTACTTTGAGCAGTAAACCAATCTTTGCAAAAAGAATTTACAGTAGTGCAAAAAGTTTTCCTTAACAGCATTAAATAGAACCGCACTCTGCAATAAGTAAATAAAGCTGTCAATGCTAATGCTTTGTTTATACAGAGTCTGGCTGTCGTAATCAGAGCTTGTGGTGTAAATTCATTACAGGGTGAAAGGCTACATTCATAATCGCTGCATTCATATCTTCAGAAGATTCAACTGCATCCCTGCCAATGGCTAAACGTTGGACAAAATATCCATCCCCGTGTTGGGGGAGGGGAAAGAAAGGAATTAAAGGGAGAAAACCAAGCTTACCGGATGGCAGAGCAAACATTCAAAGAATAACAGAGCTTGTAAGAAATTTAGGGAGGAAGTCAACACTGCGCCCCCCCCCACCCGCACCCCCAACACCATCTCTCCTGGCAAATGTTGAGGTCATTCAAAGAATAAAATATGTGAAAGGACATATCAGCCATAGGGTTCATGAGTTCCACCCTCAACTCTCTGGAGGCTTCCAGTTCAGAACCAGCAGCATAATGAGAAGTTTGAGTTGTGTGGGAGTTGAGTCTAGTTACATTCCATAAGCAGTAGAGGAGAACAAAAACTCAATAGCGGAGTAGGGCATCTCTTGCGTTCCAATGACTATGACATCCATCATCTCCAGCCAACGAGTCAAGATTGTTACACACAGCATCAATTCACTCGCACTGTTATACTCAGGATACGGACTTTGAGGAGTAACTGATGGCATTACAACGCAAGGATTGCTGGTTATAGACAGCTGTATGGCTATATGGAGAAAGGTGGAGAGCATGTCAAACTGGAACTGGGCTATAAGTAGTCGACTGCAGAATGTGGTCACAGGAAGATGAGGAGCTGCAGCTACCACTTATCCAGAACAGAAATGTGTCTTTGGTAAGTGTTGAGTCCAAGAATAAGGGAGTTGAGATGGAGGCTTTGAAATCTCTGAACACCAAAGAGATTCCAATAGCAAGCACAGGGGAGGGATAAGAATAAGATTAGAAAAATAATTCTAGTGGGTGATTCAATTCTTGGATATGTAGACAGCAAGATGTCCAGCTATGACCGTGAAACCAACCAGGTATGTTGCCTGCCAGGTACGAGGGGAATGGTTCTCAACTCACAGGTGAATAATCTGTTGATGGGATGCGGGGAGAAACTGGTCATTGGGATCCACATTGGAATCAGTGATGTGGGCAGGTGTAGTACAATGGCTCTTCCAAAGAATGTCAGGGAAAAAGATTAGAGGAAGGACAGATATTCTCTAAAATACTGCAGGTACTCTAAGCAGGAACAAATTCGGATAAGAGAAACTGATGTGTTTCTAGGGGTATGGTGTAGAGATCACGGATTCAGGTTTAAAAGCACCTAGGAAGTCTTCAGAGAAAGGGGAAGCCTGTACCAACTAGACGGGCTTCATTTGAACCACAAGGAGATTGAAGTATTGTTGAACAAGATAGATAGACTGATAGACAGGTACTTAAACTAGGGAGCTAGGAGTTAAGCTATTACAGGTGTACAAAATAACAAAAATAAAGTTTAGATTGGAGCAGCACAGTTGGATAGGCTGAATTGTTTTCTTTGGAACAGAGGAGGCTGAGGGGAGACCTTATTGAGGTGTATAAAATTACGAGGGGCTTGGATAGAGTGGATAAGAAGGACCTATTTCCCTTAGCAGAGGGGTCAACAACCAGGGGGCATAGATTTAAATTAATTGGTAGGAGGTTTAGAGGAGATTTGAGGGGAAATTTCTTCACCCAGAGGGTGTTGGGGGTCTGGAACTCACTGCCTGAAAGGGTGGTAGAGGCAGAGACCCTCACCACATTTAAAAAGTGCTTGGATGTACATTGAAGTGCCGTAACCTACAAGGCTACGGACCAAGAGCTGGAAAGTGGGATTAGGCTGGATAGCTCTTTGTCAGCCGGCACGGACACTTTGGACCGAAATGTCCTCCTTCTGTGCTGTAAATTTCTATGATTTCTATGAGTACAAGAAGATATTGCAGAACCACAATGAGTCACAGATAAGTAACAGGGTGAGAAGTGATCCAGCATAGATGGGGTCAAAGTAAAACATGAAAAAATCCAACAGAAAAGGTGGCAGAATTGAAGGTGCTAGTACACAGAATGTGTGGACATCACGGATATTATGGAAACTTAGTGGGGAGGAAGAGCACAAAGGAATACAACACTGGGGGGATAGAAACTGTTTCGGAGAGGAGCGGTTGCATTTTATATATGAAGAAACACAGGAAAGGCAGAACTTGAGGGAGGGGGGTAGGAAATGAAACATCGAGGGAAGCGAGAAAAAAGTGTTTGCAGAAATTTGCTGCACATTACCAAATGACATTGATGAGCTATTTTACGGTGGAGTATTCCAGCAAATGGGAATGTTTTACTAATGGGGATATTGACCACCCAGTTATGGAATAGAGTTTGGGTCAAGAGTCAGGAATTTTTAGATGTGATAAGGGACTGTAATATGATTCAACCTTTAAGGGAGCAGATTAGAAGTTAAACTTACTCGAATGCTGACTAACAGTGGGGACATAACTGTGAGAGTTGAGTCATAAGGTTGCGTACAAGGAAAGAAAAGACAAGTGGCATTAGGTCATGAAACTTTGACAGGGCAAATTTAAAGTAATATGCAAATAGGCAAGAGGAGCACAGGAGAAGACTAAAGAGGACAGAGTGGTAGCTAAATGGAACAGGCCTAAAAAGATAACTGAGAGGGCAGTAGCTGAACATAGAACTAAGTTCTGTAGGAAGAATAATGGGTGAAGAAGGGTGGATGTCAGGGAAGGTAATAAAAGATATTAGGGTTAAAGGAAAACACGTTCCGACATTAAGTTATGTGTGACAGAGGCTCAGTATGAGGAGAAACTCAGCATAAAAGGACTGTTAAAAGAGCATGGCAAACACATGAAATTATGAAGGAAATTTAAAAAAATAACCTTTTATTAAAATGCAAATTGGGGGAAAAGCAAAAAGAAAAGTGAGAGTATCAGGCCACATTTGTTACAGAAACAGGCTTCAAGATTAGTGAAGATGTGAACATAACCTAAACAAAAATGAGAACTGGCACACGAAACATGACCATGAAAGCTGTTGGATTGTTGTAAACACCTAATGGGTTCACGAATGGCCCTCAAGGAAGTTGGTAGGTGCTTTTAAACCTGAATCTGTGACCTCTACACCACACCCTTGGAAACACAACAGTTTCTCTTAACCAAATTTGTTCCTGCTTGCAGTACCTGCAGTATTTTACAGAATGTCAGCCTAAATGTGACTCCAGTCTCACACTCCTCCTGTTAACGTCCCCGGGGGGGGGGGGGCGCTAATGGGGCTCAAATGGCTTTGCGACCGGGTACGGTGCTGACATCGACTTCCCCCATATTCGGCGGGAGTTTTGCGGCGGCGCTACAGCGTTGCGCCCCGATCTCCTTTGCCCGGAGGTCATGATGTCATTGCCGTGCTCATCGCACCGGTAGTAACCTGGACCCGAAATTGACTCCCACCCCCTGGAGCAGCACAGGCCGAAAACACTGACAGCTGCAGGAGGCGTGCATCGGGTGGCTGGCCGCTTCGGGGGCGATGATTAAAGGTGAGGTGGCCGAGGTAAGTAAAAAAAACCTTACCTTTCTTGTTCCAGTGTTTTTCACAGGTTCCTGCCCACGATCGATCAGCCTGGCACTCTGCCTTTGAACGCGGCAACGCGGCACGGCCCAGTGTACAGCGCTGCGGAAGAGTCCGTCCCGCCTGCTGTCGATTGCGCTCCAAGAAGGAAGTGAAGCACTTGATTTAGAGCTCCACTTCCTTCCTGGAGCGCAAACAACAAATTTTTCAAAAGTTTGAAATCGTTAGCGCCTGGCGTTAACTTTTCAAACTTTTAAAAATTAGCACCCCAAATGGGGCGATAGTGAATTTCTTCCCCTTAATACCCTCTGAAGTGGCCTAGCAAGCCACTCTATTGTGATGTCAGGAAGCACTTTTTCACACAAATGGTAGTGGAAATCTGGAATTCTCATCCCCAAAAAGCTGTTGAGGCTGGGGGGGTGAATTGAAAATTTCAAAGCTTAGATTGATAAATTTTTGTTAGGTAAGCGTATTAAGTGATATGCAACCAAGGTGGGTAAAACTAATTAAGATACAGATCAACCATGATCTAATTCAATGGCAGAACAGGCTTGAGGGGCTGAGACTCACTCCTGTTCTGATGTGCCTAGTTATACAACTACTTAAGGTGAGGCACCGCTGCTTTACCAGGGCAACTAGGGATGGCCAATAAATACACCCTCATCAATGTTGTCCACATCCTGAAAGCAAATAAAAAAGTTAAATAAGTTCGTCAGGTCAAGGTTACAAAGTGAAAAGGATAGTATAGGGGTAGAAGCAAAACAAATGCTCCAAGAGAGACCGACTGGAAAGTGCAATAATTCTGGCTGAATTCCTGCATACTTGAAAAATATCCAGATAAACAAAGCGCTTGGAAAGCTCTAAAAGATCTCAAGGAGCTGTTAGTAACATGACTAATAGTGTGGCGGAGCCACTGAGGGACTCCGATCAATTGTACATAATTCCCTTTAATAATATGTTAGCTACAGCCTGAGTCTGTATCTTTGTTTTCACTGTTTACATGTACAGAGCGCGATCAATTTAATAGCACGGGTAAACGCGATGACGTCACGCTGCTCATCACGTGATCCCCCACTGGTGGGAAAAATGTGATGACGTCATGACGTCAGCCACGGGACCGCCCAAGCAGTCCTCGTGGAGCCTCCGAACTGACTAGACCTATATTCGATGTTCTCCTGTAATTATTCCATTAAACTCTGTTAGTCTTCACTAAACCACGTTTATTTGATGGCCTGAGTGGACCTCAGTCTTTTGATAGGAACTAGACATTCCTACATTGGTGACCCCAACTTTTGCGAATGGTTTTCGCAGGAGTTACTGAACATGGAAACGAATGCCGTTGCTTTGAAGCTACCTCAGTTCTGGGAGCAATAGCCAGCCGCGTGGTTCATCCAGGCTGAAGCCCAGTTTGCAATCAGGAACATCGTTGCGGATCAGACCCGTTACTATTACGTGGTCTCCGCCCTCGACAGTGCCACAGCCACGCGGATCGTCAGCCTGCTTGGTAATCTACCAGAAGATCGCAAGTCTGAAACGATAAAGGTGCGGTTGTTACAGGTCTTCGGGCTCACGAAGTCGGAGCGCGCCCGCCGGCTGCTCGCTATGCCCGGCCTCGGGGACTCCAAGCCGTCCAAGCTCATGAGCCAAATGCTCATGCTCCTGGGCTCCGAACCGGAATGCTTCCTCTTCAGGGAGCTATTCCTCAGCCAGCTACCGGAGCAAATTCAGGCTGCCCTAGCCAGGTCGGAAGTCACAGACTGCGCAGAGCTGGCTGCCGAAGCGGAAAAGATTTTCGCGGTGACACAGCAGTACTGCGCGGCCACGAGGCACCCATCCCCCACAGATGGGGCTCCAGCTCCTCAATCAGCGGGGTTGTGCTCCTACCACGCCTGTTTTGGCACGAAAGCAAGATGCTGCCGCCCTCCCTGCAGCTTTTCGCTCAACAAAAATAGCAACAGCAACCCTGTCGAAAGAGGACCAGTTATAACGAGCGCCCCGCGGCTGCAATGGCAATCGGTAATTTGGGAAAACTCCTCTTCATCACCGACTCCCTATCTGGTCGACGTTTCCTCTGCGACACCGGGGCGCAGTGTAGCATCCTACCCGCGTCAAATCTTGATATACAAGCCGGGGGGCATGGCCTCTCCCTCGAGGCGGCTAATGGCGGGGCCATTCGGATATTCTGAAGACGGCGGGTCCAGGTGTGCTTCGGCGGCCAGCGGTTTTACTGGGATTTCATAACGGCCAAAGTCTCTCAAGCCATCCTCGGGGCGGATTTTTTGTGCGCCAACGGCCTCCTGGTGGATGTAAGGCACCGCCGGTTGATCAATGCGGCCACTGTTCACTCCATCCCGTGCCACCGCAGTAACGCCGTGTCGCGCACTGTCTCCTGTGCTTTCCCACCTCCGGATGACTTCACTCGCCTCCTCAGCGATTTCCCAGACCTCACCAGACCCACTTTCTCTTCCGCGGCCACGAAACATGGTGTCAAACATCACATCACCACTACTGGCTCCCCGGTCTACGCATGGGCCCGGCGCCTTGTACCTGGCAAGTTCGTGGCTGCGAAAGCGGAGTTCGACATGATGGAGCGGCTAGGGATTATTCGCCGGTCGAATAGTCCCTGGTCTTCGCCTCTCCAAATTGTTCCAAAACCTGGCGGCGGAAGGCGGCCTTGTGGCGACTACCGACGCCTGAACGACGCCACTACTCCTGATCGGTACCCGATCCCTCATATTCAGGATTTCTCTGCCCATTTGGCGGGAAATGCCATTTTTTCAAAATTCGACCTTGTCCGTGGCTACCACCAGGTCCCCGTACACCCGTAAGATGTCCCGAAAACTGCAGTCATCACCCCATTTGGCCTGTTTGAATTTCTGCGGATGCCGTTTGGATTGAAGAACGCTGCACAGGCTTTCCAGCGCTTGATGGACTCCGTGCTTCGGGACCTCAAGTTTCTATTCGTCTACCTCGACGACATCCTCATCGCCAGCCCTAATAAAGAGGAGCACATCTACCATTTACGCACCCTCTTTAGACGCCTCAGTCAGCACGGCTTTATCATCAACCCGGCCAAGTGCCAGTTCGGCCTGCAGCAGATTGATTTCTTAGGCCATCGCATCACATCAGACGGCGCAATTCCCCTGCAAACGAAGGTGGAGGCAGTTTCTTCTTTCCCGCACCCGCAGACTGTCAAGGCCCTGCAGGAGTTCCTCGGGATGGTAAATTTTTTATCACCGGTTCGTCCCTAATGCAGCTCTGCTCATGCAGCCCCTGTACGAGGCCCTCAAGGGCAAGTCCGGCAAGGATCCGATTAGCTGGACAGTCGACATGGACCGGGCGTTCATCGACACAAAAGGCGCCTTAGCCAACGCAACCATGCTGGCGCACCCGCTGCCAAGTGCCACCATCGCCCTTACCACCGACACGTCAGACTACGCCATCGGCGCAGTGCAGGAACAGTGGGTGAATGGGACGTGGCAACCGCTGGCGTTTTTCAGCCATCAACTACGGCAAAACGAACGGAAGTACAGCACGTTCGACCGGGAGTTGCTGGCCCTTTTTCTGGCCATCCGCCATTTCCAGTTTTTGCTAGAGGGCCGTCTGTTCATGGCTTTTGTGGACTATAAGCCACTAACGTTCACTATGGCCAAGACCGCCGAACCGTGGTCGGCTCGGCAACAACGCCAGTTGACGTTTATCTCAGAATTCACCACTGACATTCAGCATGTGTCCGGTAAAGACAACCTGGTGGCGAATTGCCTCTCCCGCGCGACCGTTCAGGCAGTCCAGCTCGGCATTGACTATGCCCTCATGGCTGCGGATCAAGCCTCGGATCTGGAAGTCCAATCTTACAGAACCAACCCCTCTAGCCTCCAAGCGACCAACATCAAATTCCATGCCGCGGGCACTACGCTACTCTGCGACGTCTCCGTAGGAGATCCTCGCCCTATCGTGCCAGTCGCCTGGCGCCGAAAAGTTTTTGACACCATACACGGATTGTTGCACCCTGGCATGAAGGCCTCGCAACGGCTGATGTCATCCAAATTCGTGTGGCGGGGCATGCACATGGATGTCCGCGACTGGGCCAACACCTGCGTGGTCTGCCAAAAGGCCAAGGTGCAGTGTCACGTCAAGGCTCCATTGACCACTTTCGCTGTTCCGGAACGTCGGTTTGATCATGTGCATGTGGACCTGGTGAGGCCACTTCCGCCTTCGCACGGGTTTACTCATCTTCTTACAATGGTGGACCGTACCACTAGATGGCCTGAGGCGGTCCCTTTGTCATCCACCACTTCCGCAGACGTCGCCAGGGCATTCATCTCCACTTGGGTCACCCGTTTCGGGGTACCGGCGGACATCTCGTCGGATCGTGGGTCGCAGTTTTCTTCTGAGCTCTGGAACGCTGTGGCTCAGGGGCTCAGCGTCAAGCTACATCGCACCACTGCCTACCATCCACAGGCGAACGGTCTGTGCGAACGATTTCACAGGTCACTCAAAGCCGCACTGCGAGCCAGCCTTCAAGGCGCGGGCTGGGTGGACAGGCTTCCATGGGTCCTTTTGGGTCTTCGTACGGCACCTAAAGAAGATCTTCAATCGTCCTCGGTGGAGCTCGTATATGGCCAGCCATTACGCGTACCAGGGGATTTCCTTCCGACTCCAACAGAGCCATGGTCCGTACCCCAGCAGTTCATCAGCCACCAGGAGGCAGCCAGAAGTTTCGCTCTAGTGCTTACGTCGCATCACGGCTTGCGGAGCTCCCACGTCCCAGCTGAGCTGAAGAACGCCGACTATGTGTTTATCCGCCACGACGCTCACCGGGATCCACTCAAACCCCCTTACACTGGTCCTTCCCACGTGCTAGAGACGGGAGACAAAACCTTTTTGGTCGATATCGGAGGTACACCGGACCACATTTCGGTTGACCGGTTGAAGCCGGCACACTTGGACCTTGACTGCCCAGTCGAGATCGCACAACCGCCGAAACGTGGCCGACCGCCCACATTCGCCATGCCCGATCAAACGCAACCACCTGCCAGCTCGCCCGCCGTCCATCAGCTTCCACTTCAAGGCTACAGAAGTCGATCTGACAGGCTTGTCAGGCCTCCTCGCCGTTTTACTTTTGCTGTTAAAGACAATTCTCGGGTGCGCACATGTGGCGGAGCCACTAAGGGACTCTGATCAATTGTATATAATTCCCTTTAATAATATGTTAGCTACAGCCTGAGTCTGTATCTTTGTTTTCACTGTTTACATGTACAGAGCACGATCACTTTAATAGCGCGGGTAAACGTGATGACGTCACGCCGCACATCTCGTGATCCCCCACCAGCGGGAAAAACATGATGACGTCATGACGTCAGCCACGGGACCGCCCAAGCAGTCCTCGTGGAGCCTCCGAACTGACTAGACCTATATTCGATGTTCTCCTGTAATTATTCCGTTAAACTCTGTTAGTGTAGTGTATGTAACCTGTACCACCTTAAGAGGATACCTTAAGGTGATGGACTACTTTCTGATGGCTCCTGTACATTGTAGTACCGGTGGTGACCACACTGGTATATAAACCCTGTGGAGCAAAGTGTATTTCAGTTCAGCCCTGACCCTCAGTTACTAAAGACCTGTTTAAGTATTCTGTAGTCTGTGTCCAGTTATTCAGCATAACTACATTTGAAAGCACAGACTCAACAGTTAGTCTTCATTAAACCTCGTTTATTTGATTGCCTGAGTGGACCTCAGTCTTTTGATAGGAACTAGGCATTCCTACAATAGAAATATTTAAAGATTCACTAGGAGAGGAGGACAGAACCAGAGGATTGGAGAATAGTAACTGTAGTGCCTGTAATCAGAAAGGTGTCTTCGGGGGTGGGCGGGGGGGGCGGTGGGGGGCGGTGGTAGGGGGGCGCTTATGGAAGAAACATAGAAACATAGAAGATAGGAGCAGGAGTAGGCCATTCGGCCCCTCGAGCCTGCTCCGCCATTTAATGAGATCATGGCTGATCATCCAAATTCAGTACCCTGTCCCTGCTTTCTCCCCATACCCCTTGAACCCTTTAGCCTTAAGAAATATATCTAACTCCTTCTTTAATATATTTAATGAATTGGCCTCAACTGCCTTCTGTGGTAGAAAATTCCACAGGTTCACCACTCTCTGGGTGAAGAAATTCCTCCTCATCTCTGTCCTAAATGGCTTACCCCTTATCTTTAGACTGTGACCCCTGGTTCTGGACTCCCCCGCCATCAGGAACATCCTTCCTGCATCTAGTCTGTCTAGTCCTGTTAGAATTTTATGAGTTTCAATGAGATCCCCTCTCATTCTTCTAAACTCCAGCGAATACAAGCCCAATCGACCCAAACTCTCCTCATACGTCATTCCTGCCATCCCAGGTATCAGTCTGGCGAATCTTCGCTGCACTCCCTAAATGGCAAGAACATCCTTCCTCAGATAAGGCGACCAAAACTGCACATAATACTCAAGGTGTGGTCTCACCAAGGCCCTGTACAACTGCAGCAAGACATCCTTGCTCCTGTACTCAAATCCTCTCGCTATGAAGGCCAACATACCATTTGCCTTCTTAACTGCCTGCTGCACCTGCATGCTTACCTTCAGCGACTGGTGCACAAGAACACCCAGGTCTCGTTGCACTTCCCCTTCTCCCAATCTATTGCCGTTCAGATAATAAGCTGCCTTCCTGTTTTTGCCACCAGAGGGAATAACCTCGCATTTATCCACATTATACTGCATCTGCCATGCATCTGCCCAATCACCCAACCTGTCCAAATCATACTGGGGTTTCTCGGCATCCTCCTCACAGCACACACACCCACCCTGCTTTGTGTCATCTGCAAACTTGGAGATATTACATCTAATCCCCTCATCTAGATCATTAATATATATTGTGAATAGCTGGGGTCCTAGCACCGATCCCTGCGGTACCCCACAAGTCACTGCCTGCCACTCGGAAAAAGACCCGTTTATTCCAACTCTTTGCTTCCTGTCTGCCAACCAGTTCTCTATCCAAGTCAGTACCTTACCCCCAATCCCATGTGCATTAACTTTACACGCTAATCTCTTATCGAAAGCCTTCTGAAAGTCCAAATACACCACATCCACTGATTCTCCCTTACCTATTTTACCAGTTACATCCTCAAAAAATTCCAGTAGATTAGTCAAGCATGATTTACCTTTTGTAAATCCATGTTGACTTTGTCCGATCCTGTCACTGTTTTCCAAGTGCTCTGCTATTACAGCTTTTATAATGGACTCTAGCATTTTCCCCACTACCGATGTCAGGCTTACCGGTATCTGGGTAACTGTAGACCTGTTATCTGACAGCAGTACTTGTAAAATTCCAGAATCAATTATCAAGGCCCAGATAATGGAATACTGTACTTAGAAAGGTATAAGCAAATTGGTAACAGTCAGCCTGGATTTACAAAAGTCAAGACCTGCCAGAGGAATTTAACAGACTATTTTGAGACGGTAATGAAAATGTTACTTTTTTATTATTTAATTAATTATTTTTAAAGGCCATTTAGGACTGAAATGAGGAGAAATTTCTTCACTCAAAGTGTCGTGAAGCTTTGGAATTCTCTACCCCAGAGGGCTGTGGAGGCTCAGTCGATGGGAATATTCAAGATCGATAGATTTTTGGGTACTAAGGGAATCAAGGGATATGGGGATAGTGCGAGAAGGTGAAGTTTAGGTAGAAGATCAGCCATGAGCTTACTGAATGGCGGAGCAGGCTCGAAGGGCTAAATGGCCTACTCCTGCTCCTGTTTCTTACGTTATTATGTTAGATAAGAAAGAAAGACTTGCATTTATATAGTGCCTTTCATGACCACCAGATGTCCCAAAGCACTTTACAGCCAATTAAGTACTTTTGAAGTGTAGTCACTGTTGTAATGTAGGAAACGCAGCAGCCAATTTGTGCACAGCAAGCTCCCACAAACAGCAATGTGATAATGACCAGATAATCTGTTTTTGTCATGTTGATTGAGGGATAAATATTGACCAGCACATCAGGGATAACTCCCCTGCTCTTCTTCGAAATAGTGCCATAGGATCTTTTATGTCCACCTGAGAGAGCAGACGGGGCCTCGGTTTAACTGAAAAAATCTCATCCGAAAGGCGGCACCTCCGACAGTGCAGCACTCCCCTGGAGTGTCTGCTTAGATTTTTGTGCTCAAGTCTCTGGAGTGGGACTATGAACCCACCACCTTCTGAGCCAGAGGTGAGAGTGCCACCCACTGAGCCACAGCTGACCCACGAAGATAAGGATGAGAACGTAAGTGTGATGTACTTGGATTTTGGTAAAGCTATTGTTAAGGCGGTGCAGAGAAAACGAGTTCACAAAGTCAGCACACATGGCATTGGTGGCAGTGCGTTGCAATGGATTGATAATGAGCTGGGAGATAAGGCACAATTTTCTTCAGATGTACTGTTTGACTTCCTACTCCTGCCCGCTCTAGTACTGCCCGATTTCACGAATTCTGAATCATTGGCTGGAGATGATGGATATCATAGTTTTTGGAGCGCAGGATTTCGTAAAGTACTGGGGCGGGCAAGTGTGGAAATTGGGCTGTGGATGGCCATTCTGCTGACTCTCCACTGATCACTGCCACTGCCAAGAGATTCCACCAAAAGTGATGGCAGTCGGCAGCCCTTGCCACTCTGCTGCTGCAGGCACCCAATGCCTGTGGGACCCATTTTGCACCCCTATGCAAGGTGGGCTCCAGGACCATGATACATCATGGACAAAAATGCATAATTTTTAATCACACTGTCCTTTTCCTTTTATTTCTTATCGCTCTACTAATTCACTCACACGGGTGTATACTCAAGCACGACGCCATGTTGCACAGTATATATTGGCATGTAAGCACTATTTCAATGGGTTTCTTGCAGCCAGCATTTGAACATCTATTATTCTTCTATCTATACACGTCCCACAAGACCCAGGGAGAAGTCAGAGTGGCTCTGAAGAAGCCAGATCCTTGTGGTATTGACTCCACCTATCACAAGGATCATCATGAGTACATCAACCTGAGGGATTTAGGTCATGAGATTAAGGGAGTTCTGGGTGAATCACTGAGCAGAAGTAAAGGAAAAGTAAGAACCTGCTGGTCAGAGGACCAACCTATGTTCTTCCACAGCTGCAGAGCATCGGGATTCAGACCTCATGGGCCTGCTTATAAAAGAAGATTGCTGCCTGAGATAATCATTTGGTGGTGTTATTTGAGTCTGTAAGGTATGGCTAATAGTTTGGAGAAGTCCACTAGCCATTTCTGTATAGTATCTGTAAGGCTCGCAAAATTATACAAATTCCCCCAAAGTAAAGGAGAGATGTTGGAGTGTTTGAGGTAATATTGGGCCAGAAAGGGACTTAAAAATCAAAACCCCAGGATTTTTGCTGGTTTAAAAGGCATGTTCAGGCCTGTGGAAAACTGTGACAAAGGGGACGTGGGATGGGCCCCCAAAACACAGACAGTTTGAGTATTGGATCATCTGGGAATGTTCTGGACCACCCCAACCTTTCTACATAAAGACAATAAAAACTGTTCCCGCCGAAACTCACAGAGCCACCAAAAACATGAATAAAACAATACCTGCCAACAGTCAACAAAAGAGAACCTGGTCCCAGCAGGAAAAGACAATCAAACAAACCAATCAGAAAGATTTCCAAAACGCTTTACACATTTTTAAACTGATTTCAAGGCAATCCTGAAACCAGTTAAAAGCCAATTAAAAATAGATGGACCATCCCCGAAAACTCGATGAGGATTGAAACATATTAAAAATAAGGAGCCCGCCCAAAATCTAACAAGATTAGCAGGCAGATAAGCAGGCCTTAATTAGTATAAACTAAAGACCTGTCTCCACAAGAAATGAGTCAGTTCGATGAGTTTGATGGGTTCGATCAGTTCGAGAGTTGTTCGGTCAGAGAGTCATATGGACAGTCAGTGAAGGTTATTCGGACAGTGTGTGAGCTTGAAGGTACAGTTCGGACAGACACAGACAGAGGCACAGCTCATTCGAAAGACATCAGCCTCGGGACAATCAATCGACGAAAGGACACCAGAAGGAGAACAGAAGGAATCGCAGCAATCAACGGCCCCAAGAAACAAACAACCAACAATATTACCAACAACTAGGTAATACTGGGCCACCGCGACCAACAAGAAACCAACTCGGAAGAAACCGAAGATCTGCAAGTTTTTCCCACTCTACAAACTATTCCTGCGTTTGGTGAGCATTATCCCTGATCCTTTCGAGTCCAACTTAGCTAGTAAGGTGGGATTGGGAGGGGTGAAGTATTCTGTCTATTGTCATTCTCCCTTGTATATTCTGAAGTGTTCCCCCTTTTAGAGTGATAAGATTTATTGTGTTATATATATTTTCTTGTCTCAAGTAAAATCCAAGTTCTTTTCACCAACTCAGTTGTCTGCGGCAATTTCATTACAACCCCCAAATAAGTCCAGGTCTAGAACCAAGGGAGTGGGAGCAATTTGAACCACTCAGGGAGTCAGAGGCAAAGCTGAACACACACACCACCCCTTACATATCGCAGAGAAGTTTCTCAGGACTATAGTTTCCTCCATGTATCGGGAACTGGCACACACACTAATAGGGCAGAGAGCCAATGAGTTTACAGGCTCACCACATCTCCGCTCTGGCTCAGATATTTCACATTGGCAGGGCCCATCCCACACATTGGAAAACAAAGCCCAAGGTTTCGTCTGAATGGACATGTAGCCACATGCTTGCATGGTCCATTACTCATAGAGATAACATTTTGAACTAACTGTTCAAGGTACTGATTATTGCAGTGCCTTGAGATTTTAGAACACTTGGATTGTACCATATGACAGCACTTAATATAAGTTCAGGGTTATGAGATTATAAACCATTCAAGTACTTTATGCAGCCAGCAAAATCCAGAGATTGAGTTACAGCCTGCACAGATTTCATCACTGCTGTTATCTTATTTAATAACAGATTATGTAGAGAGTCTGAGTTAGCAGCCTAACAACAAGTTGGAAATGCAAGAAGCCACACGAGCTGATTGCAGCCATTCAGTTTTACTCTGTTAATATTGCGCTGTCACAATGGTACATCAAAAGTGATCAAATGTAATTTATGTCAGTTTGTTAGAGTTGATCATGGCCTTGCATTTATTGCATTGTTAACCATTGGAATAACTCACTTCACTCCTTGGGTCCTTTTATACTTGTAGACATGTTATTGATGAATCAATTAATCTGCAGAAAGAGAACCCTGTTAAAATGCAGGACAGTTTCACTGTAATTGGAAAAAACCTACACTATTGAACGATTACAACAGGACAACAATTTCAAGAAAGAGATCTTCCCGACTGCTCAAACGTACAAGCAGTTGTAGAATCCAGCAAGAAACCAACCCCTTCCCCCACAAAACTCTTCTCCATTCTCCAACAGCCCCGAAATTTCTGCTCTGTGCAACATGTTCGTTTCTTAATCTTAAGGGGCCTGAGAATGAAACCTAGGCCATCCATTAATCAAGAAGACATCACAAGAGATTTGGGTCAACAAGTCTGCTGCTGATTTACCGGAACTGGTTTTGACAGTTTAATCGCAGGGAGAACAGCATCAATGGCAGGAGCTGGCCCACATACACCAGGCTCACAGAAACCAACTTAAAAGATTGATATAAAGGCCCTTTGATGCATTACTATATTGTCTGAATGCCCAACTTCCAAGGAATCAAACAAGTGGGACCTGAACTCACATCATGCATAATGAGTTATAATTGAAGCAGAATTCATCAATATGAATGAGGTAGGAGTTCTCGACAAGCTTAGAAACAAAACAAAAAACCCTAAGGGACGATGGTATTTATGCTAGAGTGCTGCGAGAGACAAGGATTGAAACTTATGAGGTGTGACATTCATTAAGAGAGAGTTGGACTCTGGGGAGGTTCCACTAGATTGCAAATGGATTAATGTAGAACCCATTTTCAAAAAAGCAGGATAAAACAGACTCAGGCAAAACAGATCCACCTGAATAGGAAGAGGTAGCACAAAATAGTTAAATGGTAGATGAAATTTGATATAATATGGAGAAATGTAATAGGATGCTCAAAACAGGCCACATAGGCACTTCATGAATTGTGTTGAAAAAGCCAAGGTTAAAGTTGAGGGTGATTTTGTGGGTTGTTGTAGACATGATCCTCATCATGTTGAATAACTGTAGAGAAACAGTTAACAAAACAAATAGAATGCTGAACTAGATAGCCAAAATGGTACAGTACGAGTCAGGGTCAGAGCACACCATGAGTATTGCATCTTGTTCTGATCATTGGAGATATGGAGCAAGCACTGAGGCCCTGGAAGTGATTTGGAGAAGGGTATGAGACTGAATCCTTGTGTCCAAGGACCCAGATATGAGGAAAGCCTTGAAGGGAGGCAACTAAGAGTAGCTGACAACAATGTCATCTTATTTTTTTTTGCCTTTGTGCAGTTAAAGAAAGAACTTGTGTTTATATTGAGTCTAACAAGTTCCCAAGATGTCCCAAAGTGCTCCACAGCCAATAGATTACTTTTGAAGTGCAGTCACTTATGTAGGTAAACATGGCACCCAATAGTGCACAAGGTACCACAAACAGTAAGTGAGATGAATGACCAGTTAATATGTTAGTGATGGTGTTGATTGAGGGAGGAACATTGAACAGGATACCAGGAGAACTCAGTTATTCTTCAAGCAGCGCCGTGGAATCATCTGCATCTACTGAACATGTAAACAGGACCCAAATTTAATATTTGATCTGAAAGATGAAACTTCCATCAACACATCATTCCTTCAGTACAGCACTGAAATAACAATCTAGATAAACAGAGAACTTACATTTATACCACACCTTTTACATCCTCAAGACATCCCAAAGCCCTTTACAGCCAAATAGTACCTTTGGAAGCATAGTCACTGCCAACAATTTGCACATAGCAAGGTCCCACAAATAACAGCGAGATTAATGGCCAATTGTTTTATTTTGCGCTGTTAGTTGAGGGATGATTCTCTTTGGAAAAAGTGCGATAGGATCTGTTACAACCTCGAAAACGAAGATGGAATTTCACTTGAATGTTTCATTCAAAGAGCGTCATCTCTGACAGTACAGCACTCCCTCAGTACTGCACTGAAGCGTCAGCTTAGATTATGTGCTGAAGTGGGGCTTGAACCCATAACCATCTGGCACAGAGGCGAGTGTACAACTGCTGTCCCAGCTAACACTTAGCTACAAGCTCCCTGAATATTAACCTTTATGTGGCAATTTGTTCCAGCCTTCCCTTTCTGTTCTGAACTATCTCTGAAAGCTTCAGATGGACCACTCAATTTCAACAAGATGGCCAAAGGAATCATTTTCAAAAAATGACCAAGAAAATGAAAACTTGAGTATGTGATTCAGACACAAAACCCATAAAGATGATTGGATTTGAATTAAATGACCTGACCCCTTGTCACATAGAATCATAGAATGGTTACAACACAGAAGTAGACCATTCGGCATACCCTCTGCCTCAATGCGTAGGTCTCCATTTTGGTCCCTAATTGTCCCCACCCCTCCTATTACTATCCGTTTACTATTTATATGCCTATAGAAGACCTTTGGATTCCCTTTTATGTTAGCTGCCAATCTAGTCTCATACTCTCTCTTAGTCCCTCTTATTTCCTTTTTCACTTCCCCTCTGAACTTTCTATATTCAGCCTGGTTCTCGTTTCTATTCTCAACCTGTCATCTGTCATATGCCACCTCTTTGAACTTCATCTCATTCTCTATCGCTTTCATCATTCAGGGAGCTCTGACTTTGGTTGCCTTACCTTTCCCCCTCGTGGGAATGTACCGCGGCCATACCCGAACCACCTCCTCTTTAAAGGCAGCCCATTGTTCGATTACAGTTTTGCCTACCAATCTTTGATTCCAATTTACCCAGGCCAGGTCCATTCCCAACCCACTGAAATTGGCCTTCCATCAATTAAGTATTTTTACTCTAGATTACGCCCTGTCCTTTTCCATAGATGGTGTAAACCTTATGATACTGTGATCACTGTTCCCGAAATGTTCCCCTACTGATACTTGCTCTACTTGACCCACCTCATTCCCCAGAACCAGATCCAGCAATGCCTCTTTCCTCATTGGGCTGGAAATGTACTGATCAAGAAAGCTCTCCTGAACACACTTCACAAATTCTTCCCCACTCTCTGCCCTTTACACTATTACTATCCCAGTCTATATTAGGATAGTTGAAGTCCCCCATTATCACTACTCTATAGTTCTTGCTCTGTAATCTCCGTGCAAATTTGCTCCTCTATATCCTTCCCACTAGTTGGTGGCCTATAGACTACACCTAGCAGTGTAATGGCACCTCTATTGTTTCTTAACTCTAACGAAATAGATTCTGTCCTTGACCCCTCCAGGACATCCTCTCTCCAGCACTGTAATATTTTCCTTAATCAATACTGCCACCCCACCTTACTTCTTTCCTTCCTTACCTGCTTTATCCTCCTATTTCTATGCTCACTAGCTTGTGGCACCGGGAGTAATCCGGAGATTACTACCTTTGAGCTCCTGCTTTTTAATCTCTTTCCTAGCTCCCCAAAATCTGCATGCAGGACCTCGTCCCTCTTTCTACCTATGTCGTTGGTTCACGAGGTTGATTCCAGAGATGAAAGGGTTGTCTTATGAAGAAAGGTTGAGCAGGTTGGGCATATACTCATTGGAGTTTAGAAGAATGAGAGGTGATCTTATTGAAACATATACGATTCTGAAGGGGCTTGACAAGATAGATGCAGAGAGGGTGTTTCCCCTTGTGGGGGAATCTAGAACTCGGGTGCATAATTTCAGAATAAGGGGGCACCCTTTTAAATCAGAAATGAGGAGGAATTTCTTCTCTCAGAGGATTGTGAATCTTTGGAATTCTCTGCCCCAGAGAGCTATGGAGGTAGAGTCATTGAATATATTTAAGGTGGAGATAGACAGATTTTTGAATGATAAGGGAGTCAAGGGTTATGAGGAGCAGGCAGAGAAGTGGAGTTGAGGCCAAGATTAGATTAGCCATGATCTTATTGAATGGCAGAGCAGGCTCGAGGGGCCAAATGACCTACTCCTGCTCCTATGTCTTATATTCTTATGTATGTTCTTATGATATGGACCACGACCTCTGGTTGTTCACCCTCCCCCCTCAGAATGTTCTGCAGCCACTCAGTGACATATTTGACTCTGGCACCAGGGCCATCCTGGAATCATGTCTGTGGCCACTGAAATGCCTGTCTGTTCCCCTAACTATTGAATCCCCTATCACTATTGCTTTCCCGATCTTCCTCCTCCGCCCCCCCCCCCCCCCCCGTACAGCTGAGCCACATGTGGTGCCATGGACTTGGCTCTGGCTCTACTCCCCAGAGGAACGATTGCCCTCACCCGGTTAGAGAGTGAGATGCACTCGAGACTCCTGCACTATCTGCCTGGTCCTCCTTGTCTATCTGACGGTCATGCATTCCCTCTCTGCCTGCACACTCTTACGCTGCAGGGTGACCACTTCCTGAAACGTGCTATCCATGTAGCTCTCAGCATCAGGGGTGCATCACAGTGACACCAGCTGCTGCTCAAGCTCTGAAACCCGGAGCTCGAGCTCCTCCAGCTGATGACACTTCCTGCACAACTGATCGTCCAGAACACGAGAAGCGTCCTGGAGCTCCCACATGGCACAAGATGTGCATTCTATAGGACTGAGGTGCCCTGCCATGCCTCTATTTAATAAACTATTAACTAACTTAGCAGAAATAAATTCAAGACTTTAAAGAAAAAGTCTACTCAGCAATTAGCTCCTTCCCTTGTGCTGACGGCACTTTAAGTTTTTTTACCTCACTCCCTGATGCTCATGTTCCCTCTGGTCTCTGGGCTCTCTGGCCTACCTTTATCTCTGGCCACTCCTCTCGCTCTCCCACAGGCCCGCTCTCGGGCCTATTAACTTAGAGTCCTTGGGGTCTGTGGCGGCACTCCTCCTTTTCAGTTAGACGTCTCATCCACCTTCCTCCTCTCCACCGAATTCCTGCTCTTAACAAATTCCTCCACTCTGCTTGTGAACCACTCTGCTTGTGATCCACTCTGATTGCGATCCACTCTGATTGCAATCCACTCGGCTTCTGATCCACTCTGCTTGCGATCCACTCTGCTTGCGATCCACTCTGATTGCGACCCACTCTGATTGCGATCCACTCTGCTTGTGATCCACTCTGATTGTGATCCACTCTGCTTGCGATCCACTCTGATTGTGATCCATTCTGATTGCAATCTACTCTGATTGCGATCCACTCTGATTGCAATCCACTCTGATTGCGATCCATTCTGATTGCGATCCACTCTGATTGCGATCCACTCTGATTGCGATCCACTCTGATTGCGACCCACTCTGATTGTGATCCATTCTGATTGCGATCCACTCTGATTGTGATCCATTCTGATTGCGATCCACTCTGATTGTGATCCACTCTGATTGCGATCCACTCTGATTGTGATCCATTCTGATTGCGATCCACTCTGATTGTGATCCACTCTGATTGCGATCCACTCTGATTGCGATCCACTCTGCTTGCGTTCACCCAGTTCTGCCTCCAAGCTCTGTGCTCAAGCTCTCATACGAAACATTTTTATTCTGGAGCTACTTTTGAAACAAGCTGTGCCATTTTCTATGAGTGAACCCAATGCAATAAAAACGAAGCATTCTTGTCTTTGTTAAATGAACTATTTGATTCCTCTTTGCTGGCCACAATACCAGCATAGGGTTAAGGTCCACCATTTTTAGCTGTTTAAGCTGAAAAACATTTACTTTACATTCTGGATAATATTGACATCTCAGAAGAGAGAGACTTGTGTCTTAATAGGCACAATTTCACAGTTTCCAGTGTACTTGGCCGGGGGCCCATCTAGCAGGTAATTCCAAGTATCTGGTACAGATCAAATCATTCCATTCATTTCAATGCCAAACAACCTAGGTGATCGACATCTTGGGGTAATGGTTTTGATTGACAGTCTGAGATGAAGATGTTGGTTGGGCCTTAATGGGAGCAGGGCGTATGAATCTTTGTAGTCCCTTTAATGGACAGTTCTGTGGTCAGGAGATTCTAATTGTGGGCTAATGGTAGGCTGCATGGACTCAACTTAGCACTCAGGCTGAAGCCAGCAAAGCCAGAGTTCTATTGAAATTCATGCTAGCATTTTACCATTTTAAGAAATGAGTGACCATGTTTCAAAAATCAATGTTAAGTTGAAAGGCAGTGCAGGAAACGTATATTTTTTTGATATTTGAGGAGAATAGTCGAGGTTGTAACTATTGTAAATATATCGTTTGTACTTAATACTGGTTATTTACTTGTTTAATGTTAAATAAATGTATATATTGGTTTATAGTAAGAGGAACAGTCTAATAGAGTGTCTATTCAGCCACCTACCAAACCTGAAGAAATCATGTGATGGCACCTGATTATTCCAATAAGCCAGAGCACAGTAACAATGCTTCTCTTTTTGATCCCTGTGTCTATCAATATTTACTTAGATCCCCCTGCAGGAGTCATAAATGATGCTGAACTCAAGTAGTACATCGAGCACAAAACCCCAAAACCTGCAACAGAAAGAAACCAATGCAGACAAGATATTTCACTTTTGCTCTGATTACATTCACATTGGCTAGATTTCCTTCCATTGACTATGAATTTGTTGAAGTGGTGTAAAATAAGCCTTTGATTGACCAAGCAAGGTGATAATTGTACAGCTGATAGACTGTCTTTATTGGGTTGGTGTTCGAACCATTGTCATAACCTTCATTGGAATCTTCTCAACTAGGCTCTGTTCAGGTGGTTCTTTTGATGTGGAATATTTCACTCACTGTTTTGTTTTTCAGTTTTCTGTTCTGGTGGTGTTTTATGTTGTTATTGCACAGCCTCTGATGTTGATAGCTTTAATTATTTTTTCCTCTTTCGCTTGTTTTGACTGGGGTCTCAATATTGAGGTATTAATTCAGTTTTAAATATTTAACAGACTTCTTGTAATATAAGGTTTGGATATTGACATTGCCCTATTTGTCCCATTTTTCCAATACTCCTTCAGAGTTTCAAATCTTAGGCCGCAATTTCCCCAACCTGGGCGGCTTTATGGTGGGAGAGGTCGTTGGCGGGTAATGAGCCCGCTGCCGTCTTCATCCCGCTGAAAAAAAAGATTTTGCCTTAATGGCCCACTCTTCGTGTTCCCCGACCCAATTACAAGGTGCAGATCTGGTGACATCAGCTTCTGTTGCTGGTATATTTAAAGGGCCCACAGCCCCATTTCATTCCACTTCTCCCTTTGAAAGGCTGCAGTGCAGCGATAGTTTGGTTTATGCTGAAAATGAGTTCGCAAAGGCAGAGAGCAGCTCCTTGCTTCAGCGATTACTCCCTCCGTTTTCTTGTGGAGGGAGTCAGAGCACGCAGGGAGGTTCGCTTTTCTGCCAGTGAGCGGAAGAGACAGGTATGTGGTGATGAGGACCTGTGTGCAGTGCCGCAAACATTTTAATGATCACAAAAGTGAGTATAAAGCCATACTTACCTTCGTGCTGCTGTGCCTGTAATCACTTTCCCATCACTCAGCATTCCCAACCCTACTCCTGCACAGCACTACTCAATGCAACATCCCTTGCACCTTCACCCATCCCTCTCTATCTATCTACATTATCACATCCTTATCTTACTATGCACCCCTCATACTCACCCTCATCCTAATGCAATGACACCAACTAACAACACTAAAGGAGGCAACTTGTTACAGCCATCCTACTACATCATAGTCTCCCTCTAAAGATCTAACCCATCCATTCCTTACACTCACTCTATCACTCTCACTCAACCTTCTCTTCTTTCCCTCCTTGCACGAGAAGAGAGCCCACAACAGGAGGGAGAGGGAGAGAATGGGAGGTGGCCCTCAATCACTGGCCATTCTGACTCTTGCAGAGGAGGCTGTCCTGGAGATTACTGCAGCGGTTGACCAGCTGGAAGTGGGGGATGGAGAAAGGGGCTCCACTTCCAGCTGGTCAAGTACAGGAGGCTCTGACAGGTTTTGCAACCGCGGTGACTGCGAGTGTGCAGAGAATGGAGGAGTCAGCTAACTCAGCAGAAATTGAACCCGATTCTTTCCTAGCCTGTACGGCTCAGCTGCTGACTGGTTATTTTACATTGTGAGGACCTGCTAGAAAGTGTTTTCATCAAAGCAGTTTGGTATCTGTATTGTTTGAATGAGAACATTGGGCTATCTGAAACTTAATTTGTCTCGACAAGCCTCCCATTCAAAAGAGGCTCTGCAGATGAAGACCGATACTATAAGCAGACCAATTAATTGCTCCACCTCTCCATAAATAGATTGTTTCGTACCCAAAAGGAAACAAACAGACATTCCCAATCTTGAGTCAGCTAATCAAAATGTAATCAACAACTTGGGTTACCCTGAAGTCACTCTGCTTCATCAGGGCTGAAGTTGAGAATAATATATAATCATATGTAGTACAGCTGCAATATCACATTGGATTTAGAGACTGTTTGGCCCAGTGTGTCTGTACTAGCTCTTTAACTGGAGCTATTTACTCTAATCTTATCTCCCTGTCTTGTTATTGTATCTTTTTGTATTCTTCCTTTTCACTTCCCAATCTTTTGACGTGCCCAGATATATTAACAAGATAAAAATTCTGCTTAAATCTGGGTATCGAGATTAAATGTGAATAGTAATCCAAGCTCTGACTCATGATAAATTCACAAAATGCTGTTCACAGCTGCAAATTACTTCATTGTGAATGGTACAGGCTCCTGAAAACTAGCCCTTTAAGGGAACTGCAATAAAGGAGCAAGTTACTTTTAGTTGAAATGCACATTTTAGTAACAACAATTTGCATTTATGTAATACCTTTAACATAAAGAATGCCCCAAAATGCTTCAGACTCAAGGATCATGGACACCGAGCCATGGAAGGGAGGGGACATAAGAATAGGGGTAGGCCATTCAGCCCCATGAGGCTGGTCTGCCATTTAATCAGATCATGGCTAATCAGTACCTCAGCTCCATTTAACCGCCTTTGATCTGTAATGATATCAGCAAATAGTGATGATATTTGTCTGTGTTTGATTACTTATGCCTTACAGCATATTTGTCTGTGTTTTTGATTACTTGTGCCTGACCAGCAGAGGTCATGTGAGAGACAAGCAGTCCAGAGGAGTTTTACTTTCAGTTTCATTCTAGATGCATCACAGCATAGTGTGTTCTGTAAAAAAGCTGTAGAAAGTCTTGAACAAGACTTTAGATTAAACAACATTCTCTTTCAGAAATGAGTCTTTATTGAACCCAAAAAGAAATCAAAACATGATGTCAGAAGTGGCTGAAAGAGAAAAAATCTGAAGTTAGCAACTTGATGGGACAGTGAAAGCAGTTGTGGCAAGTAAGCGAAATCAGCTCTCCACATATTAACAAGCCAGAAGAGAACATCGTTGCTTACCATTAGAGAATAGCTAACGAAGTGAAAAAATGGAAGGTTTACTCCCACCGGCGACGCTTCAATTGACAGGTAATGTGGCTGAAAATTGGAGAAGGTTCAAACAACATTTAGAGTTGTATTTAGCGGCAATCGGAGCTGACGACAAAAGTGATAAACAAAAATCGTCCGTGTTCTTACATGTCGTGGGTGATGCAGCGCTGGAGGTATATAATAATTTCATATTTGCTGTTGATGGAGACAAAATGAAGCTAGATAAAATAATGGAACAGTTTGAGGCCTACTGCATACCTAAACGAAACGTGACCTTTGAGAGGCACAAATTTTTCAAATGTGTACAGAAAATCGGCGAGACTATTGATCAGTATGTGACTGAACTGAGAAACCAGAGCAAATCGTGTGAATTTGGGGGACTCACAGACTCGCTGATAAAAGACAGACTGGTGTGTGGTATTCCAGATAATGTTCTAAGGGAAAGGCTGCTAAGAGAGCAAGATCTAGACCTGGGAAAAGCCATAGCATTGTGTAGGGCTACAGAGACTGTGAAGTTGCAGGCAAAGGAGCTGTTCAGTGACAGTAGCTGCAACGTGGATGCAGTGAGAAAGAACGGATACAAACCGTTTAACAAAGAGAGCGCCAATGTGAAAAAAGAGACGTGGCCAGCAAACGAAAATGAAAGAGACAATCGGAAGTCATGTAGTCGATGCGGTACACAGCATCCACCAAGAAAGTGTCCAGCATATGGTAAAACATGCAATAGATGCAACAAAAACAACCATTATGCCCGTTGCTGTAAGAACCAAGCACAACAAAGCAAGGTCCATACAGTAGATGAAAGCGAGATAGAGGAATTCAATGTAGATGTTGTGTCTGAAAACAAAAAAGAAAGAGACTGGATGTTGACACTAAAAGTGAATGCCATACACATTCCATTTAAATTGGATACTGGAGCACAAGTTAATGTGATATCAGAGACCGATTTTAAGAGAATTAGACCCAGACCAAAGTTACATGGAATACAAGTGAAAGTGACCGGATACTCAGGTACTGATATACCAGTGAAAGGAAAATGCATTGTCAAAGTAACACACAAGGACAGAGAGCACACACTAGCATTAATCGTGGTGCCAAAGGATGTGCAAGCCATACTAGGGTTAAAAGCCTGTGAGAGACTGAACCTGGTAAAGAGAGTCCTCGTTGTGGAAAGCGAAGGAGAGACAGTCTATGATGAGCTCATGAAAGAGTACAAAGACCTATTTAAGGGTCTAGGCTGCATTCCAGGAGAACACACGATCAGAGTAGATAAAAGTATGACACCGGTCATACATCCATGCAGAAAAGTTCCGTTTGCTCTTCAAAAGCAACTGAAGGCAGTGTTGGACAGGATGGAAAGCCTGAACGTGATTCAGAAGATAGATGAGCCAACTGAGTGGGTGAGTTCCCTCGTCGTAGTGGACAAAAAGAATGGAAAGCTCAGAATTTGCCTGGATCCAAGAGATCTAAACAGAGCAATAAAGAGAGAGCACTTCAAGCTTCCTACACGTGAGGAAATCATGGCACAGTTTGCAAATGCAAAATATTTCAGCAAGTTAGATGCGTCCTCAGGATTTTGGCAGATGAAGCTGGACGAAGCAAGTTCAAGACTGTGCACGTTCAACACTCCATTTGGCAGATACAGATTCCTAAGGTTACCATTTGGCATTGCCTCAGCTCCTGAAGTGTATCACAAGACTATCCATATGATCTATGAGCACCTGGAGGGAGTTGATACATCAATGGATGACATCATAGTATGGGGAACCACGAGAACTGAGCATGACGAGAGACTGAAAAAAGTGCTGGAAGCAACAAGGAAAACAAACCTGAAGCTGAATAGAGAGAAATGCCAGCTCGGGGTGACAGAACTGACATTCGTGGGAGATATCCTTAGCAGTGAGGGCATCAGACCAGATCCCAGAAAGGTGTCCGCCATTGAGAATATGCCAAGGCCACAATGCAAAAAGGACGTGCAGAGGTTTAATGGAATGATCAACTACATGGGTAAATTCATATTCAACCTCTCAGAAAAAATAGCGCCACTGAGAAGACTGACTGAAAAGAACATAGAATGGGAATGGAATCATGAGCATGAGAAGTCATGGAGCGATCTAAAGAAACTGCTCACAGAAGAACCAGTTCTGAGGTTTTATGACCCAGCGAGACCCATCAAGATATCATCAGATGCATCACAGAGTGGGCTCGGTGCCGTTCTTCTGCAACAATATGACTACTGGCAACCTATTGCATATGCATCGCGCTCAATGACAGACGCGGAGACGCGATATGCTCAAATAGAAAAGGAGCTGCTCAGCATCACATACGCCTGTGAAAGATTTCACCAGTTTGTGGCAGGACAAGCAATCAGTGTAGAGACTGACCATAAGCCCTTGATTGCATTGTTCCAAAAGCCACTGAATAGCTGTCCGCTTAGAATACAAAGAATGATGATCAGGCTGCAACGCTATACACTGAATGTTGCGTACACACCGGGTAAGCTGATGTATACAGCAGACACGTTGTCCAGAGCTGTTGACCCAAGTGAGCCCGCAAACACCACAATGGATGTGAAGTAAGATTTAAAAATGAGCGTAACAGGGCACGTTTAGTAGAACGCAATTGCGCAGCAAAATGTTTAAAGATGAAATGTACTAATTACTCGTATGTTTAATTGCAGAAATGACCATGCCAGTTTAGAGAGATGAACTTACAAAAAGAGACAATGACATAACCATTTTCTGGAAAAACGAAACTTAGTAGTGGTCAAGAGAGAGAGGGTCTCGTTTCTCAGAAATCACATGACCTGATGACTCATTTCCAAGAAATCAGAGGGGCCTCAGGCCCATACAGTGAAAAGTGAAACTTATGTTATTGGTTACCTTTTAGAAGTTAGGCACACCTAGTTAGTGATTAATGTATAGACTTTTAAATCGATTGGACCTCTGGAGTAGGAGGTCTTGGAATATGTGTATAACTGTGTAAACCTCAAGAGATTCGGTAGAGTTGGAGCCTTGTGTTGGGACGCAAGAGCCATAGCTCCCCAGGCCTGAATAAACTGTTTTTACTTCAATTATTGGGTCTGTCTTTCTTACAACAAGCCAGTGTAGTCGACTTTGTATATCACTTAGTCCACACTTTGGGGGCTTACATCAGATGAAAAAGTGAACGCCTACGTGGACATGATCACAAGTGCACTGCCCATAGCAGATGCAAAAATGGAGCTCATAAAGACTGAGACAAACAAAGATGAAACAATGAGACGACTGAGAAAAAGCATCTTGGATGGATGGCCCAACATGAAGCAAGACTGCTCACCTGATATAGCAGAGTACTGGAACTGCAGGGCGGAACTATCAGTGGTCGCAGACATCATCTACAAAGGAAGTAAAATAGTTATCCCAAAGAGTCTGAGAAAAGAGATGCTAAAAAAGATCCATGGAGGACATCTGGGAATCGAAAAGTGTAAGAAAAGAGCACGAGAGGTGATGTACTGGCCACGAATCAACCAAGATGTGACAAATGAGGTGTCAAACTGCACAATATGCCTGAAATATCGAGCAAGCAATCCGGTAGAACCACTAAAGCCACACCCAGCACCAGACAGACCTTACCAGAAGGTAGGCGCTGACCTATTCGTATGTCAAGGGAAGGACTATCTTGTCGTCACAGACTATTACTCCCTGTATCCAGAGGTTTGTAGACTGTACACCACCACTGCAGAAGCTGTGATAAGAAGTATGAAAGCCATATTCTCCAGACATGGCGTGGCAAGCGAGGTCTTCACAGACAACGGACCCCAGTTTAACAATGCAAATTTCCGACACTTTGCCAAAGAGTGGGACTTTGTCCACACAACGTCAAGTCCTCACTATCCACAGTCCAATGGACTAGTGGAAAAATCGGTCCAGACAGTGAAAAGACTGATGTACAAGGCAAAAGACAGTGGAACTGACTTCTACCAAAGCATGCTTGTATACCGCACAACGCCGCTCGAGTGTGGTATGTCACCAGCCCAACTCCTGATGGGACGTCGGCTAAGGTCAAACCTACCCATCCCGGAGAACCTCCTGAAAACAAAAGAGGGGGAGAAAGTGAGGAAGTTCAAAGAACAACAGAAAGAAAAGCAAAAGTACTACTATGACAGAGGAACACAAAACCTACCTGAACTCCACACTGGTGACCAAGTAAGGTTGAAAGACAAAACAAACACATGGACTCAGAAGGGAACTGTCCTGAGTGAAGTTCAACCAAGATCATACACCATTCAGACAGATGAGGGTGCTGTTCTGAGAAGAAATCGTCGAGATCTTCTCATGGGACCAGCCACAGCAGGTCAAGAGACTGATACTGGTGAACAACCTGATCACACAGCTGAGAACCAATCATCTGAGGCAACAACTCAGATTCAAGGACAATCAATCAGAAAATCCTCAAGACACGTGAAGCCTCCTGAGAGACTAATTGAGCAAATTTAAGGACTATTGTTAAAGAAGGAAGTAATGTTATCTTATTCTTTCTTCAAGTTCTAGTGTATTGACATATTTCATGTGAACACACAAAGCAAGGGTAAAAAACCTTGATCATGATAATGATAATGTAAGTTCATTAAATGTTGTTAGTTAAAAGTAAAATACTTTTGTTTTAAGAAAGGGAGATGTAATGATATCAGCAAATAGTGATGATATTTGTCTGTGTTTGATTACTTATGCCTTACAGCATATTTGTCTGTGTTTTTGATTACTTGTGCCTGACCAGCAGAGGTCATGTGAGAGACAAGCAGTCCAGAGGAGTTTTACTTTCAGTTTCATTCTAGATGCATCACAGCATAGTGTGTTCTGTAAAAAAGCTGTAGAAAGTCTTGAACAAGACTTTAGATTAAACAACATTCTCTTTCAGAAATGAGTCTTTATTGAACCCAAAAAGAAAAAACATGATCCACATCCCTCGATTCCTTTACCTAACAAGGGTGCCTGCAAGAGCTTTAAGGAGGTTTTTAAAGAGGGATAGAGGGAAGGTTCAGGAGGGAATCCAAGTGGCTGAAAGCTTTTCCATCAATGGCAGGGTGGAAGAAAGGAGAATGCATAAAACGTCAGACAGAACAGGGAGCTTGGAGTGGAAATGTAGAGCTGGAGGAGATTTCAGAGATAGGGTGAGGGAAAGTAATGGAAGGATTAAAAAAATCTGATTTTAAAATGTAATATATTGGGGAGGGGAAAATGTAGATCATCAAGGACAGGAATGACGAATGGGCAGGACTTAACACAGGACAGGCTGCATTCAGCAATGTTCTGGACAAGATGGAGTTTATGTGGTGGGAGGGGGGCGAGAGTGGGGGGGGGGAGTTGGTATGCCGAGACAAATAACTGAGAGAGAATCTCCCCATGTCTTAATTAATAAGCCAATGACCTGGGCTGTCTGCTGGCTTTACAATGTGTTTCCTCTCCAAGCTCAACACTAAAACCTGCAACCCTTGAACTTCAGAGTGACTGAAACGTTCAGGAAAGTTCTCCGAGCAGTATGGTAGGCCAGAATTTGTAGCCTTTCTGTCTCTTTTTTCCTCTCTCTCTTAATCCAATCTTTCTTTCTCTCTCTTTATTTCTCTTTCTGTACCTGACTCAACATTGAATTCACCCACTCTAACTTACACTTCCTTCTCAGTTCTTCCACTGTTAATTTCACAATCCTTCAATCTGATTGGCTAAGAAGATACCCTGTTGCTTTCCCTGTTCACTCAGGTCCCAGATGCCCAGTTTCCCTCGCTGCGACGTTATCAGCTCGCACTTTCAGCAACTTGCCACACAAAAAAGCGAAATGTCCAAGGTCAAATCTGACTAATGGCAGACACCGTTAGATGCGCTGCCACCGCAAAGTATGTTAGCCACTTCTCTTTTTAAAATAGAAGGAAATTTTCATTTTGGTTTAGTTGTGTCCTGAGCTAGCAGCCTGGAGCTAACTTGGTGATACTTGTTTACTTTCAGTTCATATAGCCAAGGAAGAAAAGAGGACTGCCAATTGTTTCACTGGTGTAAAAATACAGGGAGGCCGGGTTGGTGGAGAACGCTGGAAGTCAGCCAGCATTGCATGTTTTGCGAGAGGAAGTGGTGGTAACCATAGTACGAGCTGATGACATCAGTACTGGCTCAGACCAGATGACAGACATATAAAAATGAATTTCAGAAAATTTTTCACAGATGCTGAAAACTCACTGTTATGAAGCAATGGATCACCTAAGCAACCTGTGTGAAACATGTTCTCAACAACAGAAAGTGTAAGTGCTTATTGCTATCTCTGTCCATTAACATTGTGTTAGCTCTGATGTTTCAGTTTGTCTCGACTCCTTTTAAGTCTAGAATTTAATTTGCAATAGTTTTAAATGAAATAACATTAATCACAGAAAATTCAAATTTTCCCAACAGCCCAAAGTGGCTTATATCCATCAGCAGCTCACTGAAGTTCTTAAAGTGAAGACTGATCTCTAATGTACTGGAATTTGCTGTCAGCTTGCGAAGCAGTCTCAATGATACAGAAAAGCACCTATGCTTTTGTTATGGTGAAATTTGGAAGGCAACTCACCAAAAATTCAGAAGTATATCTGTGAGAGAGAGAGGGAATGTGTGCATGTATGAGTGTGAGTGAGTGTGCAAGTGAGTGTGCGAGTGTGTGTGAGAGAGATTGTGTGTGAGAGATTGTGTGTGAGATTGTGTGTGAGAGAGTGTGTGAGAGAGTGTGTGACAGAGAATGTGAGAGAGTATGTGAGTGTAGTGTGTGTGAGAGTGAGTGAGAGTGAGTGAGAGTGGGTATGAGTGTATGTGTGTGAAAGTATGTGTGTGTGAATGAGTGAGGGTATGTGTGTGCGTGCGTGCGTGTGAGTGTGAGGCGTGGGGAGCAGTAGGTTGCTCTAGAACTGGGATGAATGTACAGCTTCAACTAACGGACAGTAACATACCACATTCTCACAACAAAGTAGCATTCCTGCACCAAGTGCGGGAAACAAGTGCTCATTCATTTAACTGACAGAAGACTCAAATGTTGGGGAATGTATTTAAAGCTAGTAATATTCAAAGAAACCATTACAGTGTAAAATTGTACCAATGGTTTGCTTCAATGCCATTAGTGTTTGTAAAGCTTTTTGAGCTGATGGCTTCAGTACTTGTTCAAATAAATAGGAAACTGCACATTAGGTAAGGTCAGGTTTGGAAGATCATAATGGTGCGGAATTTTTGGTGGGTAATAACAGTGAACGAGCAGCGTTCGCTCTTATTACCCCTTTGAAACTGACCGCAACTCCAGGATGTAGCGCCTGCTCATCCTAATGCAGAAATCCTGAAGTTGTGGCCAGTCATTCACTGCTCCGACACTGGCTGTGCTCTGGCACCCCCCTCCCCCACAGCCGGCAATCAGTATAATCAGGGAAACTGATGAAAGCTTTGGCTTTTCTGCAGTAATATCGCTGTTAAATTCCCCATTAAAAGTTAGACCCTTTTGGATTAGGTGTAACTGGGGTTATAACAGCATATTGACTGCTAAACAAAGGTTACGGCCCTGAAAAACTAATTTGAATTTTGTCGAACTGGTCAATTTTAATAAAAATTATAATTTTTAAGAAACTTTAAAAAAAAATTATTTTTGTTACAAGTTTCTCCATCTTTATTTCAGGTTTGTCTTTTCCCTGTGTGAGAGTCCTAAGGGGCAAAATTGGGTTGCTTTGTGCCTCCCATTAGCACCCCCGAGGGGCACTAATGGGGCGCAAAGCCCTTAGCGCCTGGGCACGGCGCCGCTAACGCCTCCCGCGAAATTCAGCAGGAGGTTAGCGGCGGCGGTAGCCAGTACTGCCCCATGATGCTGCGCCTCTGGAAATGACATCATCGCCGTGCGCAGCGCCCCGCTTGCACCCCGGTCACAAACTTCGGTTGGGCCCCCAACCTACCGCCGGACGATATGTCTGACAGGGTCATGGTGGCGCTTTTGCGGCCGCGGTGGCGCAAATTAAAGGGCAGGTGCCGGGCGGCCATATTTTTTTGGGCCGCCTGCCAGCACCTGCCCCCTTTCACTTATTTATGCGGGGTGCCGGCTGCGATTGGTCAGCCCGACACTCCTCTTGAGTGCCGGGCTGTTTTTCTGGCACCGCACTCCCTGGTGGTCCAGCAGGGCCCCGGTGTGCGCAGCGCTAGGCCCCTCCCCTTTAATCAAGGGAGGGAGGCTTGCAATGACGCGGCGCTACGTGCCGATGCACGTGGTGCTGTTGCACGTAGCACCGTGATATTGAATGGTAGCACCCCAGGAAGGAGGAGTAACGCTTCAAGTAGCGCCCCACCTCCTGCTTGGGGCGCTATCACTCAACTTACGGTGTAGGGGTGTTAACTTTTTCGGGGTACTAAAAGTAGCACCCCAGCGAAGTTAGTACTCCAAAGGGGGTGCCACCGAATTCCCCGCCCCCCCCAGACTTTGTTTTGCTCTCTGTAACATTTTGAAAAAGTTAGAATCAAAGGAGCTTACTCACTTGCTGGTTCTCGGTCCATGAGAACTCTGTATTGTGATTGGCTGCTTAGACAGCTTGTTGACATCACAGCAGCTCGCGTTAGGGATTCCCCATTAACTTATGTTGATTTCAACTGCACTTCGGAAAGCCGAACTTCTCGCCACAGAGATCGCGAGATCTTTGTGGGAAGCTTACTTCAGGGCCAATGATGAACGCCTTTGCTTTGCTGCTGACAGCAAATTACGAGCCAGAATGATTCTCTTTATTTCTTCTCATCAGCTTAATAGCTCTGTAATTTTCTCTGTAAATGTTACTTGTGCAATTATACATTGGCTTATCCACACACAGTGCCAGAGACACACACAGACACACACAAACACACATGCATACACAAATAATTTAGCTCTTCACATCCTGTTGTAAAATAGGTTGTAAGATGGGATAAGATAGGTTGCACAACCATCAACTGCTTTGAGGAGGTCACTACAAGTGTCAGTTGGGAGTTGGTATAATTGAAGTAGGCAAAGTGGAATTGTTAACATCACACCCATGATGACACTTGCACGAAGGCATCCAGCCCACATAGCCTGAAATGGAGTGATATTGGGTAGCAGCACCAGTTAGATGTTATGCCCAAGAAAACCAGGCATTTTAACCATTACATTACTAGGCAGATAATAACCAGCATGAGTGTGAATTTCCTCGGAGCAGCTCCCTCTCCATGGCCGTATCTTCAGCTGAATTTAAGTGCAAATCCCATCTAAGCATGTAAACGAGATTTCGTCCAATGTTACGAGGGCAGAGAGGGAGAAGCCCCAATCTTGTATCAACTCAAACATGCTTATTTTGGTTAATAAACAAAACACTTTTGTACTGTTCATAGTCACTCTCCATCTTCCTAGCGATGAATTAATTACATGACCGTGTTCTAATTGGTTACGACTATAGGCATTCATTTTAATTAAATTACATCAAATGATTGGATAATTCAAATCTCTTAGAACTTACTAGACTGTATTCTCTTTCCTCACTTTGAATTGCAGCAAAAAGTGGCATGAATAACTTTCCAATTACAGTTCCAAATAACATGCCTGCGTCTGATTGCTGTATTCTAGACTAGACACAAGATCCTGTTTTAAATTACATTTCAAATGTGAGAAAGAAAGTTATTTCTGATCAAACTCCAATGAAAACAGACCTGATCAGTTATTGTACTTTAACTCCTGCACAGCTAGGGAACAAAGAAACAGCAGAATGTTAAAAGAGCCGATATTTCCAACAGTGCAATTACAATCCTCCTTTGTGCCAATCTATACAGCTTGGACTGGCTCTATTTCCGACTTGCACTGTTAACATTGTTTTTTTTTAACATTGTTAACATTGTTAGAAGCTCAAAAAGGGATATTCACATGAAACCTTTCTTATTGAAACTTATTGAAACTGTGCTCTTGCTAACATTACAGCGTTTAGATCTATTAATAACTAACAGGGATATTAGTGCGATAGGTCATATTTTTATTGAGAAGGTGATACAGAATTTTATTTTCCTTCATTCTGCTCTGGTCTTTACTTTCAACATGTGCAGATAGGAACTGTGTGACTCAACCACTCCTCACCTCTTAACGCACGCTTCCAAAATGTAGCTGTGACTTAGGGCTGGATTTTGCCAGCGCTCAGAGTGCGGGATTGGAGGCGGGTCCGCTGTCAAAATGGTAAAGATTGACTGCGGGTAGGAAACCCGCTGTCAACCCACCTCCACGCGAGTCTCCCAGGTGTTGGGTCTATCTGTGGAGAACTGACCCGACACCAAGCGGCAGGGAGACAATTTATATCATTAAATGGCTTGTTAACAGTCAATTTAATGCTATTTTGAGCCTACCTTGCAATTTTACGTGCTTCCCCATGGGTTACCCGCTGCTCAAGGAACACGCCAGCTCACCCTGGCGTGAGTTGAGTCTGCTTTGATGTATCTGATAAGCTGACAGCTGCAGAAGTGGTATAAAGGATGCCATGTTGCAGATGTTCAGTTTCAGAGCTCAGAAACTGTTGGTTACTGCATTTTTATTACATATAGAGATTTCTTTAGCTTGCAAGTGTTTAGAGCCAACTGTATATCCAGTGCCACCTCATTGGAACAACCTCTCTCACCATTGACAGATCACTTCTATCATCTCACCTGCACCTGCCATCTATTGCAGCAACATCGGTGCCCTTGGAAAAATCACACCTTGGTCCTCTGAAGCCTTCCACGACCAGCCCCAACACCATCACCAGGCACACCAACATCACCAACAATATCACCAACCTTCTCCGCCATCACCTGAAGCTGCAAAGGACACAGGGCATCAGCCCCTAACAACATTGCTGCCCGGGAGGCCAGCGATGGCATCACCATGGCCAGATTTACTTCACTTGATGCTGTACACCTGGCTGCCACATGATGCCCCAGGTTGACACCATCCCACACCAGCAATGTCCAAGCCATTCCATTCACACTCATCACTATAGTGGGGGGCGGGGGGGGCCGAGTTATGTCTCAACAGTCACTGGAACTCAGTAAGACACTTCTCAAGGTGCGCACAAATCTGTCCAATAAGGTGAAGTGTTGAAAATATAGATTTCACTGTATGACAACACATTACCAGAAACTTCACATGGACATTGGCAAACCTCTCAAGTGCCTACCCTTGTGTGTTGTTAGTTGGTATGCTTGCAGTAGGATGAGGGTTAGTGTGAGTGGTGGCTAGTGAGATGGGGAAGTGATAATGTAGATAGAGGGGGATGGGTGGCGGTGCAAGGAAAATTGGTGTGAGTAAGAATATGCAGGAGTAGGGTATGGAAGGCAGAGTAATGGGGATGTGATGAGTGGCTCAGCAGGGTGGGTTTGAGTGTGGCATTGCTGTAATGTTACGTGATCTACTAAGATAATTAAAAGGTTGGCACTACTGCAGCCTGGTCCTCCTGACGACATGCCTGCTTGTGTCCTCCTGTGTAATGTGCAACCAGGCTGCGTTGATCTCCTGGGGAGGTCTCTTCCGCCCATGGGAAGGGAAGAGAATGTCCCTGCGTGCTGTGACTCCTTCCATACGCATATGGAGGGCGTCATGCATGAGCCTGGGTGCAGGCGTGCACCTCTGTGCAGTGCTTGTCAGTGTTTGCAGCACCTCAATGCTGCAGAACACTGACAGCACAATTGTCAAAATCAATGTGGCCGTGGTCCCTTTAAGGAAACCGGCTGATGACGTGTCATCAAATGACGTCATCAGACCCGCTTCCTGTTATTTGGCCAGGGCGGGCTTAACAAGGCCAATCTATGGAAAATCATTTTTTGAGAGCAGCTGCAGAGTGGGACCAGAAACCACCAACCAGCTCTCCTGTCGCCATCCCGCCTCCGCAGGGAAAATCCAGCCTATCGAGTGTGTTTCCCCCATTTGAAAGGTATTTATGCAAGGGTTGTGAAAAGAAGGTTGAGTTTGTATTACCTGAGGACTCACATCGGGAAATAAAAATAATTTTCAACCATTTCAGTATGAATAGTTAACGCCTTATTTTTTCAGTAGGAGAGAGCATTTCTTACACTTTTACTGGAATGGCTTGAGTTTGTAACAGTGAAATATTTATAAATAAGTTAGAATGCTTACAGATTAGTTCAAGACTGAAAAGATGCACAAGTGGATTGCAATTCCCCAGACACATTGTACAAAGTGCCACAAAACCCTTAGAATCAGCACTAGCTAAACAAAAAGCTTGATCTTCTCAAACAATGCACAGTAAGAACCCTACAGGTTATAGAAGTGTGCCGCAAGAACACCCTCATGGCTTCATCCTTTACTGCTGGACAATGAACGTCCCTTAATGTCAAGTGAGAGATATTAAACTTGAGTGGTTTATCCTCTGAAGCCCAAGGTTGGAATAGATGTTTCCTGGTGTTGTTTGAGACAGGAAAGAAAGACAGAAAAGAAAACTTATATAGCACCTTTCACAACCTCAGGATGTCCCAAAGTGCTTTACAACCAATGAATTACTTTTGACGTGTAGTCACTGTTGTGATACAAGAAACGAAGCAGCCAATTTGCACACAGCAATGTCCCACAAACAGCAATGTGATAATGACCAGGTAATTGGTTTTAGTGATGTTGGTTGAGGGATAAATATTAGCTAGGATACCCTGTTCTTCTTTGAAATAGTGCAGTGGGATCTTTTCCGTCTACCTGAGAGGGCATATGGGGCCTCAGCTTAATGTCTCATCTGAAAGACGGCACCGCCGACCCTGCAACACTCCCTCAGTACTGCACTAGAGTGTCAGCCTAGATTTTGTGCTCAGGTGGCGTAGGACTTGAGCCCACAACCTTCTGACTCAGAGGCGAGAGCGGTAGCACTGAGCCATGGCTGATACCATGAAGAAAACATTGCAGGGTCTATGACAAAGGGGATTAAATGATTTGATGATATTGGACCTGATGGCTTCAAGGATGATGTAACAGAACCTGTAGGGTTAATTCCTTTGTCAAAATACAGGCGATTTCACCGTCTTGCTTACATTACGTAAATCTTCTGGTCTCTTCATAAACTTTGAGAAATCTTATTGCACACTAGCCCTGAAAAGCTGTTGCGAATTCTATAATGTGGGGTGTTGTCACGATTGGCCTCTTTACTTCAGCTTCTTCTGCTTAGGCCTGCAGAACAACAGGAGATGTGGTTTTCTTCGGAAAAGTTGCTATCAAGCTTAGAGCTTATAAACACGGTCATCTATAATCAAATGCTGCTTCAAGAAAAAATTAACTTCTTTTCTCTCTCACAGAACTTCTGTACGGCCAAAAGGTCCCCAGGACGCAGATTACATGCCTGTCCTGAAGAGATACCTGGTTCTGAAATACATTCAGTACATGATCCTGCCTTCTACAAATGTTGTGGTATTGGCTGCGGGAGCCTTTGGAACACTCTACATCTCAGTCTTGCTCTTGTCTCAGGCTGTGTCCAGGAAGTGCACTTCAGTCTTCATTTCTCACCTGGCAGCAGCCGATGCAATGCTGGTGCCTGCCATCTTGGTCGAGGTTTGTCACCAAGTCATTGATGTCAAACTCGCATCGGACGACTTCATCAGTGGCCTTATTCACAATTTCCTGACAGCGAATGCCCACGTCAGTTCTCTAGCCTTAAGCTGCATCAGCCTGGAAGCTTTTCTCATAACTCAATACCCTGTGCAGTCACGTTACATAAGGACTGTAAGACAGGCTAGAAAAACTTGCACGTTTGTCTGGATTGCCGTGCTCACAGAATGTATTATTTTACAAACTGAATACATCACTAGTTATGACGTTGCTGCTTTAGGCTTTGAGATAGCCCCTCTCTCAGGGTTATTCCAGTATTTTCTGCTGATAGCTCCTGTTGTTAGAGTACTATTTGACAATCTAGTCATCTGCTTCAGGTTTGTTAATGTGTTCTTTTACTACAAAGTTTACATCACCAAATCCTATTCTAGGCATTTCTCAAAAAGAATAGGCCCTTGTTCTTAACATGCAAGACTATCATGCTGTGTTAATTTAAAAGATTGTAATTTATTCAGTATTTTATGTGGAAATACAGCCAATGTAATATTTATAATTAAATATTTATTATTTAACGACATGCATCTGAAAATTAAATTGATGAAACCTGTGACTGCAGATACTTTGTCAATGTCTAATTTTTCTGTGATGCATTCCCCAATGACCTCACTGCTGAATCATCCTGGAAGGAATGTGAGTGAGATCTTGCCAACAGTGATTCAGAGCAGGCCTGACCTTTAGATGAGTTAATGTTTGGATGGATTAGTGCTTCCAAGTATAAAAACGTCACTGTATTCTTATGTCTAGAAGCAGCAGGGCAAAAGGAGTCTCGCAGGTTTCTGACAGCTTCCAGACAGTCATCAGTCTCACAAAAAGGAGTCACACCGTTTTTTTAAACGGAAGCAGAAGACTGGAGATTTCGCACACAGCTCTGGATTGTGGAATCACTTACTGCTGCACCAATATCTGTCATAGTTGATTTAGGAGTTTCAAAGCCTCTTCAGAAGTAAAAAGCTTTATTTTAATTCCTTCATTATGGTGATAAAAGGAACACGTTTGTTGATGCAATAAAATGTTAATATATGTATTCATATTAAACATGGCATGTACCTGGACAGACCATGAAATCTCATGGATCAGTTTCGCCCTCACATGGACTTTTAATCCTCTGCCAGTACTGTACTACGTGTGCAGTGAATCCACGCGATTTATTTACCTGTAACTTGCGTTTGCCGCTTTCCCCGAAGTAAGCTTCCCACAAAGATCTTGTGATCCCTCTGGCAAGATGTTCGGCTTTTCTGATGGTCAGTTGAAATCAACGTAGTTTAGCGCGAGCTGCTGTGACATCAACAAGCTGTCTAAACAGCCAATCACAATGCAGAATTCTCACAGACTGGGAACCAAGAAGGGAGTAAGCTCGATAGCAAAATACTGCGGATGCTGGAAATCCGAAATAACAACAGAAAATGCTGGAAAAACTCAGCAGGCCAGGCAACATCCGTTGAGAGAAATTAGAGTCAAGGGAGTAAGCAAGCTCCTTTGATTCTAACTTTCTAAAAATGTAATAGAGAGCAAAACAACGATTGGGGCTCTCACATGGGGAAAAGGTAAACCTGAAATAAAGATGAACAAACATTTTTAAAAAGAAAAATAACGTTTCTTAAAAATTTAAATTTTTATTAAAATGGATCAATTTGACACTCCACAAAATTTAAATTAGTTTTTAGGGGCATGACGTTTGTTTAGCAGTCAATTTGCTGTTAAAACCCCAGTTACACCTAATCCAAAAGGGTCTAAATTTTAATGGGGTATTTAACAGCGATATTGCCAGGGAAAGGCCAGGTTTTTGTCAGTCTCCCTGATTTCACTGATTGACGGCTATGGTGTGTGTGTGTGGGGGGGGGGGGGGGGGGGTGGCACAACGCAACCAGTGTCGGAGCAGTGACTGGCCGCAACTTCAGGATTTCCGCGTTAGGATGCAATTGCGCTACATCCTGAAGTTGCGGTCTGTTTCAAAGGGGTAATAACAGCGAACGCATGGGCTTGGGCTATATACAGTATAATAGTCAGATCATGCCAGCAGGTGATAATTGGTCACACCAGATATTTCCGTAATAGGTAAAGTTCTCAAACAGGTTTATTCACAGAGTGAACCAGTAAGAGAAGCAAGTAGTTACAGGCCACATGTTGAAGTCAGCTCAACTAACACAGCATCTTTAAAGCAGTTCATGAAAAAGCTTAACAGACACAGATAGTTGACCTTCCTTTGATTAGCTTTCTTTGTAGATCCCTACTGTCTAGTCTTTCTCAGAATTCTATAGGTGTTTCTACCTATAAGGCTGTGCCTTGTCTCAGCTTGTTGCAGTGAAATCAAAACTAGCTCAGAAGTGTCCTGATTCTTATACCCACTACGCCCATTGAAATACAGCTCTGCCTGTGAGAAGTCAGTCCATGCGACAAAGGTAGCTTGCTTGAACAATGATCAGCAAACCCTATAATACAACCCTATAATTGGGGAGACCAAACGCAGATTGGATGACCGCTTTGCGGAGCACCTCCGTTCAGTCCGTAAGGGTGACCCCGAGCTTTCGGTCGCCTGTCATTTTAATTCACTGCCCCATTCCCACTCAGGCCTCACCGTACTCGGGCTCTTGCCTTGTTCCACGGAAACCCAGCGTAAGCTCGAGGAACAGCACCTCATCTTCTGATTAGGCACTTTACAGCCTTCCGGACTCAATATCGAGTTCAACAATTTCAGATCATAACCTCGGCCCCTATTACATTTTAACATTTTTTTTATCCACACCTTTGTTTTGTGCCCTTCCCCCTTTTTTCTCTCCCACATGGCAGCTGTCTCTCCTTCTGCCAGCGCATTTCACACCTAATCTAGAGCCGTCTTTTGTCTCCACTAGTCCTATCACCATCTCGTCTCGTTTTGAATACCTCTTAATGTCTCTTCACTTCTCTTTTGTTCTTTCATCCCCATTTCCCAGCCCCCAAACTGGCCTTTTAATCTGTTTCATTTCCTGTGTTTTTTCAGTCCTGACGAAGGGTTTCGACCTGAAACATTGACTCTATTTCTCTCTCCACGGATGTTGCCTGTCCTGCTGAGTTTTTCCAGCATTTTCTGTTGTTATTTCCTATAATACAAAAGCCTGTCAATACCAGAACTATCCTGAGTAATTTGCCAGGTGATGCAGTGGCACATTCGGGTCCGCTGTAGATAGCCTCTCGGGTTTAGTGGTGTCAGTCACTCCATGACTAGTGATGTTCCACAAGGATCTGTGCTGGGGCCTCAACTATTCACTATATTTATTAATCACTTAGGTAACACAATAGAGAGCCAAATATCCAAGTTTGCCGATGACACAAAGATTAGTGGTATAGTAAGTAGTGTAGATGGGAGCATAAAATTACAAAGAGACATTGATCGATTAAGTGAGTGGGCGAAACTGTGGCAGATGGATTTCAATTGTGAGGTCATCCATTTTGGACCAAAATTATATAGATCCAAGTATTATTTAAATGGTGAAAAGCTACAACGTTGGAAGTCCGAAGAGATTCAGGGGTTTATGTACACAGATCACTAAAATGTAGTAGGCAGGTACAAAAAATAATCAAAAAGGCTGGTGGAATGTTAACCTTTATAACTAGAGGACGAGAATATAAAGGAGAGGAAGTTTTGCTACAACTATACAAAGCCCTGGTTAGACCACATCTGGGGTACTGTGTACAGTTCTGGGCACTGCACCTTAGAAGGAGCCTTGGAAGGAGCCCAGCGCAGATTTAATAGAATGTTACCAGGGCTCGAAGAGTTAGATTGAGGAGAGATTACATAAACTAGGCTTGTATTACAACAACAACAACTTATATTTATATAGCACCTTTCATGTAATAAAGCATCCCAAGGTGCTTCACAGGAGTGTTATATTTTTTAAAAATTGACACAGAGCCATATAAGGAGATGTTAGGGCAGATGACCAAAAGCTTGGTTGAAGAGGTAGGTTTTAAGGAGAGCCTTAAAGGAGGAAAGAGAAGTAGAGAGGAGGAGAGATTTAGGGTCGGAATTCCAGAGCTTAGGACCTAGGCAGCTGAAAGCACAACCGCTAATGGTGGTGCATTTAAAATCAGGGATGTTCAAATTCCAGAATAGGTTGAGCACAGAGATCTAGGGGGATTATAGGGCTGGAGGAGATTACAGAGAGAAGGAGGGGCAAGGCCATGGAGGGATTTGAAAAGGATGAGAATTTTAAAATCGAGGCGTTGCTTAACTGGAAGCCAATGTAGGTCAGCAAGCACAGGGGAGATGGGTAAGCGGGACTTGGTGCGAATTAGTACACAGGCGGCAGAGTTATGGATGACCTCAAGTTTATGGAGGGTAGAACTAGGGAGGCCAGCCAGGAGTGCATTGGAATAGTCAAGTCTAGAGGTGATAAAGGCATGGATGAGGGTTTCAGCAGCAGATAAGTTGAGGTAAAGGCAGAGATGGGCAATATTACAAAGGTGGAAATGGGCAGTCTTAGTGATAGAATGGATATTGTTATGTCTGACATTGGTGATAGGTACTCGATTGCCTTGGCCTGAGCACATGGAGTTTGATAGTGCTGTTATCATTGTATTGTGTATAGGTATTCGATTGCTTGTACCTGGAAGTGTGTGTGTGTGGCAGCCATTATAAAAGCAACATGAACTGAACTCGACTGACGGTCTCTGGATTATCTTTGCAAACGCAACATTTGGTGACAAGGATGGCTGAATTCTCTCTTCCACCACCTCCTCCCTTCCTTGCACTACCAGGTGAGCCCCCGATCCCATGGGTTCGCTGGTTACAGTCCTTTGAAACCTATCTCATTGCTCTTGGACTAGAAACTGTGAGTACGGCTCGGAAAAAGGCGCTGTTATCCCATTGCTTGGGAGCGGAGGGCCAGCATGTTCTTGGGACATTATGCACAGCAGACTCAATCCAAACATATGATGAGGCTGTGGCTCTGTTAAGCACACACTTCTCTGCCCCACAAAGTGCCCTCCTGCGGCGATTCATTTTTAGACAGCGTCACCAACTCCTCGGCGAGTCAGTGCATCAATATGTGGCTAATTTGAGGGGGATAGCTAGCTCGTGCAAGTTCGGTGCATTACAAGATGAGATGGTGTGTGATCAACTAATAGAGCACACAAACAACGTGAGAGTGCGTGAAAGACTGTTACTCGAGTCCGACGATCTGTCGTTGTCACAGGCAGTCAACATTGCCTTTCAAGTGGAGTCTGCAGCAGAATGTGCAGCAAAACTAGCACACACACCCAGTGACGGTGCCCTCGGCCCCGACAGCTCTGACACGGTAATGCTCACGCGACGGCAGCAACGCGCGCTACCGCGGCAACAGTGTGGAAACTGCGGATCTCGTTCACATGCTACCAGAGCGCAGAATTGCCCTGCGCGCAGCCAAGCCTGTCACAATTGTGGAAAACAAAATCACTTTGCCAATGTCTGCCGCTCTGCCCCGGTTACTGCAAATGAACACTCTCAGTCCTCAAGCACTATAATTCACAACGTGAGCTCTGGGCCAGTAGTGGCTTTCAAATCATGCACAATTAACCTGAATGATGTGTGCATCCCGCTGTTGTTGGATACCGGTGCCAGCGTCTCACTGCTGAATGTGGACACATTCAAACGCTTTTTCTGTTCCCTGCCACTCTCTGCGCCCTCCACTACCCTTTGCGGGTATGGTAATTCGAAAATTGGACTAGTGGGCTCAGTCAACCTCACAGTACGCTATGGAACAAAAGTTTTGCCAGATTTTTGTTTTCATGTGGCACGCCAAGGAGCTAACCTGATGGGACTGGATCTTTTCACTGAGCTGGGTTTTTCTCTCTTGGACACCGGCAGGTCTGCGATTCTGCACATCGCCTCACCGTGGCACCAAACATGGCCAGCACTCTTCAAGGGTCTGGGCTGCCTGACTGCCTTCACCCACCAGCCCATGGTTGACTCCACCGTTACCCCTGTCATTCAGCCACTGCGCCGCATCCCGCTTGCTCTCCGTGACGGGGTCACAGCTGAACTAAAGCAGCTACTGGAAGCCGGCATCATCGAACCAGTTGATGCCTCCCCATGGGTCTCCAACCTGGTGGTCGCAACAAAAAAGTTAGGTGGTCTACGCGTCTGTGTCGATCTTCGAGCAGTGAATAAGGCCAAAATCCCTGACAAGTATCCACTGCCCACGTCAGAGGAACTCACAGCGCAGTTCTATGGTTCCATCCTGTTCTCGAAATTGGACCTTCGACAGGGCTATCTACAGGTTCCCCTCCACCCCAGCAGCAGGGACCTCACTGCTTTTGTGACACATGTTGGCGTCTTTCGGTACACCAGGATTCCATTTGGACTTAGATCTGCACCCAGCTGCTTCCAAAAGGTGATGGCCTCTGTGCTCGCGGGCATTCCTGGAGTGGCCATCTACCTGGATAACATCGTCGTGCATGGGCCCTCGACCTCCACTCACGATGAACGCCTTCACAGAGTTTTCACAGCTCTAGCAAAACACAAACTCACACTGAATGGCGAAAAGTGTGTCTTTGCTGTTTCAGAGATCAAATTTGTGGGATTTCGGTTGTCGGCTGATGGTATATCCCCACTCCAGTCAAACGTGGATGCCATTCACAGCATCCCAGAACCCAGCTCTGCAGCACAGGTTGCCTCCTTCCTTGGCATGACTGGGTACTACCTGAAGTTTTTGCCCCAGTACTCAGCCACCACAGCCCCACTGCGCCAGCTCCTGCGAAAGGATGAGCCCTGGGTGTGGTCACAAGCCTGTACGGAAGCTGTTCGCCTCCTCAAATCGCAGCTCACGTTGCCTCCAGTGTTGGCTCACTTTGACGTCGCCAGCCCCACCCTCGTCACCTGCGACGCGTCCACTGCAGCTGTGGGGGCGGTGTTATCGCAGATACAGAATGGAGTGGAGAAACCAATCGCCTTTGCCTCCCGAGCCCTTAGCCCCACCGAACAGAAGTACTCAGTAGGCGAGCGTGAGGCGCTGGCGTGCATCTGGGCATGTGAGCGGTGGCACCTGTACACGTATGGCCGTGCCTTCACCCTGCGAACTGATCACCAGGCTCTCACTGCCCTGCTGTCGACATCCGGCATGGGCCACAGACCACTGCGTCTACACCGCTGGTCTGACCGCCTCCCCCAATACAATTTCAGTCTCCAGTTCACACCAGGACGTGACAATGTTGTTGCAGATCTGCTCTCCCGCACTGTCTCTGCCCCAGCCCCACTCGTCGGGTCTGAACATGTGGAACAGGATATCGTCCAGATGCTGCACATGCCTCTCCAAACCACAGTCTCTCTCCAGGAGCTCAAAGAGGCCTCTGAACAGGATCCGGCCCTCTCCCAGCAGTGCACCTTCATCAGAGATGGCTGGCCGCGCAAGGTGCCTGAGGAACTGTCTGCCTACTCCAGAGTTAAGGAAGAGCTCTCCTGCTGGAATGACTCCTGTGTTGCACGTGGGCTCTGCACTGTGGTCCCAAGTGCCCTTCGTGCGTGTGTTTTATCCATGGCGCATGAGGGCCACTTGGGCATAGTGAAGCTCAAACAACGATGCCGAGACCTAGTGTGGTGGCCGGGTATCGACAGGGAAATCGAGGCCCTGGTCAAGGACTGTGCAGCCTGTCTTGTAAGTGGCAAGACTGGCCACCAAGCTCCCCCACCCCTGCAACCCCTTGCCTGGCCCTCTCAGCCCTGGGAGCACCTGCAGCTGGACGTCTGCGGGGAGATCCATGATGTCCCCCACCATCAACGGTTCCTAGTGATGACCTATGACCTGCACTCAAAATGGCCAGAGGTCACTGCCGTGGGCTCCGTCACCTCTCGGGTCATCATTGATATCCTTGAGTCCCTCTTCTCCCACTGGGGGCATCCAAAGGCCATCACCACAGACAATGGCCCCCAAATGGTCTCTTCAGAACTCTCCTCTTACCTTGAGAGCAATGGCATCCATCACATTCGCACAGCGTACTAGCACCCCGAGTCAAATGGGGGGGTGGAGTGTTTTAACCAGACACTGAAAAATGGCCTCAGAGCACACCTATCCCAGGGGTGTGCGTTTGACAAGGCCCTCCTCCACACACTGCTGCACTACAGAGCCTCCCAGCATTCCACTACAGGGGTCTCACCTGCATCCCTCATGCTAGGCCGTGAGCTCATGCTGCCCCTTGGCAGGCTCCGTCCCTCGCTAGCTCAGAGCCCTGCTCCACCGGCTCAAGCCACAGTCGCTAGACAGCAGGAGAAGATGAAACTCTGCTTTGACCAGTCGAAGAGGGCCAAGGCGCCCAACATCTCAGTCTCCGATTGGGTCAGAGTCCGCAGCCCTCACCGCAATAATAAGATGGCGTCATTCTGGTCCTCCCCTCTCCAAATCAGCCGCCAACTTGGACCAGCCACTTTCTGCCTCACTGACGGCTCTCGGTGGCATGCCAGCCGCCTTCGGAAGGTGCCAGCACCCCCTGATGCGGGATTAAACGGACCTAACCCCCAAGCCTTAACCCCAGAGTGGCGGGATGCACATGTGACTCAGCCAGCCAACCCCCAAGCAGGTGTTGTGTCTCAGCCTGCTCCTCAGCGGTCCCCACTTCGGCCTGCTCTTCACCAGCCCACACCTCGGCCTGTTCGTACACGTTCTCGCCCTGGCCACCTACAGGACTTTGTCACTGCATTTCATGTTTGAAATTCTGTGAGGGGGGAGGAAATCTTATGTCTGACATTGGTGATAGGTACTCGATTGCCTTGGCCTGAGCACATGGAGTTTGATAGTGCGGTTATCATTGTATTGTGTATAGGTATTCGGTTGCTTGTGCCTGGAAGTGTGTGTGTGTGGCAGCCATTATAAAAGCAACATGAACTGAACTCGACTGACGGTCTCTGGATTATCTTTGCAAACGCAACAGATTGAGGTAGGAAGCTCAATTCTTGATCAAATATGACACCAGACTTGGTCAGCTTCAGACAGTTGCCGGGGAGAGAGAGCGAATCAGTGGAAAGGGAATGGAGTTTGTGGTGTGAACTGAAGACAATGGCTTCAGTCTTCCCGATATTTAATTGAAGGAAATTTCTACTCATCCAGTGCTGGATGTCGGACAAGCAATCTGATAATATTGATAAGGTGGAGGGTTCAAGAGAGGTTTAGGAGAGGTAGAGCTGGGTATCATCAGCGTACATGTGAAACTCACGTGTTGCCGGATGATGTCACTGAGGGGCAGCATGCAGATGAGAAATAGGAGGGGGCCGAGGATAGATCCTTGGGGGACACCAGAGGTGACAGTGCGAGATTGGGAAGAGAAGCCATTGCAGGTGATTCTAAGGTTACGGTTGGAGAGATCGGAATTAAACCAGACAGGCGCAATCCCATCCAGCTGGACGGCGGTGGAGAGGCATTGGAGCAGAATTTTGTGATCAGCCATGTCAAAGGCTGCAGACAGGTCCAGAAGGACGAGAAAGCATAGATTACCTTTGTCGCAGTCCATTAGGATGTCATTTGTGACCTTGGTAAGAGCAGTTTCAGTACTGCGGCAGGGACGGAAGCCTGATTGGAGGGATTCAAACAAGGAGTTCTGGAAAGATGGGTACAGATTTGGGAGGCAGCAACACGTTCAAGAAGTTGACTTATACTGTCCTATATCTATTTCCATAACATATTGTAGCATTAATACCCCCTTGTGAGTGCAACTGGATATTAGTGTCCCCTATTTTCCGATCCCTACGGGTGTGTACGAGCTGTCTACACACCTGTAGGGACCTTGCAAGTGCCGGTTTCAGGCATGTGAAGCGCATGCGCTGAAAACCGGCATTTCCGATCTGTGAAGAATCCTCTTGATAGATCCTCTGCCTGCCCTGGAGAAGGGCCCCTGCGGGTGGAAAGTTCCGCTTTCTGCAAAATCTCATCCCGCTGAAATCCCTTAAAAATCTTACGTCTGGTAAAAGCAGGCGTTTTACCAGCGTAAGAGTATAAAAAAGTAAAAAAATATATATTTTTCACTCATTTATAATTTTAAAATACTTTTTAAAAAGGTAAGTTTATTTTTAGCCCTGTAAAAAACTTTTAAAAATTTAATTTTTGTTTAAAATATTTAATTTAATTTAATGTAATTTTAACTAATTTTTAAAACGTGATTAATGTGTTTTGATGTGTTTTTTGAGTGACCCCTGTTACGTTCATAAATAAATAGACGTTTTCATTATGAACAGCTAGCTTGAGCTGCTCATTTATTCCGCCATGTGGACTAGTGTACAGGCATCCATCTTGAATACTGCCTTGTGGGTAGCCCACTACTAAACATACAGCTCCACCTAGTGTACCATTCTAGAATGACATGTTACTGATCATTACATCCCCCTTCCTTAGAGGTTAAACAAAATCAATATCAATCAATATCAATCAATCATAATGACATAAACATCTTCACAACAGTCAACACATTTTCAAAGCTTTACTTTATGAACTCTAAGCTTTTCATTCTTTTATTATAGTTTTCTTTGTACTCAAAGATTAAGTCTATCAGGCTTTTTTACTTCACGTGTGGATCTTCTCAGCACAGGTAAGTCTGATATGTTTTCATGAGAGCCTGTATGTGTGTTTGTGTTAGATTGTTCTGGTGGTGAGTGACAAGATTCAGTTGCGGCATTGTCATCGATTTGCTCTTGGATAGTTTCTTGTGTTTTCAGGAGGGAACGGCGGTTCCTCCTGAGAATCTGTCCTTCCTCAGTTCTAACGGTGTATGACCTTGGTCCTACTTCCTCAAGAACTGTAGCTTTCTGTTGCTTTCTTCAGTAGCTGTTTGAGAACTTGAACACCTTTCTCTGCCTTACCATTCGACTGAGCATACAGAGGACTGGATGTGATGTGCTGAAAGTCATAATGTGCGGCAAACTGTTGCCACTCCTTACAGTTGAAGCACGGACCATTGTCGCTAACGGCAATCCTGGGAATCCCATGTCTGGCGAAGATAGATTTAACATGCATTATGACACTGCTTGCTGATGTGCTTGAGAGCAACGCCATCTCAGGATAGTTAGAATAGTAGTCAATCACTATTAGATAGTCTTTACCATTCAAATGAAAAAGGTCGATACCAACCTTTTGCCATGGTGCTGTTGGTAAGCCAGCTACTATCATTGGTTCCTTTGCTTGTTTGTTTTGGTGTTTCTGACATGTCTCACATATGCCTATCATGTTCTCAATGTCCTTATTTATGCCAGGCCAATAAACAGTGTCTCTTGCTCTCCTTTTGCATTTTTCAATACCGAGGTGTCCCTCATGAATCCTTTTGAGCATGTCTTGACGAAGACCCTGTGGAATGACTATTCTGTTCTGTTTTAGTAATAGTCCACTTGCGACACTTAACTCTGACCTGATGTGATAGTACTTTGGACAGGAACCTTTTGGCCAACCATGATGAATGTTCTCTATTACTGTTTGCAACACTGTGGGCTAGATTTTCAGTTGATAGCGCCAGCAGTTAGCGCCTTAAGAGAAGTGATTTTCGGGCGCTATGCGTGTAGCGCCCGTGCGCAGTGCAGTTTGCGCCCCGCCCCAAATTAAGTTGCCCGTTAGCGCCGGCGCAAAGTTTAGCGCCCGCCCGGATGCGCGCGCAGAAAATGACGTCACATCCTCGTGCAATGCCCTTTGTGCGCCCCGATTCCAAACTTCAGTCGGACCGCCCCATTGTGCGGCTGGCGGCCGGAGCATTTGGAAAAAGGAACGCAACACAACCAGCGCGGGCCCCGGGGGGCGCAAATTAAAGGGGACGTGCTCTCCAGTATAAAGGCCAGCCTTTTTTCAGAAAACACTCTTGTGCAACGCATTTCTGGAGACACAACAAGGAGGATAGCTAACTGGTTTCAAGCAGCAAGAGCTCAGGTATTTTTGGACTCAGGCCAGAGCGCTGCAAGTGGCCTTTTGGAAATTTGAGTGTTTGCCAGGATTTGATGGGGGTTGCATGGGGTGCCAACGCGGAGCTGCAGCTCCATGTCCGTAGGTCTCGCAGACGCATTGTGAGAGGGGCAGCCCTGGCTAGAGGCAGAGGGGGCTACAGGCGTCGGCCACGTAGGCCTTACCCAGTCAGGCTATACCGCCAGCAGCGCTCCTACCTAAACATGAGTGCCGCGCGATGTGTTAAAAGGCTCCGATTCCGAAAGGAGGTGATTGCAGAGATCTGCCACCTGCTTCGCCGAGATCTGCGGCCAAAGCTCAGGTGCAGGACGTCTCTGTCGGTGGAAGTGAAGGTGACGGTGGCATTGAACTTCTATGCCACCGGCTCCTTCCAATACGCTGCTGGGGACATAGCAAACATCTCCCAGTACGGCGCGCATCGCTGCATCCGCCAGGTGACCGAAGCACTGTTCAGAAGGAGAAGCCAATTCATCTCCTTCCCCATGGCCCTGGAGAGCCAGCATCAGCGCGCATTGGGATTTTCCAGACTCGGGGAATTCCCCTTGGTGCAGGGCGCCATTGACTGTACGCATGTGGCTTTGCGGGCCCCTCTGGAGCATGGCGAGCAGTATCGCAACAGGAAGGGCTACCATTCTCTGAATGTGCAGCTGGTCTGTGACCACAAGCAGCGCATCATGGCAGTCAATGCCAGCTTCCCAGGCAGCAGCCACGATGCCTTTATCCTGCGGCAGAGTACTGTGCATGACATGTTCCAGGCACAGCCTCCCCCAAGAGGATGGCTACTCGGGGACAAAGGCTATCCTTTGTGCACCTGGCTCATGACCCCGCTCCGCGCGCCCAGGACCGCTGCTGAAGAGGCCTACAACGAGAGCCATCAAACCACCCGCAACATCATCGAGCTAACTATTGGGGTCCTCAAGCAGCGGTTCCGCTGCCTTGATCGCTCCGGAGGAGCTCTCCAGTATTCGCCGGACCGGGTCTCCCAATTTGTGGTGGTTTGCTGCATGCTACACAACCTGGCTATCCGCAGGACTCAGGCACTGCCACCTGACGTTGGACCAACACCTCAGGAGGAGGAGCAGGAGGAGCATGAGGAGGAGGAGGAGGAGGAGCAGGAGTACATTCCCAGGAGGGAGCGACCAGGTCCAAGGGCCGCACGACGCCACCTTATTACACGGTACTTCTAAGCCCCCTGTCAGGGAATGGCCAGGGGCCATGAGGGAAGATGAATGCAGCCGCTCCGCAAGCCCTCAGCCGGCGAAGCCAACAAACACTAAGAAGAACAACCATGGAGACTGCATGAATAAAGATAATTTTTTATTACACAAAAATGAAAAGCCCTTCCCACATGAATCCCCAAAAACAATAAACGGGCCCCACAAAAAGCCCAACAAACAACTCACTCCCACAAACTGGGGAGGAGTCACTCCACCTTTCTTCAAACCGGGCCTCAACGTCGGCCTAACGCAAAAAATAAGCCCTCCAACAACACAACCATGGGCAAAATAAAGATGGCCACCGCCATATAAAAGGAAAGCTGGCCACACCCTCTACTGAGTGGCCCGCGAGGGCGAGACCTTGCCCAGCCTTTTGCCTCCCCTGCCCGGCCTGCTGCTCCTTCGCAAGCTCTGCCCAGTGGCTGCTGCGAGGCTGGGGGAAGGTGCCTGAGGCTCAGATGCCCTTCCGCCAGATGCCGCTGGGGGGCGGCCTACACGGCGTTTGGGCCTCGAGGGGCGGTCTGCTGAGTGGCGCAGCTGAGCCTGGCCACCATCAGCTGCAGCCGCTTGCCCTTGATGCCCCAGTGGGGGAATGGCGGCGACGGATGGCGCAATGTGGGCCAGCTGGCGTCTGGGATGCGCTGGCTGGTGCTGTGGCACGGTGGCACTCGGCCGGGCCCGCACTGCAGGATCCGCAACAATCAGCCGAGGGGCGGCTTGCTGGGATGGTCCAGCGCGGCGGCTGCCCTGGCGATGCCTGCCTGAGACAGCGCGTGTGGCAGCAGTGAGTGCCCCTGTTGTCCTGGTGTGCGCGCGCATCACATCCGCCAGGGTCTTGACGGCATCAGTCAGCATGCGGCCACTCGCGGCAGTTGCTGCCCCGAACTCGCGCACACTGGTCGCCAGCGACTCGATGGCCTCAGGCATGCGCCCCACCACGTTCATGAGCTCCGTGTGGCGCCGGTCCGAATCCTCGGCCATCTTATCTAGCTTCCGCACCTCCTCCGAGGTGAAGGTGTCCGGACTGGAGTCGCGACTCTCCCGCTGGGGAGGAGGGGGCCGAACTAAGGGACCCTTGCCACGTTGGTGGCGGCGAGTGTGCCGATCAGCAGCACTCCCCTCTGATCCTTCCCCCCTTTGGGGGGAAGGCCGCGGGCCACGCGCACGGCTCCTGGGTGGCTGGACGCCACTGGTCGCAGAAGCTGCATTGCCCTGCGACAGTTCCTCCAGGCACTCGTCCAGTGAGGAGGTGTCAAGCATTTCCTCCTCTCCTGCGGGACGTGACTGTTCCCCCGATGGTCCGGCTTGCTCCTCCTCCTCCTCCTGCTCGGAGGTGCTGTCACTGGCAGCTTCAGGGTCCTGGTCATCACCAGCTGAAAGCAGGAATGCACAAGAGTAGCTTCAGAGTGAGGAGACGGCGTCAGCGAGGGAGTTAGGACTGGTGGCATTCAGCGCATTGGTGGGACAGTGGCAAAGGAGGTAGCTCAGATGGGCCAGTGCGACGCGAGAGGGCCAAAAGGCGAGGTCCTTACCATTGCCGGGCAGTGGAGGGTCGGATACTCCGCACGCTGTGGGGACGATCACACGGGCTCCCATGAGCACACACACGCGCTCCTCCAGCCGAGTGAGCTTCTGCAGCTTGGCGCGGCCACCCCTGGCATGGGCCTGGCGATTAAAGGCTACTTTAGCCTGCAAGAGAAAGGACGGGCTGTAAGTGCGCAGTGTAGCCCTGATGTAGTGTGCACTGCCTCCCATGGTGGAATAGCTTGGCCAGAGTGAAGCCCTGATGTAGTGTGCACTGCCTCCCATGGTGGAATAGCTTGGCCAGAGTGAAGCCCTGATGTAGTGTGCACTGCCTCCCATGGTGGAATAGCTTGGCCAAAGTGTAGAGTGCCGAATGGCCATTTGATGCTCATGACTGTCCCAATGCTGCTGGCTGAGGGCTGGCCAATAGGACTTTCAGCTCCCTTTGCCCATCATGTCAGGTGTACATGCAAGAATGAGGAGGAGACTGGAAAGGCTACTCACCTTGACAATCCTGGTCAGGTCGTTGTATTTTTTACGACATTGTTTGTGGGTCCTGGGGGCATCGCCGGTGAACGTCACCCTCTGGGCGATCTGCTTCCAGGCTTTGGTGTAGTCGTGGTGGGTTGGATTCCTCCCACTCTCTGGGAACAAGATCTTGCGCCTCACCTCCAGAGCTGTGACCATTATGTCCAGATCACCCTCTGAGAAGCGCAGGGCACGCTGACGGGCCTTCTCAGGCGTTGCCATGACTCCCTGGGGCTGAGCAGCAGTGTTGAGGCCTCTTTGCAAGGCTGCAGTGTGCAGGGCGTGGCAGCAGACCAATTCGTCCCTTCCCCCTTTAAGAGCTGGTCGGCGCCACGGGGTCTGCTGTCAGTCCAAAAATGACCGCACCCGCGCTGCGCCCCGCCTGGGCGCTATCCCTCTGGACCGCCGGCTTAGCGCCTAAAGATAGTAGTGGAACGCCTCTTTTAGCGCTCCACCAACCTCTTAGGGCGAAGCCACTGAATTCCCGGCAACGGGGCGCTACTTTGGGGCGGGCGCTAACTTCGGGCGGGCGCTAAGGTTAGCGCCCCAAAACTGCCTATACTGAAAATCTAGCCCTGTATCTTTTACTGTTTCTTCTGCTATTTGCTTTGATTTTGTGTCTGACACGGGCAGCGCAGCAGTGACCATACTCACATGAACATCCACGACTTCCTCAGTAGAGCTCACATGACTCATTGTGGGTGCTCGGGATAGTGCATCTGCTAACACTATGGGCCAGAAATTCAGTGGGCTTTGCGCCCAGTTACCGCACAAAGAGGGCTTCTGCGCCAGTAGAGGAGTTTGCGCTGATATTCAGCGCTGCGGTAATGGCGGCGGAAGCCGGTAGCGCTGCGCCAGCAGCGATGATGTCATCGGTGTGCGCAGTGCCCCGCTTCCGCCCCGCTACCGGCCCGACCCCCATATTTAGTTGCGGCCGCCTCTTCCGCAGCGGCCGCAAACAACGATGTGAAGACCGAGCCGTGCTGCAGCCTTAGTGGCGCTAGTTAAGGCGGAGGTGCGGCCGGCTGCTTTTTCGGCGGCCGCCTGCCCGCACCTCCTTCCCCGGCCTCCTCCACCCCCCCCCGCGGCATTGCCGGCTGCTTTCCAGGAGCCCGGCACATCTCCGTGGTGCCGGGCTCATTTGCTGGCACTAGCGAGCAGCGATCTCCGAGTTGCAGGCACCTCCCCCTTAAGAGAAGGAGGAGGCCTGCAGTACCGCAGCCTGCCGCTCCGCAGCGGGTGGCGCTGCGGCACCTACAGCGCTGAAATTCAGTTTCAGCTCCCCAAGCGGGGGCGGGCACACCCTGGAATAGCGCCCAGTTCTGACTTGGGGCGCAAAAACTGAATTTCTGACGGGCGCAACTGGCTCCGCGCGCAGCGCTAACTTTTGGGCGCTAGCCAGCTGGCGGGGACAAAGTGAATTTCTAGCCCTATGTGTTTGCCTGGTGTGTAGATCAGATCAAAGTCATATCTTTGCAGCTTCATCATAAGCTGTTGAATCCTTGGAGACATCTCATTCAGATTTTTTTTTATGATGGCAACCAGTGGGCAGTGGTCTGTCTCAACTGTGAAGGTGGGGAGTCCATATATGTAGCCATGGAACTTTTCTCGTCCAACTACCAAGCCTAGACATTCCTTTTCAATCTGGGCGTATCGACACTCAGAATCAGTCATAGACCTGGAGGCATAGGCAACAGGCTTCCAATCTTCACCCTCTGCTTGCAGCAAGACCGCACCTAGGCCATCCTTTGATGCATCCGTTGACACTTTGATTCTCTTTGTTGGGTCAAAGAAGGTGAGTACAGGTGTGGTTGTTAGCACTGTTTTAAGGTTCATCCACTCTTGTTCCTGTCTTTCTGTCCATGCGAACTCATTTGTTTTATGTAGCAGGTCTCGCAGGCAGGCTGTCTTGGCTGACAAGTTAGGAATGAACTTTCCAATGAAGTTTATCATCCCCATGATGCGTAGCACTCCTTTTTTGTCAGTGGGTCGGGGCATGTTGAGTATGGCGTTTACGTTTTCCATATCTGGCTCTATTCCTTTACCAGATAGATTATCTCCTAGGAAAGTGACTTCCTGGACGCCAAACTGACACTTGGCTTTGTTGAGCTTCAGTCCATTCTGGCGTATGCTCCGTAGCACTTTAGTCAGTCTCTCATTGTGTTCTTTCAATGTGGAGCCCCAGATGATGATGTCATCAACATAGACCCAAACTCCTTCCAGACCTTCAATTATGTGTTCCATCGCTCTATGAAAGATTTCAGATGGAGATATTATCCCGAAAGGCATTCTGAGGAAACAATACCTGCCAAATGGTGTGTTGAAGGTACAGTATTTGGTGCTCTCTTCATCCAGTTTTAGTTGCCAAAATCCTTGTGAGGCATCGAGCTTTGTGAAGTATCTGGCAACTGACATTTCACTGGTGATTTCTTCTCGGTTGGGAATCTGGTAGTGTTCACGTTTTATGTTTGCATTTAAGTCCTTTGGATCCATGCATACTCTTAGATCATTGTTCTTTTTCTTTACACATACCATGGAGTTAACCCAGTCTGCTGGCTCTTCGACTTTCCTGATGACTCCTAGTGTGGTCATTCTGTCCAGTTCTTTCGTGAGCCGGTCACGCAGGGGTGCTGGAACTCTCCGTGGAGCATGTACCACTGGCTGAGCATCCTCCTTTAGCTGGATCTTGTAAGTGACTGGTAGTACTCCAAATCCTTTGAACACATCCTGGAAATTACTCACTACAGAATCCACTGAGTCATCTGGTCTGCTTATGGCACAGTTTATACGGTAGACTCTCTTGACCAGTTCTAAGTCCTCACAAGCTTTGTCACCTAGTAGTGAATCAAGTCTTTCAGCCACAACAGAAAACATGAGATGGTGCACTTTGTCTTTGACTGTCACTTTAAGTCTGTATACACCTAAGCTATCTATTTTCTGTCCATTACAGTTCTTCAGTAGTACTGACTTTTTCTGTATTTTGGGCTTTTCTTTCATATTTTTAATGTCACTCATACTGATTAAGTTTGCTTTTGCCCCAGTGTCTAGTTTCAATGTAACTAATGCTCCACTTACCTGCAGTGGCATCATCCATTTGTCCTCTTTTACTGCATTAACTTTATGTTCAGCATTGTCCATTCCTGAGGGCTGCACATTTTCTGTATCCTTTTCTATATTGTCACATGACACCATTCCTACAAAAAATGTCTCACTTAAATCAGTGTCCTCAATCACATTGACTTGTTGCCCTTTCTTTGTTTTTACTTTTGAAAAGCATTGTTTGGCAAAGTGATTCTTTCCATTACATTTTGTGCACATTTCCCCAAATGCTGGAAATTGTCTTAGCTGGTGCTGGTAACCACAGCGTTTACAATTAAAAATTCCATCCTCCGATTGCTTTGCATTTCTGTTCTGCCCATGTTTCTTCCCCTTGCAGAACACAGCACCGACAGCAGTGCAGTCACTCATTACAGTCGCATCATTATTAATTTCACTGAAAGTCTTTGCATGCTGTTGAGCTAGCTCACTGGCATGGCATATTTTCACAGCATCCTCCAATGTTAGTTCGGTTTCTCTCAACAAATGTTCCCTGACCTTTTTATCATGAATACCAAACACAATCTGGTCACGAATCATGGATGATTTCAGTTCAGAGAAATTACATGTCTGTGCTTTCAGTTTCAGATCGGTCACAAAGCTATCAAAAGTCTCATTTTGCTGCTGTGTCCGTGAATGGAACACATACCTCTCATAGGTCTCGTTCTTTTTCGGAGAACAATGTGTATCAAACTTCTTTAGCACATCGCCCATTTATTCTCTGTCCTCCTCTTGTTCAAATACAAACATATTAACTACCTCTATCACCTGTGGGCCTGCAACCATGAGCAGTAATGCTATTTTCCTTGCATCTGGCATCGTACCGAACCCGATGGCAGCAATGTAGAGTTCGAATTGTTGTTTGAAAGTCCGCCAATTGCAGTCGACATTCCCCGTGAGTTTCAAACCCTCCAGTGGCTTCAAATTATCCATGTCGCGTTTCACAATATTCAGCAGATATTACCACTCCTGGTACCATGTTATGTTCATAAATTAATAGACCTTTTCATTATGAACAGCTAGCTTGAGCTAGTCATTTATTCAGCCATGTGGACTAGTTTACAGGCATCCATCTTGACTACTGCCTTGTGGGTAGCCCACTACTAAACATACAGCTCCACCTAGTGTACCATTCTAGAATGACATGTTACTGATCATTACATATATTTGACGGGTCTAAGCTGAGAGAACCGTCAAAAGCATGAAGGGGAATTCCCTTCTTTCATTGGGTCCCCATGGCCCACGTGATCCCATGGCCCATGTGACCCCAGGTACGCTTGCGAACCACCTGCGCCCCTGGGATACCTGGGCCCTGCGCATTTCGTAGTGGAGAGGCCCAGGAGCGGAAATGTCCGGACCTCTGGAGCCCTCAGGTAAGGGCTTAGATTTTTTCCAGATCGGAGGCCTCCACACGCAGGAAGCCTCCGTTCAGAAAGTATGGGCCAGTGTCTTTTGCACATGTACTTCAATCTTTCCAAAGGCAAATTGAGCAAACACTTAATGGGGTGAGGCTTGATATGCATTACAGGCCCACAACCCCTTATCCGCAATTCTGAATTTTGAAAAGCTATGAAAACCGAAAGGTTTTTCGTGGAGCGTCACTCGTGTGCACGACATGACCCGAGTGGTGCCAAACATGACCCGACACGGCCGATGCTTGACCCACGCAGGTGTGAGGTGTCAGTTGTGTCTCAGCGCTGCTACCAATCACACGTGCGTCTGCTGCTCTGATATTTTTTGTTATTTTGAGTTTAATTTCACTGTGAAAATGTCAGAAAGAGCTGCAGATACCCCCATGGGTAACAGTGAGAAGAAGAAAAGGAAGCATCTCTCATTATCGATATCGCAGAAAGTGGAGTTATTGCAGAAGCTTGATCGTGGTGTGTCTGTGCGGTGTCATACTGAAGAATATGGTGTGGGAACTACCACCGTATATGACTTAAAGAAACAGAAAGACAAGTTGTTGAAGTTTTACACTGACAGTGATGACCATAAACTAATGAAAAATAGGAAAACATTGCATAGGGCAAAAAATGAAGATCTTGACCGTGTGCTGATTGAGTGGATTTGACAACGAAGAAGTGAACGTGTGCCACTGACTGGTTTGATGGTCATGAAACAAGCTAGAATATACCATGAAGAACTGAACATTGAAGGTGAGTGTGAATATTCTGAAGGTTGGCTGCAGAAATTTAAGAAGCGTCATGGTGTAAAATATCTGAAAATCTGTGGTGAAAAAGCTTCTGCTGATCATGAAGCAGCTGAAAATTACATTGACGAATTTGCCAAAATAATATCTGATGAAAACCTTGGTCCTGAACAAATTTACAATGCTGATGAAACAGCTCTGTACTGGCGCTACGTTCCTAGAAAAACATTAACAATGGCTGATGAGAGTGCACCAGTAGGTTTTAAGGATGTTAAGGACAGGTTGAATGTTCTTGGGTGTGCCAATGCTGCAGGCACACACAAGTTAAAGTTGGTAGTGTGGTGTATGTAACCTGTTCCACCTTAAGAGAACTACCTTAAGAGATGTACTACTTTCTCTTGGCTGCTGTATACTGTAATACCGGTGGTGACCACATCGGTATATAAGTGCTGTGCAGGGATTTGCTGGGCAGTTCAGCCCTGACCACCGAATAGTAAAGACCTGTTAAAGTTATTCTTGTGGTCTGTGTCCAGTGATTTATAATAAGCACAACTGGGACACACAGACTTAACAGTGGCGACGAGTCCGATCTTACCCTGCGGCAGTTTTACATCCAAGGCAGCTTCGTCCTCAGAACGGGCGTCGAGAAGAGGCATCTGCCCTCATCATCCTGCTGAGCACCATCGCACGGGAGGCATCGAGAACCCGGGTTAAAAAGAAAAATTCTGACCACGAAGCCCTCCATCAGCGACAGGCAGTGATCATCCCTTCTACCACGGTGGTGGGTAAGGCGATCAGCGACACGAGCAGAAAGTCGGCCGCGTTGACTGTGGAGTGGGGGAGGGAAAACGGAGGGAAAAAAAAGGGCGGAGAAATCGACCACGGCCGGTGAAAAGGGCCGGGCTGCAATCGAGGCCGAGATGCGCAGCGACTGGGGCAGCTTAAGGCACGAGAGCCGCGGAGAACTCAAACGCAGCCGGTGTAAAGGACCGGGCTGCATGCAGGGCTGAGAGGCAACAGCAGGGGAAATGTGAATGCCCATGGGAACCGCGGGGGAGTAAAAGCAGCTTTGGGGAATTGAGAACCGCTGAGGAGGCGAGAACGGCAGCAGCACGGCAATCACCATTGCAGCCAGCGGGGGAAGAAGGCAAATGCGGGAATCCACCATTGTAGTCAGCGGGGGAAGAAGACAAGCGTGGGAAGCCGCCATTTTGAGAAAAAGAAAAATTTTTAAAACTTGCAAGGATGCCTAAACATGGGAACATTAATACCTTTAATAGCGATATCGAAGATTGGACCACGTATGTAGAACGCATGGAAGTTTATTGTAAAGCAAATAAGGTACCAGATGATGAGAAAGCACTAACCTTATTAAGCTCAATGGGTGCGAAGACATACGGGCTATTGAAGCACCTTCTGTCACCAGATAAACCGGCGGATCAGACTTTCGCGAATATTGTTACTGTCCTGAAAAATCATTTAAACCCCACGCCGCTGATGATAGCGGAACGATTTAAATTTTACAGAAGAACGCAGCTGAAAGACGAAAGCAACGCTGAATTTTAATTGAACTGCGTAAGCTATCAAAGTACTGTCAGTTTGGAACAGGACTAGCAGATGCGCTGAGAGATAAATTTGTGTGTGGATTGTTAAAAGAAGGAACACAAAAGCGACTGCTTGAGGAGAATGATCTTACGCTTGATAAAGCTGTCACTATTGCAGCATCGCACAAAGCCGCAGCGAGAGGCACTGCGGAAATGCAGCTACGGTCACCGGAACTCAGCACCAATCAAATGGTCTTGGGTACAGTAAAATGTTATCGTTGTGGAAGGACAACGCACGATCAGAACCAGTGCTGGTTCAAAAATCAGGAATGCAGAAAATGTGGCAGGCTTGGTCATATAGCTAAAGTATGCCGGTCAGGAAAGAAGACCAGCAACAAAAAGTCACCGCAGGAAAAGTACAGAAAGGTACACAAGGTGACAGAGAACAGTTCGAATGAACAGAAGTCAAATTCAGACTCCAGCAGTAATGAACTGGGTAGTCTAAGAGTACACAATGTTGGTAATGAAGCAGACCTCCAAACAATCTGGGTCACACTTCAGATAGCAGGAGTCCAAGTGAAGATGGAATTAGATACTGGATCGGCATTGACGGTCATGAATAAGCAAGATTACAAAAGGTTATTCCCACATATTCCCCTACAGGATACGGAGATTGTATTGAAAACATACACGGGGCAAAGAGTATACCCCATCGGGAAGATAGAGGTAAAGGTGGTCCACAAGGGCAAAGAAAGCCGAGGAATGGACTTATATGTGCTACCTGAGGGAGGTCCACCACTACTGGGACGGGAGTGGATTAGGAAAATAAATATGGACTGGCATTCCTTAAAAGCACTAACGGTAGATTCCGGTAAAAAAGATGTCAAACCTAAACGATTGTCCAGAATATTGGACGATGCTAAAGAGATGTTCCAACAGGGACTGGGAACACTGAGAGGAATTACGGCAAACATCAAGGTTGAAGAACATGCAAACCCAAAATTTTTCAAAGCCAGACCGGTACCTTATGCGATACGACCTGCTGTGGAAGCTGAGCTGGAAGGGCTAGAACGTTCAGGAGTACTGTCTAAGGTAGACTGGAGTGAGTGGGCCATGCCCATTGTCCCCGCCATGAAGCGTTCACCGAGCAACAAGCCGGGGGAACAGGGAATTCCAGGCACACAATGTTACCTGGACGATATTCTGATTACAGGAGATGATGACGAGGAACACCTTGCAAATTTGGAACTGGTGCTCACCAGATTGAAAGAATATGGACTTCGAGTTAATCGCCAGAAATGTGAGTTCTTTCAGAAGCGGATCTCGTACTGTGGTCATGTCATTGGCCAGGAGGGGCTTCATAAGTCTCCTGACAAGATCGAAGCTGTTGTGAAGGCTCTCGCTCCGGATAATGTATCCCAGTTGAGGTCGTTCCTAGGGTTGATTAACTATTACCATAAGTTTCTGCCAAATTTATCCACGGTGCTGCACCCGCTGAACGCTCTTTTGCTGAAGGGAGTACCATGGAAGTGGAGCGAGGACTGTAAGAGGGCCTTTCGCAAAAGCAAGGCATTGATCACCTCAGAGGAAGTGTTGGCTCACTTCAACCCAACGCTGCCTATTCGTTTGGCTTGTGATGCTTCTCCATATGGTATTGGGGCAGTACTCTCACGCAAGTTGCTAAATGGCCTGGAGAGGCCAGCTGCGTTCGCATCCAGATCATTGACCTCCGCTGAGCGCAACTATGCTCAGATAGATAGGGAGGCTCTCAGCCTTGTGTGGGGAGTAAAGAAGTTTAATCATTACCTGCAGGGCCAAATGTTTACGCTTCTGACAGACCACCAGCCGTTGGTATCCATTTTTAACCCGAAGAAGGGTGTTTCGGTGATGACAGCACAGAGACTCCAGAGATGGTCCCTTTTCCTAGGGGCACATCAATATCAGATCGAATTCAAAGGTACAAAGCAGCATGGTAATGCTGATGGGCTGTCGTGCCTGCCACTACCTACAGAGGAGGAGGCACCGACGGTTGACCCTGTTGAGTTATTTCACTCGACCATCATCGAATGTTTACCAGTCACCAATGCAAGTATTGAAAGAGAAACCAGGAACGACCCGACACTGTCCCGGGTCTACGAAGTGACAGTGAAGGGATGGCCAGCACATGGTGATCCACTGTTACCAGCATTCTCAGCAAGACGAGAACAGCTGTCCGTCTGTCAAGGAACATTGATGTATGGAACAAGGGTGATTATTCCTCCTAAGTTAAGAGAGAGAGTTCTAAAGGAACTGCATGAAGGTCACCTGGGGGGAGTCAAGATGAAAAGCCTTGCTAGGGCTTATGTGTGGTGGCCGGGTATCGACCAACAGATAGAGGATCTGACGAAAAGCTGCTCAGGTGCCAAAAAGTGCAAAATGCACCTCCGATTGCACCGCTGCATCCATGGGAATGGCCTTCAACCCCATGGCAATGTGTACATATTGACTTTGCTGGTCCATTCATGGACTCCATGTTTTTAATTGCAGTGGACGCACATTCTAAATGGCCAGAAGTGATTAAGATGACTACCACTACCTCGGAAAAGACGATCGCGTTGCTAAGAATGATATTTGCAAGGAATGGATTGCCAGAACAAATATGTTCAACCAACGGACCGCAGTTCGTGTCAGAAGAATTCCAGAAATTCATGAAGAAGAATGGGGTGAAACATTATACCTCTGCCCCATATCATCCGGCTACAAACGGGTTGGCCGTGAGATTTGTACAAACGTTCAAAAAAGCAATAAAGGCCATGAGCAAAGATCAGATTCCACTACAACACAAGGTGGACAAATTCCTACTGGCATATCGAAACGCCACCCATGCAGTGACAAACCAAAATCCTGCCATGATGTTCTATAACAGGAGGTTGCGGTCCAGGTTGGACTTGTTAAAACCAAATGTGCGGAGGGAAGTTGAAAACAAACAGTTCCAGCATATAAATAACAAGACCACTCGGAGTTTCGAAATAGGACAACCAGTGTTAGCCCGGGACTATAAAAACGAGAAATGGCAATCTGGAACAATTCGGGCCAGACAAGGACCCCTGATGTACACGGTAGATATTGGTGAAAATGTAATACGGCGTCATGCTGACCAACTGGTAGAATCGAGAACAAGGGTCGAACCCATGGTTACGGCAGAGACAACCGTGGAAGAAGTTAGTGAACCTGAAGCATCTACCTCAGAAGTGAATGTACCTGATGATGATGTCCAATCCATAAGAGACCAACTAGATGAGTCGCCCCAGCAATGAGAATCAGAGACCCCTGAAAGGCGTTATCCAACTCGAATCAGGAGGCCTCCTCAGAGACTGAATCTTTGAACTGTTTTGCATGAAGTTGTATATATATATGTTATTATGTTATGTTAAATGGGGATATAACTGTTAAGCTAAAAAGGGAGGATTGTGGTGTATGTAACCTGTTCCACCTTAAGAGAACTACCTTAAGAGATGTACTACTTTCTCTTGGCTGCTGTATACTGTAATACCGGTGGTGACCACACTGGTATATAAGTGTTGTGTAGGGATTTGCTGGGCAGTTCAGCCCTGACCTCCGAATAGTAAAGACCTGTTAAAGTTATTCTTGTGGTCTGTGTCCAGTGATTTACAATAAGCACAACTGGGACACACAGACTTAACAGGTAGTGATTGGAAAAAGCCAACATCCGAGATGTTTGAAAGGTGTACGCAATTTACCTGTGCATTATTATGCGAGCAAGAAAGCATGGGTAACCAGACAAATATTTTCTGACTGGTTCAATAACCACTTCGTACCAGCGATACGAGCTCATTGCAGGCAAGCTGAAATGGAAGCAAACTGCAAAATTTTATTGTTCCTGGACAACTGCGCTGCACATCCCCCTCCTGAACTTCTTGTGAAAAGTAATGTTTTCGGCATTAACTTTCCCCCTAATGTGACATCTTTAATACAGCCTTGTGACCAAGGAATTTTACGCTCCATGAAGAGCAAGTATAAAGACGTTTTTTTGAACTGTATGCTTGACGCAGTCAACAGAGGCATAGGAATCCAAAGCTTCCTGAAAGAGTTCAATGTTAAGGATGCCATTTACGCAGTTGCTAATGCTTGGAACGATGTTGATAAACCAACATTAACAAATGCTTGGCACAGACTTTGGCCTACAACGATGTTTGATGAAGATGGACCTGCAGATGAAGATAGTGAAGGATTTCGTGTCACTAAGGAGAAGATGATGATGTCAAACCTCCTTACTTACGCCAAAGGTTTATCATTCGAAAGTGTAAATAAGTTAGAGGAAGCTGACATCGAAGAAGTGCTGAACATTGACAATGATGCACCTGTTGTGCATTCGTTGAGTGATGGGGAAATTGCTGAAATGGTGTTAAATAAAGACAAGCATGAGGATAGTAGTGATGATGATGATGACATTGTGAACACAGGTGAAAAAATCCCCATAGACGATATGGTGAAAATGTGTGATCAGTTAATTGATGGCCTTGAACAACGTGCATTTATCAGTGAGCAAGAGATTATGGAAGTTTACTCAATTAAAGAGAGACTGCTTAGACAGAAACCAATGTTAATGAGACAGATGACACTGGAAGAAGTCTTTAAAAAGGCTGTCTGTCGTAGTGCTGCTTCATCACTTGAGAATCTTGTTCCTGGCCCATCTTCAGATGTCCAACTCCAACCTGATGACGACGATGACAACACTGACGTACCCTCTTCTCCAAGATCCTCAAGCTAGATGTAATGTACCTTTACTGCATGTATATGTACAGGTATTTAGCTTAGTTTGTACCTGTATATATTTGAAGTTTTACTGAATGTTTTCCTTACAAATAAACTGTACTAGAGTATTTATGGTCTATATTTATCCCACTATTTAATTTACCAAATTATTACTGTACAAATAAACTGTAATACTATTTATAGTCTTTATTTATCCCACTCAGTGTGAATATTCATAAGGTTCGCTGCAGAAATATTAATGTGTTTGCTTACGGGGTGCTGCCCAGACCCCCGCTAGGGTGTTCCCGTAATACCGTTCTGAAATCTGAAAAATTCCGAATTCCGAAACACATCTGGCCCCAAGGGTTTCGGATAAGGGGTTGTGGACCTGTATTAAGCTGTTTTATTTTGCAATGAATGAAAATACAGAACAACAGTTCTAAACAGGTTCACTTAGTTACCTAATACAAAAGCAAAATACTGCGGATGCTGTGGATGCTGGAAATCTGAAGGTCATCGACCTGAAACGTTAACTCTGTTTCTCTCTCCACAGATGCTGCCTGACCTGCTGAGTATTTCCAGCATTTTCTGTTTTTATTTCACTTAGTTATCTCTTATCTTCATATCATGATACAAAATAAAAGAGATGTCATGCTTCCCCACATCAATGCGTCATCTTGTGGATTTAACTCTTCCTCCTGCATTTCCTACATTGCAACAGTGACTACACTTCAAAAAGTATTTCATTGGCTGTAATGCTTTGGGATGTCGTAATGTTGTGAAAGGTGTTGTATAAATGCAAGTCTTCCTTTTTCTTTTATTTCTGATTTCCTAAAACTGCCTAAATCTTTCAAAACTCTGTTTAAAAGCTTGAATGCCCTTGCAGCCCATTTCAATCAGCTCATCTGCCTCTTTTTACCTCCCTCTTCACAGAAAGATATCAAAACACTCTCAAGGCATCAAGGGGTATGGGGAGAGAGCGAGAATATGGTATTGCAATAGAGGACCAGCCATGATCATATTGAATGGCGGAGCAGGCTCGATGGGCCGAATGGCCTACTCCTGTTCCTATTTTTTCCATGGTTCTTTCTATATTTCCAACACATTGGGAATGAGGCGTTCTTTGATTACCTAGATTAGCTAACAAATTGCTCATTGTTTAGTCTATGGAGAAAACAACTTCCATTTAGCACGTTAATCACTTTTCATCTTAGTACCTTTTTCGTACATTTTGCTTAAGCAATGACTTTCAAATCCACTCTGTGGAAAATTAATCAAAAAAGCCTGAAATGTCACATGTTAGTTGTTTCTATTATTTTGCTAACCTATTTTCTTCAGCTGTATATGTGTCTATTGGTAAGTAATTATATTTTTAGGTACTTCATGCAGAGCTAAAGGAAAAAAACAACAAAAGCCATTCTCCCAGTATGATATTACAGCAGCCATTTTGAGATTGATATATTTCTTAAAGTAATCTATTTACAGTATTTATAAGCCAATAAACACAGTACAGAGAAATAAACACATAAACATGGGACAAAACTATTCCATTTCTGTTACAAATATGTCTTCTTGACCACCGGCCAGGAGAAACCTTGATGGAATTAAAAAGAGTGCATTACACAATCTCTGGTACAGAAAGTGGAGTCACTGGAGCAGATTTGACACAGCAAAAATGAGAGAAAGGAATGGACTTTTTCCAAGAGGAAGTCTGAACATTGTGCTCAGTTTAGGGCACCCTACTTTAAGAAGGATGTCAAAGTCATTGAGAGATTTACTATCAGAGACAAGTTTGGGCTGGATTTTATCAATGGGGGTGCGGTGGAGGCGGGACTGCTGGTTGTAGGGTTTTAGTCCCGCCCCCAACAACGTCTGGCCAACCCATGCTCTTTTCCCTTGATTGACCTTTTTAGGCTCGCACTGTGGGCTTAGCCGGCCAATTAAGGGAAAGCCGGTGACAGAAGACGTCAGCGTATGACGTTTCATCTGTCAAAAATAGAGAAGCTGTCAAACACTGACAATCTCTGTTCTATGGTATGTCCTTGCACAAAGACCCACAAAAACCTCTTTCCTCAGCAGAAATCAGGTGGCTGCTGCATCTGAGAATGCAGCAGCCATTCTGTCATCTCTGCCATTGAGATGAGGCACCTCCGGATCCCCAAGGGTTGAAGCCTGCAGGAAGAAACAAAGGTAAGTAAACTATTTCTAACACTTTACACTCACCTCTCATACTTACCTCTCCACACTTGCACAAATCACTCACCTCCACTGTTCACTTTTCGATCCCTCTCACCCCCACAGACCCACTGCTCGCTTCGCTGACCCTGGGGAGGTTCGCAGCCGTCGGGGAGCCCGCGCTTGCAGGGGCAAAATGGGGATAAGCCTCAAAACTGCCTGTTAACTACCTGTTAACAGGCAGTTAATTGACTCTAATCCCCTTCTCGCCTCGAGGAGACAGGTCCCTGCTCGAGTCAGGGACCCGCCTCCCGGAAAGATGGCACGGAGGCGGGTTAGGAGCGGGGCCGGTACCCGCTCCCAGTTTCTGCCATTTTCCAAACCTGCCTCCTCAAGGCTGGGAAAATTCCACCCAAGAGGTTTCAGTCATGAAGATACTAGAAAAATTAGGGCTCTTTTCATTAGAGCAGAAAAGGTAAAGAGAAGATCTAATAGAGGTTTATTTTATATAAGATATTTGCGTGAGTAGAATATCGTTTTCACAGTGTGATCCATCAATTTTCCATCTATTCTCATTCCATGTAAATAAAGATACGGGGTCGATTTTCAGTGTGCCCTGAGGTGGTCTTTTAGGCGTGCGGGGGGCTAAAATCCCGAATTCGGGGGTCCCGACACCATCCCGCCCAAAACCCGCCCAAAACCCACCTCCATGTAAGTTTCAAAGGAGGCGGGTACCCGCCCCGCACTGGGACCCACCGACCCGAGGCGGGAAGGGATTAGTGCCAATTAACTGCCTGTTAACAGGTAGTTAACAGGCAGTTTTTAGCCTAATCCCTATTTTGAAGGGTGTCGTGTGGGATTCCTGATGGCTCCAAACCACGCCAGGTTAGAGGAGTCGGGCCATCAGGTTGAAGGACTTGGAGGGGTCGAGATGTCGGTGTTCAGGTGAGTGATGGGTGCATGAGTGCAAAGGTAAGTGTGTTTGGTGTGTCTAAAGTGTGTAAAGAAGTTTAAATTACCTGTACTTACCTTTACAGCCTTCCTTCCTCTAGGCGTCGGGAGTCCATCGTTCAGCCGGCACTGAAAGCAGAATGGCTGCGATCTGTCAAAAGTGACAGCCTGCAGCTTTCAGTGCCGGTGAGAGTTCTAACTGAGTCTGCGTAGAAGGACTCAGGTTAGAAGTCAGACTGTCAGTGTTTGACAGCTTCAAACAGCTGTGAAACACTGATATTTCATCTGTCAACACGTCTTGACAGATGAAATTTCAGTCTGTGATGTCACCTGTTGCCGGGTGGCCCATTAATTGGCCTGCTGAGCCCGCCCAGCGGGCTCAACAAGGTCAATCAAGGGAAAATCGCGTGGATTGGCCGCATCTCGATGGAGGCGGGACTAAAACGTGAAAGTTGTAGTCCCGCCTCCTTCCCAACTTCTGAATGAAAATCTAGCCCACAAACTCTACTAATGCTCTTGTTAAAAGCCCACTTTAAAGCTAGCCAGAATCAAGTTAAGTGGTGCTGTATTTTTGTTACAAGCAGCTGGATTCACTCTACCATTCTGCTGTTTCTGTGAGGAAGAGAAAGAGATGCAGAAAGAAGTTATCCCATTAAGAGTGTGAAGTCAGGTGGAAAGGGGTCAGCCCAATGAAATATCAAAATTACCGCTGGTTAAAATGCCTCTTTTCTGATTTGGGGGCCTCAAGACATCCAAATATCTGTTTAGCTAGTTCCCCTGCTGGGTACATTAAATTAACCAACAACTGGCCAATTAAGTTATCAAACAGCACCAACAACCTTCTTTGTTTACTAATCAATATTACAAGTTAGTGCGGCAGTCTGCATTCCATGTCTTCTGGCTTTAATGGTAAGGCATAATGTGGCATTGCCTTGGGAGTTAAATTTAATAAGCTGAATTTAATCACAGCCTCAGTATCAGAAATCAAAGAATCCAATGTTAGGTAGAACTTTAAATTATTATAATTGTTTTTCACAAGAGTGGTTTTAGCAACCAAGTGTGGTGGGGAAGTTGTGACATGAATTAAGTATGACACGGAGAGGAAGTGCACGCTGTACGCAAGGATACACACACATATTTTACATTATCATTGATGAAATGTGTTTAGCCAGTAGTGACTTCCCAGAATGGTGAAGTCCACCAACGATTTACTTTCCTTTGAGCATTGCTTGCAGTTGGCATATGTGTGTAAGAGAAGCACTGGCTGCTTATCCTCTTACATCTAATCTGAGGCAACTACACTGAAGTGTTTGTTGCTATGATCCATTGTTCAATATAGCAATATCTATCAATGATAGACAGTATAGCCAAGAATATGCAAATTAATGTGATTCACATAACTGGCTTTTGAGCCACAGACTATGGTGCAATTATTAAATGACACGCAAAAATGGTAGTTTTTTAATTCATTCATGGGATGTGGGCGTCGCTGGCAAGGCCAGCATTTATTGCCCATCCCTAGTTGCCCTTGAGAAGGTGGTGGTGAGCTGACTTCTTGAACTACTGCAGTCCGTGTGGTGAAGGTTCTCCCACAATGCTGTTAGGGAGGGAGTTCCAGGATTTTGACCCAGCGACGATGAAGGAACAGCGATATATTTCCAAGTCAGGATGGTGTGTGACTTGGAGGGGAACTTGGAGGTGGTGGTGTTCCCATGCGCCTGCTGCCCTTGTCCTTCTAGGTGGTAGGCGTCGCGGGTTTGGGAGGTGCTGCCGAAGAAGTCTTGATGAGTTGCTGCAGTGCAACTTGTAGATGGTAAATACTGCAGACACACTACACTGGTGGTGGAGGGAGTGAATGTTTAAAGTGGTGGATGGGGTGCCAATGAAGCGGGCTGTTTTGTCCTGAATGGTGTCGAGCTTCTTGCGTGTTATTGGAGCTGCACTCATCCAGGCAAGTGGAGAGTATTCCATCACACTCCTGACTTGTGCCTTGTAGATGGTGGAAAGCCTTTGGGGAGTCAGGAGGTGAGACACAGAACACCCAGCCTCTGACCTGGAATCAAAAACTTAATCATAGTAATTCTTTCCAGCTCAAATTGGGAAACAAAGGGAGACTGAAATTTCTTATACACATAAATGTAAAAGTGATATACAAATCTGATATATATTAAATACTGAGGCACACATGTAACCTCCGTTATAAGGCTGTGTTCAGAGCTACACTAAACATGGGTATAGAAAGAACCTTGTAAAGAACATTTGTGTAGGATCTTGATTAGTAAGGGAGACAAACAACATTTGCCATATTAGAGATCTCACAACATTAACAATCTCTGTTTTTGGACAGGTCTATCATAAATACACACAATGATTTCATTATATGGACACTGGATACCAAGTAAGTTAGCAATGTTCTCAAAAGAACTCATTCTCAACTGGTGTAACTAAGAACTGAATCATAAAATATCACAGTCAAAATGACCTACATAATGATACAGATTACACACTTCCAGGTGTTACAAACACGAACTCCCAACCTTTGCTCTTTAGTTCTCCAATGCTGACTAACTGTGCATTCCCTTCCTCCCCCCGCCACAATATACTCCCTCTACTTTGCTGTCAATAGCAGAGCATTTAGTTGCCTCAGACCTCCCTCCCTTAGCCTTTCTGCCTTGGCACTTCAGATTTTGGCCATTCTCCTGCTCAAGCTTCCCTGATTATATGTGGGGATCTCCAGCGACAGGGGAGTTAAAGCAATAGTCACAAAAATGATGAGGTAAAGTAAGTATTTCATTTTTAAAAGAAATGCGGGCTGTCTGCGCATCAACTCGTGTACAGCTATGGATGAAGTAATGCACCAACAAGCTTTGGTAAAACTTGTACATTACCCAATGAGAGAGAGTAAAATGGGAGGACTTGTGGAACACAAGTTGCTAGCGGACTCACTTCGTTGGTTGCTGTTGACCATGCTTTAACTGCTTTTCCCAGCATGAACCAAATGGTGCCAGAGTCTGGTGGGGCATTAGACTTTTAGGCTGGAATTTTGAGGAGGAAGTCGGGTTGGGGGGCGGGCGGTAGGGTGCCTTCAAGGCCGTCAGGAAAACCGGGAGGCCAGGTTTCCCACAAGCCCTGTTGACTTTAACAGCAGGGCCTGATTTGCATGCGAGGCCTGGGTTTCCAGCCCACAGCCAGCCAGATTGAGAGGCTGGCTGGCTGCAGGCAGGTAGGCCTGCGGCCGCACAGAGAAGGAATTGCATGGGGGGCCGGGCCGTTAAATGGATCGGGGGGGAGGGCAGAGGATCAGGGGGAGAGAGAATCGGGGCCAGATGAAGCGGGGGGGGAGGGCGAAGGGAAGATGGTGGTCGGCCACCAGAGGATCGTGGTCGGCTTCGGCATTATCGGTAGCGGTGGGTGGGTGAGAGGCCTGGAAGAGGGGAGGTTAATCGGAGGCCTCGTGAGGGGGGTCTCTGATCATGGGGGTTGGTCTGGGTAGGCTCTCTGGATCCAGGAGGTAGGTATAAAGGCACTTACCTCCAGGATCCAGCGGTCCCTGTCTTGCTCTAACTTGCGGGTTTCACGAATTGTGTGAAACCCGTCCACATGCAGTTAAAAACAAAATGGAGGTTAAAAAAGAGGCTTCCAGCCTCATTATAATATTTAAATTGATGTTGCACCTCCTGGGAGTGGGTTGGCTGCCTACCATACGCCCCCCGGCCCCCCCCCACCCACCCCTCCTCTGTTAAAACCAGCAGTGGGCAAGTTGGAGGCGGAATCAGGTCGGGAATCAGATTTTTAACACTTTAACTACTCCCACACTCCAAACCCACCTGTTTTTTAAGGTTAAAATTCCCCCCTTAAACACTCCCCACAAAAAGGTAATTTTCCAAAAAGTTGGCCTTTAAGAACTTGTAACACTTATAGCAGGGATCGAGAGCCAAACAATGCTTTCATATGGGTCCTATTTGCTACTTTAAATAACTGACCAGTTGAGCCTCAAGTGCTAATTGTTCTTTCTGGGACCAGAGCCCTTTTAGACACCAGGACACCACGTAGTGGTTTGCTGAACTCACCACTCAAACAATTCCGCTAGGCAGTAGAACTATTTCTTAAAACAAACAGCTAAATAGATACAGTAGATTACTGCTCAGGAACAGCATTTTATTTAACATTGGGAAGTGACATGATTCATTGCAAAAGGAGCTTCAGCAACAGCCAAGACTTTTTTAAAAAAACAAACAAAATCCTCTACAGCACTGCAGCTTGTTTGGTACATGGCAAGTTCTTCAAACAAAAATTTAAACATGGTGCAATTCATTATCGTGCAATTCAAACCACAGAAACACACTGGAAGAACAGAGTTTCTTTGAAGGAGTTCAAACAATTTATTTAAGGACAAGTTGGCAGCATCAAAACAGGGTGGGGGGGGCAGCGTAAAAGGTCTCTGAGATTATGAAAAATATTTGGCAGGCCTATTTTTGTTAGAGAAAGGAGAAAAGTTGTTTCATCTCAATAATTTCATACAGATCTGTACACAATTGGTTGTATTCAAACTTACTGTATTATGTGACCTGCTTTTATATACATGGAAAATAGGTTTGCCCAATCATACATGTTTTCATGGAGATGGTGCGAATGTGTCTCACAGTGTAATTCCAGGGCCAATATTTTTACTGAGATGTAGCAGCATAATTCATTTAGTTGGCTAATAGACTGAACTGTTGTTGACACAAGCAACTCGTGTGTCCACATCCATCAAGATGATCACAGCAGTGGGACCTATTCTTCAATCTGCAGTGTGTTGAAAGGGTGGAATTTAGGTAGATGGTCCTGGGACTATGGACAGGGTCACTGGTCAAGGCTTGGAAACTAAGCAGAGCCAGGCCTGGTTAGTATCCTGGAGGGGTGACCATCAGGGAAGACCAGGTGCAGAAGGTCACGGAAGAAGCCCCGAGGAGGGGCGGTTGGTGAGAAGGTCACGGAAGGAGGAGCGGCTGGTGAGCAGGCCCGGGTGTTGGGCTGAAGATTGTCGGACAGGAGGAATGGTGGAAATGGAATGGCGGCGCGTACCGGCACAGCGGCTTTGCTTCTCCCAGTCATGGGAGCTTGCAAGATCACATTTCGTTGTCCATGTACTTGTGCAATGACAATAAAGTTGAATTATTATTCTATTTAACCACCAAATCAGATGATTTTTCCAGTATGTGCTATTATCACTTGCACTTCCCCCAAGAATTCCAATGAGAATCAATGCAAGTGATGGAGATAATATTGCCTTCTCAATATGTATTCAACATACACACTTCTCTGTTGCACAATCACAGCTCAATAAAAACAGCCTCACTGTGTTGTCAAACCAACAGACCAGAGCCTGTACAACCTTAATTTTCTCCTCTTCACTACTGCTGCCCTCACAACTGTCTGCTGTCTGTGCTGAAGCAGTATGCAAGCATTTAACAGTTATGGTGATGCTTCACTGTACTTATGCAAGCCTTTTAATGCTATTGTGTAATGCTCTCTTCGCACATAAGAGACTTCATTTGGAGCTTACTCAATGCCTTAGTCAGCTTTAAGTAAGTAAATGCAGCAGTCATACAAACTAGGGAGGTCCCAAGTTTGACTCTTGGTCTATGCTGAGTCAGATGCTCTGAGGTGGGGCAGCAGCTGGCATGCTACAATTGACCTTAAGATACCTGGGATGAATTCCAATTATCTATTTGTCTTGCTGATTCAGCAGTATGCCTTTAAAAACGTAATCCCTTTGTCGCCTACTGAAGTGCTATTGAAAAATCTTCCCTATTTGCTTATTTAAGCTCTTGACTCATTAAAAATTATCTACCTGGCTTTTGGCCCTCAGTATTACTGAATCACAGATCATGCTACACTTTCTCATTCTGTGCTTGCCAACGCACTACGATGCCATGACTTGCAATCCCTGTTTGTTTTCTGCATCATTGACAATTGCAAGTCAAGATGTGCGCTGCCTCTTGTGGTCTTCCAAACACCATGGGGGTGATTTTAACCTATCTCGTTGGGCGGGAAACCCATGGGATTGGGTGGAATGTCGGTTTTTACACCCCACCCAATATTACTCTCCATTTCACTCGGGCGAGGTGTAAAACTAGCATTGCATCTAAAACCATTAGTTTCCTGTCAGGCAGGATAGGTCAAAATTGCCCCCAATGAAGCAGCCATGCATTTCATTTACTAACTCGGGGGTTGAATTTCCTTGGAAACTCTCCTGAATCGTCCACCATAATTTTGATGGAAGATCCACAGAAACCCTGGAGAAACAGCGTTTCTGTGGATCTTCCGAAATTACAGTGGGCGATTGGGAGAATCCCCACGGAAAGTGATGGTGCCATTCTCTAAACCATTTGCGATCATCCCCAATTCATTGTTTGACATTTCCCATTAATTAACCTTCCTGTTTTACATGCATTTCTTATTTCTTCTTAGACCAAACTGTTTTGCACTCTTTTTCACTCTTGGCAACCTGTACCCTAACTCCCTTTTGATGTCCAGCCAAATTAATTTGTTCTGTAGATTTTCACCTTGTACAGTAACAGGATCAACTTCTTTAACCTCTTAGGTCTCCCTGAGTGAAGGACTACACTGCCTCGACTGTGGTCTACTTTCTTTCCTGAAAACTTGATGCCCCTACTACTACAACAGACTCAAGTTCACGCATCCTATTTCTAATGTTTCTGACATTCAACTTCATACGCCTTATGGTAAATTTGCCTCATCCTTTAGCCCTTGTTGTTTGCCACTAACTGTTAGCTAGTTCCAGGTCACTGTGTTCATGCATGATGGCAGTTGGCTACATCCACTTGGCTAACATCTACTCTTTCATCAATCGTATTTGGAATTCAATTTCCTCCCTCTTGTCTCTTTGTCCTGTCCAGTTTAAGTAATACTCAATAGACATAGACACAGAAGCTGAATGCCAGAGGAGAAGTGTGAGTAACTGCCCTAGACATCAAGGCAGCTTTTGACGGAGTAATACACAAGAACCCATAGGAAAATTGAAGTCAGTTGGATTGGGGGTGGGTGGGGGGTTGGCGGGGTGGGGGTGGGGGGTTTGGTGGGAGTGCATGGGAAATCTATCCAGTGGCAGAGTCATAACTGACACAAAGGAAAATGGTCATGGTTACTGAAGGTCAATTATTGCAGTCCCAGGACATTGAGTTCCTCAGGGTTGCATCCTTGGATTAACCACCTTCAGCTGCTTCCTCAATGCCATTCTCCCCTGGGTGGGAGGGTATGCTGTGAGGAGGATGTCGTGAAACTCCAGCACGATTTGGGCAGGTTGGGTGATTGGGCAGAAACATGGCAAATGCACTATAATGTGGATAAATGTGAGGTTATCCATTTTGGTGGCAAAAACAGGAAGGCAGATTATTATCTGAATGGTAATAGATTGGGAGAAGGGGAAGTGCAAAGAGACCTGGGTGTTCTTGTACACCAGTCGCTGAAGGTAAGCATGCAGGTGCAGCAGGCGGTTAAGAAGGCAAATGGTATGTTGGCCTTCGTAGCAAGAGGGTTCGAGTACAAGAACAAGGATGTCTTGCTGCAGTTGTACAGGGCCTTGGTGAGACCGCACCTTGAGTATTGTGTGCAGTTTTGGTCACCTTACCTGAGGAAGGACGTTCTTGCCATGGAAGGAGTGCAGCGAAGATTCACCAGGCTGATACCTGGGATGGCAGGAATGACGTATGAGGAGAGATTGTGTCGATTGGGCTTATACTCACTGGAGTTTAGAAGATTGAGAGGGGATCTCATCGAAACCTATAAAATTCTGTCAGGCCTGGACAGACTAGATGCAGGAAGGATGTTTCTGATGGCTGGGGAGTCCAGAACCAGGGGTCATAGTCTAAGGATAAGGGGTAAGCCATTTAGGACTGAAATGAGGAGGAATTTCTTCACCCAGAGAGTGGTGAACCTGTGGAATTCTCTGCCACAGAGGGCGGTGGAGGCCAGTTCATTAAGTATATTCAAGAAAGAGTTGGATATATTTCTTAAGGCTAAAGGGATCAAGGGATATGGGGAGAAGGCAGGGACCGGGTACTGAATTTGGATGATCAGCCAGGATCTCATTGAATGGCAGAGCAGGCTCGAAGGGCCGAATGGCCTACTCCTGCTCCTATCTTCTATGTTTCTATGTTTCTATTAGTTCAGGACTGGGGTTGTTTGTTGACTATTCCACAATGTTCAAATCAATTCGCAACACTTTCCAATAATAAAGCAGCCGATACCAGGCGACGTCAAGACCTGGATAACATCCAGGCTCTGACTGACCAGTGGCTGGTAACATCTGTGCCACACAAGTGACAGGCAATGACCATCTCCAATGGATCAAACCACCTCCCGCAACCTTCAGGAGCATCACTATCTCTGAGTCCGCAATGATAAGCATCCTGAGGGTCACCATGGACCAGAAGCTTAACAACATGGTTACAAGAGCAGGGCAGGGGCTTGGTACTGTGTGATGAGTAGCTCATCTCCTGATCAGTGTTCCCCCTAATTTTTTTTTGGGTGCGCAGCCCCTTTAAGTGGCTACGTGGCCCATTCAGAGTTTTGTGCATGCGAGAAAGCCGGTCCTGAGCTGCGTGGGACCGGCCATGCAGCTTAGAGGGAACGTTGCTCCTGATCCCTCAAAGCCGCTACAATATCCAGAAGGCTCAATTTGGGAGTATGATGGAATATTAGAGTCATAGAGTCATAGAGTTATACAGCACAGAAAGAGGCCCTTCGGCCCATCGTGTCTGCGCCGACCATCAATCCCTGTCCAGTCTAATCCCATTTTCCAGCATTTGGTCCATAGCCTTGTATGCAATGGCATTTCAAGTGCTCATCCAAATGCTTCTTGAATGTTATGAGGGTTCCTGCCTCTACCACCCTTTCAGGCAGTGAGTTCCAGATTCCAACCACCCTCTGGGTGTAAAAGTTCCTCCTCAAATCCCCTCTAAACCTCCTGCCCCTTACCTTGAATCTATGCCCCCTTGTTATTGACCCCCCTACTAAGGGGAAAAGTTCCTCTTTATCTACCCTATCTATGCCCCTCATCATTTTGTACACCTCAATCAGGTCCCCCCTCAGCCTTCTTTGCTCCAAGGAAAACAACCCCAGCCTGTTTAGTCTTTCTTCATAGCTGAGGCGCTCCATCCCAGGTAACATCCTGGGGAATCTTCTCTGCAACCTCTCCAAAGCAATCACATCCTTCCTATAGTGAGGCGACCAGAACTGCACACAGTACTCCAGCTGTGGCCTCACCAGCGTTTTGTACAGCTCCATCATAACCTCCCTGCTCTTATATTCTATGCCTCGGCTAATGAAGGCAAGTATCCCATATGCCTTTTTAACCACCTTATCTACCTGTTCCGCTGCCTTCAGGGGTCTATGTACATGTACACCAAGGTCCCTCTGACCCTCTGTACTTCCTAGGGTCCTACCACTCATTGTGTATTCCCTTGCCTTATTTGTCCGTCCAAAATGCATCACCTCGCACTTTTCAGGATTAAATTCCATTTGCCACTTTTCCGCCCATCTGACCAACCCGTTTATATCGTCCTGTAGCCTAAGGCTTTCCTCCTCGCAATTTACCACCCCACCAATTTTCGTGTCATCTGCGAACTTACTGATCATACCTTTTACATTCTCATCCAAATCATTTATGTAGATCACAAACAGCAAGGGTCCCAGCACCGATCCCTGAGGTACCCCACTGGACACAGGCTTCCAGTCACAAAAGCAACCTTCGACCATCACCCTCTGCCTCCTGCCACTCAGCCAGTTTAGGATCCAACGCGCCAAGGCACCCTGGATCCCATGGGCTCTTACCTTCTTGACCAGTCTCCTATGCGGGACTTTGTCAAAAGCTTTACTGAAATCCATGTAAACCACATCCACAGCATTTCCCTCATCCACACACCTAGTCACCCCCTCGAAAAATTCAATCAGATTGGTCAGACATGATTTACCCTTGACAAAGCCATGCTGACTATCCCCGATTATTCCTTGCCTCTCCAAGTGGAGACTAATTTTGTCCCTCAGAATTTTTTCCAATAATTTACCTACCACAGATGTTAGGCTCACTGGCCTGTAATTCCCTGGTTTATCCCTGCTACCCTTCTTGAATAATGGTACTACGTTAGCTGTTCTCCAGTCCTCTGGTACATCCCCTGTGGCCAGAGAGGTTCTGAAAATTTGTGTCAGAGCCCCTGCAATCTCCTCCTTTGCCTCACACAACAGCCTGGGATATATCTCGTCCGGGCCTGGGGATTTATCCACTTTCTGGCCTGCTAAAACCGCTAGTACCTCCTCCCTCTCGATGCTAATATGTTCAAGTATGTCACAGTCCCCTTGCCCGATTTCCATGTCTACATCGTCTTTCTCCATAGTGAACACAGATGCAAAAAATTCATTTAAAACCCCGCCTACATCATCTGGCTCTACACACAGATTGCCACTTTGGTCCCTAATGGGCCCTACCCTTTCCCTGGTTATCCTCGTGCCCTTAATCTATCTATATATATAAATCGGTCCTTCTGTCTGTCCTTCTGTCTGTCCTTCTGTCTGTCCTTCTGTCTGTCTGTCCTTCTGTCTGTCTGCAGGTGTGCGTCTGGGCGGCTAAGCGCTCGAAAGTTACAGGGCGTACCTACGCGTGCGTTACCTCGAAAGAAAGCTTACCTTTCCAAAACGGTTTTAAGCATATTTACGTTTCGGCCGGGCTAAAATCGCGCCCGCGGTATCCGAAAAACCTTAACATTCCGCTCATTAGCATCTCATTATCCGCTGATTAGCGACAGAGTGACCTCGAGCTCGACCAATCGTATGCCGGGTTGCTGGCGTGTGCCGCCGGGCCAATCGGTGCATGTGTGGGCGGGCCTTATCGTTCTGAACCGAGGTGAGTCGCCGCCATCTTGATTCCAAACTTTTCCTTTCTTTTTCCCGCTTTCTGCGTCTTTAAAAAAAACGTTGCTTTTAAAACACATATTGTTTTAAAAAAAAATGATTTAGAAAGTTATTAACTTATCTAATCTCATTAATTTTCCTACCTTTCCCTGTTTTTCCAGGTAGGCCTCGAAGCCTCGGCAACTCCTCCACACCCACGCCCGAGCTAGGCACCTCCTGGCCCCACTCGAAAGCTGCAGGGGCGGGCCTCAGCCCAGCACCGCTACCTTACTAAAGGGTGCGCGCGCAGAAGGAGCAGCTGAGACGCGGCGTCTCTCTCTCTATTCCCCGCTCGGCTCGGGCGGGGGGCGGGGCTATCGGGAGTGCTGATCTCGGGCGGGGCTTAGGGTTACCCCGGCAACCGGGCCCGCCGGCCGTCTCAGCCGCAATTGGCGATCTTCAAGACAGCTTGGGAGGGCGGGGCCATGTCAGTGCGTGGGGCGGCACGGAGCTCCGCGGGCTCGGAGAGCGGGGCTCTCGGGAGTGCGGGGCGGAGCGGCTGGGGCTTCGAGAGTGGGGCTCTCGGGAGTGCGGGGCGGGGCGATCTTCAAGACAGCTCGGGAGGGCGGGGCCATGTCAGTGCGTGGGGCGGCACGGAGCTCCGCGGGCTCGGAGAGCGGGGCTCTCGGGAGTGCGGGGCGGGGCGGCTGGGGTTCGAGAGCGGGGCTCTCGGGAGTGCGGGGCGGGGCGGCGCGGCAGGGTTACCCCAGCAAACGGTGGTGGCCGTGGTCGTCTCTCAGCCTCAAGCCCTCCCCGCCCCTTCCCCTCCCCTTCCCCTACCTCTCGCCCTCCCCCCCTCTACCCCCCTTCCCTTCCCCCCCGCCCCCCTTCCCCCCCTTCTGCTCCCCCTTCCCCCCCCGCCCTCCCTTCCCCCCGCCCCCCCTTCCCCGCCCTCCCTTCCCCCCCTCCCTTCCCCCCCCACCCCTCCCGCCCTCCCTTCCCCCCCCTCCCTTCCCCCCCGCCCTCACCCGCCCCCCCCTTCCGCACCCCCCTTTCCCCCCCACCCTCCCTTCCCCCCCGCCCCCGCCCTCCCTTCCCCCCCCCGCCCTCCCTTCCCCCGTCTCTCTCTCTCTTCCCCCCGTCGCTCTCTCTCTACCCACCAGTCGCTCACTCTCTTCCCCCCCAGTCGCGCTCTCTCTCTCTCTCTCCCCCCCCCCAGTCGCTCTCTCTCTCCCCCCCCCCAGTCGCTCTCTCTCTCTCTCTTCCAACAACAACATGCCCTCGAAAAAGTCTCGGCACCGCCGGGCACTCCAGCTAGTCTATATATATAAATCGATCGTTCTGTCTGTCCTTCTGTCTGTCTGTCCTTCTGTCTGTCTGTCCTTCTGTCTGTCTGCAGGTGCGCGTCTGGGCGGCTATGCGCTCGAAAGTTACAGGGCGTACCTACGCATGCGTTACGTCGAAAGAAAGCTTACCTTTCCAAAACGGTTTTAAGCGTATTTACATTTCGGCCGGGCTAAAATCGCGCCTGCGGTATCCGAAAAACCTTAACATTCCGCTCATTAGCATCTCATTATCCGCTCATTAGCGACAGAGTGACCTCGAGCTCGACCAATCGTACGCCGGGTTGCTGGCGTGTGCCGCCGGGCCAATCGGTGCGTGTGTGGGTGGGCCTTATCGTTCTGAACCGAGGTGAGTAGCCGCCAACTTGCTTCCATTCTTTTTCCTGCTTTCTGCGTCTTTCTTTTCAAATATACATTTCCAGCAAAATAAAATTGAATTTATTAAATTGTTTTAAAATAAATCACTCATTTGTAAATATTTTATCTAACCTGAAGATTCTTTTTCCTACCTTTCCCCGTTTTTTTCTTAGGCCTGAAAGCCTGGGCCTTTCTTGCCCAGCCAGGCCCAAGCTAGGTAATTGGGCTGCTGCGAAGCTCCTCACCCCCACCCCCACCCCCGGTGTCACGTTACCCGGGGCAACAGCGTCAGCCACGAGGGTCAGGGTGCGCACGTAGCAGGAGCAGGTGAGACTCTGTTCCGCGCTCGGCTCGGGCGGGGATCTCGAGAGTGCGGATCTCGGCCTTGGTGAGCGGGAAGGGTTACCCCGGCAACGGGAGTGCGGGGCGGCTGGGGCTTGGAGAGCGGGGCTCTCGGGAGTGCGGGGCGGGGCGGCTGGGGCTTCAAGAGCGGGGCTCTCGAGAGTGCGGGGCGGGGCGGCGCGGCAGGTTTACCCCGGCAACCGGGCGTGGCCGTCTCTCAGCCTCAAGCTCTCCCTTCCTCCCTCCCCCCCACCCCCTCCCTCCCGCCCCGCCGCCCCCCCCGCACCGCCGCCCGCCCTGCCCCCCCTACCCTCTCCCCCCTCCCCCCCTACCCTCTCCCCCCTCCCCCCATCCCCTCTCCGCCCTCCCCTCTCCCCCTCCCCCCTCCCCCCCTCCCCCTCCCCCTTCCCCTCCCTTCCCCCCTCCCCCTCCCTTCCCCCCTTCTCCCCCCGCCCTCTCTCCCTCCCCCTCCCTTCCCCCTTCTCCCCCCGCCCTCTCTCCCTCCCCCCTCCCTTCCCCCCCTTCCCCCCCGCCCTCTCTCACCCCTCCTCTCTTCCCCCCATCCCCCCCTCTCCCCCCCTTTCACCCCCCCGCCCTCTCTTCCCCCCCCTTTCCCCCCGCCCTCTCTTCCCCCCCTTTCCCCCCGCCCTCTCTTCCCCCCCTTTCCCCCCGCCCTCTCTTCCCCCCCTTTCCCCCCACCCTCTCTTCCCCACCGCCCTCTCTTCGCCCCCCTTTCCCCCCGCCCTCTCTTCCCCCCCGCCCTCTCTTCCCCCCCGCCCTCTCTTCCCCCCTTCCCCCCCTTTCCCCCCGCCCTCTCTTCCCCCCTCTTTGCCCCCCGCCCTCTCTTCCCGCCCCTCCCTCTCTTCCCCCCGCCCTCTCTTCCCCCCCGCCCTCTCTTCCCCACCCTTTCCCCCCTTTCCCCCCGCCCTCTCTTCCCCCCCGCCCTCTCTTCCCCCCCCTTTCGCCCCCGCCCTCTCTTCCCCCCCCTTTCCCCCCCGCCCTCTCTTCCCCCCTTCCCCCGCCCTCTCTTCCCCCCTTCCCCCGCCCTCTCTTCACCCCTTCCCCCCTGCCCACACTTCCCCCGCTAACCCCCCCCCGCCCTCTCTTCCCCCCCTTCCCCCCCGCGCTCTCTTCCCCCCATTCCCCCCCCGCCCTCTCTTCTCCCCCTTCCCCCCCGCCCTCTCTTCCCCCCTTCCCCCCCGCCCCCTCTCTTCCCCCCCTTCCCCCCCGCCCTCTCTTCCCCTCCTTCCCCCCGCCCTCTCTTCCTCCCCCTTCCCCCCCCGCCCTCTCTTCCCCCCCTTCCCCCCCGCCCTCTCTTCCCCCCCCTTCCCCCCCGCCCTCTCTTCCCCCCCTTCCCCCCCGCCCTCTCTTCCCCCCCTTCCCCCCCGCCCTCTCTTCCCCCCCGCCCTCTCTTCCCCCCGCCCTCTCTTCCCCCCGCCCTCTCTTCCCCCCACCCGCGCTCTCTCTCTTCCCCCCAGTCGCTCTCTCTCTACCCCCCAGTCGCTCTCTCTCTACCCCCCAGTCGCTCTCTCTCTACCCCCCAGTCACTCTCTCTCTTCCCCCCCAGTCGCGCGCTCTCTCTCTCTCTCTCTCAATTCAATTCAATTCAAATGCTTTATTGGCATGAAAGTTTACAGAGAACCATATTGCCAAAGCTTACATAACAAAAAGTACAGTTTTCCAACATTCTGTAGGTGTCAAACAATTTTGACCTTCGTTGGGTACATACAATATTACTTTAAACAATAATAATTTAAACAGTCTTTGTACATCATTGGGTACATTCAGTATTAATTTTAAACAGTCCTCAGGTTGTGACATGTTGTTACATATTTGGCACCAAGGTATGGTCTGTCTCCTTCTCCCAGGACTAATCTTAATTTTGACAGGTCATCCAATTCCTTGAAATCTGGGGTTGTTTGGCTGAGCTTGTCAAATAATATGTTTCTTGATGTGTTGAATTTTTCGCATTTTAGGAGGAAATGCATCTCTGTCTCAACCTCGCCGGCCAGACATTGATCACATATTCTATTCTCTCTAGGCTGCCAGGATTTCTTGTATCTTCCTTTTTCAATTGCCAGTTGGTGGTCGCTTAGTCTGTACCTGGTGAGGGTCTGTCTCTGTTTTGTGTCTCTGATGGTCGAGAGATAGTCTGCCAGTTTATATTCTCTTTTTAGGGCCCGGTAACATTCTAATCTGCTTTGGCTTTTGGTTATTTTGTTCCAGTGTTCCAGGTAGGTTTCTTTGCATTGTTTAATGATTTGGTTCACTCGGATTGGTGTTTGGACGGCAGTGTTGGTCTGGGACTGGTCAGGGTCCGGCTGAGTAGGAGTACTTAGTTTCAGTAGCAGCTGACTCAGGGGACTCTTTTCTGGGTTTAGCTCTTGGGTCTGGAAGGCTTTAAAATGAAGGGTGTCTGGGGAGCTAGATTTGAGGTGATTTAGGAAGTTTAGTGCTCGTTTTTGGATGTTTATTATCAGTGGGTATCTGCCTAGTTTGGCTCTGCATGCATTTGTTGGTGTTTTCCTTTGGGTGCGAAGGATGCTTCGGCAAAATTCTGCATGTAGGGCTTCTATTGTGTGTTTTTCCCATTTAGTGTAGCTATGGTGATTGAGCGGGCCCCATACTTCACTACCGTAGAGCGCAATGGGCAGGATTATGCTGTCAAATATTTTGAGCCAGATTTTGATTGGGATTTGGATGTTGTAGAATTTTCTTTTTATTGCATATAGGGCTCTTCGGGCTTTTTCTTTTAGTGCATTCACTGCTATGCTGAAGCTCCCTGATGCTGTAATGGTTAGACCAAGGTAAGTGTAGCTCATAGTGTGTCCTATGATGGTATCACTGAGAGTAAACTGGTATTTGTTTTCCTGACACCTGGCCCTTGTTTGAAAAATCATGATGTTGGTTTTCTATAGATTTACTGTTAGGGCCCAATTTTGGCAGTATTTGTCGAGTAGGTCTAGTTGTTGCTGTAATCCCTGTTCTGTGGGAGACAGCAGAACCAGGTCGTCCGCATAGAACAGGGATTTCACTTCTCCATCCAGGAGACAGAGACCCGGTGACTCGCTTTGCTCCAGCATGTCTGCTAATTCATTTATGTATATGTTGAACAGGGTCGGGCTCAAATTGCAGCCCTGCCAGACGCCTCTTCTCTGGGTGAAGAAACCAGTGCGTTTGTCTCCAATTTTGACACCGCATTTATTTTTCAGATACATCGATTTAATAAGGTCATAGACTTTGCCCCCTATTCCACACTGAAGAAGTTTATAATAGAGCCCTTCGTGCCAGATAGAGTCAAAGGCTTTCTTGAAGTCAATGAAACAAGCGAATATTTTCCCATTTTTTGTTTGGTGTATATGTTTTTCAATGAGAGTGTGAAGGGTATAGATATGGTCAGTGGTGCGGTGTTTTGGAAGAAAGCCTATTTGATTTTTTCTAAGGATATTATGTTTGTTAAGAAAATCCAGTAATCTACTATTTAGAATACTGCAGAATAACTTCCCTAGACAACTGTTGACACAGATGCCGTGGTAGTTATTTGGGTCTGATTTGTTTCCACTTTTATATATGGGAGAGATGAGTCCTTGGCACCAGATATCGGGAAAACAGCCTGAACGTAATATGATGTTGAATAACTTGAGTACCGCACCCTGCATCTCCATATTGCTGAACTTGAGCATTTCATTTTTGATGTTGTCTGGACCACAGGCTTTCTTTAGGTGGAGGGATTTTGTTTTTGTGGCCAGTTCTTTCCATGTGATTGGGGAGTCTAGAGGGTTTTGGTTGTCTTTAATTGTTGCTTCTAGTGTGTGGAGTTTTTCTGTGACATGATGTTGACTTGGGTTTGTTTCGTTTATTGGGATGTCTTTGTAGAGGTTTTCAAAATGTGTTCTCCAGATGTCGCCATCTTGGATTTGTAATGCTTGCAATTGTGTTGTACTCAGGTTATTCCACATATCCCAGAATTGATTTGGATTAATGGAGTTTTCAATTTCTTCGAGTATTTTGTGGGTATAATTTTGTGTTTTGTTCCTAATGGTGTGTTTATATCTTTTGAGGGTCTCATTGTATCTAATACGTAGGTCTGGATTGTTTGGTTGGCGATGCTTTTGGTTTGATATTTTTCTCAGGTCTTTTCTGGCATTTTTGCATTCGTGGTCAAACCATTTCTCATTTTTATTTTGTCTTTTGTAACGTTTCCTCTTCTGTTTCACAAGGTCGGCTTTTTACAGCTGCCTCATGGAGAGATCATATTTATATCATCTATGGCCATGTTTACACCATCTCTGGTGATCTCATATAGATTTTCTTTAAATTTTGATATTTTACTTGAGAGATCAGGTGAATTTAGTGCTGTGATGAATTTTATCTCCACTGCCTGGGGCCCATCTGTATGTCTGGTTTATTTTATGGAGCTTACTGGGTTCCTTTTTTTGTGTCTGTTGTTTGGGCAGAAAAGTTTAAGGTACACATTTATTTGGTTATGGTCTGAGAGGGGGGGATTGCTGCCTGACAGTGAATGCGTTGATATCGCAGGGGTCCAGGTCAGTGATTGTATAATCCACCACACTAGACCCAAGAGTTGAGGAATAGTCTCCCTAAGGAGTCCCCTCTGAACCTACCATTAACTATGTACAGGCCTAAGGCTCGGCAGAGTTGCACTACCTCCCTACCGCTTTTATTTATTTCACAATCAAGGTTGTTCCGATTTGCGATGGCTGGTGTGACATATAAAGGGGTCTGGCCAAACACATGGTTGTTGCCCTGTGGGTCTATGAAGTCAGGTTCACATCCGGTCCTTGCATTTAGGTCCCCCACATAGTAGCACCTTTCCTTGGGCCTGGAAATGGCTGATTTCCATGTGGAGAGTATCAAATAACTCCTCTTCAAAATATGGCAATTCTATTGGAGGTATGTAGATCGCACATAAGTAAACATCTTTTTTTGCTATTCCTATATTTTTATCTAATTTTAGCCATACGTGTGATTTTCCCTGTTTTATCGGTGAGATCTGTTTGTCCAGTTCTCCTTTATACCCACACCAAGATTCCCCCGGAGGTTCTGCCCTTGCGTGTCTTAGTGTTCTTTACTGAGGGCACAATGATTTCATGGTACATTGGAGGACAGTGGGTGGGCACGTCCTTTTGGCACCATGTTTCTGTTAACACAATTATATCAATGTCTTTTATAGCTTTTAGGAATTCAGGGTCTGTACTCTTCATCCCAAAAGTTCAGGAGCGGAGACCCTGGATATTCCAGCAGCTTATGTGGAAAGAACGCATTTATATAGTTCAAAAAACGAAATAAAATGGACCTATTTTGTGGGATGAGTGTGAAAACACTAGTTTCTCTCTCTCTCTCTCTCTCTCTCTCTCCCTCCCTCTCTCCCCCCCCACCCCCCTCTTCCAACAACAACATGCCCTCGAAAAAGCCTCGGCACCGCCGGGCACTTCAGCTAGTCCTATATATATAAATCGGTCCTTCTGTCTGTCTGTCTGTCCTTCTGTCCTTCTGTCTGTCTGTCTGTCTGCAGGTGTGCGTCTGGGCGGCTATGCGCGCGAAAGTTACAGGGCGTACCTACGCGTGCGTTACGTCGAAAGAAAGCTTACCTTTCCAAAACGGTTTTAAGCGTATTTACATTTCGGCCGGGCTAAAATCGCGCACGCGGTATCCGAAAACACCTTAACATTCCGCTCATTAGCATCTCATTATCCGCTCATTAGCGACAGAGTGACCTCGAGCTCGACCAATCGTACGCCGGCTTGCTGGCGTGTGCCGCCGGGCCAATCGGTGCGTGTGTGGGCGGGCTTTATCGTTCTGAACCGAGGTGAGTAGCCGCCATCTTGCTTCCATTCTTTTTCCTGCTTTCTGCGTCTTTCTTTTCAAATATACATTTCCAGCAAAATAAAATTGAATTTATTAAATTGTTTTAAAATAAATCACTCATTTGCAAATATTTTATCTAACCTGAAGATTCTTTTTCCGACCTTTCCCCGTTTTTTTCTTAGGCCTGAAAGCCTGGGGCCTTTCTTGCCCAGCCAGGCCCGAGCTAGGTAATTGGGCTGCTGCTAAGCTCCTCACCCCCCCGCCACACCGGTGTCACGTTACCCCGGGGCAACGGCGTCAGCCACGAGGGGTCAGGGTGCACGCGCAGCAGGAGCAGGTGAGACTCTGCTCCGCGCTCGGCTCGGGCGGGGGGGGGCGGGGATCTCGAGAGTGCGGATCTCGGCCTTGGTGAGCGGGAAGGGTTACCCCGGCAATGGGAGTGTGGGGGCAGCTGGGGCTTGGAGATCGAGGCTCTTGGGAGTGCGGGGCGTGCTCGGAGAGCGGGGCTCTCGGGAGTGCGGGGGCAGGGGCGGCTGGGGCTTCAAGAGCGGGGCTCTCGAGAGTGCGGGGCAGGGCGGCTGGGGCTTCGAGAGCGTGCTCTCGGGGAGTGCAGGGCGGGGCAGCTGGGGCTTCGAGAGCGGGGCTCTCGGGAGTGCGGGGCGGGGCAGCTGGGGCTTCGAGAGCGGGGCTCTCGAGAGTGCGGGACGGGGCGGGGCGGCGCGGCAGGGTTACCCCGGCAACCGGGCATGGCCGTCTCTCAGCCTCAAGCCCTCCCTTCCTCCCTCCCCCCCCTTCCCCTCCCTTCCCCCCTCCCCCGCCCTCCCTTCCCCCCTCTCCCCCTGCCCTCCCTTCCCCCCCTCCCCCGCCCTCCCTTCCCCCCCTCCCCCGCCCTCCCCCACCCGCCCGCCCCGCCGCCCCGCCCCCGCCCCGCCGCCCGACCCCGCCCCCCGCCCCCCTGCCTGCCTCCCCCCTCCCCCTCTTCCCCCCCGCCCCCCCCGGCCCCTCCCCTCTCCCCCGCCCCCCCCTCCCCCTCCCTTCCTTCCCCTCCCCCCTTCCCCCCTCCCCCTTCCCTCCCCCCCTCCCTCTTCCCTCCTCTCCCAGCCCCTCCCCCCTCCCCCCCTCCCCCCCTCCCCCTCCCCCCCCTTCCCCCCCCTTCCCCCCCCGCCCTCCCTCCCTTCCCCCTCCCCCCACCCCCCTCCCTTACCCCCGCCCCCCCCTCCCTCCCCCCCTCCCCCCCGCCCTCCCTTCCCCCCTCCCTTTCCCCCCCTCCCTTCCCCACCCTCCCTTCCCCCCCTCCCTTCCCCCTCTCTTCCCCCCTGCTCTCTTCCCCCCTGCTCTCTTCCCCCCCTCTCTTCACCCCCCTCTCTTCACCCCCCCTCTCTTCCCCCCCCGCCCTCTCTTCCCCCCGCCCTCTCTTCCATCCACCCGCGCTCTCTCTCTTCCCCCCAGTCGCTCTCTCTCTCTTCCCCACAGTCGCTCTCTCTCTACCCCCCAGTCGCTCTCTCTCTACACCCCAGTCGCTCTCTCTCTTCCCCCCCAGTCGCTCTCTCTCTCTCTCTCTCTCTCTCTCTCTCTCTCTCTCCCCCTCCCCCACCCCCAGTCGTGCTCTCTCTCTCTTCCAACAACAACATGCCCTCGAAAAAACCTTGGCACCACCGGGCACTTCAGCTAGTCTATATATATATATAAATCGGTCCTTCTGTCTGTCCTTCTGTCTGTCCTTCTGTCTGTCCTTCTGTATGTCTGTCCTTCTGTCTGTCTGCAGGTGCGCCTCTGGGCGGCTATGCGCTCGAAAGTTACAGGGCGTACCTACGCGTGCGTTACGTCGAAAGAAAGCTTACCTTTCCAAAACGGTTTTAAGCGTATTTTACGTTTCGGCCGGGCTAAAATCGCGCCCGCGGTATCCGAAAAACCTTAACATTCCGCTCATTAGCATCTCATTATCCGCTCATTAGCGACAGAGTGACCTCGAGGTCGACCAATCGTACGGCGGCTTGCTGCCGCGTGCGGCCGGGCCCTCCTACGGTCGAGTGACGGGACGATTGACCAATCCTACGCTTTGGTCACCTGACGGTCGACCAATCGAGGTGAGTAGCCGCCATCTTGATTCCATTCTTTTTCCTGCTTTCTGCGTCTTTCTTTTCAAATATACATTTCCACCAAAATAAAATTGAATTTATTAAATTCTTTTAAAATAAATCACTCATTTGTAAATATTTTCTCTAACCTGAAGATTCTTTTTCCTACCTTTCCCCGTTTTTTCTTAGGCCTGAAAGCCTGGGCCTTTCTTGCCCAGCCAGGCCCGAGCTAGGTAATTGGGCTTCTGCTAAGCTCCTCACCCCGCCCCCCCGTGTCACGTAACCCGGGGCAACGGCATCAGCCACGAGGGTCAGGGTGCGCGTGCAGCAGGAGCAGGTGAGACGCGGCGTCTCTCTCTGTTCCGCGCTCGGCTCGGGCGGGGCTCTCGAGAGTGCGGATCTCGGCCTTGGTGAGCGGGCTCTCGGGAGTGCGGGGCGGGGTGGCTGCGGCTTGGAGAACGGGGCTCTCGGCCGGGGGGGGGGCTCGGAGAGCAGGGCTCTCGGAGTGCGGGGCGGGCTAGGGGAGCGGGGCTCTCGGGAGTGCGGGGCGGGGCAGCTGGGGCTTCGAGAGCGGGGCTCTCGGGAGTGCGGGGCGGGGCGGTGCGGCAGGGTTACCCCGGCAACCGGTCGTGGCCGTGGCCTTCTCTCAGCCTCATGCCCTCCCTTCCTCCCTCCCCCCCCGCCCTCTCCCTCCCCCCCTTCCCCCTCCCCCTCCCCCTTCCCCTCCCCCTCCCCCTCCTTCCCCTCTCCCCTCTCCCCACTCCCCTTTTACCCCCTCCCCTTTTCCCCCCTCCCTTCCCCCCTCCCTTCCCCCCCGCCCCTCCTTTCCCCCCGCCCGCCCTCCCTTCCCCCCTGCGCCCTCCCTTCCCCCCCCGCCCTCCCTTCCCCCACCGCCCTCCCTTCCCACCCGCCCTCCCTTCCCCCCGCCCTCTCTTCCCACCCTCTGCCCTCTCTTCCCCCCACCCGCCCTTTCTTCCCCCAGTCTCTCTCTCTCTTCCCCCCAGTCGCTCTCTCTCTACCCCCAGTCGCTCTCTCTCTACCCCCCAGTCGCTCTCTCTCTTCCCCCCCAGTCGCGCTTTCTCTCTCTCTCTCCCCCCCCCCCAAGTCGCTCTCTCTATCTCTCTTCCAACAACAAACATGCCCTCGAAAAAAGCCTCGGCACCGCCGGGCACTTCAGCTAGTCTATCTATATATATAAATCGGCCCTCCTGTCTGTCTGTCTGTCCTTCTGTCCTTCTGTCAGTCTGTCTGCAGGTGTGCGTCTGCGCGGCTATGTGCTCGAAAGTTACAGGGCGTACCTACGCGTGCATTACGTCGAAAGAAAGCTTACCTTTCCAAAACGGTTTTAAGGCGTATTTACGTTTCGGCCGGGCTAAAATCGCGCCCGCGGTATCCGAAAAATCATAACATTCCGCTGATTAGCATCTCATTATCCGCTCATTAGCGACAGAGTGACCTCGAGGTCGACCAATCGTACGGCGGCTTGCTGCCGCGTGTGCCGGGCCCTCCTACGTTCGAGTGACGGGACGATTGACCAATCCTACGCTTTGGTGACCTGACGGTCGAGCTAATCGGTGTGTGTGTGTGGGCGGGCCTTATCGTTCTGAACCGAGGTGAGTAGCCGCCATCTTGCTTCCATTCTTTTTCCTGCTTTCTGCGTCTTCCTTTTCAAATATACATTTCCAGCAAAATAAAATTCAATTTATTAAATTCTTTTAAATAAATCACTCATTTGTAAATATTTTATCTAACCTGAACATTCTTTTTCCTACCTTTGCCCGTTTTTTTCTGAGGCCTGAAAGCCTGGGCCTTTCTTGCCCAGCCAGGCCCGAGCTAGGTAACTGGGCTGCTGCTAAGCTCCTCACCAACCCACCCCGGTGTCACGTTACCCGGGGCAACGGCGTCAGCCACGAGGGTCAGGGTGCGCGTGCAGCAGGAGCTGCTCTGTTCCGCGCTCGGCTCGGGCGGGGGGGGTGCGGGGCTCTCGAGAGTGCGGATCTCGGCCTTGGTGAGCGGGGAAGGGTTACCCCGGGCAACAGGAGTGCGGGCCCGGGCTGGGGCTTGGAGGGCGGGGCTCTCGGGAGTGCGGGGCGGGCTCGAAGAGCGGGGCTCTCGGGAGTGCGGGGCAGGCTTGAAGAGCGGGGGCTCGTGGGAGGTGCGGGGTGGGGCGGCTGCGGCTTCGAGAGCGGGGCTCTCCGGAGTGCGGTGCGGGGCGGCGCGGCAGGGTTACCCCGGCAACCGGGCCGTGGCCGTGGCCGTCTCTCAGGCCTCAAGCCCTCCCTTCCTCCCTCCCTCCCCCCGCCCTTCCCCTCCCTTCCCCCTCCCCCTCCCTTCCCCCCTCCCCATTCCTTCCCCCCCTTACCCCCTCCCCCTCCCCCCTCCCCCACCCTTCTCCCCTCCCCCTCCCTTCCCTCTCCCCCTCCCTACCCCACTCCCCTCCCTTCCCCCCTCCCCCTCCCCCTTCCCCTCCCCCTCCCCCTTCTTCCCCTCTCCCCTCCCCCCTTCCCCTTCCTCCCCCCCGCCCTCCTTTCCGCCCCCTCCCCCCTCCCTTCCGCCCCCTCCCCCCTCCCTTCCTCCCCCCTCCACCGCCCTCCCTTCCCCCCTCCCTTACCCCCCTCCCCCCCGCCCTCCCTTCCCCCTCCCTTCCCCCCTCCCCCCCGCCCTCCCCTTCCCCCCCGCCCTCCCACCCTTCCCCCCCGCCCTCCCTTCCCCACCCCTCCCCCCTCCCTTCCCCCCCGCCGTCCCTCCCCCCTCCCTTCCCCCCTTCCACCTTCCCCCCGCCCTCTCTTCCCCCCTGCCCTCTCTTCCCCCCCGCCCTCTCTTCCCCCCCGCCCTCTCTTCCCCCCCGCCCTCTCTTCCCCCCCACCCGCCCTCTCTTCCCCCCACCCCGCACTCTCTTCCCCCCACCCGCCCTCTCTTCCCCCATCCGCCCTCTCTTCCACCACCCGCCCTCTCTTCCCCCCAGTCACTCTCTCTCTATCCCCCAGTCGCTCTCTCTCTTCCCCCCCAGTTGCGCTCTGTCCTCTCTCCCCCCTGCACCAGTCGCTCTCTCTCTCTCTCTCTTCCAACAATAACATGCCCTCGAAAAAGCCTCGGCACCGCCGGGCACTTCAGCTAGTCTATATATATAAATTGGTCCTTCTGTCTGTCCTTCTGTCCTTCTGTCTGTCTTTCCTTCTGTCTGTCTGCACGTGTGCATCTGGGCGGCTATGCGCTCGAAAGTTACAGGGCGTACCTACGCGTGCGTTACGTCGAAAGAAAGCTAACCTTTCCAAAACAGTTTTAAGCGTATTTACGTTTCGGCCGGGCTAAAATCGCGCCTGCGGTATCCAAAAAACCTTAACATTCCGCTCATTAGCATCTCATTATCCGCTCATTAGCGACAGAGTGACCTCGAGGTCGACCAATCGTACGCCGGCTTGCTGCCGCGTGCGGCCGGGCCCTCCTACGGTCGAGTGACGGGACGATTGACAAATCCTACGCTTTGGTCACCTGACGGTCGACGGGCGGGCCTTATCGTTCTGAACCGAGGTGAGTAGCCGCCATCTTGCTTCCATTCTTTTTCCCTGCTTTCTGCGTCTTTCTTTTCAAATATACATTTCCACCAAAATAAAATTGAATTTATTAAATTCTTTTAAAATAAATCACTCATTTCTAAATATTTTATCTAACCTGAAGATTCTTTTTCCTACCTTTCCCTGTTTTTTTCTTAGGCCTGAAAGCCTGGCCTTTCTTGGCCAGCCAGGCCCGAGCTAAGCTCCTCAGCAACCACCCCCACCCCCCCCGACCCCGGTGTCACGTTACCCGGGGCAACGGCGTCAGCCACGAGGGTCAGGGTGCGCGCGGCAGCAGGAGCAGGTGTGACTCTGTTCCACGCTTGGCTCGGGCGGGGCGGGGCTCTCGAGAGTGCGGATCTCGCCCTTGGTGAGCGGGAAGGGTTTACCCCGGCAACGGGAGTGCGGGGCGGCTGGGGCTTGGAGAACGGGGCTCTCAGGAGTGCGGGGTGGCTGGGGCTTGGAGAGCGGGGCTTTCGGGAGTGTGGGGCAGGCTCGGAGAGCGGGGCTCTCGGGAGTGCGGGGCGGGGCGGCTGGGGCTTCGAGAGCGGGGCTCTCGGGAGTGCGGGGCTCTCGGGAGTGCGGGGCGGGGCGGCGCAGCAGGGTTACCCCGGCAACGGGGCATGGCCGTGGCCGTCTCTCAGCCTCAAGCCTCCCTTCCTCCCTCCCCCCCTTCCCCTCCCCTTCCCCTCCCCTCCCCCTCCCCCCCTTCCCCTCCCCCCTCCCCCCTTCCCCTCCCCCTCCCCTCCCCCCTTCTTCCCCCCTCCCCTCGCCCCCCCTTCTTCCCCCCCTTGCCCCCCTTCCCCTTCCCCCTCCCCCCTCCCTCCCCCTCCCCCTCCCTCCCCCTCCCTCCCCCTCCCTTCCCCCCTTCCCTTCCCCCCGCCCTCCCTTCCCCCCGCCCCCCTCCCCCTGCCCTCCCTCTCTCCCCCCCGCCCCCGCCCTCCCTCTCCCCCCCGCCCTCCCTCTCCCCCCCGCCCCCGCCCTCGCCTTCCCCCCCATCGCCCCCCTTCCTCCCCCCTTTCCCCCCTTCCCCCCCCCGCCCCCGCCCCCTCCCTTCCCCCCTGCCCCCGCCCTCCCTTCCCCCCCTTCTCCCCCTTCTCTCCCTTCCCCCTCCCCCTCCTCCCTTCCCCCCTTCCCCCCCTCCCTTCCCCCCCTCCCTTCCCCCCCTCCCTTCCCCCCTCCCTTCCCCCCCTTCCCCCCTCCCTCCCCCCCTCCCCATCTCCCTTCCTTCCCCCCCTCCCTTCCCCCCCTCCCCTTCCCCCCCCCAGTCGCTCTCTCTCTCTCTCTTCCAACAACAACATGCCCTCGAAAAAGCCTCGGCACCGCCGGGCACTTCAGATAGTATATACTTATAAAACATCTTAGGATATTCCTTTATTTTGCTCGCCAGTGTTATTTCATGGCCCCTCCTCGCCCTCCTAATTTCTTTTTTAAGTATGCCCCTGCACTTTTTATACTCCTCTAGGGCTTCCTCCGTCTTTAGTCTTTTGTAACTGCCAAAAGCCTCCCTTTTTCTCCCAATGCATTTTTGTATATCCCTTGTCATCCAAGGTTCCCTTTGCTTGTTGGTCCCACCCTTGACCTTTACAGGAACATGTTGGCGTTGTACTCTCTCTATTTCACTTCTGAAAGTCTCCCACTGCTTTGATGTGGATTTTCCTCTAAGTAGCTGCTCCCAGTCCACTTTGGCCAGATCCTGCCTTATCATATTAAAATCGGCCTTTCCCCAATTTAGAACCCTTATTTCCGGGCCGTCTTTGTCTTTTTCCATGACCATCTTAAATCTCACCGAATTATGGTCACTGTCGCCAAAATGCTCTCCCACTGACACTTCCACCACTTGCCCGGCTACATTCCCTAGAATTAGGTCCAGTACCGCCCCCTCTCTTGTAGGACTTTCTACATGTTGGCTCAAAAAGCTCTCCTGGATGCACTTTAAGAATTCTGCACCCTCTAAGCCTTTCACACTCTGACTATCCCAATTTATATTGGGGAAGTTGAAATCCCCCACTATTATTACTCTATTATTTTCGCACTTCTCTGACATTTGCCTACATATCTGTTCCTCTATCTCCCCCTGACTGTTTGGGGGCCTATAGTACACTCCCAGCAAAGTGCTTGCCCCCTTTTTGTTTTTAAGTTCTACCCATATGGCCTCATTAGAGGAAGCCGCTAATATATCATCCCTCCTTACAGCAGTAATTGATTCCTTAATTAATATTGCAACACCCCCTCCCCTTTTACACCCCCCTCTGTCTCGCCTGAAGATTCTATACCCCGGAATATTGAGCTGCCAGTCCTGACCCTCCCTCAACCATGTCTCCATGATAGCAACAATATCGTACTCCCATGTGTTCAACAACAACTTCAGTTCATCCACCTTATTTGCAAGACTCCTTGCATTAAAATAAATGCCTTCCAGCCTTGCCATATTCCCTTTTGCCTTCACATATTTGCTCTGCCTTCCCAGCTGACTTGTTTTTTCCTCCGTATTTGGCTGTAAATCACCCTCTACTATAGTTCCACTCTGTATCCCATCCCCCTGCCAAGTTAGTTTAAACCCCCCCCAGCAGTGCTAGCAAACCTCCCCGCAAGGATATTGGTCCCCCTCTGGTTCAGGTGTAAACCGTCCGACTTGTACAAGTCCCACCTTTCCCAGAAGCAGACCCAGTGATCCAGGAAACTAAAGCCCTCCCTCCTGCACCATCCCTTTTAGCCACGCATTCATCTGTTCTATCTTCCTATTCCTATACTCACTAGCACGTGGCACCGGGAGTAATCCAGAGATTACAACCTTTGAGGTCCTGCTCTTTAATCTTCTACCTAGCTCCCTAAATTCTTGCTGCAGGACCTCATCCCTCTTTTTACCTATGTCGTTGGTACCAATGTGGACCACGACCTCTGGCTGTTCACCCTCCCCCTCCAGAATGCCCTGCAGCCGCTCAGTGACATCCTTGACCCTGGCACCAGGGAGGCAACAAACCATCCTGGATTCACGTCTACGGCCACAGAAACGCCTATCTGTTCCCCTTACTATAGAATCCCCTACCACTATTGCTCTCCCACTCTTTTTCCCCCCTTCCTGGGCAGCAGGAGCACCCCCAGTGCCAGGAAGTTGGCTGCTGCTGCCTTCCCCTGGTGAGTCATCCCCCTCAACAGTATCCAAAACGGAAAATCTGTTTGAGAGGGGAATGGTCACAGGGGTCTCCTGCACTACCTGCCTGCTTCTATTGCTCCGCCTGGTGGTCACCCATTTCCTATCTTCCTGTGGCGGGGAGGTTTACCTGCGGTGTGACCAACTCACTAAACGTGTTATCCACAACCCTCTCAGCATCGTGAATGCTCAACAACCCATCCACCCGCAGCTCCAGCGCCTCAATGCGGTCTGCTAGTAGCTGCAGATGGATGCATCTCCGGCACATGCCTCACATATTCTCTACATGCCTGAATTGGTGCATCTGCATCAACACTGAAAAAGATCAACATCACCCAGGATCGATCAGGTGCTACTGGACACAGTATCCATCCTCTCTCTACTGGTGCACTGTGGCTACAGAATGTATCATCTACAGAATGAACTACTGTAACTCATCATGCTTATTACCACAGCACCTCTTCACCTTCCCCCTCTCCAGTCTCATCGTTCCTGCTCTGTACCAGTGTAGTTCATCTCCCTTATACCAGCCCATGTGGCTTGAAAACAGTCCCAGTTCTTATTAAAGTGCCAATATTATTTTTACGCCAAATTGTGTACCAGCCATTTATTTGCATCTTCAGGAGTAGATTTTGCCGAACCTGTCGGGAAGAAGGTTTTTGACCCGCCTACTTCGACGTCCAGCCAATCCACGCGATTTTCCTTTGATTGACCTTGTTGAGCCCGCCCAGCAGGCTCAGCAGGCCAATTAAGGGCCACCCAGCAACAGGTGACATCACAGACTGCAATTTCATCTGTCAAGAGTTCTTGACAGATGAAATATCAGTGTCTCACAGCTGTTTGAAGCTGTGAAACACTGACACTCTGAGTTCTGACATGAGTCATTCTGCACAGACTCAGTTAGAACTCTTACTGGCACTCAAAGCTGAAGGCTATCACTTTTGACAGATCGCAGCCGTTCAGCTTTAAGTGCCGGGTGAGTGATGCCGCTCCCGACGGCTACAGGAAGAAAGGCTGTTAAGGTAAGTACAGGTAAGTAAAATTTCTTTACACACTTTAGACTCACCAAACACACTTACCTTTGCACTCATGCACCCATCACTCACCTGAGCGCCGACATCGCGACCCCTCCAACTCCTTCAACCCGACGGCCCGCCGCTCCAACCTGGCGTGGTTTGGAGCCGTCGGGAAACCCACACGAAACCCCTCAAAATAGGGGTTAGGCTAAAAACTGCCTGTTAACTACCTGTTAACAGGCAGTTAATTGGCACTAATCCCTTCCCGCCTGGTTTCGGTGGGTCCCAGTGCGGGGCGGGTACCTGCCGCCCCTGAAACTTACGTGGGGCGGGGTTTTGGGCGGGATGGTGTCGGGACCCCCGAATTCAGGATTTCCCCCCCCCACATGCCTGAAACCCCACCTGATGGCGGCCCGAAAATCTAGCCCTCAGTGTTTCTGGGTAGTGTCTCCTTCAACAAAAATCAGACCTATACCAGAGAACATTACCCGGAGTTTTGAGGTGATCCACACATATATTTCTTTAACTCCTAATGTGATTTTCTCCTATGTGAACTATCACAAAACCTCTTGTTCTGCCCCGACAGTAGCACTTCAATGTGAATCTTGCCTGTCTCCGCCCCTACCTAAGCCCATCTGCTGCTGAAACCCTCATTCATGCTTTTGTTACCTCCAGACTCGACTATTCCAATGCACTCCTGGCCGGCCTCCCATTTTCCATCCTCCAGAACTCTGCTGCCCATATCCTGACTTGCACGATGTTCCGTCGACCCATCACCCCTGTGCTTGCTGACTTACATTGACTCCCGGTCCAGCAGTGCTTCGATTTTAAAATTCTCATTCTTATTTTCAAACCCCTCTATGGCCTCACCCCTCCCTATTTCTGTAACCTCCTCCAGCCCTATAACCCTCCAAGAACTCTGCGTTCCTCCAAATCTGACCTCTTGTGCATCCCTAATTTCCTTCGCCCCTCCATTGGCGGCTGTGCCTTCAGCTATCTAGGCCCTACATTAGATCATTAAATTGACATGGACAGGTACAGAAAATAATCAAAAAGGCTAATGGAATGCTTGGCTTTATATCTAGAGGTCTAGAATACAAGGAGGTAGAAGTTATGCTACAGCTATTCAAAGCCCTGGTCAGACCACACCTGGAGTACTATGTTCAGTTCTGGATACCACAACTTAGGAAGGTTATATTGGCCTTGGAGGGAGTGCAGCATAGATTTACCAGTGTGATACATGGTCCCCAAGGGTTAAGTTATGAGGAGAGATTACACAAATTAGGGTTCTATTCCCTGGAATTTAGACGGTTAGGGTTGATTGATTGAAGTTTCCAAGATATTAAGGGGAACTCATAGTGTTGTGGAAATGTGAATAAAATGGACGATGAATTGGCTTACAAAAATGGCTTCGCACAAGGAAAGTCTAGATTAGATTAAAGAGCAGCCCCAGCTTTGCAAAGTGCAAAGCTAGCAGAAAAGAGAGACACCTGCCCCAGCCTGCGGCCAAGTGTTAATGAGCAATAAAGGTCACTGAAAGGGCTTAACTGCTAGCTAGAAGGCGACTGACTAGCTATTGTGCGGTGCCCAATCATGATCCGGTACTTCAGGAAGGCATATGCAGCAGTGAGACAAGTCAGGACTTGCCCGCCAGACTGAAGACCAGATCATGGCCAAACTGAAAGGGCTTAAGTGATTCCCATTGGAGAACACTTGTTGCCAGGGAAGTGATGTAATGACCCTTGTCCCACTGTATAAAAGGGGCTTCCCTACCGGTATTCGCTCTTAGCCAGAAGACGTGTGGATCATCAAGAGAGTCAGACACCTCCCGGGGACGTAAATGCTGGCAACACATGCCTAACCCGGTGTGACTCTCGGGACACGAATGTACTGTAAAAGACCTCAATATACTGTGTGACCACTGCGAACAGTTGGAAGTAATAAAATGTTGTTTTAACTCTCCGAACCCTCGAGCCTGAAATCATTCTTCGTACTACGGAACTCAAGACGAGGACCAGGAAAACCCGGTTCTAACAGTGTAGATAGAGAGAAACTATTTCCGCTGGTTGGGGAGTCTAGGACTAGGGGACATAGCCTAAAAATTAGAGCCAGACCTTTCAGGAGTGAAGTTAGGAAACACTTCTACATGCAAAGGGTGGTAGAAGTTTGGAATTCTCTTCCACAAATGGCAATTGATGCTGGATCAATTGTTCATTTTAAATCTGAGATTGATAGATATTTGTTAACCAAAGGTATTCAGGGATATAGGGCAAAGGCCGGTATATGGAGTTAGGTCATAGATCAGTCATAATCTCATTCAATGCAGGATCAGGCTCAAGGGGGTAAAAAGCCTACTCCTGTACCTATGTTCCTTAAACTCTGGAATTTCCTCCCTAAACCTCTCCAGCTCTCTACCTCTCTCTCCTCCTTTAAGATGACCCGTAAAACCGACCTCTTTGACCAAGCTTTTGGTCACCTGTCCTAATATCTCCTTAAGTGGCTCGGTGGAAACTTTTGTCTGATAACACTCCTGTGAAGTGCCTTGGGAAGTTTTAAGTACATAAGAACGTAAGAATTCGGAGCAGGAGTAGGCCATACAGCCCATCGAGCCTGCTCCACCATCCAATAAGATCATGGCAGAACTTCTACATCAGCTCCATTTTCCTGTCCTATCCCCATATCAATGTTCCCTATAAGCTGCGCGGCCATGCGATTGTGCAGCTCGCTGCCAGTCCCACAAAGTCTGGGACCGGCTTTTCAATGTTACGTTTCGTGCATGCGCAAAACTGAGAACGAGCTGCGCAGCATCTTAAGGGGGCCATGCACCCCAAAAAAATTAGGGGGGACATTGCCCCATATCCCTTGATTCTCTGAGTGCCCAAAAATCTATCGATCCCAATCTTGAATATACTCATCGACTGAGCATCTACAGCCCTCTGGGGTAAAGAATTCCAAACATTCACAACACTCTGAGTGAATAAATTTCTCCTCATTTCAGTCGTAAATGGCCCAGCCCTTATCCTGAGACTATGACCCCTAGTTCTAGATTCTCCAGCCAGGGGAGACAGCCTCTCAGCATTTACCCTGTTAAGCCCTCTAAGAATGCTATACATTTCAATGAGATCACCTCTCATTCTTCGAAACTCCAGAAAATACAGGCCCTGATGTGGTCTCACCAAAGCCCTGTATAATTGCAGCAAGACTTCCTTACTCTTATACTGCAAACCCCTTGCAATAAAGGCCAACATATCATTTGCCTTCCTAATTGATTGCTTTACCTGCATGTTAACTTTCTGTGATTCGTGTACAATGACCCCCAAATCCCTCTGAATCCCAACATTTACTAGTCTCTCACCTTTTAAAAAATATTCTGCTTTTCCATTCTTCCTACAAAAGTGGATAATTTCACACTTCCCCACATTATACTCCATCTGCCACCTTCTTGCCCAATCACTTAATCGGTCTATATCCCTTTGCAGCCCCTTTGCATCCTCCTCACAGCTTACTTTCCCACCTAGCTTTGTATTGTCAGCAAACTTGATATATTACACTCAGTCCCCTCATCTAAGTCATTGATATAGATTGTAAATAGCTGAGGTCCAAACATTGAACCTTGCAGCACTCCAAAATGACACATTTATTCCTACTCTCTATTTTCTGTCATTAAACAATCCTCAATCCGTGCTAATATATTACCTCCACTCCCATAGAATCATATAATCATAGAATGGTTACAACACGGAAGAAGGCCATTCAGCCCATCAAGCCTGTGCCGGTTCTCTGCAAGAGCACTTCAGCTAGTCCCACTCCTCTGCCCTTTCCCCGCAGCCCGCTTGATTGGCACCCCATCCACCACCTTAAACATTCACTCCCTCCACCACCGGCGTACCTTGGCTGCAGTGTGTACCATCTACAAGAAGCATTGCAACAAATCACCAATGCTTCTTTGGCAGCACCTCCCAAACCCCCGACCTCTACCACCTAGAAGGACAAAGGCAGCAGGCGCATGGGAATGCCACCACCTCCATGTTCCCCTCCAAGTCACACCATCCTGACTTTGAAATATATCACTGTTCCTTCATCGCCGCTGGGTCAAAATCCTGGAACTCCCTCCCTAACAGCACTGTGGGAGTACCTTCACCACACGGACTGCAGCGGTTCAAGAAGGCGGCTCACCACCACATTCTCAAGGGCAATTAGGGATGAGCAATAAATGCTGGCCTTGTCAGCGACACCCAGATCCCGTGAACGAATAAAAGAAAACTCCAGTCCGAAAAACAACCGTTCACCATTACTCTCTGTTTCCTGTCACTTAGCCAATTTCGTATCCATGCTACCACTGTCCCTTTTATTCCGTAGGCTTGAACTTTGCTGGCAAGCCTGGCAAGATAAGGGAGTGAAGGGTTATGGGGAGCGGGCGAGGAATTGACTTTGAGCCCAAGATCAGCCATGATCTTATTGAATGGCAGAGCAGCCTCGAGGGGCCAAGCGGCCTATTCCTGCTCCTATTTCTTATGCTCTTATGTTCTTATTATATGGCACTTTGTCGAATGCCTATTGGAAATCCATATCAACCGCATTCCCCTCATCAACCTGTAGGATTCGCAAAATTGGACTTTATATTAATAAGGGTCAAATGGCAGAAGAGGCCGTGATTTTAAAGACTGTTTTAAAAGAAGCCCAGAAAAAGGGGCATACAAAATGGCCGCCATACCATGTGACCAGCTTATTGGAACACTTTAAAATGGTTCCTGCGCAACCTCAGACAGCTTTGTGGATTCAACCCACAGCAAGTTCTGGAAGCCGTTTCTGAGGGAACAAAACCAGACCCCCACATATACATATGGATTAGATGCAGATCCAGTCAAGATCAGCCTGGAGACAGAGGCCATCTAAATGTTGACCCAGACAAAAGGGGACAATTTCATATTCATGAGAACAGCACCCAGGACTAGATAACGAGATCAGCAGGACATTAAAAACAATGAAGGTCATTCCAGACCAGAGATGGGCCTTTACCGGCCATCAAAAACATTAAAAAATATAATAACTACCCCGCTATGCTCCCAGCCCACCAAAAGTTAAACAAAGACTAACCTGATTTTGGGCGGGAGACAGAAGCTTCTGGAAGAAAGGTATATCTGGAAGACTTTTTGGCAGTTGAGGCAAGCTTGAACACAGACACAGCTTCGGGAAGGAGCTTGAATCCGAACACTCAGAAGAAGAAGCAGGCACTCGGAGGAGGAAGAAGAACCAAGCCAACATCAAGAAGGCCGTCTCGAAGCCGGCATCCCGCCCCGGGGAAACACATCGGGAGATCATCGATCATCCCCGGGCCGTTGCCAGAACGAGAGGCCATCGACCCAACTTGGGAGAAGAAACAAAAAATAAAACCCCAAGAGAAGAAACCTTCCAGCCACCCTGGCTCGGGAGAAGAAATAAAAAGAAACTGAAGAAGCGATGGGAGCCAGCCCAAGGCTCCTCTGACCAGGGTCGAGCCGACGATCCTCGACCCCGCCGACATCCAGGCCCGCCGGTGTCCAGCCGCCCCCGGCCCCCACCTCAGGAGAGAGGTGTGGCGCAGCTCACAGGGGCTCCACGATCCACGTGGAGACGAAACGCCTGAAAGGACCAAACACAGACTCGATTTCAAAACCTTGCACTTCCTAGTGGGATTGGTGAGCATTTTTCTGGCCTTTCACAATCAGATCTAGATAGGTTTAATAAGGGGGTGGATTTAAGGGTACAATTAACATGAGTTGTTGTCCCTCGATGTTCCGTGTGTTTCCTTATTTCATGATGATTTTTGTAGAGTATAAGATGCCTGTATTTGCCTTAGTTAGTATCGTGTCGTTATGATTTGTTTTGTGTTTTTCCCTCCCATGTACTCTCTTATCTGCTTGCATTTGATTAGATATTTTTCCTTATGCAATAAAATTTCATTTTGTTTCATCAAACTTGGTCTACAAGAGTTTTCTCTACATTGTAGTTCCTGCCCCAAAGTCCAGAGTATAGAATCTAAGGGGCGAGTGGGTCGAACCACTCAAGGTTTTACTGTGCAAGAGAGAGAGGCCTCTAGAGAGAGAAAGCTCAGGGACATCTCTCAGGAAAACCCCTCACAAACCCTCTCTGTTACCTCATCCAAAAACTCGATCAAGTTGGTTAAATACGATTTGCCTTTAACAAATCTGTGCTGGCTTTCCTTAATTAATCCACACTTGTACAAGTGACTGTTAATTTTGTCTCTGATTATTGTTTCTAAAAGCTTCCCCACTACCGAGGTTAAACTGACTGGCCTGTAGTTGCTGGGTTTATCCTTACACCCTTATTTGAACAAGGGTTTAATATTTGCAATTCTCCAGTCCTCCGGCACCACCCTGGTTCTAAGGAGGATTGGAAGATTATGGCCAGTACCTCCACGATTACTTCCTTCACTTCCCTCAGCATCATAGGATGCATCCCATCCGGTCCTGGTGACTTACCTACTTGTGTACAGCCAGTCTTTCTAGTACCTCCGCTTTATTAATTTTTATCCCATCCAGTATCTCCTCTACCTCCTCCTTCACTATGTCTATGGCAGCATTTTCTTCCTTGTTGAAGTACTCACTTAGCACCTCAGCCATACCCTCTGCCTCCATACGTAGGTCTCCTTTTTGGTCCCTAATTGGCCCCACCCATCCTCTTACTATCTGTTTACTATTTATATGCCTACTAAAGGCCTTTGGATTGCCTTTTATGTTAGCTGCCATTCTATTCTCATACCCTCTCTTTGCCTGACTTATTTTCTTTTTTACTTCTCATCTGACCTTTTTATAGTTAGCCTGATTCTCAGATGTATTCTTGACCTGACATTTGTCATACACGCTTTTTTTCTGCTTCATCTTACTCTATATCTCTTTCGTTACCCAGGGAGCTCTGACTTTGGTTGCCCTACTTTTCCCCCTAGTGGGAATGTACCTCGACTGTACCCAAACTATTTCCTCTTTAAAGGCAGCCCATTGTTCCATTACAGTTTTGCCTGCCAATCTTTGATTCCAATTTACCTGGGCCAGATCCGTTCCCATCCCACTGAAATTGGCCTTCCTCAATTAAGTTTTTACTCTAGATTGCTCCCTGTCCTTTTCCATAGCTAATCTAAACCTTATGATACTGTGATCACTGTTCCCTAAATGTTCACCTACTGATACTTGCTCCACTTGGCCTATCTCATTCCCCAGAACCAGATCCAGCAATGCCTCCTTCCTCGTTGGGACAGAAACCTACTGATCAAGAAAGTTCTCCTGAATGCACTTTAGAAATTCTTCCCCCTCTCTGCCCTTTACACTATTATTATCCCAGTCTATATTAGGATAGTTGAAGTCCCCCATTATCAGTACTGTATAGTTCTTGCATCTCTCTGTAATTTCTCTGCAAATTTGCTCCTCCATATTTTTCCAACTAGTTGGTGGCCCATAGAATACACCTAGTAGTGCACTGGCACCTCTATTATTTCTTAACTCTAGCTATATAGATTCTGTCCTTGACCCCTCCAGGACACCCTCCCTCTCCAGCACTGTAACATTCTCCTTAACCAATACTACCACACCACCTCGTATCTTTCCTTCCCTATCTTTCCTGAACCCCTTATATCCAGGAATATTTAATACCCAATCCTGCCCTTTTTTGAGCCAGGTCTCCGTTATTGCCACAACATCATATTCCCATGTGGCTATTTGTGCCTGCAGCTCACCAACCTTGCTTACTATGCTTCGTGCGTTCACATACATACACTGTAAACCTATCTTAAACCATACTGTGTTCTCTCTTAGTCTGACCCCACCTAATACCTTACTATTTGTTACTTTAGTGCTATCCGTCCCTCCCAATCCTTTGTGCATTTTGTTTCTCCTTTTCTCTTTTCTAATGTTACATCCTGGTGCCCACCCCCTGCCAACTTATTTTAAACATTCCCCAAAAGCACTAGCACACCTTCCTGTGAAGATATTGGTACTGGCTCTGTTGAGGTGCAACTCATCTGGCCTGTACAGGTCCCACCTCCTCCAGAACCGGCCCCAATGCCCCAGGAATCTGAAGCCCTCCCTCCTGCACCATTTCTCCAGCCACTATCTCTGCTCTATCCTCCTATTTCTATACTCACTCACGTGTGGCACAGGAGTAATCCAGAGATTACTACCTCTGAGGTTCTGCTTTTTAATCTCTTTCCTAGCTTCCTAAAATCTGCCTGCAGGACCTCATCCCTCTTTCTACCTATGTTGTTGTCACTGTTTACAGCACTTCAATGCTGTGGAACACTGATAGCACAAATGTCAAAAGAAGTTTGGACTTGGTCCCTTTAAGGAAACCGACTGATGACGTGTCATGAAATGACATCACCGGACCCGCTTCCTCTAATTGGGCTGGGTAATGTGCTGGGCAGACTTAACAACACAATCAACGGAAAGTAATTTTACACAGTGGGATGGAGCCAGCAGCAGGGCCGTGACCTGCCACCGACATCGCCCGCCACAGACTCACCGAAGTAAGTAAAATCGCGGCCCTAGGGTGTAGGCCATCTGGGGCTAGAAATTCATCTGTTGAGTGCCACTCCGTCGCGCCATGAAATGGCGATAAAATGGCGGCTGTTGCTCTTTTGTCAGCTGGTGGTGGGTCCCATGCTGGCTGCCATATTGCTCTTCCCCTTTGTGCTGCCGGTAACTGGCAGCGCCCTGCAAAAAAATGGCGGCGTGGTGATGTCAATGTGAATTTTAACCCACTGGGTGCTAAGCATGCCAGGCTAACCTGGCGTGCAAGCAGGCTGACAGTGGCGATGTCTGCAGCTCTTAGAGGGACACACACATCATTCAGGTAAATTTGAATTTAAGGTTTGCACTGTTTTTTTTAATTTTATTGAATGGTGGCTTGCTGCAATAGATGTGAAAAGTGTTTTCGGTGTGTAGGGAGTGCTGCTGGATGCTTGCAAGGGCTCGGATGGTAAATGAAGGTCTTGAGAAGACAGAACATGCTGCAAATACTCAGCAGGTCAGGCAACATTCGTGGAGAGAAAAACAGAGCTCACATCTCAGGTTGACATGCTGCCTGACCAACTGAGTATTTCCAGCATTTTATGCTGTCATTTCACATTTACAACAGCCACTCGCAGAGGGAAGAGAAAGACGCAGAAGAGGAAGATGCAGAAGAGGAGGAAGCTGAAGAGGAGAAATCAGATGGAAGGATGCATCCCAGATAGTGCCTTTGTGGCCGGGATATCCAGGATGGAATCATCTGCCTGCGGTCTCACTGGCTGGGCAGGCTGCTTCTTCTTGTTGACCCATTGGCTGGGCAGACTGCATTTCTTGAGTGTATGAAATGAGGAAGGCACAAGGGTGGAGTTGTGCTGATGGGAGGGCGAGAAAGCAAGAGGTGCATGCCAGAAGGAGGATAACATATGAGGATACCAGCATTTTGCATCCTTTCAGCCTCGTCGCTGGCCAAGGGCTCAACCATGCCCCTGGAAGAATGGCCTGCACTGTCTCCTCCAAGGGGGTGAGGTGAGGCTAGGAATGGGAGATGTGCCTCATCATTGGTGCAGATTGTTGGTAGGTGAGTGATTGGGGGTTGTGCATTGAGCAGTGTGTGAGGCTAGTGGTGCAGTTGGTAGGAGACAACTTTTGAAGATGCATTCACTGACCTTGACCAGTGGTCTGAGGTCATGAAGCTTCTTTGGGCACTGGAGCCAGGAGGTGGGGGCAACACTACTGGCAGTGATGGCCTTAATGATGTACTCCCACATCATTATTTCTGGAGGGCCTCCTGACCCCTGTAGGTAGAGGGCCGCTCTTGCAGTGCTTACCCCCTTCACAAAGCTGGAGTGCTGCATGTGAGATCCTCAGTGCACCTTCCCTGGCTTGCTGAGCCATTTGTGTTAGTGCTGAGACAATTTTCCCAATTGTTGCGGTTAGGAAATTAATTCAGCTTTAACAGCTGAATATTCACATTTGGAACTTCTTTTAAACATTGAATATTTCTTAAAAGGCAGAAAGGGCTGAAAAATATATTGATTCACAGCATTTTATTTTTGTATTGCTTCAGTGTGCATGGCCCCTTTAATTCTCATACCTCTTCATTACCCCCAGTTCCCTGCGAGCTCCACAGCTTCACTCCCAGAGGCTGTGGGAAGCTGCTACACCGGACTTGGGCAGAAATTTCATCCCGGCTCCCTCCATCAATGCCACCAGGATTGCATTACATGGAAAGTGAGCTCTGCGCCCACTATCTCCTTGCTCCCCAGACCAATTTCACTCGTTTAGCGTTGCGGCCATTTCCAACGGCTGTTAAGTGCCTGGCAACTTTGCTGATGAACACAAATTTTTCCCCCAGGGGATTTGTCAGTTTTTAGTCCCATTAATATCTTTCTACTTATATCTTAATACTTTTTCTTTACTAATATTAATTACTAATATTAATTAATTTAAGTTTCTCACTCTCGTTAGACCCTTTCCAATATGTTCTTTGTGTCTTCTACTGTGAAGACAAACACAAAATATTTGTTTAACATCTCTGCCATTTCCTTATTCTCCATTATAATTTCTCCTGTCTCTGCCTGTAAGGGACCCACGTTCACTTTTAGTAATCTCTTCCTTTTTACATAATTGTAAAAGCTCTTATAATCTGTTTTTATATTTCTTGCTAGTTTACTCTGATATTCTATTTTCTCCCACTTGATCGATTTCTTGGTCATCCTATGCTGATTTTTAAAACCCTCCCAATCTTCAGGCTTACCAACACTCTTTTTGGCAACATTATAAGCTTCTTCTTTTAATCTAATACTATCCTTAACTTTTCTAGTTAGCCATGGCTGCACCACCTTTCCATTGGATTTTTTATTCCTCAAGGGAATGTATATTCATTGAGATTTATGAATGATTTATTTAAATGTTTGCCATTGCTTATCTACCATCATATCTTTCACTCTAAGTCCCCCGTCTACCTCAGCCAACTCGCCCATTATTCCTCCGTAATTGGCTTTGTTTAAATTTAAGACCCTAGTTTCAGACTTAACCACATCATTCTCAAACGTAATATGAAATTTTATCATATTACGATCACTCTACCCCAGAGTATAAGATTTTTAGTATATGATTATTAATTAACCCTGTCTCATTTCACAATATTAGATCTAAAATAGCCTGTTCCCTAGTTGGTTCCTTGACATATTGTTCTAGAAAACTGTCTTGAATGTATTCCATGAACTCATTCTCCAAGCTACTTTTGCCAATTTGGTTTGCCCAGTCTATATGAAGATTAAAGTCCCGCACGATTATCCTTGTTACATGCTCCTCTAATTTGCTGATTTCTACTCTGTTCAACACTATGATGACTGTTAGAGGGCCTATAAATTATTCCCACCAGTGTTTTCTGACCTTTGTTATTTCTTAGCTCCACCCATACTGAGTCTACATCCTGATTTTCTGGGCTAAGATCCTTTCTCACTACTGCCTTTATCTCATCCTTTATTATCAGAGCTACCCCACCTCCTTTTCCATTTTGTCTATCTTATCTAAAAGTCAAGTACCCTGGAATATTTAGTTCCCAACCTTGGTCACCTTGCAATCATGTTTCAGTAATGGCTACCAGATCAAACCCATTTATCTCTATTTGTGCCATTAATTCATCTATCTTGTTACGAATGCTTCGTGCATTCAGATATAGCGCCTTTAATTTTAACTTTTTAATGGGCCTGAATTTGCTGTCATAGGCTTCCCATGAGCGAATGCCTCTAAACCACAAGAAAAGTACAAACCTACCTGATGGTCCCAGAGGTTCATAGACTCGTGCTCCTGGGCCTCTATGTGTAATGGCGCACGTGGTTCACAAGTGCCCCAGGGATCATGTGTGCCAAACCAACCAATCAAAAAGGGGATTCCCCATTATGCTTATGGGGATTCCATTTACATACAGAATCCCCATAAGCATGAATAGGAATCCCCTAAAAAAGACAATTACACACCAGTTAAGTAAAAATAAATCATTACATGTTCAAAATTAATTAAAATACAATTAAATTAAACATTTAAAACTAAAATTTAATTAAAAAAAAAATATATGTAAACGTTTTAAAGGGCTAAAAATAACCTAGAGATAATTTTAAAGTTTTTTCTGTTTAAATAATTTTTAAAAATTATTTTAATATTTATTTAAACTCTTACACCCTACACCTGCTTTTACCAGGCGTATGAGTTCCACCGGCATTTGCAGGGCAGTAGTAATAGCCCAACTCTCTGCCAGTGAACGCCCATTTCTCAAAGGCTGAGGCTCCTCCACTACTGCATCTGCATTCTCCTTACCTGCCTGAGTCACAGTCACATCTTCCTGTCCCTGACCACTAACCAAATCTGAACCACTACCTAACCTAAGGGGTGTGACTGCCTCCTGGGTCAAAACATCCAGGTAACTCTCCCCCTCCCTGATGCATCGCAATGTCTGTACCTCAGACTCCAGCTTCAGGATAAAGGCACGCTGGCCCGATTATGCAAAATTCATTTTTATAGAACCTTCTGCTACTGTTGTTGGACTGTCCAGTCTCTCATAAGGTATAAGCTGCTTAGAGCAAACAATACAATATCAGTTTTTCTATAAACAGACTTTCAGTTTCCCTCTAAAAATGAAATGGTATTTGTGGATGTCACCCAGAAACAAGCACTGACAATAGCAGATCATCCTATTTGGTTCTCAGCAGAAACTCTGACTTTGTCACATGTCCCTGAATTCTCGCCCCAGCTGCCCACTCAGTCTAAACAGCGCAGGTGTTCTGTTTGACCCTGTGCTTATCCAACCCAACATCAACACCGCCCAATTTCACATTGACAAATCACCAACTCCATACCTACTTCACCCCACCACCACTCACCCATGCCTTTGTTAGCTACAGGATCTATTTCTCCAATGCACTCCTCATCAGCCTCCTGAGTTCCCTCTTACGCAAACTTATCCTGAACTCTGCTGGCTGCACCCTATCCCTTATTGCATTCACCTCACTCATCTTCCTCGCCCCCAATCCCTAAATGCATCATTTTCAAAATACTCATCCTCTCAAGAATCGTGCTGTTGGTGACATAAAATACCCTCTGGAAGCCAGTTAGGACACAAAATCTTGGTTGGGCAGCTGCTGGCTCTCTGCCTTAGGAAAGTAGGTATTAAGGAAGCTTCATTAGTCATGGATCAGTGACCTCCGGTGTGGTTAATGGAAGTCTCCCTCTATAAATCAACCACTGGGGCAGGGAACGCACCAGGATTATAGAAGTTCATTGTTGTGGTGACCGTCATAGCTAATTGTAAAGCAAGTGCAATTGCAAAGGAGGACTAACTGAGTCTGTAAGCAACTGATAGCATACACCAGTGAGAACCTCTCCACTGAGCCAAAATAAATCAATACAGGCACTATTTCAGGTTACGGCCAAGTGATTATCCTTTTGTCAGTACAGGATATTCTTTGGAAAGGACAACACTTCATCCTCCACATGTTCCGTGGATCCTTCAGTTATTCCCCTCCTGCTGTACAGCAGCTGCTCTTCAAAATGGAGATCCCACTAACACATTTAATGTGTGTGAAAGTTGTTTGTGAGTACTATGAAACCTACATTCATTGTAATTTGGAACATGTGTGATATTAGTATTCGAGGTAGAAAATGGTTAGTGGGTTTAGTGATTTTTACAACTTAGCAATGAAGAAAGAAAAAAACTTGCATTTATATAGCACTTTTCATGACCTCAGGATGTTCCAAAGGCCTAGAAATTCGGTATAGCCATGTTTCGGGCGCTAGTCCTGGCGATGCGCAAAGTTTAGCGCCAGGCGCAATTTAGCGCCACCTAGCGCAATATTGGGTTGCAGCACCCCTAAAGGTGATTGCGGCGCTAAATCATGCGCTGCACGCTAATCTTAAGGCGCAAACCCGGCAGCGCAACCCAATTTCACGGCGGCGGGGCACAGCGAGGGTGCTGGCAATAATCACTTTCCCTGAGACACACTGGCGCCGGCCAGATCTTAAAGGGGCAGGTCAATTGGCATCACCAGACACACTCACTGCCTTGTTGGCCTTCAAAGCGGTGGGAGCCTATCTGTGGTGCACCAGCCTAGCAAGACATGGAAAGGGTGAGGCAGAGGGTGGAACGCCTCACTGATGGGGCATTGGATGCTTTGGTTGGCGCAGTGGAATCAAGGCCAAGGATGGCCGGAATGTGATTTACGTTTTGGACAGTCTCCCGAGTGTGAGAAGCAGTTATGTGTCAGTGTATTAGTTTTGCTTTCTGTTGCCAAAGCTTTCTCATGTTTGAAGGAACCACATTTTGTGTAATGAAACACTTTCTTCATTTACAATGGCCATGCCTGCTATTTACATGCATCATGCCCTTCACAGGCTTGGGGGTATCAGACCGGTTCCATTCCTGTCCTTGGAATGGCACCAAGCATTCCGTGAGAGGGGCCTAGAAGGTACTTCTGATCAGCCTCTGATACGCAGCCTGAGAAGAGCCGCTCGCATAGAAGTTCTGGCCAGCAGGCATCTTCTCAGCCACCGACAGAGATGTCCTGCACCTTATCTGAGGCTGCAGATCTGGCTGAAGCAGCTGGCACAGCTCAGTCACCACCTCCTTTCTAAATCGCAGCCTTCTGTCACACTCCTCCTCCAGCATGTTCATGTAGGAAAACTGCTGTCGGAAAACCCTGCCAGCGTAAGGTCTGCTGTGGCGACGTCTGTTGGAATTCCTCCATCTGGCCATGCCCGCCCCCCTCTCCCAGCGTCTCAGTGCCCTTTCCAGATGATTCAGCAGCAGGACGTTCCCCTCCAATGCAGCCTCCATAATAAGTGCCCACAGGAAGGTTCCCTGTTGTCAAGGCTCACCAACAGCAAGGTGATGGTCAGAAGGCTGAAGATCGCCTGCCTGCGCTGGCTCAGTGGTCAAATGACTCTCAGTGTGCAGCTCAGCAACTCTTTGTAGCTCTCGAAGAAGTTGTGCTCCAAAAATGGCTGCCGCTTTTAAACCACACCAGTCCCCTTTAAATAACGCTCCTCCAGCCCAAGAGCGACTTGGTAAGGTCCAGGTAAGCTGTCACTATTAGCGCCAGGTGCTACGGAGGGGGGGCGCCACTGAATTTCCAGTCCAGGGCGCCCAAAAGGCGTTGCACACTCAAATGATGTCATAATCAGCCTGCGCCCATGAGCCGGCGCTAAGATTTAGCACCGGCGCTAAATGCACGCTCAATATGGGGCGAGGCGCCTTGCGCCCGCCCGGAAATTGGCTAGCGCCCCACTTCTCGGCCTCTTTAGGCGTTAATCGGTGGCGTTAACAACCAAATTTCTCCCCCAAAGTGTTTTACAGCCATGAAGTATTTTTGAAGTGTAGTCACTATTGTAGGAAATGCAGCAGGCAATTGTAAATAATTTAACCCTTTTTAAATAATCTATAGAAACATAGAAACATAGAAGATAGGAGCAGGAGTAGGCCATTCGGCCCTTCGAGCCTGCTCCGCCATTCAATGTGATCATGGCTGATCATCCAAATTCAGTACCCTGTCCCTGCCTTTTCCCCATATCCCTTCATCCCTTTAGCCTCAAGAAATATATCCAACTCTTTCTTGAATATATTTAATGAACTAGCCTCCACCGCCCTCTGTGGCAGAGAATTCCACAGGTTCACCACTCTCTGGGTGAAGAAATTCCTCCTCATTTCAGTCCTAAATGGATTACCCCTTATCCTTAGACTATGACCCCTGGTTCTGGACTCCCTGGCCATCAGAAACATCCTTCCTGCATCTAGTCTGTCCAGACCTGATAGAATTTTATAGGTTTCCATGAGATCCCCTCTCAATCTTCTAAACTCCAGTGAGTATAAGCCCAATCGACACAATCTCTCCTCATACGTCATTCCTGCCATCCCAGGTATCAGCCTGGTGAATCTTCGCTGCACTCCCTCCATGGAAAGAACGTCCTTCCTCAGGTAAGGTGACCAAAACTGCACACAATACTCAAGGTGCGGTCTCACCAAGGCCCTGTACAACTGTAGCAAGACATCCTTGTTCCTGTACTCGAACCCTCTTGCTACGAAGGCCAACATACCATTTGCCTTCTTAACCGCCTGCTGCACCTGCATGCTTACCTTCAGCGACTGGTGCACAAGGACACCCAGGTCTCTTTGCACTTCCCCTTCTCCCAATCTATTGCCATTCAAATAATAATCTGCCTTCCTGTTTTTGCCACCAAAGTGGATAACCTCATATTTATCCACATTATAGTGCATTTGCCATGTTTCTGCCCAATCACCCAACCTGTCCAAATCGTACTGGAGTTTCCCGACATCCTCCTCGCAGCTTACCCTCCTGCCCAGCTTTGTGTCGTCTGCAAATTTGGAGATATTACATCCAATTCCCTCGTCCAGATCATTAATATATATTGTGAACAGCTGGGGTCCTAGGACCGATCCTTGCGGTACCCCACTAGCCACTGCCTGCCACTTGGAAAACGACCCATTTTTTCCAACTCTTTGCTTTCTGTCCGCCAACCAGTTCTCTATCCAAGTCAATACCTTGCCCCCAATCCCATGTGCCTTAATTTTGCACGCTAATCTCTTGTGTGGGATCTTATCGAAAGCCTTCTGAAAGTCCAAATACACCACATCCACTGGTTCTCCCTTATCTATTTTACCAGTTACATCCTCAAAAAATTCCAGTAGATTAGTCAAGCACGATTTACCTTTTGTAAATCCATGTTGACTTTGTCCGATCCTGTCACTACTTTCCAAGTGCTCTGCTATTACATTTTTATAATAGACTCTAGCATTTTCCCCACTACCGATGTCAGGCTTACCGGTCTATAATTCCCCACTTTTTCTCCACCACCTTTTTTGAATAGTGGGGTAACATTAGCTACCCTCCAATCCATGGGTACCGTTCCAGAGTCTATCGAGTTCTGGAAGATGACCAGTAATGCATCTACTATCTCGAGGGCCACTTCCTTAAGTACCCTGGGATGTAGACCATCAGGCCCTGGGGATTTATCGGCCTTCAGTCCCATCAATTTTCCTAACACCATTTTCCTACAAATACTGATTTCTTTCAGTTCTTCTCTTTCATCAGACCCTATGTTCCTCGGCATCTCTGGGAGGTTATTTGTGTCCTCCTTTGTGAAGACAGAACCAAAGTATGTATTTAGTTGGTCTGCCATTTCCTTGTTTCCCATTATAAATTCCCCTGATTCTGACTGTAAAGGCCCTATGCTTGACTTCACTAATCTTTTTCTCTTCACATATCTATAAAAGCTTTTACAGTCAGTTTTTATGTTCCCTGATAGCTTACTCTCATATTCTATTTTCCCTTTCTTAATTAATCCCTTTGTCCTCCGTTGTTGACTCCTAAACTGCTCCCAATCCTCAGGATTATTGCTTTTTCTAGCCAATTTATATGTCCTCTCCTTGGATCTTATGCTATCCCTAATTTTCCTTGTTTGCCACGGTTGAGTCACCTCTTTTGTTTTATTTTTATGCCAAACTGGGATGAACAAATTGTGTTGCTCATCCATTCGGTCTTTGAATGTTTGCCATTGCCTATCCACCGTCAACCCTTTGAGCGCCATTCCCCACTCAATCCTACCCAACTCGCTCCTCAGACCATCGTAGTTTCCTTTATTTAAATTGAGGACCCTTGTCTCTGAGTCAACTACTTCATTCTCCATCTTAATGAAGAATTTGATCATATTATGATCGCTCCGACCCAAGGGGCCTCGTACAACAAGATTGCTAATTAATCCTTTCTCGTTACATAATACCCAGTCTAAGATGGCCTGATCTCTGGTTGGTTCCTCGACATATTGGTCCAGGAAACCATCCCGTAAACACTCCAGGAATTCCTCCTCCACAGTATTGTTACTAATTTGGTTGGCCCAATCTATATGTAGATTAAAGTCACCCATGATGACTGCTGTGCCCTTATTGCACGCTTCTTTAATTTCCCTTTTAATGCCATCCCCAACCTTCACCTTACTGTTTGGAGGTCTATATACCACTCCCACTAATGTTTTTTTCCCCTTAGTATTTCTCAATTCTACCCATACAGATTCCACATCATCAGAGCTAATATCCTTCATTCCAATTGTATTAATCCCTTCTTTCACCAGTAATGCTACCCCACCTCCCTTTCCTTTTTGCCTATCTTTCCTGAATATCGAATACCCCTGGATGTTGAGTTCCCAGTCTTGGCCATCCTTGAGCCACGTTTCTGTAATCCCAACCAAATCGTATTCGTTTACCTCTATTTGCGCAGCCAATTCATCCACCTTATTACAAATGCTCCTCACATTAAGACACAAAGCCTTCAGGCTTGTTTTTTTAACGCTCTTAGACCTATTAGAATTATTATTTACTGTGGCCACGTTTGATTTAAACCGTTGATTTCTCTGACTGCCACTTTTGTTTTTCTCCTTCCTATCTTTTGCTTTTATCCCTGTTTTCCTTTCCTCTGTCTCCCTGCTCAGGTTCCCAACCCCCTGCCATTTTAGTTTAAACCCCACCGAACAGTGCTAGCAAACCTCCCCGCAAGGATATTTGTCCCGCTCTGGTTCAGGTGCAACCCGTCCGACTTGTACAAGTCCCACCTTTCCCAGAAGCAGGCCCAGTGATCCAGGAAACTAAAGCCCTCCCTCCTGCACCAACTCTTTAGCCACGCATTCATCTGCTCTATCCTCCTATTCCTATACTCACTAGCACGTGGCACCGGGAGTAATCCAGAGATTACAACCTTTGAGGTCCTGCTCTTTAATCTGCTACCTAGCTCCCTAAATTCTTGTTGCAGGACCTCATCCCTCTTCCTACCTATGTCGTTGGTCCCAATGTGAACCACGACCTCTGCCTGTTCACCCTCCCCCTTCAGAATGCCCTGCAGCCGTTCAGTGACATTAGTTATATCATTCCTGTTGTACTAAATATGCTGTATGACCGCAATATTTTACAGCAGCTTTTAAACTAATATGATATTGCAATAAGAGACCAACACTAAGACTATTGCTTAAATAATAGATTTAAAGGGGGGAAAATTCAATTGTTTGCGCCTCCCGTTAGCGCCTTAAGAGGGCGCTAATGGGGCGCAAAGCAACTAGCGCCCGGGTGCGGCGATGTTTGCGCTGCACGCGAAATTAACCAGACATTTTGTGGCGGCGCTAAACACTACCGCCACGATCTCCTGCGGCGGCAGATCGTGACGTCAGTCGAGTGTGCATCGCCCCGTTAGCGCCCCGGACCGCATATTGAGTGGGGCCCCCTGCCTCACCGCCTGCCGCTAGCAACGACAGGTTGAGGGGACCATTTTGCAGTCAGGAAGGGACTGGGGGAGCGCTACTTAAAGGCAACCACTTCCTGCCTTTTTTTGTTGGTGACATTTTTGCACCACGCATTCTGAGAGAGAGAGAGAGAGGGGGGGAGAAATTCGGTTGTTAACGCCACCGATTAACTCCTAAAGAGGCCGAGAAGTGGGGCGCTAGCCAATTTCCAGGCGGGCGCAAGGTGCCTAGCGCCTCGCCCCATATTGAGCATGCATTTAGCGCCGGCGCTAAATCTTAGCGCCCGCTCATGGGCGCAGGCTGATTATGACGTCATTTGAGTGTGCAACGCCTTTTGGGCGCCCTGGACCGGAAATTCAGTGGCGCCCCCCTCCGTAGCGCCTGGCGCTAATAGTGACAGCTTACCTGGACCTTACCAAGTCACTCTCGGGCTGGAGGAGCGTTATTTAAAGGGGCCTGGTGTGGTTTAAAAGCGGCAGCCATTTTTGGAGCACAACTTCCTCGAGAGCTACAAAGAGTTGCTGAGCTGCACACTGAGGGCCATTTTACCACTGAGCCAGCGCAGGCAGACGATCTTCAGCCTTCTGACCATCACCTTGCTGTTGGTGAGCCTTGGCAACGGGGAACCATCCTGTGGGCACTTATTATGGGGGCTGCATTGGAGGGGAACGTCCTGCTGCTGAATCATCTGGAAAAGGCACTGAGATGCTGGGAGAGGGGGGCGGGCATGGCCAGACGGAGCAGGGCCAACAGACGTCGCCACAGCAGACCTTACGCTGGCAGGGTTTTCCGACAGCAGTTTTCCTACATGAACATGCCGGAGGAGCAGTGTGTCAGAAGGCTGCGATTTAGAAAGGAGGTGGTGACTGAGCTGTGCCAGCTGCTTCAGCCAGATCTGCAGCCTCAGATAAGGTGCAGGACATCTCTGTTGGTGGCTGAGAAGATGCCTGCTGGCTTGAACTTCTACGCGAGCGGCTCTTCTCAGGCTGCGCTTCAGAGGCTGATCAGAAGTACCATCTAGGCCCCTCTCACGGAATGCTTGCTGCCATTCCAAGAACAGGAATGGAACCGGTCTTGTTGTGTATGTACCTTTAAGGGAATAACTGGCCTCAGACTGCAGTACCGGCAGTGACCACCCCTGTATAAAAGGCCCTAGCAGGCTTCTGTAGTTTCAGTTTCCAGTTGTCTCCATTCAGTAAAGACTTGTTATAATCAACTCCTGCAGTCTGTGTCTCAATTATACACGGACACAATACTGGCGACGAGCAAGAAACGAACTTACCTGCAACTCGGCAGCACCTCAGGCGACGTTATTGAAGGTCGGAGACAGAAGAAAGAAAAAAAAAATAATCCAAAGAAACTCGAGAAACGGGCGTCGACCGTGGGCAACCGCCCTCCAAATCATCGGATTGAAAAATTGCAGGAGAGAGTGTCGAGAGCCAGGCTTGGTCTCCAGTCTGTGATTTCCCAGCTAATAGGGCTGGTGGCAGGTAGTGCACTGATCCTTTGTGGGCTGCGGCAGGCTAGAGCTCGATCGGGTGGCTCTGCAACGGGGCCGGTCAGCGAGTCGGGAAGCAAAGAGAGAGAGAGAGGGTGGAGCACACAGGGCGCAGCCGGTGCTTCACAGCCGGGCAGCGTTCGGACCTAAGAAGAGGGAGGGAAGTGTCCCAGAGGGTCTGCTCCACGATGGGAACAGTTCTTCAATTAACGGAGCAAATATTGAAGCGCGATAGAAAAATAAAAATACCGCGGAGAGCGGCATTGGCAGCAGCGATCGGGGAGGCGTGAAGACCATAGGGCGTCGCCATTACAGGATAGTAAAATAAATATAATCGCCAGCAACAGCGTTGGCAGCAGCGGCAGTGGCGGGAAAGCGCAGGAGGCGCCATCTTAACTCGGCGGGGAAGAAGGAAAAGCGCGGGAGGCGCCATCTCAGATTTTCAAGATGCCAAAGACTGGCAATATCACTGCCTTCGATAATGCAATAGAAGACTGGACCACGTATGTGGAAAGAGTCGAGGTATATTGCGAGGCAAACGAAATAGCCGATGAGAAAAAGGCATCGGTATTGCTAAATTTAATGGGCGCAAGAACGTACGGCCTATTGTGGGACCTGATTACTCCAGCCAAACCGAAGGCGAAGAGTTTTAACGAAATTGTTGCTATCCTATAGGAACACCTAAATCCTACACTGCTGCTGATAGCAGAAAGATTTAAAATCTACAGGAGAAATCAGCATAAAAATGAGAGCAATGCTGATTACCTTACGGAACTACGCAAGCTATCAAAGCACTGCCAGTTCGGAGCAGGACTGGCAGATACCTTACGGGACAAATTTGTCGGTGGACTCCTGAGTGAAGGAACCCAGAGGAGGTTACTCTCAGAGAAAGAGCTGACGCTAGATAAGGCTTTCAGCGTGGCAGTATCGTACGAAGCAGCAGCAAGGGGAGCTGCGGAAATACAACAAAAGCCACAGGAATACGGCACCCACGAAATGACACAGGGATTTGCAAAATGTTATCGCTGCGGCAGAACAAACAATGACCAGAAGGACTGCTGGTCCAAGGACAAAATATGCAGGCAATGTGGAAAGATGGGACACATTGCACGAGTTTGCAGGTCTGGGAAGAAGACCAACGACAACAAAAAGGCTACTAAGGAACCGTACAGGAAAGTACAAAAGATGACGGACAGTAGTTCCGAAGACCAGATGAGCGATAGTGAATCCGGGAACAAGAGACTAAGCTGTCTCAAACTTCACAACGTAATCGCAAAAGAGGATCACCGAACCATTTGGGTCACCCTCACAATAGCAGGGTCCCAAGTCAAAATGGAATTGGATACAGGATCAGCTCTAACCATCATGAATCGACGAGACTACGAGCGGCTATTCTCACACATACCCTTGAGAGAGATATCCATTGTCTTGAGGACGTATACTGGGCAAAAAGTATACCCCAGAGGAAAAATAAGGGTGCCTGTCGAATACAACGGCAAGAAAATACAGAAATTGTATCTCTACATTCTGCAAGATGGTGGACCACCGTTATTGGGACGCGAATGGATCAGAAAGATAAGTTTAGACTGGCACTCCATTCAGGCACTGACGGTGGCTGGTAAAAAGGATGACGACGTCACTCCTGGATGATTGTCAACAATCTTAGCTGACGCCAAAGAGGTATTTCAACAAGAACTGGGCACTCTTAAAGGCATAACCGCCTCGATAAAAATAGAGGAGAATGCAATTCCCAAGTTTTTCAAAGCAAGACCGGTACCATATGCAATTCGCCCAGCCGTCGAGGCAGAGCTGGAGAATCTGGAGAATGCAGGCGTGTTATCTAAGGTAGACTGGAGCGAGTGGGCGACACCCATCGTTCCTGTCATGAAGAAAACATTAAACAATAAGTCTGAGGAGCCAAGGAAGGTTCGCATCTGTGGGGACTTCAAGGTGATGGTGAACCCAGTCCTTCACACAGTACAATATCCTCTTCCAAGGATAGAAGATATCTTCGCCTCACTATCTGGAGGGAAGCGTTTTACAAAAATTGACCTAGCACAAGCATATTTGCAGATGGAGGTTGAAGAATCCTCTAGGAAGTATCTCACGATAAACACTCACAAAGGTCTTTACCAATATAATCGACTGGTATTCGGAGTAGCATCAGCTCCGGCGATATGGCAAAGAGCGATGGAACAAGTCCTGCAAGGGATTCCGGGGACTCAGTGTTACTTGGACGACATCCTAGTGACAGGTGAAGATGACAGTGAACACCTTGCCAACCTAAAGCAGGTGCTCACTAGACTACGTGAACATGGGCTACGAGCCAATCGCCCCAAGTGCGAGTTTTTTAAGAAACAGATATCGTATTGCGGCCACGTGATTGATGAAGAGGGGTTGCATAAGTCCCCTGACAAAATTGAAGTGGTAGTTAAGGCTCCAGCGCCTGAAAATGTGTCGCAACTGAGGTCATTCCTCGGATTGGTGAATTACTATCTTAAGTTTTTGCCGAATTTGTCCACAATTCTGCATCCACATGAACGGGAGTAGCATGGAAATGGAGCGATGAATGCAAGCGGGCCTTTCAGAAGAGTAAGGACCTAATCACTTCAAGAGAAGTATTGGCTCACTACAACCCATCACTACCGATAAGACTGGCGTGTGATGCGTCTCCCTACGGCATTGGGGCGGTATTGTCACATAAATTCCTTGATGGTTCTGAGAGGCCGATAGCTTTTGCGTCACGCTCGTTAACTTCAGCCGAGCGTAACTACGCCCAGATTGACAGAGAGGCCCTCAGCCTGGTGTGGGGGGTGAAGAAGTTCAATCACTACCTGCACGGTCAGAAATTTACTCTACTAACTGATCATCAACCTCTCGTCTCCATTTTCAACCCTCAGAAGGGCGTACCGATAATGACGGCACAACGGCTACAGAGGTGGTCCCTTTTCCTAGGGGCTCACCAATATGACATCGAGTACAAAGGAACTAAACAGCATGGGAATGCTGATGGATTGTCGCGCCTACCGTTGCCAACGGTGGAAGAAGAACTGGCAGTGGATCCAGTGGAGTTATTCCACTCGACTATAGTCGAATGTCTCCCTGTGACGAATGCAAACATAGAAAAGGAAACACGAAATGACCCGACACTCTCCTGGGTCTATGATTTAATGGTGAAGGGATGGCCGGCACATGGCGAACCACTGCTGCCAGCATTCTCGCCGAGAAGAGAACAGCTGTCAGTGTGCAGAGGAAGCTTGATGTGTGGATCCAGAGTAGTAATTCCACCCAAATTGAAGGATAGAGTGCTCAATGAGCTTCATGAGGGTCATCTGGGAGGGGTAAAAATGAAAAACTTAGCCAGAGCGTTTGTGTGGTGGCCGGGAATCGATAGAGAAATCGAAGAGATGACCAAGAGCTGTACAGGATGCCAGAAGGTCCATAACGCCCCACCACAAGCCCCTCTCCATCCATGGGAGTGGCCCTCATCTCCATGGCAAAGGGCACACATTGATTTTGCTGGTCCCTTTATGGACTCGATGTTTTTAATTGCGGTGGATGCACATTCAAAGTGGCCAGAGGTAATAAAAATGTCCTCAACCACCACAGAAAAAACGATCACAATCTTACGAACCATATTCGTCAGGAATGGGCTGCCTGAACAGATTTGCTCTGACAATGGACTACAGTTTGTGTCTGAAGAGTTCCGGAAGCTCTTAAAGAACAATGGTGTTAACCATTACACATCCGCCCCATATCATCCAGCCACTAATGGATTGGCCGAGAGGTTTGTTCAAACATTCAAGAAGGCTATCAAGGCAATGTGTAATGAAGATATACCCCTACAACACAAGGTGGATAACTTCTTGTTTGCCTACCGGAATGCGACACATGTGGTTACCAACCAAACTCCAGCCATGATGTTCTTCAATCGAAGACTACGATGCCGCTTGGATTTGGTTAAGCCAAACGTCAGAAGAGATGTGGAGAACAGGCAGTTTCAGAATATGAATGAAAGGCCGACCAGGAGTTTTAAGATAGGTCAACCAGTTTTGGCCCGGGACTACCGCACAGAGAAATGGCAGCCAGGAACGATCTGTACACGGCAAGGACCTCTAATGTATACCGTGGACGTTGGGGAGAGCATTGTAAGATGCCATGCTGACCAGATTCTAGAGTCACTGGAAAACGTCAACTCCACACCACGATCTGATACACCTGACGATGAAACCGAAGTACCAATTGCATCTACCGCAGAATCGGTGATATTGGAAGCAGACGAACCAAACAACGACATTGATCCCGACTCAACCTTACCAGAAGAACCTGATATCCCAAAGAGGCATTATCCAGACAGAATCAGGAAGCCTCCTCAAAGACTGAACTTATAATTGCTTAACTTCAACCAATATATCTAGCAACCGTAATTGTAATTGTAATTAGTTATTATTTAGTTGTTAAATGAATGTTATGTACTGTTTATCTAAAAGGGGAGGAATTGTTGTGTATGTACCTTTAAGGGAATAACTGGTCTCAGACTGCAGTACCGGCAGTGACCACCCCTGTATAAAAGGCCCTAGCAGGCTTCTGTAGTTTCAGTTTCCAGGTTGTCTCCATTCAGTAAAGACTTGTTATAATCAACTCCTGCAGTCTGTGTCTCAATTATAGACGGACATAATAGGTCTGATACCCCCAAGCCTGTGAAGGGCAAGATGCATGTAAATAGAAGGCATGGCCATTGTAAATGAAGAAAGTGTTTCATTACACAAAATGTAGTTCCTTCAAACATGAGAAAGCTATGGCAACAGAAAGCAAAACTAATACACTGACACATAACTGCTTCTCACACCCGGGAGACTGTCCAAAACATAAATCACATTCCGACCATCTTCCTTGGCCTTGATTCCACTGCGCCAACCAAAGCATCCAATGCCCCATCAGTGAGGCGTTCCACCCTCTGCCTCACCCTTTCCATGTCTTGCTGGGCTGGTGTGCCACAGGTAGGCTTCCACCACTTTGAAGGCCAACAAGGCAGTGAGTGTGTCTGGTGATGCCAATTGACCTGCCCCTTTAAGAGCTGGCCGGCGCCAGTGTGTCTCAGGGAAAGTGATTATTGCCAGCACCCTCGCGGCGCCCCGCCGCGGTGAAATTGGATTGCGCTGCCGGGTTTGCGCCTTAAGATTAGCGTGCAGTGCCTGATTTAGTGCCGTAATCACCTTTAGGGGCGCTGCAACCCAATATCACGCTAGGTGGTGCTAAATTGCGCCTGGCGCTAAACTTTGCGCATCGCCAGGACTAGCGCCCCAAACGCGGCTATACCGAATTTCTAGGTCAGAGACTTCTGGAGAGATTCAATGCTGTGTGAAGGAGTTTTGGGTACTGAGCAGCACTTTGCAGGTTCATTTTGATTTGCCCTTCCTTGCTTCGCCAGCTCTCTGAGGTAGCGCCTCGCTCCTCGGCCTTTGCGCCTTAAGACAGATGTAAAGCACCTGATTTAGCGCTCCAATCACCTCCAGGGGTGCTAAAAGCCAAGTTTGCCATCGGAGGCGATAATTAGCACCAGGCACTAAACTTTGCGCACGGCCGATAATGGCGCCCCAAACGGGGTGATACTGAATTTTTCTCCCTTAGTTTTGTAAATGGGATATATCAAATGCAATAGTTGTGGTGAATAGGGACTCAGTCTCAATTCTAATCGTAAGTTTAATTTCTATATGTACAGAAAAAAAGAACTTGCCTTTATATAGAGCCAATGAATTCCTTTTGAATTGTAGTCACTGTTGTCGGAAATTAGCAGTGATTTTAAATTTTTTGGGTGAAATTGGATAAGACCTGAAAGTGGGCACGGGGATCACGAAGCACGATGTGGCCGCGCCCGTTCAACATGGTGGAGGCAGCGCACAAAGTTCGTGCTGCCTGCCCATTATAATGACTGGAGTGCTGAGCCCAGCGCTAACCGCGCTGCTGATTGGCTCAGCGCTCCACAGGGGGACCAATATCGGGTTCAGTCTACTAGCCAATAAACTTTTGCCTAGGCACTCTGCACTTCTTAAAGGGGAGGTGCTTTGTTGCAAAAGCACCTCATTGTCACTGTGGATGCAGCCATGTCACAACAGTGAAGAGAAGGGGTATGTGCTTCTCAGATGCAGCACTGGAGGCCTTGGTCCTGGGGGTACACAGAAGAAGACAGGTCCTCTACCTACAGGTGAGCAGGAGGCCATCCAGACAGAATGCCAGAAGGCAGTGGGAGGAGATAGCCCAAGCCGTCAGTGCTATGAGTGTTGTTCCCAGGACTTGGATCCAGTGCTGCAAGAAGTTTAATGACCTCACACGAGTGGCCAAGTTCAGTGAATGCATCTTCAAATGCCATATCCCACCAACTGCACCACTAGCCTTCCACACTGCTCAATGCACCACACACCCATCACTCACCTACCAAGAATCTCTAGCAATCACGATTCATGCTTCATAATCATAGCTTCATCTCACCCTCACACACTTACCATTGCTGCAAGCCTCACACCCACATCTCACTCCTTGCACACAATGTCAGCTATTCAACCATGACAGGCACATCACCAAAACACATTGCACCACACTCACTGACTCACTTCCCTTTCTCTTGCAGGCCAAGGTGGCTTACAACTAACATGAGCAGCAGCAGACAGGCAGGGGTGAAGCATGTCTGCAGGACCTTACTGTGCTGGATGTGACGGTTCTGGAGATTATTGGAGGGGCCATCACTGAGGCCATGTGAGCAGCGAGGCTGAAAGCATTGCTGATGACGGTATGCTCATAACTAATCCTTCTTCTCACATCTCACTTCCGCCTCAACTTACAATCTCTTCTCACTTACAAGGTGCAGATGGTGTAAGCATGCACATCTTGCTTTGGCCCCTCCCCTCACCACAGCCCAACCCTTGTGCCTTTCTCCTTTCAAGAACTGCCAGCAGCCCAGCCTGTCCTTGACCTAGTGGAGGAGAAGAATGATGGAGAAGAGGCACCGTCACTCGATCTGACACTCCCAGGCACCAGCTCAGAAAATGGCACTGTGCGTATTTTAGAGGGTAGTATATAGGTGGGATCTGCACGTGGTGAGTCACCGGGCACAAGTGGGCTGCAGCCAGGTCAGGGGGAAAGGGTAGCTCAGGTTCCAGCTCCCCGGAGGGCGAGTTCGCACACGAGTTCTGCTGCACAGGATTCAGGTGAGGCCTTTGATGGGGCGGCCTTCAGAAGAAGGGTGATGGGCATGTACACAGAAATGCTAGGTGCAATGGCAGGCCTGCCAGAGAGCCTCTTGTCAGTGTTGAGGAGCATGGAAGAGTCCGGCTCCAACATTGCATGTGGCTTTGCGTGGAGTTTGGAGCCCATGATTTCCAGGATGCAAATGATGGGCAACTCCATCAGCACACTTGTGGGCTCAACCACGATCCTGGGTGTGATGGGCGATGTTGCAGCTTCCATTGCAACACAAGCGTAAGTGACCCAATGTCTGAGAGCTACAGTGGAAGCTCAGACTGCTCTCATGCAGTCTCAATTTTCTGCCACGCAAGCTCAGACTGATGCCATCGTGACTGGGTTTATGAATGTGGAAAGGGGCTTGCAGGGGCTCACAGCAGTCCAGAAATCTGTGCTCCAACAAATGGCTAGGAATGCTGAGGTGCCAACCCGGGGAGTGGCAGTGGCTAAGCGGAGCAAGAACTTGGTGTCTTTTCTCAGGATGCTAGAATCCAAACTCCCACAACTGCCACTCCGCCAGTGCCCTTGCTGGTGCCTGTCTGCCATCCAGCCCAGACTACTGCCGCTCATGCCGAGGTGGTGCAGTCTACAGCTGGGCCTTCTAAGCCCAGAGCTGCTCGAGGTCATCCTACAAGGCCATCTGCAGTTACCACCATGGAAAGTCAGCAGCCTTCCACCGGCCATGCTGCAGCCACTAGGGTAGCACTGCGTAGGAGCGCTAGTGTAGGCAAAGGAGCATGAAAGACAGACACTAAGGGAATGCACAAGGTTGATCAGTTGACTTTGTTACATAGTATTGGATTGAATCATTTATAAATTATGTTTGGAATGTTTGTTTAGTGGTGGCTTTCATTTCAACTTTGTGCCCAAGAGGATGCTGTGATGTTCCGTGACAGCAGGATGATAAGGTGAGGAAGTGTTGAGCAACGGGGATCTGGAGTATCATTCATTGGAACCGGAGTCTGATGAGGCGCTCACGGACAGCCCATCCAGATCAGGAATCTGCTGCCTGATTCCTCCCTTCCTTCTCCTCCTCCTCCTTTTCCTCTTCCTCCTCGTTCTCCTCCTCTTCCTTCTCCTCCTGAGGTGGTTGAGGAACCATGGTGGCAAGGGCTGTGCCCTCATGATAGCCAAGTTGTGGAGCATGCAGCAGACCACCACAAAATGGGTCACCCGCTCCAGCATGTACTGGAGGGCTCCTCCCAAGCGGTCAAGGCAGTGGAACCGTTGTTTTAGCACTCCAAAGGTCTGCTTAATGAGCTTCCTTGTGGCAGCATAGCTGTCATTATATGACTGCTGGCCATGACTGGTGGGGTTGCGGAGGGGATTCATCAGCCAGGTGTAGAGTGGATAGCCCTTGTCTCCAAGCAGCCACCCTCAGGTTTGACGTGGTGGCTGGAAGATTGCTGGCACAGCGGACTGGCACACAATGAAGGCATCATGAATGCTGCCAGGATACCGGGCATTGACCATCCGGAAGCGCTGGGCGTGGTCGCACACTAACTGCACATTAAGTGAATGGTAGCCTTTTCGGTTGCGGCACATCTCAGGATTGATTTGCGGCGCCTGCAAAGCCCTGCACCATGGGGAAGCCCCATATCCTGGTAAAGCCATATGTGCGCTCCTCCTGCTTCTCTCTGTTCAGAAAGAAGACAATGACGTCCCTTCTCCTAGAGTACAGCCTCTGTGATGTCCCAGATGCAGCGATGGATGGAGAACTGAGAGATGTTAGCTATGTCGCCTGCTCCAGACTGGACGGATTCAGGGCCACGGTGACCTTGTGGGCCACTGGCAGCGCCGTTCTCGCTCTGCTCTGAGGCTGCAGGTTCCAAGAGATGGCAGAGTTCTGTGACCACCTCCTTGGTGAAGCAGAGCCTCCAAATACACTGCTACTGGCTTAGTTGTGGGTGTAAGAGATCTCGAGGCCCCTAAGTGGGTAAGACCTCCTGCTGAGAGCCCTTCTGCCCCTCCTCCTCCTCCCTCTGTGAGCAGCTTGTCATCTTCTTTGCTGCCTCTGCTTCATCTCCCCGTCATGCTGCAGCGCGAGGGGGACTGCAAGTAGAGTCTGAGCCCCTTGAATTCAGAAGTAAGGCCTTCTCCACTTGCAGCACCACTCCCTGTCACGTCACCAACTTTAAAAAAAACTGTAGGAAGCTCCAAACAGTTGCACAAATTTACGCAGAGCCAGTAGAAATCAAAAAGCAAGTCACCTGAAAGTTGTTGGTCCCTTGTGCAGCTGAACGCATGTTCATTTGTGTGTGCATTGGAAAGGGCTTGCAGTCAAGCGGGAACATCCAAAATAGTAGGTCATGCTTCAAATCAGCATTGCACACTGACTGACGTCACAGTCTACCTCATGAGCATTCTTCTGGTGAACGCATGCAACGGCCGCGCTACTGACCTGCCCAAAATGGCGATTGTCGCAGCCCACGCCAGAAGTGGCCGGAAGCGAGGTGGCCTTAAATGCCGGCGCCAAGAGGGAGAAGTTTCATGGCCTTGATTTTTTTGCCAGTCAGTATTCAGCTTGAAATAATGAAGTCACTGCTGATGAGATCTGTGGTTTTCATATTCAACTCAACATTTTGTTTACAAAACTGGTTAAGTTTTGAAGAAGGGTCAAACCCGAAACGTCAACTCAAATTTCTCTCCACGGATGTTGCCTGACCTGCTGAGTTTTTCCAGCATTTTCTGTTGTTATTTCGGATTTCCAACATCTGCAGTATTTTGCTATCGTAAGAGTAGATGCCCTTTGATTGGAAACTATTTTGTTAAACAGCTTGCTTTATTCTGTGAGCGGTCTATTCAGGTGGAAGGGGTTTTACAATGAGCTGACAAATGAATTTGTAGCAAGCACCTATTAGATGGAATTTGCCAAGATGCCAGGTGGAAGACTTTAGCCTGCAGATGTTTTTTTCCATTTGATTGGCAGTTTTATTTGATTTTGAAAGACACATATTCTATTTCCTATGCTCCTGGTCGAATCTCAAAGGGTACCGAGCGTTAATCTCAGGGGCCATGCTCCCAGTTTCTCTCATAGCACTGTACTACTACAAGTGTCTGGAGGAGACCTATCCAGACTCCATGGGCTGTGCGAATACCGATGTATGGTCTGATGCGGGTGTCACTCTAGGTTTAGTATCAGGAGGGTTAGTGAAACATCGCATTTATTACTTTTTGTATCCGAAGAAGCAATAAAAGTTACAAGTTCAGTACAAACACTGCAAGCTGCTGTATGGTCTTTGCTACTAGTTATTACATTTTTAACAGACCAATTCTGTAGTTTATATCTTACGCCACTGTCTGATAGAATGTTCTACTGCTTTGTGAAATCTAGAATTATCTGATTGCACTCCTGTGAAGCACCTTGGAACATTTTACGATGTTAAAGGCGTGATATAAAAGCAAGTTGTTGTTACAGGTGGAGGATCGGACAGATCCAGAGAGCTAAGTACAGTGACGAGGGCTTCTCTTCGGCCCCGGGCGCTCTACATTACCAGATAGCTGTACGTATAAAAAGGTACACTCCAGTTTATAGGGAGTGAAGGTTTGCTTACAGGAGAAGTCTTTGGTGCTGAAAGAAATATATCAGCAAACGATCCTAACATTTAACAATTGTATCAGAAATATGACTTCAAAAATACATTTCCAATCATTTAGCAAGGCTTGGCTTAATTTCTACTCATCACCAATTTTGGTTTGTGGATGACAGTTTGGAGCCAAATTAATTTTTAAAAAGGTGGAATGATAAGTGCAGGTTAAATGGGCTACACCCATTTCTCCATTAAAAGAAAGCTGTGGCTGCACAGTTACCATCAGTCCTGAGGAGGGCAGCACATGCATGGTGCTGCTCACCCAACAGGAATTGATGTCACTGTGGCAACTGTGTCCTGCATTACATGGTATTGTCAAATAATGGGGCAGTAATTCCTCCCCAAACGCCGGAAGGGGTACGCACGCGTCTGGCCGGAGGAAATGCCGGTTTTCAGCATGCACAGCGGCATTTCCTCTCCTCTAACCCAAGAGGTGAAGAGGCCAGCGCGTGCGCTGTAGGGGGCAGCGCGTGCGTCTTGGATTTCCTCTGTTTTGGGGGATTTGCGCATGTGTAAAGGCCTCCGGTCTTTACGCTTGTAAAAAGCACACGTAAGTATTTATTTTTACAGGTAAGTGGTGTTTTAGTGCAATTTAGAATTTTTTTTTCCACAGGTTTATTATTTTAAAGAATCTACAATAAGGTAAGTTTAGTTTTAAACCCTTTTTATTAAAAATTTATTTTTTTCAAAAAAAATTATTGTTTAAATTATTTTTTTTAACTTATTTATACTTAATTTAATTTGGGATGTTTTTTTTAAATTTTATTTAAAGTTTAAGTAGTGTTTTGGGGTGCAGTACTTTTCATGAGTTGGACAGTTCTTACTCTCAAACTTATGAATGAAGTTTCCCCTCCCCTGATTGGCTGAACAGTGCTCACCTGATCCCAGCCGGCAGATCGCACTAACTACGTCGCTGGGTCAGGTTAGCACAGCGCGCTGACATCAGAACCGGGCCACTGACAGGAAATCCACTGCGGGCCAGGTTTCAGATGTCGGCGCGCCGGGTAAGTGCACATCGGGGGCTTGCACGCGCGGCAAGCCCCCGACACCAAGTTCTGGGCCATTAATGGTTTTCTCATTCATTTGCTGAAGATATTTTAAGGAAACTGATGCCATACCCCCTCAACAAAAAAAGACATACAAAAACTGCATTATATTAATGTTTCAATAACTTGCTTCCTTCCTTCTACTGTTTCCACTGGCAGGAGGGTGGGTAAGTAGAGGACACAGATTTAAGATAATTGACAAAAGAAGGGTGCGTCCATGTCATCAGGCAGCTGCAGGGCTCTTCAAAGTCCAAGGTCTCTGTGGTAACAACCTTATCCAGTACTTGCTGGTGTGGAAAAGCCCACCAGCCCTTGATGTGCTGCCCACCTTATTGCTTTAGGAGATTCTTTGATAGGCTGTTAAAAGTTTGCCGTTTTATTCTGAGCTGATGTATCTTTGTTCTTACAGGCCAGTATTTTCCAAACCGAGGATTTGGGTTGCATAACAGTCACTTTCAGTAACTTCCATTGTATTGGATGCCTGACTTGAGTGCTGGCAAAGAACGGTGGAGAAAAAAGAAAATAGGATTTCCAATGACCAATTCATGAATTTTACACCTGGTTAAGGCTTCCCCCAACATCCCCCCCACACCCCGCCAAAAGACATGGGTGGAAATTTTAACCCTCAAAAACGGCTGGTTGGGTTCGGGTGGGATGTTAAAAATCTGAATCCTGACCCCCAACCTGGCTCCAACTCGCCCACTTCTGGCTTTAACAGAGGCGGGACGGGGGGGTGGGCAATCAACCCACTCGCAGGAGCCAGGTTGGCAATTTAAATATTATAATGAGGTTGGGAGTCTCACATTTAATCACCAATTTAAATTTAAACCTGGCCAGCCGTGTTTCCCGGGCCTCAGGATACCTGACGGCTAAAGGGAGGTGAGGACTGCTGAATCCAGGAGGTAAGTGCCCTTCTATTTACTGCTGGATCCAGGGGGTAAGTGCCCTTCTACTTACTGCTGGATCCAGGGGGTAAGTGCCATTTTACTTACTGCTGCATCCAGGGGTAAGTGCCCCTCCACGTACTGCTGGATCCAGGGGGTAAGTGCCCTTCTACTTACTGCTGGATCCAGGGGGTATGTGCCCTTCTACTTACTGCTGGATCCAGGGGGTAAGGGCCCTTCTACTTACTGCTGGATCCGGGAGGTAAGTGCCCTTCTCATTACTGCTGGATCCAGGGGGTAAGTGCTCTTACACTTACTGCTGGATCCAGGGGGTAGGTGCCCTTCTACTTACTGCTGGATCCAGGGGGTAAGTGCTCTTCTACTTACTGCTGGATCCAGGAGGTAAGTGCCCTTCTACTTACTACTGGATCCAGGGGGTAAGTGCCCTTCTACTTACTGCTGGATCCTGGGGGTAAGTGCCCTTCTACTTACTACTGGATCCAGGGGGTGAGTGCCTTTCAACTTACTGCTGGATCCAGGGGGTAAGTGCCATTCTACTTACTGCTGGATCCAGGGGGTAAGTGCCCTTCCACTTACTGCTGGATCCAGGGGGTAAGTGCCCTTCTACTTACTGCTAGATCCAGGAGGTAAGTGCCCTTGTACTTACTGCTGGATCCAGGGGGTAAGTGCCCTACTACTCACTGCTGGATCCAGGGGGTAAGTGCCCTTCTACTTATTGCTGGATCCAGGGGGAAAGTGCCCTTCTACTTACTGCTGGATCCAGGAGGTAAGTGCCCTTCCAATTACTGCTGGATCCAGGAGGTAAGTGCCCTTCTACTTACTGCTGGATCCAGGGGGTAAGTGCCTTCTACTTACTGCGGGATCCAGGGGGTAAGTGCCCTTCTACTTACTGCTGGATAAAGAAGGTAAGTCCCCTTCTACTTACTGCTGGATTCAGGGGGTAAGTGCCCTTCTATTTATTGCTGGATCCAGTGGGTAAGTGCCCTTCTACTTCCTGCTGGATCCAGGAGGAAAGTGCCCTTCTACTTACTGCTGGATCCAGGAGGTAAGTGCTCTTCTACTTACTGCTGGATCCGGGAGGTAAGTGCCCTTCTACTTGATACGCTTATCAATTACTTCATAAAAGGTGATGAGTCGAAGAAGAGATGATGAGTCGAAAGAAGAGATGAATAAGGCTTTTATTAGCTAAGAAGAGACCATGCTTCTTCGTGAGTGACTGAACAAGTCTGAACGAAACCCACACAGTGGTGGGTGGAGTCAGCTGAGGCATGCCTCCATACACAGCGCCACCCAGAGGTGGCAATATACAATACAGTGGTTTACCACATTCACCCCTTGTTTAATGTGAAGTCCGGCGGGGTGAAGGGTACTACAAGTTAAGTCTATCAGGAGGCCTTGTCTGACGTCCTGATCGTCGTGGTGGCGGCGGTGGTGTTGCAGCATCCGACGTCGGGTCTGGTGTCTGGGTGGTTGGCGAAGATTCCTGGGGCTTTGGCATGCCGTCTGCAGGGGTTGGGTTGGGAGGGGTGGTGGGGGATAACAGTGGTAAGGGGGATAACGGTGGTAAGGGGGATAACGGTGGTAATTCAGGGGTACCCGAGGGTGCGAGATCTCGTATGGAGACCGTGTCCTCCCGCCCGTCTGGGTATGTCACCCAGGCATACTGGGGGTTGGCGTGTAGGAGGTGCACCCGCTCGACCAGGGGGTCCGTTTTATGCGTCCTCACGTGCCTCCGCAGTAGGACGGGCCCAGGAGAAGTCAACCATGCCGGTAGCGAGGTTCCCGATGTAGACTTCCGGGGGAAAACGAACATTTTCTCATGAGGGGTCGCATTAGTGGCAGTACAAAGCAGTGACCGAATGGAGTGAAGCGCTGCAGGGAGGACCTCCTGCCAGCGGGAGGTCGGAAGGCCCTTAGATTTTAGTGCTAAGAGGACTGCCTTCCAAACCGTCGCGTTCTCCCTTTCCACCTGGCCGTTCCCCCGGGGGTTGTAACTGGTGGTCCTGCTCGTGGCGATACCTCTTGTTAGCAGGTACTGCCGAAGTTCGTCGCTCATGAACGATGAGCCCCTGTCGCTATGTATATAGCTGGGGAACCCGAACAGAGCGAAGATGTCATTCAGACACTTGATGACCGTGGTACTGGTCATGTCTGGGCAAGGGATGGCAAAGGGGAAACGGGAGTACTCATCAACTATGTTGAGGAAGTACACATTGCGGTCAGCGGAGGGGAGGGGCCCTTTAAAATCGACGCTCAGGCGTTCGAAGGGGCGGGTGGCCTTGATCAGGCTTGCTCTGTCCGGCCTATAGAAGTGCGGTTTACACTCGGCGCAGATTTGGCAGCTCTTGGTCATGGTCCTGACCTCCTCGATGGAGTAGGGCAGGTTACGGGATTTGATAAAATGGAAAAACCTGGTGACCCCCGGGTGGCAGAGGTCATTGTGGAGGGACTGCAGCCTATCACTCTGCGCGTTGGCGCATGTACCACGTGATAGGGCATCTGGGGGCTCATTGAGTTTCCCTGGCCGATACAAGATATCATAATTGTAGGTGGAGAGTTCGATTCTCCACCTCAAGATCTTGTCGTTCTTGATTTTACCCCTCTGCTTATTATTAAACATAAAAGCTACTGAACGCTGGTCAGTGAGCAGGGTAAATCGTTTCCCGGCCAGGTAATGCCTCCAGTGACGCACCGCTTCTACAATAGCCTGGGCCTCCTTTTCGACGGAGGAGTGTCTCATCTCGGGGCCCTGGAGGGTCCTTGAGAAAAAGGCCACGGGTCTGCCCGCCTGGTTAAGGGTCGCGGCTAGGGCGAAGTCGGAGGCATCGCTCTCCACTTGGAAGGGGATGGACTCATCCACCGCGTGCATTGCGGCCTTCGCGATATCGTTCTTGATAAGAGTGAAGGCTGCACACGCCTCTGGTGTCAGGGGGAAGGAGGTGGCTTTGATGAGGGGCCTGGCTTTGTCTGCATAGAGGGGCACCCACTGGGCGTAGTAGGAGAAAAACCCCAGGCATCTCTTCAGTGCTTTTTGGCAGTGGGGAAGGGGTAGCTCCATTAGGGGGCGCATTCTGTCGGGGTCGGGCCCGATGACTCCGTTCTCCACCACGCAGCCGAGGATGGCCAGGCGCTTGGTGTGAAACATACATTTTTCCTTATTGTACGTTAGGTTCAGCCGTTGGGCCGTACGGAGGAAATTTGCTAGATTAACGTCGTGGTCTTGCTGGTCGTGGCCGCAGATGGTGACGTTATCCAAATAGGGGAAGGTTGCCCGCAGCGCGTTCTGGTCAACCATTCGGTCCATCTCCCTTTGGAAGACCGAAACCCCGTTGGTGACGCCGAAGGGGACCCTAAGGAAGTGGTAGAGGCGGCCGTTTGCCTCGAAGGCAGTATACTGGCGGTCCTCATGGCGGATGGGCAGCTGGTGGTACGCTGACTTAAGGTCGATGGTGGAGAATACTTTGTATTGCGCAATCTGATTGACCATATCAGATATGCGAGGGAGGGGGTACGCGTCCAGCTGGGTGTACCGGTTTATGGTTTGGCTGTAGTCGATTACCATGCGGCGTTTTGCAGTGGTTTTAACGACTACAACCTGGGCTCGCCAGGGGCTAGTGCTACCTTCGATAATGCCCTCCTTCAAGAGCCGCTCCACCTCAGAGCTGATAAAAGCTCTGTCCCCGGCACTGTACCGCCTGCTTTTGGTAGCGATGGGTTTACAGTCGCGGGTGAGGTTAGCGAACAGGGGAGGGGGGGGGACTTTTAATGTGGAAAGGCTGCAGGTGGTTTGCAGCGGGCGATTTAAAAGTTGTTGGTTGCAGACTGTGAGTGGGGGGAGGGGTCCACCGTATGCTAGTGTGACACTCTTAAGGTGGCACTGAAAATCCAACCCTAGCAGGACGGCAGCGCAAAGACGGGGCAGGACTAGCAGTTTAAATTTTTGATATTCAGTGCCCCCTACTGACAGGGTCACCACACAGTAGCCGCTGATGTCCATTGACTGGGACTTGGACGCCATAGAAATGCGATGGTGCGTTGGCAGAATCGTGAGGGAGTGGCTACGTACCGTGTCGGGGTGGACGAAACTCTCTGTGCTCCCGCTGTCGATCAGGCAACTGGTGGCGCGGCCGTTTACCGCGATATCCATCATGGAGCTGGATAGATGGTGAGGGAGGGCTTGATCCAGCGTCACGGAGGCCAGTATGTGGCTTAGTGAGTCACTATAGTCATCCGCCGAGACGGTGGTCGGTTCCGGTGACGAAATGGCGGTTGAGTGCGTTGGATACGATGGCGGCGGATGCCATGCGGCCGGGGGTACACAAAATGGCGGATAAGATGGCTGCTCCCACGGCCCGCACGCTGCGCTGCTGGCTGGCTTCCCCTTGCAGGCGTTAGCGTAATGGCCTTTCTTCCCGCAGCCCGAGCAGGTAGCTGTCTTAGCTGGGCAGTGCGCTCTGGGATGTTTTAACTGGCCACAGAAATAGCATTTTTGGGCCTGGTTACTGGGCATCGAAGCAGTTCTTACCGGAGGCTGCTGTCTCGGTTGGGTCGCTGCAGCGGTTGGTGCCGGGGGCGGCGGTCCCGTGTCCCACGGTTTCGATTGCCATGTCTCGGCGCCGTTACGGGGGTATGCCTCGAGGTTTCGGTGGGCCTCCTCTAACGAGAGCGCAAGGGCAATGGCCGTCTTCAGGTCGGGTTCCTTGCTTTCTAGCAGTCTCTGCCGGGTGTGGTCTGACTGGAGGCCCCTGACGAAGGCATCACAGGCGAGTCCCTGCGCGTGCTCCACAGCCGTTACCGCTTTACAATCGCAGTCTCTGCAGAGTGCCAGTAGCGCCCGTGCAAATGCCCCTACCGATTCTCCCGGTTGCTGCCTGCGGGATCCCAAGAGGTGTCGGGCGTAAATTGTGTTCACTGGGCGCGTATATTGCCCTTTTAGTAGCTCGAGGGCCGCCACGTACGTATTAGAGTCCCGGATTAGCATATATACTTGATGGCTCACCTGGGCGGTCAAAATTTTCAGTTTGTGATCCTCCTCTGTAACCTGTGAGATTGCGAGGAAGGATTCAAAGCAGCTCAGCCAGTGTTCAAACTTGGCTGATGCACCCACATCTTGAGGGTCGAGGTCCAGGCGTGGTGGTCTGAGGGCTCTCAGCAATGTCTGCTGTATCCGTTGCTGTTGTTGCTCCTCAGGTGTCGCCATTTAACTTTTAGCTAATAAAATTGATACGCTTATCAATTACTTCATAAAAGGTGATGAGTCGAAGAAGAGATGATGAGTCGAAAGAAGAGATGAATAAGGCTTTTATTAGCTAAGAAGAGACCATGCTTCTTCGTGAGTGACTGAACAAGTCTGAACGAAACCCACACAGTGGTGGGTGGAGTCAGCTGAGGCATGCCTCCATACACAGCGCCACCCAGAGGTGGCAATATACAATACAGTGGTTTACCACACTACTTACTGCTGGATCCAGGAGGTAAGTGCTCTTCTACTTATTGCTGGATCAGGCAGGTAAGTGCCCTTCTACTTACTGCTGGTTCCATGGGGGTAACTGCCGCTCTACTTACTGCTGGATCCGGGGGGGTAAGTGCCCTTCCACTTACTGCTGGATCCGGGAGGTAAGTGCTCTTCTACTTATTGCAGGATCCAGGAGGCAAGTGCCCTTCTACTTACTGCTGGATCCAGGAGGTAAGTGCCCTTCTACTTACTGCTGGATCCGGGGGGTAAGTGCCCTTCCACATACTGCAGAATGCAGGAGGTAAGTGCCCTTCTACTCACTGCTGGATCCGGGAGATAAGTGCCCTTCCACTTACTGTTGGATCCAGGGTGTAAGTGCACTTCTACTTACTGCTGGATCCAGGGGGTAAGTGCCCTTCCAATTACTGCTGGATCCGGGAGTTAAGTGCCCTTCTACTTACTGCTGGATCCAGGGGGTAAGTGCCCTTCTACTTACTGCTGGATCCGGGAGGTAAGTTCCCTTCTACTTACTGCTGGATCCAGGAGGTAAGTGCCCTTCCACTTACTGCTGGATCGAGGGGGTAAGTGCCCTTCTACTTACTGCTGGATCCAGGGGGTAAGTACCCTTCTACTTACTGCTGGATCCAGGGGTTAAGTGCCCATCCACTTACTGCTGTATCCAGGAGGTAAGTGCCCTTCTACTTATTGCTGGATCCAGGAGGTAAGTGCCCTTCTACTTACTGCTGGATCCAGGGGGTAAGTGCCCTTATACTTACTGCTGGATCCAGGAGGTAAGTGCCCTTCTACTTACTGCTGGAATCGGGAGGTAAGTGCCCTTCCACTTACTGCTGGATCCAGGGGGTAATTGCCCTTCTACTTACTGCTGGATGCACGGGGTAAATGCCCTTCCACTTACTGCTGGATCCAGGGGGTAAGTGCCCTTCTAGTTACTGCTGGATCCAGGGGGTAAGTGCCCTTCTACTTACTGCTGGATCCAGGAGGTAAGTGCCCTTCTACTTACTGCTGGATCCACGGGTTAAGTGCCCTTCCACTTACTGCTGGATCCACGGGGTAAGTGCCCTTATAACTACTGCTGGATCCAGGGGGTAAGTGCCCTTCTACTTACTGCTTGATCCAGGAGGTAAGTGCCCTTCTACTTACTGCTGGATCCAGGGGGTAAGTGCCCTTCTACTTACTGCTGGATCCGGGAGGTAAATGCCCTTCCACTTACTGCTGGATCCAGGAGGTAAGTGCCCTTCTACTTATTGCTGGATCCAGGAGGGAAGTGCCCTTATACTTAGTGCTGGATCCAGGAGGTAAGTGCCCTTCTACTTACTGCTGGATCCAGGAGGAAAGTGCCCTTCTACTTACTGCTGGATCCAGGGGGTAAGTGCCCTTCTACTTACTGCTGGATCCAGGGGGTAAGTGCCCTTCTACTTACTGCTGGATCCAGGAGGTAAGTGCCCTTCTACTTATTGCTGGATCCAGGAGGGAAGTGCCCTTATACTTAGTGCTGGATCCAGGGGGTATGTGCCCTTCTACTTACTGCTGGATCCAGGGGGTAAGGGCCCTTCTACTTACTGCTGGATCCGGGAGGTAAGTGCCGTTCTCATTACTGCTGGATCCAGGGGGTAAGTGCTCTTCCACTTACTGCTGGATCCAGGGGGTAGGTGCCCTTCTACTTACTGCTGGATCCAGGGGGTAAGTGCTCTTCTACTTACTGCTGGATCCAGGAGGTAAGTGCCCTTCTACTTACTGCTGGATCCTGGGGGTAAGTGCCCTTCTACTTACTGCTTGATCCAGGAGGTAAGTGCCCTTCTACTTACTGCTGGATCCAGGGGGTAAGTGCCCTTGTACTTAATGCTGGATCCTGGGGGTAAGTGCCCTTCTACTTACTACTGGATCCAGGGGATAAGTCCCCTTCTACTTACTGCTGGATCCAGGGGGTAAGTGCCCTTCTACTTACTGCTGGATCCTGGGGGTAAGTGCCCTTCTACTTACTACTGGATCCAGGGGGTGAGTGCCCTTCTACTTACTGCTGGATCCAGGGGGTAAGTGCCATTCTACTTACTGCTGGATCCAGGGGGTAAGTGTCCGACTACTTACTGCTGGATCCAGGGGGTAAGTGCCCTTCTACTTATTGCTGGATCCAGGGGGAAAGTGCCCTTCTACTTACTGCTGGATCCAGGAGGTAAGTGCCCTTCCAATTACTGCTGGATCCAGGAGGTAAGTGCCCTTCTACTTACTGCTGGATAAAGAAGGTAAGTCCCCTTCTACTTACTGCTGGATTCAGGGGGTAAGTGCCCTTCTATTTATTGCTGGATCCAGGGAGTAAGTGCCCTTCTACTTCCTGCTGGATCCAGGAGGAAAGTGCCCTTCTACTTACTGCTAGATCCAGGAGGTAAGTGCTCTTCTACTTACTGCTGGATCCAGGAGGTAAGTGCCCTTCTACTTACTGCTGGATCAGACAGGTAAGTGCCCTTCTACTTACTGCTGGTTCCATGGGGGTAAGTGCCGCTCTGCTTACTGCTGGATCCGGGGGGGTAAGTGCCCTTCCACTTACTGCTGGATCCGGGAGGTAAGTGCTCTTCTACTTATTGCTGGATCAGGCAGGTAAGTGCCCTTCTACTTACTGCTGGATGCATGGGGGTAAGTGCCGTTCTACTTACTGCTGGATCCGGGGGGTAAGTGCCCTTCCACTTACTGCTGGATCTGGGAGGTAAGTGCCCTTCCACTTAATGCAGGATCCAGGAGGTAAGTGCCCTTCTACTTACTGCTGGATCCAGGAGGTAAGTGCCCTTCTACTTACTGCTGGATCCGGGGGGTAAGTGCCCTTCCACATACTGCAGAATCCAGGAGGTAAGTGCCCTTCTACTTACTGCTGGATCCGGGAGGTAAGTGCCCTTCCACTTACTGTTGGATCCAGGGTGTAAGTGCACTTCTACTTACTGCTGGATCCAGGGGGTAAGTGCCCTTCCAATTACTGCTGGATCCGGGAGTTACGTGCCCTTCTACTTACTGCTGGATCCAGGGGGTAAGTGCCCTTCTACTTACTGCTGGATCCGGGAGGTAAGTTCCCTTCTACTTACTGCTGGATCCAGGAGGTAAGTGCCCTTCCACTTACTGCTGGATCCAGGGGGTAAGTGCCCTTCTACTTACTGCTGGATCCAGGGGGTAAGTACCCTTCTACTTACTGCTTGTCCAGGGGGTAAGTGCCCTTCTACTTACTGCTGGATCCAGGAGGTAAGTGCCCTTCTACTTACTGCTGGATCCAGGGGTTAAGTGCCCATCCACTTACTGCTGGATCCAGGGGTTAAGTGCCCTTCCACTTACTGCTGGATCCAGGAGGTAAGTGCCCTTCTACTTATTGCTGGATCCAGGAGGGAAGTGCCCTTATACTTAGTGCTGGATCCAGGAGGTAAGTGCCCTTCTACTTATTGCTGGATCCAGGAGGAAAGTGCCCTTCTAATTACTGCTGGATCCAGGAGGTAAGTGCCATTCCACTTACTGCTGGTTCCAGGGGGTAAGTGCCCTTCTACTTACTGCTGGATTCACGGGGTAAGTGCCCTTCAACTTACTGCTGGATCCAGGGGGAAAGTGCCCTTCTAATTACTGCTGGATCCAGGGGGTAAGTGCCCTTCTACTTACTGCTGGATCCAGGGGGTAAGTGCCCTTCTACTTACTGCTGGATCCAGGGGGCAAGTGCCCTTCCACTTACTGCTGGATCCAGGAGGTATGTGCCCTTCTACTTACTGCTGGATCCAGGGGGTAAGTGCCTTCTACTTACTGCTGGATCCAGGAGGTAAGTGCCCTTCTACTTAGTGCTAGATCCAGGAGGTAAGTGCCCTTCCACTTACTGCTGGGTCCATGGGTTAAGTGCTCTTCTACTTACTGCTGGATCCGGGAGGTAAGTGCCCTTCTACTTACTGCTGGATTCAGGGGGTAAGTGCTCTTCTACTTACTGCTGGCTCCAGGGGGTAAGTGCCCTTCTACTTACTGCTGGATCCAGGAGGTATGTACCCTTCTACTTACTGCTGGATCCAGGGGGTAAGTGCCCTTCTACTTACTGCTGGATCCAGGAGGTAAGTGCCCTTCCACTTGTAGTGTATGTACCCGTCTACCTTTAAGAGAACTATTTTATGTAACCGTTCACCTTTAAGAGAACTATTTTAGGTGTGGCACTACTTTGTTTGGCTTCTGTGTACTGTAATACCGACGGCGACCGCACCAGCATATAAGTGTTGTGTCAGGATTTATTGGGCAGATTCGCCCTGACATTCGAATAGAAAAATCCTGTTTTAAGTTACTCTGGTAGTCTGTGTATTAATTAACTAAACAACCCACAGACTTTACAGTGGCGACGAGTCCGATCGTACCCTGCGGCAACAATACTTCCGAAGCAGTTAACGAGCGTCGAGAAGAGGCAACCGCCCTCGTCGTTCTGCTGGGAGAAAACCCGAGGCTGCAGAACTAGAAAGGAGGAAGAATTGAGAGACAAAGACTTCCATCAGCAACAGGCACTGACTGTCCCTTCTGCCATGGTGAGGAGTGAGCCGATCAGCAGGAGAAGCAAGGCGGCCACGGTGACTGTGAGTAAGGGAAAGTAAAAAGAATAACCGGAGGATAAGGGCGGTGCTCTCGACCACGGTCGAGGGGGAAAGGAGCCGGACAGAAGTCGGGTCCAGAGGTGCTGAGACTGGGGCAGCGTGGAGCAAGGAAGCCGCGGTACAGGCAGGCTGGGGGACGCAACGGCGTCGTGAGACAGCTAGACCGCGACCGGCGAAAAAGGCCGGGCAGCGACCGAAGCCACGAAGCGCTGCGACCGGGTACGTAGGCGCGGGAAGAGATAAACTCAGCCGCAGCCGGGGAGGGAAGCACCGGACTGCGAGTGGGCTGGGAGGCGCGATTGGGAGCCGAGCGAGTGGGAGAGGCAGAGCCAACCAAGGGAGACTGAGCGAGAGCCAGTCGAGCGGCTGAAACTGTTCTCCGTCAACGGGGTGTACCCAGCGCCGGTGGAGCCGAGCGAGCGGGAGAGAGACAGAGCCCGAGCAAGGGGAACTGAGCGAGAGCCAGCCCAGTGGCTGAAACTGTTCGCCGTCAACGGGGTGTACCCAGCGCCGGTTGCCCTGCCGAGAAAAGGGAAAGCACTGAAGCTGACGCGCAGGCTGTGAACCTGAAAGCCAGCGGCCGTCGCCCGTGGGGAAAGTGTACCCCTCCCGCCAGGGAAGCAACGCGGGAAGCCGCCATTAGGCGGGGAAGAAGACAGAAGCGGGAAACCGCCATTGAAGTGGGCGGGGAGAGAAGATAAGCGCGGGAAACCGCCATTTTCGCGGGAACCGCCATCTTGAAGAAAAAAATTTTTTTTAAAGAAATAATTCATGGTGTTTATCAGGAAGCGAGGAAGATGCCTAAGCATGGTAACATCAATGATTTTAATTCCGAGGTAGAAGACTGGGCCACGTATGTGGAACGCATTGAGATCTATTGTGAGGCCAATAAAATAGAAGAAGATGACAAAGCTATAACCTTGCTAAACTCGATGGGCGCGAAGACATACGGGCTCTTGAAGCATCTACTATCACCAGCTAAACCGGCGGATCAGACTTTCGATGATATTGTGGCTGTTCTGAAGGATCACTTGAACCCCACACCGTTGATGTTGGCGGAACGATTCAAATTCTATGCGAGAACACAACGGAAAGACGAAAGCAACGCAGAATACTTGGTCGAACTACGTAGACTAGCGAAATACTGCCAGTTTGGAGGGAATCTGACAGAGGCATTGCGAGACAAGTTCGTGTGCGGATTGGCAAAGGAAGGAACGCAAAAGCGACTACTCGAAGAGAACGACCTTACACTTGACAGGGCTGTCCTTATTGCAGCATCGCACGAAGCCGCAGCGAAGGGAACTGCGGAAATGCAGCTAAAGACAGCGGCACTCAGTGTGGATCAAATTACCTCGACAACAACAAAATGTTATCGTTGTGGGAAGACAACACACGACCAGAACCAATGCTGGTTTAAGAACCAGGAATGTAGGAAATGTGGCAAACTGGGTCACATAGCTAAGGTATGCCGGTCAGGGAAGAAGACCAACAACCAAAGGAAGCCATCACAGGAAAAGTACAACAAGGTACACAAGGTGGCTGAGAAGAGTTCAGACGAACAGAATTCGGACTCAGACCCAAACGGCCAGGAGCTGGGTAGTCTGAGAATTCACAATGTGAGTAAGGAAGCTGACCTACAAACTATCTGGGTCATGCTAAAAATAGCTGGAGTCTAAGCAAAAATGGAGTTGGACACTGGATCAGCTCTATCAGTCATAAATCGAAGGGATTACCACCAGCTATTCTCACATATACCCTTAAGAGATGCCGGCCGAGAAATTCAGTGGATAGCGCCAGCTGTTAACACCATAAGAGGGGTCTACTTCCAGCGCTAGGCACTTTGCGCCCGGGCGCAGCGCGATCCGCGCCGATGCCCAAATTCAGTTGATATTTAGCGCCGGCGCAAAGTGTTTGTGCCCGCTCAGGTGCGCGCGCAGTTTATGACGTCATATCGTCGCGCAACGCTGTTTGTGCGCCCCAAACCGGAAATTCAGTGGCGCCCGCCCAATGTGGGCGTGGCGCTGCTAAGAACTGTGAAGTGGAACGCAACAGAGGCCCTGTGGGCCTCGGGGAGCACTAATTAAAGGGCACTTACACTGACCTATAAAGCCCAGCCATTTTGCTGCAATGACTTTACTGCTTTGGATTTCTGGACAGAGACCAAGGGACAGAGCTAACTGATTTGGGACAACATAGGAGAGGTATTTTTGGCTTCTGGCCAGTGCTTTGACATTTGACTCATTGTGATTTCACTGTTTTCAACTTCATTATGGGGGCTGTATGGGGGTGCAACCCTGAATTGCAGCATTATGTGCGAAGGGCTCGCAGACGCTGTGAGAGAGGGCCAGCCATGCCTAGACGCAGAGGGGCCATCAGGCGTCGGCAACGTAGGCCTTACACACTCAGGCAATACCGGCAGCAGGTGTCCTATCTCACCACGACTGCGGCGCATTGTGTTAAGAGGCTGCGCTTCAGAAGGGAGGTGGTTGCAGAGATCTGCCAGCTGCTTCACAGAGATCTGCGTCCACAGCTGATGTGCAGGACGTCTCTCTCGGTGGAAGTGAAGGTCACGGTGGCTCTGAGCTTTTATGCAAGCGGCTCCTTCCAAGCCGCTGCTGGGGACATAGCGAACATCTCCCAGTTTGCCGCGCATCGCTGCATCCGGCAGGTCACCGATGCACTTTTCGCGAGGAGACACCAATTCATCTCCTTCCCCATGACCCGACAGAGGCAGGAGCAGCGTGCAGTCGGATTTGGCAGGTTCGCGGGCTTCCCCATGGTGCAGGGCGCCATTGACTGCACGCATGTGGCTATGCGGGCACCTATCCACAATGCCGAGGATTACCGCAACCGGAAGGGCTACCATTTCCTCAATGTACAGCTGGTGTGTGACCACAGGCAGCGCATCCTAGCTGTCAATGCCCGCTTCCCAGGAAGCAGCCACGGTGCATTCATCCTGCGCCAGATTACTGTGGCTGACATGTTCGAGGCACAGCCTCCACCAAGGGGATGGCTTATTGGGGACAAGGGCTACCCTTTGTGTACATGGCTCATGACCCCGCTCCGCGCACCCAGGACCCCAGCGGAGGAGGCATACAACGAAAGCCATCAAGCCACAAGGAACATCATAGAGCAAACGATAGGCGTCCTCAAGCAATGGTTCCGCTGCCTGGATCGTTCCGGCGGCTCTCTACAGTACTCGCCGGATAGAGTCTCCCAGTTCGTCGTCGTGTGCTGCATGCTGCACAACCTGGCTATCCGCAGGACTCAGGCACTGCCACCTGACATTGCACCACCACCTCAGGAGGACGAGCAGGAGGACCATGAGGAGGAGGAGGAGGAGGAGGAGGAGTACCAGCCCAGGAGGGAGCCACAAGGTCCAAGGGCCGTCCACCGGGGGCTTATTGCTCGACACTTCTAGGCCCCCTGTCAGGGAATGGGCTGTGGAAATGTACGCACCTGAAGGCAGCCGCTCCGCAAGCCCTCAGCCGGTTAACGCAACAACCACTTGAAACATGACACCTGGACATGCTGAATAAATAAAACGCTTTATTTCACAAACTCAGGGCCCTTCCCACATGAAACAGAAAAACAGACAAGAGCCCCAAAAAACAGTCAAAAACATCTGTTGCTCCCAAAACCTGGGGAGGACTTACAAAACTTGGCCATCCAAATGGCCTTCAACATCGGCCTTACAAAAATAAGGGCCCCCCTCCACAACACAAACACCCCCATAAAAACAAACAAGGCCTTGATCTTCGGCCTTCCCAAAATAATCCCCCCCAAAACACAAGCCCCCCCATATATAAAAAACCGCTCTCACCACACTCTAGTGGGTGTGCCGAGAGGGCGAGTCCTTAGACAGCCTTCCCCGGCCCCTGCCCGACCTGCTGCTCCGCCTCAACCTGGGCCCTGTGGCTGGGACAAGGCTGGGGGAAGGCTCATGAGGGCCCTGAGGCGTGTCGGCAGATGCCCTTGGGGGTCGGCCTAGACGACGCACGTCCCGGGAGGGGCCGGCTGCTGACTGCTGCAGCTGTCACTGGCCAGCATCAGTGCCAGCAGCAGCTCGTCGCACCTTGGCTGGGGGAGTGGCAGTGTCGGCTGCACCAAGGGGGGCAAGCTGGCTGATGGCAGGCGCGCGATGTTCGCCAGAGACACTGGCACTCGGCCGGCCTGGCAGTGCAGCAGGCGCAGCTATCTGGTGGAGGCCAGACCACTGTGCTGCAGCAGGGCGGCGGGTGCCGTGGCGAAGCCTCTGCGCCACAGCGAGTGTGGCAGAAGTGAGTGCCCGAACTGCCCTGGTATGTGGCCGCATCAGCTGTGCCAGTGTCTGGACGGCACCACTCATCTCGCGAGTCGCGTCCTGCACTGCCGCGAGATGCTGGACACCCCTGTCATGGGCTGCTGCGAGTTGTTCCACCCCCCTGGCCTGTGATTCCCCGAATGCGACCACACTCTGAGCCAGGGACTGAATGGCCTGAGGCATCTGGCCCACAACCCCCATGAACTCCTGGTGGCGCCGCTCAGAGGCCGCCGAGATCTCTTCGAGGAGGCGCACCTCCTGGGCGAGGACCCTCTCCGGACTGGAGGGAGGACTCTCCCTCTGGGGAGAAGGCGGCCGAGCTGGCCGAACCCTCCCGCCTGCCTCAACCCCACTGGGCCCAGGATCTGCCCTCCCCTGCAACACCTCCCCCCTCTGGGGAGCAGGCCGGCGTGCTGCCGCACCCTTCCCACATGCCTCAACCCCACTGCGCCCAGGATCTGCCCTCCCCTGCAACACCTCCCCCCTCTGGGGAGCAGGCCGGCGTGCTGCCGGACCCTTCCCGCGTGCCTCAACCCCACTGGCCACAGGATCTGCCCTCCCCTGCAACACTTCCCCCTGGCTCTCCTGCAGGCCAGACGTCCCCCCTCCATTGCCATCCCCTGGCGCGGCTGAGGGTTCCCCCGATGTGCCGCCTTCCTCCTGGTCCTCGTCGTCCTCCTCCTCCAAGGGCCTGGCACTCGGAGCTTCAGGGACCACCTCCTCCTCAGCAGCTGAAAGCAGGAAGGCATAAGAGTAGCTTTAGCGTGAGGACACGGCGTCAGCGAGGGAGGCCTGAGTGGTGGCATTATGCGCATTTGTCGGTCAGTGGGAAAGGATCTAGATCTGAAGCGCTAGGGCAACGGGAGAGGTCCAACCGGTCATGTCCTTACCAGTGGGTTCCAGTACAGGGTCCGCATCTCTGATCGCAACAGGGCCAGTCACCCGGGAACGCATGAGTCCAGCCACGCTCTCCTCCAGATCAGTGAGCGCCTGGTACTGGGGACGGCCTCCACCGGTGACAGTCTGGCTCCTCAAATTCCTTGCCAGCTTGGCCTGCAAGTGAAAGGACGGACTCTAAGTACAGTGTGGTGCCCTGTTGCTGTGTGCACTGCCTCCCATGGTGGAATAGCTTGGCCAGTGTGGTAAGTGCAGAAAGTGCTATTGATGATCATGCCAGTGCCATTGCTGTGGGAGGAGGGCTGCCCATTAGGCCTTTGAGGTCCCTTTGCCCATAATGTGAGGTTCACATGCAAGGATGAGGAGGACACTGGAAAGGGTACTCACCTTCACCAACCGAGTGAGGTCGTTGAACTTCTTGCGGCATTGGTCCGCACTCCTGGGGACATCGCAGGTCGATGACACCCTGCGGGCGATTCTCCTCCAGGCTTTCCTGTATTCGCTCCTGGGAGCCTTGTTGCCACTGTCCGGGCACAAGATCTGTCTTTTGTCCTCCACACCATTAATGAGCACCCTCAGAGCATGCTCGGAGAAGCGCTGCGCTCGTTCACGGGCCCTCTCCATGTCTCCTGGCGCTATTTTGGCCCACCAGCAGTGTTGAGGCCTAGCTGCAGGGCTCCAGTATGCAGGGCGTGGCAGCAGTCAAAGTCGACCCTTCCCCCTTTAAGAGCAGGCCGGCGTCAGGGTGTCTGCTGTCAATCAAAACATGACCGCACCTGCGCTGCGCCCGGCCTCAGCGTTATCAGGCCGCATCGCCAGATTAGCGCCTGAACAGAGCATTGCAATGCCAGTTTCAGCGCTCGGCCAAACTCTTGGCCAACTCTACTGAATTTCGGCGAGGTGGCCTGCACCTTCCGGCGGGCGCTAACTTTGGCGAGCGCCCGACTTTAGCGCCCCAAAAGTGTCCAGACTGAATTTCTAGGCCACCAAGTTCGTATTGCAGACATACACGGGGCATAAAGTATACCCCATGGGAAAGATAAGAGTCAAGGTGAGAGATAGGGGTAAAGAACACCCAAAAATGAACTTATACGTACTACCTGAGGGAGGACCACCACTTCTAGGACGGGAGTGGATCAAGAAAATAGACATGGAATGGCACTATCTAAAAGCCATAACGAGTGAGGACTCGGTGCAGACAATCAGCTCAGATTCTGAATCGGATGACGATAAGACCAACCCAAATGTGAAAGACAAGGCTAAAATGGACTTGCCGACTAAGGTTGGAAAAACGAAGGCATGCAGAAAGGCTTATGCTCCAGAGAAGAACAAAGTTTCAGAACAGATCTCCACCGAACAACGACAACATAGTTTGACAGAGAATTCTGAGTCTGTTCAGTTTAAGGACATATCCATGACGGAAGAACACCGAGCTCGGACTCAACTTTATTTCAAATTACGACAACAATTAGAACAATTGAGTTACCGTCTCGTACAAGAGATGAAAACAATGAAAAAGTTCTATGACACCAAATGGGAGAATCTGGAAAGACAACAGAAGCAGCTAGCTCAAGCAGAGAGCGACCATAGAGCCACCGTGACCAATCACCGATCACATCTCCCTTATGATGTTCAGGAGTTAGAATATTTGCAGAAAGAAGCAAATGAAGAGGAATCTTCAGGAAGCCAGGATTTTATTCCAGTTCTTCTCTACGACTCCTTACAAGCAGAGTTTGAGAAGTTGAAGGAACAGTATGAACAGGCCCAGGCTACAATCCTGGAGGGGGTTAACTTGGCAACCTCCGAAAAGCTAGTTTCAGTGGAAGCTTATGAGCAACTAAAGGTTGAACATGAGCACGAAGTCCAAAGGCTGCAGGAAATTCTTGATGAGCTCAAGGCCAAGACAGACTCATCGGTAGAAGTTCCATCCATAGATGAGAAATTAGAGGTGAAAGACATGGCAGAACATGAAAGTCAAGATGTCCAAGAACTCATAAAAATATTGAAGGAAACCCAAGACAAATATGAGGCGGCAATGACCGAGGTTCAACAACTTGAAGAACAGATTCAACTGGGAATTCTTTCAGTGAAAGAAAAGGCAACTGTAAGAAACACAGAGACTGTAAGAATGGCCCCTGAACATGAGCTAGAGAGCATCAAGGCGCAACTTCTCCGAGCGCTTAAAGCCAAAGTACAAGAGGAAAAAAAGGTGAAAGCATTGGAGGAAAAGGTGGATGAAATGGAGAAGACTCTGATCCACAGGGTCCCCGTGGGAGAGTTAACGGTCAGCCAACTCCTTCATATGCTGAGAGACAAGACTCTGCAATGGGAACCATTTGAACACGAGCTTCAATCTTCAAAGGGAAGGGGTTCAGAGCTCTCAAAAGTATGGGGAATAGTTGAGGTTGCAACACAGATTTTACGGGGCTGCCGAAAGTACGCTGAATCACGTCAATGTGAACTACAGAATGTTGAAACAGCTGCTCCAGTAGAAGGATTGAATAGCCCGATCCATGAATCCCCGATGGAAGGGGAAGTATTGGAATCACGAATGAGGTCATTAGTGAAGGATTGGCAGGAAACCCAGGAAGAGCGGGATGAATATGAACGCATGAAGAAGTCTCTTCAGGAAAGATGTCTAGGGAGGGAACAACAGTCGGCTAACGTCCAGTTGGGTACGGAAGAAGTAGCAGGCCCTCTCGCTAGACTAGCTCAGGACGACACCGAATATTACCATGACCTGTTGAGTGACACGGAATATTACGATGACTTGGTCTGCCCAGCTTGTGATGAAAACTCCCAAAGTGCAGAAATCAGGATGAAGCACTTAAAGTCTAAGGAACATAGGGAGATGGTGGCGCTACAGCTGGCAGCGGATAAGGGTGCCCCGAGAGTCTCCAAGAAGCAGAAAAGAAAAAGACGAAGCAGAAGATGATAACCATCTAAATCATTATCACTTCTATCAGATCATGCACGTGGGCCCTACGAAGGGGGCCAAATCAGTTGGAAAGTAGGAAAAATTACCAAGGCAGTCCAGCTGTTTGTAAAAGTCAGCACTGCTGGTTCAGCAGGACGGAAGTTCAAGCTGTTAAGCCAAGGGAAAGGCTATTGGATGAGTCACGCTAGAAATGTGAACCGGCTACACCACAGAGATGTTGTTCGGACCGAGTCAAGACCAGAGACTGAATCTGTGAACTGTTCCCGCAGAGACTGAATCTGTGAACTGTTTCCCGCAGAGACTATATCTGTGAATTGTTTTACATGGAGTTGATTATATGTTATGTTTAATGGGGAATAAGTATGTTGTAAGCTAAAAAGGGAGGATTGTAGTGTATGTACCCGTCTACCTTTAAGAGAACTATTGTATGTAACCGTTCACCTTTAAGAGAACTATTTTAGGTGTGGCACTACTTTGTTTGGCTTCTGTATACTGTAATACCGACGGTGACCACACCAGTATATAAGTGTTGTGTCAGGATTTATTGGGCAGATTCGCCCTGACCTTCGAATAGTAAAGTCCTGTTTTAAGTTATTCTGGTAGTCTCTGTATTAATTAACTAAACAACCCACAGACTTACCACAACTTACTGCTGGATCCGGGAGGTAAGTGCCCTTCTACTTACTGCCGGATCCAGGGGGTAAGTGCCCTTCCACTTACTGCTGGCTCCTGGGGGTAAGTGCCCTTCTGCTTACTGCTGGCTCCAGGGGCTAAGTGCCCTTCTACTTACTGCTGGCTCCAGGGGCTAAGTGCCCTTCTACTTCCTGCTAGACCCAGGGGGTAATTGCCCTTCTACTTACTGCTAGATCCAGGGTGTAAGTGCCCTTCTACTTACTGCTGCATCCAGGAGGTAAGTGCTCTTCTACTTACTGCTGGATCCAGGGGGTAATTGCCCTTCTACTTATTGCTGGACCCAGGGGGTAAGTGCCCTTCCACTTACTGCTGGATCCAGGAGGCAAGTGCCCTTCTAATTACTGCTGGATCCAGGGGGTAAGTACCTTTCCACTTACTGCTGGATCCAGGAGGTAATTGCCCTTCTACTTACTGCTGGATCCAGGGGGTAAGTGCCCTTCTACTTACTGCTGGATCCAGGGGGTAAGTGCCCTCCTACTTCTGCTGGATCCAGGAGGTAAATGCCCTTCCACTTACTGCTAGATCCAGGAGGTAAGTGCCCTTCCACTTACTGCTGGATCCAGGCGTAAGTGCCCTTCTTCTTACTGCTGGATCGAGGGGCTAACTGCCCTTCGACTTACTGCTGGATCCAGGAGGTAAGTGCCCTTCCACTTACTGCTCGATCCAGGAGGTAAGTGCCCTTCTACTTACTGCTGGATCCAGGGGGTACGTGCCCTTCTATTACTGCTGGATCCAGGAGGTAAGTGCCCTTCCACTTACTGCTGGATCCGGGAGGTAACTGCCCTTCCACTTACTGCTAGATCCAGGAAGTAAGTGCCCTTCTACTTACTGCTGGATCCAGGGGGTAAGTGCCCTTCAATTTACTGCTGGATCCGGGAGGTAAGTGCCCTTCCACTTACTGCTTGATCTGGGAGGTAATTGCCCTTCCACTTCCTGCTGGATCCAGGAGGTAAGTGCCCTTCTACTTACTGCTGGATCCAGGAGGTAAGTGCCCTTCTACTTACTGCTGGATCCGGGAGGTAAGTGCTCTTCTACTTACGGCTGGATCCAGGAGGTAAGTGCCCTGCTGCTTACTGCTGGATCCACGGGGTAAGTGCCCTTCTACTTACTGCTGGATCCAGGGTGTATGTGCCCTTCTACTTACTGCTGGATCCAGGGGGTAAGTGCCCTTCTACTTACTGCTGGATCCAGGGGGTAGGTGCCCTTCTACTTATTGCTGGATCCAGGGGGTAAGTGCCATTCTACTTACTGCTGGATCCAGGAGGTAAGTGCCCTGCTACTTACTGCTAGATCCAGGGTGTAAGTGCCCTTTTACTTACTGCTGGATCCAGGAGGTAAGTGCCCTTCTACTTACTGCTGGATTACAGGTGGTAAGTGCCCTTCTACTTACTGCTGGATCCAAGGGGTAAGTGCCCTTCTACTTACTGCTGGATCCAGGGGTTAAGTGCCCTTGCACTTACTGCTGGATCCAGTGGGTAAGTACTCTTCTACTTACTGCTGGATCCAGGGGTAAGTGTTGTGATGATATATGCCTTCATCAGACCTGCTTGTATTTTACCTGCTTGTATTGTGTGAACCACACTCTTTTGTTCCTACTGTGTGTATTGGCTACACCCCTGTCTTTTGCCATATAAATGTCTCAGGAGCTGTATGAGTCATTCACTACCAGACGAACCCGATGTGGGAAGACCTGCTATGCTGCTATGTTCTTAGTGATTAAAAGCCTTCAGTTGAATCCTTGTCTTTGAGTCATTGATGGCATATCAATTTTAATCACTAAAACACCAAGATGGATCGACTCCTGAAACCAGAGCGCTTGGATCTGGACCCCCATGCCTCAGACGCAGCCACACAGTTTGGACACTGGTTCCAATGCTTCTAATTTTTCATTGCAAACTCATCCACTGCCATAGCCGCAGCCGAAACCGCTACCGGAGACATGAAACTGGGAATCCTGCGAAACTGGGTGAGCCATCGGGTCTCCCCTCTCATCCAAGATGCCACCAGCTACGAGGAGGCCTGCACCATCCTGAAGGCCCACTACGCACGGCCAATAAACGTGGTGTACGCCAGGCATCTTCTGACTACTCGCACCCAGCGGCATGGTGAGTCACTAGAGGACTTTATACTAAACCTAAAAGTACTGGGCAGAGACTGTAACTGTAAGGCCATGCCTGCCATCGTGTACACGGAGGAGCTGATTCGAGACTCCCTTATTGCGGGCCTCAGTTCAAATTATATTCTGCAGAAACTGTTTGAAAAGGAGGGACTGGACTTAAAACAGGCTATAGATATAGCGCGATCGCTGGATATGGCCCAGAGGAACTCTGAATCCTGTTCCCCAGGCCACGCGGCCCACTCCGCCTCGTGCGTGCCGTGGGGGCCGCCATCTTGGAAGCCATCTTCACCTCCCAGGCCTCAGGCCAGCCCAGCACCATCGGAGCCCCAGCCTCCACCCAGGAGCCCCACTACTGCCGCGATGCATCGGGGCCCGAAATGCTACTTCTGCGCTCAGGACAAACACTCCAGGCATCTGTGCCCAGCGAAGGGCACCACCTGTTTTAAATGCGGGAGGAAAGGACATTTCAGCAAAGTCTGCAGAGGGAACCCCGCCTCCAACTCCACCACCGCCGCGTGCGCGCCGTGGGAGCGACCATCTTGGAAGCCATCTTGTCCACCCTCATGGAGTCCACCATCTTGCCCCGACTACACGGACCTCCAGGACCCACTGGTGGCCTCGATCACAGTGGATCAATCCAGGCCACATCCGTTGTCTAAATCGATGATGGACATAGAGGTAAACGAGAACAAGGTTAAATGCTTGATTGACTGCGGGAGCACCGAAAGCTTTATTCATCCTAGCCTGGTACAACGACTTTCTCTAATGATAGTCCCCACACAGGGCAAAATCGCCATGGCCGATAAGACTCATACCTCAAAAATTACAGGTTTCTGCGCGGTTATGTTGTCGGTAAAAGGCAATGATTACAGAGATTTTAAACTATTGATAATGCCAGATCTCTGTGTGAGCGTGATCTTGGGTCTGGACTTCCAGTGCCACCACCAAAATATTACGCTTACCTATGGGGGGTCCCAGCCGCCCCTCACAGTGTGCGGTCTGGCTACCCTGAAGGTTAAGCCGCCCTCTCTGTTCGCCAACCTCGCACCCAACTGTCGACCCATAGCGACCAAGAGTAGGCAGTACAGCTGGGAGGATAGACGGTTCATTGCGTCGGAAGTAGAAAGACTCAAGCGGGAGGGTATCATCGAATGCAGTACCAGCCCGTGGCACGCCCAGGTAGTAGTAGTTAAGGGTAGCGAAAAGAAGCGGATTGTGATAGATTATAGCCAGACGGTTAATCTATACACCCAGCTAGACGCCTACCCTCTGCCCCGCATAGCGGATATGGTTAACCAAATTGCGCAATACCGGGTGTTTTCCACCATCGACCTAAAATCGGCATACCACCAGCTCCCCATTAGGCCGGAGGACCGTCCATACACCGCCTTCGAGGCGAACGGACGTCTCTACCACTTCCTCAGAGTCCCCTTCGGGGTAACGAACGGGGTCTCGGTCTTCCAGTGGGAGATGGACCGCATGGTCGATGAGAACCAGTTAACAGCCACCTACCCATACCTAGACAATGTCACCATCTGCGGCCACGACCAGCAAGACCACGACTCGAACCTCGCGAGATTTCTGAAAACCGCCCTCAGACTCAATCTCACCTACAACGAGGATAAGTGTGTCTTTAGCACCACGCGCCTCTGTATCCTGGGCTGCGTGGTGGAAAACGGGGAAATCGGTCCGGACCCCGACCGATTGCGCCCCCTACGGGAGCTACCCCTACCAAACACTCCCAAGGCCCTGAAAAGGTGCCTGGGGTTCTTCTCCTATTACGCCCAATGGGTCCCCAATTATTCCGACAAGGCCCGTCCCCTCCTGAAATCAACGTCCTTGCCGCTCACAGCCGAGGCCCACGCCGCCTTCAACAGCATTAAACACGACATTGAGAAGGCCGCGCTGCGGGCAGTGGACGAAAACATCCCTTTCCAGGTCGAAAGTGTAAAGTATGCGCATATACTTGATACAAAAAGGAAGAGACAGCTTGGAAGGGTTTAACTTAGGTCTTTACTTCATACCCACAGGCGGGAACTGAGGGGAGATCAGTACCCACAGTACTATTTATACCCCTATGGCCAGGAGTGGTACTACGGTATCACTACGCCCTACAAAGTAGTGCTGCCCTGGCCATAGGGTTAAAGTAGCATACATATTACATACACAACATTCCTCCCCTTTTAATTAAAACGTACCCGTGCAATTAAGTCAACAGATGCACCATAACTAGGGCTAATAACATTTGGTAACACAACATACATAACATATTTACATCAGAGTTGTCTACCTATATATATATAAAAAGAAACATGTTATAGATTCAGTCTCTGAGGAGGCCTCCTGTCTCGACTAGGATAACGTCTTTCTCTAGTCGGTCTCGGTGTAGGCGGCGGTACTTCCGTCACCACTTCATCGCTGGAGTCGTCGGTGTCTGATGGCACATCCTGTGCCGTGGAGCTCACTGGAGTGCTGAACTCCTCGCCATCCTGAGACTTCTGTAGCGACGAGCTGGGCCGTGATTCCGCTGGAACAATGTGCTGAGACGTTTGAGGTAGTGAATCAGTTGGGTTTCTGGACTCCACAAGTTGATCAGCATGTCGTCTGATTATGCCGTCCCCAGTATCCACTGTGTACATCAAAGGTCCCTGGCGGGCCTTTATCGTACCAGACCGCCACTTTTCATTTCTATAATCACGGGCCAACACTTGCTGCCCCACCTCGAAGCTCCGTGTCTGTCTGTCAGGAGCCCTACGAAATACTCGGTTTTCCACATCTCTCCGGATGTTTGGTCTGAGCAATTCGAGGCGAGACCTTAACCTTCTATTAAAGAACATGACGGCGGGGGCCTGGTTGGTCACCGTATGTGCAGCATTACGGTACGCGAATAGGAAATTGTCCACCTTGTGTTGTAGTGGCAACCTTTCCTCCCCCATCGCCTTGATGGCCTTTTTAAAAGTCTGTACAAATCGCTCTGCCAGCCCATTTGTAGCCGGATGATATGGTGCGGACGTATAATGTCGCACTCCATTCCTTTTTAGGAATGCTTGAAATTCTTCTGCCACAAATTGTGGCCCATTGTCTGAACAGACTTGCTCGGGCACCCCATTTCGGGCAAAAATGGTCCTTAAGGCTGCGACCGTCTTTTCGGCTGTCGTTGATGACATCTTTATGACCTCCGGCCATTTTGAGTGGGCGTCCACTACAATAAGGAACATCGCATCCATGAAGGGCCCAGCGAAGTCCACGTGGATCCTTTGCCACGGCGTTGAGGGCCACTCCCACGGATATAGTGGGGCTTGGGGTGGTACGTTCTGTACCATCTGGCACCCTTGGCATGCTTTTGCTACTTCCTCGATGTCCCTGTCAATGCCGGGCCACCAGACGTAGGCTCTGGCGAGGCTTTTCATTTTGACACCCCCCAGATGACCTTCGTGTAAGTCCCGCAACACTTTATGTTGTAATTTTTGAGGGACCACCACCCTGGCTCCGCACATCAATGTGCCCCGGCATACGGACAACTGGTCCTTCCTTGCCGAAAACGCCGGCAATGATGCGTCACCCTGCGCCGGCCAGCCTTTCACGGTCAATTTGTAAACCCTTGCCAGTGTCGGGTCATTCTGTGTTTCCCGCTCGATACATTGGCTGGTGATGGGCAAGTGTTCCATAACCGCCGTATGATATATTTCCACGGGGTCCTGTACTATCTCTTCGATCTCTGCAGGCAATGGTAGCCGCGACAGGCCATCCGCATTGCCATGCTGTTTGGTACCCTTATATTCGATAAGGTACTGGTGTGCTCCTAAGAACAGTGACCATCTCTGTAGCCTTTGGGCCGTCATCAGGGGCACCCCTTTTGTTGGATTAAATATGGACACCAACGGTTGATGATCCGTCAGTAGTGTGAAACGTTGTCCATGTAGATAGTGGTGGAATTTTTTTATACCCCACACCAGACTGAGGGCCTCCCTGTCGATTTGCGCATAGTTTCTTTCGGCTGTAGTTAACGACCTTGAGGCAAATGCTATTGGCCTCTCCGTCCCATTGGGAAATTTGTGTGACAACACTGCCCCTATACCATACGGGGAGGCGTCACATGCCAACCTCATTGGCATTTTTGGGTCAAAGTGTGCGAGCACTTCCTTTGATGTAATGAGTTGTTTACCCTTTTTAAAAGCAGCCTCACACGCTTCGTCCCAATTCCAGGAGACTCCCTTTTGCAGCAATGAATTTAGTGGATGTAAAATGGACGATAAGTTCGGGAGGAACTTATGGTAATAGTTTATAAGGCCTAAGAATGATCGTAACTGAGATACATTCTCAGGGGGCGGGGCCTTCACTACTGCCTCGATCTTTTCTGGGGACTTATGCAGGCCTTCCTTATCTATAATGTGACCACAGTATGAGATACGTTCCTGGAAAAACTCACATTTCTGCTTGTTCGCCCTGAGTCCGTATTGTTGCAACCGCAGAAGTACTCGCTCCAGGTTAGCGAGGTGGTCGTTATCCGTTTGTCCTGTCACCAGGATGTCATCCAGGTAGCACTGCGTTCCTGGAATGCCCTGTAGGACCTGTTCCATGGTCCTCTGCCATATGGCTGGGGCGGACGCCACACCAAATACCAGGCGATTGTACTGGTACAATCCCTTGTGGGTGTTAATCGTTAGGAGCTTTTTCGAGTCCTGCTCCACCTCCATCTGTAAATAAGCTTGACAAAGGTCAATCTTCGTAAAGTGTCTACCCCCAGCTAACGATGCGAATATGTCCTCTATCCGCGGCAGCGGATACTGTACCGTGTGCAGGACTGGGTTAATAGTTATTTTAAAATCCCCGCAAATGCGAACCTTCTTTGGTTCCCCCGGCGTGTTATTTGCAGATTTCTTTATAACTGGGACGATGGGCGTGGCCCACTCGCTCCACTCAATCTTTGTAAGGACACCTGCACTCTCTAAGGCATCCAGTTCTGCTTCCACAGCTGGCCGAATGGCGTAAGGCACCGGTCTGGCCTTACAAAACTTGGGGTTTGCGTCTTGAGCAATAGTTATTTTTGCTCTAATGTCCTTTAAGGTCCCCAGCCCTTGTTGGAACACCTCTGGCGTTTTTGCCAATAGTTTCGACAGCCTGCTTGTAATGGTTGTATCATCCTTGGTGGTCTCTACTTTTATCTCGTGTATCGACTTCCAGTCGAAATGGATTTTTCTTATCTATTCCCTACCCAAAAGTGGTGGTCCGCCGTTTGGTAGGACGTATAAATAAAGTCCTGGCACTTTTCTGCCATTGTATTTAACTGTTACTTGCATTTTTCCCTTCGGGTAAACTTTTTGTCCCGTATATGTTTTTAATTTGATTTCGGTATCCTTTAAGGGAATGCGTTTGAACAGCCTGTTATAATCTTGTTCATTAATTACTGATAGGGCTGAACCCATGTCCAGCTCCATATTAACTTCGACGCCTGCTACCTTCATTTTAACCCACATTGTGCTGTGGTCCTCCGTTTTGTCTACACCATATAACTTGAGACATCCCAGACCTTTAGGCTCTGCTTTTGTGCCTTCCTGTGACTCGTCTGAGCTACTGTCAGATATCTTATGTATTTTTGTCCTTGCCTTGGTACTGCTCGGATTGCCCCCACTATTGGGTTTCGTACCCGACCGACAAACTTTCGCTATATGCCCCTTTTTCCCACACTGCCGGCATATTTTATCACGAAACCAACAATTACTTTGGTCGTGGGTGGTTTTGCCACAACGGTAGCATTTACCTTTGTGAAATGTCACCTCATGGGTGTCATAGCCGGTTGTATTTTGTCGTATTTGGGCAGCACCCTGTGCTGCTGCTTCATGTGCCAATGCTATTTCTATCGCCTGATCTAGGCTGAGCTGTTTCTTGGCCAGCAACCGTTTTCGTGTACTCTCATTTAACATGCCACAGACAAATCTGTCTCTGATCGCTTCCGCCAAAAAGGCTCCAAACTGGCAATGTTTGGACAACCGTCTGAGCTCAGCCAAATAGGCTGCCTGCGACTCATCATTCCTTTGGTCGCGTCTGTAAAAGCGGTACCTTTCCGCTATAAATGGTGGCTTAGGGTTTAAATGTTCCTTTAACGTATCAACAATTTGGGCATACGTTTTGTCTGCTGGCTTTTCTGGAGTAAGAAGATTCCTCAGCAGACCGTATGTTTTTGCCCCCATAGAATTTAATAAGGTTGCTGCCTTTTCGTCATCTTTCACCTTGTTTACTATGCAATAAAGCTCATGCCTTTCTACATATGCGTCCCAATCTTCTATGTCGGCAACAAATTCTGACAACCGAGCTTCTTTAGCCATTTTTAAAACTACTGAAGAGGTTTTCCCGCCTTTTTCCACTAGATGGCGCTGTTATTTTTTTTTTCTAAGAGAAAAACTTTCCCCCTTTTGTCCACTAGATGGCAATGTTCATTTTAAACTGCTGAAGAGAAAAACTTTTCCCCTTTTGTCCACTAGATGGCGCTTTTCCCGCCTTTTCTCCCTCTGCTGTCAACGACGTCTCTCCAGGTTCGTTATTTTTTTTTCTTGCAGCTCCCGTTATTGCCACCGCCGCTATTACAACGACCTTCCCCTCTCGTGGCCCGCTAGTCCTCGTGGCTCCGTTTGTTCCCCAGATCGCCTGCCTGTTCTGGCCCTTGCAGCTCGCGTTCCCCGGGAAGGATTGCAGTTTACCTGACCCTGAGTGGACTTTTGCCCCGTGGCTGGAACGCCCGTTCAGCCTCTTCTCTCAGCTGCCGCAGCCTCCGCTGGAACCTCTGTCTCTCGCTCCGTTGCTGCCGCTCCTCCTGAACTGGGTGGCCTCCTTCGGTCGACGCTGGACTCTGCAGGCTGGTAAGAAGCTTCTCTCCCCGTACTGCTACCGATCCTTTGTTGCACCTTGTACTGGTGAGTTCGAACGTTCCTAGTCGCCAGTGTAAAGTATGCGCATATACTTGATACAAAAAGGAAGAGACAGCTTGGAAGGGTTTAACTTAGGTCTTTACTTCATACCCACAGGCGGGAACTGAGGGGAGATCAGTACCCGCAGTACTATTTATACCCCTATGGCCAGGAGTGGTACTACGGTATCACTACGCCCTACAAAGTAGTGCTGCCCTGGCCATAGGGTTAAAGTAGCATACATATTACATACACAACAGAAAGCGATGCGTCCGACTTCGCTTTAGCAGCCACCTTCAACCAGGATGGGCGGCCCGTAGCCTTTTTCTCAAGAACCCTCCAAGGGCCCGAGATCAGGCACTCCTCGGTAGAGAAGGAGGCCCAGGCCATAGTGGAGGCAGTGCGGCACTGGAGGCACTACTTAGCCGGCAAACGCTTCATCCTGCTTACCGACCAGCGGTCGGTAGCCTTCATGTTTAACAACAAACAGAGGGGGAAGATCAAGAACGACAAAATTCTCAGGTGGCGGATCGAACTCTCCACGTTTGAGTACGACATAATATATAGGCCGGGGGCACTCAACGAATCCCCGACGCCCTACCACGAGGGATGTGTGCCAGCATCCAGGGGGACAGGCTACATGGCCTCCACAATGGCCTCTGCCACCCGGGGGTCACCCGGCTATTCCACTTTATAAAATCCCGTAACCTGCCCTATTCCATCGAGGAGGTCCGGTCTATGACCAGGGACTGCCGCACCTGTGCGGAATGCAAGCCCCGTTTTTTCAGACCCGACCGAGCCCACCTGATCAAAGCTACACGGCCATTCGAGCGCCTGAGCTTAGATTTCAAGGGACCACTCCCCTCCACCGACCGCAATGTGTACTTTCTCAACATTGTGGACGAGTACTCCCGCTTCCCATTCGCCTGCCCCTGCCCAGATATGACAAGTGCCGCGGTCATCAAGTGCCTCGGCAACCTGTTTTGCACGTTCGGCATGCCTAACTACATCCACACTGACAGGGGGGCGTCGTTCATGAGCGATGAACTGCGCCAATACCTGCTGTCGAAGGGGATAGCCACGAGTCGGACCACCAGTTATAACCCCCAGGGTAATGGGCAAGTGGAGAGGGAGAACGCGACAGTGTGGAAGGCGGTCACCTTCGCACTAAGGTCTAAAGGCCTCCCCACCTCCCGCTGGCAGGAGGTCCTCCCAGACGTACTCCACTCGATAAGGTTGCTACTGTGTACTGCTACTAACGCCACTCCTCATGAGAAGATGTTTGTTTTTCCCCGCAAATCAACCTCAGGAGTATCCCTACCCTCGTGGCTCTCCACCCCAGGGACAGTCCTATTACGGAAGCATGTGAGGGGCCACAAAACGGATCCCCTCATGGAGGCTGTACACCTACTCCACGCAAACCCACAGTACGCGTACGTCAAGCATGCCGACGGGCGTGAAGACACCGTGCCCATAAAGGACCTCGCCTCGGCAGGAAGCGACGACGACGACCCATCACCACCACCCCCAGAAGAACCTCCACCATCCCCAGAGGTATCCTCACCACCCCCAGAAGTACCTGCAACATCCCCAGCACATGGGTATGCCCAGGAGGGCACCACGGACTCCCGGTCGGAACCCGAGGTACTGTTGCGACGTTCAGGAAGGACTATCACACCCCCGGACAGACTAAATCTGTAGAAGGGGTGAATGTGATGAAATATATGCCTTCATCAGCCCCTGTGTTTTACCTGCTTTGTATTGTGTGCACCGCCCCCTTTTTTCCTACTGTGTGTATTGGCTACGCCCCTGTCTTTTGTCATATAAAGGTCTCAAGAGCTGTATGAGTCATTCCTACCAGACGCCCGATGTGGGAAGACCTGTAATGCTGCTATGTTCTTAGTGATTAAAAGCCTTAGTTGAATCCTTTAAATTCCTTGTCTTTGAGTTATTGAAGGCACATCAATTTTAATCACTAAAACACCAGGATGGGTCGACTCCTGAAACCAGAGCGCTTGGATCTGGACCCCCATGCCTCAGACGCAGCCACACAGTTTGAACACTGGTTCCAATGCTTCTAATTTTTCATTGCAAACTCATCCACTGCCATAGCCGCAGCCGAAACCGCTACCGGAGACATGAAACTGGGAATCCTGCGAAACTGGGTGAGCCATCGGGTCTCCCCCCTCATCCAAGATGCCACCAGCTACGAGGAGGCCTGCACCATCCTGAAGGCCCACTACGCGCGGCCAATAAACGTGGTGTACGCCAGGCACCTTCTGACTACTCGCACGCAGCGGCATGGTGAGTCACTAGAGGACTTTATACTAAACCTGAAAGTACTGGGCAGAGACTGTAACTGTAAGGCCGTGCCTGCCATCGTGTACACGGAGGAGCTGATTCGAGATTCCCTTATTGCGGGCCTCAGTTCAAATTATATTCGGCAGAAACTGTTTGAAAAGGAGGGACTGGACTTAAAACAGGCTATAGATATAGCGCGATCGCTGGATATGGCCCAGAGGAACTCTGAATCCTGTTCCCCAGGCCACGCGGCCCACTCCGCCTCGTGCGCGCCGTGGGGGCCGCCATCTTGGAAGCCATCATCACCTCCCAGGCCTCAGGCCAGCCCAGCACCATCGGAGCCCCAGCCTCCACCCAGGAGCCCCACTACTGCCGCGATGCATCGGGGCCCGAAATGCTACTTCTGCGGCCAGGACAAACACTCCAGGCATCTGTGCCCAGCGAAGGGCACCACCTGTTTTAAATGCGGGAAGAAAGGACATTTCAGCAAAGTCTGCAGAGGGAACCCCGCCTCCAACTCCACCACCGCCGCGTGCACGCCATGGGAGCGGCCATCTTGGAAGCCATCTTGTCCACCCTCATGGAGTCCACCATCTTGCCCCGACTACATGGACCTCCAGGACCCACTGGTGGCCTCGATCACAGTGGATCAGTCCAGGCCACATCCGTTGTCTAAATCGATGATGGACATAGAGGTAAACGGGAACAAGGTTAAATGCTTGATTGACTGCGGGAGCACCGAAAGCTTTATTCATCCTAGCCTGGTAAAACGACTTTCACTAACGATAGTCCCCACACAGGGCAAAATCGCCATGGCCGATAAGACTCATACCTCAAAAATTACAGGTTTCTGCGCGGTTATGTTGCCGGTAAAAGGCAACGATTACAGAGATTTTAAACTATTGATAATGCCAGATCTCTGTGTGAGCGTGATCTTGGGTCTGGACTTCCAGTGCCACCACCAAAGTATCACGCTTACCTACGGTGGGTCCCAGCCGCCCCTCACAGTGTGCGGTCTGGCTACCCTGAAGGTCAAGCCGCCCTCTCTGTTCGCCAACCTCGCACCCAACTGTCGACCCATAGCGACCAAGAGTAGACGGTACAGCTGGGAGGACAGACGGTTCATTGCGTCGGAAGTAGAAAGACTCAAGCGGGAAGGTATCATCGAATGCAGTACCAGCCCGTGGCGCGCCCAGGTAGTAGTAGTTACGGGTAGCGAAAAGAAGTGGATGGTGATAGATTATAGCCAGACGGTTAATCTATACACCCAGCTAGACGCCTACCCTCTGCCCCGCATAGCGGATATGGTAAACCAAATCGCGCAATACCGGGTGTTTTCCACCATCGACCTAAAATCGGCATACCACCAGCTCCCCATTAGGCCGGAGGACCGTCCATACACCGCCTTCGAGGCGAACGGACGTCTCTACCACTTCCTCAGAGTCCCCTTCGGGGTAACGAACGGGGTCTCGGTCTTCCAGCGGGAGATGGACCGCATGGTCGATGAGAACCAGTTAACAGCCACCTACCCATACCTAGACAACGTCACCATCTGCGGCCACGACCAGCAAGACCACGACTCGAACCTCGCGAGATTTCTGAAAACCGCCCTCAGACTCAATCTCACCTACAACGAGGATAAGTGTGTCTTTAGCACCACGCGCCTCTGTATCCTGGGCTGCGTGGTGGAAAACGGGGAAATCGATCCGGACCCCGACCGATTGCGCCCCCTACGGGAGCTACCCCTACCAAACACCCCCAAGGCCCTGAAAAGGTGCCTGGGGTTCTTCTCCTATTACGCCCAATGGGTCCCCAATTATTCCGACAAGGCCCGTCTCCTCCTGAAATCAACGTCCTTGCCGCTCACAGCCGAGGCCCACGCCGCCTTCAACAGCATTAAACACGACATTGAGAAGGCCGCGCTGCGGGCAGTGGACGAAAACATCCCTTTCCAGGTCGAAAGCGATGCGTCCGACTTCGCTTTAGCAGCCACCCTCAACCAGGATGGGCGGCCCGTAGCGTTTTTCTCAAGAACCCTCCAAGTGCCCGAGATCAGGCACTCCTCGGTAGAGAAGGAGGCCCAGGCCATAGTGGAGGCAGTGCGGCACTGGAGGCACTACCTAGCCGGCAAACGCTTCACCCTGCTTACCGACCAGCGGTCGGTAGCCTTCATGTTTAACAACAAACAGAGGGGGAAGATCAAGAACGACAAAATTCTCAGGTGGCGGATCGAACTCTCCACGTTTGAGTACGACATAATATATAGGCCGGGGGCCCTCAATGAATCCCCCGACGCCCTATCACGAGGGATGTGTGCCAGCATCCAGGGGGACAGGCTACAGGGCCTCCACAATGGCCTCTGCCACCCGGGGGTCACCCGGCTATTCCACTTTATAAAATCCCGTAACCTGCCCTATTCCATTGAGGAGGTCCGGTCTATGACCAGGGACTGCCGCACCTGTGCGGAATGCAAGCCCCGTTTTTTCAGACCCGACCGAGCCCACCTGATCAAAGCTACACGGTCATTCGAGCGCCTGAGCTTAGATTTCAAGGGACCACTCCCCTCCACCGACCGCAATGTGTACTTCCTCAACATTGTGGACGAGTACTCCCGCTTCCCATTCGCCTACCCCTGCCCAGATATGACCAGTGCCGGTCATCAAGTGCCTCGGCAACCTGTTTTGCACGTTCGGCATGCCCAACTACATCCACACTGACAGGGGGGCGTCGTTCATGAGCGATGAACTGCGCCAATACCTGCTGTCAAAGGGGATAGCCACGAGTCGGACCACTAGTTATAACCCCCGGGGTAATGGGCAAGTGGAGAGGGAGAACGCGACAGTGTGGAAGGCGGTCACCTTAGCACTAAGGTCTAAAGGCCTCCCCACCTCCCGCTGGCAGGAGGTCCTCCCAGACGTACTCCACTCGATAAGGTCGCTACTGTGTACTGCTACTAATGCCACTCCTCACGAGAAGATGTTTGTTTCTCCCCGCAAATCAACCTCAGGATTATCCCTACCCTCGTGGCTCTCCGCCCCAGGGACAGTCCTGTTACGGAAACATGTGAGGGGCCACAAAACGGATCCCCTCGTGGAGGCAGTACACCTACTCCACGCAAATCCACAGTACGCGTACGTCAAGCACGCCGACGGGCGTGAAGACACCGTGTCCATAAAGGACCTCGCCTCGGCAGGAAGCGACGACGACGACCCATCACCACCACCCCCAGAAGAACCTCCACCATCCCCAGAGGTATCCTCACCACCCCCAGCAGTACCTGCAACAACCCCAGCACATGGGTATGCCCAGGAGCGCACCACGGACTCCCGGTCGGAACCTGAGGTACTGTTGCGACGTTCAGGAAGGACTATCACACCCCCGGACAGACTAAGTCTGCAGAAGGGGTGAATGTGATGAAATATATGCCTTCATCAGCCCCTGTGTTTTACCTGTGTGTTTTACCTGTGTGTTTCACCTGCTTGTATTGTGTGAACCGCCCCCTTTTGTTCCTATTGTGTGTATTGGCTACGCCCCTGTCTTTTGCCATATAAAGGTCTCAGGAGCTTTATGAGTCATTCCTACCAGACGCCTGATGTGGGAAGACCTGTAATGCTGCTATGTTCTTAGTGATTAAAAGCCTTAGTTGAATCCTTTAAATTCCTTGTCTTTGAGTTATTGAAGGCACATCACTCCCCTCCCCTTCCTCCCTCTCCCCTTCCTCCCTCTCCCCTTCCTCCCTCTCCCCTTGCACCATCTCCCCTTCCTCCCTCGCCCCTCTCCCTCTCCCCTTCCTCCCTCTCCCCCTCCCTCTCCCTTTCCTCCCTCTCCCCTTCCTCCCTCTCCCCTTCCTCCCTCTCCACTCGCTCCCTCTCCCCTCCCACCCTCTCCCCTTCCTCCCTCTCCTCTTCCTCCTTCTCCCCTTCCACCCTCTCCACTCGCTCCCACTCCCCTCCCACCCTCTCCCCTTCCTCCCTCTCCCCTCCCTCCCTCTCCCCTCTCCCTCTCCCCTTCTGCCATCTCCCCTTCCTCCCTCTCCCCTCTGCCTCTCCCCTCTCCCCTTCCTCCCTCTCCCCTTCCTCCCTCTCCCCTTCCTCCCTCTCCCCTCTCCTCTCTCTGCTTCCCCTATCTCCCCTCTCTCCCCTTCCCCCCTCCCCTCTCCACTGTCCCTCCTCCCCCTCTCCCCCTCTCCCCACTACCCTCTCCCCCTCTCCCCCCCACCTTCCCCCTTCCCCCTCCCCCTCTCTCCTCTCCCCTTCCCCCTCTTCCCCTCTCCCCTTGCCCCTCTCCCTTCCCCCTCCCTTTCCTCCCTTCCCCCCTTCCGCCCCTTCCCCCCTTCCCCTCCTTCCCCCTCCCCTTCCCCCTTCCCCCCTCCCCCTACCCCCTCTCCCCTTCCCCCCTCCCCCTTTTCCCCCTCCCCCCTCTCCCTTTTCCCCCTCTCCCCTTCCTCCTCCCTCCCCCTCCCCCTCCCCACTTCCTCCCCCTCCCCCTACCCCCCTTCCTCTTCCCTCTCCCCCCTCCTTCCTTTCTCTCCCCCTCCTTCCTTCCTCCCCCCCTCCTTCCTTCCTCTCCCCTTTCTCCCCCTCTCCCCCTCTCCTCCCCTCTCCCCCATACCCCCTCTTCCCCCCCACCTCACTCTCCCCCTCTCCCAAAACACCCCTCTCCCAAAACTCTTCTCCCTACTCCCTCCCTCTACTCCCCCTTCCCTCTCCTCTCCCTCCCTTCATCCTCACCTCCCCAAAGAAAATAAGTTAGTTTGGGGAATTTCCAGAGATGACAAAGCTGCTTTATTGCAAGTGTTTGAAAAACCAGCATCAGAAATAGTTATTTTGACATGATCCTCCAACATACATTTGCAGTAGGTCTGTTTAATTAACTGGAATGCAGCAGAGAGACTGACCAATTTGGGAATGGACACACTGGGCTCGATTTTGTTACTGGAGCGGGCTGGGGTCGTGTAATCCGCTTTTCGTGTTAGCCACCTGATTCTAAATCGATGTGGGAGAATGATGCGATTTTAACTTAAGTGGGCAATTGAGTTCCAGCGTGTGGGAACCCATGGCCAATGAGTTTTTCCAGTCTGAAACTCGCCTCCGATGACATCATCATTGCTGCTGCATTTAAGGTCTGCAACAAGACTTGCTTCTTCTGCAGACTGCCAACCTTTTGGCCTTTCATGTTAGAGGGACCTGGAGACAGAATGACCAGTGAGAGACCTAGGTCTGCTCCCAGATTTGATGACATTGCGCTGCAAGCTTTAGTGGAGGGAGCAAGAGCCAATAAAGAGCTGCTCTTCCCTTCTTCAGGAAGGAAGAAGCCTCCCCAGCAGACCAAGGCTGTGTGGATTCAGGTGGCCCAGGAGGTTAACTCTTTGTCGATAACCCGCAGAACCTGGCTTCAGTGCAGGAAGAGATTTCATGACCTGCGCACTGGAAAAGTGAGTATGACTTTCCCATCACCCTCAATCTGAACCCCAATGCCTCTCCTCACCAGCACTCAGCTTTAGCAATCTCTTCCTCCACATCCCACTTGACACTGATATCCATGCACCCTTACACATTCCCTCTCTCTCTCTATGGTCACATTCACCTAACTATTCGACTATGCAACCCTCATACTCCCTATCGCTGTGATGCTACGAAAACAACTTACAAAACACAGGGAGGGCCCTTGGTCTTGCCACCTCACTCCATCTTTGTCTCCTAAGCATCTATGCTATGGATTACCTGCACTCACTGCTTCATTCTCACTCAAACTCCACTTGTCTCCCTCATTGCAGGAAAAGAGAGCTCACAATTAGAGGGAAAGAGCGAGGACAGGAGGAGGGCCACTCTCAGTAGCCCACCTCACCTCCTGGGAGGAAGCAGTCCTGGAGATCGTGGGAGTGGAGGATGATGCGCAAGTGGGGGATCGACAAATGGGTGCATCACAGCAAGCTGGTGACAGAATAGTTTTCCATCTCTCTCATTGACATTGCATGAGTCGCTGATAATGATTCTGAAGCTCTAACAGATGGACTTATGATCATCTGCAATATGCAATGGGCATGTAACCGTGGCATCACATCTCTGACTCTTTCCTTTATTCCCCCACAGGACCATCGACAGCACCCATCCCCATTAGCCAGGAGGAAGAGCTTGAGCATCCAAACCCCTCAGAGGAAGCTGCAACCTCTGAGGGTGCAGCATCAGCAGAATTCAGCGCACCCAGCACCAGCGCAGACACTCACACCTCGGTGGGACCTTCGCGAGATAGAGTAGTGTTGTCACCTGGTGTATCACAGCTCACATGTGAGCATCAGCAGATGGTGGAGACAGGGACAGCAGTGGAGAGTCCTCGTCGGAGGGCGCAGGACTCTGCCAGCTCGGCTCAGCTGCATGTCGACCCTCTGCCTCTGGGTCCATCCACAAGATCAGTGGTGCTGGAACTCCAGGAACAAATGCAGGAGTCTCTGGCAGGTTTTATCTCCAGGGTCGCTGCGAGTGTGGAGTGAATGGAGGAGTCCATTGCGAACATGAACGTATCACCATGGAAAGGATGGCAACCTCCATGGAGGTGATAAGTCGCCAGAATGCAGAAAACATGGTGAGTGTTCTGAATAGAATGACATCTCTGGAGGAGAGATGGCCATCTATTGAACTGAGAAACCAGACCTTCATTGAAGTCCTTCTGAGTAGGACTGCCAGTGCAGGTACAGGTCCCCTGATGTGCAGCAAGGTGCTCTCAAGCCACTTGCAAGTGCTGAGGGGGACCTGACCCATGAGAGGTAAGTTGGTGGCAGACATCAAGGAAGTGGGGGCTCCTCTCCAAGCGCTCACCCTTCCATTCCACTGCAGAGCCCTTGGTCAGAGCCCCACCAGAGTCCACACCCAACTGAGATCGGCGTCTCAACTCCTGCACAGCCGTAGGATCAGCAGACTGTTGACGAGCCCTCACAGGTTCGCAACCCCAGAGGACGCCCACCAAAGATGTCGAGACAGGAGCAGCAAGAAAGTGAGCAAGGGGCCTCCACATCTGCTGAAGCCACAAGGGAAGCACCGCATAGGAGCATGCGTAAGAGAAAGATACTGCACAAGGGTAGTCACAAGGGTAGTCACTTGGGTGAAATTTGATGTTTTGTATTAAAAAAGCCATCAGATGGTTACTGTAAATAAAAATTCTGATGGCTACTGCTACAGTTGTGGCGTGTGTTATTTCGCTAATGGGACTTCCACATTGAGGGCTTAGGATTACTTGGTATATGCCTCAGTTGAGGAAGCGCTCAGTGAAGGTGGCGAGAGGGGTTTCCCAGGAGGTCACACTGGAGATGGGTGTCAGGCTCCAAACTTCCACAGCTGTGGTTATGCCTTCTAAAAGTTCCCCCAGACCTGAGACAACAAAGTCCTGCCACCTGCAAATGATGGCTGATCAAATATCCTATTTAATAGTGGAGCTGCAGGTAATAGTCAGCAATCCAATTGTGCTCCCGCCAGGTTTCACCATCGTGTTTCAGAGCAGGCGTGCTTCACGTCGGAAAAGGGTTAAAATCAACAAGGCCTTTCAAAATGGGATAATAGAGGCAATTTAGTGCTTGTTAAGGGCATTAAGGGCCTATCCCTCCTCTTGGAGGTGGGACGGAGATGGGAGCAGTAAACATGATTTCTTGAAAATTGCTTGGAGGTGGGATGGAGGCGGGGTTGGGCCCGCCTGCCACTTTTTGCAATTTTAAAATTCCACACACCTCCATTCCCGCCTCCACGGCCCTGTGAAATTCGAGCCCACTGTCTCATTGTCGTCTCTTGGGGACAATCTGGCCTTCCACTCTCGCTTCTAATTAGCTGGGGGAGGGGCAGCAGAAGGAGCCTGACTCCACTGACTGACCATGAGAGTGGAGCCGCTCACCTGTCCAGCCTTTAAACCAAGCCACCTCTGTTAATGGGTCAGTAAAGCTAAATCAAACACTACCACGTGATAGCCTCCAGTTTTAAACCTGTACTCGGGCACATCCAGTTGATCCTCACTGTCGCTCATCCCTGGCGTGGCTTCCTTATAATGAGGCTGCTTGCAGATAATGTGCTGCAGCTGCTCTGCTAACTCTGCAATGAAAGGTTTGACCCTGGCACAGGTTGTGTCAAACTTCCAGTAAGATGTGGAATAAGCTTTCTTAGCCCGTGGCCAGTTTATTGCCTCGCAACAGAGGTGTCCAGAGCTGGATTGAAATGGTAAACATGGCTTCAAAACCTGAACCTTAATGATGAAAGAAAGCTCACTTTATTCATATTGACTTATTTGCTTGAAGGACAGTCCAGGCCTGCTGTTGCTCTAATGAAGGGGTGCGGTTGCAAGCAACGTTACTCTTAATTCAAACTATCAGATGATTCAAGTATTATTTTTAGCCCGAAAGTCCCACTTTCTTGGGCTATTTATGTTGCTTAATTTAAATAATTGGATAATTCAAGTGACTATGAATTACTTGTAATGATCAGTAACCTGTCATTCTGGAATGGTAAACTAGGTGGTGCTGCATGTATATAAGAGAGGGCTACCCATGATGCACTAGGCTACCCACAAGGCAGCAGTCAAGATGGAGGCCTCTACAGATACTGTACCTAGTCCACATGTGCTCAATAAAGTGTCTAGCAAAAGCTAGCTGTTCTTAATAAAAACGACTAGTTATTAATGAACATAACATGGTACCAGGATTGGTAAGATCTGCTGAATATTGTGCAACGCGACATGGAGAATTTGAAGCCACCAGAGCGTTTGAAACTCACAGGAAATGTCGACTACAATTGGCAGACTTTTAAACAACAATTCAAAATCTACATTGCTGCCATCGGGTACGGTACGAAGCCAGACGCAAGGAAAATAGCGTTGCTGCTCACGGTTGCAGGCCCACAGGCGATAGGGGTATTTAATACATTTGTATTTAATCCAGAGGAGAACAGAGAAAAATTAGACGATGTGCTAAAGAAGTTTGATACACATTGTTCTCCCAAAAAGAATTAAACCTATGAGAGGTACATCATCCGTTCTTGGACACAGCAGCAAAATGGGACTTTTGATAGCTTTTTGACTGATCTGAAACTGAAAGCACAGACATGTAATTTCTCTGAGCTGAAAGCATCCATGATTCGTGACCAGATTGTGTTTGGTATTCATGATAAAAAAGTCAGGGAACGTCTGTTGAGAGAAACCGAACTAACATTTGAAATTGCTGTGAAAATATGCCAAGCTAGCGAGCTAGCTCAAGAGCATGCCAAGACTTCAGTGAAATCAATGAAGATGCGATTGCAGTAAGTGCTACTGTTGGTGCTGTGTCCTACAAGGGGAAGAAACATGGGCAGAACAGAAGTGAAAAGCAATCGGAGGAAGGAATTTTTAATTGTAAACGCTGTGGTTACAAACACCAGTTAAAACAATGTCCAACGTTTGGAAAAATGTGCACAAAATGTCATGGAAAGAATCACTTTGCCAAACAATGCTTTTCAAAAGTAAAAACTAAGAAAGGGCAACGAGTTAATGTAATTGAGGACACTGATTTAAGTGAGACATTTTTTGTACGAATGGTGTCATGTGACAATATAGAAAAGAATACAGAAAATGTGCAGCCCTCAGATATGGACAATGCTGAACATGAAGTTAATGCAGTAAAAGAGGACAAATGGATGATCTCACTGCAGATAAATGGAGCATTAGTTACATTGAAACTGGACACTGGGGCAAAAGCAAACTTAATCAGTATGAGTGACATTAAAAACATGAAAGAAAAGCCCAAAATACAGAAAAAGTCAGTACTACTGAAGAACTATAATGGTCAGAAAATAGATAGCTTAGGTGTATGCAGACTTAAAGTGACAGTCAAAGACAAAGTGCATCATCTCATGTTTTCTGTTGTGGCTGAAGGACTTGATTCACTACTAGGTGACAAAGCTTGTGAAGACTTAGAACTGGTCAAGAGAGTCTATCGTATAAACTGTGCCATAAGCAGACCAGATGACTTGGTGGATTCTGTAGTAAATAATTTCCAGGATGTGTTCAAAGGATTTGGAGTTCTACCATTCACTTACAAGATCCAGCTAAAGGAGGATGCTCAGCCAGTGGTTCATGGCCCACGAAGAGTTCCAGCACCCCTGCGTGACCGGCTCAAGAAAGAACTGGACAGAATGACCACACTAGGAGTCATCAGGAAAGTCGAAGAGCCAACAGACTGGGTTAACTCCATGGTATGTGTAAAGAAAAAGAACAATGATCTAAGAATATGCATGGATCCAAAGGACTTAAATGCAAACATAAAACGTGAACACTACCAGATTCCCAAGAGAGAAGAAATCACCAGTGAAATGTCAGGTGCCAGATACTTTACAAAGCTCAGTGCCTCACAAGGATTTTGGCAACTAAAACTGGATGAAGAGAGCACCAAATACTGTACCTTCAACACACCATTTGGCAGGTATTGTTTCCTCAGAATGCCTTTCGGGATAATATCTGCATCTGAAATCTTTCATAGAGCGATGGAACACATAATTGAAGGTCTGGAAGGTGTTCGGGTTTATGTTGATGACATCATCATCTGGGGCTCCACACTGAAAGAACACAATGAGAGACTGACTAAAGTGCTGCAGAGCATACGCCGGAATGGACTGAAGCTCAACAAAGCCAAGTGGCAGTTTGGCATCCAGGAAGTCACTTTCCTAGGAGATAATCTATCTGGTAACGCAATAGAGCCAGATATGGAAAAAGTAAACGCCATACTCAAAATGCCCCGACCCACTGACAAAAAAGAAGTGCTACGCATCATGGGGATGATAAACTTCATTGGAAAGTTCATTCCTAACTTGTCAGCCAAGACAGCCTGTCTGCGAGACCTGCTACGTAAAACAAATGAGTTCGCATGGACAGAAAGACATGAACAAGAGTGGATAAACCTCAAAACAGTGCTGACAACCACACCTGTACTCACCTTCTTTGACCCAACAAAAAGAATCAAAGTGTCAACGGATGCATCAAAAGATGGCCTAGGTGCAGTCTTGCTACAAGCAGAGGGTGAAGATTGGAAGCCTGTTGCCTATGCCTCCAGGTCTATGACTGATACTGAGTGTCGATACGCCCAGATTGAAAAGGAATGTCTAGGCTTGGTAGTTGGACTAGAAAAGTTTCATGGCTACATATATGGACTTCCCACCTTCACAGTTGAGACAGACCACAGCCCACTGGTTGCCATCTTAAAAAATAACCTGAATGAGATGTCTCCAAGGATTCAAAGACTCATGATGAAGCTGCAAAGATATGACTTTGAACTGATCTACACACCAGGCAAGTACATAGTGTTAGCAGATGCACTATCCCGAGCACCCACAATGAGTCATGTGAGCTCTACTGAAGAAGACGTGGATGTTCATGTGAGTATAGTCACTGCTGTGCTGCCCGTGTCAGACACAAAATCAAAGCAAATAGCAGAAGAAACAGTAAAAGATACAGTATTACAAACAGTAACAGAGAACATTCATCATGGTTGGCAAAAAGGTTCCTGTCCAAAATATTTTCACATAAGGTCAGAATTGAGTGTCGCAAGTGGACTGTTACTAAAACAGAACAGAATAGTCATTCTACAGGCTCTACGTCAAGACATGCTCAAAAGGATTCATGAGGGACACCTCGGAATTGAAAAATGCAAAAGGAGAGCAAGAGACACTGTTTATTGGCCTGGCATAAATAAGGACATTGAGAACATGATAGGCAAATGTGAGACATGTCAGAAACACCAAAACAAACAAGCAAAGGAACCAATGATAGTAGCTGACATACCAACAGCACCATGGCAAAAGGTTGGTATTGACCTTTTTCATTTAAATGGTAAAGACTATCTAATAGTGATTGACTACTATTCTAACTATCCTGAGATGGCGCTGCTCTCAAGCACCACAGCAAGCAGTGTCATAATGCATGTGAAATTGTAAGGGGTCGTTTTAACAAGCTTGTGGTGTGCGAAATCGGTTTTTGATTTCACACTGCTCGTGAGCGGTTCCGAAGCGCTCCCCCCTCACCGGTTCTAGACACTGGGCTTATTGCCAGACCACCTTGATGTGTTGGCCCAACTTGTGACTCGGAAGACAAATGGATCAGGTGAGACAAGGTAAGTTTTAAATCAAAGGTCTCTTTATTTTTAAGGAGAATAAAACATAGAGAATGAAGAAACAATGCAGACAAAAATCATGAACACGCCTCTCAATGGGAACTAAAATTTAACACACAAGAGTTACTTTGACTATCATAATACATCAATTCTAGATCAGCGATATAATAAAACGGGGGTGGAGAAAGCGCACGGCACAACGAAGGATGAATAACACTCCCGAATTACAAAGCCCTTAATATTAAAAACCCTCCTGTCTCTACAGTATACCTCAACTAGATCAGCTAGGTGGAGTTGGGCCTCTATGCTCACCAGGGTTTTTAAAACTGTCCTTGACCTTGGTGCTCCTGTATCGTCCGGGATCTCCAATCTTCCTTATGGGACCGGCTCCTGAACCTGCTCTCCTGCTCGAACTTGTAGGCCCTCCGTGCTCCTCGAACCGTAATCGAACCTCTCCACTCGCTCTGCCTTTGACCTCGTGTCTGTGTGAAACTGTGCTTTTGTTTTTAATGCCACTTTTCCCCCAACAGTTATACTGTTTTCTTGCCCTTATCTTGGTGCCAAATCAGGGGTTTTCTTTTGTTAAAGTAATGGGCAGGCTGCTTTGACAAAAGCGGGTACTTTATTTTAATGTCTTGTAAATGAAACTAATGGGATCTGTCCTGTGTCCCTCTGAGTTTGGTACAGATAATAGGTTTTGTCTGTGCTCTGCGATTTCAGAGATGGGTTTGCGTTTTGCTAGCAATTAACACACCTTGGGGTGTAAATACTTTTGCTTTGACTTCGTTGCTACTGTAACCATTTTACTATATCAATTGCAGTCAGTTCTGGAATCTTCTAATCGGTGGTGACTCAGGTTTCTTTAAGATACTGCAGTGGTATGTGTAAAGTCTGTGGGTTGTTTAGTTAATTAATACACAGACTCGAAGAGTAACTTAAAACAGGACTTTACTATTCGAAGGTTAGGGCGAATCTGCCCAATAACTCCTGGCACAACACTTATATACTGGTGTGGTCACCGTCGGTATTACCGTATACAGAAGCCAAACAAAGTAGTGCCACACCTAAAATAGTTCTCTTAAAGGTGAACGGTTACATACAATAGTTCTCTTAAAGGAAGACGGGTACATATACTACAATCCTCCCTTTTTAGCTTACAACATACTTATTCCCCATTAAACATAACATATAATCAACTTCATGTAAAACAATTCACAGATATAGTCTCTGCGGGAAACAGTTCACAGATTCAGTCTCTGCGGGAACAGTTCACAGATTCAGTCTCTGGTCTTGACTCGGTCCGAACAACATCTCTGTGGTGTAGCCGGTTCACATTTCTAGCGTGACTCATCCAATAGTCTTTCCCTTGGCTTAACAGCTTGAACTTCCGTCCTGCTGAACCAGCAGTGCTGACTTTTACAAACAGCTGGACTGCCTTGGTAATTTTTCCTACTTTCCAACTGATTTGGCCCCCTTCGTGGGGCCCACGTGCATGATCTGATAGAAGTGATAATGATTTAGATGGTTATCGTCTTCTGCTTCGTCTTTTTCTTTTCTGCTTCTTGGAGACTCTCGGGGCTCCCTTATCCGCTGCCAGCTGTAGCGCCACCATCTCCCTATGTTCCTTAGACTTTAAGTGCTTCATCCTGATTTCTGCACTTTGGGAGTTTTCATCACAAGCTGGGCAGACCAAGTCATCATAATATTCCGTGTCACTCAACAGGTCATGGTAATATTCGGTGTCGTCCTGAGCTAGTCTAGCGAGAGGGCCTGCTACTTCTTCCGTACCCAACTGGACGTTAGCTGACTGTTGTTCCCTCCCTAGACACCTTTCCTGAAGAGACTTCTTCATGCGTTCATATTCATCCCGCTCTTCCTGGGTTTCCTGCAAATCCTTCACTAATGACTTCGTTTGTGATTTCAACACTTCCCCTTCCCTCAGGGATTGATTGATCAGACTATTCAATCCTTCTACTGGAGCAGCTGTTTCAACATTCTGCTGTTCACATTGACGTGATTCAGCGTACTTTTGGCATCCCTGTAAAATCTGTGTTGCAACCTCAGCTATTTCCATAACTTTTGAGAGCTCCGAACTCCTTCCCTTTGAAGATTGAAGCTCGTGTTCAGATTGTTCCCATTGTAGAGTCTTGTCCTTCAGCATATGAAGGAGTTGGCTGACCGTTAACTCTTCCACGGGAACACTGTGGGTCAGAGTCTTCTCCATTTCATCCACCTTTTCCTCCAATGCTTTCACCTTCTTTTCCTCTTGTACTTTGGCTTCCAGCGCTCGGAGAAGTTGCGCCTTGATGTTCTCTAGCTCATGTTCAGAGGCCATTCTTACAGTCTCTGTGTTTCTTACAGTTCCCTTTTCTTCCACTGAACGGATTCCCAGTTGAATCTGTTCTTCAAGTTGTTGAATCTCGGTCATTGCCGCCCCATATTTGTCTTGGGTTTCCTTTAATATTTTTATGAGTTCTTGTACATCTTGTCTTTCATGTTCTGCCATGTCTTTCACCTCTAATTTCTCATCTATGGATGGAACTTCTACCGATGAGTCTGTCTTGGCCTTGAGCTCATCAAGAATTTCCTGCAGCCTTTGGACTTCTTGCTCATGTTCAACCTTCAGTTCCACTGAAACTAGCTTTTCGGAGGTTGCCGAGTTAACCCCTTCCAGAATTGTAGCCTGGGCCTGTTCATACTGTTCTTTCAACTTCTCACACTCTGCTTGTAAGGAGTCGCAGAGAAGAACTGGAATAAAATCCTGGCTTCCTGAAGATTCCTCTTCATTTGCTTCTTCCTGCAAATATTCTAACTCCTGAACAGCATAAGGGAGATGTGATCGGTAATTGGTCACGATGGGTCTATGGTCGCTCTCTGCTTGAGCTAGCTGCTTCTGTTGTCTTTCCAGATTCTCCCATTCGGTGTCATAGAACTTTTTCATTGTTTTCATCTCTTATACAAGACGGTAACTCAATTGTTCTAATTGTTGTCGTAATTTGAAATAAGTTTGAGTCCGAGCTCGGTGTTCTTCCGTCATGGATATGTCCGTAACTTGAACAGGCTCAGAATTTTCTGTCAAACTAGGTTGTCGTTGTTCGGTGGAGTTCTGTTCTGAAACTTTGTTCTTCTCTGGAGCATAAGCCTTTATGCATGCCTTCGTTTTTCCAACCTTCGTCGGCAAGTCCATTTCAGCCTTGTCTTTCATATTTGGGTTGGTCTTATCGTCATCCGTTTCAGAATCTGAGCTGATTGTCTGCACCGAGTCCTCACTCATTATGGCTTTTAGATAGTGCCATTCCATGTCTATTTTCTTGATCCACTCCCGTCCAAGAAGTGGTGGTCCTCCCTCATGTAGTACGTATAAGTTCATTCTTGGGTGTTCTTTACCCCTATCTCTCACTTTGACTCTTATCTTTCCCATGGGGTATACTTTATGCCCGTGTATGTCTGCAATACGAACTTGGTATCTCTTAAGGGTATATGTGAGAATAGCCGGTGGTAATCCCTTCGATTTATGACTGATAGAGCTGATCCAGTGTCCAGCTCCATTTTCACTTGGATTCCAGCTATTTTTAGCATGACCCAGATAGTTTGTAGGTCAGCTTCCTTACTCACATTGTGAATTCTCAGACTACCCAGCTCCTGGCCGTTTGGGTCTGAGTCTGAATTCTGTTTGTCTGAACTCTTCTCAGCCACCTTGTGTACCTTGTTGTACTTTCCCTGTGATGGCTTCCTTTGGTTGTTGGTCCTTTGGTTGTTGGTCTTCTTCCCTGACCGGCATACCTTAGCTATGTGACCCAGTTTGCCACATTTCCTACATTCCTGGTTCTTAAACCAGCATTGGTTCTGGTCGTGTGTTGTCTTCCCACAACGATAGCATTTTGTTGTTGTCGAGGTAATTTGATCCACACTTAGTGCTGCTGTCTTTAGCTGCATTTCCGCAGTTCCCTTCGCTGCGGCTTCGTGCGATGCTGCAATAAGGACAGCCCTGTCAAGTGTAAGGTCGTTCTCTTCGAGTAGTCGCTTTTGCGTTCCTTCCTTTGCCAACCCGCACACGAAATTGTCTCGCAATGCCTCTGTCAGATTCCCTCCAAACTGGCAGTATTTCGCTAGTCTACGCAGTTCGACCAAGTATTCTGCGTTGCTTTCGTATTTCCGTTGCGTTCTCGCATAGAATTTGAATCGTTCCGCCAACATCAACGGTGTGGGGTTCAAGTGATCCTTCAGAACAGCCACAATATCATCGAAAGTCTGATCCGCCGGTTTAGTTGGTGATAGTAGATGCTTCAAGAGCCCGTATGTCTTCGCGCCCATCGAGTTTAGCAAGGTTATAGCTTTGTCATCTTCTTCTATTTTATTGGCCTCACAATAGATCTCGATGCGTTCCACGTACGTGGCCCAGTCTTCTACCTCGGCATTAAAATCGTTGAATTTACCATGCTTAGGCATCTTCCTCTCTTTCTGATAACACCCCGAATTATTTCTTTAACTTTTTTTTTTAAGATGGCGGTTTTCCCGCGAAAATGGCGGTTTCCCGCGCTTATCTTCTCTCCCCGCCCACTTCAATGGCGGTTTCCCGCTTCTGTCTTCTTCCCCACCTAATGGCGGCTTCCCGCGTTTCTTCCCTAGCGGGAGGGGTACACTTTCCCCCACAGGCGACGGCCGCTGGCTTTCAGATTCACAGCCTGCGCGTCGGCTTCAGTGCTTTCCCTTTTCTCAGCAAGGCAACCGGCGCTGGGTACACCCCGTTGACGGCGAACAGGTTCAGCCGCTGGGCTGGCTCTCGCTCAGTTCCCCTTGCTCGGGCTCGGTCTCTCTCCCGCTCTCTCGGCTCTACCGGCGCTGGGTACACCCCGTTGACGGAGAACAGTTTCAGCCGCTGGACTGGCTCTTGCGCAGTCTCCCTTGGTCGGCTCTGCCTCTCCCGCTCGCTCGGCTCTACCGGCGCTGGGTACACCCCGTTGACGGAGAACAGTTTCAGCCGCTGGACTGGCTCTCGCGCAGTCTCCCTTGGTCGGCTCTGCCTCTCCCGCTCGCTCGGCTCCCAAACGCCTCTCCCAGCCGTCTCGCAGTCCGGTGCTTCCCTCCCTGGCTGCGGCTGAGTTTTTATATCTTCCCGCGCCTACGCTCCCGGTCGCAGCGCTTCGTGGCTTCGGTCGCTGCCCGGCCTTTTTCGCCAGTTGCGGTCTAGCTGTCTCACGACGCCGTTGCGTCCCCAGCCTGTCTGTACCGCGGCTTCCTTGCTCCACGCTGCCCCAGTCTCAGCGCCCCTGGGCCCGACTTCTGTCCGGCTCCTTTCCCCCTCGACCGTGGTCGAGTGCACCGCCCTTATCCTCCGGTTATTCTTTTTACTTTTCCCTTACTCACAGTTACCGTGGCCGCCTTGCTTCTCGTGCTGATCGGCTCACTCCTCACCGTGGCAGAAGGGACAGTCAGTGCCTGTTGCTGATGGAAGTCTTTGTCTCTGAATTCTTCCTCCTTTCCAGCTCTGCAGACTCGAGTTTCTCCCAGCAGAATGACGAGGGCGGTTGCCTCTTCTCAACGCTCGTTAACTGCTTCGGAATTATTGTTGCCGCAGGGTACGATCAGACTCGTCGCCACTGTAAAGTCTGTGGGTTGCTTAGTTAATTAATACACAGACTCCAAGAGTAACTTAAAACAGGACTTTACTATTCGAAGGTTAGGGCGAATCTGCCCAATAACTCCTGGCACAACACTTATATACTGGTGTGGTCACCGTCGGTATTACCGTATACAGAAGCCAAACAAAGTAGTGCCACACCTAAAATAGTTCTCCTAAAGGTGAACGGTTACATACAATAGTTCTCTTAAAGGTAGACGGGTACATACACAACAGTATGTCCTTCTGAAATGAGTCATGTGATCTGCCAACTCCATCTTGTGTTCATAAAATGTGGCCATTTCAGGGGTTTTACAATGTAGATTGTATTTTCCTGGATTTTTGCGAATCCTACAGTCCTCCCTGTGATACAATGGACATCTCAAATCGTCTTTTGTATCATGAATGTTTTAAGGTGAGCATAAATCCGTTCCCCCCCTCAACTGACCTTCCCTGTAGTTTACCTGACTATGGAGTGTACCTCGCACACGCACTTTCCTCATCCCGAAAACGGAGTTGAGTAGATATCCCCTACCGGAGAAACATTTATGCTATGTACAGACACACCTTAGAGTCATAACCCGACGCAACACAATCTTTGTTATAATACACCACAAACAGATGGAATAAAAACATTTAGCTACACGGGCGAGTCCCCGTTTATGCTGGCATAGTGGCCCCGCCAATTCCGCTGACTAGGGAACTCCCTGTCGTGTCCCTTCCTCCTACACTGGACACAGACCAGGTACAGAACGATCCCTACCTGGCACACCACTAAGACGTGGGAAGCCAGTCTGACCCATGATGGGATCTCTATATTATCAAAAAGGTCCCACCATGGTGGAACCACTATGTCTTGGATTTTTGCGCCTATGTCGATGGTTTTCTGCTCTAAAGTAAAGAAGTGCTTCTGAGAGACAGTAACTGCTTTCAGCAGTTTGGTTAAATGTTCTGGGAGAGGGGGCATTGTGAAACCAAAGTGGGCCACGTACTTCTGGAGATCGATGAAGTTCCCCTTGACAGTGAGGTGAACAGTGGATGGTTCAGGGATCGGGATAATCTGCAGCTGTGCCACTTGAACTACTGCCTCGGGTTTGAAACAGAAGCTGCTTTCACTGACCGCGCACCAGCCGTGCTGTCCATGCCGGTAGTGAGACGCTGCGGTGGCGACACAATATGTCCCACCTCCTATGTATGCCACCTGTGGGGGAACATGGTCCTGTGCCATGGCTTCCATGGTGCAATTGATAGGCTTAGCGTCAGCAGAACTGAACCCGCACTGTGGTGTTGAATAGGCATTCAAGTGCTGGGGACACAGGATTATGTGTGCTCCCCGGCTACGGCACCCCGAGAGGTCAGTCCCCGTCATAGCATGCTCCCACTTAATGACGTAGAGTGGGACCTCTGCGAAACGGACGTGTGCTCCCCCCCAAGTGACTCCAATGTTCACCACCCTATACACCGGCGCAGGTCGGGCCGCCCTACTCATTACTGGGATCCGCACGACGACCCCCATGATGGTGTGGTTGGAGCGACCACAGTCCACCGGGACTGGGTAGGCCTCAGAAGCAAGCCGGAGCTGGCACGGACTCAACGCGTTCTCAAAGGGGTGGAGGGCTGTGAGGTGTTTGTTACTGATCCAGGAGGGGACCAAACCCTGTTTTAAGTCCTCCAGATTGCTGCGGCCCTCGCCCAGCAACCATGCTCCGTATAGTATGCACACCTCATTCTGTGCAGCCTGATCTGAGGCGTTCCTGTCCTCCCTAATGAGAGCATTGACCGTCCGAGCCTGCTTCTCCAGCTCTGCTATGATTTCTTTTAAATGGAGAGTCATAGCCTGGTCCTCATGGAGCTCCGAACCCACCACCCAATTTTCGTCCGTGAGGATCCCCCTCAACTGGGTCTTTAACCCGTTAACCTGCCGTTGCAATTCGATGTCGTCCATACTATTTATGATGGACGACCCAGTGTTAAACCCTGTGAACCAGTCATTCATGGCGCCCATTCTTTGTCTCCCCAATTGCACCCATTCATTGTGGCCCTCGGTGTAGAGTTCGGTTCTATTGACCCCCGCGAAGTCAAACTCGTAAAACTTCTGCAGGGTCTCTTTCAGCAGGGCCTGATACAGCCTTGCCATCTCTACGGGGCACCATTCCGGCAGGTGCACCTCAGTCAGGTTGAGGATGACCGAGGCCACCGCGTAATGGACCCCCTGATAGGCCATTTGGTCAGTGGGAACTAATACTAACCCGTTCCCTGGTCCCTTGGTGGTGGTGGGGCATCCCTCTGCTACCGTCCGTGGTGTCTGGGTCGTGGGCAGGGGCTGTCGGGGGCGGGTCGCTAGCTCAGTGGCATTAACCGCGATTGGGGAGTAGGGGACCGCGCATGCGTCCAAGCGCGATTCCCAGTCTATCCCCCTCCCGATATCTTGCCACTGGCTGTGGAAAATGATGGAAACACCTGTGGGGCAGACTTTCTCTGAACCCCACATACACACATAAATCCCCTGATCGGGTTCCCACCATTTATCCCAGCACACTGTCAACCCTCCCTGGGTCCCTGTGATAGTCCGGTGAGTGTCGTTCCCTAACCTTTCCCACTTTACTCTGGGGTTCCCCATGTCCCTGCTCAGTTTCCTGAGCCACCACCACCTATCCAGGGGTACGTACCCCCTGCAGGTTAGGCAAATACGTTTCCCCACAGTCACACTGATCCGCGTGGCCTGGATCTTGATCCGAGGACACGACAAAGAGACCTCCCCGTATGTGAAGCCAGTTTCGCTTGAATATTTCGTGGCGTTCGAGCCCAGCCATCCGGGCCAGTTGCCCTCGTGGGTGTACCCAGCGACTTCCTCTGCTTCGCGCAGGCCCTGCCCGTCGTGGGCCAGAGGCGCAGTTTCCCCGGAGCATCCAAAGATACGGTGATCCTCCGTTTCTCCTCTCCAGGCGACGTTGAGGCCCACCAGGGCCGCGAGGATGATGCCTCCGACTGGCATCATCTTGTTATGATCTGGCGGAGAGATAGAAAAAGGTTTCGAGCCGGGCTCCCTGGGCTCCTCGGCTTGGGTGCGGGGTGAGTGGGTCCCGCAACCCGAGCTCACTTAAAACTTCTTACCCCCTGGATACAGCAGTAATCACAGATCACAGAAATCACAGAAACCCCACAGTGCAGATAGAGGCCATTTCGGCCCATCGAGCCTGCACCGACACATATCCCACCCGATCCCCGTAACCCCTACATCAACACATATCCCACCCTATCCCCGTAACCCCACATATTTAATCCCCCTAACACTAAGGGTCAATTTATCATAGCCAATCAACCTAACCCGCACATCTTTGGACTGTGGGAGGAAACTGGAGCACCCGGAGGAAACCCACGCAAACACGGGGAGAATGTGCAAACTCCACACAGACAGTCGCCCAAGGCTGGATTCAAACTCGGGTCCCTGGTGCTGTGAGGCAACAGTGCTAACCACTATGCCACCGTGTCTGCCCTGGATGGCCTTCTACTTACTGCTAGGTCCAGGGGGTAAGTGCCCTTCCACTTGCTGCTGGATCCAGGAGGTAAGTGCTCTTCTACTTACTGCTGGATCCAGGGGGAAAGTGCCCTTCCACTTACTGCTGGATCCAAGGGGTAAGTGTCCTTCCAGTTACTGCTGGATCCGGGAGGTAAGTGCTCTTCTACTTGTTGCTGGATTCAGGGGGTAAGTTCCCTTCCACTTACTGCTGGATACAGGGGGTAAGTGCCCTTCTACTTACTGCTGGATCCAGCGGGTAAGTGCCCTTCTACTTACTGCTGGGTCCAGGGGGTAAGTGCTCTTCTACTTACTGCTGGATCCAGGAGGTAAGTGCCCTTCCACTTACTGCTGGATCCGGGAGGTAAGTGCCCTTCTACTTACTGCTGGATCCAGGAGGTAGGTGCCCTTCTACTTACTGCTGGATCCAGGGTGTAAGTGCTCTTCTACTTACTGCTGGATCAAGGAGGTACGTATCCTTTCACTTACTGCTGGATCCGGGAGGTAAGTGCCCTTCTACTTACTGCTGGATCCAGGGGGTAAGTGCCCTTCTACTTACTGCTAGATCCAGGAGGTAAGAGCCCTTCTACTTACTGCTAGATCCAGGGGGTGAGTGCCCTTCTACTTACTGCTGGATCCAGGGGATAAGTGCCCTTCCACTTACTGCTGGATCCAGGGGGTAAGTGCCCTTCTATTTACTGCTGGATCCAGGGGGTAAGTGCCCTTCTACTTACTGCTGGATCCAGGAGGTAAGTACCCTTCCACTTACTGCAGGATCCTGGAGGTAAGTGCCCTTCTACTTACTGCTGGATCCAGGAGGTAAGTGCCCTTCTACTTACTGCTGGATCGAGGAGGTTGTTGTGTATGTACCTTTAAGGGAATAACTGGTCTCAGACTGCAGTACCGGCAGTGACCACCCCTGTATAAAAGGCCCTAGCAGGCTTCTGTGGTTTCAGTTTCCAGGTTGTCTCCATTCAGTAAAGACTTGTTATAATCAACTCCTGCAATCCGTGTCTCAATTATACACGGACATAATAGAGGTAAGTGCCCTTCTACTTACTGCTGGATCCAGGAGGTAAGTGTCTTTCTACTTACGGCTGGATCCATGGGGTAAGTGCTCTTCCACTTACTGCTGGATCCAGGAGGTAAGTGCCCTTCTACTTACTGCTGGATCCAGGAGTTAAGTGCCCTTCTACCTACTGCTGGATCCAGTGGGTAAGTGCCCTTCTACTTACTGCTGGATCCAGGGGGTAAGTGCCGTTCTACTTACTGCTGGATCCAGGGGGTAAGTGCCCTTCTACTTGCTGCTGGATCCAGGAGTTAAGTGCCCTTCTACTTACTGCTGGATCCAGGAGGGAAGTGCCCTTCTACTTACTGCTGGATCCAGGGGGTAAGTGCCCTTCCACTTACTGCTGGATCCAGGAGGTAAGTGCCCTTCTACTTACTGCTGGATCCAGGAGGTAAGTGCCCTTCTACTTACTGCTGGATCCAGGGGGTAAGTGCCCTCCTACTTACTGTTAGATCCAGGGGGTAAGTGCCCTTCTACTTACTGCTGGATCTGGGAGGTAAGTGCTCTTCCACTTACTGCTGGATCCAGGGGTTAAGTGCTCTTCCACTTACTGCTGGATCCAGGAGGTATGTGCCCTTCCACTTACTGCTGGATCCAGCGGGTAAGTGCCCTTCTACTTTCTGCTGGATCCAGGGGATAATTGCCCTTCTACTTACTGCTGGATCCAGGGGGTAAGTGCCCTTCTACTTACTGCTGGATCCAGGAGGTAAGTGCCCTTCTACTTACTGTTGTATCCAGGGGGTAAGTGACCTTCTACTTACTGCTGGATCCAGGGGGTAAGTGCTCTTCTAATTACTGCTGCATCCAGGAGGTAAGTGCCCTTCTACCTACTGCTAGATCCAGGTTGTAATTGCCATTCCACTTACTGCTGGATCCAGGAGGTAAGTGCCCTTCTACTTACTGCTAGATCCAGGGGATAAGTGCCCTTCTACTTACTGCTGGATCCAGGGGGTAAGTGCCCTTCTAATTACTGCTGGATCCAGGGTGTAAGTGCCCTTCTACTTACTGCTGGATCCAGGAGGTAAGTGCCCTTCCACTTAATGCTGGATCCAGGGGGTAAGTGCCCCTCCACTTACTGCTGGATCCAGGACGTAAGTACTCTTCTACTTACTGCTGGATCCAGGGTGTAAGTGCCCTTCCACTTACTGCTAGATCCAGGGGGTAAGTGCCCTTCTACTTACTGCTAGATCCGGGAGGTAAGCGCTCTTCCACTTATTGCTGGATCCAGGGGGTAAGTTCCCTTCCACTTACTGCTGGATCCAGGGGGTAAGTGCTCTTCTACTTGCTGCTGGATCCAGGACGTAAGTGCCCTTCCACTTACTGCTGGCTCCAGAGGGTAAATGCCCTTCTACTTACTGCTGGATACAGGGGGTAAGTGCCCTTCTACTTACTGCTGGATCCAGGGGGTAAGTGCTCTTCTACTTGCTGCTGGATCCAGGACGTAAGTGCCCTTCCACTTACTGCTGGATCCAGGGGGTAAATGCCCTTCTACTTACTGCTGGATCCAGGGGTTAAGTGCCCTTCTATTTACTGTTGGATCCAGGGGGTAAGTGCCCTTCTAATTACTGCTGGATCCAGTAGGTAAGTGCCCTTCTACTTACTGATGTATCCAGCGGGCAAGTGCCCTTCTACTTACTGCTGGATCCAGGGGGTAAGTGCTCTTCAACTTACTGGTGGACCCAGGAGGTAAGTGCCCTTCCACTTACTGCTGGATCCAGGAGGTAAGTGCCCTTCTACTTACTGCTGGATCCAGGAGGTAAGTGCCCTTCTACTTACTGCTTGATCCAGGGGGTAAGTGCTCTTCTACTTACTGCTGGATCAAGGAGGTAAGTGTCCTTCCACTTACTGCTGGATCCAGGAGGTAAGTGCCCTTCTACTTACTGCTGGATCCAGGGGGTAAGTGCCCTTCTACTTACTGCTAGATCCAGGAGTTAAGTGCCCTTCTACTTACTGCTAGATCCAGGGGGTAGGTGCCCTTCTACTTACTGATGGATCCAGGGGGTACGTGCCCTTCCACTTACTGCTGGGTCCAGGGGGTAAGTGCCCTTCTACTTACTGCTGGATCCACGAGGTAAGTGCTCTTCTACTTACTGCTGGGTCCAGGGGGTAAGTGCCCTTCTACTTACTGCTGGATCCGGGAGGTAAGTGCTCTTCTACTTACTGCAAGATCCAGGGGGTAAGTGCTCTACTACTTACTGCTGGATCCAGGAGGTAAGTGCCCTTCCACTTAATGCTGAATCCATGGGGTAAGTGCCCTTCTACTTACTGCTGGATCCAGAGGGTAAGAACCCTTTTAATTGCTGCTGGATCCAGGGGGTAAGTGCCCTTCTACTTACTGCTGGATCCAGGAGATAAGGGCCCTTCTACTTACTGCTGTATCCAAGGGGCAAGTTCCCTTCTACTTACTGCTGGATCCAGGGGGTAAGTGCCCTTCTACTTACTGCTGGATCCAGGGGGTAAGTGCCCTTCTACTTACTGCTGGATCCAGGTGGTAAGTGAGCTTCTACTTACTGCTAGATCCAGGGGGTAAGTGCCCTTCCACTTACTGCTGGATCCAGGGTTAAAGTGCCCTTCCACTTACTGCTGGATCCAGGGGGTAACTGCCCTTCTACTTACTGCTGGATCCACGATGTATGTGCTCTTCTACTTACTGCTGGATCCAGGGGGTAATTGCAGTTCCTCTTACTGCTAGATCCAGGGGGTGTGTGCCCTTCTACTTACTGGTGGATCCGGGAGGTAAGTGCTCCTCTACTTACTGCTGGATCCTGGAGGTAGGTTCCCTTCCACTTACTACTGGATCCAGGGAGTAAGTGCTCTTCTACTTACTGCTGAATCCAGGAGGTGAGTGCCCTTCCACTTACTGCTGGATCCAGGGGGTAAGTGCCCTTCTACTTACTGCTGGATCCACGGGGTAAGTGCCCTTCTATTTACTGCTGGATCCAGGGGGATAAGTGCCCTTCTACTTACTGCTGGATCCAGGAGTTAAGTACCCTTCTACATCCTGCTCTATCCAGGGGACAAGTGCCCTTCTACTTACTGCTGCATCCAGGGGGTAAGTGCTCTTCTACTTACTGCTGGATCCGGGTGGTAAGTGCCCTTCCACTTACTACTGGATCCAGGGAGTAAGTGCTCTTCTACTTACTGCTGGATCCAGGAGGTAGGTTCCCTTCCACTTACTACTGGATCCAGGGAGTAAGTGCTCTTCTACTTACTGCTGGATCCAGGAGGTAGGTTCCCTTCCACTTACTGCTGGATCCAGGGGGTAAGTGCCCTTCTACTTACTGCTGGATCCACGGGGTAAGTGCCCTTCTACTTACTGCTGGATCCAGGGGGTAAGTGCCCTTCTACTTACTGCTGCATCCAGGAGTTAAGTACCCTTCTACATCCTGCTCTATCCAGGGGACAAGTGCCCTTCTACTTACTGCTGCATCCAGGGGGTAAGTGCTCTTCTACTTACTGCTGGATCCAGGAGGTAAGTGCCCTTCCACTTACTGCTGGATCCGGGTGGTAAGTGCCCTGCTGCTTACTGCTGGATCCAGGAGGTAAGTGCCCTTCTACTTATTGCTGGATCCAGGGGGTAAGTGCACTTCCACTTACAGCTGCATCTGGGAGGTAAGTGCCCTTCTACTTACTGCTAGATCCAGGGGCTAAGTGCCCTTCTACTTACTGCAGGATCCAGGAGGTAAGTGCCCTTCCACTTACTGCTGTATCCAGGGCTAAGTGCCCTTCTACTTACTGCTGGATCCAGGAGGTAAGTGCTCTTCAACTTACTATTGGACCCAGGGGGTAAGTGCCCTTCTACTTACTGCTGGATCCGGGAGGTAAGTGCTCTTCTACTTACTGCTGGATCCATGGGTAAGTGCACTTCTACTTACTGCTGGATCCAGGAGGTAAGTTCCCTTCTACTTACTGCTGAATCCAGGGGGCAAGTGCTTTTCTACTTACTGCTGGATCCAGGGGGCAAGTGCCCTTCTACTTACTGCTGGATCCAGGGGGTAAGTGCCCTTCTGCTTACTGCTGGATCAAGGAGGTAAGTGCCCTTCTACTTACTGCTGTATCCAGGGGGCAAGTGCCCTTCTACTTGGGAAAAGACTGGTGAAAACCAAAGTTGGTCCATTGCAGTCAGATACGGGGGAATATATAATGGGAAATAAGGAAATGGCAGATCAACTAAATGCATACTTTGGGTCAGTCTTTACGAAGGAAGACACAAAAAACCTCCCTGGGATATCGGGAAAAATAGGGACATTGGCAAAGGAGGAACTGACGCAAATCAATATCTCTAAGGATATGGTGTTAAGGAAGCTAAAAGGATTGAAGGTGGACAAATCCCCAGGGCCTGATAACATGCATCCTAGGGTACTGAAGGAGGTGGCCCTAGAGATAGCGGATGCACTAAGGATGATTTTTCAGAATTCATTAGACTCGGGAACAGTGCCGATGGATTGGAGGGTAGCTAACGTTACCCCACTATTCAAAAAGGGGGGTAGGGAAAAAGCAGGTAATTACAGACCTGTAAGCCTTACATCAGTTGTGGGCAAAATGCTGGAGTCCATCATTAAGGATGAAATAGCGGAGCACTTAGCAAATGGGGACAGGATAGGACAGAGTCAACATGGATTTACAAAGGGTAAATCGTGCTTGACTAATCTATTGGAATTTTTTGAGGGAGTAACTGGTAGAATAGATGGGGGAGAGCCAGTAGATGTGGTGTACCTGGACTTCCAAAAGGCCTTCGATAAGGTCCCACATAAAAGATTAGCATGGAAAATTGAGGCTCATGGGATAAAGGGGAAAGTTTTGGCGTGGATAGGGAACTGGCTGTCAGATAGAAAACAGAGAGTTGGAATAAACGGCTCATTTTCTGAATGGCAGGCAGTAACAAGTGGGGTACCACAGGGATCTGTCCTGGGCCCCCAGCTGTTCACAATTTACATTAATGACCTGGATCAGGGAGTCGGATGCAGCATTTCCAAATTTGCAGACGACACTAAACTAGGAGGGGGGGTGGGCTCAGAGGAAGAGACCAGGAAGCTCCAGAGCGATTTGGACAGACTGGGCGATTGGGCGGATAAATGGCAGATGCACTATAATGTGGACAAGTGCGAAGTTATCCACCTTGGGTGCAGGAACGGGAGGGCAAATTATTATTTAAATGGCAATAGATTGGGAGAGGGGGAAGTACAGAGAGACCTGGGTGTTCTTGTACACCAGTCACTGAAGGCGAGCATGCAGGTGCAACAGGCGGTCAAGAAGGCAAACGGTATGCTGGCCTTCATAGCAAAAGGGTTAGAATACAGGAACAGGGATACCTTGCTGCAGCTGTACAGGGCACTGGTGAGACCACACCTCGAGTACTGTGTACAGTTTTGGTCGCCTCATCTGAGGAAGGATGTTCTTGCCATGGAGGGGGTGCAGCGGCGATTCACCAGGCTGATACCAGGAATGGCGGGAATGACCTATGAGGAGAGACTATGTAGTTTAGGGATGTACACACTGGAGTTTAGAAGATTGAGAGGGGACCTCATAGAAGTGTATAAAATTCTGACAGGTCTAGACAGACTGGATGCAGAAGGAATGTTTCCCTTGGCGGGTGAGAACAGAACTAGAGGACATAATTTAAGGATAAGGGCTAAACCATTTAGGACAGAGATGAGGGGGAATTTCTTCACTCAGAGAGTGGTGAACCTGTGGAACTCATTGCCACAGAGGGCAGTGTACGCCAGCTCATTAAATATATTTAAGAGGGAATTAGATATATTTCTACGGGCAAAAGGGGTTAAGGGTTACGGAGAGAAGGCGGGGACGGGATACTGAATTAAAGGATCAGCCATGATCTCATCGAATGGCGGAGCAGGCACGAAGGGCCGAATGGCCTACTCCTGCTCCTATCTTCTATGTATCTATGTATCTATGTACTTACTGCTGGATCCAGGGGGTAAGTGCCCTTCCACTTACTGCTGAATCCAGGATGGAAGTGCCCTTCTACTTACTGCTAGATCCAGGTGGTAAGTGCCCTTCTACTTACTGCTGGATCCAGGGTGTAAGTGCCCTTCTACTTACTGCTGGATCCAGGGGATAAGTGCCCTTCTACTTACTGCCAAAGCCAGGGGGTAAGTGCCCTTCTACTTACTGCTGGATCATGGGATAAGTGCCCTTCCACTTACTGCTGGATCCAGGGGGTAAGTGCCCTTCTACTTACTGCTGGATCCACGAGGTAAGTGCTCTTCTTCTTACTGCTGGATCCAGGGGGTAAGTGCCCTTCCACTTACTGCTAGATCCAGGGGGTAAGTTCCCTTCTACTTACTGCTGGATCTGGGAGGTAAGTGCTCTTCTACTTACTGCTGGATCCAGGGGGTAAGTGCTGTAATGTATTTACCTTTAAGGGGGGAACCACTTTCTACAGCTCATGTATACTGAAGTAGCGGCAGTGACCACACCTGTATATAACGCTGAGTAGTCATCTGTTATTTCAGTTGCAGTTTGTACCACGTTGAGTAAACACCTGTTATACCGTTCTCTGCAGTCCTTTTCTTATGATTACACGGACGTAACAGTGGCGACGAGCAAGTTCGAACCTACCTGCAACTCTGCATCACCTCCCAGGGATTCGCTCCTGGAGAACAGTGGAAGAAGGTCGAGTCCAGAAGCACGGGCGTCGACCACGGGCAACCGCCCAGTCATCCAGCGGAGATTTGAGCATCGCAGGGGAGGTTGTCGAGAGCCAGCCTTGGCTTTCCAGTCACGGTGGTCCAGCGAAATGGGCTGGCAACAGGTACTGCGCAGACCCTTCTCGGACAGCAACGGGCTAGAGCCTGACCGAGCGGCACAGAAAAAGGCCGAGCAGCGTCGATGGGGCAGAGAGAGAGGGCAGAGCACACAGGATGCAGCCGGTGTTCAGGACCGAGCGGCGTCAACGGGGGAGAGAGGCGAGAGAGAGCAGAGCGCAGCCAGTGGTCAAGGGCCGAGCAGCGTCAACGGGGGAGAGAGGCGCGCAGGAAAACGTGAGGCACTGCCATTGCCACGAGGACTGCAGAGAGCGGCGTTGGCAGCAGCGCAGGAGCAGCGCACGAAATCCACAGGGCGTCGCCATTTGTCACGAGGATTGCCGAGAGCGGCGTTGGCAGCAGCGCGGGAGACGCCTTTTAAGCCACAGCGGGGAAGAAAGGAAAGCGCGGGAGACGCCATTTTAAGCCAGTCTAACCACACCCAAAAATGCCGAAGAGTGGCAGTATCACAGCGTTCGACAATGAAGTCGAAGATTGGACGACATATGTCGAACGCATAGAAGTATACTGCAAGGCAAATGAAGTGCCAGATGACAAGAAAGCGCTGGTATTGTTGAATTCAATGGGTGCAAAAACGTATGGCTTACTACGAAACCTAGTAACCCCAGAGAAGCCAGTAGAAAAGGATTTTGAAAACATAGTGTCAATCCTACAGGACCACTTAAACCCCACACCACTGCTGATAGCTGAAAGATTTAAGTTTCACAAAAGGAACCAGCATAAAGATGAAAGTAATGCTGAGTATTTAACGGAACTGCGCAAGCTATCGAAACACTGCCAGTTTGGAACGGGACCAGCAGATACTTTAAGGGACAAGTTTGTGTGTGGGCTTCAAAGTGAAGGAACCCAGAAACGGCTTCTATCAGAAAAGGATCTTATGCTGGACAAGGCTTTCAGCATTGCAGTATCGCACGAAGCAGCAGCACGGGGCGCTGCAGTGATACAACGGAGACCACAAGAATATGGCACAAATGAAATGTCATACGGAACAGTGAAGTTCTATCGCTGCGGCAGAACAACACACGACCATAATGATTGCTGGTTCAAGGACAAAGTGTGCAGACAGTGTGGAAAAGTAGGACACATAGCAAGAGTCTGCAGGTCGGGAAAGAAAACCAGCAGCAAGAAATCTCCACAGGAGAAGTACAAGAAGGTACATAAGGTGATGGAGAGTAGTTCAGACGAACAGAAGAGTGATACAGACTCTGGAAGCAAGGAGCTGGGTTGTCTGAAACTACATAATGTGATCAAAACGGAGGATCACCAAACTATCTGGGTCACGCTCAAGATAGCAGGAGTCCAAGTGAAAATGGAATTAGACACAGGATCAGCCCTAACAGTCATAAACCGAAGGGACTACAAGCGGTTATTCTCACATATACCCTTGAGAGATACAAAGATTGTCTTGAAGACGTACACGGGGCAAAAAGTCTACCCCAAAGGAAAAATAAGGGTGAACGTTATATATAACGGCAAGGAAACACCAAAAATGGACCTATATGTATTGCCAGATGGAGGACCACCACTACTAGGACGTGAATGGATCCGGAAGATACAGCTAGATTGGCATTCCATACAAGCACTGACTGTAGATGCCAAAAAGGATGACAACGTCACACCTGGACGACTGTCAAAAATGCTAACTGACGCACAAGAAGTGTTCCAGCAGGGACTCAGAACACTAAAAGGCATAACAGCGACGATCAAAATAGAGGAAAATGCGAGCCCAAAGTTTTTTAAGGCCAGACCGGTACCTTATGCGATCCGCCCAGCCGTCGAAGCAGAGCTGGAAGGTTTGGAACGTTCAGGAGTACTGTCCAAAGTGGACTGGAGTGAGTGGGCTACACCCATCGTTCCTGTAATGAAGAGGTCGTTGAGTAATACGCCTGGGGAACCAAAGAAGGTTCGCATTTGTGGGGACTTTAAGGTGACAGTGAACCCAGTCCTTTACACTGTACAATATCTGCTTCCGCGGATTGGAGATATTTTTGCCTCGCTATCTGGAGGGAAATGCTTCACTAAGATTGATCTGGCCCAGGCGTACCTGCAAATGGAGGTAGAAGAAGCCTCGAAACAGTACCTCACGATCAACACTCATAAAGGTCTCTACCAATACAATCGGCTGGTGTTCGGGGTAGCATCAGCTCCGGCTATTTGGCAAAGGGCAATGGAACAAGTCCTGCAAGGGATTCTAGGGACCCAGTGTTATTTGGACGACATCCTGGTCACGGGCGAAAATGGCAGTGATCACCTCGCCAACCTGGAGCAGGTGCTCACTAGATTGAAGGAATATGGGCTCCGAGCTAATCGCCACAAATGCGAGTTTTTCCAGAAGCAGATCTCGTATTGTGGCCACGTTATTGATAAAGAGGGGTTACATAAGTCCCCTGAAAAGATTGAGGCAGTAGTCATGGCTCCAGCACCAGAATATGTGTCACAACTGAGGTCGTTCCTCGGGCTGGTGAACGACTACCATAAGTTCTTGCCGAATTTGTCTACCGTACTACACCCACTGAACACCCTACTGCAAACGGGGGTACCATGGAAGTGGAGTGACGAATGTAAACGAGCTTTCCAGAAGAGCAAAGCATTGATCACATCAAAAGAGGTGATGGCTCATTTCAACCCAGCGCTACCAATTCGGTTGGCATGTGATGCATCACCCTATGGCATTGGAGCGGTGCTGTCGCACAAATTTGCGGACGGCTCGGAGAGGCCAGTAGCCTTTGCGTCTCAGTCACTAACCTCAGCCGAGCGTAACTACGCCCAGATTGACAGGGAGGCCCTCAGCCTAGTGTGGGGAGTGAAAAAGTTCAATCACTCTCTGCACGGGCAGAAGTTCACCTTGCTGACTGACCACCAACCACTTGTCTCCATCTTTAATCCAAAGAAGGGCATTCCGGTGATGACTGCGCAACGGCTACAAAGATGGTCCCTTTTTCTAGGGGTGCACCAATATGAAATCGAGTATAAGGGCACAAAACAGCATGGAAATGCTGATGGGCTATCACGCCTGCCGCTGCCTACTGCGGAGGAAGCACCAGCAGTGGATCCTGTCGAAATATTTCATTCGACTAGAATTGAATGCTTGCCAGTAACTAACGCTGGTATAGAGAAGGAGACCCGAAATGACCCGACACTGTCTCAGGTATATGATTTGACGGTGAAGGGATGGCCAGCACATGGCGACTCTCTGTTGCCAGCATTCTCATCCAGAAGAGAACAGCTGTCAGTATGCCGGGGACCTTGATGTGTGGATCCCGAGTGGTAATTCCACCCAAGTTAAGGGAGAGAGTGCTCAATGAGCTTCACGAAGGTCATCTGGGAGGGGTGAAAATGAAAAGCCTTGCTAGGGCTTATGTGTGGTGGCCGGGGATCGATCAGCAAATCGAGGACCTGACAAAGAGCTGCTCAGGATGCCAGAAGGTCCAAAATGCACCACCACATGCCCCTCTACACCCATGGGAGTGGCCCTCATCTCCATGGCAACTGATGCATATTGATTTTGCTGGTCCATTCATGGACTCAATATTTTTAATAGCCGTGGATGCGCACTCGAAATGGCCTGAGGTGATCAAAATGTCCTCCACCACCACGGAGAAAACTATTGCAGTCCTACGGACCATTTTTGCCAGGAACGGCTTGCCAGAGCAGATTTGCTCTGATAACGGACCACAGTTTGTGTCCGAAGAGTTTCGAAGACTTATGAAAAGGAATGGGGTAAGGCATTACACATCCGTCCCGTATCATCCAGCCACAAATGGATAGGCTGAGAGGTTTGTACAAACCTTTAAAAAAGCAGTAAATGCCGTGTGCGATGACAACATTCCTCTGCAGCATAAGGTGGACAATTTCCTGTTAGCATACAGAAATGCGACACATGCAGTCACCAACCAGGCCCTGGCCATGATGTTCTTTAACCGAAGGTTGAGATCTCGTCTGGATTTGCTCAGACCAAATGTACGAAGAGATGTTGAGAGTAAGCAATTCCAGCACATCAATGAGAAGCCGACAAGGAGCTTCAATGTAGGGCAACCAGTCTTGGCCCACGACTACCGAACAGAGAAATGGCAACCAGACGACAGGGGGCCAGAATCGCCTCTGCACCAAGAGCAAGATCCAGGAGGTAAGTGCCCTTCTACTTACTGCTGGATCCAGGAGGTAAGTGCCCTTCCATTTACTGCTGGATCCAGGAGGTAAGTGCCCTTCTGCTTACTGCTGGATCCAGGGGGTAAGTGCCCTTCTACTTACTGCTGGATCCAGGGGGTAAGTGCCCTTCCACTTACTGCTGGATCCAGGGGGTAAGTGCCCTTCTACTTACTGCTGGTTCCAGGAGGTAAGTGCTCTTCTACTTACTGCTGGATCCAGGGGGTAAGTGCCCTTCCACTTACTGCTAGATCCAGGGGGTAAGTGCCCTTCTACTTACTGCTGGATCCGGGAGGTAAGTGCTCTTCTACTAACTGCTGGATCCAGGGGGTAAGTGCCCTTCTACTTAGTGCTGGATCCAGGAGCTAAGTTCCCTTCCACTTACTGCTGGATCCAGGAGGTAAGTGCTCTTCTACTTACTGCTGGATCCAGGGGGTAAGTGCCCTTCTACTTACTGCTGGATCCAGGAGGTAAGTGCCCTTCCACTTACTGCTGGGTCCAGGGGGTAAGTGCCCTTCTACTTACTGCTGGATCCAGAGGGTAAGTGCCCTTCTATTTACTGCTGGATCCAGGAGGTAAGTGCCCTTCTACTTACTGCTGTATCCAGAGGGCAAGTGCCCTTCTACTGACTGCTGGATCCAGGGGGTAAATGCTCTTCTACTTACTGCTGGATCCAGGAGGTAAGTGCCCTTCCACTTACTGCTGGATCCAGGGGGTAAGTGCCCTTCTACTTACTGCTGGATCCAGGGGGTAAGTGCCCTTCTACTTACTGCTGGATCCAGAGGGTAAGTGCCCTTCTATTTACTGCTGGATCCAGGAGGTAAGTGCCCTTCTACTTACTGCTGTATCCAGAGGGCAAGTGCCCTTCTACTGACTGCTGGATCCAGGGGGTAAATGCTCTTCTACTTACTGCTGGATCCAGGAGGTAAGTGCCCTTCCACTTACAGCTGGATCCGGGAGGTAAGTGCCCTTCTACTTACTGCTGGATCCAGGAGGTAAGTGCCCTTCTACTTAATGCTGGATCCAGGGGGTAAGTGCCCTTCCACTTACTGCTGGATCCAGGAGGTAAGTGCCCTTCTACTTACTGCTGGATCCAGGGGGTAAGTTCCCTTCTACTTACTGCTGGATCCAGGGGGTAAGTGCCCTTCCACTTACTGCTGGATCCAGGAGGTAAGTGCCCTTCTACTTACTGCTGGATCCAGGAGGTAAGTGCCCTTCTACTTACTGCTGGATCCAGGAGGTAAGTGCCCTTCTACTTACTGCTGGATCCAGCTTACCTGCTTCAACAACTCCCGCCGCCCCCCCCCCCCGGCAATCGGACACTCCACCCCCAACCCTTTCGATCTCTTCCACGAGGCCTCCAATCTCACTCCCTGACCCTTCCAATCACCCTCCAGCTCTGGCCTCCGATATTACTTGTGGCCACCGGACTCTGATCATCCCGGCCTCTGACTTCACCAATGTTGCCTGTCTCATGACTCCCGATCTTCCTTCCCCCCTGCCCCGGCCTTCCTAATCCCTCCCTCCCTCCTCTCCACTCCTTGGCTGTGGCCAGGAAATGGAGACAAAAAATGGTAGTCAGGTCCCGCCGTTAAAATCGACAGGGCTTGAGGGAAACCCATTCTTCCGGGTTTTCCAGCCCCCTGACTCCCTCCCCACCTCCAAGTTAATATCCAGCCCATGCAATTTTCATTGAATTTATTCCAGTTGTGTGGTTGATTAATTTAATATCTATAATTTATGATTTCCTGACACTGCACAGAGAAGCATCCATTTCTGTGCTTCAATATAATTTTTTTCCCCTCATTTTAAAATGTTTTATTTTTAATCTTTATTTATACACTGAAAAGCTTAACAACTTGATCTCTCCTTCTTGCCTTTGTACAGGACCAACAGAGACACTTTGACCACATGGAGGTGGCATCAGGAATATCGGCAATGGTCCTTACGACTAAAACCCTGCAACCAGAACATCATTGATTTCCACAATGATATTCAAGCAACCATCGTCTGGAACAAAGGCTCTGGCCGGAATTTTGCGAGGTGGTAGCGGGCGCGATCGGTGGCAGGTCGGGTGGGAAAGTTGTTATTTTTGACAGCGGGTCGGGAACCCACTGTCATCCCACCCCCACATGACTTTCCCCCAGGCACGTCTGTCATCACGGAGCCGACCCAACCGGCTGTGGCAGGCGACCCAATTGACATAATTATCAGGTAGTTTGCTAGCATTTAAGAGCCTTTTTCCAATTTTTAAATTTCCCTGAATGGCCACGGGATTCACGCAGCTTGGGAACCACGTATGGCAACCTGAGGTGGGAGTTCAGTGGCTATTGCTCCAGCTGATTACTTGACAGCATCAAATGTACAGTAAAAGCACCCACCTGACAGATGATCACTTTCCTCAGGCAGAAGCTGTTGCTCAGTCCACTTCCAGCACAGACTCTGCAGGCTGCAAGTCTTTCCAGCAAAGTCTCCATCCAGTGTCACCTCATTGGAAGAACTCTCTCAAAAGTAACAGAATGCTTCTGTCAACTGTACTTCACCTGCCATCTATTCCATCAATATGGGTGCCCTTTATACTGTTTCAGCTTGGTCCTCAGAATCGGACCACGATGAGCCCCAATACCAGCAGCACCAACAACAACACCAACCTTCTCCGCAATCACCTGATGCTGCACAGGACAGAGAGCATCAGCACCCGATCACATTGCTGCCCGGGAGGCCAGCGATGGCCTCACCATGGCCAGATTTATTTAACTTTATGCTGTACACCCATATGGCTGCCACATGATGTGCCAGGTTGGCACCACCCCACACCAACACCATAAAGCATCCCTACAATGTCCAAGTTATTCCTTTCACACTCATCACCATTGTGGGGGGTGACGGGGGTGGGGTAACGTTAAGTCTCACCATTCACTGCAACTCACTAAGCCACTTCCAAAAGTGCACACAAATATGTCCAAGACCACAAAGTGTTGAAAATAAAGATTTTTATGTTTGACACCATATTAACAGAAACCTTACATAAATATTGGATAAAACACCTAAATGCCTACCCTTGTGTGTTGTTAGTTGGTATGATTGCACTTGGATGAGGGTGAGTGTGAGGGGTGGCTAGTGAGATGGGGATGTGATAATGTAGATGGAGAGAGATGGATGGGTGAAGGTGAGTAAGGATGTGCAGGAGTATGGTAGGTAAGGCAGAGTGATGGGGATGTGATGAGAGGCACAGCAGGATGAGGTTGAGTGTGGTTTTGTACTGACGTTTCCTGACCTACTGAGATCATTGAAACGTTTGCGGCACTGCACCCAGGTCCTCCTGACCAGCTTGTGACTGATGCGCTATCAATTACCCAAAAGACTGAGGTTAAGTGAGTAACTAACAGGCTTTTATTAACAAGAGAATGAAGGTGTGCCTCGAGTGGTCGACCAGTCCAGAATACAGGGGAACTGTGGAGCAGTCACCTTTATACCTGGACTTGTGGGAGGAGTCAGCCGAGGCATGTACAGACATGTACACAGTGGAATACAAACACCCATACAGGCAGGTATAACAGTGGTTTACCACATTCACCCCTTGTTTAAAAATGAGTCCGGCGGGGTGAAGTGTATTAAAAGTTTGTGTATTGGAGTCTCTCCGGAGGTCTTGTCTGCCGCTGTGATCGATGTGGCGACGGCAGGGGTAGTGAAGCTTCCGGCGTCGAGTCCCGCGTAGGCTGGGGCACTGGTGTGTAGTCCTCGTGGGTGTCGAGCGGGTCGCGGGGCCCAGGCGTGCCGTCTGTTGGGGTTGGATATTGGATCGTGGGGGGGGGTGGTAGTGGGTAGTGGGTTACTGGGGCCCCCGAGGGTGCGAGGTCTCGTATGGAGACTGTGTCCTCCCGCCCGTCCGGGTACGCAATGTAAGCATACTGGGGGTTGGCGTGGAGGAGGTCGACCCTCTCGACCAGGGGGTCCATTTTATGGGTCCTCACGTGTCTTCTCAGTCGGACCGGCCCTGGGGACATCAGCCATGGTGGTAGCGATGTCCCTGATGTGGACTTCCTTGGGAAGACAAACATTTTCTCATGAGGGGTGGCGTTAGTGGCAGTGCAGAGCAGTGACCGAATAGAGTGGAGCGCATCGGGGAGCACATCCTGCCAGCGGGAGGTCGGAAGGCCCCTAGACTTTAAGGCTAGCAGGGCAGCCTTCCAAACTGTCGCATTCTCTCTTTCCACCTGTCCGTTCCCCCGTGGGTTGTAACTGGTGGTCCTGCTTGTGGCAATACCCCTAGCGAGCAGGTACTGGCGGAGTTCGTCGCTCATAAACGATGAGCCCCGGTCGCTATGGATATAGCTGGGGAAACCGAACAGGGTGAAGAGGTCGTTCAGACATTTAATGACCGTGGCACTGGTCATGTCCGGGCAGGGGATGGCGAACGGGAAACGAGAGTACTCATCAATAATGTTGAGGAAGTACACATTGCGGTCGGAGGAGGGGAGAGGCCCTTTAAAATCAACGCTCAGGTGCTCGAAGGGGCGAGTGGCTTTTATCAGGTGAGCCCTGTCTGGTCTATAAAAGTGCGGTTTGCACTCAGCGCAGACTTGGCAGTTCCTGGTCATGGTCCTGACCTCCTCAATGGAGTAAGGCAGGTTGCGGGCCTTGATGAAGTGGAAGAACCTGGTGACCCCTGGGTGGCAGAGGTCATTGTGGAGGGCCCGCAGTCTATCGATCTGCGCGCTGGCGCAGGTGCCACGCGATAGAGCATCCGGGGGTTCATTGAACTTCCCGGGCCGGTACAAGATCTCGTAATTGTAGGTGGAAAGTTCGATTCTCCACCTCAAGATCTTGTCATTTTTGATTTTGCCCCTCTGCTTGTTGTTAAACATAAAAGCAACTGAACGCTGGTCAGTGAGCAGGGTAAATCGTTTTCCGGCCAGGTAGTGCCTCCAATGACGCACAGCCTCCACAATAGCCTGGGCCTCCTTCTCAACAGCGGAGTGTCTGGTCTCCGGGCCCTGGAGGGTTCGTGAAAAGAAGGCCACGGATCTCCCCGCCTGATTAAGGGTAGCGGCCAGGGCAAAGTCGGACGCGTCGCTTTCCACCTGGAAGGGGATGGATTCGTCCACTGCGTGCATGGTGGCTTTGGCAATGTCTTCCTTGATATGGTGGAAGGTTAAGCGGGCCTCTGCCGTCAAGGGAAAAGAGGTGGACTTGATCAGCGGACGGGTCTTGTCCGCATAGTAGGGGACCCACTGGGCGTAATAGGAGAAAAACCCTAGGCACCTCTTCAGGGCCTTGAGGCAGTGGGGCAGTGGGAGTTCCATAAGGGGACGCATCTGGTCGGGGTCGGGACCGATGACTCCGTGTTCCACAACACAGCCAAGGATGGCAAGGTGGGTTGTGCGGAATATGCATTTCTCCTTGTTATACGTCAGGTTCAGGAGTTGGGCGGTGCAGAGGAATTTTTCGAGGTTTGCGTCATGGTCCTGCAAGTCATGGCCGCAGATGGTCATATTGTCCAGATATGGGAAAGTGGCCTGCAACGCATTTTGATCGACCATCCGGTCCATCTCCCCTGTATTCTGGACTGGTCGACCACTCGAGGCACACCTTCATTCTCTTGTTAATAAAAGCCTGTTAGTTACGCCAAAGGGAACCCTAAGGAAGTGATAGAGGCGGCCGTTTGCCTCAAAGGCAGTATACTGGCGGTCCTCAGGGCGGATAGGGAGCTGGTGGTACGCTGATTTCAGGTCAATGGTCGAGAAGACGTGGTACTGCGCGATCTGGTTGACCATATCAGCTATGCGGGGGAGTGGGTAAGCGTCCAGCAGGGTGTAGCGATTTATTGTCTGGCTGTAGTCGATGACCAGGCGCTGCTTCTCGCTGGTCTTAACGACTACAACCTGGGCTCGCCAGGGGCTGGTGCTGCCCTCAATAATCCCCTCCTTCAGGAGCCGCTCCACTTCGGTTTTAATGAAAACCCTGTCCCCGGCACTGTATCGCCTGCTGTTTGTGGCGATGGGCTTACAGTCGGGGGTGAGGTTAGCAAACAGTGGGGGGGGGGTGACTCTGAGTGTGGAGAGGTTGCACCTGGTGCGCGGCGGGCAGTTTGGAAGCTGCTGGCTGCGGACTGTGAGTGGGGGGAGGGGTCCACCGTACGCCATCGTAACACTTTTAAGGTGGCACTGAAAATCTAACCCCAGTAGAACGGCAGCGCAGAGGTGGGGCAGGACCAGAAGTTTAAAATTATCGCACACAGTCCCGTCTACTAAGAGTGTCACCACGCAGTAGCCGCCAATGTCCGCCGACTGGGACTCGGAGGCCATAGAAATCCGCTAGTGCGCAGGCAGGACTGGGAGAGAGCAACGCCGCACTGTGTCGGGGTGGATGAAGCTCTCCGTGCTCCCAGAGTCAAAAAGGCAGGTTGTTTCGTGACCATTTACCTTAATGTCCATTGTGGACCGGGCCAGTTGGTGCGGTCTCGCTTGGTCCAGCGTAACGGAGGCCAGCGTAGGGGTCAGTGTGTCGCTGCGGGTATCAGATGAGGCGGTGTTGGGGGCCTGCTGCGTCCCGGCTGGCATCCAAGATGGCGGCGTCCATGATCCCCATGTGGCTGGAGGCATCCAAAATAGCTGCTGTTCCGGTGGTTCGCACATGGCTGGGGAGGCCCAAGATGGCGGCCCGCACGGCCCACATGCGGCGCTGCTGGGGTTCGGGGTGGCTTTGGCCCTGCAGACGCTGGCGTAGTGTCCCTTCTTCCCGCAGCCCGAGCAGATCGCATTTTTCGCCGGGCAGCGCGCTCTGGGGTGTTTGGCCTGGCCACAGAAGTAGCATTTCTGGCCTTGGGACACTGCTGCGGTAGTTGGGCCATTGCTGGGATGCGGCTGGGGTGGGACGGCACTATGAGACGGTCCTACCGTGTCCCAGGCTGTCGTTCCCCGCGGCGTCCACGGTGCAGAGGAGTAGGCATCCATGCCCCGGTAGGCTGCGTCCAATGATAGTGTGAGTTCAGAGGCCTTGTTGAGGTCGAGGTCACTCTGCTCCAACAGTCGCTGTCGGGTGTAATTGGACCTGTGGCCTGCTACAAAAGTGTCCCGGATAAGTTCCTCTGTGTACACGGCGGCCTTTACATCCTTACAACCACAGGCCCGGCCAAGCACAGACAGTGCCTGAAGGTATTCCTCGGTCGATTCCCCAGGTTGTTGTTTACGACTCCCCAGGAGGTGCCTGGCGTACACCTCGTTCACTGGGCGCGCGTACTGGTCCTTGAGTAGCTTGAGAGCAGCCATGTACGAGGTCGCGTCCTGGATGACCGAGTACGCTCGGTGGTTCACTTTGGAGGTCAGGACATCCAGTTTGTCCTCATCCGATTTGACCGTTGCAGCGGAGGCGATCAGGAATTTTTCAAAGCACCTAAGCCAGTGAGCAAACTTGGTGGATGCGTCCGCCTCCCGATGATCTAAGTCCAGGCATGCTGGTGTGAGGATCTTCTCCATTATTAAAAATCTTGTTAATAAAATTGATGCGCTATCAATTACCCAAAAGACTGAGGTTAAGCGAGTAACTAACAGGCTTTTATTAACAAGAGAATGAAGGTGTGCCTCGAGTGGTCGACCAGTCCAGAATACAGAGGGACTGTGGAGCAGTCACCTTTATACCTGGACTTGTGGGAGGAGTCAGCCGAGGCATGTACAGACATGTACACAGTGGAATACAAACACCCATACAGGCAGGTATAACAGTGGTTTACCACAGTGACCTCCTCTGCAATCTCCAACCATGCTCTTTTGGTCTCCTGGGGAGGTCTCTTCCGCCCATCAGAAGGGAAGAGAACCTCCCTGCGTGCTGTGACTCCCTCCATAAGCATATGGAGGGAGTCATCGGAGAACCTAGGTGCAGCCCTCTGCCTCTGTGCAGTCATTGTCAGTGTTTGCAGCACGCCAATGCTGAAGTGCACTGATAGCACTATGTTAGATTAAACTTCAAATCTAATTTTCCCATGGTCTCTTTAAATATCCTGGTTGAAAACGCGTCATGAATGATGTCACCAGACCCGCTGCATCTAATTGATTGGTAACACGCTGGGTGGGCTTAATAGGCCCCATTGAGATAAATTCATTTTCAACAGCAGGATGGAGCCAGCAGAGGGATCGCGACTCCCTCACAGACACCGCCCGCACCGGACCCGCTGAGGTAGGCAAAATTCCTGCCTGTGTCTTTCTTGCCGTTCTTGATGAGCTGGACTCTAGCACGCTTGCTGATGCCGAGAGCTAAATCCACCAGAGAGGATTGCCAGATCACCCAGATTTTTACGGTCCCTCCACCCCACCCTCCTCCCTGGTTCGGAGTGAAGGGGGGAAGGACCCTCATGGGCAGTACCAGGCTTTTACAGCTATTGTTGAACACACCCATTACCTGTTCTTTAGCATAAATACCATTTGCACAACACTACTGAATAGAAACTCTGCCCAATTGGAAATGGGGTGGGATGGAGTGAGTATACCAGCTAACTTCATTTGTGGAGTGTGAAAGCATGCAAGCTGGAGTGGTCAAAAGCTCCCATTGCACTTGGATCAGATACTTCCTCCCCTCATCTTATTAAAGAGTTTATTTGCAGCTCATTTTCCTTTGTGCCAATTACTTGTAGATACCACACAGCCGGGACAAACTAAGACAAAGTGGAGGTCTGAGCAGAGGTCAGTGAGGACCCGGCTAATAAATGAGTAGCACATTGTACAGGATAGGATACTGCCAAGGGAGGCTGAGCGAGTTGCAGTTTTGGGAGGGTGAGAAATGTAGAGCTCGAAGGTGAAGACAACATGACTGTGTTTCAGTGGTGATGGAGATGAGGTCGGTTTCTTTTAAGTTTTGAAAACATCCATTTCATAGCTTGACTAAACTTGCATCTCAACTTTTAATATTTTAAAGGTCTGTTGAAATGCTGGCCAATTATTCATAAACAACTTGTATTTACACAGTACCACTATGATCCTACATCTCTTTACATGGTGAATACAGATTGTGGTGATAGTTACCCTCCGCCCCAGTAGGGGGTGACGGAGAGTAAACAGAGAAAGGAAATGAATAAAGAAGCCTCGTGTTGATGGCTGAAGGAATACATCCCGTGTCCGTGTGTTGAGCACATTACATGGTGACAGAAGTGGCAAGTACCCGAAATACCCATGTTAAAGACTGTCCGCGTCAATGGAACTAACTTTCCCGGTGAAGCCAGTCAGCTCCCGATGAGTGAAAGTTTACGATATGGGTGTAGCATAGTAGCTAGTTAAGCCAGGACGGAGATAAACAAGAGAGACTGAGAAAAAAAAAGTGTACTTACCCCACGTTGCTTACTATCATGGCCACTCAAAGTCCTGCATTCTTTCAGATTTCTCCCCCCTCCGAATTTGATTTTACACGGCCGGAAGAGTGGCCGTTGTGGCGCAGCAGATTTGAACGCTTCAGGCCTTCATAAGCAGTCACAGGAAAAACAGGTCAACACGCTATTACATTCCATGGGAGCGGAGGCTGAAGCGATCGTCCGGTGTAGGAATATTACGGCTGATCAACTGAAAAGCTATGCCACAGTTAAAACGGAGTTGTCTAATCATTTCATCCCGTGGAGGAATTTGATATTCGAACACGCATGATTCCACAGGCGCGTGCAGGAGAGAGGGGAATCGGGTGATAGCTTCATCAAAGCGCTATATGAGCTCATAGAACACTGTGAATATGGAGCTATGCGGGACGAAGTAATTCGTGACAGATTGGTTGTTGGACTAAGGGATCTTAAACTCTCTGAAAAATTACAGATGGATCCAGACCTCACAGTTGGCAAAACAAAAACACAGGCTTTCCAAAGTGAAGCAATAAAGAAACAGCAATCAATGCTTCAGAAAGATAGTAATGAGGAGTAGGAGTCCATTGAAACCATAAGTGCCCCCCGACAATCAGCCCCCCAAAAACATTTTTCTACCAAATCAAGACAAACTGACTCACAAGAATATGTACAGAGGCCTCACACTGGAACTCAAACTGGAACACATTTCCAACCACAAAAGCAGAGTTGCAGATGGTGTGGCCGGAGTACACACAATAGACAAATCTGTCCAGCCAAAGATGTTAGCTGCAGGAATTGCCAGAAAAAGGAACATTTTGCTGCAGTTTGCCGATCCACACCTGCGGTTGCTGAAATATCAGAGGACGACGACAATGAGATAGCGTTCCTGGGGTCAATTGGAGATGGGCAGGACCAGCTGTGGGCCATCACCCTAAGCCTGTGTGGTCACATGACTGAATTCAAAATTGATACAAGGGCTGATGTCACTGTCATCCCGGAGTGCCTCTACAATGACCTAGGTCAAAAGGCTCTTCAGAGCACCACTAAGATTCTTCAGGGGCCTGGTCAAGTCCCGTTGAATGTCAGAGGAAAATTTTCAGCTACCCTGACCCGTGGTCCATGGTCTACAAAACAGGACGTGTATGTGGTACGCGGTCTACGAACAGCGTTCCTCGGTCGCCCCGCCATCATTTCCCTGCGTCTGGTGTCCAGGTTGGACCCACAAGTAGCAGAGACAGTATCTACGGACCTCGAACGGGAGGTCAGACAGCGGTTCCCCAGACTGTTTCAAGGCATTGGGCGACTGCAAGAGGAGTATCACATTCGCCTCAAGCTGGATGCTAAACCTTTTGCTCTCTCTACACCCCGACGTGTCTCGCTCCCCCTTATGTCCAAAGTTAAGGAGGAACTCACCCACATGGAGCAACTGGGGATAATTGCAAGAGTTGAGGAACCCACAGCCTGGTGCTCTGGAATGGTTGTAGTCCCAAAACCCAATGAAAAAATCAGAATCTGCGTAGACCTAACAAAACTCAATGAAAGTGTCTGTAGAGAGCTGCATCTCTTACCCTGCGTAGAGCACACTCTGGGGCAGCTGAAAGATGCAAAGGTTTTTACAAAGCTTGACGCTCAATCTGGTTTCTGGCAAATACCCTTGACAGAGGAGTCAAAACGTCTCACCACGTTCATCACGCCATTCGGACGTTACTGTTTCCACAGACTGCCCTTTGGAATATCCTCTGCCCCTGAGCATTTCCAGTGCCGCATGTCCCGCCTCCTTGAGGGACTTGATGGTGTCTTATGCCAAATGGATGATGTGTTGATGTTTTGGCACAACCCAAGAACAGCACGATCAGTGACTTTTTGCAATTCTCAGTAAACTACAGCAAGCTGGACTTACTCTTAACTCCAAAATGTGAATTCGCCAAAACGCAGGTGAAATTTCTCGGCCAGGTCATCGATGGGACCGGTGTCAGAGCAGATCCTGACAAAGTCAAGGCCCTCGCACACATGGCCGCGCCAAGGAATGTATCTGAAATATGCCGCTTCATGGGCCTGGTCAATCACTTGGGCAAATACATACCCCATCTAGCTGATAAAACCAAGCCACTCCGGGATCTCCTCAACCGGCAGACCTCATGGTATTGGGGACCCCAGCAGTCCCAAGCTTTCACTGAGATAAAGACGGAGCTAAGCACCCCGCCAGGCCTTGCACTGTATGACCCCAATACACTCACTAAAGTGTCAGCTGATGCCTCATCGTTTGGCTTGGGTGCAGTCCTTTTACAAAAGAGACCTGACACTGACTGGCGCCCTGTAGCCTATGCTTCACGAGCCCTTTCAAAAACAGAGCAGCGCTATGCGCAGATTGAAAAAGAGGCCCTGGCCATTACATGGGCGTGTGAGCGCTATAGAGACTTCCTACAGGAAACTTTGTGATATCCGGCACCGACGGGACCGAGCTGTTGCCGATCTATCAAAACTGCCGGACAAACCAGCGCTAATTCTGAAGGATACGAAGGTTTTCATCTCTGTATCTGACAACAAACACTGTTGCTTAGCAACAGCTTCTAAACAGTCGGCCCGTACCTTGGAAGCGTCTCTGTAGCTTAGCAACAGCTTCAGAGAGACTTTCCAGAGCCTGACTGTTGAAAAAAAAGCCACGAGAAGAAAAAAAACCTAACGAAACGGCTCCTGATTTCTGCCGGTGGATCGAGGTTTCCGGACATACAAGCTCCGGATAAACCAAAGTTTCCTGTAATAGGCATGACATTCCAGGTCAAAACAGATCACAAGCCCCTCCTTACACTATTGGGATCTAAAAACCTGGACGAGTTGTCCCCCCGCATTCAGCGCTTTCGGATGCGACTCATGCACTTTCACTTCACTATATCACATGTGCCAGGGAAGAGCCTAGCAACTGCCGACGTCCTCTCCAGGGCTCCCTATCAGCCGCCGGTGGATGATTCCCCTGAGGTGCAGTGCATAGAGAATTATGTACACTCAATACTCACTGCACTGCCCATTACCGAGAAACGCCTGGCTGCGCTTCGTCAAGAACAGGAAACGGATGAAGTACTTCGTCAGGTCTTTGCATACTGCCGTGAGGGCTGGCCAGATCATGCGAAACTTGACAACTCTCTTAGACCTTACGCGGCCGTTTCAGGTGACCTCACTGTTGCACAAGGATTGCTGCTACAAGGGTGCCGGTTGGTCATTCCAGCATCAATGCAGAAAGACATTCTGGACAAACTGCATGATGGCCATCAAGAGATCACAAAATGCAGAGCACGAGCCAAGTGTTCTGTCTGGTAGCCTGGATTAAGCAGTCAACTACAACGTAAAGTACAACAATGCCCAAGCTGTGCCCAAATGAGACAACAACCACCAGAGCCATTGATTCCAGATGACACCCCTGAGGGCCCATGGCAGAAGGTTGGGGCTGATCTATTTCATTTGGATAACTCAATTCACCTGGTCATGTTTGACTACTTCTCTAAGTTCATTGAAGTTATCAAGCTCCTCTCCACCACCTCACATGCAGTCGTTGAATGTATGAAATCCTGCTTTGCCCGCCTAGGGGTCCCCCTGCTGGTCCGAACAGATAATGGCCCCCAATTTGCCTCGGACACCTTTCGCTCATTTGCCAACAGCTGGGACTTCACCCATGTCACATCCAGTCCTCTGTATCCTCAAAGCAATGGGGCTGCCGAGCGTGCTGTCCAGACAGCCAAACAGCTTTTAAAAAAGTCACCTGACCCATACCGGGCACTCCTTGCATACCGCTCCACACCGCTTTCTAGCAGATTCAGCCCTGCTGAGTTGCTACAAGGCAGAAAACTTCGTACAACCGTGCCAACTATACTATGCCATCACTCCTGACCCCAGGCTGGCCCGACCTCCAGAATTTTACAGACAAGGACAAACAATCTAAACTAAGACAACAGGCCAACTTTAACAGTCGCCACAGAGCTAAGCCCTTGTGTCCACTCCTTCCAGGTGACTATGTGTAGATACGTGACTCCTGCAAAAGAGGCATTGTGCAAGGACAGGCCAACACCCCAAGATCATATCTGGTTGATATCCAGGGCCAGATTGTTCGGAGGAACCGCAGACACCTCGCACTTACCCAGCAGCCCCCAGACGCTGCTGATGAGCCTTCCATTCCGATGACTACAATGGGGATGCGGGTCCTGGAACTCCTCCACACACAGGGGATACCCCACCTCCGTCTCCTCCACCCACAGGGGATACCCCACCTCCATCGGGTTCCAGACGATACCCTAAAAGGGTCCGCAATCCTCCTTCATACCTCCAGGACTTTGCAACATGAATAGCTTAAGAACCAAGACACCTCATTGGGTCAGAATAATACCCGAGGTACTTGGTGGAGGGTTCAGGCAGTCACCTTGTCCCTCCAAGCTTACTCTGCTTGCATTATTCGTGTTTCTCTAAAAAAAATAGAAGAGATACATTGTGCATTAGAGATGTTATGTTTGTTAGAGTTTGTTATTTCTTAAGCACAGTAAAAAAGTAATGATTTGAAAGAAGATCATTTGAAATGTTAATAGTAAAGGAATAGTATTCAAAGTCTGTTTAGAAAGGGAAATGTGGTGATAGTTACCCTCCACCCCGGTAGGGGGCGATGGAGAGTAAACAGAGAAAGGAAATGAATAAAGAAGCCTCGTGTTGATGGCTGAAGGAATACATCCCATGTCCGTGTGTTGAGCACATTACACAGATGATGAGAAGTGGTAGAAGAAGAGTAGGAAAGGCGACTGAAGGCCCATCCAAAGTGATAGGTCTAGAGGAGGTATTTGAAGGAGTAGATGGGAATGTGGTTTAGGAAGAGATTTCCAAAGTGTGGGGCCAGGATGACTGAAGAATCCACTACTGAAGATAGAGCTAAAGGGACGGGGAATGGGGTGCAGAAAGGGGGTGCACTGGAGCAAGAGACAGAAGGTTAAAGAGATGGGTAGGGGTGTGGCAATGGAGGGATTTGAAAATGACAAGTATTTTGAGATTGATGCTGTTGAATCTGTGATTCTTTAAGTATGATGTTTTCCAATAACTAGACGGAGGCTGTAAGTTAACAATCAACAAGAGTTTACTGGAGGAGGGTAGTCTAAAGACTAACAGTACAGAGGCATGCTCAAGGCTTATATACAGGTGTGGTCACTGCCGGTACTACAGTATACAGGAGCTGTAAAAGTAGTTCTCTCTTAAAGGTACATACACTACAATTCCTCCCCTTTTAGATTAACAGTACCCATAACATTCAAATAACAGTTAACACGTTAACATGCACATTAAACTGAAATAGTCCATTTATAGATTCAGTCTTTGGGGCGGCTTCCTGATCCTTTCTGGATAGCGCCTTTCCTGAGGTTCTTGTTCTTGGTGCGGAGGCGATTCTGGCCCCCTTTCGTCGGTTAGTTCATCAGTTTCCGCTGCTACTGTTTCTGAGGTAGATGCTACCGGTATGTCGGGTTCATCCCCAGGTACGCGAGACATGGGGTTGACTCGTTCCTGTGACGCTAGGATCTGGTCGACGTGGCGTCTCACAATGTTCTCCCCGACATCCACTGTGTACATTAATGGCCCCTGCCGTGTGCATATCGTTCCGGGTTGCCATTTCTCTGTTCGGTTGTCGCGGGCCAAGACTGGTTGTCCTACATTGAAGCTCCTTGTTGGCTTCTCATTGATGTGCTGGAATTGCTTATCCTCAACATTTCTTCGCACATTTGGTCTGAGCAAATCCAGACGAGATCTCAACCTTCGGTTAAAGAACATCATGGCCGGGGTCTGGTTGGTAACTGCATGTGTCGCATTTCTGTAGGCTAACAGGAAATTGTCCACCTTATGCTGTAGTGGAATTTCATCATTGCACATGGCCCTTATCGCCTTTTTAAAGGTTTGTACGAACCTCTCAGCCAATCCATTTGTGGCTGGATGATACGGGGCGGATGTGCAATGCCTTACCCCATTCCTTCTCATAAATTTCCGAAACTCTTCGGACACAAACTGTGGTCTGTTATCAGAGCAAATCTGCTCTGGCAAGCCGTTCCTGGCAAATATGGTCCGTAGGACTGCAATCGTTTTCTCTGTAGTGGTTGAGGACATTTTGATCACCTCAGGCCATTTCGAGTGCGCATCCACTGCTATTAAGAACATTGAGTCCATGAATGGACCAGCAAAATCAATATGTACCCGTTGCCATGGAGAGGAGGGCCACTCCCATGGGTGTAGAGGGGCATGTGGTGGTGCATTTTGGACCTTCTGGCATCCTGAGCAACTCTTTGTTAGGTCCTCGATTTGTTGATCGATCCCCGGCCACCACACATAAGCCCTAACAAGGCTTTTCATTTTCACCCCTCCCAGATCACCTTCGTGAAGCTCAATGAGCACTCTGTCCCTTAACTTGGGTGGAATTACCACTCGGGATCCACACATCACTGTCCCCTGGCATACTGACAGCTGTCCTCTTCTGGATGAGAATGCTGGCAACAGTGAGTCGCCATGTGTTGGCCATCCCTTCACCGTCAAATCATATACCCGAGGCAGTGTCGGATCATTGCGGGTCTCCTTCTCTATATCCATGTTAGTTACTGGCAATCGTTCAATTATCGACGAATAAAATATTTCGATAGGGTCCACTGCTGGTGCTTCCTCCACCGTAGGCAATGGCAGGCGTGATAGCCCATCAGCGTTTCCATGCTGTTTCGTGCCCTTATACTCTATTTCATATTGGTTCGCCCCTAGAAAAAGTGACCATCTTTGTAGCCGTTGTGCAGTCATCACCGGAACACCCTTCTTTGGATTAAAGATGGAGACAAGTGGTTGGTGGTCAGTCAGCAAGGTGAACTTCTGCCCATGCAGATAGTGGTTGAATTTTTTTACTCCCTGTCGATCTGGGCATAGTTGCGCTCGGCTGAGGTTAGTGACCGAGACGCAAAGGCTACTGGCCTCTCCAACCCGTCTGGGAATTTGTGCGACAGCACCGCTCCAATACCATAGGGTGATGCATCACATGCCAACCGAATTGGTAGTGCTGGGTTGAAATGGGCCAACACCTCTTTTGATGTGATCAATTCTTTGCACTTCTGGAAAGCTCGTTTACATTCGTCATTCCATTACCATGGTACCCCCGTTTGCAGTAGGGTGTTCAGTGGGTGTAATACTGTAGACAAATTTGGTAAGAACTTATGGTAGTAGTTCACCAGCCCAAGGAACGACCTCAGTTGGTGACACATTTTCCGGTGCTGGAGCCTTGACTACTGCCTCAATCTTTTCAGGGGACTTATGTAACCCCTCTTCATCAATAACGTGGCCACATTACGAGATCTGCTTCTGGAAAAACTCGCACTTGTGGCGATTAGCTCGGAGCCCATATTCCTTTAATCTAGTGAGCACCTTCTCCAGGTTGGCGAGGTGATCACTGTCATTTTCTCCCGTGACCAGGATGTCGTCCAAATAACACTGGGTCCCTGGAATCCCTTGCAGGACTTGATCCATTGTCCTTTGCCAAATAGCCGGAGCCGATGCTACCCCGAACACCAGCCGGTTGTATTGGTAGAGACCTTTATGAGTGTTGATCGTGAGGGATTGTTTCGAGGCTTCTTATACCTCCATTTGCAAGTACGCCTGGGCCAGATCAATTTTGGTGAAGCGTTTACCTCCAGATAGCGAGGCGAAAATATCCTCAATACGTGGAAGCGGATATTGTACCGTGTGAAGGACTGGGTTCACTGTCACCTTAAAATCCCCACAAATGCGGACCTTCTTTGGTTCCCCAGGTGTATTACTCAACGACCTCTTCATTACAGGAGTGATGGGTGTAGCCCACTCGCTCCAGTCTACTTTGGACAGTACTCCTGAACGTTCCAAACCTTCCAGCTCTGCTTCGACGGCTGGTCGGATCGCATAAGGCACCGCTCTAGCCTTAAAAACTTTGGGCTTGCATTTTCCTCTATTTTAATCGTCGCTGTTATGACTTTTAGTGTTCCGAGTCCCTCCTGGAACACTTCTTGTGCATCAGTTAGCATTTTTGACAGTCGTCCAGGTGTAACGTCGTCATCCTTTTTGGCCTCAACCTTCAGTGCCTGTATGGAATGCCAATCTAATTGTATCTTCCGGATCCATTCACGTCCTAGTAGTAGTGGTCCTCCATCTGGCAATACATATAGGTCCATTTTAGGTATTTCCTGGCCTTTGTATATCACGTTCACCCTTATTTTTCCTTTGGGGTAGACTTTTTGCCCCGTGTACGTCTTCAAGTCAATCTCCGTAGCTTTCAAGGGTATATGTGAAAATAGCCGCTTGTAGTCCCTTTGGTTTATGACTGTTAGGGCTGATCCTGTGTCCAATTCCATTTTCACTTGGACTCCGTGTATCTTGAGCGTGACCCAGATAGTCTGGTGATCCTCCATTTTGATTACCTTATGTAGTTTCAGACACCCCAGCTCCTTGCTTCCGGAGTCTGTATCACTTTTCTGTTCGTCTGAACTACTGGCCATCACCTTGTGTACCATTTGTACTTCTCTTGTGGAGATTTCTTGCTGCTGGTTTTCTTCCCTGACCTGCAGACTCTTGCTATGTGTCCTGCTTTTCCACACTGTCTGCACACTTGGTCCTTGAACCAACAATCCTTCTGGTCGTGTGTTGTTCTGCCGCAGCGATAACACTTCCCTGCTCCATATGACATTTCATTGGTGCCATATTCTTGTGGTCTCCATTGTATCTCTGCAGCGCCCCGTGCTGCTGCTTCGTGTGATACTGCCATGCTGAAAGCCTTGTCCAGCGTAAGATCCTTTTCTGATAGAAGCCGTTTCTGGGTTCCTTCACTTTGAAGCCCACACACAAACTTGTCCCTTAACGTATCTGCTAGTCCCAATCCAAACTGGCAGTGTTTCAATAGCTTGCGCAGTTCCGTTAAGTACTCAGCATTACTTTCATCTTTATGCTGGTTCCTTTTGGGGAACTTAAATCTTTCTGCTATCAGCAGCGGTGTGGGGTTTAAGTGGTCCTGTAGGATTTCCACTATGCTTTCAAAATTCTTATCCACTGGCTTCTCTGGGGTTATTAGGTTTCGCAGTAAGCCATAAGTTTTTGCACCCATGGAATTTAACAATACTGTAGTGTATGTGCCTTTAAGAGCCCCAGGTGTACTGTAATGCCGGCAATGGCCACTCGGGCTATATAAGCCTGTATATTGTGTTGTATCAGTTAGTTCCCCTCCAGACTTTGTTTAGTAAACACCTATGAAACCAACTCCTGTCTTCAGTGTCTCTATCAACACACAGACACAACAGTGGTGACGAATTGGAAACGGACTTACCTGCAATTCGGCAGCACCTCAAGGACATCGATTCCTCTGGCGTCCAGAGTTGAAGAAAAATCAAGTAAAAGAAAAAGCTGTGGTTTCACCAGCTAGCCAAGCTGGTGGCAGGTACTAAATAATCCTTCCTGGGCGTCGGGCTGGGGCTCCAGCGGCTGGCTCCACAGCTAGGCCAAGCAGCAAAAGCGGAGGCAAGCAGTAACAGACGGGGAGGGAGCACTCGGGAGACGGCCGGCGCTGCAAGCAGGTCGGCGTTCAGACCTAGAGAGAGAGTCTGGCATGAACGAGTCTCCAAATGTAAATAAATAAATAAAAAGAACGGAAACCACGGGAAACAGCATTGTCATCGGCAGCAGTGGCGGGGAAGCACGGGAAGCGCCATATCTTTTCTGCAGAAAAGAAAGAAAAGCGCGGGAAGCACCAATTTATTTCTAGGATGCCTAAGTCTGGCAATATTGATGCTTTTGATAACGAGATAGAGGATTGGACCAAATATGTGGAAAGAGTGGAGGTATATTGCACCGCAAATGGAATAGAAGATGAAAAAAAAGCTTCAGTACTGCTAAATCTAATGGGCGCAAAGACATACGGGCTGTTACGAAATGTAATCACTCCAGCCAAACCAAAGGACAAGAATTTTAAAGAAATTGTTGATACCCTACTGGAGCACTTAAACCCAACACCGCTGCTGATAGCGGAACGATTCAAATTCTGCAAGAGAAATCAACACAAGAATGAAAGTAACGCTGATTACCTCACCGAATTAAGAAAGCTATCAAAACACTGCCAATTCGGGGCAGGACTAGCAGATTATCTTCGAGACAAATTCGTCTGCGGTCTCTTAAGTGAAGGAACACAGAAAAGGCTGCTTTCTGAAAAAGATTTAACACTGGACAAGGCTTTCAGTATGGCTGTATGATACGAAGCAGCCGCAAGAGGAGCTGCAGAGGTACAACAAAAGACACAGGACTTCGGCACCCATGAAATGACACAGGGTTTCGAGAGATGTTATCGCTGTGGCAGATCCACCCATGACCAGAGGGACTGCTGGTTCAAGGACAAAGCATGCAGGCAATGCGGAAAGATTGGACACATTGCACGGGTATGCCGATCTGGACAAAAAAAATCCTCAGACAGGAAAAAAAAAATCAATAAAGAAAAGTACAGAAAGGTACAAATGATGACGGACAGTAGCTCCGAAGACCAGAAGAGCGATAGCGACTCCGAAAACAAAAGACTAAGCTGTCTCAAATTACATAATGTAATTGCCAAAGATGATTACCAGACCATTTGGGTTACCCTCACGATAGCAGGGTCCCCATTTAAAATGGAGCTAGATACAGGATCAGCTCTGACTGTCATAAATCGACGAGATTACGAGCAGCTATTTCCGCATATACCTTTAAAAGACACATCCATTATCTTGAAAACATATACGGGGCAGAAAGTATACCCCAAAGGAAAAATAAGGGTGCCTGTTTTATACAACGGCAAGGAAATACAAAAGTTGTATTTATACATTCTACAAGATGGTGGTCCACCGCTGTTGGGACATGAATGGATCAGGAAAATACGTTTAGACTGGCACTCCATTCAGGCACTGACGGTGACCAGTAAGAAAAAAAACGACGATGACGTCATTCCTGAACGATTAAAAGACATCTTGGCCAACGCCAAAGAAGTGTTTCAAGAGAAACTAGGAACCTTGAAAGGCATCACCGCCTCAATAAAAGTGGAAGATGCAGCAATTCCCAAGTTTTTTAAGACAAGACCGGTGCCATACGCAATTCGTCCAGCAGTCGAGGCAGAGCTGGAGAATTTGGAAAAGGCAGGCGTATTATCCAAAATAGATTGGAGCGAGTGGGCAACACCCATCGTTCCAGTCATGAAGAAAGCATTGAATAATGATAAATCTGAAGAACAGAGAAAAATTCGCATCTGTGGAGACTTCAAGGTGACTGTAAACCCGGTCCTTCACATGGTACAGTATCCTCTTCTGAGGATAGAAGATATTTTCGCCTCACTATCCGGAGGGAAACGTTTCACCAAAATTGATTTGGCACAGGCATATCTACAGATGGAGGTTGAAGAGGCCTCTAAAAAATATCTCACGATAAATACACACAAAGGTCTGTACCAGTACAATCGACTGGTTTTTGGAGTAGCATCCGCTCCAGCTATCTGGCAAAGAGCTATGGAGCAAGTCCTCCAAGGGATTCCGGGGACTCAATGCTACCTAGACGACATCCTTGTAACAGGAGAAAATGACAACAAGCACCTTGCCAATTTGGAGCAGGTGCTCACTAGGCTGAGAGAACGGGGTCTACGACCAAATCGCCCCAAGTGCGAATTTTTCCAGAATCAAATATAATATTGTGGCCACATAATTAATAAGGAAGGGTTGCATAAGTCACCTGAAAAAATTGAAGCGGTCATAAAAGCCCCAGCACCTGAAAATGTTTCACAATTAAGGTCGTTCCTGGGAGTAATAAATTACTATCATGAATTTTTACCGAACATATCAACTCTTCTACACCCTCTTAATGAACTGCTACAAACAGGAGTAATTTGGAAATGGAGCGAAGACTGTAAACGTGCCTTCCATAAATGCAAAGACTTAATCACGTCCAAAGAAGTTTTGGCTCATTACAACCCATCACTGCCAATCAGATTGGCGTGCGATGCATCCCCTTACAGCGTAGGAGCAGTATTATCGCATAAATTCCCTGATGGCTCGGAATGGCCGATAGCTTTTGCGTCACGCTCATTGAACTCAGCTGAGCATAACTATGCCCAAATCGACAGGGAAGCACTCAGCCTGGTATGGGGGTGAAGAAATTCAACCATTACCTACACGGACAAAAATTTACCTTGTTGACTGACCTCATCTCCATAGTCAACCCTAAAAAGGGTGTTCCCATTATGACAGCGCAAAGGCTACAGAGGTGGTCCCTTTTTCTAGGGGCACACCAATACAACATAGAATACAAAGGATCAAAACAGCATGGGAATGCTGACGGGTTATCGCGCCTACTGTTGCCAATGGTAGAAGAAGCACCTACCGTAGACCCAGTGGAGAGTTTCCACTCTACCATAGTCGAATGTCTACCAGTAACAAATTCTGCCATTGAAAGGGAAACTAGAAATGACCCGACTCTCTCACGAGTCTCCGATTTAACAGTGAAGGGATGGCCAGCACATGGTGAACCACTGTTGCCAGCATTCTCGCAAAGAAGAGAACAGCTGTCAGTGTGCCGAGGAACCTTGATGTGTGGATCCAGAGTGGTGATTCCACCCAAACTCCAGGATAAAGTTCTAAAGGAGCTTCACGAGGGGCATCTGGGTGGAGTGAAAATGAAGAACCTAGCCAGGGCGTTTGTATGGTGGCCAGGTATCGATTGAGACATCGAAGAAATGACTAAGAGCTGCCTAGGATGCCAGAAGGTCCAAAACGCTCCACCCCAAGCCCCTCTACATCCATGGGAGTGGCCCTCATCTCCATGGCAAAGGGTACACATCGACTTTGCTGGTCCATTTATGGACTCAATGTTCTTAATTGCGGTTGATGCACACTCCAAGTGGCCGGAGGTAATAAAGATGTCCTCCACCACCACGGAAAAAACCATCACAGTATTAAGGACCATATTTGCCAGGAATGGGCTGCCGGAACAGATCTGTTCTGATAATGGACCACAATTTGTGTCCGAAGAATTCAGGAAGTTCTTAAAAAACAATGGGGTTAAGCACTACACATCCGCCCCATACCATCCCGCCACCAATGGATTGGCTGAAAGGTTTGTCCAGACCTTCAAGAAGGCCATAAAGGCCATGGGTAATGAAGACATAAAACTTCAGCACAAGGTGGATAACTTCTTGTTCGAATACAGGAATGCAACACATATGGTTACAAACCAAACTCCCGCCATGATGTTCTTCAATAGAAGCCGAAGATGCCGGCTGGATTTGATCAAGCCCAACATCAGAAGGGACGTGGAGAACCGGCAATTTCAAGGCATGAATGAAAGGCCAACTAGAACCTTCCAGATAGGTCAACAAGTTTTGGGCCGGGACTACCGTACCGAGAAATGGCAGCCTGGAACTATCTGCACATGACTAGGACCGCTGATGTATACCGTGGACATCGGAGAAAGCATAATAAGGCGCCATGCTGACCAAATCATAGAGTCATCCGAAAAGGGACAACCTACACCACAACTCTATACGCCTAACGATGAAGTAGAGATACCCATATCTACCTCCGATCTGGTGATACTGGAACCCGATGAACCCGACACTGGCATTCAAGCCGAATCAGCCTTGCCAAAAGAACCTATTACACCACCAGAAACTACTACGCCACCGAGGCATTATCTGGACCGAGTCAGGAAGCCTCCAGAGAGACTGACTTATAATTAATTAACTGCAGCAATGTGTAGATTATTTTTCTTGTAACATGTAATTAATAATTACTTAAAATATTATGTACTGGTTGGCTAAAAGGGGAGGAATTGTAGTGTATGTGCCTTTAAGAGCCCCAGGTGTACTGTAATGCCGGTAATGGCCACTCAGGTTATATAAGCCTGTATATTGTGTTGTATCAGTTCGTTCCCCTCCAGACTTTGTTTAGTAAACACCTATGAAACCAACTCCTGTCTTCAGTGTCTCTATCAACACACAGACACAACAAAAACCAATGCTTTCCTAGCATCTAGCACTTCATTCGCCCTGCAGTACACCTCAATGCGTTCCACATATGTCGCCCAATCTTCGACTTCATTGTCGAACGCAGTGATACTGCCACTCTTTGGCATCCCTGGGTGTGATTAAACTGTCTAAAATGGCATCTCCCGCGCTCTCCCTTCTTCTCCGCTGGCACAAAATGGCGTCTCCCGCGCTTTCCTTTCTTCCCGCGCTTGCCCTTCTTCTCCGCTGCGGCTTCTAAAATGGCGTATCCCGCGCTCTCCCTTCTTCTCCGTGGCTCAATGGCATCTCCCGCGCGTCCTTTCTTTCCCCCGCGGACGCTGTTCAGCCCTTGAGCCCTGGCTGTGCTCTGCGCGTTCTCCTGTGCGCCTCTCCCGTTGCCGCCGCTCGGTCCTGAATCCAGCTGCTGCTTTAACCTCTCTCTCTTTTTTGTTTTTCCTCGACGCCGCTCGGTTTTCAACCCCCGGCTGCGCCCTGTGCGCTTCACCCTCTCTCTTACCCCGTCGACACTGCTTGGCCTTTTCTGTGCCGTCGGTCGGCTCCAGCCGCCGCTGTCTGGGAAGGGTCTGCGCTGTACCTGTTGCCAGTCTGCTGCTGGATCGTCGTGACTGGGGAACCAAGCCCGGCTCTCAGCAGCCTCCCCTGCAATGTTCACTCTCTGCCGGATGACTGGGCGGTTGCTCGTGGTCGACGCCCGTGCTTCTGGCCTCGACTTTCTTCCACCGCCCTCCCGGAGCGAATCCTTGAAAGGAAATGCAGAGTTGCAGGTAGATTCGAATCGATCTCGTCGCCACTGTTGAATCCGTGATTCTTTAAGTATGATGTTTTCCAATAACTAGACGGAGGCTGTAACTTAACAATCAACAAGTGTTTACTGGAGGAAGGTAGTCTAAAGACTAACAGTACAGAGGCATGCTCAAGGCTTATATACAGGTGTGGTCACTGCCAGTACTACAGTATACAGGAGCTGTAAAAGTAGTTCTCTCTTAAAGGTACATACACTACAGATGCATTGGAGGGCAGAGGGCCAATTGAGGCTGGCAAAGGCAGGGTTAGAGGAGAGCAGGACATGGTGCAAGGTAGGTTGTGATAGCAGTGTTCTGGACAAATTGGAGTTGACGTAGGATTGAATTCAGGGCCTATCAAGGAGAGCATTGGAGAAGTTGTATTGATTTGTACGTGGGTTCAATGACGACACATTGATGAAAGAGTGTGGCCTAGAAATTGGGTTTTGGCTTAGCCAGGGCTTTAGCGCCGGAAATTAGTGCCGGCGCTAAGTCCCCTGCGCGCGCCAAAAATTCAGTGGCGCCGCGCCCAAACGGCTGCCGGCGCTACTGAAGGGTCTTAGCGCCTGGAAAAGGGCGCTAACTGCCGTTTCGCGCCGCAATTCCGGCGCTGCGGCACCCGATGCGGTGCGGCAGGCTGGGGAAGTGCAGGCCTCCTCCTTCCGTTAAGGAGGAGCTGCCTGCACTCGGCCGCGGCCCGCGCAAATCTCCTCAAAAATGAGCCCGGCACCTCGGACAAGTGCCGGGCTTGCATCTGTTCCGGGGGGGGGGGAGAAGTCCGGGGAGGGAGCTGCGGGCAGGCGGCCGGCGGGAAAGCGGCCGGCCGCCGCGCCTCCTTAAAGCGCCGGCGCAGACTCCGGCAGCACTCGTTTGCTGGAGTCTTAGTTGCGGCTGCCACTGGCGAGGCGGCCGCAACTGAATTTCGGCTTGGGGCCGGGTTACCACGGCAACCGGGACGCTGCGCACACCGATGACGTCATCGGTGCCGGCGCAGCGCTACCGGTCTACCGCCGCGGAAGGGCCCCAGGCAATTTAGGAACCGGCGCCAATTGCAGCGCGAGGCCCTCTAGCGCCGCAAAATCGGTGCTAAGGGCACTGAATTTCTAGGCCTATGTCTTTTAATCTAAAGTGTCTTCAAGCATGTTAACAGCTTTACAGGAGACACCATCTTAGAGATCCATCTAAAATGAAACTAAAACTAAACTGCTTGTCTCTCACATGCCCTCTGCTGGTCAGGCATAAATAATCAATCAGGCAAATATGCTAGTAAGGCATAAATAATCAAACAGGCAAATACCATCATAAATTTGCTGATATCATTACATCTCCCTTTCTTAAAACAAAAGTATTTTACTTTTATCTAACAACATGTTTTCTTTGTATTACTCTGCATTTTAACTGTAACACTTAATGAACTTACATTATCATTATCATGATCAAGGTTTTTTAACCTTGTTTTGTGTGTTCACATGAAATATGTAAACACCTAGAACTTGAAGAAAGAATAAGATAACATTACTTCCTTCTATAACAAGAGTCCTTAAACTTGCTCAATGAGTCTCTCAGGAGGCTTCACGTGTCTTGAGGATTTTCTGATTGATTGTCCTTGAATCTGAGTTGTTGCCTCAGATGATGTGTTCTCAGCTGTGTGATCAGGTTGTTCAACAGTATCAGTCTTTTGACCTGCTGTGTGATCAGGTTGTTCAACAGTATCAGTCTTTTGACCTGCTGTGGCTGGTCCCATGAGAATATCCTGACGATTTCTTCGCAGAACAGCACCCTCATCTGTCTGAATGGCGTATTATCTTGGTTGAACTTCACTCAGGACAGTTCCCTTCTGAGTCCATATGTTTGTTTTGTCTTTGAACCTTACTTGGTCACCAGTGTGGAGTTCAGGTAGGTTTTGTGTTCCTCTGTCATAGTAGTACTTTTGCTTTTCTTTCTGTTGTTCTTTGAACTTCCTCACTTTCTCCCCCTCTTTTGTTTTCAGGAGGTTCTCCGGGATGGGTAGGTTTGACCTTAGCAGACGTCCCATAAGGAGTTGGGCTGGTGACATACCACACTCGAGCGGCGTTGTGCGATATACAAGCATGCTCTGGTAGAAGTCAGTTCCACTGTCTTTTGCCTTGTACATCAGTCTTTTCACTGTCTGGACCGATTTTTCCACTAGTCCATTGGACTGTGGAAAGTGAGGACTTGATGTTGTGTGGACAAAGTCCCACTCTTTCGCAAAGTGTCGGAAACTTGCATTGTAAAACTGGGGTCCGTTGTCTGTGAAGACCTCGCTTGCCACGCCATGTCTGGAGAATATGGCTTTCATACATGTTATCACAGCATCTGCAGTGGTGGTGTACAGTCTACAAACCTCTGGATACAGGGAGTAATAGTCTGTGACTACAAGATAGTCCTTCCCTTGACATACGAATAGGTCAGCACCTACCGTCTGGTAAGGTCTGTCTGGCGCTGGGTGTGGCTTTAGTGGTTCTACCGGATTGCTTGCTCGATATTTCAGGCATATTGTGCAGTTTGACACCTCATTTGTCACATCTTGGTTGATTCGTGGCCAGTACATCACCTCTCGTGCTCTTTTCTTACACTTTTCGATTCCCAGATGTCCTCCATGGATCCTTTTTAGCATCTCTTTTCTCAGACTCTTTGGGATAACTATTTTACTTCCTTTGTAGATGATGTCTTCGACCACTGATAGTTCCGCCCTGCAGTTCCAGTACTCTGCCATGTCAGGTGAGCGGTCTTGCTTCATGTTGGGCCATCCATCCAAGATGCTTTTCCTCAGTCATCTCATTGTTTCATCTTTGTTTGTCTCAGTCTTTATGAGCTCCATTTTTGCATCTGCTATGGGCAGTGCACTTGTGATCATGTCCACGTAGGCGTTCACTTTTTCATCCATTTTGGTGTTTGCGGGCTCTCTTGGGTCAACAGCTCTGGACAACGTGTCTGCTGTATACATCAGCTTACCCGGTGTGTACGCAACATTCAGTGTATAGCGTTGCAGCCTGATCATCATTCTTTGTATTCTAAGCGGACAGCTATTTCGTGGCTTTTGGAACAATGCAATCAAGGGCTTATGGTCAGTCTCTACACTGATTGCTTGTCCTGACACAAACTGGTGAAATCTTTCACAGGCGTATGTGATGCTGAGCAGCTCCTTTTCTATTTGAGCATATCGCGTCTCCGCGTCTGTCATTGAGCGCGATGCATATGCAATAGGTTGCCAGTAGTCATATTTTTGCAGAAGAACGGCACCGAGCCCACTCTGTGATGCATCTGATGATATCTTGATGGGTCTCGCTGGGTCATAAAACCTCAGAACTGGTTCCTCTGTGAGCAGTTTCTTTAGATCGCTCCATGACTTCTCATGCTCATGATTCAATTCCCATTCTATGTTCTTTTCAGTTAGTCTTCTCAGTGGCTCCATCTTTTCTGAGAGGTTGGATATGAATTTACCCATGTAGTTGATCATTCCATTAAACCTCTGCACATCCTTTTTGCATTGTGGCTTTGGCATATTCTCAATGGCGGACACCTTTCTGGGATCTGGTCTGATGCCCTCACTGCTAAGGATATCTCCCACGAATGTCAGTTCTGTCACCCCGAGCTGGCATTTCTCTCTATTCAGCTTCAGGTTTGTTTTCCTTGTTGCTTCCAGCACTTTTTTCAGTCTCTCGTCATGCTCAGTCCTCGTGGTTCCCCATACTATGGTGTCATCCATTGATGTATCAACTCCCTCCAGGTGCTCATAGATCATATGGATAGTTTTGTGATACACTTCAGGAGCTGAGGCAATGCCAAATGGTAACCTTAGGAATCTGTATCTGCCAAATGGACTGTTGAACGTGCACAGTCTTGAACTTGCCTCGTCCAGTTTCATCTGCCAAAATCCTGATGATGCATCTAACTTGCTGAAATACTTTGCATTTGCAAACTGTGACATGATTTCCTCACATGTAGGAAGCTTGAAGTGCTCTCTCTTTATTGCTCTGTTTAGATCTCTTGGATCCAGGCAAATTCTGAGCTTTCCATTCTTTTTGTCCACAACGACGAGGGAACTCATCCACTCAGTTGGCTCATCTATCTTCTGAATCACGTTCAGGCTTCCCATCCTGTCCAACTCTGCCTTCAGTTCCTTTTGAAGAGCAAACGGAACTTTTCTGCATGGATGTATGACCGTTGGCATACTTTTATCTACTCTGATCGTGTGTTCTCCTGGAAGGCAGCCTAGACCCTGAAATAGGTCATTGTACTCTTTCATGAGTTCATCATAGACTGTCTCTCCTTCGCTTTCCACAATGAGGACTCTCTTTACCAGGTTCAGTCTCTCACAGGCTATTAAACCTAGTATGGCTTGCACATCCTTTGGCACCATGATTAATGCTAGCGTGTGCTCTCTGTCCTTGTGTGTCACTTTGACAATGCATCTTCCTTTCACTGGTATATCAGTACCTGAGTATCCTGTCACTTTCACTTTGATTCCATGTATCTTTGGTCTGTATCTAATTTTCTTAAAATCAGTCTCTGATATCACATTAACTTGTGCTCCAGTATCCAGTTTAAATGGAATGTGAATGTCATTCACTTTTAGTGTCAACATCCAGTCTCTTTTTTCTTCTTTGTTTTCAGACACGACATCCACATAGAACTCCTCTATCTCGCTTTCATCTACTGCATGGACCTTGCTTTGTTGCGCTTGGTTCTTACAGCAACGGGCATAATGGTTGTTTTTGTTGCAACTATTGCATGTTTTACCATATGCTGGACACTTTTTTGGGGTATGCTGTGTACCGCATCGACTACATGACTTTCGATTGCCCCTTTCATTTTTGTTCACTGGCCACGCCTCTTTTTTCACATTGCCGCTCTTTTTGTTAAACGGTTTGTGTCCGTTCTTTCTCACTGCATCCACGTTGCAGCTACTGTCACTGAACAGCTCCTTTGCCTGCGACTTCACAGTCTCTGTAGCCCTACACAGTGCTATGGCTTTTCCCAGGTCTAGATTTTGCTCTCTTAGCAGTCTTTCCCTTAGACCATTATCTGGAATACCACACACCAGTCTGTCTTTTATCAGCGAGTCTGTCAGTCCCCCAAATTCACATGTTTTGCTTCTGTTTCTCAGTTCAGTCACATACTGATCAATAGTCTCTCCCGTTTTCTGTACACATGTGAAAAATCTGTGCCTCTCAAACGTCACGTTACGTTTAGGTATGCAGTAGGCCTCAAACTGTTCCATTATTTTATCCAGCTTCATTTTGTCTCCATCAGCAGCGAATGTGAAGTTATTATACACCTCCAGCGCTTCATCACCCACGACATGTAAGAACACTGACGCTTTCATTTTATCACTTTTCTCGTTAGCTCCGATTGCCGCTAAATACAACTCCAAACGTTGTTTGAACCTCCTCCAATTTTCAGCCACATTACCTGTCAACTGAAGCTTCGCCGGTGGGTGTAAACCTTCCATTTTTCACTTCGTTAGCTATTCTCCAATGGCTTGCTAATATGTGGAGAGCTGATTTCACTTCAGATTTTTCCTCTTCATCTCTTTCAATCACTTCTGACACCATGTATTGATTTGTATGTGGGTTCAATGACGACACATTGACGAAAGAGTATGTCTTTTAATCTAAAGTGTCTTCAAGCATGTTAACAGTTTTACAGGAGACACCATCTTAGAGATCCATCTAAAACGAAACTAAACTAAACCGCTTGTCTCTCACATGCCCTCTGCTGGTCAGGCATAAATAATCAATCAGGCAAATATGCTGGTAAGGCATAAATAATCAAACAGGCAAATACCATCACTATTTGCTGATATCATTACAGAAGTTGGGCCTGGAGGTGACATGCCTGAATCGGGGGTGAGGGAGAGAAGAGAGAAAAAGAGAGAGAGATAAAAAGAGAGCGGGAAGCAGTTTGTGCTTCCACTGAACTGTTGAACTTTGCAATCATCAACATACATTTTCGGAACAAGGTCACAAGTCTCTCCAATGTCACATACAGTACTCAACAATACAACTACATACTAAAGTATTGCATGCAAATGCAGGCACACACACACCAGAAGATATGCCGTATGTTTAAAAAGTGAAGCATGACTATTTTGGAAGTAGAATTCATACTTTGTATTCACTGACCACATCCTGCAATTCACATAAGGCTGCATTTACACTTCAGTTGCTCATTAGCGAAGCATTAATGGGCCAGAAATTCGTGAACGGGGCTTGCCGCGCGTGCAAGCCCCGTATATGCACTTACCCGACGCTCCTGCCGATCACCTCCAGGGACGCCTGGAATTGGTGTTTCAAAAAGAAGAATCCCGGGCAGCGTATGACGTCACGCCGCCCAGGGGTGCAGCCAGCGCGAAGCCTGGAGCGTGCAGTGCAAGTGAGACATGCCCCTTAAGGTCTCATTGTAGTAGGACACGCCCCCAATCTCTCCAAGCAGCTGCAGAGGACTTTGTAGGTACACAGCTGCAGGGAAAGTAAGTTATCTGCTATTTTATGAATGTTTTGTGAACTTTTATAAAATTTTAAAAACGTTTACTTTATTTTGAAGAATCTGAAGTAGTTTTAAACAGAATTAAAGCAATTTAAAGACTTTTAAAAGCCCTAAAAGAATTTTTTTAATTCCATGTATTTATTTAGCAATGTCGTCGTCATATGTGTCTTCACACTGTTCCCTTTGGGGAACTGTATGAAGTGGTGGAAGGATTTATGGCCATGATTAACGCTCATTCCGTGACCGTAACCATCTTTGAACCAGCCATTAGGGCGGTTAGTCCTATGGCGGGAGGGTTTTACGGGCTCCCACAAGCTATACAAGGAGGGGGGGCCACCCACACACGCAAATATCCCACTGGATGTCAACCCAGAATTTAGAGCCGGAGCTCCGACTCCACTTGCCGGGACTGTCTGGAGCGGGGTTCGAAACCCTACCCTGATCTGGCCCAGCGGCGGGGATCCTACCGCTATGCCAAAGGCCCAATCCGATTAGCAACGTGAAATGGCTGGAATGAGCACAATTCACGGCATTAAAAGAACTCACAATTGAACTGATGATGACCTCAGCAATCTCCTCAAGGAGGTGGAGGCGCAGCGGCTGCTCATCATTGGTAATGAGAAGTCAAAGGCGCCGCAAAAAGGACAGATGATAGCTTGGTCTTTCAAGTGGCAGCATAGGGCTCCAGTCACGGGGAGGGAAAAGGCGCAGGAAACATATGGGTGTCACCTTTTGTGCGGAGTGGGCCTTTTGCGTAGCAGTAAGCATCCCCGCCGCTGGGCCAGAAGGAGTAGGGTTTCGAACCCCACTCCAGACAATCCCGGCAAGTGGAGTCGGAGCTCCAACTATAAATTCTGGGTGGACATCCAGCGGGATACTTGCGTCCGTGGGTGTGGGTGGCTGCCCCCCCCCTCAGATGGGTTGTGGGAGCCCGTAAAACCCTCACGCCATAGGACTAACCACCCTAATGGCTGGTTCAAAGATGGTTACGGTCACGGAATGAGCGTTAATCACGGCCATAAATCCTTCCACCACTTCATACAGTTTCCGAAAGGGAACAGTGTGAGGATATGTACGACGATGACCTCTTGCGCAATGCACCTCCTTGGACCCTCAGTCGCAGATGCGAGGGGGCAAATCATGCAATTGTTAAATTTTTCATTTTTTTTACATGTAAAATGTTGGCCCAGTAATTCCCTTCCAAATGCGCGAGTACGGTCGGGGTACTTACGCGTCTGGCCGGAGGAAATGCCAGTTTTCAGCATGCACAGCGCATGCGGGGAAAACCGGCATTTCCTGTCCTCTGAACGAAGGGCTTCAGAGGCAAAACGCGTGCGACTGCACAGGCAGCGCGTGCGCAGTAAAATTCGCCGCTTTCATTCATGATTTCAGTGAGGTCAAGTCCTTACAACTTACACATGAAAAAAGCATGGGTACAGTTGCTCCAGAGGCTGCGGAGGAAGATATTTCTTATCGTGGAGCTTCTGAAAGTATGTATGTCTGTATATATTCCTTTGCGTGTTATGTATATATTCCTTTACTTATGTGTATGAATGTATTATTTAATTATGACTTTCAGAGAAAGTAACTTATTGGAAAATCATAATTAAAAACATACATTCATACACATTAGTAAAGGAATATAAAACATACATACATATACGTAAAGGAATATATGCGGACATACATACATAATTACTTATTACTGATGAAAAGTTTCTTTCTTAAAAGTGCTGGAAATGTTACATTACTCATTTTAGAACACTCATTTTCACATTCCATTCACACAGCCACAATTGCTCCTTCTACCTACCGTTCTGAAAACCCGTTTAAAAAAAAAAATTTAAACTTTAAAACTTACTTAAAATTTCTTAAAATAACTTCCCTCCCTTTCCCAAACAAAAATATTGCCTTTCAGAAGCTCCACGATAAAATATATCTTCCTCCGCAGCCTTGGAACAACTTTACACCTACTTTTTTCAAGTGTAACTTGTAAGGACTTACCCTCACTGAATCCATGAATGAAATCTACGAAGTTCACTGCGCAAGCGCTGCCTGTGCAGTCACACGCGCTGTGCCTATGAACCCCTTCGTTCCGAGGTCTGGAAATGCCGGCGTTCCCCGCATGTGCTGTTCATGCTGAACGCCGGCATTTCCAACGGCCAGATGCGTGAGTACCCCGACCGTACTCACGCCTTTGGTCACGAATTTCTGGCCCAATGTTTCCGGAGACAAAAGAAATCAGCATGGCATAGGCCCTTAGCCCACCTACTGAGCTAATGCGCCAGACAAGGCTCCCTCTCTTTTCTTGCCACAGGCTAACGTTTGGGATTGTGGCTTCTGTATACTGTATACTATAGGCAGCAGCTCTCAAGAACTGGAGTCCCTGCCTATAGTTTCCAGAGGCAGCTTTCCCATTATTAGTGCTGCGAGCAGTACTGAGAAGAGAGGGAGACTTGGTGCAGTGCTGCAGCTAGACTCTGGTAGGGAAGCGGCCAAATGGTGGCAATAAAAGGGAGTATGTTGTGAATAGAATTTAAATGTTGAGAGAGGCGGGGAGAAATCTTTTAATTTGGTTAAGTAGAATCAAAGGCTATTATAACAGAAAAGGAGGCCATTCAGTCCATTGTTCCTGCCTACCTATCTGAAAAAGCTGTTCACTTAATCCCATTATCCAGCCCTTTCTCCATACCTTCAGAATTTTAACAGCGATCATAGATTCTGCTTCCACCATTGTTTCTGGTAGGTGATTCCATATCCTAGCAACCCGAGCATAAAATAATTCTCCATAACCACGGCAGCTGGGGAATTTAAATTCAGTTAATTAAATAAATCTGGATTAAAAAGCTAGTAGTCATAATCACAGGATCATACCTTTCAGCCAAAGTCCAAGACTCCTCCATCACCATTACAATAGCAAAATACTGCTGATGCTGAAAATCTGAAATAACAACAGAAAATGCTGGAAAAACTCAGCAGGCCAGGCAGCATCTGTGAAGAGAGAAACAGAGTTAACATTTCAGGTCGAAGACCTTTCATCAGAACTGGAAAAAAGCAGGAAATGGAGCAGATTTAAAAGCAAGTTCAGGGGCTGGGAAATGGGGGAGGGGATGAAAGAACAAAAGGGAAGGTCTGAGATAGGATGGAAGGCAGGAGAAGTAAAGAGGCATTAAGAGATATTCAAGGCAAGAGGAGGTGGTAATGGGACAGGTTAAGAAACAAAGGATGGCTCTAGATAAAGTGTGAATTGCGCTGGCAGAATGAAAGACAGCTGCCATGCGGGAGGGAGAAAAAAAAAGCACAAACAAAAAGTGTGGATAAAAAATATAGATGTGATAGGGGCTGAGGTTATGATCTGAAATTGCTGAACTCTATTTTGAGTCCAAAGGGCTGTAAAGTGCCTAATCGAAAGATGAGGTGCTGTTCCTCGAGCTTACGCTGAGCTTCCGTGGAACAATGCAAGAGGCCGAGGACGGTAAGGTCTGAGTGGGAATGGAGCGGTAAATTAAAGTGACAGGCCACCGGGAGCTCGGGGTCCCCCTTACAGACTAAATGGAGGTGTTCCGCAAAGCGGTCACATAATCTGTGTTTGGTCTCCCCAATGTAGAGGAGACCACATCGTGAGCAGCGAATACAGTATACTAAATTGCAAGAAGTACAAGTAAATCGCTGTTTCACCTGGAAGGGGTGTTTGGGGCCCTGGACAGTGGGAAGGAGGGAGGTATAAGGGCATGTGTTGCATCTCCTGCGCTTGCATGGGAAGGTGCTGGGTGAAGGGGAAGGGGTGCTGTGGGTGATAGAGGAGTGGACTAGGGTATCGCAGAGGGAGCGGTCCCTACGGAATGCTGAAAGGGGAGGTGAGGGGAAGATGTGTTTGGTGGTGGGATCACGCTGGAGGTGGCAGAAATGGCGGAGGATGATCCGTTGAATGTGGAGGCTGGTGGGGTGAAAGGTGAGGACAAGGGAAACTCTATCGTGGTTCCAGGAGGGAGGGGCAGGGGTGAGGGCAGGAGATAGAATGAACACGGTCGAGGGCTGTGTCAACCACTGTAGAGGGGAATCCTCGGTTGAGGAAAAAGGAAGACATGTCGGAAGCACTGGTATGGAAGGTGGCATTGTCAGAGCAGGTGCGGCGGAGACCATCACCATCCCTGGGTATGTCTTGTCCCGCCAGAGGTGGCGGCAAGAGGTATACAGTTGGGAGGGAGTGGCCCTGTGAGTCCTCAACATTGACTCTGAACCCCATGAAGGAAACCTCCTGCTGATTACCACCCTCCCTCAGCTGATGAATCAGTACTCTCCATGTTGAACACCACTTCGAAGAAGCACTGAAGGTAGCAAGGGCACAGAATGTGGGGGATTTCAATGTCCATTACCAAGAGTGGCTTGGTAGCAGCACTACTGACTGAGCTGCTCAAGTCCTGGAGGACATAGCTGCCTGACTGTGCCTGCGGCAGGTGGTGAGAGAACCAACACAAGGGAAAAACCTACTTTACCTCGTACTCACCAATCTACCTGCCGCAGATGCATCTGTCCATGACAGTATTGGTAACAGTGACCACCGCACAGTCCTTATAGAGATGAAGTCCCATCTTCACACTGAGGACACCCTCCATCATGTTGTGTGGCACTACCACCATGCTAAATGGGATAGATTCAAAACAGATCTAGCAGCTCAAAAATGGGCATCCATGAGGTGCTGTGGGCCATCAGCAGAAGAACAACTTATTCCACCACAATCTGTAACCTCATGGCCCAACATATCCCTCACCCTACCATTACCATCAAGCCAGGGGACCAACCCTGGTTCAATGAGGAGCGTAGAAGAGCATGCCAGGAGCAGCAGAAGGCATACCTAAAAATGAGGTGCCAACCTCATTGGGGAAGTTGCAACACAGGACTACATTCAAGCTAAACAGCGGAAGCAGCTTGCTATAGACACAGCTAAGCAATCCCATAATCAACAGACCAGATCAAAGCTCTGCAGTCCTGCCACATCCAGTGGTGAATGGAGGTGGACAATTAAACAACTAATGGGAGGAGGAGGCTCCATGAATATTCCCATCCTCAATGAAGGCAGAGAAGAGCACGCAAGTGTAAAAGGCAAGGCTGAAGCATTTCCAACCATCTTCAGTCACAAGTGCCGAGTGGATGATCCATATCAGCCTCCTCCTGAGGTCCCCACCATCACAGAAGCCAGTCTTCAGCCAATTCGATTCACTCCACATGATAGCAAGAAACAGCTGAGCGCATTGGATACAGCAAAGGCTATGGGCCCCGACAACATCCCGGATGTCGTGCTGAAGATTTGTGCACCAGAACTAGCTGCGCCTCTAGCCAAGCTGTTCCAGTACAGCTACAACACTGGCATCTATCTGATAATGTGGAAAATTGCCCAGGTATGTCCTGTCCACAAAAAGCAGGAAAAATCCAATCCGGCCAATTACTGCCCCATCAGTCTACTCTCAATCATCAGCAAAGTGATGGAAGGTGTCATCGACAGTGCTATCAAGCAGCACTTATTTGCCAATAACCTGTTCACTGATGCCCAGTTTAGGTTCCGCCAGGAGCATTCGGCTCCCGACTTCATTGTCCAAAAATGGACAAAAGAGCTGAATTCCAGAGGTGAGATGAGAGTGACTGCCCTTGACATCAAGGCAGCATTTGACCGAGTGTGGCATCAAGGAGTGTGGCACCTTCACCACATGGACTGCAGCGGTTCAAGAAGGCGGCTCACCACCACCTTCTCAAGGGCAATTAGGGATGGGCAATAAATGCTGGCTTTGCCAGTGATGCCCACATCCCATAAAAACTAATTTAAAAAAAAGAGCCCTAGTAAAATTGCAGCCAATGGGAATCAGGGGGAAAACTCTCCACTGGCTGGAGTCATACCTAGCACAAAGGAAGATGGTTGTGGTTGTTGTAGGTCAATCATCACAGCCCCAGCACATCGCTGCAGGAGTTCCTCAGGGCATTGTCCTAGGCCCAACCATCTTCAGCTGCTTCATCAATGACCTTCCCTCCATCATAAGGTCAGAAGTGGGGATGTTCTCTGATGACTGCACAGTGTTCAGTGCCATTCACAACTCCTCAGATAATGAGGCAGTCCATGCCCGCATGCAGCAAGGCCTGGACGACATTCAGGCTTGGGCTGATAAGTGGCAAGTAACTTTTGTGCCTCACAAGTGCCAGGCAATGACTATCTCCAACAAGCGAGAGTCTAACCACCACCCCTTGATATTTAACGGCATTCCCATCGCCAAATCCCCCACCATCAACATCCTGGGGTTAACCATTGACCAGAAACTTAAATGGAGCAGCCACATAAATACTGTGGCAACAAGAGCAGGTCAGAGACTAGGTATTCTGCGGCGAGTGTCTCACCTCCTTACTCCCAAAAGCCTTTCTGTAGTGTCCGCGCATCAATAACACACGGACTGCAGGAGAACGATAATAAGAGGTGTTTACTGAACAGAGAGTATGCTGGAACTGAAAGTACAGAAGCCTGCTACTGCTTTATATACAGGGGTGGTCACTGCTGGTACTACAGCATAAAAGCAGTTCTCTCTTAAAGGTACATACACAACAATTCCTCCCTTTTTAGATAACCAGTACATAACATTCATTTAACAATTGAATAATAACTAATTACAATTACAATTTTCTTTGTACTATATACATCAGCTGAAAGTAAACATTTATAAATTCAGTCTTTGAGGAGGCTTCCTGATCCTGTCTGGATAGCGCCTTTCTCGAGTATCCTGTTCTTGTGGCGGAGTCGATTCTGGCTCATTGTCATTGGTTGGTTCGTCAGCTTCCAATACCACTGATTCTGAGGTAGACGCAAGCTGTGCTTCGGGTTCATCACCAGGTGCGCATGTTCATGGTATGGGTTTGACTTGTTCCTGTGACTCTAGAATCTGGTCAGCATGGCGTCTCACGATGCTCTCTCCAATGTCCACTGTGTACATTAGTGGTCCCTGCCGTGTGCATACCGTTCCTGGCTGCCATTTTTCTGTTCGGTAGTCGTGGGCCAAGACTGGTTGCCCTATCTTGAAGCTCCTGGTTGGCCTTTCATTGATTTGCTGGAATTGCTTATTCTCAACATCTCGTCTTATGTTTGGTTTGAGCAAGTCCAGGCGACATCGTAAACCGCGGTTAAAGAATACCATGGCTGGAGATTGGTTGGTGACTGCATGTGTCGCATTTCGGTAAGCGAACAAGAAATTATCCACCTTGTGTTGCAGTGGTATGTTGTCGTTATACATCGCCTTTATTGCTTTTTTAAAGGTTTGAATAAACCTCTCGGCTAATCCATTTGTGGCTGGATGATATGGGGCGGATGTGTAATGCTTTACCTCATTATTCCTCAAAAACCTCCGGAAATCCTCGGACACAAACTGTGGTCCATTGTCGGAGCAAATCTGTTCTGACAAGCCATTCCTGGCGAAGATGGTCCGTAGGACTGCAATAGTTTTCTCCGTGGTGGTGGAGGACATTTTGATGACCTCTGGCCATTTCGAATGTGCATCCACGGCGATTAAAAATATTGAGTCCATAAATGGACCAGCAAAATCAATGTGTACCTGTTGCCATGGAGATGAGGGCCACTCCCATGGGTGTAGCGGGGCCTGTGGTGGAGCGTTTTGGACTTTCTGGCATCCTGTGCATCTCTTGGTCATTTCCTCAATTTCTTTATCGATTCCTGGCCACCACACAAACGCCCTGGCTAGGCTCTTCATTTTTACCCCTCCCAGATGACCCTCATGAAGCTCATTGAGCACTCTATCTCTCAACTTGGGTGGAATTACCACTCGGGATCCACACATCAAGTTCCCCCGGCACACTGACAGCTGTTCTCTCCTTGGCGAGAATGCTGGCAACAGTGAGTCGCCATGTGCTGGCCATCCCTTCACCATCAAATCATAGACCCGAGAGAGTGTCAGGTCATTTCGGGTTTCCTTCTCTATACTTGAGTTTGTAACAGGTAGACATTCGACTATCGTCGAATGGAATATCTCAACAGGATCCACTGCAGGTGCTTCCTCCACCGTAGGCAGCGGCAGGCGTGACAGCCCATCAGCGTTTCCATGCTGTTTCGTGCCCTTATACTCTATGTCGTATTGATGTGCTCCTAGAAAAAGGGACCATCTTTGCAGCCGTTGTGCCGTCATCACCGGAACGCCCTTCTTTGGGTTAAAAATGGAGACAAAAGGCTAGTGACCAGTCAGTAAGGTGAATTTCTGCCCGTGCAGATAGTGATTGAACTTCTTCACCCCCCACACCAGGCTGAGGGCCTCCCTGTCAATCTGGGCGTAGTTACGCTCAGCTGATGTTAACGAGCGTGACGCAAAGGCTATTGGCCTCTCTGAACCGTCAGGGAATTTGTGCGACAGCACCGCTCCAATGCCGTAGGGAGACGCATCACATGCCAACCAAATCGGTAGTGATGGATTGTAGTGAGCCAATACTTCTTTTAAAGTGATTAGGCATTTACATTTCTGAAAGGCACGCTTACACTCATCACTCCACTTCCATGCTGCTCCACTTTGCAGCAGGGCGTTCAGCGGGTGCAGAATAGTAGACAAATTTGGCAAGAACTTATGGTAGTAGTTCACCAACCCGAGGAACGACCTCAGTTGTGACACATTTTCCGGCGCTGGAGCCTTGACTACTGCCTCAATCTTGTCTGGGGACTTATGCAACCCCTCTTCATCAATCACGTGGCCACAATACGAGATTTGTTTCCTGAAAAGCTCGCATTTGGGGCGGTTGGCTCGTAGTCCATATTCTTGTAGTCTAGTGAGCACCTGCTCCAGGTTGGCAAGGTGTTCACTGTCATTTCCGCCCGTAACCAGGATGTCGTCCGAATAACACTGGGTCCCCGAGATCCCTTGCAGGACTTGTTCCATCGCCCTCTGCCAAATAGCCGGAGCTGATGCTACCCCGAATACCAGTCGATTGTACTGATAAAGACCTTGTGAGTGTTTATCGTGAGGTATTTTCTAGATGATTCATCTACCTCCATTTGTAGATACGCTTGGGCCAGATCAATCTTCGTAAAGCGTTTCCCCCCAGATAGTGAGGCGAAAATATCTTCTATCCGCGGAAGTGGATATTGTACCATGTGAAGGACTGGGTTCACAGTAACCTTAAAGTCCCCACAGATGCGAACCTTCTTCGGTTCCCCAGGCGTGCTGCTCAATGATTTCTTCATTACAGGGATGATGGGTGTGGCCCACTCGCTCCAGTCCACCTTGGACAGCACACCCGAACGCTCCAGACTCTCCAGCTCTGCTTCAACGGCTGGGCAGATCGCATATGGTACCAGTCTGGCCTTAAAAAATTTTGGGTTTGCGTTATCTTCAATTTTTATCATTGCCGTTACGCCTTTTAGAGTCCCAAGTCCTTGCTGGAACACCTCTTTCGCGTCAGTTAGAATTTTTGACAGTCGTCCTGGTGTGGCGTCGTCATCTTTTTTGTCAGCCACAGTTAGTGCCTGAATGGAATGCCAATCCAATTGTATTTTTTGGATCCATTCACGTCCCAATAATGGTGGTCCTCCATCTTGCAATATATATAGATACAGTTCCTGTGTTTCCTTGCCATTGTATTTAACGGGCACCCTTATTTTTCCTCTGGGGTAGACCTTTTGCCCCGTATATGTCTTCAAGACAATGGACGTATCCTTCAAAGGAATGTGTGAGAATAGCCGCTCATAGTCTCATCAATTCATGACTGTTAGGGCTGATCCTGTGTCCAATTCCATCTTTACTTGGGACCCTGCTATCACGAGGGTGACCCAAATGGTTCGGTGATCCTCCTTTGCGATCACGTTGTGTCGCTTTAGACAACTTAGTCCCCTGCTCCCGGAGTCATTGTCACTACTCTGGTCTTCTGAACTACTGTCCGTCATCTTTTTTTCTTTCTTGTACTTTTCCTTAGTAGTTCTTTTAGTGTTGGTTTTCTTTCCCGACCTGCAGACTCATGCTATGTGTCCCACTTTTCCACATCGCCTGCATACTTTGTCCTTAAACCAGCAATCCTTCTGGTCATGGGTTGTTCTGCCGCAGCGATAGCACTTTTCTGCTCCATATGCCATTTCGTTGGTGCTATATTCTTGCGGTTTCTGTTGTATTTCCGCAGCTCCCCGTGCTGCTGCTTCGTAGGATACTGCCATGCTGAAAGCCTTTTCTAGCGTAAGGTCCTTTTCCGAAAGTAGTCGTTTCTGGGTTCCTTCACTCTGGAGCTCGCAGACAAACTTATTCCTTAAGGTATCTGCCAGTCCTGCTCTGAACTGGCAGTGCTTCGATAACTTGCGTAGTTCCATAAGATAGTCAGCAGTCGTTTATGGAACTTGAATCTTTCTGCTATCAGCAGCGGTGTAGAGTTTAGATGTTCCTGTAAGATATTGACAATCTCTTCAAAATTTTTCTCCATTGGTTTAGCTGGGGTAATTAAATTTCGCAATAGGCCGTACGTTCTCGCGCCCATCAAATTTAATAATATCGACGCCTTCTTTTCAGCGGCCACCTCATTTGCCTTGCAGTACACTTCAACTCTTTCCACATACGTGGTCCAGTCTTCTATCTTGTTATCGAAAACAGTGATGCTGCCACTCTTCGGCATCTTGGGTGGTTTAAAATGGCGCCTCCTGCGCTTTTCCTTCTTCCCCAATGGATTAAAATGGCGCCTCCCGCGCTTTTCCTTCTTCCCCTTGCTGCCAATGCTGCTCCTCGCGTTCTAACAGGTAATGGCGGCGCCCCGCGGCTTTCTGCGCATCTCTTTTTCAACGCTGCCCGACTCTTGAGCACCGGCCACACCCTGTGCGCTCCACCCTCTCTCTCTCTCTTTGCCTTCCCGATGACGCTGCTCGCCCCCCTTACAGAGCCGCTCGCCCAAGCTCTAGCCCGCCGCAGTCCGGGGAGGGTCAGCGCACTACCTGCTATCAGCCCGATTTGCTGGGACACCTTGATTGGAGAACCAGGCCCAGCTCTCCACAGCTTCCCCTGCAACTCTCTGGACTCCGATGGATCACTGGGCGGTTGCCCCCGGTCGACGCCCGTTGCTCTGGCTTCGACCTCCAAGAAGCTTCTTCCCAGGGATGGATCCCCGTGAGGTGATGCAGTACTGCAGGTGAGTTCGAACCTGCTCATTGCCACTGTAGTGTCCGCGCATCAATAACACACGGACTGCAGGAGAATGATAATAAGAGGTGTTTACTGAACAGAGAGTATGCTGGAACTGAAAGTACAGAAGCCTGCTACTGCTTTATATACAGGGGTGGTCACTGCCGGTACTACAGCATAAAAGCAGTTCTCTCTTAAATGTACATACACAACACTTTCCACCATCTATAAGGCACAAGTCAGGAATGTGATGGAATACTCTCCACTTGCCTGGATGAGTGCAGCTCCAACAACACTCAAGAAGCTCGACACCATCCAGGACAAAGCAGCCTGATTGATTGACACCTCATCCAACACCTTAAACATTCACTCCATCAATCACTGGCATACCGTGGCTGCTGTGTGTACCATCTACAAGGTGCACTGCAGCAACTTGTTAAGGCTTCTTCGGCAGCACCTCCCAAACCCACGACCTCTTCCACCTAGAAGGACAAGGGCAGCAGAAGCATGGAAACACCATCACCTGCAAGTACCTCTACACGTTACACACTATCCTGACTTGTAAGTATATCGTTGTTCCTTCATCGTCGCTGGGTCAAAATCCTGGAACTCCCTCCCTAACAGCACTGTGGGAGTACCTTCACCACACGGACTGCAGCAGTTCAAGAAGGCAGCTCACCACCGCTTTCTCAAGCACAATTAGGGATGGACAATAAATGCTGGCCTTGGCACTCACATCCCACAAACAAAAAAAAAAAGATCTTAGCCTCCTGTGGTCTGATGAATAAATCCCTAGATTCTCTGGTACCTCCTCATAATTAAAGTCTCACAGCCCTGGTATCATCTTAGGTGAATCTCTTTTTTCACCCCTCTGTGGCCATGACACCTTTCCTAAAGTAAAGTCCCCAAAACAACACAATATTCTAATACAACAACAGAAAATGCTGGAAACACTCAGCAGGCCAGGCAGCATCCGTGGAGAGAGAAACAGAGTTAATGTTTCAGGTCTGGGACCCTTCATCAGAACTGGAAAAAGCTGGAGATGTAACAGATATTAAGCAGGTGCAGAGACAGGGAGGGGGGGTTTCGGAGGGGAGGAAGGAATTGAAAGAACATCCTGTACTTTTGTAAGAGGCAGGAAAGATAAAATGTTGCAAATGGGAGTGGCAAAAACCATACTGCATGAAAAATGGGGGCAGGGATAATTATCTGAAATTGTTGAACTCAATGTTGAGTCCGGCAGGCTGCAAAGTGCCTAATCGAAAGATAAGGTGCTGTTCCTCGAACTTACGTTGAGCTTCATTGGAACAATGTAATAGGCCGAGGACAGAAAGATCAGAGTGGGAGTGAAGCGGTGAATTAAAGTAACAGGCGACCGGAAGCTCAGGGTCACCCTTACGGACTGAATGGAGGTGTTCCGCAAAGCGGTCGCCCAATCTGCGGTTAAGAAGGCAAATGGTATGCTGGCCTTCGTAGTGAGAGTGTTTGAGTGCAGGAACAAGGATGTCTTGCTGCAGTTGTACAGGGCCTTGGTGAGGCCACATCTTGAGTATTGTGTGCAGTTTTGGTTGCCTTATCTGAGGAAGGATGTTCTTGCCATGGAAGGAGTGCAGCGAAGATTCACCAGGCTGATACCTGGGATGGCAGGAATGAAGTATGAGGAGAGATTGGGTCGATTGGGCTTGTACTCGCTGGAGTTTAGAAGAATGAGGGGGGATCTCATCGAAACTTATAAAATTCTAACAGGACTAGACAAACTAAATGCTGGAAGGATGTTCCCGATGGTCAGGGAGTCCAGAACCAGGGGTCACAATCTAAGGATAAGGGGTAAGCCATTTAGTACAGAGATGAGGAGGAATTTGTTCACCCAGAGAGTGGTGAACCTGTGGAATTCTCTGCCAAAGAAGGCAGTTGAGGCCAATTCATTAAATATATTCAAGAAGGAGTTGGATATATGTCTTCAGGCTAAAGGGATCAAGGGATATGGGGAGAAGGCAGGGACAGGGTACTGAATTTGGATGATCAGCATGATCTCATTGAATGGCGGAGCAGGCTCGAGGGGCCGAATGGCCTACTCCTGCTCCTATCTTCTATGTTTCTATGTTTCTAATGTAGAGGAGACCGCATCGTGAGCAGCGAATACAGTATATTAAATTGCAAGAAGTACAAGTAAATCACTGTTTCACCTGGAAGGGGTGTTTGGGGCCCTGGACAGTGGGAAGGGAGGAGGTAAAAGGGCATGTGTTGCATCTCCTGCGCTTGCACAATATTCTAATGATTCGTATAGGTGTAGCATAAAACCATAGAATCTTAGAATGGTTACAGCACAGAAGGAGGCCATTCGGCCCATCGAGCCCATGCCAGCTCTCTGCAAGAGCACTTCAGCTAGTCCCACTCCCCCGCCACATTAAAATAAAGACTTACATTTATACAGTGCCTTTCACAACCTCAGGACATCCCAAAGCACTTAAGTACAGCCAATTAAGTATTTTTTTGAAGCGTAGTCATTGTTGTAATGTAGGAAACACGGCCGCAAATTTGCACACAGCAAGATCCCATGAATATCAATGTGGTATTGACCAAATAATCTTTTTTTTTAAAGTGATGTTGTGGGTTAAATATTGGCCAGGACACTGGAGAGAACTCCCCTGCTCTTCTTTGAATAGTGGCTTGGTATCTTTTATGTTCATCTGAGAGGGCAGACAAGGCCTTGGTTTAACGTCTTGTCCAAAAGATGGCACCTCCGACAGTACAGCATTCCTTCAGTCCTGCACTGGAGTGTCAGCCTGGATTATGTGCTCAAGGCTCTGGGGTGGGACTATGAACCCACAACCTTCTGACTCGGAGGCAAGAGTGCTACCACTGAACCATGGCTCCTTTAACTGCCCAGTCACCCCTGTGGTTCTGATGTAATGATCTTGCTGCAGCACATTGGAGTTTTGTGGCTGGACAATAGCAGCTCCCTATTATCAGCAGGAATCATGGTGTCGAAGGGCTGGACAGAAGTCCTGGCCTTCTGGGGCACCCTCCCTCAGATGGTGCGGGGTTTTGGGGGGGGGACGGGGGCGGGGGGGGGGGGGTGTTGTGAGGGTGGTAATCTCAGCAATGGCAGAAAATGTCATTCTGCACTGCACCTTTTTAACTGGTTTATTTTCACATGATAGTTGTATTATAATCATGCCACAAAACCCATTAGCCAGGATCTGTGTGTCTATTGTGCTAGTCAGTTATTTACTCTGTATCACTTTAATCAATACACCTGCACTCAGCATGAGGAAGAGAGGTTCAATATTTGTGCAGTAAAAGGATAAACAGACATAAGGTGGGAGGGGAGAGAAGGTTAAATCTCCCCTGCAGTCTGAGGCTGGTGGGTAGCATCATTAATGAACTGGGATGGGCTAATCTAAGCTGTAATACACGGTGTTGCCACCGACTCAGATTGGATTGTTTCCAAAATATTTAAACATGTACAAAATATTACACGGTGCAGAGTATAATAAGCCTTAAAGTTACTTCCATTGAAGTTTAGCTACGATTTCTTCCTTTAGTTATGGGAGGGAGGGGGAAACAGTCCAAATCCTTGCCCTTGATTGGACCTGGAGCAAGGGGTGTCTGCCTTCAGAAGCATTGGCTGCTACTTGTGAAACTGCCCCAACAGATGCTCAGATTCATGAACAGACGGGGAGATATAGCCACAAATGTTATGGGGACCCTCCTGCAACCGCTGTGTCCTCCTTCTTGGTGGTTGCGGATTTGGTGCATTGTCCCTCTCTCCCTCCCACCGCTGGTGTCAAAGCCTTCGGCCACCTCAGCCTCAGTCTCTGGAATTCCTACCCAAAACCCTTCTACTTCTCTCTCCGCTAATTAAAACCTTTTCAAAAACCCATCTTTTTGACCACGCTCTCAGTTACTGCCCCTAATTTCTCCTTTCATGGCTTGGCACCTGTTCCCTTTGTGAAGCTCCTTGCGATTTCATGTTAAGAAGTGCTGTATAATTGCATGCTGTTATTACAGATCATTTATACTTACCGTAAATTGAGCTTCTGTCATCTAATCTCTGCATCTACTAATATGCAGCATAAGTGCCGGAAAGGGATAAACTAAGTTGCTTGATTGCAGCTATAAATGAGATAGTAGAGGACAGCCAGCAGTAATTGTACAGGGTAAGTTAACACCTTGCAATGCTTCACATTCCGTACAGAAGGCAGACAACTGCTGCTGGAGTGCTGCCGGACTAGAGAGTATTGTATGCAGAGTGAGACAGAGAATTAACCAACTCATTTCTGATCTATACTAAATCAATTTTCCGACAGCGCTGTTGGCACTTGGTTTATTGAGTGTTACCTAGTTTGGTTTGGCCCAAGCCAAAGCTCAGAAATGAACACCTTTTATCATCACAGTGATGCACTGACAGCGATTGCTAAGCCCAGTGGACGCATCAAGAAAAATGAAGCCTTTGGCACAAAGTTGATTATGGGGATGACAAGATAGTTTTAAAAAGGATCGAACGGGTCATCTATTTGGATTGAGCTGTTACCAAAATAACATGAATTAAAACAGTAACTGACACTGGCAATCTCCCTGGGAAGGCTAGGAGTGAAACAGCAGAGAGCTGTCAGGGTACATCTGAGAGATGGAGAAGAACTTACAGTTAGATTTTTATCATTCAGGATAGGATGGACATGCAGATGCAGATAGGTGTATTTGCTATTGGGGAAAGAAAAATATTAACACAGTGAGGACTAAAAGTTAAAAATCAATTCACCCACATATTTATTGGCATATAATTCAATTGGTCTCCTAAGAAATGGCAGAACCACCATTCCATTTATGGCAACAGGGATTGACCGTTGCAAAAGGGACTTTCCATATTTGGTGAAAGGATTCCTTCAAGCAGAGAATTGTGAAATCAGAGGTTGAACTGTTAATTAAAACAAGAAACGTACAGATATGTTAATCAGCATCTTGAGAGGAAAAATAGATGAACATTTTGGGGCTCAGATGTAGGCTTACACCCAATTTTTAATCTATCTTCAGATATGTACTGTGCATTTCCAACCTTTTTTCTGCTTTTATTTTCAGAATTTGCACTTTTTCTTTTTATCTCTCTACTTTAAAAGTAACACACTCACAACAGCAGCAGAGCCACTGCTCAGGAGTGCGGAGGGCAATTGTAGCACCCAACTAACTGTAGCACAGGGCCAGAAATCAAAGCAAAAACCTTCCAGTGATAAATAAACATCACTGCTTCAAAATGACTGTGAGCATCTTGCTTTGTGTTTTTCTGTTACTTTGTAGAATATTCTTTTTTTTGGAAAAGAACATTAAGGTTTGGAATTGATATTTAAAACTGCTCTGCCTCACAATTTGTTGGTATTTCAAGAGGGTTTCCCCAAAGTAATGTTAATTTGAAGGGCGGAGAGAAGTCATACATGAATTATGGTTTTTACATCGCAGCTCCTCGCAAACATAGAAACATAGAAGATAGGAGCAGGAGCAGGCCATTCGGCCCCTTGAGTCTGCTCCGCCATTCAATGAGATCATGGCTGATCATCCAAATTCAGTACCCTGTCCCTTCCTTCTCCCCATATCCCTTGATCCCTTTAGCCTTAAGAAATATATCCAACTCCTTCTTGAATATATTTAATGAACTGGCCTCCACCGCCCTCTGTGGCAGAGAATTCCACAGGTTCACCACTCTCTGGGTGAAGAAATTCTTCCTCATTTCAGTCCTAAATGGCTTACCCCTTATCCTTAGACTATGACCCCTGGTTCTAGACTCCCTGGCCATCGGAAACATCCTTCCTGCATCTAGTCTGTCCAGGCCTGACAGAATTTTATAGGTTTCGATGAGATCCCCTCTCACTCTTCTAAACTCCAGCGAGTACAAGCCCAATCGACACAATCTCTCCTCATACGTCATCCCTGCCATCCCAGGTATCAGCCTGGTGAATCTTCGCTGCACTCCTTCCATGGCAAGAATGTCCTTCCTCAGATAAGGCGAACAAAACTGCACACAATTCTCAAGGTGCGGTCTCACCAAGGCCCTGTACAACTGCAGCAAGACATCCTTGTTCCTGTACTCAAACCCTCTTGCTACGAAGGCCAACATACCATTTGCCTTCTTAACCGCCTGCTGCACCTGCATGCTTACCTTCAGCGACTAGTGCACAAGAACACCCAGGTCTCTTTGCACTTCCCCTTCTCCCAATCTATTGCCATTCAAATAATTGTCTGCCTTCCTGTTTTTGCCACTAAAGTGGATAACCTCACATTTATCCACATTATAATGCATTTGCCATGTTTCTGCCCAATCACTGCCTGCCACTCAGAAAAAGACCCGTTTATTCCAAATCTTTGCTTTCTATCCGCCAACCAGTTCTCTATCCAAGTCAATACCTTGCCCGCAATCCCATGTGCCTTAATTTTGCACGCTAATCTCTTATGCGGGACCTTATCAAAAGCCTTCTGAAAGTCCAAATACACCACATCCACTGGTTCTCCCTTATCTATTTTACCAGTTACATCCTCAAAAAATTCCAGTGGATTAGTCAAGCACGATTTACCTTTTGTAAATCCATGTTGGCTTTGTCCGATCCTGTCACTGCTTTCCAAGTGCTCTGCTATTACATCTTTTATAATGTACTCTACCATTTTCCCCACTCCCGATGTCAGGCTTACCGGTCTATAATTCCCCGCTTTTTCTCTACCACCTTTTTTGAATAGTGGGGTAACATTAGCTACTCTCCAATCCATGGGTACTGTTCCAGATTCTATCGAATGTTGGAAGATGACCAGCAATGCATCTACTATTTCTAGGGCCACTTCCTTAAGTACCCTAGAATGTAGATTAGCAGGCCCTGGGGATTTATCGGCCTTCAGTCCCATCAATTTTCCTAACACCATTTCTCTACAAATACAAAGACCAAGCACCAATGCTCAACCAGAACGTTGTTGGAAAGGAAATTGAATGTCCCCTGTCCCAAGTCAGAGAGCTGCCCACCCGCCCCCCGCTCCACACCCCACCTTCCCTTTAATCTTCCCACCCCTTTTATCAAACTGATCAGTAGTGAGCATAGTTTAGTAGCGATCTGCCTTTGATGTTCCCCCCCCACACCCCATGTAGAAATTTTTATATGCCAACAATTCTTTTTAACTCACTGATTATTTCATAGTTTTTCACCATTTCTCTCTCTCCCTTTCCCATTTTTTCACAGTTTGCTTGATTTTGTTCTTCTGTCCTTTGGGTCAGGTGTTAGACCTAGATCCTGTCAGACTGTTCCCATGGCTCAGTTTTTGCATTCCACCAGCCCCGCTGATTCCGGATGGTGTGGCGTGCTGTACTCTAACCCAATCCCCCTTTGTTCGCAATAGTCTTTGAAGACCTTAATCAGAGTGTAAGATTTTGGGTGCACCAGCTACAGTAATTATATCAGAAATAGCCCTGGTGAGTGCGCTTTCCGAAACAGTTTTTGTGGGGACCAGCCAGCAGAAGCAAGTGCATCCATCCACACAAACGAGAACATGTCTATATCCCAAGAATGGGGGAAGTGGTCCAATTAAGTCAATAAAGAATTTTCCCATTTGCTCATCAGCTTTCACAAGAGCCAATGGTGGTGGCTTACTTTACAGGCTTTAAGCATGCCTGGCCACCAATATAAGGGGGTCAATTTGCAGAATGTTGTTCTGGCACTACAATGTGATTGACTTATGCCCTCGTGAGCTTCTTTTACAAGCTGTTCTCGTTTGTGGCTCGGGGGTACTTCTCGGTTTCCTTTGGGCAACTTAACTAGTACAATACCCGTAGGGGTTTCCAAGTAAAAGTACTTTGGTGGACATTCTGGTGGATTCTCTGTTATTGGGTCTAATAGCTGAATCAGTTCCTCATCCTGATTAGCTCCCCGTTCTGCCCTAGTGATTACACTAACATTGGCAGGCCCCTCTCGAGGGGGTGTCATGCAGAACAAACGTTATGCTTGTTCGTCTGTAAGGTTGTTTCCTTTTCAGTGTACTGTTCCAGTGGTATGCTCGTTTATATGAATCACCTGACACTTCTTTTTCTCCATTCTCGAATGGAGAATATCTTCCCACAGTGTGGGTTTAATAAGGTCTGCTTTTTTAAAAACATACCGTAATGCTGCGGCTTCAGCATATTGCGCTGTCTTATGGCCAAGGGGTATAGACAGTAATTCTTTTGGATATAAAGAATAGGAATCTCAAAAAGTCCCTACTACTATCCCCATCCCAGCTGAGGATTGTTGGGATGTCTCTTTTTTAATCGTCATTGACGATCCATCACAGTAAATAACTTGATGGTATTCTGTAAGCGGTCTCATAGGTATTTGTCTGATTCCCTCCTCCGTATCATCATCCTCCATGATGGGGAGATATTACATCTTTCCACATTAATTTTGGATGGCTTTGTAGATAAAGATAGTATTTATTAATGAGTTGCTTGAGGAGGTCTTTACTTCCCCCTTCTGGACAAGTTTGATCAAACTGTGTTCATTTGTGGGCAAGGTTGCCAAGGCATAGAGGAATTCAAAAGGTCCTGGCTGGGTGCCAGGCCTTCAATCCTGGGATTGTTCATCCTCAAGATGCTGAGGTTCATTTGCTGCTTTATCTTTAATTATTTTAACTGATTTTTGTTCCTCCCTCTTGGGGATTTCATGTTTCCAGATCCCTGATGGGGTTTATCGGACCGTTTACTTTCTTGATGATCCTCCTGTTGAGGTGGACGTTGGTTCTGCCAGGAATCTTTTTGATCCCAATTTCAGTTTTCTCGGTACCCTCCCATGGCTCTTTTATAGTTTTGGCCAGTGTAAAAGCTGTCCCCATGGGGAGTCTACTGTCCTTCGCTTTCCTTTCAAGGTCTAGCCCCTCGTCTATCCCATCTTTCTGGGGAGAAATCTGTCTCATATTGTGGGCGGGTTGGGGGTGTAAACCTTTTGGAATAACCTCTTGGGGGTCCCGAGCCATGAGTTTGTGTCTGGGCAGGGTGGACTTGAGACTTGAGTCTATACAGTCCTTCTTTCTGAGTACCAAAGGTACCTTCTCCATTTTTTTTATCCCTAGTTTCTGATTTCATTATAGGTTTAGTTTGGGGTAGACCTAAGAGGTCATGATTTAATTGGATAATGCGATTTACATTATCCCATCTTTGTTGGTTATCTCAATAATCATTTAGAGCACCCTCACAGGCAAGTTTGAGAGCTGTATTTTGATATTGATTGGCCAGGCAACCATGAACAATGTCCCAATTATCCTGTGTAAGTATTTGCCTAATCTGTAGGCAGCTACCAGCCCTTTAGTTGTGGCTGTATTAGTGAGTATTTCTTTGATTGAACCCATTACATGCCTGCCCTGAGTTGCCGTGAGAACATAAGCGTATATTTGAACCCAGTTGTTACACTGGTTTAATGGGGAATTAAGTCTGAATTTAGTATCATTTGCAGTAGTTGCCTCAGGTGTTGAGCATTCCAATCTTGGCAACAGGTTTCCAATTTATCGAGGTTAGTTAGAATCCAGCAGGTTTTTTCCTGGCTGGTGTTTCCTGGTCTACCACACATTGTGTAGATAAATCTCAGGTTTACTTGACCTAGGGGCACAATGTGTGGTTGCTGGGGTTGGTTTACTGGACCATTAATCATTGCACCTCCAGCATTTAGATAAGAGTGAGCTAGTGCCTGTCGGCATTGATTATAATGGATTCTAAGCTGTCTATAGATTTCTCGAAGATTGTTGTCATTTATTTCATCATGAGTTTGCCACCTTAACTGCAATCCATGGCCCCCAGGAGCGTAGGCTGCTCTGGGTCCTGCTATTCAGCCATGGTTGCCACCATCTTACTGGGCACCATTCATTGGGCCTCCCAATTGTGCAGGTGTGCACCTTATCATTAAGGAATTTATTGGATTTGAAGTACTCATTTGATTATCCCACAGGATATTCTGTATCCCCTGGTTCTGGGGATCAACATTAATCGTGCCATGAGTTCTAACGGCTCCTTCGGCATCAAAGCCTTCTATTTCAAAAATTATCACTTGGTTTTGTGGAGGTACAAGGATAGGATTATTTCCCCTAATAAAGCACTCGTTTAAATTTTCTAATAAAAAAACTTGGCAAATTCCAACAGGATTTGTCATTTCTTCAAGACCTAACCTCGGTTCGAGTTTAATATTTCATCAGGACCTAACCTCGGTTAGCGTTTAATATGAACTTTATAAGAAGCTTCTAGGCCTCAATGGTATATTGAGGGAGTTCTGATTTAAGTTCTACAAGGCCTGATCAGGGTCTTGTTGTCTCTAGAGACTTAAATCTGGGTCTTAGAACCACTGTCAGTATACACTCCTTCTATACTTAACAATCTACAACATGGATATAGATATAAATCTAAGTATAGGTTCTGTATCAACTCGTTAACACACTCGTTGGGCACCAACTGAAGGGATAATTACAAGTTCTAGTCCTTCCCGGGCTACCCCAGATCAGATGTATGCCCCAGACATTCACCTTCAACTTAAGTTAGAGATAGCTGAATTCCATAAGATGCTTAAATGGGTCTAAAGGTTCAGGCTATCTCTCGCTAAAGGAAAGGAATGACTGAAGATGTTACCATCCTCCAGATAGCACTTTTAATAAGTTTAACTAGACTGTAACCTTCCGGATATTATGAGGGTCCGGAATACCCCCCAGAATTCTGCAACTCCTTACAAAAGAGTGTACAGAAATTGGGTTCATGAGTTTATACAGAAATACTCATTGAGACAATTCTAAAAATATATAGTTTTATTTAAGAGCCGACATTCATTTAACAGCTGTTGAGTCAGTCACAACATTAACAATTCAAAATACAAATAGCTTACATTTCTTATTTCTCAGAAATCCTTATTCTCAAATCTTTACTTTGTTACATTTCTACATTTCTTACTTATCTCTAAATCCAGAACATCCACCAAAATTAAATTACAGTACCGTTTGATCCCCGAGACTCAAAGTTAAAAACTTACAGATGGTGCCTGTAAAGTTGAGGAATGCTTGGCCCGTTCAGTGACTTCTGACTTTCTGTTTGAAAAGGTCTATCTTTTATACCCTTTTTGCAGTGGTTTATTCTTTGAAGTTCTCTGCTGATGTAGGCTAATTATCTTTATTGATACCTCTGTTGAATGCTTTCTATCTTACTGTCAATTCAACTATTGCATGCATAATTATGTCTCTACCTTTAGGTGTTTCAAAAACGATCATAAAAATAATGGCCTAGAAATTCAGTTGCGTGCGCCAGCCATTAGCGCCTTAGGAGGAGTAGATCTCGAGCGCTAGGCGCTTAGCGCCCGGGCGCAGCGCGATCTGCGCCTCGCCCCAACTTCAGTAGACATTTAGCGCCGGCGCAAAGTCTTTGCGTGCGCCGTGCTGCGCGCGCAGATTATGACGTAATTTCCTCATGCAACGCCCTTTGTGCGCCCCAAACCGGAACTTCAGTCGCGCCGGCCCATTGTGCGCCGGGCGGCCCTAACGACAGTGGAGTGGAACGGTGCACAGCCGAAGCGGGCCGCGGGGAGCGCAAATTAAAGGGCACTTACCCTGCACTATAAAGGGCAGCCATTTTGCAGCAATCACTCTTGTGCAACGGATTTTTTGAAAAAAAACAAAGGAGCTTACTGCTTTGGGCCAACACTAGGACAGGTATTTTTGGCTTCAGGCCAGAGCTTTGCAATTCGCTTTCACTGATATCTCATTGTTTGCCAGCATATTATGGGGGCTGCATGGGGTGCCAATGCTGAGTTTCAGGATTATGTCGGAAGGGCTCGCAGACGCTGTGTGAGAGGGGCAGCCCTGGCTAGACGCAGAGGGGGCAACAGGCGTCGGCAACGTGGGCCTTACCCACTCAGGCAATACCGCTAGCAGGTCTCGTATCTCAACATGACTGGCGCGCAATGTGTTAGGAGGCTGTGATTCAGAAGGGAGGTGGTTGCAGAGATCTGCCATCTGCTTCACAGAGATCTGCGTCCACAGCTGAGTTGCAGGACGTCTCTGTCGGTGGAAGTGAAGGTGATGGTGGCTCTGAACTTCTATGCCACCGGCTCCTTCCAATCAGCTGCTGGGGACATTGCTAACATATCCCAGTTCACCGTGCATTGCTGCATCCACCAGGTCACCAATGCCCTTTTCAGAAGGAGACGCCAATTCATCTCCTTCCCCATGACCCTGGAGAGGCAGCAGCAGCGTGCAGTGGGATTTGCAAGAATCGCGGACTTCCCCATGGTGCAGGGCGCCATTGACTGCACGCATGTGGCTTTGCGGGCACCTGTGGACCATCCCGAGGATTACCGCAACCGGAAGGGCTACCATTCCCTCAACGTACAGCTGGTGTGTGACCACAGGCAGCGCATCCTAGCTGTCAATGCCCACTTTCCAGGCAGCAGCCACGATGCCTTTATCCTGCGACAGACTACTGTGGCTGACATCTTCCAGGCACAGCCTCACCCAAGAGGATGGCTTATCGGGGACAAAGGCTATCCTTTGTGTACCTGGCTCATGACCCCGCTCCACGCGCCCAGGACCCCTGCTGAAGAGGCATACAACGAGAGCCATCAAGCGACTAGGAACATCATAGAACAAACAATTGGCGTCCTCAAGCAATGGTTCCGCTGCCTGGATCGTTCCGGCGGATCTCTGCAGTATTCGCCGGAGCGAGTCTCCCAGTTCGTGGTCGTTTGCTGCATGCTGCACAACCTGGCTATCCGCAGGACTCAGGCACTGCCACCTCACGCTGGAGCACCACCTCAGGAGGAGGAGCAGGAGGAGCATGAGGAGGAGGAGGAGTACCAGGCCAGGATGGAGGCACAATATCCAAGGGCCACCCGTCGGCGGCTTATTGAACGTCACTTCTAGGCCCCCTGTCAGGGAATGGCTTGTGCCAATGAAAGAACATGAATGCAGCTGCTCCGCAAGCCCTCAGCCGCTTAAGGCAACAAACACTTCAAAGATCAAACATGGACAATATGAATAAATAAAATGCTTTATTGAACAAACTCAGGGCCCTTCCCACATGAAACCCAAAAACAGACAACACCCCCCAAAAAACAGTCACACACATGACTCACTCCCACAACCTGGGGAGGAATAACAAAACATTTAAACAAAAATGGCCTTCATCCTCGGCCTTAACAAAACAACCATCCCCAGAAACAAAACAACCATCCCAATATAAACAAACATTTGTCCACACCCTCTACTTTGTGGCCCGCGAGGGCGATTCCTTGTCCAGCCTTTGGCGGCCCCTGGCCGCCCTGCTGCTCCTCCTCAAACCGTGCCCAGTGGCTGCTGCAAGGCTGGGGGAAGGCTCCTGAGGGGCACATGTCGTCACGGCAGATGCCCTTGGAGGTCGGCCTAGACGAGGTCTGGGCCTCGAGGGGCCGGCTGGTGAATGCTGCAGCTGTGGCTGGCCAGCATCAGTCGGACCAGCATCTCGTGGCTGCTCCACTGGGGGAGTGACAGTGGCGGCTGGAGGAATGGGGGCAAGCTGGCGTATGGCAGGCGGCCGCTGGTCAAGTGACACACTGGCACTCGCCCGGGCCCGCACTGCAGCATGCGCTGCAATGTGCCGAACGACAGACCGCTGTGCTGCTACAGCGCGGCGGGTGTCCTGGCGATGCCTGGTTGACGCAGCGAGTGTGGCAGCAGTGAGTACCCGTGCTGCCCTGGTCTGTGACCGCATCAGACCAGCCAATGACTGCACGGCACCACTGATCACCTGCCCACTCGCTGCGTGAGCTGCCCCGAATTCCACCCAACTCGCTGCCTGTGCTGCCCCGAATTGCTCCAAACTCCTGGCCTGTGAGGCCCCGAACTCGGCCACACTATGAGCCAGGGACTCGATGGCCTCAGGCATCCGTGCCACAACCCCCATGAGCTCGGTGTGCCGACGCTCCGAGTCCACGGACATTTGATCGAGGAGGCGCAGCTCCTCAGAGTTGACCGTCGCCGGACTGGAGGCCGGACTCTCCCTCTGGGGAGAAGGCCGCCGAGCTGGCCGTCCCTTCCCGCGTTGCTGGATGCCACTGGGCCCAGCAACTACACCCCTCTGGGAAGAAGGCCGCTGAGCAACCGCACACCCCCTGCGTTGCTGCACGCCACTGGTCCCAGGAGCGACACTCTCCTCCGACACTTCCCCCAGGCTCTCCTCCAGGGAAGACGTGTCCCCTACATTGGCATCCCCTGGCGCGGGTGAGGGTTCCCCTGATGGGCCGCCTTCCTCTTCCTCTTCCTCCTCCTCCTCCTCCTCCTCTTCCGAGGGGCTGTCACTGGCAGCTTCAGGGACCTCCTCCTCACCATCTGAAAGCAGGAAGGGACAAGAGTAGCTTTAGATTGAGGAGAGGGCATCAGCGAGGGAGGCATGAGTGGTGGCATTCAGCGCATTGGTCGGACAGTGGCAAAGGATGTAGATCTGATACGCAAGTGGGACGAGAGAGGTCCAAAAGGTGATGTCCTTACCATTGGTGCCCAGAACAGGGTCAGCATCTCCACTGGCAACAGGCCCAATCACCCGGGCTCCCATGAGGTGACCCACGCGCTCTTCCAGGTCAGTGAGCTGCTGGATCTGGGGACCGCCTCCCCCGGTCTCAGTCCGGCTCTTCTGATTGTGGGCCAGCTTGGCCTGCAAGAGAAAGGACAGCCTCTAAGTACAGTGTGTAGCCCTGATCTGGTGTGCACTGCCTCCCATGGTCGAATAGCTTGGCCAGTGTGGAGCCCTGATCTGGTGTGCACTGCCTCCCATGGTCGAATAGCTTGGCCAGTGTGGAAAGTGCAGAATGTGCAATTGATGTTCATGCCAGTCCCATAGCTGCTGGATGAGGGCTGGCCATTAGGGCTTTCAGGTCCCTTTGCCCATAATGTGAGGTGCACATGCAAGGATGAGGAGGACACTGGAAAGGGTACTCACCCTGACAATCCTGGTGAGGTCACTGAACTTTTTTCTGCATTGGACAGAGTTCCTGGGGACCTCGCTGTTGGCTGTCACCCTGATGGCGACCTCCCTCCAGGCTTTCCTGTAGACGCTGGTCGCAGACTTCTTCCCACTGTCCGGGAACAGGACTTCGCGTCTCCTCTCCAAAGCCCCAACCAGCAGCTTCAAATCATGGCCAGAGAAGCGCTGCACTCGTTCACGGGCCTTCTGCATCTTTCCCGGTGCTATTTCTGTTCAGCAGCAGTGTTTAGGCCTAGCTGGAGGGCTGCAGTGTCCAGGGCGTGGCAGCAGACGAACTCGACCCTTCCCCCTTTAAGAGCTGGCCGGCGCCAGGGTGTCTGCTGTCAATCAAGAAATGACCGCACCTGCGCTGCGCCCGGCCTCGGCGGTTTAGCTCAGCACCGCCGGCTTTGCGCCTAAAGATAGTTGTGGAACGCCAGTTTTAGCGCTCGAGCAAACTCTTAGGGCGAAGCTACTGAATATCGGCGAAGTGGCCTCGACATTGCGCCGGGCGCAAACTTTAGCGGCCGCCCGACTTTTCCGCCCCAAAAGTGGCTATACTGAATTTCTAGGCCAATGGCCCAGAAATTCGGGTCGGGGGCTTCCCGCGGATGCAAGCCCCCGACCTACACTTACATATCGCGCTGACATTTGAAGACTGGGCCTGCGTGCATTTCCGATCTGTGGCCCGGTTCAGCTCCCGGCGCGCTGTGTGTACATGATCCAGCGGCGTACTTAGTGCGATGAGCCGGCTGGGATCACGTGAGCACTGGGCAACCAATGGCAGTTTACAAAAGTCCATTCATGAGTTAGACATAAGAGCTGTCAAACTCATGAAAAGTCCAGGTGCCCAAAATACTACTTAAACTTTAAATAAAAGTTAAAAAAACATTCCAATAATTAAATTAACTATTAATAACTTTAAAAAACTATTTTAAACAATTATTCAAATTTCTGCAAAAATTTTTTTTTTAGGAAATCAGGTCCAAAAATACACTTACCTTACTGTACATTCTTTAAAAATATTAACCTGTGGAAAAAAATGTCTAACTTTAATTATTAGACCACTTACCTTTTAAAACTAAGTCCTTACATCTGCTTAAAAGTGGAGGCCTTCACGCACGGACAAACCTGTCAAAAAAACCGAAGTTCAACGCGTACACACTGCCTCAAACGCCACTAGGGAACCGCGTCTTAACCCCTTGGTTCAGAGGAGAGGAAATGCCGGTTTTCTGCGCATGCACTGTGGATGCTGAAATCCGGCACTTCCAATGGGCCCACGCGTGAGTACCCCGTCTGTACTCACGCGTTGGGACCGGAATTACTGGGCCAATATGACAGCAATTGTTTCTCTTTGATGCCATTCTTATCAAAGATTTTCCATTCATTACCAGTTTTTAGCAGACGCTGTGACTCCGTGGTGTTCCAAGTTCAATACAAAAACAATGTAATTGCTTGGTGCATCTATTGAAGTCATATCTTCAAAGTGTTCCTGTTGGTATCATATTTACTATGTATAAATTAAAGACACTTTGACTGAGTGTTTACTTGTTTTCTAGCTATCTTAGTTGGTTGCATATTTAATTGTGTTTCTTGTCTTCCAAGTTTAACATAAAATCTATTTGACCAGCAGGTGTTTCTTTTACTTGATGTCATCTTTTCAAAGGCACATGGTTTTTTAATGTTTGTGTTTCTGTTCAACGTGTTAGCTTATAACACCTTAAACTGGGTCTTTTCATTGTGTTGGTTGCAAACCCCAGACCCTCTGGAATCGCCGATGGTTATTTCAATAGGGTAATTGTTTAATATATTTAACCAATTCCCATTTCAAAACTTGTATGTTTACAACTTTGTTAAACAACTGATCTTTATCTCAGAAGCCTGTATTTCTGTTTACAGCTTGTGTCTCCAAGGCTTTAGATTTTTAAACCCAGTGGGGGAGAAATTCGGTTGGTTGCGCTAGCGATTAGCACCTAAAGAGGCTGAGAAGTGGAGCGTTAGCCAATTTTCACCCGTGCGCAGTGAACCCAGCGCCTCTTGCTATATTGAGTGGGTTTTAACGCCGGCGCTAAATCTTAGCGCCCGCTCACGGGCGCAGGCAGATCATGACGTCATTTCAGTGTGCAACGCCTTTTTGGCACCCCGGACCGGAAATTGAGTGGCGCCCACCTCCGTTCCGCCTGGTGCTAATAGTGACAGCTTGCTGGAACATTCCCAAGTCCTTCTCGGGCTAGGGGGGCGCTATTTAAAGGGGACTGCACAAGTATAAAAGCGGCAGCCATTTTGGGTGGGCATCTTGCTGGTTGTTGGAGAGAGTTGCTGACCTTCAGTGGGAGAGCGTACTTTTCATTGAGCCGGCGGTGCCTTTGGACCTTCAGCCCTGTTCACAACAGTTTGCTGGTGAGATATTACTGCATCTTACTTCTTTCACATTATAATGGGAGCTGCTTTGGAGGGGAACGTCCTGCTGGCTGAACATATGGCAAGGGCACAGAGGCGGAGGGAGAGAGGGCCGGGAATGGCCAGAAGGAGGAGGGGCAATGGACGTCGCCAATTGCGACCGTACGCTGCCAGGGTTTTCAGGCAGCAGGTGTCATACATTGCCATGTCGGAGAAGCAGTGTATGCGAAGGCTCCGATTCGGAAAGGATGTGGTGACTGAGCTGTGCCACCTGCTTGCTGAAGATCTGCAGCCGTGGTTACGGTGTAGGGCCTCTCTGTCGGTGGCCGTCAAAGTCACTGTTGCCCTAAACTTTTTCGCCAGCGGCTCGTTTCAGGCAGCAACTGGGGACATTGCAAATATTTCTCAATTTGCAGTGCATTGCTGCATCCGGCAAGTTACAGCTGCCCTATATAGAAGGAGGTGGGAATTAATCACCTTCCCTTTGACCCTGGAGAAGCAGGGGGAGCGCGCACAGGGCTTCACGGCTATAGCAGACTTCCCCATGGTGCAGGGCGCCATTGATTGCACACACGTGGCTTTGCGGGCGCCATTACAGAATCCCGAAGAGTTCCGCAACCACAAGGGGTTCCACTCCCTCAATGTGCAGCTGGTCTGTGACCACCGGCAGATGATCATCGCGGTCAACGCCCAATTCCCTGGCAACAGCCACGACGCATTCATCCTGCGGCAGACCTCAGTGGCTGACCTTTTCGAGGCCTCGGCTCACCCACGAGGCTGGCTTCTTGGCGACAAGGGCTATCCTCTCTGCCCATGGCTCATGACCCCGCTCCGTTTGCCCAGCACCCCGGCAGAAGAGCATTACAACACCAGCCATCAGGCGACCAGGAACATTGTGGAGCACACAATCGGTGTGCTCAAGCAGCGGTTCCGTTGTCTCGACCATTCGGGGGGCGCCCTGCAGTACTCGCCGGAGCAAGTGTCGCGCATCGTCATGGTCTGCTGCATGCTCCACAACCTGGCCATCCGACGCACCCAGCCAATGCTAGCCAACCTTGAAGGTCCAGCAGAGCAGGCGGACGAGGAGGAGGAGGAGGAGGAGGAGGAGGGGGAGGAGGAGGAAGAGGAGGAGGAGGAGGAAGATGGGAGGGGTCCAGAAACTGGAAGGGCCGTCCGTCAGAGGCTCATAAGGACTTGGTTCTAGGCCCCTCTGATGGAATGCTGGGTGTAATTGGAACAGTGCCCTCCGGTTCGCCCAAAGCCTATGAAGGCCACCATGCTTGTAAATAGTCTAGAGTTCCAGTGTAAATAAAACATTTTCTTTATTTTCCAAAAAGTGCTTCCTTCCAGCATGACAAAGCAATGGCAACAGAAAGCATAACTAATGAACTAACACATAACTGTCTGGCAAACCCGCGACACTACCCAAAACATGACTAACATTCACAGCAGGTGTAGACGACCTTGAATTCTACAAATCAGACGTCTCAACAGCTCCCTCTACTCTTTACCCCTTGATGGTGATCTACTTCTCTTACGAGAGCGGCCCCTTCCCTCCCTGCAGCTCCTCCGTAATTGGACCCCAGTGGCTGCGTCAAGGCTGGGGGATGCCTGCTGAGTGTCCGAAAGTGCAGAAGCCCCTGAGGGACGGCCTGGACGACCTCTGGGCTTGGAGGGCCCGGATGCTGACTGCTCCAACTGTGCATGGTTGGAAGCAGTCTGTCCTGCAGGTGGTGGCAGCTGCAGTGGAGACGTGCCAGCGGTGGCATCAGGAATGCTTACATCCTGAGAGAGGACACCTGCTCCGTGGTCGGCCGACACACTGGCACTCTGATGGGGCAGCACCGCAGCATGCGCCACAATCGGCTGGTCCACAGATTGATGGCCTGCCGTGGTGCTGCAAGGGCCCCGGGTAATCCTGCCTGATCCAGCTAGGGTGGCAGCAGTCAGTGTTCGTGTGGCCTCAATCTGCATGTGCAGGAGGCCAGCAAGTGACTGCGTGGCAGCACTGAGCACTTGCGTGGCAGGTGCCAGTGCTTCGGAGAAGCCAAGGACAGTCCTTTCCACTGCTTCGGACATGGCCGGGACAGTCCTTTCCACTGCTTCGGAAAAGGCCGGGACAGCCCTTTCCACTGCTTCGGACAAGGCCGGGACAGCCCTTTCTACTTCGGTCAAGCCCTGGACAGGCCTTTCCATTGCTGCCCCAAAGTCCTGCACACTCTTTGCCAGTGTGTCAATGGAGCCAGGCATCCTCCCCACTGCAGCCATCAGCTCAGTGTGCCTGAGCCGAGCCTGGGCGTTCATTTCTGAAAGGCCATGCACCTCCTCTGCACACTGTGCAGCAGTCATCGTGGCCTGCCTCGCCCTCCGGGGAGACGGCCCCCGAGCTTCCCTACCCCCCTTGCATTGCTGCAGCCCGCTGGTTCCTGCAACTGGTTCCTCATCAGAGACCCCCCCCCACTCCAGGGAACTACTATCCCCAGTCTCCAGATGGGCTGGCTCCCCTGAGGCTGGCACGAATGTTCCGGCTTCCTCCTGCTCGTTGCCTCCGGAGGCAGTGGCACTGGCAGCTTGAGGGCCCGGCTCCCGAGCTGGTGATGCAGCATCTGAAAGCAGGGAGGTTGAAGAGTGGCTTTAGCGAAAGGACAGGGTGGCAGCAAGGGATGCAAGATTGCTGCAATGCTATGACATGGGTCCAGAGTGAAAAAGCATGCTGGTGGGGGGAACAAGTGGAAGGAGACAGCTCAAAAAGGTGAGGACCTTACCATCGCTGTGCACAATGGGGTCGGCAGCTCCAGTGGCGACAGGACCAATCATACGGCCTCGAACAATCTGGTGGACTTTCTCTTCGAGATTCGTGAGAGCCTGGAGTTGAGGACGTCCTCCTTCGGTGCAAAGCTGCTCCTTGCGGTTCCTCGCCAGCTTGGCCTGCAGGAGAAAGGACGAGAAGTGATGAAACATGATGCCCTGAGTTGTCATCTCATGCCCCCCATGGTGGAATAGCCCTTACATCATGCCCTGAGTTGTCATCTCATGCCCCCCATGGTGGAATAACCATGGGTGCTTGCTGACAGATGGCCAATGGGGCATCGCGCACCCTCTGGCCATAAAGTCAGGTGCAGATGGAGGGATGAAGAAGTTTACCGAAACACCACTCACCCTCACGACCTGATTGAGGTCGTTGAATTTCTTCCTGCACTGCACAGGGCTCCTGGCCACCATGCTGTTGGAGTTGACCTTTTGAGAAACTTCCCTCCAAGCTCTTCGGTATTCCTTCTGATTAGGCCTCCTGCCATTGTCGGGGTACAGCACATCTCGCCGGCGCTCCACTGCGCCCACCAATTCAGCCAATGCCCCGTTGGTAAAGCGCTCCGCTCTCTGCCTCACCCTCTCCATCTTCTCAAAATTTGTAATGCCACAGAATGGCCAGCTCTGATTTTGAGGCCTACAAGGCGCAGAGTGTGGCTGCTGATCCTTACTGACCCACCCCTTTAAGAGCTGGCCGGCGCCTGAAAGTCTCGTGGTCATCGGCAATTGACAACACCTGCGCTGCGCCCGCTCGCCCCGATATTGAGTAGCGCTGCCAGGTTAGCACCTTAGGAGTCCCATGTAACGCCTGATTTTGCGCCTCAATCACCTTTAGGGGCGCTGCAACCCAATATCATGCGAGGTGGCGGTAAGTTGCGTCTGGCTATAAAATTTGCGCAGCACCAATTCTAACGCCCCAAGCGGGGTTATACCCAATTTCTAGGCCAGTATATCATGGGCCAGTAATTCTGGTATCAACGCGTGAGTACGGACGGTGTACTCACGCGTGGGCCCGTTGGAAGTGCCGGATTTCAGCATGCACAGCGCATGCGCGGGAAACCTGCATTTGCTCTCCATCGAACTAAGGGGTTAAGAGGTCCAATGCGTGCGTGCAGGACTCTGTGCGCACGCGTTGAACTTCTTTCGTTTTGACAAGTTTGCGCGTGTGCAAGGGCCTGGACCTTTTAGAAATGAAAAAAGGAGGCATAAGGAGTGGATTCTTGAAGGTAAGTGGTCTATTATTTAAAATTGTTACATATTTTCCACAGCTTCATTGTTTTTAAGGACTTTACAGTAAGGTAAGTTTATTTTTAGACCCGATTTCGTAAAAAATTATTTTTTTCAAAAATGTTATTAATTGTTTTAAATAGTTTTTTAAAGTTATTTATAGTTTATTTAATTATTGGGATATTTTAAAATTTTAATTAAAGTTAAACTAGTCTTTTGGGCGCTCGTACTTTTCATGAGTTTGACAGTCTTTACTGTCAAACTCATGAATGAGTTTCCCCTCCCCTGATTGGCTGCAGAGTGCTCACCTGATCCCAGCCAGCACATCGCACTACCTACGCCACTGGATCAGGTAAGCACATCGCGCCGACATCGGAACCGGGCCATGTAATGATATCAGCAAATAGTGATGGTATTTGCCTGTTTGATTATTATGCCTTACCAGCATATTTGCATGTATTGATTATTTATGCCTGACCAGCAGAGGGCATGTGAGAGAGGCAGTTTAGTTTAGTTTTGGTTTCGTTTTAGATGGATCTCTAAGATGGTGTCTCCTGTAATGCTGTTAACTGAGTTGAACAAACTTTAGATTAAAAGACATAGGCCTAGAAATTCACTATGGCCCCGCCAGCTGGCTAGCGCCCAAAAGTTAGCGCTGGGCGGGGAGCCATTAGCGATCGTCAGATATTCAGTTTTTGCGCCCCAATTCGGAACTGGCCGCTATTCCAGGGTGTGCCCGCCTCCGCTTGGGGCACTGAAACTGAATTTCAGCGATCTTGGCGCCGCTGCGCCAGCCGCTGCGGAGCGGCAGGCTGCGGTACTGCAGGCCTCCTCCTTCTCTTAAGGGGGAGCTGCCTGCAACGGGGAGATCGCCGCTGGATAGTGCCGGCAAATGAGCCCGGCACCACGGAGAAGTGCCGGGTTCGCGGAAAGCAGCCGGCAATGCCGCGGGGGGGGGGTGGAGGAGGCTGGGGAAGGAGGTGCGGGCAGGCGGCCGCCGAAAAAGCGGCCGGCCGCACCTCCACCTAAAAGCGCCCCACTAAGGCTACAGTACGGCCCCGTTTTCTGGTTGCTGTTTGCGGCCGCTGCGGAGGAGGCGGCCGCAACTAAATATGGGGATCGGGCCGGTTTCGGGGCGGAACCGGGGCACTGCGCACACCGATGATGTCATCGGTGCCGGCGCAGCGCTAACGGCTACCGCCGCCAATACCGCTGCGCTGAATATCAGCGCAAACTCCTTTATGGCGCAGAAGCCCTCTTTAGGCGGTAACTAGCCGCAAAGCTGGCAGCGCCTTATTGAATTTCTAGGCCATACTCTTTCATCAATGTGTCGTCATTGAACCCACATACAAATCAATACATGGTGTCAGAAGAAGTGATTGAAAGAGATGAAGAGGAAAAAACTGAAGTTAGCAACTCGACGAGATAGTGGCAAGTAAGCTACCCAGCGAAATCAGCTCTCCACATATTAGCAAGCCAAAAGGGAACATCGTTACTTACCATTGGAGAATAGCTAACGAAGTGAAAAAATGGTAGGATTACACCCACCGGCGAAGCTTCAGTTGACAGGTAATGTGGCTGAAAATTGGAGGAGGTTCAAACAACGTTTGGAGCTGTATTTAGCAGCAATCGGAGCTGACGAGAAAAGTGATAAAATGAAAGCGTCAGTGTTCTTACATGTCGTGGGTGATGAAGCGCTGGAGCTGTATAATAACTTCACATTCGCTGCTGATGGAGACAAAATGAAGTTGGATAAAATAATGGAACAGTTTGAGGGCTACTGCATACCTAAACGTAACGTGACGTTTGAGAGGCACAGATTTTTCACATGTGTACAGAAAACGGGAGAGACTATTGATCAGTATGTGACTGAACTGAGAAACAGAAGCAAAACATGTGAATTTGGGGGACTGACAGACTCGCTGATAAAAGACAGACTGGTGTGTGGTATTCCAGATAATGGTCTAAGGGAAAGACTGCTAAGAGAGCAAAATCTAGACCTGGGAAAAGCCATAGCACTGTGTAGGGCTACAGAGATTGTGAAGTCGCAGGCAAAGGAGCTGTTCAGTGACAGTAGCTGCAACGTGGATGCAGTGAGAAAGAACGGACACAAACCGTTTAACAAAAAGAGCGCCAATGTGAAAAAAGAGGCGTGGCCAGCGAACAAAAATGAAAGGGGCAATCGAAAGTCATGTAGTCGATGCGGTACACAGCATACACCAAAAAAGTTTCCAGCATATGGTAAAACATGCAATAGTTGCAACAAAAACAACCATTATGCCCATTGCTGTAAGAACCAAGTGCAACAAAGCAAGGTCCATGCAGTAGATGAAAGCGAGATAGAGGAGTTCTATGTGGATGTCGTGTCTGAAAACAAAAAAGAAAAAAGAGACTGGATGTTGACACTAAAAGTGAATGACATACACATTCCATTCAAATTGGATACTGGAGCACAAGTTAATGTGATATCAGAGACTGATTTTAAGAAAATTAGACCCAGACCAAAGATACATGGAATAAAAGTGAAAGTGACAGGATACTCAGGTACTAATATACCAGTGAAAGGAAGATGCATTGTCAAAGTGACACACAAGGACAGAGAGCACACGCTAGCATTAATCGTGGTGCCAAAGGATGTGCAGGCAATACTAGGCTTAATAGCTTGTGAGAGACTGAACCTGGTAAAGAGAGTCCTCGTTGTGCAAAGCAAAGGAGAGACAGTCTATGATGAACTCATGAAAGAGTACAACGACCTATTTCAGGGTCTAGGCTGCCTTCCAGGAGAACACACGATCAGAGTAGATAAAAGTATGCCAACGGTCATACATCCATGCAGAAAAGTTCCGTTTGCTCTTCAAAAGCAACTGAAGGCAGAGTTGGACAGGATGGAAAGCCTGAACGTGATTCTGAAGATAGATGAACCAACTGAGTGGGTGAGTTCCCTCATCGTTGTGGACAAAAAGAATGGAAAGCTCAGAATTTGCCTGGATCCAAGAGATCTAAAAAGAGCAATAAAGAGAGAGCACTTCAAGCTTCCTACATGTGAGGAAATCATGTCACAGTTTGCAAATGCAAAGTATTTCAGCAAGTTAGATGCATCATCAGGATTTTGGCAGATGAAACTGGACGAGGCAAGTTCAAGACTGTGCACGTTCAACAGTCCATATGGCAGATACAGATTCCTAAGTTTACCATTTGGCATTGCACCAGCTCCTGAAGTGTATCACAAAACTATCCATATGATCTATGAGCACCTGGAGGGAGTTGATACATCAATGGATGACATCATAGTATGGGGAACCACGAGAACTGAGCATGACGAGAGACTGAAAAAAGTGCTGGAAGCAACAAGGAAAACAAACCTGAAGCTGAATAGAGAGAAATGCCTTAGCAGTGAGGGCATCAGACCAGATCCCAGAAAGGTGTCCGCCATTGAGAATATGCCAAAGCCACAATGCAAAAAGGACGTGCAGAGGTTTAATCGAATGATCAACTACATGGGTAAATTCATATCCAACCGCTCAGAAAAGATGGCGCCACTGAGACGACTAACTGAAAAGAACATAGAATGGGAATGGAATCATGAGCATGAGAAGTCATGGAGTGATCTAAAGAAACTGCTCACAGAGGAACCAGTTCTGAGGTTTTATGACCCAGCGAGACCCATCAAGATATCATCAGATGCATCACAGAGTGGGCTCGGTGCCGTTCTTCTGCAAAAATATAACTACTGGCAACCTATTGCATATGCATCGCGCTCAATGACAGACGCGGAGACGCGATATGCTCAAATAGAAAAGGAGCTGCTCAGCATCACATACGCCTGTGAAAGATTTCACCAGTTTGTGTCAGGACAAGCAATCAGTGTAGAGACTGACCATAAGCCCTTGATTGCATTGTTCCAAAAGCCACTAAATAGCTGTCCGCTTAGAATACAAAGAATGATGATCAGGCTGCAACGCTATACACTGAATGTTGCGTACACACCGGGTAAGCTGATGTATACAGCAGACACATTGTTCAGAGCTGTAGACCCAAGAGAGTCCGCAAACACCAAAATGGATGAAAAAGTGAACGCCTACGTGGACATGATCACAAGTGCACTGCCCATAGCAGATGCAAAAATGGAGCTCATAAAGACTGAGACAAACAAAGATGAAACAATGAGACGACTGAGGAAAAGCATCTTGGATGGATGGCCCAACATGAAGCAAGACTGCTCACCTGACATGGCAGAGTACTGGAACTGCAGGGCGGAACTATCAGTGGTCGAAGACATCATCTACAAAGGAAGTAAAATAGTTATCCCAAAGAGTCTGAGAAAAGAGATGCTAAAAAGGATCCATGGAGGACATCTGGGAATCGAAAAGTGTAAGAAAAGAGCACGAGAGGTGATGTACTGGCCACGAATCAACCAAGATGTGACAAATGAGGTGTCAAACTGCACAATATGCCTGAAATATCGAGCAAGCAATCCGGTAGAACCACTAAAGCCACACCCAGCGCCAGACAGACCTTACCAGAAGGTAGGTGCTGACCTATTCGTATGTCAAGGGAAGGACTATCTTGTAGTCACAGACTATTACTCCCTGTATCCAGAGGTTTGTAGACTGTACACCACCACTGCAGATGCTGTGATAACATGTATGAAAGCCATATTCTCCAGACATGGCGTGGCAAGCGAGGTCTTCACAGACAACAGACCCCAGTTTTACAATGCAAGTTTCCGACACTTTGCCAAAGAGTGGGACTTTGTCCACACAATGTCAAGTCCTCACTTTCCACAGTCCAATGGACTAGTGGAAAAATCGGTCCAGACAGTGAAAAGACTGATGTACAAGGCAAAAGACAGTGGAACTGACTTCTACCAGAGCATGCTTGTATACCGCACAACGCCGCTCGAGTGTGGTATGTCACCAGCCCAACTCCTTATGGGACGTCGGCTAAGGTCAAACCTACCCATCCCGGAGAACCTCCTGAAAACAAAAGAGGGGGAGAAAGTGAGGAAGTTCAAAGAACAACAGAAAGAAAAGCAAAAGTACTACTATGACAGAGGAACACAAAACCTACCTGAACTCCACACTGGTGACCAAGTAAGGTTCAAAGACAAAACAAACATATGGGCTCAGAAGGGAACTGTCCTGAGTGAAGTACAACCAAGACCATACACCATTCAGACAGATGAGGGTGCTGATCTGAGAAGAAATCGTCGGGATCTTCTCATGGGACCAGCCACAGCAAGTCAAAAGACTGATACTGTTGAACAACCTGATCACACAGCTGAGAACCAATCATCTGAGGCAACAACTCAGATTCAAGGACAATCAATCAGAAAATCCTCAAGACACGTGAAGCCTCCTGAGAGACTCATTGAGCAAGTTTAAGGAATATTGTTATAGAAGGAAGTAATGTTATCTTATTCTCTCTTCAAGTTATAGTGTATTTACATATTTCATGTGAACACACAAAACAAGGTTAAAAAACCTTGATAATGATAATGATAATGTAAGTTCATTAATTGTTACAGTTAAAATGCAGAGTAATACAAAGAAAACATGTTGTTAGATAAAAGTAAAATACTTTTGTTTTAAGAAAGAGAGATGTAATGATATCAGCAAATAGTGATGGTATTTGCCTGTTTGATTATTATGCCTTACCAGCATATTTGCATGTATTGATTATTTATGCCTGACCAGCAGAGGGCATGTGAGAGAGGCAGTTTAGTTTAGTTTTGGTTTCGTTTTAGATGGATCTCTAAGATGGTGTCTCCTGTAATGCTGTTAACTGAGTTGAACAAACTTTACATTAAAAGACATAGGCCTAGAAGTTCAGTTGCGTGCGCCAGCCGTTAGCGCCTTAGGAGGAGTAGATCTCGAGCGCTAGGCACTTAGCGGCCGGGTGCAGCGCGATATGCACCTACGCCCAACTTCAGTAGACATTTAGCGCCGGCGCAAAGTGTTTGCGCGCGCTCAGCTGCACGCGCAGATTATGACGTCATTTCCTCGTGCAACGCCCTTTGTGCGCCCCAATCCGGAACTTCAGTCGCGCCCGCCCAATGTGGGCGTGGCGGTCCTAAGAACTGTGAAATGGAACGCAGCAGAGGCCATGCGGGCCGCGGGGAGCGCAAATTAAAGGGCACTTACCCTGAACTGTAAAGGCCAGCCATTTTGCAGCAATCACTCTTGTGCAACGGATTTATGGACAGAGACCAAGGAAGAGAGCTTACTGCTTTGGCCCAACATAGGAGAGGTATTTTTGGCTTCAGGCCAGAGCTTGGCAATTCGCCTTCATTGTGATGTCATTGTTTGCCAGTATATTATGGGGGCTGCATGGGGTGCCAACCCTCAGTTTCAGCATTATGTGCGAAGGGCTCGCAGACGCTGTGTGAGAGGGGCAGTCCTGGCTAGACGCAGAGGGGGCAACAGGCGTCGGCAACGTAGGCCTTACCCACTCAGGGAATACCACCAGCAGGTGTCCTATCTCACCATGACTGCCGCGCAGTGTGTTAGGAGGCTGCGCTTCAGAAGGGAGGTGGTTGCAGAGATCTGCCAGCTGCTTCACAGAGATCTGCATCCACAGCTGAGGTGCAAGACGTCTCTGTCGGTGGAAGCGAAGGTCACGGTGGCTCTGAACTTCTATGCAAGTGGCTCCTTCCAAGCCGCTGCTGGGGACATTGCTAACATATCCCAGTTCGTCGTGCATTGCTGCATCCGCCAGGTGACCAATGCCCTTTTCAGAAGGAGACACCAATTCATCTCCTTCCCCATGACCCTGGAGAGGCAGCAGCAGCGTGCAGTGGGATTTGCAAGGATCGCGGACTTCCCCATGGTGCAGGGCGCCATTGACTGCACGCATGTGGCTTTGCGGGCACCTATCGACAATGCCGAGGATTACCGCTACCGGAAGGGCTACCATTCCCTCAATGTACAGCTGGTGTGTGATCACAGACAGCGCATCCTAGCTGTCAATGCCCACTTTCCAGGCAGCAGCCACGATGCATTTATCCTGCGACAGACTACTGTGGCTGACATGTTCCAGGCACAGCCTCCCCCAAGAGGATGGCTTATCGGGGACAAAGGCTATCCTTTGTGTACCTGGCTCATGACCCCGCTCCGCGCGCCCAGGACCCCTGCTGAGGAGGCATACAACGAAAGCCATCAAGCCACTAGGAACATCATAGAACAAACGATTGGCGTCCTCAAGCAACGGTTCCGCTGCCTGGATCGTTCCGGCGGATCTCTGCAGTATTCGCCGGAGAGAGTCTCCCAGGTCGTGGTCGTTTGCTGCATGCTGCACAACCTGGCTATCCGCAGGACTCAGGCCCTGCCACCTCACGCTGGACCACCACCTCAGGAGGAGGAGCAGGAGGAGCACGAGGAGGAGGAGGAGGAGGAGTACCAGCCCAGGAGGGAGGCACAAGGTCCAAGGGCCGCCCGTCGGCGGCTTATTGAACGTCACTTCTAGGCCCTCTGTCAGGGAATGGCTTGTGGCAATGAAGGGACCTGAATGCAGCCGCTCCGCAAGCCCTCAGCCGGTTAAGGCAACAACCACTTCAAACATCAAACATGGAGAAGCTGAATAAATAAAATGTTTTATTGAACAAACTCAGGGCCCTTCCCGCATGAAACCCAAAAACAGACAACACCCCCAAAAAACAGTCACACACATGACTCACTCCCACAACCTGGGGAGGAATAACAAAACATTTCCACAAAAATGGCCTTCATCCTCGGCCTTACCAAAACAACCATCCCCATATAAAAACAACCATCCCCATATAAAAACACATTTGCCCACACCCTCTACTTTGTGGCCCGCGAGGGCGATTCCTTATCCAGCCTTTTGCGGCCCCTGGCCGCCCTGCTGCTCCTCCTCAAAGTGTGCCCAGTGGCTGCTGCAAGGCTGGGGGAAGGCTCCTGAGGGGCACATGGCGTGACGGCAGATGCCCTTGGGGGTCGGCCTAGACGAGCTCTGGCCCTCGAGGGGCCGGCTGGTGACTGCTGCAGCTGTGGCTGGGCAGCATCAGTCTCTCCAGCAGCTCGTCGCAGCTCCACTGGGGGAGTGGCAGTGGCGGCTGCAGGAATGGGGGCAAGCTGGCTGATGGCTGGCACTCGCTGCTCGCCTGAGACACTGGCACTCGCCCGGGCCAGCACTGCAGCATGCGCAGCAATCTGCTGAAGGACAGACCGCTGTGCTGCTGCAGCGCGGCGGGTGCCCTGGCGATGCCTGGCTGACACAGCGAGTGTGGCAGCAGTGAGTGCCCGTACTGCCCTGGTCTGTGCCCGCATCAGACCAGCCAGTGACTGCACGGCACCACTGATCACCTGGCCACTCGCTGCGTGAGCTGCCCCGAATTCCGCCCAACTCGCTGCCTGTGCTGCCCCGAATTCGACCCGACTCGCGGCCTATGCTGCTTCGAATTGCTTGAAACTCCTGGCCTGTGAGGCCCCGAAATCGGCCACACTATGAGCCAGGGACTCGATGGCCTCAGGCAACCGTGCCACAACCCCCATGAACTCGGTGTGCCGGCGATCCGAGTCCACGGACATTTGATCGAGGAGGCGCACCTCCTTGGCGAGGACCGTCTCCGGACTGGAGGCCAGACTCTCCCTCTGGGGAGAAGGCCGCCGAGCTGCCCGACCCTTCCCGCGTTGCTGGATGCCACTGGGCCCAGCAACTACACTCCCCTGCGACCCTTCCCCCCTCTGGGAAGAAGGCCGCCGAGCTGCCCGACCCTTCCCGCGTTGCTGCACGCCACTGGGCACAGGAGCTACACTCCCCTCCGACACTTCCCCCTGGCTCTCCTCCAGGGAAGACGTGTCCCCTCCATTGGCATCCCCTGGCGCGGCTGAGGGTTCCCCTGATGGGCCGCCTTCCTCTTCCTCTTCCTCCTCCTCCTCCTCCTCTTCCGAGGGGCTGTCACTGGCAGCTTCAGGGACCTCCTCCTCACCATCTGAAAGCAGGAAGGCACAAGAGTAGCTTTAGAGTGAGGAGAGGGCGTCAGCGAGGGAGGCATGAGTGGTGGCATTCAGCGCATTGGTCGGACAGTGGCAAAGGATGTAGATCTGAAGCGCAAGTGGGACGAGAGAGGTCCAAAAGGTGATATCCTTACCATTGGTGCCCAGAACAGGGTCGGCATCTCCAGATGCAACGGGGCCAATCACCCGGGCACCCATGAGGCTACCCACGCGCTCTTCCAGGGCACTGAGCTGCTGGAACTGGGGACAGCCTCCCCCGGTCACAGTCCGGCTCTTCTGATTGTGTGCCAGCTTGGCCTGCAAGAGAAAGGATGGCCTCTAAGTACAGTGTGGTGCCCTGATCTTGTGTGCACTGCCTCCCATGGTCGAATAGCTTGGCCAGTGTGGTGCCCTGATCTTGTGTGCACTGCCTCCCATGGTCGAATAGCTTGGCCAGTGTGGTGCCCAGATCTTGTGTGCACTGCTTCCCATGGTCGAATAGCTTGGCCAGTGTGTAAAGTGCAGAATGTGCAATTGATGTTCATGCCAGTCCCATAGCTGCTGGATGAGGGCTGGCCATTAGGGCTTTTAGGTCCCTTTGCCCATAATGTGAGGTGCACATGCAAGGATGAGGAGGACACTGGAAAGGGGACTCACCCTGACAATCCTTGTGAGGTCATTGAACCTTTTCCGGCATTGGACAGCGTTCCTGGGGACCTCGCTGTTGGATGTGACCCTGTGGGCGACCTCCCTCCAGGCTTTCCTGTAGACGCTGGTGGCAGGCTTCTTGCCACTGTCCGGGAACAAGAGTTTGCGTCTCCTCTCCAAAGCCCTAACCAGCACCCTCAAATCATGGCCAGTGAAGCGCTGCGCTCGTTCACGGGCCTTCTGCATCTTTCCCGGCGCTATTTCTGTTCAGCAGCAGTGTTTAGGCCTAGCTGGAGGGCTGCAGTGTCCAGGGCGTGGCAGCAGACGAACTCGACCCTTCCCCCTTTAAGAGCTGGCCGGCGCCAGGGTGTCTGCTGTCAATCAAGAAATGACCGCACCTGCGCTGCGCCCGGCCTCGGCGGTTTAGCTCAGCACCGCCGGCTTTGCGCCAAAGATAGTTGTGTAACGTCAGTTTTAGCGCTCGAGCAAACTCTTAGGGCGAAGCTACTGAATATCGGCGAAGTGGCCTCGACTTTGCGCTGGGCGCAAACTTTAGCGGCCGCCCGACTTTTCCGCCCCAAAAGTGGCTATACTGAATTTCTAGGCCATACTCTTTCATCAATGTGTCGTCATTGAACCCACATACAAATCAATACAGGCCAGTGACAGGAAATGCAAGCAGGCCCGGGTTTCAGATGTCAGCGCTCAGGGTGAGTGCAGATCGGGGGCTTGCACGCGCGGCAAGCACCCGATCCTAATTTCTGGCCCCATGTATTAATAAATAGCAGAAATCATAGGATGGTGTATTTTTCTGAAATATGGCTTTTTCCTTCACAATTTTGGGATTAACATTTTGGATGTGACCCTTCATCAAAGGGGAAAGGTCAGCCAAGGTTTACACTTCTGGCTGCTATCGAGTGATGTCTGTTAGAAAGTGCAAGTGGACTAGCCAACTGATGTACAAGGCTAAATTTGGGAGGTAAAGTAAGTTGCACAGCCTTGCACGCCTGATTCACTCAGCAACAATGAATGAGGCTGCACGGCCTCTCATTTAAATACAAAAGATAACGTTTAGTGCCAACAATTGTTATGAGCTTGGACTAAGCTCAGCCTACAAAACGGGCCTCACGCATTGAAACGGGGCGGGGGTGGGGGGGGCCACCAGAGGGTTTGACAACTTGCCTGCTCTAGGAGGTTTAATAAAGGGAAAAGGGAAGTTATAAAATACAGTCCCCACAACTTACACCATCCGTGCTTATCACAGGCAGCCACCTGTGAATGGTAGCATAGTGGTTGTTGTATCCGTGTGTTAATGGAGACACGGAATGCAGGAGCTGGTTTAACAGGTGTTTACTGAACAAAGTCTGGAGGTGAACTAAAAGATACAAGACACTATACAGGCTTATATAGCCCGAGTGGCCACTATCGGCATTACAGTACACAGGAGCTCTTAAAGGCACATACACCACAATTCCTCCCCATTTAGACAACCAGTACATAACATTTTAAGTAATCATTAATTAACATGTTTACAAGAACAATAATCTACACATTTGCTGCAGTTAATCAATTATAAGTCAGTCTCTCTGGAGGCTTCCTGACTCGGTCCGGATAACGCCTCGGTGGTGTAGTAGTTTTCGGTGGTGTAGTAGGTTCTTTTGGCATGGTCGATTCGGCTTGAATGCCAGTGTCGGGTCCATCTGGTTCCAGTATCACCGGATCGGAGGTAGATACTATGGGTATCTCTGCTTCATCATTAGGCGTATAGAGTTGTGGTGTAGGTTGTCCCTTTTCGGATGACTCTATGATCTGGTCAGCATGGCGCCTTATTATGCTTTCTCCAATGTCCACGGTATACATCAGCGGTCCTAGTCGTGTGCAAATAGTTTCAGGCTGCCATTTCTCGGTACAGTAGTCCCGGGCCAAAACTTGTTGACCAATCTAGAAGGTTCTAGTTGGCCTTTCATTCATGCCTTGAAATTGCCGGTCCTCTACGTCCCTTCTGATGTTTGGCTTGATCAAATCCAGCCGGCATCTTAGTCTTCTATTGAAAAACATCATGGCGGGAGTTTGGTTTGTAACCACATGCGTTGCATTCCTGTATGCAAACAAGAAGTTATCTACCTTATGCTGTAGATTTATGTCTTCATTACCCATGGCCTTTATGGCCTTCTTGAAGGTCTGGACAAACCTTTCAGCCAATCCATTGGTGGCGGGATGGTATGGGACGGACGTGTAGTGCTTAACCCCATTGTTTTTTAAGAACTTCCTGAATTCTTCGGACACAAATTGCGGTCCATTATCAGAACAGATCTGTTCAGGCAGCCCATTCCTGGCAAATATGGTCCTTAATACTGTGATGGTTTTTTCCGTGGTGGTGGAGGACATCTTTATTACCTCCGGCCACTTGGAGTGTGCATCAACCGCGATTAAGAACATTGAGTCCATAAATGGACCAGCAAAGTCGATGTGTACCCTTTGCCATGGAGATGAGGGCCACTCCCATTGATGTAGAGGGGCTTGTGGTGGGGCGTTTTGGACGTTCTGACATCCTAGACAGCCCTTGGTCATTTCTTCGATGTTTCCATCGATACATGGCCACCACACAAACGCTCTGGCTAGGTTCTTCATTTTCACTCCACCCAGATGCCCCTCGTGAAGCTCCTTTAGAACTTTATCCTGGAGTTTGGGTGGAATCACCACTCTGGATCCACACATCAAGGTTCCTCGGCACACTGACAGCTGTTCTCTTCTTTGCGAGAATGCTGGCAACAGTGGTTCGCCATGTGCTGGCCATCCCTTCACCGTTAAATCATAGACTCGTGAGAGAGTCGGGTCATTTCTCTTTTCCTTTTCAATGGTAGAATTTGTTACTGGTAGACATTCCACTATGGTTGAGTGGAACATCTCCACTGGGTCCACTGTAGGTGTCTCTTCTACCGTTGGCAACGGTAGACGCGATAAACCATCAGCATTTCCATGCTGTTTTGATCCTTTGTATTCTATGTCATATTGGTGTGCCCCTAGGAAAAGGGACCACCTCTGTAGCCTTTGCGCTGTCATAATGGGAACGCCCTTTTTAGGGTTGAATATGGAGACGAGGGTATGATAGTCAGTCAACAAGGTAAATTTTTGTCCGTGTAGGTAATGGTTGAATTTCTTCACTCCCCATACCAGGCTGAGTGCTTCCCTGTTGATTTGGGCATAGTTACGCTCAGCTGAGTTTAATGAGCATGACGCAAAAGCTATCGGCCGCTCCGAGCCATCAGGGAATCTATGCGATAATACTGCTCCTACACCGTAAGGGGATGCATCGCACGCCAGTCTGATTGGCAGTGGTTGGTTGTAATGAGCCAAAACTTCCTTGGACGTGATCAAGCCTTTGCATTTATGGAAGGCACGTTTACAGTCATCGCTCCATTTCCAATTTACTCCCGCTTGTAGCAGTTCGTTAAGAGGGTGCAGAACAGTTGACAAGTTCAGTAAAAATTTATGATAGTAATTTATCAATCCCAGGAACGATCTTAATTGTGAGACATTTTCAGGTGCTGGGGCTTTTATGACTGCTTCAATTTTTTCAGGTGACTTATGCAACCCTTCTTCGTTAATTATGTGGCCACAATATGATATTTGTTTCTGGAAAAATTCGCACTTGGGGCGATTTGCTCGTAGGCCCCGTTCTCTCAGCCTAATGAGCACCTGCTCCAAATTGGCAAGGTGCTCGTTGTCGTTTTCTCTTGTTACAAGGATGCCGTCTAGGTAGCATTGAGTCCCCGGAATCCCTTGCAGGACTTGCTCCATAGCTCTTTGCCAGATAGCTGGAGCTGATGCTACTCCGAAAACCAGTCGATTGTACTGGTACAGGCCTTTGTGTGTGTTTAGCGTGAGATACTTTTTAGAGGCCTCCTCAACCTCCATCTGTAGATATGCCTGTGCCAAGTCAATTTTGGTGAAACGTTTCCCTCCGGATAGTGAGGCAAAAATATCTTCTATCCTCGGAAGAGGATACTGTACCGTGTGAAGGACTGGGTTTACAGTCACCTTGAAGTCCCCACAGATGCGAATTTTTCTCTGTTCTTCAGCTTTATCATTATTCAACGTTTTCTTCATGACCGGGATGATGGGTGTTGCCCACTCGCTCCACTCTATCTTAGATAACACGCCTGCCTTTTCCAAATTCTCCAGCTCTGCCTCGACTGCTGGACGAATTGCGTATGGTACTGGCCTTGGCTTAAAAAACTTAGGAATTGCCGCATCTTCCACTTTTATTGAGGCGGTGACGCCTTTCAAGGTTCCTAGTTCCTGTTGAAACACTTCTTTGGCGTTGGCCAAGATGTCTTTTAATCGTTCAGGTATGACGTCATCATTTTTTTTCTTACTGGTCACCGTCAGTGCCTGAATGGAGTGCCAGTCTAAACGTATCTTCCTGATCCATTCACGTCCCAACAGCGGTGGACCACCATCTTGCAGAACGTATAAATACAACTTCTGTATTTCCTTGCCGTTGTATATAACAGGCACCCTTATTTTCCCTCTGGGGTATACTTTCTGCCCCGTATATGTTTTCAAGATAATGGATGTGTCTTTCAAAGGTATATGCGGAAATAGCCGCTCGTAATCCCGTCGACTTATGACGGTCAGAGCTGATCCTGTATCTAGCTCCATTTTAACTGGGGACCCCGCTATCGTGAGGGTAACCCAAATGGTCTGGTAATCTTCTTTGGCAATTACATTATGTAATTTGAGACAGCTTAGTCTCTTGTTTCTGGAGTCGCTATCGCTCTTCTGGTCTTCAGAGCTACTGTCCGTCATCATTTGTACCTTTCTGTACTTTTCCTTATTGATTTTTTTCTGTCAGTGGATTTTTTGTTTCCAAATCGGCATACACGTGCAATGTGTTCCATCTTTCCGCATTGCCTGCATGCTTTGTCCTTGAACCAGCAGTCCCTCTGGTCATGGGTGGATCTGCCGCAGCGATAACATCTCTCGAAACCCTGTGTCATTTCATGGGTGCCGAAGTCATGTGGCTTTTGCTGTATCTCTGCAGCTCCTCTTGCTGCTGCTTCGTATGATACAGCCACACTGAAAGCCTTGTCCAGTGTTAAATCTTTCTCAGAAAGTAACCTTTTCTGTGTTCCTTCACTTAGGAGACTGCAGACGAATTTGTCTCGAAGAGAATCTGCCAGTCCTGCCCCGAATTGGCAGTGTTTTGACAGCTTTCTTAATTCGGTGAGTTAATCAGCGTTACTTTCATTCTTGTGCTGATTCCTCCTGAATAATTTGAATCGTTCCGCTATCAGCAGCGGTGTTGGGTTTAAGTGCTCCTGTAGGGTATCAACAATCTCTTTAAAATTCTTGTCCATCGGTTTGGCTGGAGTGATTAAGTTTCGTAACAGCCCGTATGTCCTTGCGCCCATTAGATTTAGAAGTACCGATGCCTTTTTATCATCCTCTATTTCATTCGCTGTGCAATATACCTCCACTCTTTCCACATATGTGGTCCAATCCTCTACATCACTATCAAAAGCAGTAATATTGCCAGTCTTAGGCATCCTGAAAAAAAAATGGCGCCTCCCGCGCTTTCCTGCCGCTGCCGCTGCTGACAACGCTGTTCTCCGCGGTTTTTATTTATACAGATATTTTTAATAGTTGGAGACTCGTTCCCGCCGGACTCTCTGGGACTTTTCCCTCCCTCTGCTTGGTCCGAACGCCGACCTGCTTTGCAGCGCTGGCCGTCTCCCGAGTGCTCCACTCTCCGTCTCTGTTTGCCTCCACCTTCGCTGCTCGGCCCCGCTGCAGAGCCAGCTGATCGAGCCCCAGCCCGCCACCCAGGAAGGATTATTGCAGTACCTGCCACCAGCCCGGCTAGCTGGTGAAACCAGATTTTTTTCTTTTTTCTTTCTTCGACCTTCGTCTGAGGAATCGATCTCCTTGAGGTGCTGCCGAATTGCAGGTAAGTCCGTTTCCAATTCGTCGCCACTGTTGTATCCGTGTGTTAATGGAGACACGGAATGTAGGAGTTGGTTTAACAGGTGTTTACTGAACAAAGTCTGGAGGTGAACTAAAAGATACAAGATACTATACAGGCTTATATAGCCCGAGTGGCCACTACCGGCATTACAGTACGCAGGGGCTCTTAAAGGCACATACACCACAGTGGTTATGTTACTGGACTAGTAATCCAGAGGCCTGGACTAATGATCCACATGAAGGCCTAGAAATTCAGTTCGGACGCTCTTGCGGCGCTAAAGTCGGGCGCTCGGCAAATTTAGCGGCCGCCGGAAAGTGCAGGCGACCTCGCCGAAATTCAGTAGATTTGGCCAACTTTTTGGCCGAGCGCTGCAATAGGCGTTGGAACCCTGTGTTCAGGCGCTAATCCGGCGATGCGGCCTGATAACACCGATTCCGGGCGCAGCGCAGGTGCGATCATGTGCTGAGTGTCAGCAGACACCCTGACGCCGGCCAGCTCTTAAAGGGGGAAGGGTCAACTTTGACTGCAGCCACGCCCTGCATGCTGTAGCCCTGCAACTAGGCCTCAGCACTGGTTGTGTCCCAAATCAACGCCTGGAGGTAATGGAGAAGGCCCGTGAAAGAGCCCAGTGGTTCTCTGACCATGCGCTGGGTGTGCTCCTTCATGGGGTACGCAAGAGAAGATGGGTCGTGTGCCCGGCTAGTGGCAGGAAGGCTCCCAGGAGCAAGTTCAGGGAGGCCTGGACCAAAATTGCCCGGAGGGTCTCCTCCAACTCCAATGTTCCCAGGAGTGCGGACCAGTGCCGCAAGAAATACAATGACCTATGTCGGCTGGTCAAGGTGAGTACCCTTTCCAGTGTCCCCCTCATCCTTGCATGTGCACCTCCCATTAGGGCCAAAGGGACATCAAAGGTCTAATGCCCAGCCCTCCTCCCGCTGCAATGGCACTTGCATGTTAATCAATAGCTCTTTCTGCACTTATCACACTGTCCAAGCTATTCCACCATGGGAGGCCTCACACACAGCAACAGGGCACCACACTGTCCAAGCTATTCCACCATGGGAGGCCTCACACACAGCAACAGGGCACCACACTGTCCAAGCTATTCCACCATGGGAGGCCTCACACACAGCAACAGGGCACCACACTGTCCAAGCTATTCCACCATGGGAGGACTCACACACACCAACGGGACACCACACTGTACTTAGACGCCCTCCTTTCTCTTGCAGGCCAAGCTGGCGAGGAACGCCAGGAGCCTGCGTGTCACTGGTGGAGGCCCTCGTGATTACCAGGAGCTAACGGTTCTGGAAGAGAGGGTGGCCCGACTCCTGCGTCACCCGGTGACTGGGCCTGTGGCGCTCGGCGACGCAGACCCTATACTGGAACCCACTGGTAAGGACAGGACCGGGTGCACCTCTCTCCTTGCCCTCGCGCATCAGATCTACATCCTTCCCCACTGGCCGAAAAATGCGCATAATGCACCAGTGCGGCCTCCCTCGCTGTCGGCCTGTCCTCACTCTAAAGCTACACTTGTGCCTTCCTGCTTTCAGCTGGTGAGGAGGAGGTGCTCCCTGAAGCCCACACAGCCAGGCCCTCGGAGGAGGAGGACGTCGAGGAGCAGCAGGAAGGTGCCACCTCGGGGGAACCCTCCTCCGCTCCAGGAGATGGCAATGAAGGGGAGACGTCTGGCGTGCCGGAGAGCCAGGGGAAGGCGGGGGAGAGGAGCCCCGAACCTGGTCCCAGTGGCATGGACGCACGCGGCAAGGTTCCGGCGGCACGCCAGCCTTCTGCCCAGAGGGGGGAGGCGGTGGAGGGGAGGGCAGAACCTGCTCCCAGTGGCGTGGCCGCACGCGGCAAGGCTCTAGCGGCACGCCAGCCTTCTGCCCAGAGGGGGGAGGCGGTGGAGGGGAGGGCAGAACCAGCTCCCAGTGGCGTGGCCGCACGCGGCAAGGCTCCGGCGGCACGCCAGCCTTCTGCCCAGAGGGGGGAGACGCCCTCCAGTCCGGACTCGGACGTCGCCCAGGAGGTGCGCCTCCTGGACGAGATGTCGGCGGCGTCGGAGCGGCGGCACGTCGAATTCATGGAGGTGGTGGCACAGATGCCTCACGCCATCGAAAGCCTCGCACAAAGTGTGGTGGCTTTCGGCCAATCCCAGGCCAGGGGGCTGGAGCAAATCGCAGCAGCGCACGCCAGGGGGGTGGACCTCCTTGTGGCAGCGCATGAGAGGGGGGTGCAACAACTCGAGGCAGCGCAGCACGCCAGTCGCCAGCTGAGAGGTGCTGGGCAGACAATGGCACTGCAGATGCGGGCACATGCCGGCGCAGTTGGGGCACTGACTTCTGCCACCCTCGCACTGGCGCAGAGGCATCGCCAGGCCAGCCGCCGCCCTGCTGCCGCACACCGGTCTGGCGACCAACAGTTTGGCACGCTTGCTCCCCGGCCAGGCCGCCCGAGTGCACGTGTGTCTGGCGAGCAGCGCGCGCCTGGCATCACCCACCTTGTCCCCATTGGTGCAGGCGAGCCTGCCACTCCCCCAGCCAGGGTGCAAGGAGCTGCTGCAGGCAGTGAAGAGGGCCACCCACAGCTGCAGCAGCCACCAGCCGGCCCCTCCCGGGCCCACCCTCGTGTAGGCCGACCCCCAAGGGCATCTGGCGAGACGCCTTGTCGCCCTGAAGATCCTTCCCCCAGCCTCGCCACAGCCTCACGGCCCAGCTTGAGGCGCAGCAGCAGGACGGGCCGGGGCAAAAGACGGCTGTCGACAGACTCGCCCTCTCGCCACACCGAATAGAGTGTGGTGAGCGAGGGTTTGGGTGATGCGGGGGCTTCTGTTCTGGGGGGCATTATGTTGTTTGGTTTTATGGGGGTGTTTGTGTTGTGGGGGGGGCTTGTTTTTGTTAGGCCAGTGAGGAAGGCCATTTGGATGTTGATGTTTTGTTAGTCCTTCCCAGGTTTTGGGAGTGACAGAAGTTTGTGACTGTTTTTTGGGGGTCTTCTCTGTTTTGCTCTTCCATGTGGGAAGGGCCCTGAGTTTTTGAAATAAAGATGTTTATTTATTCACCATGTGCAGGTGTCATGTTTCAAGTGGTTGTTGGGTTAACCGGCTGAGGGCTTGCGGAGCGGCTGCCTTCAGCTGCGTTCAGTGGCCCAGGCCATTCCCTGACAGGGGGCCTAGAAGTGTCGAGCAATAAGCCCCCGGCGGATGGCCCTTGGACCTTGTCGCTCCCTCCTGGCCTGGTGCTCCTCCTCCTCAGGGTCCTCCTGCTCGTCCTCCTGAGGTGGTGGGGCAATGTCAGGTGGCAGTGCCTGAGTCCTGCGGATAGCCAGGTTGTGGAGCATGCAGCACACCACGACGAACTGGGAGACTCTATCCGGCAAATACTGAAGAGACCCGCCCGAACGATCCAGGCAACGGAACCGTTGCTTGAGGACGCCTATCGTTTGCTCTATTAGGTTCCTTGTGGCTTGATGGCTTTCGTTGTATGCCAGCTCCGCTGGGGTCCTGGGCGCGCGGAGCGGGGTCATGAGTCATGTGCACAAAGGGTAGCCCTTGTCCCCGATAAGCCATCCCCTTGGTGGAGGCTGTGCCTGGAACATGTCAGCCACAGTAGTCTGGCGCAGGATAAAGGCATCGTGGCTGCTTCCTGGGAAGCGGGCATTGACAGCTAGGATGCGCTGCCTGTGGTCACACACCAGCTGCACATTTAGGGAATGGTAGCCCTTCCGGTTGCGGTATTGCTCGGCATTGTGGATAGGTGCCCGCATAGCCACATGCGTGCAGTCAATGGCGCCCTGCACCATGGGGAAGGCCGCGATCCTGGCAAATCCGACTGCACGCTGCTCCTGCTTGTGTTGGGTCATGGGGAAAGAGATGAATTGGTGCCTCCTTGCGAAAAGTGCTTCGGTGACCTGTCGGATGCAGCGATGCGCGGCGAACTGGGAGATGTTCGCAATGTCCCCAGCAGCAGCTTGGAAGGAGCCGCTTGCATAAACGCTGAGAGCCACCGTGACCTTCACTTCCACCGAGAGAGACGTCCTGGACATGAGCTGTGGCTGCAAATCTGCGTGAAGCAGCTGGCAGATCTCTCCAGCCACCTCCCTTCTGAAGCGCAGCCTCTAAACACAATGCGCCGCAGTCATGGTGAGATATGAGACCTGCTCCCGGTATTGCCTGACTGGGTAAGGCCTACGTTGGCGACGCCTAATGGCCCCTCTGCGTCTAGGCATGCCTGGCCCTCTCTCAAAGCGTCTGCGAGCCCTTCGCACAAAATGTAGCAACTGAGGGTTGGCCCCCCATGCAGCCCCCATTACAAAGTTCCAAACAGCAAAATCACAAGGATGCAAATGTCAAAGCACTGGCTAGAAGCCAAAAATACCTCTCCTATGGTGTCCGAAATCAGTAATCTCTGTGCCTGTGCAGAAATCCAAAGCAGTAAAGTCATTGCAGCGAAATGGCTGGCTTTTATGGGTGAGTGGATGTGCCCTTTAATTAGCGCTCCCCGAATCCCACAGGGCCTCTGTTGAGTTCCATTTCACAGTTCTTAGCAGCGCCACGCCCACATCGGCCGGGCGCCACTGAATTTCCGGTTTGGGGCGCACAAACGGCGTTGCACGACGAAATGACGTCATAAGATGCGCACGCAGCTGAGCGGGCGCTAACACTTTGCGCCGGCGCTAAATCCCACCTGAATTTTGGCGTAGGCGCAGATCCGGCGGTGCCCGGGCGCTAAGTGGCTAGCGCCGGAAATCTGGCGCTAACGGCTAGCGCAAACAGCTGAATTTCTAGGCCAAAGACATGAAGTTCAAATTCCATCACAGCAGCTGGGGAATTTAAATTCAGTTAATTCAATAAATCTGGAATAAAAAGCTAGTATCAGTAATGGTGACCATGTAACTATCAGATTGTCATAAAAACCCATCTGGTTCACTAATGTCCTTTAGGGAAGGAAATCTACCGTCCTTACCTGCTCTGGCCTATATGTGATTCCAGACCCACAGCAATGTGATTGACTCTTAACTGCCCTCTGAAATGGCCTAGCATGCCATTCAGTTGTAGTAAACAGCTACATAAAACAATAATAAGAATAAAACCAGACGGGCCACCCGGCATTGACTTAGGCACTGGCTTCGGGCCCATGACAATGGTACACACAGCCCAGTCGACTCTGCAAAGTTCTCCTCACTAACATCTTGGGACTTGTACTAAAATTGGGAGAGCTGTCCCACAGACTAGTCAAGCAACAGCCTTTCAGCCAATGTCCCAGCCTCCTCCATCACCATCCCTGGGTATGTCCTGTCCCACCGGCAGGAGAGACCCACCAGAGGTGGCAGCACTGTGGTATACAGTCAGGAGGGAGTGGCCCTGGGAGTCCTCAACATTGACTCTTGGCCCTATGAAGTCTCATGGCTTCAGGTCAAGCATGGGCAAGGAAACCTCCTGCTGATTACCACCTACCACTCTCCAACTGATGAATCAGTATTCTTCCATGTTGAACACCACTTGGAGGAAGCACTGAGGGTAGCAAGGGCACAAAATATACTCTGGGTGGGGGACTTCAATGTCCATCACCAGGAGTGGCTCGGTAGCCTCACTACTGACCGAGCTGGCCGAGTCCTGAAGGACATAGCTGCCACACTGGGCCTGCGACAGGTGATGAGAGAACCAACACAAGGGAAAAACCTACTTGACCTCGTCCTCACAAATCTACCTGTCGCAGATGCTTCTGTCTATGACAGTATTGGTAGGAGTGATCACCGTTTTCACACTGAGGGCAAAGCACCATCCAGGACAAAGCAGCCTGCTTGATTGGCACCCCATACACCACCTTAAACATTAACTCCCTCCACCAGTGGTGTACTGTGGCTGCAGTGTGTACCATCTAAAAGATGCACTGCAGCAACTTGCCAAGGCTTCTTTGGCAGCACCTGCCAAACCTGCACCCTCTACCACCTAGAAGGACAAGGGCAGCAGATGCATGGGAACACCACCACCTCCAAGTTCCCCTCCAAGTCACACACCATCCTGACTTAGAAGTATATCGCTGTTCCTTCATCGTCGCTGGGTCAAAATCCTGGAACTCCCTCCCTAACAGCACTGTGGGAGTACCTTCACCACATGGACTGCAGCGGTTCAAGAAGGCGGCTCACCAGTGTGGTGTATGTGCCTTTAAGAGCCCCAGGTGTGCTGTAATGCCGGTAATTGCCACTCGGGCTATATAAGCCTGTATATTGTGTATATCCGTTAGAACCCCCCCCAGACTTTGCTTAGTAAATACCTATGAACCAACTCCTGTCTTCAGTGTCTTTATCAACACACGGACACTACAACCAGCACCACCAAGGGCAATTAGGATGGGCAATAAATGCTGGCCTTGCCAGCGACGCCCACATCCCATGAACGAATAAAAAAAATATCAGGCAAATGTCATTGACCGTTTGGTTTGCCATTACTATTGAAATCAATTACAAAGGTATTGATTAAATTGTATTAAGCTTGACTGCTATTGCAGGCAGTGGTTGATCCAACAGTGGTTATCAGTGTCATTAGGATGATGTTGTTAACTCTATTTTGCTGCCACACATGTAGAATGTGAGACAGGAGTTAGTGTGATTACAGAGAGTCAGTGCCAGATCCAGGCTTTGTTTCGTAACAATAGTTATAGGAGCTGCAGCCTCTCCCAGCAGATACAGTGAGTGGCCAGCAATACTGTACAGCAACAGTGTGTACAGATGGACATTGAAGTCCCCCACCCAGAGTACATTCTGTGCCCTTGCTACCCTCAGTGCTTCTTCCAAGTGGTGTTCAACATGGAGGAGCACTGATTCATCAGTTGAGGGAGGGTGGTAAGTAGTAATCAGCAAGAGGTTTCCTTGCCCATGCTTGACCTGAAGCCACGAGACTTCATAGGGTCCAGATTCAATGTCGAGGACAATGTTGAGCTTGAAGCTCAACTGCATCGCACACACTTACCCGGAATATATCTTAACTTCAGTTTGGTGTGGGATTTTCAACCACACACCACTTATTTCCAACCGTACACCGCAATATTGTTGTTTAAATGAATGAAAAAAGACTACCAATTATTACATAAAATAAAAGCAGAAAATGCTGGAAATGCTCAGCAGATCAGGCAGCATCTCTGGAGAGAGAAACAGAGTTAACGTTTCAGGTCAATGACCCTTCATTAGAATTGGACGAAGTTAGAGGTTTAACAGTTTTTAAGCAAGTACAGAGCCAGGGAAAAAATGTGTGGGGGAAGAAAAGAACAAAAGGGAAGGTCTTTGATAGGGTGAAAGGCAGGAGAGATTAAATGACAAAAGGGATGTTGATGCAAGGCAAAAGAGGTGATAATGGAACAATAAATAAACAAAAGATGGGTCCAGAGGAGGTGGAAATGTCAATGATGGAATAGTGGTTAGGTTGCTGGACTACTAACCCAGGCTTGTGCTCCAGAACAAGCCTCATCTCTAGCCAAGCTGTTCCAGTACAGCTACAACACAGCCATCGGCCCGACAATGTGGAAAACTGCCCAGGTATGTCCTGTCCACAAAAAGCAGGCTTATGGGGCAATTACCGCCCTATAAGCCTGCTCTCAATCATCAGCAAAATGATGGAAGGTGCCATAGACAGTGCTATCAAGCAGCATTTACTCACCAATAACCTGCTTACCGATGCTCAGTTTGGGTTCCGCCAGGACCATTTGGCACCCAACCTCACTACAGCCTTGGTCCAAACATGGAAAAAACAACTGAATTGCAGAGGTGAGGTGAGAGTGACTGCCCTTGACATCAAGGCAATAGTGTGGCATCAAGGAGCCCTAGTAAAACTGAAGTCAATGAGAATCGGGGGGAAAACACTTCACTGGCTGGAGTCATACCTAGCACAAAGGAAAGTGGTTGTGGTTGTTGGAGGTCAATCATCACTGCCCCAGGACATCGCTGCAGGAGTTCCTCAGGGCAGTGTCCTAGGCCCAACCATCTTCAGCTGCTTCATCATAGACCTTCCCACCATCATAAGGTCAGAAGTGGAGATATTCACTGATGACTGCACAGTGTTCAGTTCCATTCGCAATTCCTCAGATAATGAAGCAGTCCTTGCCCACATGCAACAAGACCTGGGTGATGTTCAGCCTTGGGCTGATAAGTAGCAAGTAACATTCACGACACAGGCAATGACCATATCCAACAAAAGAGAGTCTAGCCACCTACCCTTGACATTCAATGACATTACCATTGTTGAATCCCTCACCATCAACATCCTGGGCGTCACCATTGATCAGAAACTTAACTGGACCAGCCACATAAATATTGTGGCTACAAGAGCAGGTCAGAGGCTGGAAATTCTGCAGCGAGTGACTCTCCTCCTGACTCCCCAAAGCCTTTCCACCACCTACAAGGCACAAGTCAGGCGTATGATGATATACTCTCCACTTGCCTGGATGAGTGCAGCTCCAACAACACTCAAGAAGTTCAGCACCATCCAGGACAAAGCACCATCCACCACCTTAAACATTCAGTCCCTCCACCACTGGTGCAATGTGGCTGCAGTGTGTACCATCTAAAAATGCACTGCAGAAAATCACCAAGGCTTCTTCGACAGCACCTCTCAAACCTGTGACCTCTACCACCTAGAAGGACAAGGGCAGCAGGTGCATGGGAACACCATCACCTCCAAGTTCCTCTCCAAGTCATACACCATCCTGACTTGGATATGTATCACTGTTCATTCATCATCGCTGGGTCAAAATCCTGGAACTCCCTCCCTGACAGCACTGTGGGAGTACCTTCACCACACGGACTGCAGCAGTTCAAGAGGGCGGCTCACCACCACCTTCTTAAGGGAAATTAGTGATGGGCAATAAATGCTGGTCTTGCCAGCAATGCCCACATCCCATGAACGAATAAAAAAAATACTCAAATCCTCTTGTAATAAAGGCCAACATACCATTTGCTTTCCTAATTGCTTGCTGTACCTACATTTTAACTTTCAGTGATATGTGTACAAGGACACCCAGGTCCCTCTGAACACCAACATTTCCCAATCTCTCACCATTTAAAAATACTCTGCTTTTCTATTTTTCCTACCAAAAATGGATAACTTCACATTTCTCCACATTATATTCCATTTGCCATGTTCTTGCCCATTCACTTAGCTTGTCTATATCCCCTTGAAGCCTTCTTGCATACTCCTCACAACTTAACATTCCCACCCAGCTTTGTATCATCAGCAAACTTGGATATATTACATTTGGTCCACTCATCCAAATCATTGATGTGGATTGTGAATAGCTGAGGCCCTAGCACTGATCCTTGCGGTACTCCACTAGTTACAGCCTGCCAACCCAAAATGACCCGTTTATTCCTACTCTCTGTTTTCTGTCTGTTAACCAATCCTCAATCCATGCTAGTATATTACCCCCAATCCCATGGGCCCTAATTTTGTTTAATAACCACTTGCATGGCACCTTATCGAATGCCTTTGGAAAATCCAAATACACCACATCCACTGGTTCCCCCTTATCTATTCTGCTAGTTACAACCTCAAAAAACTCTAACAGATTTGTCAAACACGATTTCCCTTTCATAAATCGTGTTGACTCTGCTCAATTCTATTATTATTTTCTAAGTGCCCTGTTACCATATCCTTAATAATAGATTCTAGCATTTTCCCTACTACTGATGTCAGGCTAACTGTTCTTTTGTTCCCCATTTTCTCTCTCCCTCCTTTCTTAAATATTGGGGTTATATTTGCTACCTTCCAATTCATGGGAACCGTTCTAGAATCTATGAAATTTTGGAAAATAACAACCATTATCTCTATAGCCACCTCTTTCAAAACCTAGGATGTAGGCAATCAGGTCATGGCGATTTATTAGCTTCCAGTGCCATTAATTTCTCCAGTACTTTTTTTACTACTACGAATTTCTTTCAGTTCCCCATTCTCGTTAGAGTCTTGGTTCACCACTATTTCCGAGGTTTTTTGCATCTTCTTCCGTGAAGACAGATACAAAGTATTTGTTTAATTTCTCTGCCATTTCCTTATTCCCCATCATAATTTCTCCTGTCTCAGCCTGTAAGTGACCCACATTTACTTTCACTCATCTTTTCCTTTTACAGTCTTTTTTTATGTTTCTCGCTAGTTTACTTTAAGATTCTATTTTCCCTTTCTTTATCAATTTCTTGGTCCTCTTTTGCTGAATTCTAAAATTCTCCAAATCCTCAGGCTTACTACTCTTTTTGCCAACCTTATAAGCCTCTTCCTTTGATCTAATACTATCTTTAACTTCTCTTGTTAGCCACAGTTGGACCGCTTTTCCTGTGGGGTTTTGTGCTTAAAGGAATGTATATTTATTGTAAATTATGTATTAATTCTTTAAATACTAGCCATTGCTTGTCTACCATCACACCTTTTAATATCGTTTCCCAATCACCCCTCATATCTACGTAGTTTGCTTTGTTTAGATATAAGACCCTAATTTCGGATTTAACTAAATCACTTTCAAACTCAATATAAAATTCTATCATATTATGGTCACTCTTCCCTAAAGGCCCCTTTACTACAAGGTTATTAATTAACCCTTTCTCACTGCACAATATTAGATCTAAAATAAACAGTTCCCTAGTTGGTTCTTCAACATACTGATCTAGAAAACTATCTTGCATACATTACATGAGTTCGTCCGCCACACTATTACTGCAAATTTCCAGAATTTTTTTGTGCATATTTCATGGAAAGGAATTATGATTCTGGAAACTGAAAAAATTATATTACCAAAAAGTTAAATGTTTTTTGTTAAAAGTAAAGTTTCCGAATTCTGCAATAGAAAAACATGTCATTTCTCCCGAGATGCTGGCATGAGTGTAGAGTTCAAAGCATGCTTTGTTACTCAGACTTGGGCCAGGAATTTCCTTGGAGCCGCTTCCGCTCCACCGTCATAACTTAGTGTGGTAGAAACCTTTGTTTGCATGTGGAAACTGGGTTATTGCCGCATTTCCAACCAATTCACAACAACAGAGCTGGAGCAGCTCCAGGGAAATTCCTGGTCTTGGTGGACTGGACAGCAGAAGTCAGGCCCCGGCTAATTATTGGAGAATTGCTTGAAGTAAGGGTCATGACTAATAGCTGGGTGATGTTAACCCAGCCGCTGAAATCATGCCGTGGGATAATAGTGCATAAATGCACAACCCAATTGGTAAGATTCCGCAATTATATTATTTTAATCCCCCATGGAATTGGACACAGGAAGAAAGAAAAGAAAGAAAAGAAAGAACTTGCATTTATGTAGCCACTTTCATGACCACAGGACGACCCAATGTGCTTTACAACCAATTTGAAATAAAAACAGAAAATGCTGGAAATACTCAGCAGGTCAGGCAGCATCTGTGGGGAGAGAAACAGAGTTAACGTTTCAGGTCTGAAATGCTCTCGCCCCTGAGTCATAAGGTTGTGGGTTCAAGTCCCACTCCAGAGACTTGAGCACAAAAATCTAAGCTGACACTCCAGTGCAGTGCTGAGGGAGTGCTGCACTGTTGGAGGTCCCACTGAGCCACGGCTGCTACCGTTGGGAGTGGTGGTTATGATCTCAAATTGTTGAAATCAATGTTGAGTCCGGAAGGCTGTAAAGCAATACTTGTCCTTTTACCTCTTCCCTTCCCACTGTCCAGGGCCACAAACACCCTGTAGTGTATGTGCCTTTAAGAGCCCCATGTGTACTGTAATGCCGGTAATGGCCACTCGGGCTATATAAGCCTGTATATTGTGTTGTATCAGTTAGTTCCCCTCCAGACTTTGTTCAGTAAACACCTGTGAAACCAACTTCTGTCTTCAGTGTCTCTATTAACACACGGACACAACAGTGGTGACGAATTGGAAACGGACTTACCTGCAATTCGGCAGCACCTCAAGGACATCGATTCCTCTGGCGTCCAAAGTTGAAGAAAATCAAGAAAAAGAAAAAGCTGTGGTTTCACCAGCTAGCCAAGCTGGTGGCAGGTACTGCAATAATCCTTCTTGGGCGTCGGGCTGGGGCTCCAGCGGCTGGCTCTGCAGCTAGGCCAAGCAGCGAAGGCGGAGGCAAGCAGTAACAGACAGGGAGGGAGCACTCGGGAGACGGCCGGCGCTGCAAGCAGGTCGGCGTTCAGACCTAGAGAGAGAGTCTGGCGGGAATGAGTCTCCAACTGTAAATAAATAAATAAAAAGAACGGAAACCCCCGGGAAACACTGTTGTCATCGGCAGCAGCAGCGGGGAAGCGCGGGAAGCGCCATATCTTTTCTGCAGACAAGAAAGAAAAGCGCGGGAAGCGCCATTTTTTTTCTAGGATGCCTAAGTCTGGCAATATTGATGCTTTTGATAATGAGATAGAGGATTGGACCACATATGTGGAAAGAGTGGAGGTATATTGCACCGCAAATGGAATAGAAAATGAAAAAAAAGCGTCAATACTGCTAAATCTAATGGGCGCAAAGACATACGGGCTGTTACGAAACTTAATCACTCCAGCCAAACCAAAGGACAAGAATTTTAAAGAAATTGTTGATACCCTATGATGCGCCATCAATTACTCAAAAGACTGAGGTTAAGCGAGTAACAACCAGGCTTTTATTAACTAAAGAATGAAGGTCTAGTCTCGAGTGGTCGACCCGTCCAGAATACTAAAGGACTGGGAGGTAGTCACTTATATACCTGGAATAGTGGGAGGAGTCAGCCGAGGCATGTCCAGACCTGTACCTAGTGGAATACACATACACGTACAGACAGGTATAACAGTGGTTTACCACATTCACCCCTTGTTTAAAAATGAGTCCGGCGGGGTGAAGTGTATTTAAAAGTTCACGTATTGGAGCCTCTCCGGAGGTCTTGTCTGCCGCTGTGATCGACGTGGCGACGGCAGGGGTGGTGGAGCTTCCGGCGTCGCGTCCCGTGTAGGCTGGGGCACTGGAATGTAGTCCTCGTGGGTGACGGTCCAAGGCGAGCTGGCTGCTGGGGTTGGATATCTGGTCGTGGGGGGGGGTGGTAATGGGTAGTGGGTTACAGCGGTCCCCGAGGGTGTTGTGGGGGGCGGGGTGGTAATGGGTAGTGGGTTACAGCGGTCCCCGAGGGTGCGAGGTTTCGTATGGAGACTGTGTCCTCCCGCCCGTCCGGGTACGCAATGTAAGCGTACTGGGGGTTGGCGTGGAGGAGGTCGACCCTTTCGACCAGGGGGTCCATTTTATTGGTCCTCACGTGTCTTCTCAGCAGTACCGGCCCTGGGGACGTCAGCCATGGCGGTAACGCTGTCCCCGATGTGGACTTCCTTGGGAAGACAAACATTTTCTCGTGAGGGGTGGCATTGGTGGCAGTGCAGAGCAGCGACCGAATCGAGTGGAGCACATCGGGGAGCACCTCCTGCCAGCGGGAGGTCGGAAGGCCCCTAGACTTTAAGGCTAGTAGGGCGGCCTTCCAAACTGTTGCATTCTCTCTTTCCACCTGTCCGTTCCCCCGGGGGTTGTAACTGGTGGTCCTGCTTGTGGCTATACCCCTAGCGAGCAGGTACTGGTGGAATTCGTCGCTCATAAACGATGAGCCCCGGTCGCTATGGATATAGCTGGGGAAACCGAACAGGGTGAAGAGGCTGTTCAGACATTTAATGACCGTGGCACTGGTCATGTCCGGGCAGGGGATAGCGAACGGGAAACGGGAGTACTCGTCAATGATGTTGAGGAAGTACACATTGCGGTCGGAGGAGGGGAGAGGCCCTTTAAAATCGACGCTCAAGCGTTCGAAAGGGCGAGTGGCTTTTATCAGGTGGGCTCTGTCTGGTCTATAAAAGTGCGGTTTGCACTCACCGCAGACTTGGCAGTTCTTGGTCATGGTCCTGACCTCCTCAATGGAGTAAGGCAGGTTGCGGGCCTTGATGAAGTGGAAGAACCTGGTGACCCCCGGGTGGCAGAGGTCATTGTGGAGGGCCCTCAGCCTATCGATCTGCGCGCTGGCACAGGTGCCACGCGATAGGGCATCTGGGGGTTCATTGAGCTTCCCAGGCCGGTACAAGATCTCGTAATTGTAGGTGGAAAGTTCGATTCTCCACCTCAAGATCTTGTCATTTTTGATTTTGCCCCTCTGCTTGTTGTTGAACATAAAAGCAATTGAACGCTGGTCAGTGAGCAGGGTAAATCGTTTTCCGGCCAGGTAGTGCCTCCAATGATGCACAGCCTCCACAATAGCCTGGGCCTCCTTCTCGACCGCGGAGTGTCTGGTCTCCGGGCCCTGGAGGGTTCGTGAGAAGAATGCCACAGGTCTCCCCGCCTGATTAAGGGTGGCGGCCAGAGCGAAGTCGGACGCATCGCTTTCCACCTGGAAGGGGATGGATTCGTCCACTGCGTGCATGGTGGCTTTGGCAATGTCCTCCTTGATACGGTGGAAGGCCGAGCGGGCCTCTGCCATCAGGGGAAAAGAGGTGGATTTGATCAGTGGATGGGCTTTGTCTGCATAGTAGGGGACCCACTGGGCGTAGTAGGAAAAAAACCCTAGGCACCTCTTCAGAGCTTTTAGGCAGTGGGGCAGTGGGAGTTCCATAAGGGGACGCATCCGGTCCGGGTCGGGACCGATGACCTCGTGTTCCACAACACAGCCAAGGATGGCGAGGCGGTCTGTGCAGAATATGCACTTCTCCTTGTTATATGTCAGGTTCAGGAGCTGGGCGGTGCGGAGGAATTTCTCGAGGTTTGCGTCATGGTCCTGCAAGTCATGGCCGCAGATGGTCACATTGTCTAGGTAAGGGAAAGTGGCCTGCAGCGCGTTTTGATTGACCATCCGGTCCATCTCCCTTTGGAAGACGGCGACCCCGTTGGTAACGCCAAAGGGAACCCTAAGGAAGTGATAGAGGCGGCCGTTTGCCTCAAAGGCAGTATACTGGCGGTCTTCGGGGCGGATGGGGAGCTGGTGGTACGCTGATTTCAGGTCAATGGTCGAAAAGACGCGGTACTGCGTGATCTGGTTGACCATGTCAGCTATGCGGGGGAGTGGGTAGACGTCCAGCAGGGTGTAGCGGTTTATTGTTTGGCTGTAGTCGATGACCAGGCGTTGTTTCTCGCCGGTCTTAATGACCACAACCTGGGCTCGCCAGGGGCTGGAGCTGCCCTCAATAATCCCCTCCTTCAGGAGCCACTCCACTTCGGTTTTGATGAAAACCCTGTCCCTGGCACTGTATCGCCTGCTCTTTGTGGCGATGGGCTTACAGTCGGGGGTGAGGTTAGCAAACAGTGCGGGGGGTGGGACTCTGAGTGTGGAGAGGTTGCATCTGGTGCGCGGCGGGCAATTTGGAGGCTGCTGGCTGCGGACTGTGAGTGGGGGGAGGGGGCCACCGTACGCCATCGTAACGCTTTTGAGGTGGCACTGGAAATCCAACCCCAGTAGAACGGCAGCGCAAAGTTTGGGCAGGACCAGCAGTTTAAAATTATTGAACACAGTCCCGTCTACTACTAGTGTCACCACGCAGTAGCCGCCAATGTCCGCTGACTGGGACTCGGCGGCCATAGAAATCCGCTGGTGCTCAGGCAGGACTGGGAGAGAGCAACGCCGCACCGTGTCGGGGTGGATGAAGCTCTCTGTGCTCCCGGAGTCAAAAAGGCAGTTTATTGCATGGCCGTTTACCTTAACGTCCATTTTGGACCGAGCTAGTTGGTGCGGTCTCGTTTGGTCCAGCGTAACAGAGGCCAGCATAGGGGTCGGTGTGTCGCTGCGGGTATCAGATGGGGGGTGGGGATTGGCGGCTTGCTGCGCCCCGGCTGGTGTCCAAGATGGCGGCGTCCATGATTCCCATGTGGTTGGAGTCGTCCAAGATGGCTGCTGCTGCGGTGGTTCGCACATGGCTGGGGAGGCCCAAGATGGCGGCCCGCACGGCCCACACGCGGCGCTGTTGGGGGCCCAAGATGGCGGCTCGCACGGCCCACACGCGGCGCTGCTGGCGTTCGGGGTGGCTTTGGCCTTGCAGACGCTAGCGTAGTGTCCCTTTTTCCCGCAGCCCGAGCAGGTCGCATTCTTCGCCGGGCAGCGCGCTCTGGGGTGTTTGGCCTGGCCACAGAAGTAGCATTTCTGGCCTTGGGATACTGCTGTCTGGCTTTGGGACACTGCTGCGGTGGTTGGGCCGTTGTTGGGCTGTGGCTGGGGTGGCACGGTGCTATGGGGCTGTCCTACCGTGTCCCAGGTTGTCGTTCCCCGTGGCGTCCACGGTGCAGAGGAGTAGGCATCCATGCCCCGGTAGGCTGCGTCCAGCGTTAGTGCGATTTCGGAGGCTTTGTCGAGGGTGAGGTCACTCTGCTCCAGCAGTCGCTGTCGGGTGTAGTTGGTCCTGTGGCCCGCTACGAAGGCATCCCAGATCAGTTCCTCCGTGTACTTAGTGGGCGTTACCGCCTTACACCCACAGGCCCGGCCAAGCACGGACAGTGCTTGGAGGTATTCCTCAGTCGATTCCCCAGGTTGTTGCTTGCGACTCCCCAGGAGGTGCCTGGCGTAAACTTCGTTCACAGGGCGCGTGTACTGGGTCTTGAGGAGCTGGAGGGCGGCTGTGTACGAGGTCGCGTCCCGGATGATTGAGTACACTCGGTGGTTCACCTTGGAGATCAGGACAGACAGTTTGTCCGCATCCGTTGCGACCGCAGTGGAGGCAGTCAGGAATGCCTCGAAGCACATGAGCCAGTGAGCAAACTTGGTGGAAGCGTCCGCTTCCCGACTGTCCAGGTCCAGGCATGCTGGTGTGAGGATCTTCTCCATTATAAAAAATTTAGTTAAGAAAATTGATGCGCCATCAATTACTCAAAAGACTGAGGTTAAGCGGGTAACAACCAGCCTTTTATTAACTAAAGAATGAAGGTCTAGTCTCGAGTGGTCGACCCGTCCAGAATACTAAGGGACTGGGAGGTAGTCACTTATATACCTGGAATAGTGGGAGGAGTCAGCCGAGGCATGTCCAGACCTGTACCTAGTGGAATACACATACATGTACAGACAGGTATAACAGTGGTTTACCACACCCTACAGGAGCACTTAAACCCAACACCGCTGCTGATAGCGTAACGATTCAAATTCTTCAAGAGGAATCAACACAAGAATGAAAGTAACGCTGATTACCTCACCGAATTAAGAAAGCTATCAAAGCACTGCCAATTCGGGGCAGGACTAACAGATTATCTTCGAGACAAATTCGTCTGCGGTCTCCTAAGTGAAATAACACAGAAAAGGCTGCTTTCTGAAAAAGATTTAACACTGGACAAGGCTTTCAGTATGGCTGTATCATACGAAGCAGCCGCAAGAGGAGCTGCAGAGATACAACAAAAGACACAGGACTTCGGCACCCATGAAATGACACAGGGTTTCGAGAGATGTTATCGCTGCGGCAGATCCACCCATGACCAGAGGGACTGCTGGTTCAAGGACAAAGCATGCAGGCAATGCGGAAAGATTGGACACATTGCACGGGTATGCCGATCTGGACAAAAAAATCCACGGACAGGAAAAAAAAGATCAATAAAGAAAAGTACAGAAAGGTACAAATGATGACAGACAGTAGCTCCGAAGACCAGAAGAGCGATAGCGACTCTGAAAACAAGAGACTAAGCTGTCTCAAATTACATAATGTAATTGCCAAAGAAGATTGCCAGACCATTTGGGTTACCCTCACGATAGCAGGGTCCCCAGTTAAAATGGAGCTAGATACAGGATCAGCTCTGACCGTCATAAATCGATGGGATTACGAGCGGCTATTTCCGCATATACATTTAAAAGACACATCCATTATCTTGAAAACATATACGGGGCAGAAAGTATACCCCAAAGGAAAAATAAGGGTGCCTGTTGTATACAACGGCGAGGAAATACAAAAGTTGTATTTATACGTTCTACAAGATGGTGGTCCACCGCTGTTGGGACGTGAATGGATCAGGAAAATACGTTTAGACTGGTACTCCATTCAGGCACTGACGGTGACCAGTAAGGAAAAAAACGATGATGACGTCATACCTGAACGATTAAAAGACATCTTGGCCAACGCCAAAGAAGTGTTTCAAGAGAAACTAGGAACCTTGAAAGGCATCACCGCCTCAATAAAAGTGGAAGATGCAGCAAATACTAAGTTTTTTAAGGCAAGACCGGTGCCATGCGCAATTCGTCCAGCAGTCGAGGCAGAGCTGGAGAATTTGGAAAAGGCAGGCGTATTATCCAAAATAGATTGGAGCGAGTGGGCAGCACCCATCGTCCTAGTCATGAAGAAAGCATTGAATAATGATAAATCTGAAGAACAGAGAAAAATTCGCATCTGTGGAGACTTCAAGGTGACTGTAAACCCGGTCCTTCACACGGTACAGTATCCTCTTCCGAGGATAGAAGATATTTTCGCCTCACTATCCGGAGGGAAACGTTTCACCAAAATTGACTTGGCACAGGCATATCTACAGATGGAGGTTGAAGAGGCCTCTAAAAAGTATCTCACGATAAATACACACAACGGTCTGTACCAGTACAATCGACTGGTTTTCGGAGTAGCATCCGCTCCAGCTATCTGGCAAAGAGCTATGGAGCAAGTCCTCCAAGGGATTCCGGGGACTCAATGCTACCTAGACGACATCCTTGTAACAGGAGAAAACGACAACGAGCACCTTGCCAATTTGGAGCAGGTGCTCACTAGGCTGAGAGAACGGGGCCTACGAGCAAATCGCCCCAAGTGCGAATTTTTCCAGAATCAAATATCATATTGTGGCCACATAATTAATAAGGAAGGGTTGCATAAGTTACCTGAAAAAATTGAAGCTGTCATAAAAGCCCCAGCACCTGAAAATGTTTCACAATTAAGGTCGTTCCTGGGATTAATAAATTACTATCATAAATTTTTACCGAACTTATCAACTCTTCTGCACCCTCTTAATGAACTGCTACAAACAGGAGTAATTTGGAAATGGAGCGAAGACTGTAAACGTGCCTTCCATAAATGCAAAGACTTAATCACGTCCAAAGAAGTTTTGGCTCATTACAACCCATCACTGCCAATCAGACTGGCGTGCGATGCATCCCCTTACGGCGTAGGAGCAGTATTATCGCATAAATTCCCTGATGGCTCAGAACGGCCGATAGCTTTTGCGTCATGCTCATTGAACTCAGCTGAGCGTAACTATGCCCAAATCGACAGGGAAGCACTCAGCCTGGTATGGAGAGTGAAGAAATTCAACCATTACCTACACGGACAAAAATTTACCTTGTTGACTGACCATCAACCCCTCATCTCCATATTCAACCCTAAAAAGGGTGTTCCCATTATGACAGCGCAAAGGCTACAGAGGTGGTCCCTTTTTCTAGGGGCACACCAATACAACATAGAATACAAAGGATCAAAACAGCATGGGAATGCTGACGGATTATCGCGCCTACCGTTGCCAACGGTAGAAGAAGCACCTACCGTAGACCCAGTGGAGATTTTCCACTCTACCATAGTCGAATGTCTACCAGTAACAAATTCTGCCATTGAAAGGGAAACTAGAAATGACTCGACTCTCTCACGAGTCTATGATTTAACAGTGAAGGGATGGCCAGCACATGGCGAACCACTGTTGCCAGCATTCCCGCAAAGAAGAGAACAGCTGTCAGTGTGCCGAGGAACCTTGATGTGTGGATCCAGAGTGGTGATTCCGCCCAAACTCCAGGATAAAGTTCTAAAGGAGCTTCACGAGGGGCATCTGGGTGGAGTGAAAATGAAGAACCTAGCCAGGGCGTTTGTATGGTGGCCAGGTATCGATGGAGACATCGAAGAAATGACCAAGAGCTGCCTAGGATGCCAGAAGGTCCAAAATGCTCCACCACAAGCCCCTCTACATCCATGGGAGTGGCCCTCATCTCCCTGGCAAAGGGTACACATCGACTTTGCTGGTCCATTTATGGACTCAATGTTCTTAATCGCGGTTGATGCACACTCCAAGTGGCCGGAGGTAATAAAGATGTCCTCCACCACCACGGAAAAAACCATCACAGTATTAAGGACCATATTTGCCAGGAATGGGCTGCCTGAACAGATCTGTTCTGATATTGGACCGCAATTTGTGTCCGAAGAATTCAGGAAGTTCTTAAAAAACAATGGGGTTAAGCACTACACATCCGCCCCATACCATCCCGCCACCAATGGATTGGCTGAAAGGTTTGTCCAGACCTTCAAGAAGGCCATAAAGGCCATGGGTAATGAAGACATAAAACTTCAGCACAAGGTGGATAACTTCTTGTTCGCATACAGGAATGCAACACATATGGTTACAAACCAAACTCCCGCCATGATGTTCTTCAATAGAAGCCTAAGATGCCGGCTGGATTTGATGAAGCCAAACACAGAAGGGACGTGGAGAACCGGCAATTTCAAGGCATGAATGAAAGGCCAACTAGAACCTTCCAGATAGGTCAACAAGTTTTGGCCCGGGACTACCGTACCGAGAAATGGCAGCCTGGAACTATCTGCACATGACTAGGACCGCTGATGTATACCGTGGACATTGGAGAAAGCATAATAAGGTGCCATGCTGACCAAATCATAGAGTCATCCAAAAAGGGACAACCTACACCACAACTCTGTATGCCTAATGATGAAGTAGAGATACCCATATCTACCTCCGATCCGGTGATACTGGAACCCGATGAACCCAACACTGGCATTCAAGCCGAATCAGCCTTGCCAAAAGAACCTACTACACCACCAGAAATTACTACACCACCGAGGCGTTATCCGGACCGAGTCAGGAAGCCTCCAGAGAGACTGACTTATAATTAATTAACTGCAGCAATGTGTAGATTATTTTTCTTGTAACATGTAATTAATGATTACTTAAAATATTATGTACTGGTTGGCTAAAAGGGGAGGAATTGTAGTGTATGTGCCTTTAAGAGCCCCATGTGTACTGTAATGCCGGTAATGGTCACTCGGGCTATATAAGCCTGTGTATTGTGTTGTATCAGTTAGTTCCCCTCCAGACTTTGTTCAGTAACCACCTGTGAAACCAACTCCTGCCTTCAGTGTCTCTATTAACACACGGACACAACACACCCCTTCCAGGTGAAACAGCAATTTTCTTGTACTTTTTTCAACATAGTCTCCTCTACATTGGGGAGACCAAATGCAGATTGGGTGACCTTTTTGCAGAACACCTCCGGTCAGTCTGTAAGTATGACCCTAGCTTCCGGTCGCCTGTCACTTTAATTCTCCACACCACTCCCACTCAGACCTCTCTGTCCTTGGTCTTCTACACTGTTCCAATGAAGCTCAACGTAAGCTCAAGGAACAGCACCTCATCTTTCTATTAGGCACTTCACAAGCTTCTGGACTCAACACGAAGTTCAACAATTTCAGACCACAGACACCGCTCCCATTTTTTCAGACAGCAGCTGTTGCTGATGATTCTGATATTGTCATTTTCAGCTCCTCTGGACCCATCTTTTGTTTCTTTACTTGTCCCATTGCAATCTCCTTTTGCTTTGCACCATCATCCCTTTTGTCATTTAATCACTCCTGCCTTCCACCCAATCACAGACCTTCTGTTTTCTTCATTCCTCCCCTCCCCCTTTCCCTGCCTCTGTACTTGCTTAAAACCTGTTACATCTCTAACTTTTTCCAGTTCTGATGAAAGGTCAACCACCTGAAACGTTGGGAGCGATTTTGCCAGCCCTGGGGAGGCGGGTGTGGAGGCGAGACTGCCGGGAAAATGGCAGAAACTGGGGGCGGGTACCCATCCTGCCTCCAACCCACCTCCGTGCCATCTTCCCAGGAGGTGGGTACTCGACCCGCGCAGGGTCCCGTCTCCTGGAGACGGGAAGGGGATTACAGCCACTTAACCGCCTGTTAACAGGTAGTTAACAGGCAGTTAAGAGGATTATCCCCATTTTTCCCACACAAGTGTGGGCTTCCCGAAGGCTGCGAACCCTGCCACGGTCAGCGAGGTGAGCAGTGGGTCTGCGAGGGTCGGAGGGGTCCAAAAGTGTGCTGTGGAGGTGAGTGATGGGTGCAAGTGTGGAGAGGTAAGTATGTGAGGTGAGTGAAAAGTGTTAGAAAAAGTTTACTTACCTTTGTTTCTTCCTGCAGGCTTCAATCGTTGGGGATACGGAGGCTCCGGCATCTCAATGGCAGAGATGACAGAATGGCTGCTGCATTCTCCGATGTAACAGCCATCTGCTTTCTGCTCAGAAAATAGGTTTGGTGAGCCTTGAGTACAAGAGCTCACCAAACAACCGAGAATGTCAGTGTTTGACAGCTTCTCAAAGCTGTCAAATGATGACATTCCCCTTAATTGGCCTGCTAAACCCGCTGGGCGGGCTTAACAAGGTAAATCAAGGGAAAATAGCGTGGGTTGGTCACAAGTCGGTGGAGGCGGACTAAAACCCAACAAGCAGCAGTCCCGCCTCCAACGCGCCCCCATTGGCAAAATCACCCTGTTAACTCTGTTTCTCTCTCCACAGATGCTGCCTGACCTGCTGAGTATTTCCAGCATTTCTATTTATATTTCAGATTTCCAGCATCCACAGTATTTTGCTTAAGTACTTTTGAAGTATTGTCATTGTTGTAATGTAAGGAAGCATGACAGCCAATCTGCATACAGCAAGGTCCCACAAACAGCAATGATAATCTGATAAAATGATAAACTGTTTTAGTGATGTTGGTTGAGGATAGATATTAGCCAGGACTCCGAGAGAACGCCCCTGCTTTTCTTTGAATATTGTCATGGGATCTTCTACATCCACCTGAGAGGGCAGATGGGGCCTCAGCTTAATGTCTCATCCAAAAGACGGCACTTCCAACAGTGCAGCACTCCCTCAGTACTGCACTGAAGTTTAAGCCTAGATTATGTGCTTAAGTCTCTGGAATGGGACTTGAACCTACAAACTTCTAATTCAGAGATGAGAGTGCTACAGACCTTAGGGTGATACCTAGTCTTTAGGCTTAGAGTGCTGGGGCAATTGGACAAGGGCATGATGATGTAATTGAATTCTTATTTTCCAAAATCTTTGATTTTATATTATTTTTATAGTTAAATAGTAAAAATATAGCAATTTGGGAAGCTGAGAAGTAAGAGTTGATTTAAACATAAGGGTTTTCATTGCAGCGCAGGCTGAGGAGCTGAGGAAATGCAAAACATTGGTGCTGCAGTGGCACTGCTGGAGGGAGGGTGTAATTACAGCATGACAAGTTTACATCGGCATTTTTCATTATAAATATAAAGATTAGGGGGGTTATTTTGACTTTGTGTGATAGTGTAAAATGGGTTATAGCGAATTGGCAGAATGTTTTAGATAGCTCATGCTTTTCATTTCCAAAATGAAAATAAAAATCGGGAGAGATGTACGGGCTGCCAATTTACTATCGCCCGTTTTACACAATCGCACAAAGTCAAAATTACCCCCAGGAATTCTTAATGGAAAAAGACGACAAAAAGTGTGATAAAATATGATGACAGGAAGGTTTTGTAGATGTATACACACACATGTTTATATGTATATATACACATATATACACATTATCATCACACATGAACACACACACACACAAATGGCTACACATAGAGTTAAATGATAAATGGCCTTGGCTTGCTTTAGGTGGAGCTGGGAGGCAATGAGCCTCCTCTCCAATGCCCAGAGTCTAAGGGCTGAGATTCACAACATCTGGTTATGTAAACATCCCTCTGCTGTAACCCTGTACCTGTGGGACCAGCAATATTTTATACCCCAGCCACAAAATAAAACCAAATCAGAACTTTCCATTTCAATTTTTGACAATGTGCATCTGTTTCAGACTCCTGTTCCCTGGTACTCTGCAAACAGTCAGCTGTTTTGCAGTGTCAGTGTTGAAAGAAAAACACATTCAACACATCCAAAACGGCACTTTTTCAGTTCTGAGTTTGTTACCAGGACTAAAGCTTCTGCTCGTCATATTACTATCTCATAAAGGTCTTGTTTCTTCCGGGTTCTGCTGCCATTTCACAACAATTATAGAGAGCCCTGCTCTAAAGTCACCAGGAGCCATCTATAATGCTGCATCGCAGCTTCGAATAATAATCCAGAGTTGTGAATTAAAAAGAAAATGCAAGCCCTGAATGCAACAGTCAGAAAAATGGCGAATTGTAGAGTGGAAGAAACTCAACCTTATGGGAAAGTAACGAAACCTTATGAGAAAGTAACATGCTGAGCACTTGAGTCATTAAATATCTCCTGTCCATATTTGTTTCAATGGCCATTAAAGGCAAGGTAGAAATCTGTCACATTTCATGCTGATCAGTCTAACATAATCTGAAACGGTTCAGCACGACTAAACCCATTCTGAAAATGGAGTTAAGAAGCTTTTTCAGTAGCTAATCTGTGTTTCATTAACCTAACTCTACTAATTTACCCCAGCAATGTCCATTGGCAATGCCCAAGGGGCCACTCCAATGCCGATTTAGACTAGCAGTCAAAAAAAGATACAGATGGGAGTTAAAGCTCTGTTTCTGGCAGATATGGTACACTTTTGTTGCACGGTCAAATGAATGTCACAAGTGCGACCTAAATAATGGAATGGGGAGGGGAGACAATGTGTCTGTGTCAGGGTGTTGATTTACCTCTCCAACTAGTCATTTAAAAAGAAGGTCTTATCTGCCACTGCTGAAACTATTTTTGGATGTGACTATCCATGCCCCAGGCCTTGCCTACTTGCACAACAATGGCTATTTATTTCCTCCAAAGAGCTCAGACTCTCACTCACCTTGCCCTCTCCTACATTTATTCAATTCAATTTTATTTGCCATATGTAACCAGTACAAGTACAATTACAATGGAAAGCTTACTCCCCGTAGGGACACGTCAGCTATTCATACAGCGCCGTGTTCAGAAAGTCAATACAATGGCTTCCAGTGGCAGTGGGAGCACAATGTCCCTCAGCCGCTCCGTCCTCCTCATCACCGCGGCCTCCTCCTCACTGTTGCTGGCTCCAAGTGGTGGCCTGCTTCTCCCGCTCACGATCCGACCTCTGGTCGCCATGCCCGGCTCCCCTCCTCCCAGTCAGACTACAAGCTTCCCGCCATGGAGCTGCCGGCCGACGTGCTGCAGCGGGTCATCGTGGCTGCTGCTGCTGCTCGTTGCGCTGCGCTGCCTCCGCCCAACTCATCGTCGGGATGTGAATGCTCCGGTCACCGCGGCCTCCTCCTCACCGTCACCGGCTCCACGGTCCGACGGCCCGGGGCCTGCTTCTCCCTCTCATGGTCCGGCCTCTGGCCGCCATGCTCGGCTCCCCTCCTCCCAGTCGGAATGCCTTCCCGCCGAGGAGCTGCCGGCCGACGTGCTCCAGCGGGTCGTCGTGGCTGCTGCTGCTGCTTGCCGCGCTGCGCTGCCTCTGCCTGACTCGCCGAACACTTCGCTCCGGTTGCGGGAGCGAGCGGCGAGAGCTGGCCGCCCGAAGCAGGGAGAGCACGCTCAGCACCGGACCGTCTCGGCCGCCAGCTTGGCGCAAAGTGTTTATGTTTCTGTAACTATTTTTCCCTCTTCTGTTTTCAGTCTGTGTGTCTATTTTAACTCTCCTTCCTTCTCATTGTTCCTCATTCTACTCAATTTTGTTCAAATTGCCTGATGCGAGTATTGGAATCTGTCATCACAGAGTGAGCCCCAACACCTCCAGAACCACACAACCAAAACCAACCACTAACCATCCTCCTTCTACCCAGTATAGACTGCCATAGAAGTTAAATATCTCTTACCGGAAAGGAAATAGTTAAAATCAGCAGACTCTGTGATATAAGGAAGATGGGAAATCAAATCTATGAATTTAACATAACTAATTGGTTTTGGTTGTGGGGTTCCTGCAGTCTGGAGGTGTTGCAGGATCACTCCGTGTTTACAGAGTCCAGTACTCCCATCAGGCAGTTTCAACAAAATTGAGTAGAATGAGGAATTATGAGAAGGGAGAATATGGTCAAACAGTCAGGAGCCATTGCAATCAGAACCTTTTCTTTCTTTTCATACTTCAGTGTTGATCCTCTTCTCAGTTTTAGTCATATATATTGTTCCTTTATTCCAGTTAAAAAAGAAAGATTTGCATTTATATCACACCTTTCGCAACCTCAGGACATCTCAAAGTGCTTTACGGACAATGAGGTGTTTTTGAAGTGTAGTCACTGATGTACTCCTGGTATTGAGTCCTGAACAGACAGGAACAAAAGGGTAGATCTGTCCCCAGGATATCCCAAATTGCTTTATAACCAATGGATTCATTTTGAAGCTTAATCCCTGTTATGTAGGCTAACAGAGCAGCCAGTTTCACATAACACAGTACCTCAAACAGCAACTGTGAATGATGTGGTCTTTTTTTAAAAAATGGTGTTGATTGAGGGATGGATGCTGGCCAGGATTATGGGAGAACTCCCTGCTCCAGTTCGAATAGTGCCAAGGGATCTTTACATCCACCGAAGCAGGCAGATAGGACCTTGGTTTAAAACATCACATCAGAATGATGGCACTTCAGACAGTGCAGCTCTCCCCTCAGTACTAAAGTGTCAGTCCAATTATGTGCTCAAATCTTGAAATGGGGCTTGAACCTACAACCTTTTGACTTCAGAAATTACTCATAGGGTTTGATGAGCATTCTGCCATTCATCAATCAGTGTTAACTTGTAAAATACGAACACAGCATTTTCGTTCATTTAAAATAAACTTGCCAATTTTTTCACCTCCCCAAGAGTTGCAACTCACCCATTAATCCAACTATTTATGCCTCAATCAGGAATGCCAGCAGTTAGTGTAAAGTCCGCGCCTCAATAATACACGGACTTCGGGAGAACAGTTTAACAGGTACTTTACTGAACAGGAGGCAGCGTCAGACTGAAAATACAGAAGCCTGCTAGGGCCTTTTATACAGGGGTGGTCACTGCCGGTACTGCAGTCTAAGACCAGTTATTCCCTTAAAGGTACATACACAACAATTCCTCCCCTTTTAGATAAACAGTACATAACATTCATTTAACAACTAAATAATAACTAATTACAATTACAATTTTCTCGGTACTATATACATCAACTGAAATAGCCATTTATAAGTTCAGTCTTTGAGGAGGCTTCCTGATCCTGACTGGATAGCGCCTTTCTTGAGTATCCTGTTCTGGCGGTGGAGTCAATTCTGGCTCATTGTCATTGGTTGGTTCGTCAGCTTCCAATACCCCTGCTTCTGAGGTAGACGCAATCTGTACTTCGGGCTCATTACCAGGTGCACATGCTTGTGGTATAGGTTTGGCTTGTTCCTGTGGCTCTAGAATCTGGTCAGCATGGCGTCTCACGATGCTCTCTCCAATGTCCACTGTGTACATTAGTGGTCCCTGCTGTGTGCATATCGTCCCTGGCTGCCATTTTTCTGTTCGGTAGTCGCGGGCCAAGACTGGTTGCCTTAACTTGAAGCTCCTGGTTGGCTTCTCATTTATGTGCTGGAACTGCTTATCCTCAACATCTCGTCTTATGTTTGGTTTGAGCAAGTCCAAGCGACATCTTAGTCTCCGGTTGAAAAACAGTACGGCTGGAGTTTGGTTGGTTACTGCATGTGTCGCATTCCGGTAAGCAAACAAGAAGTTATCCACCTTGTGTTGCAGTGGTATGTCGTCATTATACATTGCCTTTATGGCCTTTTTAAAGGTCTAAACAAACCTCTCAGCCAATCCATTTGTGGCTGGATGATATGGGGCAGATGTGTAATGTTTCACCCCATTATTCTTCAGGAACCTCCGGAAATCCTCAGACACAAACTGTGGGCCATTGTCGGAACAGATCTGTTCTGGCAACCCATTCCTGGCGAAGATGGTCCTTAGGACTGCAATAGTTTTCTCCATGGTGGTGGAGGACATTTTAATGACCTCTGGCCATTTTGAATGGGCGTCCACAGCGATTAGAAACATTGAGTCCATAAATGGACCAGCGAAATCAGTGTGTACCCGTTGCCATGGAGATGAGGGCCACTCCCATGGATGTAGCGGGGCCTGTGGTGGAGCGTTTTGGACCTTCTGGCATCCTGTGCATCTCTTGGTCATATCCTCGATTTCTTTATCGATTCCCAGCCACCACACAAACGCCCTGGCTAGGCTCTTCATTTTTACCCCTCCCAGATGACCCTCGTGAAGCTCATTGAGCACTCTATCTCTCAACTTGGTTGGAATTACCACTCGGGATCCACACATCAAGGTTCCCTGGCACACTGACAGCTGTTCTCTCCTTGGCGAGAATGCTGGCAACAGTGAGTCGCCATATGCTGGCCATCCCTTCACCGTCAAATCATAGACCCGAGAGAGTGTCGGGTCATTTCGGGTTTCCATCTCAATACTTGCGTTTGTAACAGGCAAACATTCGACTATGGTTGCATGGAATATCTCCACAGGGTCCACTGCAGGTGCTTCTTCCACCGTAGGCAACGGTAGATGCGACAGCCCATCAGCGTATCCATGTTGTTTCGTACCTTTGTCCTCTATGTCATACTGATGTGCCCCTAGAAAAAGTGACCATCTTTGCAGCCGTTGCACCGTCATCACCGGAACACCCTTCTTTGGGTTAAAAATTGAGACCAGGGGTTGATGATCAGTCAGTAGGGTGAATTTCTGCCCGTGCAGATAGTGATTGAACTTCTTCACCCCCCACACCAGGCTGAGGGCCTCCCTGTCAATCTGGGCGTAGTTACGCTCAGCTGAGGTTAGCGAGCGCGATGCAAAGGCTATTGGCCTCTCTGAACCATCACGGAATTTGTGTGACAGCACCGCTCCAATGCCGTAAGGTGACGCATCACATGCCAACCGAATCGGTAGTGTTGGGTTGTAGTGGGCCAATACTTCTTTTGAAGTGATTAGGCATTTACATTCCTGAAAGGCACGCTTACACTCATCACTCCATTTCCATGTTACACCAGTTTGAAGCAGGGCGTTCAGTGGGTGCAGAATTGTAGATAAATTCAGCAAGAACTTATGGTAGTAGTTCACCAACCCGAGGAACAAACTCAGTTGCGACACATTTTCCAGTGCTGGAACCTTGACTACAGCCTCAATCTTGTCCGGCGACTTATGCAACCCTTCCTCATCAATCATGTGGCCACAATACGAGATTTGTCTCCTGAAGAACTCGCATTTGGGACGGTTGGCTCGTAGCCCATATTCCTGCAATCTCGTGAGCACCTGTTCCAGGTTGGCAAGGTGTTCATTGTCATTTTCGCCCGTAACCAGGATGTCGTCCAAATAACACTGGGTCCCCAGGATCCCTTGCAGGACTTGTTCCATTGCCCTCTGCCAAATAGCCGGGGCCGATGCTACCCCGAACACCAGTCGATTGTACTGGTAAAGGCCTTTGTGAGTGTTTATCGTGAGGTATTTCCTAGATGCTTCTTCCACCTCCATTTGTAGATACGCTTGAGCCAGATCAATCTTTGTAAAACGTTTCCCTCCAGATAGTGAGGTGAAAATATCTTCTATCCGCGGAAGTGGATACTGTACTGTGTGCAGGACTGGGTTCATAGTCACCTTGAAGTCCCCACAGATGCGAACCTTCCTTGGCTCCCCAGGCGTGCTGCTCAATGCTTTCTTCATTACAGGGACGATGGGTGTGGCCAACTCGCTCCAGTCCACCTTAGACAGCACCCCGAACGCTCCAGACTCTCCAGTTCAGCTTCTACGGCTGGGCGGATCGCGTATGGCACCGGTCTGGCCTTAAAAAATTTTGGGGTTGCGTTATCCTCAATCTTTATGGTTGCCTTTACTCCTTTTAGAGTCCCAAGTCCTTGTTGGAACACCTCTTCCACGTCAGATAGAATTTGTGACAAACGTCCAGGTGCGACATCATCATCCTTTTTGTCAGTCACAGTTAGTGCCAGAATGGAATGCCAATCCAATTGTAGTTTTCGGATCCATTCACGTCCCAATAATGGTGGTCCTTCATCTCGTTGTATATACATGTATAGTTTCTGTGTTTCCTTTCCATTATATTCAACTGGCACCCTTATTTTTCCTCTGGGGTAGACCTTTTGCCCCGTGTATGTCTTCAATACAATGGACGTGTCCTTTAAGGGTATGTGTGAGAATAGCCGCTCATAGTCTCATCGATTCATGACAGTTAGGGCTGATCCTGTGTCCAATTCCATCTTTACTGGGGACCCTGCTATCATGAGGGTGACCCAAATGGTTCGGTGATCTTCCTTTGCAATCACGTTGTGTAATTTTAAACAACTTAGTCTCCTGCTCCCGGAGTCCTTATCACTCTCCTGATCTTCTGAACTACTGTCTGTCAGTTTCTTTACTTTCCTGTACTGTTCCTTAGTAGTTCTTGTCGTGTTGGTTTTCTTTCCCGACCTGCAGACTCTTGCTATATGTCCCATTTTTCCGCATTGCCTGCATATTTTGTCTTTAAGCCAGCAGTCCTTCTGCTCATGGGTTGTTCTGCCGCAGCGATAGCACTTTTTGGCTCCATACGCCATTTCGTTAGCGCTGTATTTTTGTGGTTTCGGTTGTATTTCCGCAGCTCCCCGTGCTGCTGCTTCGTAGGATACTGCCACGCTGAAAGCATGTTCTAGCGTCAGGTCCTTTTTTGAAAGTAGTCGTTTCTGGGTTCCTTCACTCTGGAGCCCGCAGACAAACTTATCCCGTGAGGTGTCTGCCAGTCCTGCTCCGAACTGGCAGTGCTTCGATAACTTGCGTAGTTCCGTAAGATAGTCAGCATTGCTCTCATCTTTGTGCTGGTTTCTTTTATGGAACTTGAATCTTTCTGCTATCAGCAGTGGTGTAGGGCTTAGGTGTTCCTGTAAGATATGAACAATCTCCTTAAAACATTTTCTCCATTGGTTTAGCTGGGGTAATTAAATTCTGCAATAGGCCGTACGTACTCGCAGCCATCAGATTTAATAATACCGACGCCCTCTTTCCATCAGCCACCTCATTTGCCTTGCAGTGCACTTCAATTCTTTCCACATACGTGGTCCAGTCTTCTACCTCGTTGTCGAAAGCAGTGATACTGCCACTTTTCGGCATCTTGGGTGATTTAAAATGGCACCTCCCGCGCTTTTGCTTCTTCCCCAATGGGATTAAATGGCGTCTCCCGCGTTTTTGCTTCTTCCCCTTGCTGCCACACTGCTCCTAGCATTCTATGGGGTAATGGCGGCGACCCGCAGCTTCGGCGCGTCTCGCTATCCTTCCCCCCCCCCGTTTAGTTTCTCTCCGCTGCCCTGTTCTTGAGCACCGACCGTGCCCTGTGCGCTCCACCCTCTCTCTCTCTTGCTTCCTTTTCCCGGCGACGCTGCGCGGCCCGTTTTGTAGAGCCGCTCGATCGAGCTTGAGCCCGCCGCATTCCGGAAGGGTCAGCGCGCTACCTGCTACCAGCACGATTTGCTGGAACCTCTTAATCGGGGAGCCAAGCACAGCTCTCCACAGTCTCTCCCGCAATTCTCCGAACACCGATGGATTCTTTGGGCGGTTGCCCTCGGTCGACGCCCGTTGCTCAGACTACGACCTTCCAGGACCCTCCTCTCAGGCGAGATCCCCGTGAGATGATGCCACACTGCAGGTGAGTTCGAACTTACCCGTCGCCATTGTAAAGTCCGCGCCTCAATAATACACGGACTTCGGGAGAACAGTTTAACAGGTACTTTACTGAACAGGAGGCAGCGTCAGACTGAAAATACAGAAGCCTGCTAGGGCCTTTTATACAGGGGTGGTCACTGCCGGTACTGCAGTCTAAGACCAGTTATTCCCTTAAAGGTACATACACAACAGTTAGAGGGCATCATAACTGAGTCTGATTCTGCCCTCACCCCACACCCTGTCAGGTTCCAGCAGGGGGTACTGGATAGTTAATCTGCAACTTTATCAAATGCCTTCTGGAAGTTCCTATAAAGTCCCTCATAAGGGATTGTTATCTAAGGTAGAAGCCCACGGAATTGAGGGCAAATTATGGACCTGGTTAGGAAATTGGCTGAGCAGCAGGAGTCAGGCAATATGGATAATTGATAGATACTCAAATTGGCAGGTTGTGACTAGTGGTGTCTGTAGGGTGTTTTTGTGTGCCCCGTGTTTCTATGACTCTTCCTTGAGTCGACCCGTGCATTAAAAACTCACCGGTTTGGGTTGTTTCCCTTGGACAGCAGGAGCTTTTGCCAATGGACCCTGCCTAGCCCGTCGCTAAGCGGGTAATCCCACATAGAGAGAGAGACCAAGGCCAAACCTATGCCCGATGCGCAGCATCCCCAGCGGGATTACTGTGTAACCCAGCCGTGACCGGATGTCACCCGGTTGGTCTTCCAAATTATACTGCGAACCACAAGCCCCACAACCCCCAAGTTTGGACCCAAGCAGTTACTGTGGATAGATTATATTTGACTCAGACGAAATGAAATGGTTCAGGTGGGTCAAAGATCGATTTCTTTTCTTACACTCACAAAACGACAACCCCTACGCCTCGCGAGTAGGTGACCATGGACACTAGCTTATAACCTTAGACTAAAATACCCACCCTGTCGAATACGCTGAGCCAACCCCCTTCCCAGATTCTAAGCCTAGATAATGGAAAAACTCTTCTAACTAAACCCCTCTCCCGGTTAGGTCAGAACCCACACTTGGAAACCTCCTCACACACACTCTGTACTGGCCGCGCTAGACGTGCTCCTATCTAGCTATCCAGCAAGTTAAACACTCATTCAAAATAATTCTTCTTGAAGCCGTTTGCTGTTTTGAAGCTTTTACTTGAACGAATTTGTGAAACTGTAAACAAAGACAAAGTATGTTTTGTACATAAACTGAGTACTACACATTCGATATTACACAAGATATAAACATATTTACAACAGTAGAATAGACTAATTGTATAACTAACTAACATTTGAACTAACTTCTGTAACTATTAAATATTAACCTTTTATAAACATAGTATTATCAAAATATTACTCTGACAACGTTGCTATTATGCTAAGAACTAAAGATACTCACAGATATTGCGCTTGGCCTAACATATGAAGTCAGATTACACTGGATTGTCAATGGAACCTCTCATAGCAATTCTCCATTACTCAAGTCACGTTCTTCCTGGCAAAACTGCTTCCTGGGGTCAACAGGAAGAAAGGTAAGAAGGTCAAATGACCTCTCACAGGAAGAAAGGAACAAAGGTCAAATGACCTCACACAGGAAGAAAGGAACAAATGACCTTTCCAGCTTACAAACTGTTAACACAATAACCACCACCAGAGGGTGCTATTGCATGTAAAAATGTCCAGAATGTCACATAATGTCCATAGGTCCAGAACACTCCCCGTCTGGGGTCATTAACGACTCCACATAGTCCGAACTCTACTTGTCACTGGAGTCCTCTGGCGACAAAAGAAGAACCACCTCGCAGACAGTCCGTTGGTTTCGATGATCGGATGCAGCTTCCGTAGACTGCTGTGAGTGGGTAGGTTGCGTTCTGCTACGCACAGTTCCAATCTGGGTATGGTGAGGTCTGGCTGGGGCGCCAACTTGCCTCTATCAAAGACAAAGCATGGTGGCATAGTGGTTAGCACTGTTGCCTCACAGCGCCAGGGACCCGGGTTCGAATCCGGCCTCGGGCGACTGTCTGTGTGGAGTTTGCACATTCTCCCCGTGTTTGCGTGAGTTTCCTCCGGGTGCTCTGGTTTCCTCCCACAGTCCAAAGATGTGCGAGTTAGGTTGATTGGCTATGATAAATTGACCCTTAGTGTTAGGGGGATTAAATACGTGGGGTTACGGGGATCGGGTGGGATATGTGTCGGTGCAGGCTCGATGGGCCGAAATGGCCTCTATCTGCATTGTGGGGTTTCTGTGATTCTGTGATTCTGTGAAAGCCGATTTTGCTTTGTCCTTCTTGAGTGGTGACCTTCAGATAAGCCACACTTGCAATGGCCTTTAGCGGATGCGTCTGCAAAGACACAAAGCTCTTTGAATTGGGCATTTAAGGGAGAGAAAGATGAATAGCAGCGAGGTATTCGGATCTCCTGTAAGTCTTGGAGTGAGTCCCTCCATCTGTCCCACTCTGCTTCCATCTCTTCAGGGAGAGGTGAATCCCACTCTTCAGCGTGTGTGGAGAGTTCCCTGAGGAGCAGCCTGCCTTGTATGGTGACAGGGGCTAAGAAGCCGAGAGGGTCGTATAGGCTGTTGACTGTAGAGAGCACTCGTCTACGTGTGAAGGGTTTCTTAGCGTCTAGGACTTGGAACGTAAACGTGTCTGTTGCTATGTTCCACGACACCCCTAGGCTATGCTGTAGGGGGAGGTCATCAGTGAAGAGGTCTAGGTCTTTGACGTCCTTAGCACGATCTTCAGGGGGGAATGCCTCCCACGGTGGCATAGTGGTTAGCACTGTTGCCTCACAGCGCCAGGGACCCGGGTTCGAATCCGGCCTCGGGTGACTGTCTGTGTGGAGTTTGCACATTCTCCCTGTGTTTGCGTGGGTTTCCTCCGGGTGCTCCGGTTTCCTCCCACAGTCCAAAGATGTGCGGGTTAGGATGATTGGCTATGATAAATTGACCCTTAGTGTTAGGGGGATTAAATACGTGGGGTTACGGGGATAGGGTGGGATATATGTTGGTGTAGGGGTTATGGGGATTGGGTGGGATATGTGTCGGTGCAGGCTCGATGGGCCGAAATGGCCTCTATCTGTACTGTGGGGTTTCTGTGATTTCTGTGATTTCTGTGATCACTGCTGGTCTGTTAGAGGCTATCTTATGCAGCCTGAGGTTGGATAGTGCAAGTAGTTCCTGGGCTCGTCCGAGGGTACTGATGGCCTCAGCTTCGGTCGGGAATGGCTTCAGTGCGTCGTCGACGTAGAACTCTCGTTCGATGAGCCCTCTCACATCGCTGCCAAAGTCGTCGTCTTCTTCCTTGGCAGCCGTCCTTAGTCCGTATATGGCGACAGCAGGGGATGGGCTATTCCCAAAGACATGGACACGCATTCTGTAGTCCACAATGTCTCTATTAGGGTCATTGTCCCGATACCACAGGAAGCGGAGGAAGTCTCTGTGGTCTTCTCTCACCACAAAGCAATGAAACATGTGCTGGATATCGGCAGTGATGGCGACGGGCTCTTTCCTGAATCTCATGAGCACTCCCAAGAGGCTGTTGTTAAGATCAGGCCCTGTGAGGAGTACGTCGTTGAGAGAGACGCCCTGATATGCTGCACTGGAGTCAAACACCACGCGGATCTGTTCTGGCTTTTTGGGGTGATAGACTCCGAAGGAAGGGAGGTACCAACACTCTTGGCCTTCCTGGAGTGGAGGAGCTATCTCTGCATGATCGTTGACAAGCATTTTCTTGACAAATTCTAGGAAGTGTGCTTTCATCTCTGGCTTCTTCTCTAGTGTGCGATGGAGCGAGTTAAGATGATTATAGGCATAGCCCCTGTTGTTCGGCAGCCGTCGTCTGGGGTTCCGGAAGGGTAAGGGTGCAACCCAGCTGTTAGAGCTGTCACGAGAGACCTCATTGTCCATAATCTGGAGGAATCTCATGTCGTCGATCGATGGAGCAAGTTTGTGGTCGTTGGTGGTGCGACAGAAGACTGACTGACCCAGGTTCTCTCCAGTGAGCATCATCTGTGTGCTGTTTGTGGAGATCAGCGCTGGGGTTTTCTGAGGCTGAACCGTATGATTGAACTTCTCTGTCACTCGGATCTGACTACTGCATGGGGTAAGGTAGCTTGGACGACCATTCTCCAAGATGGAAGTCTTGAGTGTGCTCACCTGAGATGGCTTGTGAGCGCCCTTGAGGCACACATCTCCAACAACGACCCAGCCGAGGTCTAGCCTTTGGGCGAAAGGGGCGTCATGTGGACCGTTGATCTGTTCCCTTATCTTATGTACCCTCAGGATGTCTCTTCCCAACAACAGAAGTATGCTTGCATCTGGGTCAAGAGGTGGGATCTCGTCTGCAATGCGTCTCAGATGACGGTGATGACGAGCTGCATTCGGAGTGGGAATCTCAGAACGGTTGTCGGGGACTTGATTACATTCGATGAGTGTAGGAAGGGGGAGACTAATCTTCCCGTCGACTGACTCAACAACGTAACCGCAGGCCCTCCTGCCGGCTGTCTCTGAAAGTCCAGCACACGTCTTCAGCGTGTAAGGCAACGGACTTCCTTTGATCTTGAAGATGTTGAAGAACTCGGATCTTGCTAGAGAACGATTGCTTTGTTCATCTAGTATGGCATACATCTTTTCAGATTCCTGGCGACATCCTGCAGGGTACACATTAACGAGGCATATCTTGGAGCATGCTCTTGCGCTCACTCCTTCTCCACACACCTCGGTGCACCTGGATGTAATCGCCGTACCAGCAGCTCCCTCTCTCTCCCCACCGTGCTCTGATGCGGGAGGAGGCGTTTCTGACTTCCAAGGAGCTGGGCCTGGGTGTAGTGCTGAAACGTGCCGATCACTTTCACATTCAGTGCATTTTGCATCCACCTTGCAGTTCTTGGCGAGATGGCTCGTGGACGAGCAGCACCTGAAACATATAGAGTTCTCTTTAAGATATTGTTCCCGATCTTTCAGAGACATCTCCCTGAAGCCTCTGCACTTCTTTAAAGGATGGGGCTTGTTGTGGATAGGGCATTGTTTGCTCATATCCTCAGGTTTCTTCTGAATCTTTGTGTGCTCAGTTGAGGACACTTGCATTTTGTGGACAGATATTGGTGTCTTTCCATGTCTGTCGAACTTGTCTCTTCTGGCAAGTGCTGGTTGGGAGGAGAAGAAGTTGAAGCTGGGGTCGTTCCTGGCTTTGGCTTCTTTACGGATGAATTTAACGAACGCAGAGAATGGTGGGAACGCCACGTTGTGCTTTAGCTTGAACTTTGATCCAAACGTTATCCACTTCTCCTGCAGGTTAAATGGAAGCTTCTCAATGATGGGACTTACCCCTCTGGAAGTGTCTAAGTACGATAGACCGGGGAGGTAGCCGTCCTGCTTTGCGGCTTCGAGTTCCGACAGCAGATCTCCAAGGTCGCGGAGCTTCTGGGGTTCCTTACTCGTCAACCTCGGAAAGTTCGCCAACCTGTCAAAGAGAGCCCTTTCAATGGCTTCGGGCAAGCCGTAGCTTTCTTCCAGCCTCACCCAAGCCTTCTTCAACCCCTCTGGCAGCTGCCCCACATTGGCCGCTTTTATCCTGCAGGCCTGTCCGGCGGACTCTGGGCCGAGCCATTTGATAAGGAGGCCGAGCTCTTCTCCTGCCGACAGGTCTAAGCCCGATATGGCATCGTGGAAGCAGGACTTCCAAGCCCGATAATTCTCTGGCCTGTCATCAAACTTGATTAACCCCGAAGTCACCAGCTGGGTGCGTGCAAGGTATTTGGCGAGGTCGTAGGTGCTGGGACCTGTGCCAGGGTTGCCTTGGCTGGGGGCTCTGTTGGGGGTCTCAAGGGACCGAGAGGGGCTTTGCCTCTGACTTTCTCGATTCGGCATCCTATTCCTTTGCACCGTGTCTTCCGTTCTGCTGGCGGAGACTCTGCGGCTTGAGGCACGCCGTCTGCTTTGACCTTGGTTGGCAACTTGTGGCATGTTATACGAAGTGTTTGCGTCTGTAGAGATGTGCGGGCTTCCATCCCTTTCTCCTGTAAACTGTATGTCGGCATGGTCGCTCACGTAATCTATGGTGCGCTGTCGTGGACTCTGCCACGGAACGGGAATTAAAGGTTTGTAAGCTGTCTCGGGATCAGCTCCCTCCAAAATTGCCTCAAATACTTGTGTCTCGGCTAATGCAGCATCTATCTCTTTTTGTTGCTGCAGAGCCTCTAATGTGGCTTGGAGACGGGCCTGTTCAGCCTGGCGTTCCACTTGGTGTCGGGCCTGTTCTGCTTGGGATTCAGCTTGGAGTCGGGCCTGTTCTGCTTGGAGCCGGGCCTGTTCTGCTTGGGATTCAGCTTGGAGTCGGGCCTGTTCTGCTTGGGATTCAGCTTGGAGTCGGGCCTGTTCTGCTTGGGATTCAGCTTGGAGTCGGGCCTGTTCTGCTTGGAGTCGGGCCTGTTCTGCTTGGGATTCAGCTTGGAGCCGGGCCTGTTCTGCTTGGAGCCGGGCCTGTTCTGCTTGGGGTTCAGCTTGGAGCCGGGCCTGTTCTGCTTGGAGTCGGGCCTGTTCTGCTTGGGATTCAGCTTGGAGCCGGGCCTGTTCTGCTTGGAGCCGGGCCTGTTCTGCTTGGGGTTCAGCTTGGAGATGGGCCTGACTTACTTTTATTTCTATTTCACTGTCCGTATGCGCAGCTCTGGCTTGAGCTGCTACTAGTTTAGCCCGTGCTTTGGCGAGGGCTATGCTTACTCTAGAACCACCCGATGACCGTGAGCCAACTTGCGACCTGTAGTAACCAGTGCTTATAGACCGATTGTCACGTTCTACAGTTTCGTCTGCCTGTTTAAGGTCTTCTACTTGCTGCAAAGCATTTTCGCTATTATCTTCTGACATGTTGATGTGAGGTAGATGTGCTCTACGAGGTTAAGGCTTACTCTGGGCTCCTCCTGCTCCGCTCTTCGCAGCTAGCCGTATTGCTATCTTTTCACTGATATCTTTTCACTGTACTGGCCGCGCTAGACGTGCTCCTATCTAGCTATCCAGCAAGTTAAACACTCATTCAAAATAATTCTTCTTGAAGCCGTTATCTGTTTTGAAGCTTTTACTTGAACGAATTTGTGAAACTGTAAACAAAGACAAAGTATGTTTTGTACATAAACTGAGTACTACACATTCGATATTACACAAGATATAAACATATTTACAACAGTAGAATAGACTAATTGTATAACTAACTAACATTTGAACTAACTTCTGTAACTATTAAATATTAACCTTTTATAAACATAGTATTATCAAAATATTACTCTGACAACATTGCTATTATGCTAAGAACTAAAGATACTCACAGATATTGCGCTTGGCCTAACATATGAAGTCAGATTACACTGGATTGTCAATGGAACCTCTCATAGCAATTCTCCATTACTCAAGTCAGGTTCTTCCTGGCAAAACTGCTTCCTGGGGTCAACAGGAAGAAAGGTAAGAAGGTCAAATGACCTCTCACAGGAAGGAAGGAACAAAGGTCAAATGACCTCACACAGGAAGAAAGGAACAAATGACCTTTCCAGCTTACAAACTGTTAACACAATAACCGCCACCAGAGGGTGCTATTGCATGTAAAAATGTCCAGAATGTCACATAATGTCCATCGGTCCAGAACACACACACACACACACGTGTTAGCCTGCATCTTGGACACTTGCAGTTCCTCAGCAGCCAAACAGGCGGGCAGTCCTGGGGATTTCTAGAGGTGTATGCTGGATATAATTACCAGCCTTTGTCATTGATTCACATGGTCCCGGGTTCGTTCGACTCCAGAGACAAAACCGTGCCTAACAGCAGCATGCGATGAGGCCTAGAGAGTTACGTTCAGGCGGTATGGTGAGGCACTCACTTCGGGCATTCCTGGAGAGTTGACGGACACGTAGCTACGCGGAGAACCCTGTTCCAGCTGGTAGAGAAAAAAGTAAGCACGAATCTCCCAAAGTTCAGCATGTTTATACCCCGTATAATACATAAAACTGGCTGGGCGATTCCTGGTTACCATGGTCGCAGAAACGCTAGCTGCTCTTCCTGGTGACGTCTCTGTCCTGGATTGGTCATCTTGATGAAAACAATGGTAGGCCATTACTGTAGATGCGCAGTACTCGAAGTGCTAACTGTTTGTTAAGTTCTTGACTGCTCCTTCATTGAAAGAGTCCAGGGGTGTTACTTTTGGCCTGGAAACCTCGTGTCCATCCAGACATCCTGGCTCCATGGACAAAAGGTGTTTCTCCACAAATCGCACAAGTTCGAATATGAAAAAGCCCCTGTCTTTCATGATGTCTGCATTGAGACTGGTCCCATGGCAACCCAAAAGACAGACAGTTCCTGCTATCTTCACAGAAACCAAAAGGCGGTCCTTTTTTTTTTAAAGTGGAGAAGTCCAAACTCCATTTTCGAACGCAGCCCATGTGTGTCTCCATTTTAAAAGGGTACATATCCATTTTAAAAGTCCAAAAATCCTTCAGGCCCATGCGCCCGCTGATGTTGGCACTGGCCAAACCCTGCACCCCCCTGTGATAATAACACCGTCAAACCTACGGCAGAATTATCACGCAACTGGTGTTTGTATGGAGGCCCCGGTATGTCTTCAGGCCAAACCATACCTCCTTCCCGAGAGTTTCCTAAACTAAAACAAACTGTTCCCAAACCTTGGACAACGAAACAGTTCCCTGAAAGTACAATGTCTCCAAATCTTTAAAACTGGTTACGAGATGGAGACAGAAAAACCTGTCTCCCTGAGTAATTTGTGACCACATTCATCATAACAATAAAAGGAAAAAGGTAAGTCGTTTCTCCCCACATCATTTCTCAGAAATGAACTTAAAGCGGGCCCCCTCTCCCACGGCCGCCAATTTAAATTATACTAGACGACCAGGCTTCGGGCACCCTTGTACATTCCCGTAAACACATTAAAATCCGCGCAACATGTACAACAGACTGGGTCAGCCCCGCCGGTCCACCCGAAAACGCACACATCCGACAGTACATCGCACAACTCATTTATAGCAATGGTGAAACAGCTTGTGAAGTCTGGGGCCATCGATAATGCAGCAGTCTCAGCCACCGATCTCGAACTGCCTCCCCTCGTTGCCTGCAGGTCACGTAAAGCAAATATGCAGTTATTACAAACTGTACAATCACTAAGACGTGAGAGACTACTCGAATCCACGGTGGGACTTCTATGCTGAGCCCAACATCCCACCATGGAGGAGACACCAGCTGAGTGATCTCCTCCTCGATCTCCCCGTTACGCTGTTCCAAAGTATAAAAGTGCTTCTGTGACAATTCCACCTCCTTGAGCAGCTTTGTGAGATGGGCAGAGGTGGAATGTCATACCCGAACTGCGTTACATATTTATATAAATTAGTTACGGAATCGTTTATGGTAAGATGCACTGTGGTAGGGCTCAGTGATGGGGAAAATCCATTCCTGAGCAAACTGAACCTCCGTGTGGGGTGTAAAGCAAAAGGTCGGATTGGGAACTGGACACCAGGTCTTGTTGTGGACCCTGTACTGAGTCACGCTGGCCGTGATACAGTATGTCCCCCTACCTGTGTACGCCACCTGAGGTGGAACGTGGCCCTGGGCCATCACCTCCATTGTACAAGTAATGGCCTCCGCACCCTCTGATTCAAACCCACACTCCAATCGGTTGAACAAATTTAATATCTGGGGACAGAGTACAACATGTGCTCCCCGTTAAGGTCTGTGCCTGCAATTGTGGACCCCCATTTAATGACGAACGACGTAGCCCCATGGTGCCGCATGTGTACTCCATCCCTTATCACCCCAATATTTTGCACCCGGTATACTGGAGCTGGCTGCGGGAAACCGCTCATCACCGGCATCCTAAGCACAATCCCCATCACAGTAAAATTCAACCTGCTGCAATCAACCGGGACCGGGTACGTCTCTGAGGCCAGTCGGAGTTGGCACAGGCTCATCGACCCCTTGTACGGGCTGAGTGCGGTGAGGTGCCTGTTGCTGACCCATGAAGGAACGCGGCCTTGCTGAAGGTCGTCCAAATTACTGCGTCCTTCATTCAGCAACCAAGCACCGTACAACACACACGCATCATTTCGTGCCGCCTGAGCTGAGGCGTTTCGATCTTCAGGAATCGGGCTGTTGATAGTCTGAGCGTGGGCCTCCAGCCCTGCTATGACCTCCTTCAGGTGAATGGTCATGGCCTGGTCTTCCCGCAACTCCGACCCCTCTATGGCGTTACCCTCTCCCAGTATCTTTCGCAGTCGGTCCCTTAAGGTATTTACCTGCATTTGCAACTGAGCATCATCCATACTGTTAATAATAGACGTGCCAGTGCTGAAGGCCGTTGCCGCATCATTCACCAGCCCTCTCTTATACTTCCCCGAAACCCCGCGATGTACATCGTATAAACCATCCCAATCCACGCCACCGTAACTCAATTCATAAAACTTTTTAAACATTTCCTTGAGCAATACTTCATACAACCGCTCTGCTTCCGTCGGACACCACGGTGGCATTTGTACCTGGGTCAGGTTTAAAATCACTGAGGCGACCGAGTAGTGTACATCGTGGTATAAGACCTTACTGGTGGGGACGAATACTAAACCATTTCTAGGCCCAGGGGTTGTGGTGCGGCATCGATATTCCACCTCCAGCACTGGGACGGCTGTGGGAGGAGGCTTTATCTTGCGTGCTAGCAGCTCAGTGGGGTTTATAGTATTGGGGGGTCTGTGATGACACAGGAGTCCATACCCTGTTCTCAGCTCATCCCAGCCTCAGAATCCTGCCATCGCCTTGAGAACACGATTGACACAATGGTCAGGCAGATTCTTTCTGAATCCCACATACATATGTAGAGGCTTTCCTCCTCTCTCCACCACTTATGCCAGCACACTACAACGCCTCCCTCCGTACCCGTGATCTCGCGGTACACATCATTGCCTAGCCATTCCCAGTCCACGGACCGATTGCCTTTAACATGGCTCAACTTCCTCAGCCACCACCATCGCTCCAGGGGTATGTGTCCCTCGCACCGCAAGCACACTCGCCTTCCATCGGTCACCCTCGCCTGTGTGGCCGTAACTTGCAGCTCAGGGCACAGTAGGGACACCTCCCCATAGGTGAACCCCTCACTGCTGGTTGAATTGGACCCCAGCCACCCCGTCCATTTTCCCTCATGGAAATAGGCTGCCACACTATCAGTAACCCCATTCCTACCCTCTTGCGCCAGGTGGGTCCTTTCCCTCCTGTGCACCCGTAGAGGAGGGATTCCTCTGTGTCCCCTCTCTCCAAGCCGCACAGCTTGAAGATTGCCCAAATACTGTCACTGAGAACACGTTCATCTTTCTTCTGTAGTGTATGTGCCTTTAAGAGCCCCATGTGTACTGTAATGCCGGTAATGGCCACTCGGGCTATATAAGCCTGTATATTGTGTTGTATCAGTTAGTTCCCCTCCAGACTTTGTTCAGTAAACACCTGTGAAACCAACTCCTGTCTTCAGTGTCTCTATTAACACACGGACACAACAGTGGCGAGGAATTGGAAACGGACTTACCTGCAATTCGGCAGCACCTCAAGGACATCGATTTCTCTGGCGTTCAAAGTTGAAGAAAATCAAGAAAAAGAAAAAGCTGTGGTTTCACCAGCTAGCCAAGCTGGTGGCAGGTACTGCAATAATCCTTCCTGGGCGTCGGGCTGGGGCTCCAGCGGCTGGCTCTGCAGCTAGGCCAAGCAGCAAAGGCGGAGGCAAGCAGCAACAGACAGGGAGGGAGCACTCGGGAGGTGGCCGGCGCTGCAAGCAGGTCGGCGTTCAGACCTAGAGAGAGAGTCCGGCGTGAACGAGTCTCCAACTGTAAATAAATAAATAAAAAGAATGGAAACCCGCGGGAAACAGCGTTGTCATCAGCAGCAGCAGCGGGGAAGCACGGGAAGCGCCATATCTTTTCTGCAGAAAAGAAAGAAAAGCACGGGAAGCGCCATTTTTTTTCTAGGATGCATAAGTCTGGCAATATTGATGCTTTTGATAACGAGTTGGAGGATTGGACCACATATGTGGAAAGAGTGGAAATATATTGCACCGCAAATGGAATAGAAAATGAAAAAAAAGCGTCAATACTGGTAAATCTAATGGGTGCAAAGACATACGGGCTGTTACGAAACTTAATCACTCCAGCCAAACCAAAGGACAAGAATTTTAAAGAAATTGTTGATACACTACAGGAGCACTTAAACCCAACACCGCTGCTGATAGCGGAACGATTCAAATTCTTCAAGAGGAATCAACACAAGAATGAAAGTAATGCTGATTACCTCACCGAATTAAGAAAGCTATCAAAGCACTGCCAATTCGGGGCAGGACTAGCAGATTATCTTCGAGACAAATTCGTCTGCGGCCTCCTAAATGAAGGAACACAGAAAAGGCTGCTTTCTGAAAAAGATTTAACACTGGACAAGGCATTCAGTATGGCTGTATCATATGAAGCAGCCGCAAGAGAAGCTGCAGATATACAAAAAAAGACACAGGACTTCGGCACCCATGAAATGACACAGGGTTTCGAGAGATGTTATCGCTGCGGCAGATCAACCCATGACCAGAGGGACTGCTGGTTCAAGGACAAAGCATGCAGGCAATGCGGAAAGATTGGACACATTGCACGGGTATGCCGGTCTGGACAAAAAAAATCCACGGACAGGAAAAAAAAAATCAATAAAGGAAAGTACAGAAAGGTACAAATGATGACGGACAGTAGCTCCGAAGACTAGAAGAGCGATAGCGACTCCGAAAACAAGAGACTAAGCTGTCTCAAATTACATAATGTAATTGCCAAAGAAGCACGGTGGCATAGTGGTTAGCACTGTTGCCTCACAGCGCCAGGGACCCGGGTTCGAATCCGGCCTCGGGTGACTGTCTGTGTGGAGTTTGCACATTCTCCCCGTGTTTGCGTGGGTTTCCTTCGGGTGCTCCGGTTTCCTCCCACAGTCCAAAGATGTGCGGGTTAGGTTGATTGGCTATGATAAATTGACCCTTAGTGTTAGGGGGATTAAATACGTGGGGTTACGGGGATAGGGTGGGATATGTGTCGGTGCAGGCTCGATGGGCCGAAATGGCCTCTATCTGCACTGTGGGGTTTCTGTGATTCTGTGACTGTGATTGAAGATTACCAGACCATTTGGGTTACACTCATGATAGCAGGGTCCCAGTTAAAATGGAGCTAGATACAGGATCAGCTCTGACCGTCATAAATCAACGGGATTACGAGTGGCTATTTCTGCATATACCTTTAAAAGACACATTCATTATCTTGAAAATATATAAGGGGCAGAAAGTATACCCCAAACGAAAAATAAGGGTGCCTGTTGTATACAGCGGCAAGGAAATACAAAAGTTGTATTTATACATTCTACAAGATGGTGGTCCACCGCTGTTGGGACGTGAATGGATCAGGAAAATACGTTTAGACTGGCACTCCATTCAGGCACTGACGGTGACCAGCAAGGAAAAAAATGATGATGACGTCATACCTGAACGATTAAAAGACATCTTGGCCAACGCCAAAGAAGTGTTTCAAGAGAAACTAGGAATCTTGAAAGGCATCACCGCCTCAATAAAAGTGGAAGATGCAGCAATTCCCAAGTTTTTTAAGGCAAGACCGGTGCCATACGCAATTCGTCCAGCAGTCGAGGCAGAGCTGGAGAATTTGGAAAAGGCAGGCGTATTATCCAAAATAGATTGGAGCGAGTGGGCGACACCCATCGTCCCAGTCATGAAGAAAGCATTGAATAATGATAAATCTGAAGAACAGAGAAAAATTCGCATCTGTGGAGACTTCAAGGTGACTGTAAACCCGGTCCTTCACACGGTACAGTATCCTCTTCCGAGGATAGAAGATATTTTCGCCTCACTATCTGGAGGGAAACGTTTCACCAAAATTGACTTGGCACAGGCATATCTACAGATGGAGGTTGAAGAGGCCTCTAAAAAGTATCTCACGATAAATACACATAAAGGTCTGTACCAGTACAATCAACTGGTTTTCGGAGTAGCATCCGCTCCAGCTATCTGGCAAAGAGCTATGGAGCAAGTCCTCCAAGGGATTCCGGGGACTCAATGCTACCTAGACGACATCCTTGTAACAGAAGAAAACGACAACGAGCACCGTGCCAATTTGGAGCAGGTGCTCACTAGGCTGAGAGAACGGGGCCTACGAGCAAATCGCCCCAAGTGCGAATTTTTCCAGAATCAAATATCATATTGTGGCCACATAATTAATAAGGAAGGGTTGCATAAGTCACCTGAAAAAATTGAAGCGGTCATAAAAGCCCCAGCACCTGAAAATGTCTCACAATTAAGGTCGTTCCTGGGATTAATAAATTACTATCATAAATTTTTGCCAAACTTATCAACTCTTCTGCACCCTCTTAATGAACTGCTACAAACAGGAGTAATTTGGAAATGGAGCGAAGACTGTAAATGTGCCTTCCATAAGTGCAAAGACTTAATCACGTCCAAAGAAGTTTTGGCTCATTACAACCCATCACTGCCAATCAGATTGGCGTGCGATGCATCCCCTTACGGCATAGGAGCAGTATTATCGCATTAATTACCTGATGGCTTGGAACGGCCGATAGCTTTTGTGTCACGCTCATTGAACTCAGCTGAGCGTAACTATGCCCAAATCGACAGGGAAGCACTCAGCCTGGTATGGGGAGTGAAGAAATTCAACCATTACCTACACGGACAAAAATTTACCTTGTTGACTGACCATCAACCCCTCATCTCCATATTCAACCCTAAAAAGGGTGTTCCCATTATGACAGCGCAAAGGCTACAGAGGTGGTCCCTTTTTCTAGGGGCACACCAATACAACATAGAATACAAAGGATCAAAACAGCATGGGAATGCTGACGGGTTATCGCGCCTACCGTTGCCAACGGTAGAAGAAGCACCTACCATAGACCCAGTGGAGATTTTCCACTCTACCATAGTCGAATGTCTACCAGTAACAAATTCTGCCATTGAAAGGGAAACTAGAAATGACCCAATTCTCTCACGAGTCTATGATTTAATAGTGAAGGGATGGCCAGCACATGGTGAACCACTGTTGCCAGCATTCTCGCAAAGAAGAGAACAGCTGTCAGTGTGCCGAGGAACCTTGATGTGTGGATCCAGATTGGTGATTCCACCCAAACTCCAGGATAAAGTTCTAAAGGAGCTTCACGAGGGGCATTTGGGTGGAGTGAAAATGAAGAACCTAGCCAGGGCGTTTGTATGGAGGCCAGGTATCGATGGAGACATCGAAGAAATGACCAAGAGCTGCCTAGGATGCCAGAAGGTCCAAAACGCTCCACCACAAGCCCCTTTACATCCATGGGAGTGGCCCTCATCTCGCTGGCAAAGGGTACACATCGACTTTGCTGGTCCATTTATGGACTCAATGTTCTTAATCGCGGTTGATGCACACTCCAAGTGGCCGGAGGTAATAAAGATATCCTCCACCACCACGGAAAAAACCATCACAGTATTATGGACCATATTTGCCAGAAATGGGCTGCCTGAACAGATCTGTTCTGATAATGGACCGCAATTTGTGTCCGAAGAATTCAGGAAGTTCTTAAAAAACAATGGGGTTAAGCACTACACGTTCGCCCCATACCATCCCGCCACCAATGGATTGGCTGAAAGGTTTGTCCAGACCTTCAAGAAGGCCATAAAGGCCATGGATAACGAAGACATAAAACTTCAGCACAAGGTGGGTAACTTCTTGCTCGCATACAGGAATGCAACACATATGGTTACAAACCAAACTCCTGCCATGCTGTTCTTCAATAGCAGCCTAAGATGCCGGCTGAATTTGATCAAGCCAAACATCAGAAGGGACGTGGAGAACTGGCAATTTCAAGGCATGAATGAAAGGCCAACTAGAACCTTCCAGATAGGTCAACAAGTTTTGGCCCGGGACTACCGTACCGAGAAATGGCAGCCTGGAACTATCTGCACATGACTAGGACTGCTGGTGTATACCGTGGACATCGGAGAAAGCATAATAAGGCGCCATGCTGACCAAATCATAGAGTCATCCGAAAAGGGACAACCTACACCACAACTCTATACGCCTAATGATGAAGTAGAGATACCCATATCTACCTCCGATCCGGTGATACTGGAACCCGATGAACCCGACACTGGCATTCAAGCCGAATCAGCCTTGCCAAAAGAACCTACTACACCACCAGAAACTACTACGCCACCGAGGCGTTATCCGGACCGAGTCAGGAAGCCTCCAGAAAGACTGACTTATAATTAATTAACTGCAGCAATGTGTAGATTATTTTTCTTGTAACATGTAATTAATGATTACTTAAAATATTATGTACTGGTTGGCTAAAAGGGGAGGAATTGTAGTTTATGTGCCTTTAAGAGCCCCATGTGTACTGTAATGCCGGTAATGGCCACTCGGGCTTTATAAGCCTGTGGCCTAGAAATTCAGTGCCCTTAGCACCGATTTTGCGGCGCTAGAGGGCCTAGCGCTGCAATTGGCGCCGGTTCCTAAATTGCCTGGGGCCCTTCCGCGGCGGTAGACCGGTAGCGCTGCGCCGGCACCGATGACGTCATCGGTGTGCGCAGCGTCCCGGTTGCCGTGGTAACCCGGCCCCAAGCCGAAATTCAGTTGCGGCCACCTCGCCAGTGGCAGCCGCAACTAAGACTCCGGCAAACGAGTGTTGCCGAAGTCTGCGCCGGCACTTTAAGGAGGCGCGGCGGCCGGCCGCTTTCCCGCCGGCTGCCTGCCCACATCTCCCTCCCCGGACTTCTCCCCCCCGCCCCCGGAACAGATGCAAGCCCGGCACTTGTCCGAGGTGCCGGGCTCATTCTTGAAGAGATTTGCGCGGGCCGCGGCCGGGTGCAGGCAGCTCCTCCTTAACGGAAGGAGGAGGCCTGCACTTCCTGAGCCTGCCGCACCACAGCGGGCGCCGCAGCGCCGGAATAGCACCGCAATGCGGCGCGTTGCGCCAGTTTTCAGGCGCTAAAACCCTTCAGTAGCGCCGGCAGCCGTTTGGGCGCGGCGCTACTGAATTTTTGGCGCGCGCAAAGGGACTTAGCGCCAGCGCTAACTTCCGGCGCTAAAGCCCTGGCGCAGCGCAAACTCAATTTCTAGGCCTGTATATTGTGTTGTATCAGTTAGTTCCCCTCCAGACTTTGTTCAGTAAACACCTGTGAAACCAACTCCTGTCTTCAGTGTCTCTATTAACACACGGACACAACATCTTCCTTCCCTTTAAAAACCTGCAAAACAAACAACCAAACAATTCCGCCCTATGAGAGGGTGTTTTACCTCCACAGATTTGAAGGTTCACAAACCAAAACATACAACAAACAAAACACCCGCAAACGCAACCTTAAAGAATGGAAAATGTACAAAGCTGGTCCTGCTGGCCCCAGCCCTAGAGAGCCCCACGACCTACATCCAGGGCCTCTTGTGGCTGAGTGAGGGTGAGTAAGGTGGCATCCACGGTGCCCTTGGCTGCCGGACTCGACTGCCCTTTCTTACTACCCCTGCTACCGGATCGTCCGGTAGTGGGTCACCCTCATCCCATATCCAGGGAGGAAGCCCCGAGAGAGCGGAGAGGCGACGGACCTGCGAGGGAGCACCAGAGGCAGCGGCGGTACATAAGGAGCAGCCCCGAGGCAGCGAGCCGCGAGGCCCAGAGCCCCAAGAGAGCGGAGAGGCGGCGGACTTTCGAGGGAGCACCAGAGGCGGTGGCGGTACATAAGGAGCAGCCCCAAGGCAGCGAGCAGCGAGGCCCAGAGCCCTGAGAGAGCGGAGAGGCGGCGGACCTGCGAGGGAGCACCAGAGGCGGCGGTGGTACATAAGGAGCAGCCCCGAGGCAGCGAGCAGCGAGGCCCAGAGCCCCAAGAGAGCGGAGAGGCAGCGGACCTGCGAGAGAGCACCAGAGGCGGCTTACCAATCCAGGTTCCGGGAGAGGGAAGCAAAAATTAATCGAAGTGTGACGTCACCAAGAAGCAGGTAAGTGATTGGTTGGTGAGTATTTTCTTTCTAAATTTTTCTAAACTTAAATTTTGTGGTTTCTAAGGTCTCTGTTGTGTAGCGGGGACTACTGTTAAGCAAGGGCCTTTGAGTATATCATTTAATTGAAGTGAAATTGGTGGGATTTATTTAATTTTAATTAATTAATTAAAGGGTAAGTCATGGCAGGACAGCCCAGCCCCGTAGTATGCTCCTCCTGCACAATGTGGGAACTCAGGGAAACACTTCCTGTGTCCCTGACAACTACATGTGCAGGAAGTGCATCCAGCTGCAACTACTGACAGACCACATTGCGGCACTGGAGCTGCGATTGGATGCATACTGGAGCAATCACGATGCTCAGGGCATCGTGAATATCACGTTTACGGAGTTGGACACACCGCAGGTAGAGGTTGGACAGGAAGAAAGGGAACGGGTGACCAACAGGCAGAGTACTAGGCGCAGGCAGGTAGTGCAGGGGTCCCCTGTGGCCATCCCCCTCTCCAACAGATACACCACCTTGAGTACTGTTGGGGGGGATGGCTTATCAGAGGAAGGCAGCAGCAACCAACTTCCTGGCACCAGGGGTGGCTCTGCTGCACAGAATGGGAGGAAAAAGAGGGGTAGAGCTATAGTAATAGGGGATTCTATTGTAAGGGGAATAGATAGGCGTTTCTGCGGCCACAAACGAGACTCCAGGATGGTGTGTTGCCTCCCTGGTGCAAGGGTCAATGATGTCTCCGAGTGGCTGCAGAACATCTTGGAAGGGGAGGGTGAACAGCCAGTTGTCGTGGTGCATATAGGCACCAACGATATAGGTAAAAAGTGGGATGAGGTCCTAAAAGCGGAATATAGGGAGTTAGGAGATAAATTAAAAAACAGGACCTCAAAGGTAGTAATCTCAGGGTTGCTACCAGTGCCACGTGCTAGTCAGAGTAGAAATAGAAGGATACTTCAGATGAATACGTGGCTAGAGGAATGGTGCCAGGGGGAGGGATTCAAGTTATTGGGACATTGGAACCGGTTCTGGGGGAGGTGGGACCAGTTCAAACCGGACGGTCTGCATCTGGGCAGGGCTGGAACCGATGTCCTAGGGGGAGTGTTTGCTAGTGCTGTGGGGGAGGGTTTAATCTAAAATGGTATGGGGTTGGGAACCTGATCAGGGAGACAGAGGAAAAGGAAACAAGGATAAAAGCAAAAGATAGGAAGGAGAAAAACAAAAGTGGCAGTCAGAGAAATCAACGGTTTAAGTCAAACGTGGCCACAGTAAATAACAATTCTAATAGGACTAAGAGCGTTAAAAAAACAAGCCTGAAGGCTTTGTGTCTTAATGCGAGGAGCATTTGTAATAAGGTGGATGAATTGGCTGCGCAAATAGAGGTAAACGAATATGATTTGGTTGGGATTACAGAAACGTGGCTCAAGGATGGCCAAGACTGGGAACTCAACATCCAGGGGTATTCGATATTCAGGAAAGATAGGCAAAAAGGAAAGGGAGGTGGGGTAGCATTACTGGTTAAAGTAGGGATTAACACAATTGTAATGAAGGATATTAGCTCTGATGATGTGGAATCTCTATGGGTAGAATTGAGAAATACTAAGGGGAAAAAAACGTTAGTGGGGGTGGTATATAGACCTCCAAATAGTAAGGCGGAGGTTGGGGATGGCATTAAAAGGGAAATTAAAGAAGCGTGCAATAAGGGCACAGCAGTCATCATGGGTGACTTTAATCGACATATAGATTAGGCCAACCAAATTAGTAACAACACTGGAGGAGGAATTCCTAGAGTGTTTACGGGATGGTTTCCTGGACCAATATGTCAAGGAACCAACCAGAGATCAGGCCATCTTAGACTGGGTATTATGTAACGAGAAATGATAATTAGCAATCATGTTGTACGAGGCCCCTTGGGTCAGAGCGATCATAATATGATCGAATTCTTCATTAAGATGGAGAATGAAGTAGTTGACTCAGAGACTGGGGTCCTCAATTTAAATAAAGGAAACTACGATGGTCTGAGGAGCGAGTTGGGTAGGACTGATTGAGGAATGGCACTCAAGGGGTTGATGGTGGATAGGCAATGGCAAACATTCAAAGAGTGAATGGATGAGCTACAGAATTTGTTCATCCCAGTTTAGCATAAAAATAAAACAAAAAAGGTGACTCAACCGTGGCTAACAAGGGAAATTAGGGATAGCATAAGATCCAAGGAGAGGACATATAAATTGGCCAGAAAAAGCAATAATCCTGAGGATTGGGAGCAGTTTAGGATTCAACAAAGGAGGACAAAGGGATTAATTAAGAAAGGGAAAATAAAATATGAGAGTAAGCTTTCAGGGAACATAAAAACTGACTGTAAAAGCTTTTATAGATATGTGAAGAGAAAAAGATTGGTGAAGTCAAGCGTAGGTCCCTTGCAGTCAGAATCAGGGGAATTTATAATGGGGAACAAAGAAATGGCAACCAATTAAATACATATTTTGGTTCTGTCTTCACAAAGGAGGACACAAATAACTTCCCAGAGATGCCGGGGAACATAGGGTCTGATGAAAGGGTGGAACTGAAAGAAATCAGTATTTGTAGGGAAATGGTGTTAGGAAAATTGATGGGACAGAAGGCCGATAAATCCCCAGGGCCTGATAATCTACATCCCAGGGTACTTAAGGAAGTGGTCCTAGAAATAGTAGATGCATTGCTGGTCATCTTCCAGAACTCGATAGACTCTGAAACAGTACCCATGGATTGGAGGGTAGCTAATGTTACCCCACTATTCAAAAAGGGTGGTAGAGAAAAAGTGGGGAATTATAGACCGGTAAGCCTGACATCGGTAGTGGGGAAAATGCTAGAGTCCATTATAAAAGATGTAATAGCAGAGCACTTGGAAAGCAGTGACAGGATCGGACAAAGTCAACATGGATTTACAAAAGGTAAATCATGCTCGACTAATCTACTGGAATTTTTTGAGGATGTAACTGGTAAAATAGATAAGGGAGAACCAGTGGATGTGGTGTATTTGGACTTTCAGAAGGCTTTCGATAAGGTCCCGCATAAGAGATTAGCGTGCAAAATTAAGGCACATGGGATTGGGGGCAAGGTATTGACTTGGATAGAGAACTGGTTGGTGGACAGAAAGCAAAGAGTTGGAATAAACGGGTCGTTTTCCGAGTGGCAGGCAGTGACTAGTGGGGTACCGCAAGGATCGGTCCTAGGACCCCAGCTGTTCACAATATATATTCATGATCTGGACAAGGGAATTGGATGTAATATCTCCAAATTTGCAGATGACACAAAGCTCGGTGGGAGGGTATGCTGTGAGGAGGATGTCGTGAAACTCCAGCACGATTTGGACAGGTTGGGTGATTGGGCAGAAACATGGCAAATGCACTATAATGTGGATAAATGTGAGGTTATCCACTTTGGTGGCAAAAACAGGAAGACAGGTTATTATTTGAATGGCAATAGATTGGGAGAAGGGGAAGTGCAAAGGGACCTGGGTGTTCTTGTGCACCAGTCGCTGAAGGTAAGTATGCAGGTGCAGCAGGCGGTTAAGAAGGCAAATGGTATGTTGGCCTTCGTAGCAAGAGGGTTCGAGTACAGGAACTAGGATGTCTTGCTACAGTTGTACAGGGCATTGGTGAGACCGCACCTTGAATAGTGTGTGCAGTTTTGATCGCCTTACCTGGGGAAGGACGTTCTTGCCATGGAAGGAGTGCAGCGAAGATTCACCAGGCTGATACCTGGGATGGCAGGAATGACGTATGAGGAGAGATTGTGTCAATTGGGCTTATACTCACTGGAGTTTAGAAGATTGAGAGGGGATCTCATCGAAACCTATAAAATTCTGTCAGGCCTGGACAGACTAGATGCAGGAAGGATGTTTCTGATGGCCGGGGAGTCCAGAACCTGGGGTCATAGTCTAAGGATAAGGGGTAAGCCATTTAGGACTGAAATGAGGAGGAATTTCTTCACCCAGAGAGTGGTGAACCTGTGGAATTCTGTACCACAGAGGGCGGTGGAGGCCAGTTCATTAAATATATTCAAGAAAGAGTTGGATATATTTTTTAAGGCTAAAGGGATCAAGGGATATGGGGAGAAGGCAGGGATAGGGTACTGAATTTGGATGATCAGCCATGATCGCATTGAATGGCGGAGCAGGCTCAAAGGGTCAAATGGCCTACTCCTGCTCCTATCTTCTATGTTTCTATGTTTCTATGACTCTTCTCAGTCATGCTCATAATTGCACCCTTGTGGCGCACGGCCCGCGTGCTTCCCTCCTTGGGCTTAAACAGCTTGCACTGATTGATGTGGAACCACTTCGTGCACCTAGGGAGTTTTATGGCATAGATCATAGGACTGGATTTGTCCACAATCGCGTATGGTCCCATGTATAAAGGCTCAAACATCCTTACCCGAGCACAGTTATGGACCATGACCTGATCCCCTACCTCCCATTTGTGTGTGTGCTGAGGCTCTAACAACAATTTGTTTTGGCGATGTTTTTATCCCCATGTTGTGGGCTGCCCGCCCGTAGACCTGTTTTAAGGTCATGTACAAGTTCTGAACGAACCTATCCCGGTCCACCTCCTGGAGCTGAGACTCGATGAGGACCGGCACCAACACTTGGGTTGGGGTACGCATGGTCCAGTCATTACCTCATATGGGGAATACCCTGTGCTCCTGGTAGGGCTGGCCCAGACCCCCATGAGGATCAGAGGCAGGACCTCGTCCCATGACTTTGGGAATTGGCCCACCTCCTTCCTCAACCATTCCTTCAGGGTCCAATTCATGCGCTCCACAATCCCCGATGACTGGGGGTTGTGAGCCAAATGCCCCTTCCCTTTTATCCCCAAGAGCTTGAGGGTTGTCTGCATGACCTGCCCCATAAAATGGCTCCCCTGGTCGGATTCCACTACCTGAGGCAGCCCCCACCTTGAGAACACTTCCTTGACCAGTATGCGAGCAGTGGCCAGGGCTGTAGCTGCCCGGCAAGGAAAAGCTTCCACCCACTTGGAGAACACATCCACCAGGACTATGCAGTCCTTATTCCCGGATTTTGTGGTGGGTTGGGGCCCAATAAAATCGATCTGCACCGATCGCCATGGTCCCTCTACCCTCTTGGGGTGTCCCAAAGGAGCCTTCCTGCACTGATGGTCGGGATTGTTAGCTGCACACACTAAACAATGTGTGCAGAAACCCCTTACATCCTCCCTTAGCTGCGGCCACCACCCTGCCTCTTCTACCCGCTGCCAAGTGGACTCTGGTCCCGGGTGTCCCGCCCCGGGGCCCCCGTGAGCTAGCTGGAGAAAGTCCTCCTGATGCTTTACTGGGACCACCCACCAGTCCCCCTTAAACAACATCCCGTCCTTAACGCTGATGTCAGCAGCGCCAAAGGGACCTTCTATTGCCTCTCCCTTCTCCCTACCTAGGACGGCCTTGAGAATGGGGTCCTGTGTCTGTGCCTGTTTAAGGTCCGGAGCTAGAGCGATCACTGGTGTGCCTCCCCTGTCCCGGATGGCTGCTACTTGGGCTGCTTTCCCCGGATCCCACAGGGTTCACTCTCTAGCTCCCTTCTTTGCTAATTCATCTGCCCTCTGGTTCCCCTCCCCACGGGGTTCTGTCTTTGAATGGGTCTTTACCTTGTGGATGTAATAATCCCCTCTATTCTTGGTGGCCTCCAAGATTTTGTGGAGCAACCATGTTGTGGCCAGTGGTCTCCCGTCGGCAGATTTAAACCCTCATCTTGCCCAGATTGCCAAATATTCAGTGCAAGAGTTGCACGTGAACATTGAATCCGAGCAAATGGTATATGGAGGGGGGAACTCTTCGGTGGTCCTGGGGATTTCTAGAGGTGTATGCTGGATATAATTACTAGCCCTTGTCTTCCACGAGGTCCCGGGTCCATTCGACTCCAGAGACAAAACCGTGCCTAAAAGAGGCATGCGATGAGGCCTAGAGAGTTACATTCAGGCAGCACGGTGAGGCACTCACTTCCAGCGTTCCTGGAGAGTTGACAGATGCGTAGTTATGTGGAGAACCCCGTTCCAGATGGTAGAGAAAAAAAAGTAAGTGCGAATCCCCCAAAGTTCAGCATGTTTATACCCCGTATAATACACAAAACTGACTGGGCAATTCCTGGTTACCATGGTCACAGAGACGCTAGTTGGTCTTCCTGGTGACGTCTCTGTCCTGGATTGGTCATCTTGATGAAAACAATGGTAGGCCATTACTGTAGATGAGCAATTCTCGAAGTGCTAACTGTTTGTTAAGTTCTTGACTGCTCCTTCATTGGAAGAGTCCAGAGGTGTTACTTTTGGCCTGGAAACCTCATTGTCCATCCAGACATCCCGGCTCCATGGACACAAGGTGTTTTTCCACAAATCACACAAGTTCGAATATGAAAAGGCCCCTGCCTTTCATGACGTCCACATTGAGACTGGTCCCATGGCAACCCAAAAGACAGACAGTTTCTGCTATCTTCACAGAAACCAAAAGTCAGTGCTTTTTTTTTTAAAGTGGAGAAGTCCAAACTCCATTTTGGAATGCAGCCCATGTGATTAAAAGGGTACATATCCTTCAGGCCCATGCACCCACTGATGTTGGCACCAGCCAAACCCCACATGTCCCGCAGGGATCTGTGCTGGGGCCTCAACTATTCATAATATTTATTAATGACTTACATGATTGCATAGAAAGTCATATATCCAGATTTGCCAATGACACAAAGTTAGGTGGCATTGTAGGCAATGTAGATGAAAGCATAAAATTACAAAGGGATATTGATAGATTAAGTGAATGGGCAAAACTGTGGCAAATAGATTTCAATGTAAGCAAATGTGAGGTCATCCACTTTGGACCTAAAAAGGATAGAACATGGTAAATGCTCGGAGTGTGGGAAGAGCTTTAAAAGGACCAGTAGCCTGCTGAGACACCAGCGAGTTCACACTGCTCTGTAGTGCGGGGGAGTGTGACCCTCTCCCCTGCACTATATTAAATATATTGGTTTAGATGTTAAGCAAAGTTGGTCTACTATAACTTTAAATCAACTGTCCTATTTAGAGAGTGTTACTCCCATCCTGGTTAATGGTATTAGGTCATCACAGAAAGGTGATGTTATATCTAAAGAAGAGGCAAAGCTATTGCAAAGCTTGATTGGTCAGTTGAACTGGTTGTGCACTCAGACTGGACCAGAGGCCAGTTTTGATGTGTTGAGGAAAACTCTCCATTGATTGGAATCATACCTAGCACAAAGGAAGTTGGATGTGGTTGTTGGAGGTCATTCATCTCAATCACATGACATCACTGCAGGAGTTCCTCAGGGCAGTGTCCTAGGCCCAACCATCTTCAGCTGTTTCATCAATGACCTTCCCTCCATCATAAGGTCAGAAGTGGGGATGTTTGCTGATGATTGCACACTGTTCAGTACCATTCGAGACTCGTCAGATACTGACGCAGTCTGTGTCCATATGCAGCAAGACCTGGACAACATTCAGACTTGGGCTGAGAAGTGGCAAGTAACATTCGCACCACACAAGTGCCAGGCAATGACCATCTCCAACAAGCGAGACTCTAACCATCTCCCCTTGGCATTCAATGGCATTACCATCGCTGAGTCCCCCACTATCAACATCCTGGGGGTTACCATTGATCAGAAACTGAACTGGACCAGCCATATAAATACTGTGACTACAAGAGCAGGCCAGAGGCTGGGAATTCTGCAGCGAGTGTCTCACCTCCTGACTCCCCAAAGCCTTTCCACCATCTACAAGGCACAAGTCAGGAGTGTGGTGGAATACTCTCCACTTGCCTGGATGAGTGCAGCTCCAACAACACTCAAGAAGCTCGACACCATTCAGGATAAAGCAGCCCGCTTGATTGGCACTCCATCCACCACCTTCAACATTCACTCCCTCCACCACCGGCGCACTGTGGCTGCAGTGTGTACCATCTACAAGATGCACTGCAGCAACTCGCCAAAGCTCCTTCAACAGCACCTTCCAAACCCGCAACCTCTACCACTTAGAAGGACAAGGGCAGCAGACGCCTGGGAACATCACCACCTACAAGTTCCCCTCCAAGCCACACACCATCCTGACTTGGACCTGTATCGCCGTTCCTTCACTGTCGCTGGGCCAAAATCCTGGAACTCCCTTCCTAACAGCATTGTGGGTGTACCTACACCATATGGACTGCAGTGGTTCAAGAAGGCGGCTCACCACCATCTTCTCATGGGCAATTAGGGATGGGCACTAAATGCAGGCCTAGCCAGCGACGCCCACATCCCATCATTGAATAAAAAAAAGTTAAGTACTTCAATGGATCACCCCACAGTAAAGAATGTTGTAATGGCAAATAACACATGACCAAAATTAAATCTGGATAAATCCGCACTTAAGTTCCTATCCTCAGGCGACCCAGTGACCATGAAGCAAGTTATCTTTAGCGACGCTTCACAGGCTGATCGTCCTGATGGCTATTCCACTGCAGCTGGTTTCATCATCTTTCTTATAGGTGAGAATGGGAAATGTTGTCCTTTAGCTTAGGGCGCTAAGAAAATAAAAAGGGTTGTTCAAAGTACTCTGGCTGCTGAAACACTGCCTCTTGTGGAGACAGTGGCTACGGGATTCTATTTGGACATCCTGTACAGTGGGAGTACTGAAGAAAGTCTGCAAGACTAGGCTCCGGTATTCTACCCTTCACCACCCGGCTAGCCGACTTTTACATGGATGAGGGTTTAATGCAGGAACCGTGGTAGTTAATCTGCACACAGCAAGCTCCCACTAATCGCAATGCAATAATCACCAGATAATCTGTATTGCTGATGTTGGTTGAGGGATAAATATTGGCCCCAGGACACAGGGGAGAACTCCCCCCTCCACTTTTTATTTTATTTTTTTCTGCCATTCCAGTTTCACCTCCTCTATTGTGAAGGGCAGGTATGCGCTGGGATACAGCTCCACAATCATAGCAAGATTAGGGCTCATGGGGTTGGGGGTAATATAGTAGCATGGATAGAGGATTGGTTAACGGACAGAAAACAGAGCATAGGGATAAACAGATCTTTTTCAGGTTGGCAGGCTGTAACTAGTGGGGTGCCGCAAGAATCAGTGTTGGGGCCTCAGCTATTTACAATCTATATTAATGATCTAAATGAAGGGACCGAGTGTAATGTATCCAAGTTTGCTGATGATACAAAGCTAGGTGGGACAGTAAGCTGTGAGGAGAAGACAAAGAGTCTGCAAAGGGATATAGATAGACTGAGTGAGTGGGCAGTAAGGTGGCAGGTGGAGTATAATGTAGGGAAATGTGAGGTTAGTCACTTTGGTAGGAAGAATAGAAAAACAGAATATTTTTTAAATGGTGAGAAACTTTCAAATGTTGGTGTTCAGAGAGATTTGGGTGTCCTCGTGCAAGAAACACGGAAAGCTTGCATGCAGGTACAGCAAGCAATAAAGAAGGCAAATGGCATGTTGGCCTTTATTGCAAGGGGGTTGGAGTATAAGAGTAAGGAAGTCTTGCTACAATTGTACAGGGCCTTGGTGAGACCACACCTGGAGCACTGTGCACAGTTTTGGTCTCCTTATTTAAGGAAGGATATTCTTGCCTTGGAGGCGGTGCAACGAAGGTTCACTAGATTGATTCCTGGGATGAGAGGGCTGTCCTATGATGAGGGATTGTGTAGAATGGGCCTATACTCTCTGGAGTTTAGAAGAATGAGAGGTTATCTCATTGAAACATACAAGAATCTGAAGGGGATTGACAGGATAGATGCTGAGAGGCTGTTTCCCCTGGCTGGAGTGTCCAGAACTAGGGGGCATAGTCTCAGGATAAGGGGTAGGACATTTAAGACTGAGATGAGGAGGAATTTCTTCACTCAGAGGGTGGTGAATCTTTGGAATTCTCTGCCCCAGAGGGCTGTGAATGCTGAGTCTTTGAGTATAATCAAGGCTTAGATCGATAGATTTTTGGACTCATGGGGAATCAAGGGATATGGAGTTCGGGCGGGAAAGTGGAGTTGAGGTCGATGATCAGCCATGATCCTATTGAATGGCGGAGCAGGCTCGAGGGGCTGTATGGCCTGCTCCTGCTCTTATTTCTTATTTCTTATGTTGCTAAATGGTAAAAAGCTAACAAACAGGTTCAGAAAATAATCAAAAAGGCTAATTGAATGCTGGCCTTTATATCAAGAGGACTAGAGTACAAGGGGGTAGAATTTATGCTGCATCTGTACAAATCCCTGGTTAGACCACACCTGGAGTACTGTGAGCAGTTCTGGGCACCACACCTTAGGAAGGATATATTGGCCTTGGAGGGAGTGCAGCGTAGGTTTACCAGAATGATACCCGAACTTCAAGGGTTAAGTTATGAGACGAGATTACACAAATTAGGGTTGTATTCCCTAGAATTTAGAAGGTTAAGGAGTGATCTGATCGAAGTTTTCAGAATATTAAGGGGAACAGCTAGGCTAGATAGAGAGAAACTATTTCCTCTGGTTGGGGATTATAGGACTAGGGGGCATAGTCTAAAAATTAGAGCCAGACCTTTCAGGAGTGAAATTAGGAAACACTTCTACACAAAGGGTGGTAGAAGTTTGGAGCTCTCTTCTGCAAATGGCAATTGATGCTAGATCAATTGTTAATTTTAAGTCAGAGATTGATAGCTTTTTGTTAACCAAAGGTATTAAGGGATATGGGCCAAAGGCAGGTATATGGAGTTAGATCGCAGATCAGCCATGATCTCATTGAATGGCAGAACAGGCTCGAGGGGCTGAATGGCCTCCTCCTGTTCCTACGTTCCTAACTGGAACCATGGCTAACCCAGAGGTGCTGAGGCAAATTGAAGCAACCGTACCAGCTGAGATGAGTGAACACAGAACAGACTGTGGAACAAACCGCACTACCTATCTGGTTCACAGAGCTCAGCGGCTCAACGCGGTGGGGTAGATTGTACTTTGTGCGATTCTGTAAAATGGGATACAGCAAATGGGCAGCCCGTTTTACATCTCCCCTGATTTTTATTTCCACTGATTTCAAAGGAAATAAAAATCAGGAGAGATATAAAATGGGCTGCCTCACTTTCACCCATTTTACACTATCACACAAAGTCAAAATCTACCCCGGTGTTGTTAGTTTCAACACCACCTTTCCATCTCCAGCACTGATAAATAAAATGGCATTTCAGAAATATTGGCATAGTGCTGGCCTGAATCAATAAAAATCTGTTTGTTATACATTTACCTAAAAACTGGTGCCATAGTCTTTGAAGGGTTCAAGTTAAATTGACCTGTAATGGGACAAAGCTATGTATTAATCAAATAATAGGCAGCAGGAATCTGCTTAGTAAGCAGGATCTCATCTAATGGGTAAAAGCTAAAATACAAATTAATTGCGCTAGAAACTCCCATTAGAATGGCTTTTTCATCATTGTTTAGAGATCAAACAAACCCTAAACAGCTGCTTGGAAAAAAAAGTTGTCTGTGAATGGCTGCTTCATTCAACATTACTGTCTTCTATCAATCGGGCTGGAAGCCACATCTTCCTGCATTGGGACACACTGTTCCTTTCCCCCTCTGCCCTGCTCAAAGTACGAAGTAATGTAGAACAGAAATTTAGGAGATAACGCTCATAATTTGATCCAATTAAAGAGTGCTCGTCTATTGGTTAGTATTTTCAAGATGCGTGCAGAGCATTTTCACACAGATCTTATTTATGGAACATAAATGTCTAATAAGGGTCACCTAAAGCAAACTGCCTCTTTGAATTAGAACTGCGGAAAAGCTCCGTCTCTCCAGTTACTGTTTGTGTTTATGGAGCTGCTTATTTATTCTGTACGGTTGCCATCATTTGAGAGTTATAAGCAGTTCCTACATAGATGGATATTGTTGGATTGAGCTCCATAGAAAAGCTGAAGCTTGTGTGTACAGGAACCGCAGACAGGCAAAGACATTAACCCTTTCACCAGCACACTTTTTTTTAAAGAAAAAAAGTTTAGAGGTCATGACAAGTGCCTCCCATGTTTTCAAAAGGAAATCTTACTTTGGTGAGATCTGGGTTACAGTCTCAATGTGAAAACACGCTTAAAATTAAACCTAGTTAGATTTCCTTAAAGGAAAAGGGAATATATGCTGAATGCTTAAGTAGTGAAAACTGTTTCAATATGGCAGAGAAAAGATTACGTTTTAAGATATGACTAAGATAAGCATTAATACAAAAGGAAGCAAAGATACTGCGCACTATTTTGCATCAAAGCTTCATTTATTGGAGCACCTTATATATGGAATCAATAAACTGGCCTGGATTTGACGGCTCAGTTCAAATTGACATTGACCCAAGTCCATTAAGCTAACAGCCAGAACTGAATTGCTAAAGTAGCCTTTTTCCTCGTATATGCCAATGAAACAGAAAGGCAGAAAAAAGGTCAAAGGAACCCAACCCTGAGAAACAGATTGATCCAGACTATATGAACTGAGCAATTAGCTCAGATTAACTCCATTCTGATGACCAGCAGTCAATAATGCAGGAGGGGAGCCCAATCTATGGCAGATTTCTTTATTATTCAGATGAAATTCCCAAGTTTAAATGAAATGGTATTCCTTCAAGTGAGAGCTGGACCTCTTTATGGCTGCATAGGAGATCACCTTGTACAGGAGATAGGCATCTGTCATGCAAATCAGTGCCAATGTGATCTCGTGGACTAGTTACAATCCCCTAAGGAGGTCAGAGAGGAATTTTCCAATTTTTCTCCCCCCTAATTGTCCAAAGTTTCTACCTTTTGTTTGCCTCCCCGGGAGATTACATGGATCCGGATGGGTGGGGAGTGTATCTACAGTGATGTACAAGGCATCACAACAGTGTGGGACAGGCTGGATGGACCAGTAGGTCTTTTCATATCGGTCATTTTCGTATGTTCGTATAAGGCCTTCTAGGCTTCAAAGTTATTTTGAAGAAGGAAAAGATCATGGCTTCTCTTTTGGGATAGTGATGCAAATGTGGATGGAATGTCCTGTTATAATCGCCCACTGTACCAAAAATAGACAACTGAAACTATGGAAGAATTGCGAGCAGCACTGGGAAATCGTGACATCATTTCCAGGAGGAAAATGCACGTCCCTTTAGCATAGCAGAAAACCAACTTTTCATTTAATTAAACTGATTTTAATTAAATGTGTAGCAAGCATTCTGTTTGATGAGGATCTTCACCTCTGAAGACTCAGTTTTAATCCAGGCATTTTGCAATGGCTACATTGAGTAATATTAGTCTTGCTTTTGAAAAGTCCAAGTTGAAAATGTATTAGAAGTCTAAATCTGGACAGGACTTTCCCTTAAAAGGCTGTCCCGAAGGTGGCTTGTCGTATATCAATCTCAAACCAAAGCAAACACAACAGGAAAGATTCACTGCTTTACACTATGGAGCATGACTACAGTGTATCCAAATAGGGTTAACAATGAACTGGTTAAATACTTCATTTTAAAAGAGGGTTTAGATATGTTCAATATACTGTTGATCTTTCATTACTCTGAAGGCCACTGAACTTCTGAATAATCCCTGTGTTAGAGGATAAGTACCAGGTGGCCAATAACATTACTGCGTAATCACTTGAGAGGCAGTGAAGAGATAAAAAGCTAAAATTTATTTACTGGCGCTTTAACAATTTACTGGCTCTCTAGCAAAGTGCACAATGGTGCTTACTGTACAATGAATGCAGAAAACATCTCCATTTGGTAGCTAAATTTGTACTGCCAGTAGAAAATATATGCATGTTTCTGATATCCACACAGACCCTGGGCTACTCCCCAATCTCCATACAGACTGTGGTTACTCTACAAACCTCTATGGTGACTCTGGGCTACTCTTTGACTCTTCGCATACACTGGAGTACTCTGGGCTCCACCCCAACCTCTGATTACTCTCCAACTCCCCCCACACATTGCACCTTGGATTACACTCTGTACAAATCTTGGACTATTGTCTGACCAAGGCACTGACCCTAGCCACTCTTTAACTTTCATACTGGTTGCACATTACTCTCCAACCTCCATGTAGATCCCAGCCTTCCCAATCTCTGTGCACACCCTGGACTTTCTGATCCCCAAGCAGATCCTGGACTACTCTCCAACCCCCTTCCTGGCCAACATGTTTCCCTGACAAACAAACTCTCAAACCAGAACTCCAACCACTGCTGTTTAATGTTACTGTTTCTAATCTCAGTTGCTCCTCTCTCTACTGCACACACAAAATTTCTGCTGCAGCAGACCCAAACTCTTCCGCCTCTACATCCTCATCCTCCTTGCCTTGCTCTCTGCCCTCTCTCTACTCCCCAGCTTTCTTCCTTCTATCTCTGCCCCCCAACCATCTTCATCTTTCTACTTCCACTCCACCATGCTCTCCCTGCCAAACTCCTTGCCCTCCTGGTCAGACATTACCTCCCTTTGACTCAACCTAAACCTCTTACACTAAGCCCATCATTAATCTTGATGCCAGCTCTACACTACGTCTCTTTGCCAACACGTCTTCCACATATCTCCCATTTGTTGGAGATCATAATTGAAACCGCTCTCTCCTTCCATTGCCCATTCTCTTTCACCAATCCCCACCAGGCCCCCAGCCACTGTCTCTTCCTCCAAAATGCTCTTAAAAAAGGGCCTCTCTAGCAAGGCCACTGCCAACCACCGCTCCATTTAAGAGGAATGACTAAACATGTTGGTCCAAATAGATCCATGACCCAACCTCAGTGGCAAAGCCTTGAACCACTGAGACTCTATTTTCTTGAACCTGCTCCCTAAACCCCTCCACCTTGCTAACCTCTCCCCTCCTTCAAAAGTTTCCTCAAAATTTAGCTCTCCAACCATGACTTTGGTCACCTCCTGTAACTCTTCTACTGCTGTTGGATCTCCACTTCTCCCATTAAGCATCTTGGGGCATTTAACCAGTAAAAGATGCTGCAGAAGTAGTTAGTTGCATATATGTTACAAAGGTGTATGTGGTTCAGAGTTTATTATAGGTTTAACTGACTTTTTATTTTAACTCTTGCTGTATCATTATTGTGGTGATTGGGCCGGACTGCTTGTAATTCAGGAGAATGGACATAGATGTTTAGGGAGCAAACATACAAATGCTGTCGTGGCACAGCACACAGGTTTACTGCTATTGAGGAACCAGGGAGAGCTGGGAGCAAGGGTTGGTGCTCCCAATTCCCCACCTAGCAAGTTCTGGACTTCATCTGGGCTGTCAGAGGGAGAAGCAAACAACAAGTCAGCCCAGGCTGCTCTCTCAGAGCTCCACATGCAGTACTTCTCTTGATGTCCCAGATGAGGACCACAAGTCACTAAGTCAACACTTAAGGGTACCAGACACTGCAGAAGATCCCTGGAAGCGGGTTGCCTGTCCACCACCTCAACGGAATGTTCCAGTGTTTGTCCACATTACGTGTTAACCAAATTCAGAGGGTAGACATAGTGTATAAATTATAATTAACAACTGCTAAGGATAAACAGAAAGTACATGTCAAATCTTATAGTCTATAGCCTGGAAATTATTGAGAGTGATATTCAATGATACTCTTTTCTCATCAGTTACCCTCCTGACAAAAATAATTACATTATTTCACAGCCTTCAGTTGCTTCCATTTTGCTGAACATTCATGTTTAAATGTTTAGTGTCAACCTTGACTGAGTAGTAGCACTCTTGCCTCTCCATCAGAAGGTTGTAGGTACAAGCCCCAAATCCAGAGATGTGAACACATAATAGGCTTGCAAGCAAAGTTGAAGCCCATGGAATAAAAGGGACAGTGGCAGCTTGGGTACAAAATTGGCTAAGTGACAGGAAACAGAGAGTAGTGGTGAACGGTTATTTTTCGGATTGGACCATTGCTTTTCTTGATATATATTAATCACTTGGACTTGGGTGTTCAGGGCATTTTCAAAATTTGCAGATGACACAAAACTAGGAAGTATAGTGAACAATAAGAAGGATAGTGGTAGACGTCAAGAAGACATAGACAGGCTGGTGGAATGAGCGGACATATGGCAGATGAAAATTTAACGCAGAAAAGTGCGGTGTGATATACTTTGGTAGGAAGAACGAGGAGAAGAAATATAAACTAAAGGGTACAATCCTAAAGGGGGTGCATGAACAGAGAGACCTGGGTGTATATGTGCACAAATCATGAGAAAGCGGTTAAACAAGCATACGGGATCCTGAGCTTTATAACTAGAGGCATAGAGTACAAAAGCAAGGAAGGTATGATGAACCTTTATAAAACACTGGTTCGGCCTCAACTGTAGTATTGTGTCCAATTCTGGGCACCGCACATTATGAAGGGTGTAAAGGCCTTAGAGAGGGTGCAGAAAAGATTTACGAGAATGATTCCAGGGATGAGGGACTTCAGTTATGTCACAGCCTTCAGTTGTTTACATTTTGCTGAACATTCATGTTTAAATGTTTAGTATCAGCCTTGACTGAGTAGTAGCACTCTTGCCTCTCCATCAGAAGGTTGTAGGTACAAGCCCCAAATCCAGAGATGTGAACATATAATAGGCTTGCAAGAAAAGTTGAAGCCCATGGAATAAAAGGGACAGTGGCAGCTTGGGTACAAAATTGGCTAGAGAAGCTGGGGTTGTTCTCTGATTTTGCACGGTGAATGAATTGCTGTAACTGAGTAATGGTTTACAAGTGGAAAGTTAGCACTTTCCTTCAACTTTATTTTACTTTTTCTTCTCGTCCTGATTCAGTCTTCCCTCAATATCTATACACATGCACTTTTAGCATGAATCACTGGCTAGTGATCTGGAGTGAGAAATCTGGCTGAATTAACCGCATTCCCAGCCTGGCATTGCTGAGGCCAATTGCAACAAGCCAAGCATTTCATGAGCTGAGACCAGCTAGCTCAGCCTAGGTTAGCATTGCGGGAAGGAGAGGAGGAGGTGGGGAGGAGGAGAGAGGTGGGGAGGAGGAGGAGAGGAGGTAGGGAGGAGGAGGAGAGGAGGTAGGGAGGAGGAGGTGGGGAGGAGGAGGAGAGGAGGTGAGGAGGAGGAGTAGAGGAGGTGGGGAGGAGGAGGAGAGGAGGTGGGGAGGAGGAGGAGGGGAGGAGGAGAGGAGGTGGGGAGGAGGAGAGGAGGAGGTGGAGGAGGAGAGGAGGAGGTGGAGGAGGTGGAGGAGGAGAGGAGGAGGAGAGGAGGTGGGGAGGAGGAGGAGAGGAGGTGGGGAGGAGGAGGAGGAGAGGAGGAGGAGGACAGGAGGTGGGGAGGAGGAGAGGAGGAGGTGGAGGAGGAGAGGAGGAGGTGGAGGAGGAGAGGAGGAGGAGAGGAGGTGGGGAGGAGGAGGAGAGGAGGTGGGGAGGAGGAGGAGAGGAGGAGGAGAGGAGGAGGAGAGGAGGTGGGGAGGAGAAGGAGAGGAGGTGGGGAGGAGGTGGGGAGGAGGAGGAGAGGAGGTGGGGAGGAGGAGGAGAGGAGGTGGGGAGGAGGAGGAGAGGAGGTGGGGAGGAGGAGGAGAGGAGGTGGGGAGGAGGAGGAGAGGAGGTGGGGAGGAGGAGGAGAGGAGGTGGGGAGGAGGAGAGGAGGTGGGGAGGAGGAGGAGAGGAGGAGAGGAGGTGGGGAGGAGGAGGAGAGGAGGTGGGGAGGAGGAGGAGAGGAGGTGGGGAGGAGGAGGAGAGGAGGTGGGGAGGAGGAGGAGAAGAGGTGGGGAGGAGGGGGAGAGGAGGTGGGGAGGAGATGGGGAGGAGGAGGAGGAGGAGAGGAGGAGGAGAGGAGGTGGGGAGGAGGAGGAGAGGAGGTGGGGAGGAGGAGGAGAGGAGGTGGGGAGGAGGAGGAGGAGAGGAGGTGGGGAGGAGGAGGAGGAGGAGGAGAGGAGGAGGAGAAGAGGAGGAGAGGAGGTGGGGAGGAGGAGTAGAGGAGGTGGGGAGGAGGAGGAGAGGAGGAGGACAGGAGGTGGGGAGGAGGAGAGGAGGAGGAGAGGGGGAGGAGAGGAGGTGGGGAGGAGGAGGAGAGGAGGAGAGGAGGTGGGGAGGAGGAGGAGAGGAGGAGGTGGGGAGGAGGAGGAGAGGAGGAGAGGAGGTGGGGAGGAGGTGGGGAGGAGGAGGAGAGGAGGAGGAGAGGAGGAGGAGAGGAGGTGGGGAGGAGGAGGAGAGGAGGTGGGGAGGAGGAGGAGAGGAGGAGGACAGGAGGTGGGGAGGAGGAGAGCAGGAGGAGAGGAGGAGGAGAGGAGGTGGGGAGGAGGAGGAGAGGAGGAGAGGAGGTGGGGAGGAGGAGGAGAGGAGGAGAGGAGGTGGGGAGGAGGAGGAGAGGAGGAGAGGAGGTGGGGAGGAGGTGGGGAGGAGGTGGGGAGGAGGAGGAGAGGAGGTGGGGAGGAGGAGAGGAGGAGGTGGGGAGGAGGCGGAGAGGAGGAGAAGAGGAGGTGGGGAGGAGGAGGCAAGGAGGTGGGGAGGAGGAGGAGAGGAGGAGGTGGGGAGGAGGCGGAGAGGAGGAGGAGAGGAGGTGGGAGGAGGTGGGGAGGAGGAGGAGGAGGAGGAGGAGAGGAGGTGGGGAGGAGGAGGAGGAGGAGGAGGAGAGGAGGAGGAGAAGAGGAGGAGAGGAGGTGGGGAGGAGGTGGGGAGGAGGAGGAGGAGGAGGAGAGGAGGAGGAGAGGAGGAGGAGGTGGGGAGGAGGAGTAGAGGAGGACAGGAGGTGGGGAGGAGGAGAGGAGGAGGAGAGGAGGAGAGGAGGTGGGGAGGAGGAGGAGAGGAGGAGAGGAGGTGGGGAGGAGGAGGAGAGGAGGAGGTGGGGAGGAGGAGGAGAGGAGGAGAGGAGGTGGGGAGGAGGTGGGGAGGAGGAGGAGAGGAGGAGGAGAGGAGGAGGAGAGGAGGTGGGGAGGAGGAGGAGAGGAGGAGGAGAGGAGGTGGGGAGGAGGAGAGGAGGAGGTGGGGAGGTGGGGAGGAGGAGGAGAGGAGGTGGGGAGGAGGAGGAGAGGAGGAGGAGAGGAGGAGAGGAGGTGGGGAGGAGGAGGAGAGGAGGAGGTGGGGAGGAGGAGGAGAGGAGGAGGTGGGGAGGAGGAGGAGAGGAGGTGGGGAGGAGGAGAGGAGGAGGTGGGGAGGAGGCGGAGAGGAGGAGGAGAGGAGGTGGGGAGGAGGAGGAGAGGAGGTGGGGAGGAGGAGGAGAGGAGGAGGTGGGGAGGAGGAGAGGAGGAGGAGAGGAGGTGGGGAGGAGGTGGGGAGGAGGAGGAGAGGAGGAGGAGAGGAGGTGGGGAGGAGGTGGAGAGGAGGTGGGGAGGAGGAGGAGAGGAGGAGGAGAGGAGGTGGGGAGGAGGTGGGGAGGAGGAGGAGAGGAGTTGGGGAGGAGGAGGAGAGGAGGTGAGGAGGTGGGGAGGAGGAGGAGAGGAGGACAGGAGGTGGGGTGGAGGAGGGAGGAGGTGGGGAGGAGGAGAAGAGGAGGAGAGGAGGAGGGGAGGTGGGGAGGAGGAGGAGAGGAGGAGGGGTGGAGGAGGAGAGGAGATGGGGAGGTGGGGAGGAGGAGAGGAGGTAGGGAGGAGGAAGAGAGGGAGGAGGGGAGGAGGTGGGGAGGAGGAGGAGAGATGATGGGTGGAGGTGGGGAGGTGGAGAGCAGGGGTGGTATAGTAAAGGGGAAGAGAGGAGGTGGGGAGAAGAAGAGGAGTGGAGACACAGAAGAGGAGATAGAGGGAACAGGTGGAGGAAGGGGGAACCAAATGAAGAGAGAAAATAAAATCATGAAGGTGGTGGGGGGGAATAGCCAATTAAAAAGCATTTTTTTAAAGCCTTTCCTTTGATGTTCAGCTCATTTTTTGAGGTTGTTGAGCTGACGATTGCTGTCAGTGGTTTTTTGCACATGAATCATGCCGTCTTCATCCAAGCATTTTTCTAGTGTGTATTTCTTGGTTCCAGGAATACAGGGAGCTTAGTGTGGCCTCAGGTCGCTCCCAGTAGTAAATAAATACAAGCTCCGAATTGTACTAAATAACCAGAAACAAAGTCCCCTCAGTTACTAACTTTTGTAATAAAAAGTAAAAATAAATCATTGCTAGTAGCCACCTGGCAGCCACAGTGTGGGAAAGTTAATATGAAACGCAACTGAACAAGATGACTATTGAATATCCTCCATCACATGGCCAGCATTTGTTATTTGATCTGTTCTGTGCTTGATTCCCAGATCAAGGCCCGTACATCTGGTGCCCCAGCCCTTGCTCGGCTCCACTACTTGTGCTTGCCCCATAGGATCAAATTCGAGATCCATGTCCTCACATTCAAATCCATCCCCCAGCAGCCTTGTCCCTCCCTACATTAGTGATCTGCTCCAGCCCTATGTCCTGACTCTACCCTCTTCTTATTTACCATTACCTCAGTTGTCCCTGCTCTGCCATCAAACGCCCCTCAATAACTCTCCCCTTTGGCTGTGTAATTGCCCCCTCCTACTCTGTGCTCGCTGCCCTGTGAAGCACCCTGAGAAGTGTCTGCATCCGGGGATTGCAATGGAATCTGTCGTCAGCTCCCCTTCAGTTGTTAACAACTTCCCTTGAAATTTTACAACACTGTTAGTTAACTGAGAAAACATAGAAACATAGAAGATAGGAGCAGGTGTAGGCCATTCGGCCCCTCAAGCCTGCTCCGCCATTCAATGCGATCATAGCTGATCATCCAATTTCAGTACCCTGTCCCTGCTTTCTCCCCATACCCCTTGATCCCTTTAGCCTTAAGAAATATATTCAACTCCTTCTTGAATATATTTAATGAATTGGCCTCTACTACATTCTGTGGTAGAGAATTCCACAGGTTCACCACTCTTTGGGTGAAGAAATTCCTCTTCATCTCTGTCCTAAATGGCTTGCCCCTTATCCTTAGACTGTGACCCCCGGTTCTGGACTCCCCGACCACTGGGAACATCCTTCCTGCATCTAGTCTGTCTAGTCCTGTTAGAATTTTAGAAGTTTCAATGAGATCCCCTCTCATTCTTCTAAACTCCAGCGAGTATAAGCCCAATCGACCCAATCTCTCCTCATACGTCATTCCTGCCATCCCAGTATGTTATGTTCATTAATAACTAGTCATTTTTATTAAGAACAGCTAGCTTTTGCTAGACACTTTATTGAGCGCATGTGGACTAGGTACAGTATCTGTAGAGGCCTCCATCTTGACTGCTGCCTTGTGGGTAGCCTAGTGCATCATGGGTAGCCCACTCTTATATACATACAGCACCACCTAGTGTACCATTCCAGAATGACAGGTTACTGATCATTACATCCCCCTTTCTTTGAGGTTAAACAAAATCAGTACCAATCAATATCAATCAATAACAACATAAACATCTTCAACAGTCAATACATTTTCAATGTAGTTTTCTTTGTGCTCAAAGGTTAAGTCTATCAGGCTTTTTTACTTCACGTGTGGATCTTCTCAGCACAGGTAAGTCTGATGTGTTTTCATGAGAGCCTGTATGTGTGTTTGTGTTCGATTGTTCTAGTGGTGAGTGACAAGATTCAGTTGCGGCATTGTCATCGATTTGCTCTTCGATAGTCTCTTGTGTTTTTTGGAGGGAACGGCGGTTCCTCCTGAGAATCTGTCCTTCCTTAGTTCTAACAGTGTATGACCTTGGTCCTACTTCCTCAAGAACTGTAGCTTTCCTGTTCCATGCATCTGGATCCGCAATCCTGACAACATCATTCCTTGTCAACGGTTTCAGAGTTTTGGATGACTTGTCATAGTATGATTTCTGTTTCAGCTTTAACAGTTGAAGTCTCTGTCTCAGTTCCTTACTCTGCTTTTCCTTTGCACAGCAGGGTAGCGTGGTACGCAACTTGCGACCCATTAGGAGTTCAGCAGGTGAAGGACCAGAGTCTAAAGGTGAGGCTCGGTAGCTCAGCAGGGCGAGATAAGGATCAGACTTGCTTTCTGTCGCTTTCTTCAGTAGCTGCTTGAGAACTTGAACACCTTTCTCTGCCTTACCATTCGACTGAGCATACAAAGGACTGGATGTGTTGTGTTGAAAGTCATAATGTGCTGCAAACTGTTGCCACTCCTTACAGTTGAAGCACGGACCATTGTCGCTAACGGCAATCCTGGGAATTCCATGTCTGGCGAAGATGGATTTTGTAGGATTCGCAAAAATCCAGGAAAATACAGTCTACATTGTAAAACCCCTGAAATGGCCACATTTTATGAACACAAGATGGAGTTGGCAGATCACATGACTCATTTCAGAAGGACATACCACTGCAGTATCTTAAAGAAACCTGAGTCACCACCGATTAGAAGATTCCAGAACTGACTGCAATTGATATGGTAAAATGGTTACAGTAGTAACGAAGTCAAAACAAAAGTATTTACACCCCAAGGTGTGTTAATTGCTAGCAAAACGCAAACCCATCTCTGAAATCGCAGAGCACAGACAAAACATATTATCTGTACCAAACTCAGAGGGACACAGGACAGATCCCATTAGTTTCATTTACAAGACATTAAAATAAAGTACCCGCTTTTGTCAAAGCAGCCTGCCCATTACTTTAACAAAAGAAAACCCCTGATTTGGCACCAAGATAAGGGCAAGAAAACAGTATAACTGTTGGGGGAAAAGCGGCATTAAAAACAAAAACACAGTTTCACACAGACACGAGGTCAAAGGCAGAGCGAGTGGAGAGGTTCGATTACGGTTCGAGGAGCACGGAGGGCCTACAAGTTCGAGCAGGAGAGCAGGTTCAGGAGCCAGTCCCATAAGGAAGATTGGAGATCCCGGACGATACAGGAGCACCAAGGTCAAGGACAGTTTTAAAAACCCTGGTGAGCATAGAGGCCCAGCTCCACCTAGCTGATCTAGTTGAGGTATACTGTAGAGACGGGAGGGTTTTTAATATTAAGGGCTTTGTAATTCGGGAGTGTTATTCATCCTTCGTTGTGCCGTGCGCTTTCTCCACCCCCGTTTTATTATTATATCGCTGATCTAGAATTGATGTATTATGATAGTCAAAGTAACTCTTGTGTGTTAAATTTTAGTTCCCATTGAGAGGCGTGTTCATGATTTTTGTCTGCATTGTTTCTTCATTCTCTATGTTTTATTCTCCTTAAAAATAAAGAGACCTTTGATTTAAAACTTACCTTGTCTCACCTGATCCATTTGTCTTCCGAGTCACAAGTTGGGCCAACACATCAAGGTGGTCTGGCAATAAGCCCAGTGTCTAGAACCGGTGAGGGGGGAGCGCTTCGGAACCGCTCACAAGCAGTGTGAAATCAAAAACCGATCTCGCACACCACAAGCTCGTTAAAACGACCCCTTACAGAATGGCGACCTAGATGGGACACTGGCTACAGAACCCTTGTGTGGTGGACAAAGACTCGGGTGAGACAGATGTTATGGAGGACAGCTTATCCTCCTACGTGTGTGGCAAAGTAAATGTAGCAAAAAAATGGGTATATGACCTGTTAGGAGCCGAGCGTCCCCTAAAGGCAGCCACCCAGTGGACGGCTAGTAAAGAGCACCGCAAGGGCATTGAAAAAGCGGTGTGGCTTATGTGCTATAAAAAGCAGGTTCTGGTACTGGCCCACGCGGTGGCCAGTAAGGAAACCAAAATTAAGCATTTGTCCCGGGAGCTGCAGGAAAAGGTTGCAGCGGAAGGGAAGGTGCTAGTGGCTCTGGAGGCCATAAGCCAAGAGAGGGCAGCGATGGTCCGGGACCATCGGGGGAAGGTAGAAAGGCTGGAGGGTAAGATAGCTGAGCTGGAGGGGAACGCTAGGTTCAGGGTAGAACACGTAGAGTATCGGGCAAGAGAATCCAGGGAGAAAGAGAGGAGATTAAAAACAGAGATTAGCCGCCGTACAGGGGAACTGAAGGCACAGGAGGAAAAGGTAGGCGAAGTAAAAGCAGCCTATAAGCTGGCCTGCGCTCAAGGGTTTGAGGAGGCAGACCACGGCCCCTGTAGGCAGGAAATAGAAAGCCTGAATCTGGCATTGGCCAGGGCAAAGGGGATGATATGCCTCATTAGCCCCAAGGTCGGCCAGCTGAGTTCAACGGTAACCCAAGCAGGGAGATCCCGCAGGCAGCCCCCAGAACAAAACGGGTTAGGGAACCCGAGATTTCACAGCCACCACCCCTAGCCCCTAGTTTTCCAGAGGTCTGGGATCAGGAGGGGGTGGAGGATGAAGAATCCAAGGTAGACCAGGGTAGCCCGAGAATCAGGGACCGGGACCGGTGTACCCCGTGACACAATGGAGGTACGGACCACCCAGTGACGACGGGGAACCTGGGGACCTCCAGAACCAATTCCTGGTGCCACACGGTGCGCAACAATTGCGCTCCATGGTGAGCTACATTCTCAAGCTCACCATGAAGGGGGACCCTTCTCTTCACTTTAGGGAGATAGAGCAGGCGGCCTGTGTTAACGACTGCGACGAGGCAGAGAAGGCCAAGATGATGTTGTTCTCCCTGGGTAGCGATCTCCTCCAGACGCTACCCGATGGGTGTAAGAGGGATCAGGAAAATTATGGCAGGCTGAAGGACGAGATCCTGGAGGCCATGGGGATGAACGAGGGGAGTCCGTTCACCCGGGTGGAGAAAACAGTCCAGCTCCCCGGGGAATACCCGCAGGCGTTCGCGGACAGGCTGTGGCCAGTCTACCAGGGTGCGTGCCCGGGAATGCCGGCGCGAGCGAACCTGGACGGGGACCAGTTAGTCCACTGGCTCAGGTGCCTGATGAATAACTCCCTGCCCCGCATTCGAACGCAGGCAATGGCCTGGTTCGACCCCCAAAACCCTCTGACCACGGAGGCGACGGTGATCCGCCAACTCACCGTCACCTTTAGAAATGGGAGGGATAGTGAGACACCCCAGCAAAACGGGAAGGTTTGTGAGGTCAGGCCTGGTGACCAGCCCCGTAAAGAGTGGCGCCAGGAAGGGAGCCGTCCCAACCAAAGCCGACAAACGTGCTACGGCTGCGGGAAGGAGGGGCATTGGCGCAGGGACTGTAAGAATCCCTGGAAGGACACAAGGGAAAAGGTCCCCACAGCCCCAGCCCAAGCCCCGGCCGCACCCCTGACCTCTGCCCCAGAGAGAGAGACGGAGCCAACTGTCCCCCCAGAGCTGCTGGACGTGCTGCTGGCTTCAGTGAGGTCATTGGTCCTCACTAAGGGAAAGATAGCAGCCACCACCGGTCCAGCGGTTCCCCCAACCCCTTCCCAAAGTGGCCCGCAATGACTGGAGCCTGCGCAGCCCATCTATCTATGTGCGCTCCAGTACGACGGATGGAAGAGACCGCTCGTGCAGATGGAGGTAGAGAAGGAAACGGGGACTTATCTGTTGGATACGGGAGCTTCATGCACCGTGATCCATACGGAGAATCCCACCACCTCACCTCTAACGGGGTTCCATACGTCCTATCGGGGTTCACAGGGGCGGAGCAGACGGGTGCGTTCTCCAGGCCGCTCTCGATCCGCCTGGGCACACTCCAGACAAAGTGGACATGTGTCCTGGCGAGATGGGATGCGGAGGGAGGGAAGGGGATCCTAGGGGCCGACTTCATCGTGGGCCATGGGATCCTCGTGGACCTCAGGAACCATTGCCTTTGGGGGGCCAACACCGGAAAGGAAAGTGGAGTGGTAGTAATCCCGGGAAAGGATGGGAAGGGAACCCCGCGTACCATGAAGCCGAAAGGGAGTTACGACCTCGGTGAAATGATGGAGGGTATCCCAGAAGTATTTAGAGCCGAGGTGCAGACTCAGTTAGGTGCGTTCGCCATGCACAAACACGACTATGGGAGGGTTGCTGGCTTTGAGGTTAGGGTAGATGGGGATCGCATGGCCCGGCCCCAAAAGCAGTACAACTTCCCAAAGGAAGCAGAGGCTGATATGGAGGTGGCCATATCAGCGCTGGTACAGCAGGGGGTGCTGAGGCCTATAGCCACCCATGTGAACTCTTCACTTTGGCCGGTTAAGAAATCGGACAATTCCTGGAGAGCCACGGTGGACTATTGGGTGTTGAACAGCAACATCCCCGCATGTGCCCCCACAGTGGCAGCAGTGGCCGACCTCATTGGGAGTATCCCCGCATCCGCGACTACGTTCACGGTGCTGGATATTTCCAATGGGTTCTGGTCGATCCCTGTGCGGAGGGAGGACCAGTATAAATTTGCCTTTACTTTCAGAGGGCAACAGTATACCTGGAATTGCTTGCCACAAGGCTTCCACAATAGTCCCAGCATTTTCCACCAATGCATGGCGGACAGCCTGAAGGAGTTCAGTCAGCCCCTTCAGTTAGTACAGTACGTGGACGACCTGCTCCTGTTTACCGACACGGTCGGGGAGCACGGCCCACTGCTGGCTGAACTGTTGGAACTACTGACCAGAAGGGGGTTCAAAGTCAACCCAAAGAAAGTTCAGATCGGTCAAAAGGAAGTCAAGTTCCTGGGGCTGACCATCCGCGCCGGAGAAAGGGCCATCGATAGGGCTAGGAGGGAGGCGGTACAGGAGTTACTGGTCCCCGTCACCATAAAGGGTGTGAGGTCATTTCTAGGGCTAACCGGGTACTGCCGAGACTTCATGGAGGACTATGCGGCCATGGCAGCCCCACTACTCCGACTCCTGCACAAGGGAGTGGAGTGGTCATGGGATGAAGGATGCCAGGCCGCGTTCGAGCTCCTAAAAAGGAAGCTGCAGACCGCACCAGCCCTGGGAGCGATAGATGGGGGAAGGGAGTTCTTCCTGGAGGTGGCGGCCAGCGGGGACAGTCTGAGTGCTGTGTTGCTCCAGGAGCGATATGGCAAGCTGAGACCCGTGGTTTACTCCTCCAGGGTGCTCAGCGACGTGGAGAGGAGCTACTCGGTCTGTGAGCGGCACCTCTTGGCCACACACTGGGCTGTGAAAAGATCCGCCATCTTCACAGGCACCTCCCCCATCACCCTCCTCACACACCACACGCCCACCAAGATGCTTTTGGATGGGAGGACTAAGGATGGGACAGTAAGCAGTGCTCGCATTGCGCACTGGACCCTACTCCTCTCACAAATGGATCTGCGGGTACGAGGCCTGTGCGAGCCCAGATTAGCCACCAACCTGGCTTACCCTGGGACAGCCCATCAATGTTCCGTTGAAGGGGTATGGGAGGTCGACGTTGGTCTCCGGGCTGGGATACATCCCACCGGCCGTGAGATTTACGTGGATGGTTCCAGCACAGTATCCGCTGGAAAGCGGCTCACGGGGTTCGGTGTGTATGACCCAACGGCTGACATTGCGTTGGCGATTAAACTCCCCAGTACCAGAACTGTCTGCTGTGGTGTATGTGGTTACCCATCCCGAAGTTTTCCCTACCCCGTACACGATTTGCTCAGACAGCATGTTTACATGCAATTCGTGTACCGAATACCTGGCCATCTGGTCCCGTTGCGGATTCACTTCCGCGGATGGGAGACCCTTGGTGGTAAAGCCCCTGCTGGAGAAGATCCTGGCAGCCGTGGGGGAGAAGGGTGAGGTCTTCATCCACAAGGTGAAGGCTCACTCCTCCACAGAACCTCGCGGTCAGGGGAGCCAGCGAGCTGATGCACTGGCGAGAGAGGGTGCCCAGACCGGCATTTTCTGGGACCCCTACGGGTCCGGACCAGTGGCAGCTGTAAAAGGCAGGGATGGGATCCAGAAGAGTGTAGGGGTAGCGCTAGCCCCGGACCTCAAATCGGTCCAATCTCAGGACCCTGCCCTGAGAGGGGTATTTAACGCGGTTAGCGAGGGGAAGAGAATGGAAGGCCCGTATGGTGCAGCATCCCTGTCCATAAGAGAGGGAATGCTGTTTAAAGAAGAGCAGTGGGTGGTGCCTCAGCAGCACCGGAGGGAATTCCTTCAACTGGCCCATGAGGGACCAGGAGCAGGGTACCCCGGGCCTGAGGTCACCTGGCAGCAGGTGGAACAAGCAGGATGGTGGCCAGGACTCCGGGAGGACGTCCGGGAGTTTTGCGCGAACTGTCTTGTGTGAGCGGCAAATAACCCCGATCCTCACAGGAGGAAGGTGCCGATGGGACACGTTAGGAGGGTAGAGGGACCATGGCAAACAATCCAAATTGACTATATCGGGCCCTTACCCGCCACCCAGGGAGGCTATAAGTACTGCCTCGTTCTGGTGGACGTGTTCTCTAAATGGGTTGAAGCCTTCCCCTGCCGAACAGCCACAGCGTTAGGGACTGCGAGAATCTTGGTGCGGGAGGTGTTCTCGAGATGGGGACTGCCCCAGTTCGTGGAATGCGATCAGGGAAGCCAGTTTACCGGCCAAGTAATGCAGAACACCCTGATGCTGCTGGGCATTCAGGGGAAATGGCACGTAGCCTACAATCCACAGTCATCGGGGATTGTGGAGCGGATGAACCGCACCTTAAAAGAAAAAATGAGGAAAGAGATAATGGGTTCGCCCCAAAGGTGGGCAGAAGTCCTGCCTCTTGTCCTCATGGGGATCCGCTCCAGCCAGTCGAAGAGTACGGGGTACTCTCCGCATGAGCTCATGACCGGGAGGGTCATGAGAACCCCCACCCATGTCCTGGCCCCAGTCCTAACGGAGGGGCAGCTAAGGGAGGCGAATCGGGACAAATTCGCCCGCACGCTCCTTGAACGCCTCCAAAGGATCTATGAGGGGGCCGCAGGTAACATGGGGAGGCAGCACCAGGGAAATAGGGTGCTGCTCGAGCCCAGTAAAACCCATCGCTGGGAGTTAGGGGATCTAGTGATGGTAAGGAACTTCGCCCGTGTGGGGAGTATTGAGCCACTTTACATGGGTTCCTACAGCATCGTAGATCAGGCCAGCCCCATGGTGTATGCTGTGAAACTGCCCCGGCGCACAAAATGGTTTCACATCAATCAATGTAAGCTGTTTAAGCCGGAGGCAGGGAAGCAGGCAGCGGGGGCTGAAAAAGGCAGCAAAGAATTAAAAACTGCAGGGGAGCTGCAGCCGCAGGTCACACAGGCTGGACGAGCAGCCTGCGTGAGGGGAGGAGTTGTCCCGTCCACACGGGAGACTCCCCCATTGTTCTGGGACCCAGAAGGGGAGGAGCCGGAGGTCCTAGGTCCTGTCCCTGGTCACCCAGAAGGGGAGGAGCCGGAGGTCCTAGGTCCTGTCCCTGGTCACAAGGAAGCCGAGTCGGAGGACGAAGGTCCCGCCCCCGACTGCGGTGAAGGGGAGGAGCCGGAGGTCTTAGGTCTTGCCCCTGAGTGCAGCATTAGAGAGGTGGCGTCTGGGGGCGGAGACTCTCAACCTAGAGTCCCAGGTAGCGGGGAGGTGCCTGCCGCTGACCCAGAGCCTAGGGAGGCGGAGCCTGCGGGAGGAAGCCCACAGCCGGCAGTCGTGGGGAAGCCACGGACTGCAGCCAGGGCCAAAACTCCAGCCAAGGGTCCAACCTAGGAGGAAGCCTCATATATGGTGACCCTTAGACGGTCAAATAGAAAACCGCAACCGAAGAAGGTTTGGTCGCCGGTTTTCACAAGAGGGACCCCCCGGAAGAAAGCTGCGAGAAGTTTAAACGGTCCACAGCCAGCAGCCACGGGCTGCCAGGGACCAGAAGCTGAGACCGATGTGGGAACGCAGCAGGGGGAGGCCTGCAACGGTCCCCGCAGATTATAAGCTGGCCGCCCGGAGACGGGCGGCAGATGTATATATTTATATAGTTTTGGGTAATAAGGTTTAGTTTATTGTAATTTTAGAAAATAAGTAATGTGGTCTTCTGGAAGTATGGTAGCACTTTGGAGCGGTAGAATGTGGCAAGTTTTAAGTGAGCTAGGGTCGCGGGACCCACTCACCCCGCACCCAAGCCGAGGAGCCCAGGGAGCCCGGCTCGAAACCTTTTTCTATCTCTCCGCCAGATCATAACAAGATGGTGCCAGTCAGAGGCATCATCCTCGCGGCCCTGGTGGGCCTCAACGTCGCCTGGAGAGGAGAAACGGAGGATCACCGTATCTTTGGATGCTCCGGGGAAACTGCGCCTCTGGCCCACGACGGACAGGGCCTGCGCGAAGCAGAGGAAGTCGCTGGGTACACCCACGAGGGCAACTGGCCCGGATGGCTGGGCTCGAACGCCACGAAATATTCAAGCGAAACTGGCTTCACATACGGGGAGGTCTCTTTGTCGTGTCCTCGGATCAAGATCCAGGCCACGCGGATCAGTGTGACTGTGGGGAAACGTATTTGCCTAACCTGCAGGGGGTACGTCCCCCTGGATAGGTGGTGGTGGCTCAGGAAACTGAGCAGGGACATGGGGAACCCCAGAGTAAAGTGGGAAAGGTTAGGGAACGACACTCACCGGACTATCACAGGGACCCAGGGAGGGTTGACAGTGTGCTGGGATAAATGGTGGGAACCTGATCAGGGGATTTATGTGTGTATGTGGGGTTCAGAGAAAGTCTGCCCCACAGGTGTTTCCATCATTTTCCACAGCCAGTGGCAAGATAACGGGAGGGGGATAGACTGGGAATCGCGCTTGGACGCATGCGCGGTCCCCTACTCCCCAATCGCGGTTAATGCCACTGAGCTAGCGACCCGCCCCCGACAGCCCCTGCCCACGACCCAGACACCACGGACGGTAGCAGAGGGATGCCCCACCACCACCAAGGGACCAGGGAACGGGTTAGTATTAGTTCCCACTGACCAAATGGCCTATCAGGAGGTCCATTACGTGGTGGCCTCGGTCATCCTCAACCTGACCAAGGTGCACTTGCCGGAATGGTGCCCCGTAGAGACGGCAAGGCTGTATCAGGCCCTGCTGAAAGAGACCCTGCAGAAGTTTTACGAGTTTGACTTCGCGGGGGTCAATAGAACCGAACTCTACACCGAGGGCCACAATGAATGGGTGCAATTGGGGAGACAAAGAATGGGCGCCATGAATGACTGGTTCACACGGTTTAACACTGGGTCGTCCATCATAAATAGTATGGACGACATCGAATTGCAACGGCAGGTTAACGGGTTAAAGACCCAGTTGAGGGGGATCCTCACGGACGAAAGTCGGGTGGTGGGTTCGGAGCTCCATGAGGACCAGGCTATGACTCTCCATTTAAAAGAAATCATAGCAGAGCTGGAGAAGCAGGCTCGGACGGTCAACGCTCTCATTAGGGAGGACAGGAACGCCTCAGATCAGGCTGCACAGAATGAGGTGTGCATACTATACGGAGCATGGTTGCTGGACGAGGGCCGCAGCAATCTGGAGGACTTAAAACAGGGTTTGGTCCCCTCCTGGATCAGTAACAAACACCTCACAGCCCTCCACCCCTTTGAGAACGCGTTGAGTCCGTGTCAGCTCCGGCTCGCTTCTGAGGCCTACCCAGTCCCGCTGGACTGTGGTCGCTCCAACCACACCATCATGGGGGTCATCGTGCGGATCCCAGTAATGAGTAGGGCGGCCCGACCTGCGCCGGTGTATAGGGTGGTGAACATTGGAGTCATTTGGGGGGGAGTACACGTCCGTTTCGCAGAGGTCCCACCCTACGTCATTAAGTGGGAGCATGCTATGACGGGGACTGACCTCTCGGGGTGACGTAGCTGGGGAGCACACATAACCCTGTGTCCCCAGCACTTGAATGCCTATTCAACACCACAGTGCGGATTCAGTTCTGCTGACGCTAAGCCTATCAATTGCACCATGGAAGCCATGGCACAGGACCATGTTCCCCCACAGCTGGCATACATAGGAGGTGGGACATATTGTGTCGCCACCGCAGCGTCTCACTACCGGCACGGTCAGCATGGCTGGTGCGCGGTCAGTGAAAGCAGCTTCTGTTTCAAACCCGAGGCAGTCGTTCAAGTGGCACAGCTGCGGATTATCCCGATCCCTGAACCATCCACTGTTCACCTCACTGTCAAGGATAACTTCATCGATCTCCAGAAGTACGTGGCCCACTTTGGTTTCACAATTCCCCCTCTCCCAGAACATTTAACTGAACTGCTGAAAGCAGTTACTGTCTCTCAGAAGCACTTCTTTACTTTAGAGCAGAAAACCACCGATATAGGCGCAAAAATCCAAGACATAGTGGTTCCACCATGGTGGGACCTTTTTGATAATATAGAGATCCCATCATGGGTCAGACTGGCTTCCCACGTCTTAGTGGTGTGCCAGGCAGGGATCGTTCTGTACCTGGTCTATGTCCAGTGTAGGAGAAAGGGACACGACAGGGAGTTCGCTAGTCAGCGGAATTGGCGGGGCCACTATGCCAGCATAAACGTGGACTCGCCCGTGTAGCTAAATGTTTTTATTCCATCTGTTTGTGGTGTATTATAACAAAGATTGTGTTGCGTCGGGTTATGACTCTAAGGTGAGTCTGTACATAGCATAAATGTTTCTCCGGTAGGGGATATCTACTCAACTCCATTTTCGGGATGAGGAAAGTGCGTGTGCGAGGTACACTCCATAGTCAGGTAAACTACGGGGAAGGTCAGTTGGGGGGGGGAACGGATTTATGCTCACCCTAAAACATTCATGATACAAAAGACGATTTGAGATGTCCATTGTATCACAGGGAGGACTGTAGGATTCGCAAAAATCCAGGAAAATACAGTCTACATTGTAAAACCCCTGAAATGGCCACATTTTATGAACACAAGATGGAGTTGGCAGATCACATGACTCATTTCATAAGGACATACCACTGCAGTATCTTAAAGAAACCTGAGTCACCACCGATTCGAAGATTCCAGAACTGACTGCAATTGATATGGTAAAATGGTTACAGTTGTAACGAAGTCAAAACAAAAGTATTTACAACCCAAGGTGTGTTAATTGCTAGCAAAACGCAAGCCCATCTCTGAAATCGCAGAGCACAGACAAAACATATTATCTGTACCAAACTCAGAGGGACACAGGACAGGTCCCATTAGTTTCATTTACAAGACATTAAAATAAAGTACCCGCTTTTGTCAAAGCAGCCTGCCCATTAATTTAACAAAAGAAAACCCCTGATTTGGCGCCAAGATAAGGGCAAGAAAACAGTATAACTGTTGGGGGAAAAGAGACATTAAAAACAAAAACACAGTTTCACACAGACACGAGGTCAAAGGCAGAGCGAGTGGGGAGGTTCGATTATGGTTCGAGGAGCACGGAGGGCCTACAAGTTCGAGCAGGAGAGCAGGTTCAGGAGCCGGTCCCATAAGGAAGATTGGAGATCCCGGACGATACAGGAGCAATAAGGTCAAGGACAGTTTTAAAAACCCTGGTGAGCATAGAGGCCCAACTCCACCTAGCTGATCTAGTTGAGGTATACTGTAGAGACGGGAGGGTTTTTAATATTAAGGGCTTTGTAATTCGGGAGTGTTATTCATCCTTCATTGTGCCGTGCGCTTTCTCCACCCCCGTTTTATTATATCGCTGATCTAGAATTGATGTATTATGATAGTCAAAGTAACTCTTGTGTGTTAAATTTTAGTTTCCATTGAGAGGCGTGTTCATGATTTTTGTCTGCATTGTTTCTTCATTCTCTATGTTTTATTCTCCTTAAAAATAAAGAGACCTTTGATTTAAAACTTACCTTGTCTCACCTGATCCATTTGTCTTCTGAGTCACAAGTTGGGCCAACACATCAAGGTGGTCTGGCAATAAGCCCAGTGTCTAGAACCGGTGAGGGGGGAGCGCTTCGGAACTGCTCACAAGCAGTGTGAAATCAAAAACCGATCTCGCACACCACAAGCTTGTTAAAACGACCCCTTACATTTTCACATGCATTATGACACTGCTTGCTGTGGTGCTTGAGAGCAGCACCATCTCAGGATAGTTAGAATAGTAGTCAATCACTATTAGATAGTCTTTACCATTTAAATGAAAATGGTCCATACCAACCTTTTGCCATGGTGCTGCTGGTATGTCAGCTACTATCATTGGTTCCTTTGCTTGTTTGTTTTGGTATTTCTGACATGTCTCACATTTGCCTATCATGTTCTCAATGTCCTTATTTATGCCAGGCCAATAAACAGTGTCTCTTGCTCTCCTTTTGCATTTTTCAATTCCGAGGTGTCCCTCATGAATCCTTTTGAGCATGTCTTGACGTAGAGCCTGTAGAATGACTATTCTGTTCTGTTTTAGTAACAGTTCACTTGTGACACTCAATTCTGACCTTATGTGAAAATATTTTGGACAGGAACCTTTTTGCCAACCATGATGAATGTTCTCTGTTACTGTTTGTAATACTGTATCTTTTACTGTTTCTTCTGCTATTTGCTTTGATTTTGTGTCTGACACGGGCAGCACAGCAGTGACCATACTCACATGAACATCCACGTCTTCTTCAGTAGAGCTCACATGACTCATTGTGGGTGCTCGGGATAGTGCATCTGCTAACACTATGTATTTGCCTGGTGTGTAGATCAGTTCAAAGTCATATCTTTGCAGCTTCATCATGAGTCGTTGAATCCTTGGAGACATCTCATTCAGGTTATTTTTTATGATGGCAACCAGTGGGCTGTGGTCTGTCTCAACTGTGAAGGTGGGAAGTCCATATATGTAGCCATGAAACTTTTCTAGTCCAACTACCAAGCCTAGACATTCCTTTTCAATCTGGGCGTATCGACACTCAGTATCAGTCATAGACCTGGAGGCATAGGCAACAGGCTTCCAATCTTCACCCTCTGCTTGTAGCAAGACCGCGCCTAGGCCATCTTTTGATGCATCCGTTGACACTTTGATTCTTTTTGTTGGGTCAAAGAAGGTGAGTACAGGTGTGGTTGTCAGCACTGTTTTGAGGTTTATCCACTCTTGTTCATGTCTTTCTGTCCATGCGAGCTCATTTGTTTTACATAGCAGGTCTCGCAGACAGGCTGTCTTGGCTGACAAGTTAGGAATGAACTTTCCAATGAAGTTTATCATCCCCATGATGCGTAGCACTTCTTTTTTGTCAGTGGTTCGGGGCATTTTGAGTATGGCGTTTACTTTTTCCATATCTGGCTCTATTCCTTTACCAGATAGATTATCTCCTAGGAAAGTGACTTCCTGGATGCCAAACTGCCACTTGGCTTTGTTGAGCTTCAGTCCATTCCGGCGTATGCTCTGTAGCACTTTAGTCAGTCTCTCATTGTGTTCTTTCAGTGTAGAGCCCCAGATGATGATGTCATCAACATAGACCCGAACACCTTCCAGACCTTCAATTATGTGTTCCATCGCTCTATGAAAGATTTCAGATGCAGATATTATCCCGAAAGGCATTCTGAGGAAACAATACCTGCCAAATGGTGTGTTGAAGGTACAGTATTTGGTGCACTCTTCATCCAGTTTTAGTTGCCAAAATCCTTGTGAGGCATCGAGCTTTGTAAAGTATCTGGCACCTGACATTTCACTGGTGATTTCTTCTCTCTTGGGAATCTGGTAGTGTTCACGTTTTATGTTTGCATTTAAGTCCTTTGGATCCATGCATATTCTTAGATCATTGTTCTTTTTCTTTACACATACCATGGAGTTAACCCAGTCTGTTGGCTCTTCGACTTTCCTGATGACTCCTAGTGTGGTCATTCTGTCCAGTTCTTTCTTGAGCCGGTCACGCAGGGGTGCTGGAACTCTTCGTGGACCATGAACCACTGGCTGAGCATCCTCCTTTAGCTGGATCTTGTAAGTGAATGGTAGAACTCCAAATCCTTTGAACACATCCTGGAAATTATTTACTAAAGAATCCACCGAGTCACCTGGTCTGCTTATGGCACAGTTTATACGGTAGACTCTCTTGACCAGTTCTAAGTCTTCACAAGCTTTGTCACCTAGTAGTGAATCAAGTCCTTCAGCCACAACAGAAAACATGAGATGATGCACTTTGTCTTTGACTGTCACTTTAAGTCTGCATACACCTAAGCTATCTATTTTCCGACCATTATAGTTCTTCAGTAGTACTGACTTTTTCTGTATTTTGGGCTTTTCTTTCATGTTTTTAATGTCACTCATACTGATTAAGTTTGCTTTTGCCCCAGTGTCCAGTTTCAATGTAACTAATGCTCCATTTATCTGCAGTGGGATCATCCATTTGTCCTCTTTTACTGCATTAACTTCATGTTCAGCATTGTCCATATCTGAGGGCTGCACATTTTCTGTATTCTTTTCTATATTGTCACATGACACCATTCGTACAAAAAATGTCTCACTTAAATCAGTGTCCTCAATTACATTAACTCGTTGCCCTTTCTTAGTTTTTACTTTTGAAAAGCATTGTTTGGCAAAGTGATTCTTTCCATGACATTTTGTGCACATTTTTCCAAACGTTGGACATTGTTTTAACTGGTGTTTGTAACCATAGCGTTTACAATTAAAAATTTGTTCCTCCGATTGCTTTTCACTTCTGTTCTGCCCATGTTTCTTCCCCTTGTAGGACACAGCACCGACAGCAGCACTTACTACAATCGCATCATCATTGATTTCACTGAAGTCTTGGCATGCTCTTGAGCTAGCTCGCTAGCTTGGCATATTTTCACAGCAATTTCCAATGTTAGTTCGGTTTCTCTCAACAGACGTTCCCTGACTTTTTTATCATGAATACCAAACACAATCTGGTCACGAATCATGGATGCTTTCAGCTCAGAGAAATTACATGTCTGTGCTTTCAGTTTCAGATCAGTCAAAAAGGTATCAAAAGTCTCATTTTGCTGCTGTGTCCGAGAACGGAAGATGTACCTCTCATAGGTTTAATTCTTTTTGGGAGAACAATGTGTATCAAACTTCTTTAGCACATCGTCTAATTTTTCTCTGTTCTCCTCTGGATTAAATACAAATGTATTAAATACCTCTATCGCCTGTGGGCCTGCAACCATGAGCAGCAACGCTATTTTCCTTGCATCTGGCTTTGTACCGTACCCGATGGCAGCAATGTAGAGTTCGAATTGTTGTTTAAAAGTCTGCCAATTGCAGTCGACATTTCCTGTGAGTTTCAAACGCTCTGGTGGCTTCAAATTCTCCATGTCGCGTTGCACAATATTCAGCAGATCTTACCAATCCTGGTACCATGTTATGTTCATTAATAACTAGTCGTTTTTATTAAGAACAGCTAGCTTTTGCTAGACACTTTATTGAGCACGTGGACTAGGTGCAGTATCTGGAGAGGCCTCCATCTTGACTGCTGCCTTGTGGGTAGCCTAGTGCATCGTGGGTAGCCCACTCTTATATACATACAGCACCACCTAGTGTACCATTCCAGAATGACAGGTTACTGATCATTACAAGTAATTCATAGTCACTTGAATTATCCAATTATTTAAATTAAGCAACATAAATAGCCCAAGAAAGTGGGAATTTCGGGCTAAAAATAATACTTGAAACATCTGATAGTTTGAATTAAGAGTAACGTTGCTTGCAACCGCACCCCTTCATTAGAGCAACAGCAGGCCTGGACTGTCCTTCAAGCAAATAAGTTAATATGAATAAAGTGAGCTTTCTTTCATCATTAAGGTTCAGGTTTTGAAGCCATGTTTACCATTTCAATCCAGCTCTGGACACCTCTGTTGCGAGGCAATAAACTGGCCACGGGCTAAGAAAGCTTATTCCACATCTTACTGGAAGTTCGACACAACCTGTGCCAGGGTCAAATCTTTCATTGCAGAGTTAGCAGAGCAGCTGCAGCACGTTATCTGCATGCAGCCTCATTATAAGGAAGCCACGCCAGGGATGAGCGACAGTGAGAATCAACTGGATGTGCCCGAGTACAGGTTTAAAACTGGAGGCTATCATGTGGTGGTGTTTGATTTAGCTTTACTGACCCATTAACAGAGGTGGCTTGGTTTAAAGGCTGGACATGTGAGTGGCTCCACTCTCATGGTCAGTCAGTGGAGTCAGGCTCCTTCTGCTGCCCCTCCCCCAGCTAATTAGAAGCGAGAGTGGAAGGCCAGATTGTCCCCAAGAGACGACAATGAGACAGTGGGCTCGAATTTCACAGGGCCGTGGAGGCGGGAATGGAGGCATGTAGAATGTTAAAATTGCAAAAAGTGGCAGGCGGGCCCAACCCCGCCTCCATCCCACCTCCAAGCAATTTTCAAGAAATCATGTTTACTGCTCCCGTCTCCGTCCCGCCTCCAAGAGGAGGGATAGGCCCTTAATGCCCTTAACAAGCACTAAATTGCCTCTATTATCCCATTTTGAAAGGCCTTGTTGATTTTAACCCTTTTCCGACATGAAGCACGCCTGCTCTGAAACACGATGGTGAAACCTGGCAGGAGCACAATTGGATTGCTGACTATTACCTGCAGCTCCACTATTAAATAGGATATTTGATCAGCCATCATTTGCAGGTGGCAGGACTTTGTTGTCTCAGGTCTGGGGGAACTTTTAGAAGGCATAACCACAGCTGTGGAAGTTTGGAGCCTGACACCCATCTCCAGTGTGACCTCCTGGGAAACCCCTCTCGCCACCTTCACTGAGCGCTTCCTCAACTGAGGCATATACCAAGTAATCCTAAGCCCTCAATGTGGAAGTCCCATTAGCGAAATAACACACGCCACAACTGTAGCAGTAGCCATCAGAATTTTTATATACAGTAACCATCTGATGGCTTTTTTAATACAAAACATCAAATTTCACCCAAGTGACTACCCTTGTGACTACCCTTGTGCAGTATCTTTCTCTTACGCATGCTCTTACGTGGTGCTTCCCTTGTGGCTTCAGCAGATGTGGAGGCCCCTTGCTCACTTTCTTGCTGCTCCTGTCTCGACATCTTTGGTGGGCGTCCTCTGGGGTTGCGAACCTGTGAGGGCTCGTCAACAGTCTGCTGATCCTACGGCTGTGCAGGAGTTGAGACGCCGATCTCAGTTGGGTGTGGACTCTGGTGGGGCTCTGACCAAGGGCTCTGCAGTGGCATGGAAGTGTGAGCGCTTGGAGAGGAGCCCCCACTTCCTTGATGTCTGCCACCAACTTACCTCTCATGTGTCAGGTCCCCCTCAGCACTTGCAAGTGGCTTGAGAGCACCTTGCTGCACATCAGGGGACCTGTATCTGCACTGGCAGTCCTACTCAGGAGGACTTCGATGAAGGTCTGGTTTCTCAGTTCAATAGATGACCATCTCTCCTCCAGAGATGTCATTCTATTCAGAACACTCACCATGTTTTCTGCATTCTGGCGACTTATCACCTCCATGGAGGTTGCCACCTTTCCATGGTGATGCGTTCATGTTCGCAATGGACTCCTCCATTCACTCCACACTCGCAGCGACCCTGGAGATAAAACCTGCCAGAGACTCCTGCATTTGTTCCTGGAGTTCCAGCACCACTGATCTTGTGGATGGACCCAGAGGCAGAGGGTCAACATGCAGCTGAGCCGAGCTGGCAGAGTCCTGCGCCCTCCGACGAGGACTCTCCACTGCTGTCCCTGTCTCCACCATCTGCTGATGCTCACATGTGAGCTGTGATACACCAGGTGACAACACTACTCTATCTCGCGAAGGGCCCACCGATGTGTGAGTGTCTGCGCTGGCGCTGGGTGCGCTGAATTCTGCTGATGCTGCACCCTCAGAGGTTGCAGCTTCCTCTGAGGGGTTTGGATGCTCAAGCTCTTCCTCCTGGCTAATGGGGATGGGTGCTGTCAATGGTCCTGTGGGGGAATAAAGGAAAGAGTCAGAGATGTGATGCCACGGTTACATGCCCATTGCATATTGCAGATGATCATAAGTCCATCTGTTAGAGCTTCAGAATCATTATCAGCGACTCATGCAATGTCAATGAGAGAGATGGAAAACTATTCTGTCACCAGCTTGCTGTGATGCACTCGTCTGTCGATCCCCCACTTGCGCATCGTCCTCCACTCCCACGATCTCCAGGACTGCTTCCTCCCAGGAGGTGAGCTGGGCTACTGAGGGTGGCCCTCCTCCTGTCCTCGCTCTTTCCCTCTTATTGTGAGCTCTCTTTTCCTGCAATGAGGGAGACAAGTGGAGTTTGAGTGAGAATGAAGGAGTGAGTGTAGATAATCCATAGCATAGATGCTTAGGAGACAAAGATGGAGTGAGGTGGCAAGACCAAGGGCCCTCCCTGTGTTTTGTAAGTTGTTTTCATAGCATCACAGCGATAGGGAGTGTGAGGGTTGCATAGTCGAATAGTTAGGTGAATGTGACCATAGAGAGAGAGGGAATGTGTAATGGTGCATGGATATCAGTGTCAAGTGGGATGTGGAGGAAGAGATTGCTAAAGCTGAGTGCTGGTGAGGAGAGGCATTGGGGTTCAGATTGAGGGTGATGGGAAAGTCATACTCACTTTTCCAGGGCGCAGAAGGTCATGAAATCTATTCCTGCACTGAAGCCAGGTTCTGCGGGTTATCGACAAAGAGTTAACCTCCTGGGCCACCTGAATCCACACAGCCTTGGTTTGCTGGGGAGGCTTCTTCCTTCCTGAAGAAGGGAAGAGCAGCTCTTTATTGGCTTTTGCTCCCTCCACTAAAGCTTGCAGCGCAATGTCATCAAATCTGGGAGCAGACCTAGGTCTCTCACTGGTCATTCTGTCTCCAGGTCCCTCTAACATGAAAGGCCAAAAGGTTGGCAGTCTGCAGAAGAAGCAAGTCTTGTTGCAGACCTTAAATGCAGCAGCAATGATGATGTCATCGGAGGCGAGTTTCAGACTGGAAAAACTCATTGGCCATGGGTTCCCACACGCTGGAACTCAATTGCCCACTTAAGTTAAAATCGCATCATTCTCCCACATCGATTTAGAATCAGGTGGCTAACACGAAAAGCGGATTACACGACCCCAGCCCGCTCCAGTAACAAAATCGAGCCCAGTGTGTCCATCCCCAAATTGGTCAGTCTCTCTGCTCCATTCCAGTTAATTAAACAGACCTACTGCAAATGTATGTTGGAGGATCATGTCAAAATAACTATTTCTGATGCTGGTTTTTCAAACACTTGCAATAAAGCAGCTTTGTCATCTCTGGAAATTCCCCAAACTAACTTATTTTCTTTGGGGAGGGGAGGATGAGGGGAGGGAGAGGAGAGGGAAGGGGGAGTAGAGGGAGGGAGTAGGGAGAAGGGATTTGGGAGAGGGGGAGAGTGAGGTGGGGGGAAGAGGGGATATGGGGGAGAGGGGAGGAGAGGGGGAGAAAGGGGAGAGGAAGGAAGGAGGGGGAGGAAGGAAGGAGGGGGAGAGAAAGGAGGGGGAGAGGGAGGAGGAAGGGGGGTAGGGGGAGGGGGAGGAAGTGGGGAGGGGGAGTGGGAGGGAGGAGGAAGGGGAGGGGGGAAGGGGAGAGGGGGGAGGGGGAAAAGGGAGAGGGGGGAGGGGGGAGGGGGGAAGGGGAGAGGGGAAGGGGCAGAAGGGGGGAAGGGAGGAAAGGGAGGGGGAATGGAGAGGGGCAAGGGGAGAGGGGAAGAGGGGGAAGGGGAGAGGAGAGAGGGGGAGGGGGAAGGGGGAAGGTGGGGGGAGAGGGGGAGAGGGTAGTGGGGAGAGGGAGAGAGGGGGAGGAGGGACGGTGGAGAGGGGAGGGGGGAAGGGGAGAGAGGGGAGATAGGGGAAGCAGAGAGAGGAGAGGGGAGAGGGAGGAAGGGGAGAGGGAGGAAGGGGAGAGGGAGGAAGGGGAGAGGGAGGAAGGGGAGGGGGAGTAAGTGGAGAGGGGAGGAAGGGGAGGAAGGGGAGAGGGAGGAAGGGGAGAGGGAGGAAGGGGAGAGGGAGGAAGGGGAGGGGGAGGAAGTGGAGAGGGGAGGAAGGGGAGGAAGGGGAGAGGGAGGAAGGGGAGAGGGAGGAAGGGGAGAGGCAGAGGGGAGAGGGAGGAAGGGGAGATGGCAGAAGGGGAGAGGGAGAGGGGAGAGGGAGGGAGGGGAAAGGGAGGAAGGGGAGAGGGTGGAAGGGGAGAGGGAGCGAGTGGAGAGGGAGGAAGGGGAGAAGGAGGAAGGGGAGAGGGAGGAAGGGGAGAGGGTGGGAGGGGAGAGGGAGGAAGGGGAGAGGGAGGAAGGGGAGAGGGAGGAAGGGGAGAGGGAGGGGGAGAGGGAGGAAGGGGAGAGGGAGAGGGAGAGGGAGGAAGGGGAGAGGGTGCAAGGGGAGAGGGAGGAAGGGGAGAGGGAGGAAGGGGAGGGGAGAAGAGAGGGGTAGGAGAGAGGGGAGAGGGGAGGGGAGGAGAGAGGAGGAGGGGACAGTGGAGGGGAGAGGGGAGAGAGGTAAGAGAGGGCAGAGAGGAGAAGGGAGATAGGAGAGGTGGAAGAGGAGAGGGAGAGGGTTAAGGGGAGGGGAGGGGGGGAGGGGAGAGAAAGGAGAGGAGAGGATAGGGGAGGGAGGAGGGGAGATGGAGGGGAGGGGGAGGGGAGAGGGGAGGGAAGGGGGAGGGGAGGGAGAGGAGAGGGGTGGGAGAGGGGAGGGAGGAGAGGGCATAGGAGGAGAGGCGGTGGAGGTGAGGGGAGGGAGGCAAGCTGAGAGGAGGTGAGAAGGGAGGGTTGAGAAGGGAGGGTGGGAGGGGAGAGGATAGGGGAGGGAAGGGGTGGAAGAGGAGAAGGAAAGGAGAGGAGATGGGAGGGAGGGAAAAGGAGAGGGGAGGGGAGAGGGGAGGGGAGAGAGGGGGAGGAGAGGCGAGGGGGGTTGGAGGAGAGGTTGGGGGTAGAGAGGAGAGGGGGAGGAGAGGTGAGGGCAGGGAGGAGGAGAGTGGTGGGAGGAGGGGAGGAAAAGGAGGGGAGAGGGAATGGATGCGTGGAGAGGGGAGGAAGGGAGAGAGGTGATGGAGACGAAGACAGGGGAGGGGAGAGGGGAGGGAGAGGGAGCGGAGGGAGAGGGAGCGGAGGGAGAGGGAGCGGAGGGAGAAGGAGCGGAGGGAGAGGGAGCGGAGGGAGAGGGAGCGGAGGGAGAGGGAGCGGAGGGGTGGTAGTAGGAAAGGAAGAGATGGCAAATGGACAGACACATAGCGCACAAACAAAACACAGTGAGTTAAAAATATGATTGCGTAGCTCCCTTTGTTTGGACGCCACAGGTGCCGTTTTGCGTCAATAAATGACGTCCAAGATATAATCAAGAAGGAGTTAGATATATTTCTTAAGGCTAAAGGGATCAAGGGATATGGGGAGAAGGCAGGGACAGGTTACTGAATTTGGATGATCAACCCTGATCTCATTGAATGGCGGAGCAAGCTCGAGGGGCAAAATGGCCTGCTCCTGCTCCTATCTTCTATGTTTCTATGTCCAGGCTGCGAGCGCACTATTCTGGTGCAGACTGTGCCAGACGCCATCTTGGTGAGGGTGTTAGCGTTGGCGCTGGGAGTGTGCAGAGGCGGATCGTGACGTCAATCAGCGTGCAACTCTGATTTGACGCCGGCGCTGCCATTTCGTCCTCAACATGGAAGTAACGCCCTGTGTTAACCTCACATAGCTGAACTTGCGTTCAGCAGCTGCAAGGATCCCCCCTACCCGTGTTATTTAAAGAGATCATCACCTACTTACAGGTTAATTGCTGATTCATTTCTACAGGCTCTCTGTAAGTTTGTGGAAGTTTTTGGAGCTTTCTAGAGTTGTCTATACTGATGAGGTGACAGGGAGTGGTGCTGTAAGTGGAGAAGGCCTTGGATCTAACTTAAAGGGTTCTGGTCAGACCACTTGTTCCCAGTCATGGGGGCTTTAGTTGTCATCCACCTTGGCCTACAGCATGACAGGGAGATGGAGCAGAGGCAGCGAAGATGAGGACAAGCTGCTTACCGAGGGAGGAGGAGGGGGAGGGGGAGGGGGAGACAGCTCTCAGCAGGAGGCCTTACCCATTTAAGGTCTTCCAAGAACAATTCTCTTACCTCAACCGGAGCCAGGAGCAGCATGTGAGGCACCTGTGCTTTACAAAAGAGATGTTCACAAAACTCTGCCACCTCTTGCAACCAGACCTGCAGCTCCATACCAGGGTAAGGACAGCACTGCCAGTGGCTATGAAGGTGAATTGAATTTCTTCACATCGGGATTCTTCCAGGCTGGAGCAGGTGATATCAGTAACATCTCCCAGTTCGCTGTCCACTGCTGCATAAGAGAGGTGACAGATGCTCTCTGTGTCAGGAGAGAGGAGTTCATTGCCTTCTCTCTGACCAGAGAGAAGCAGGAGGAGTGTGCAATTGGCTTTGCCAGCTTAGCGGACTTCCCCATGGTGCAGGGCGCCATCGACTGCACGCACATGGCTTGGAAGACACTACATCTAAAGGCTGAGATGTACCACAATCGCAAAGGTTACCACTCGCTGAATGTACAGTTGGTGTGCGATCATACTCAACACATCACGATGGTGAATGCCCGGTATCCTGGCAGCAATCATGATGCTTTAATTCTGTGCCAGTCTGCTCTTCCCTCAGTCTTTGAGCCACTAAGAAAAGCAGAGGGTAGCTTCTGGGCAACAAGGGCTATCCACTGACCACCTGGCTCATGACTCCACTCGGCATCCCAACCACATGTGAGCAGTGTGCATACAATGAGAATCATGGTGCCACACGGAATCTGATAGAGCAGACCATTGGCGTCCTTAAACAAAGCTTCCGCTGCCTAGACCGCACTGGAGGAGCCCTGCAGTACTTACCAGAATGCGTCTCAAGGTTCGTTGTGGTCTGCTGCAGGCTCCACAACCTCGCCATCATGAGGGCACAGCCCTTGCCACCAGGCATACGGCGACCAGCTGAGAAGGAGGAGGAGAAGGAGAAGGAAGCGGAAGAGGAGGAAGAGGAGGAGAAAGCGGAGGAGGAGGAAGCGGAAGGGAGGACGCAACCCAGACAGCCCCTTTCTGCTTGGGCTGTCCGTGATCGACTCATCTGATTGCGGTACGAGTAAATTCCCATTCAATAGTCCCACATCTTACCTTCCCTCTGTTATTGAACATCACAGCATCCTCTTGGCCACAATGCTGAAATAAAAGTCACCGCAAAAGGAACATCCAATCCAACTTTATCCATCAATCCAGCCAACATAACCTAACAAAGTCAACTATTCACCCCTGTGCATTCTCTTAGTGCCCGTCTTCAGTGTGCCTTTGCCTGTCCTAATGCTCCAACGAAGTGCTACCCCAGTGGCTGCAGCATGGCTGGTGGAAGGCTGCTGACTTTCTATGGGGGAGACTGCAGATGGCCTTGCAGAACGACCTCAAGCACCTCCGGGCCTAGAAGGCCTGGGTGCAGACTGCACCACCTCGGCATGGGTAGCAGCAGTCTGGGCTGGCTGGCTGACAGGCAACAGCAAGGGCACTGGCAGACTGGCCATGGTGGGAGGACAAATGCTGTCATCCTGAGAGAGGACAGCAGGTTTGTCCTCCATGGAGCCACTGCCACTCCCCCGGGGCCGTGCCTCAGCAATCCTAATAAACTGCTGGAGGACAGATTGCTGGAATAATGTGACACCCTGTAAACCCCTTTCCACACTGGTAAACCCAGCCATGATAGCAGCAGTCTGAGCTTGCGTGGTAGACAGCTGAGCCTGCATGAGAGCAGGCGAGCCTGTCCCCCGCCAGTTAGGTCCTGCTGGCACTGGTTATGCACCACCTTTTCCTGCAAGAGAAAGGGAAATGTATCAGTGAGTGCGGTGCAATGTGTTTGGGTGATGTGCCTGTCATGGTTGAATAGCTGCCAGTGTGTGCAAGCTGTGAGATGTGGGTGTGAGGCTTGCAGCAGTGGTAAGTGTGTGAGGGTGAGGTGAAGATATGAATGTGAGGTACGAATCGTGTTTGTTAGAGAGTGTTGGTAGATGAGTGGTGGGGGGTGGTGCATTGAGGTGTGAGGCTAGTGGTACAGGTGATGGGATATGGCATTTGAAGATGAATTCACTGACCTTTGCCACTTGTGTGAGGTCATTAAACTTCTTCCTGCACTGAGTCCAGGTCCTTGGGGCTGTATCGATTTCTTTGTGGGTTCAATGATGAGACATTTATGAAAGAGAATGAGTTTTAATCTAAAGTCTGTTCAACTCTTTATACAGCATTCAGGAGACACCATTATGCTAGTGATGCATCTAGAACAAAACTGAAACTAAACTAGCTGCTTGTCTCTCACATGACCTCTGCTGGTCAGGCATAAGTAATCAATACATGCAACTATGCTAGTAAGGCATGATAATCAAACAGGCAAATAACATCACTATTTGCTGATATCATTACATCTCCCTTTCTTAAAACAAAAGTATTTTACTTTTAACTAACAACATGTTTTCTTTGTATTAATCTGCATTTTAACTGTAACACTTAATGAACTTACATTATCATTATCATGATCAAGGTTTTTTAACCTTGCTTTGTGTGTTCACATGAAATATGTCAATACACTAGAACTTGAAGAAAGAATAAGATAACATTGCTTCCTTCTGTAACAATAGTCCTTAAATTTGCTCAATGAGTCTCTCAGGAGGCTTCACGTGTCTTGAGGATTTTCTGATTGATTGTCCTTGAATCTGAGTTGTTGCCTCAGATGATGTGTTCTCAGCTGTGTGATCAGGTTGTTCAACAGTATCAGTCTCTTGACCTGCTGTGGCTGGTCCCATGAGAAGATCTCGACGATTTCTTCTCAGAACAGCACCCTCATCTGTCTGAATGGTGTATGATCTTGGTTGAACTTCACTCAGGACAGTTCCCTTCTGAGTCCATGTGTTTGTTTTGTCTTTGAACCTTACTTGGTCACCAGTGTGGAGTTCAGGTAGGTTTTGTGTTCCTCTGTCATAGTAGTACTTTTGCTTTTCTTTCTGTTGTTCTTTGAACTTCCTCACTTTCTCCCCCTCTTTTGTTTTCAGGAGGTTCTCCGGGATGGGTAGGTTTGACCTTAGCCGACGTCCCATCAGGAGTTGGGCTGGTGACATACCACACTCGAGCGGCGTTGTGCGGTATACAAGCATGCTCTGGTAGAAGTCAGTTCCACTGTCTTTTGCCTTGTACTTCAGTCTTTTCACTGTGTTTGCGGGCTCTCCTGGGTCAACAGCTCTGGACAACGTGTCTCCTGTATACATCAGCTTAACCAGTGTGTACGCAACATTCAGTTCATCATAGACTGTCTCTCCTTCGCTTTCCACAATGAGGACTCTCTTTACCAGGTTCAGTCTCTCACAGGCTTTTAAACCTAGTATGGCTTGCACATCCTTTGGCACCACGATTAATGCTAGCGTGTGCTCTCTGTCCTTGTGTGTTACTTTAACAATGCATCTTCCTTTCACTGGTATATCAGTACCTGTGTATCCTGTCACTTTCACTTTGATTCCATGTATCTTTGGTCTGGGTCTAATTTTCTTAAAATCAGTCTCTGATATCACATTAACTTGCGCTCCAGTATCCAATTTAAATGGAATGTGTATGTCATTCACTTTTAGTGTCAACATCCAGTCTCTTTCTTCTTTTTTGTTTTCAGACACAACATCTACATAGAACTCCTCTATGTCGCTTTCATCTACTGCATGGACCTTGCTTTGTTGCATTTGGTTCTTACAGCAACGGGCATAATGGTTGTTCTTGTTGCAACTATTGCATGTTTTACCATATGCTGGACACTTTCTTGGTGGGTGCTGTGTACCGCATCGACTATATGACTTTCGATTGTCCCTTTCATTTTCGTTCGCTGGCCACGCCTCTTTTTTCACAGTGGCGCTTTTTGTTAAACGGTTTGTGTCCGTTCTTAATCACTGCATCCACGTTGCAGCTATTGTCACTGAACAGCTCCTTTGCTTGCAACTTCACAGTCTCTGTAGCCCTACACAGTGCTATGGTTTTTCCCAGGTCTAGATCTTGCTCTCTTAGCAGTCTTTCCCTTAGACCATTATCTGGAATACCACACACCAGTCTGTCTTTTATCAGCGAGTCTGTCAGTCCCCCAAATTCAGACGATTTGCTTCTGTTTCTCAGTTCAGTCACATACTGATCAATAGTCTCTCCCGTTTTCTGTACACATGTGAAAAATCTGTGCCTCTCAAACGTCACGTTGCATTTAGGTATGCAGTAGGCCTCAAACCGTTCCATTATTTTATCTAGCTTCATTTTGTCTCCATCAACAGCGAATGTGAAATTATTATACACCTCCAGCGCTTCATCACCCACGACATGTAAGAACAGTGACGATTTCTGTTTATTACTTTTCTCGTCAGCTCCGAGTGCTGATAAATACAACCCCACATGTTGTTTGAACCTCCTCCAATTTTCAGCCACATTACCTGTCAATTGAAGCGTCGCCGGTGGGTGTAAACCTTCCATTCTTTCACTTCGTTAGCTATTCTCTAATGGTAAGCAACGATGTTCTCTTTTGGCTTGCTAATATGTGGAGAGCTGATTTAACTTCAGTTTTTTTTTCTCTTCATCTCTTTCAGCCACTTCTGATACCATGTATCGATTTCTTTGTGGGTTCAATGATGAGACATTTATGAAAGAGAATGAGTTTTAATCTAAAGTCTGTTCAACTCTTTATACAGCATTCAGGAGACACCATTATGCTAGTGATGCATCTAGAACGAAACTGAAACTAAACTAACTGCTTGTCTCTCACATGACCTCTGCTGGTCAGGCATAATAATCAATACATGCAACTATGCTAGTAAGGCATGATAATCAAACAGGCAAATAACATCACTATTTGCTGATATCATTACAGGGGCTACACTGCTGGCATTGACCACGGTGGCTATCTGCTCCCACTGCACTTTGGTCTGTTGCCTGGAGGGCCTCCTGGCCCCCTGTGGATAGAAGACCTCTCTTTTCCTATTGACCCCCTGCAACTAGGCCTCCAGCGCTGCATCAGAGAGCCTTGGTGCATGCTCTCTCCCCTGTTCTGCCATCATTAATTGACTTTTTGCACGGTCTTCCTCAGCCAGTTGAATGATGATCTGCAGGCAGAATGCATCTCCCCTTTGAAGGTGCAGATTGCCTTTAACTAGTGCAGGCTGGCTTTAATTGGTGCTAGCCTCACACAAACTTGGCCCCCCTGCTGAGCGTTCAGCCACTCAGCAGCTCGTTCAGCGCTGGGCTGAATGCCACAATCATGCTAATGAGCAGGCAGCATGAAGTTCGCGTGCTGCCATCAACAGGTGCGGTTTGCTGGCGCATTGCGATTTCCACACCCGCTTTTGGGGGAAAACGAATTTCTAGGCGAATACCTTTTTAATGCTGGACCATAGAACGGTTTCAGGACGGGAGGGAAAGATGAAGAAAGGTCTCGGGTATATTACTTAGAATTATTGGTAGTTTACAAGCAGATTTAGAGCAACTTTTATAACTTGGGTGTAAAGGGGTTAATTTCAAAGTCTGCAGATGATAGGAAATTCTGAAATGTAGTAAGCAATGAGGAGGCAAGTAACAGACTTGAGGACGACATGGACAGACTGGTGAGCTGGGCAGGCACATGTGAAATTTAACGCAGAAAAGTGTGACGTGTTGCATTTTGGTAGGAAACATAGAAACATAGAAACATAGAAGATAGGAGCAGGAGTAGGCCATTCGGCCTCTCAAGCCTGTTCCGCCATTCAATGAGATCATGGCTGATCATCCAAAATCAGTACCCTGTCCCTGCCTTCTCCCCATATCCCTTGATTCCTTTAGCCTTAAGAAATATATCCAACTCCATCTTGAATATATTTAATGAACTGGCCTCCACCGCCCTCTGTGGCAGAGAATTCCACAGGTTCACCACTCTCTGGGTGAAGAAATTCCTCCTCATCACAGTCCTAAATGGCTTACCCCTTATCCTTAGACTATGACCCCTGGTTCTGGACTCCCCGGCCCTCGGGAACATCCTTCCTGCATCTAGTCTGTCCAGGCCTGACAGAATTTTATAGGTTTCGATAAGATCCCCTCTCAATCTTCTAAACTCCAGTGAGTATAAGCCCAATCGACACACTCTCTCCTAATACGTCATTCCTGCCATCCCAGGTATCAGCCTGTTGAATCTTCGCTGCACTCCTTCCATAGCAAGAACGTCCTTCCTCAGATAAGGCGACCAAAACTGCACACAATACTCAAGGTGCGGTCTCACCAATGCCCTGTACAACTGCAGCAAGACATCCTTGTTCCTGTAATCGAACCCTCTTGCTACAAAGGCCAACATACCATTTGCCTTCTTAGCTGCCTGCTGCACCTGCATGCTTACCTTCAGTGACTGGTGCACAAGAACACCCAGGTCTCTTTGCACTTCCCCTTCTCCCAATCTATTGCCATTCAAATAATAATCTGTCTTCCTGTTTTTGCCACCAAAGTGGATAACCTCACATTTATCCACATTATAGTGCATTTGCCATGTTTCTGCCCAATCACCCAACCTGTCCAAATCGTACTGGAGTTTCACGACATCCTCCTCACAGCATACCCTCCCACCCAGCTTTGCGTCGTCTGCAAATTTGGAGATATTACATCCAATTCCCTCGTCCAAATCATTAATATATATTGTGAACAGCTGGGGTCCTAGGACCGATCCTTGCGGTACCCCACTAGTCACTGCCTGCCACTCGGAAAACAACCCGTTTATTCCAACTCTTTGCTTTCTATCTGCCAACCAGTTCTCTATCCAAGTCAATACCTTGCCCCCAATCCCATGTGCCTTAATTTTGCATGCTAATCTCTTATGCGGAACCTTATCGAAAGCCTGCTGAAAGTCCAAATATACCACATCCACTGGTTCTCCCTTATCTATTTTACCAGTTACATCCTCAAAAAATTCCACTGGATTAGTCAAGCACGATTTACCTTTTGTAAATCCATGTTGACTTTGTCCGATCCTGTCACTGCTTTCCAAGTGCTCTGCTATTACATCTTTTATAATGGACTCTAGCATTTACCCCACTACTGATGTCAGGCTTACCGGTCTATAATTCCCCGCTTTCTCTCTACCACCTTTTTTGAATAGTGGGGTAACATTAGCTACCCTCCAATCCATGGGTACTGTTCCAGAGTCTATTGAGTTCTGGAAGATGACCAGCAATGCATCTACTATCTCCAGGGCCACTTCCTTAAGTACCCTCGGATGTAGATTATCAGGTCCTGGGGATTTATCGGCCTTCAATCCCGTCAACTTCCCCAACACCATTTCCCTAAAAATACTGATTTCTTTCAGTTCCTCCCTCTCATTAGTCCCTATGCTCCCCGACATCTCTGGGAGGTTATTTGTGTCCTCCTTTGTGAAGACAGAACCAAAATATATATTTAATTGGTCTGCCATTTCTTTGTTCCCCATTATAAATTCCCCTGGTTCTGACTGTAAGGGACCTACGCTTGACTTCACCAATCTTTTTCTCTTCACATATCTATAAAAGCTTTCACAGTCAGTTTTTATCTTCCCTGAAAGCTTACTTTCATAATCTATTTTCCCCCTCTTAATTAATCCCTTTGTCCTCCTTTGGAGAATCCTAAACTGCTCCTAATCCTCAGGTTTGCTGCTTTTTTTGGCCAATTTATATGTCCTCTCTTTGGATCTTATGTTATCCCTAATTTCCCTTGTTAGCCACGGTTGAGTCACCTTTTTTGATTTATTTTTATGCCAAACTGGAATAAACAAATTCTGTAGTTCATCCATGCGCCATGTTTGTCATTGCCAACCACCGTCAACCCTTTGAGTGACATTATCCAATCAATCCTACCCAACTTGCGTCTCATACCATCATAGTTCCCTTTATTTAAATTCAGGACCTTAGTCTCTGAGTCAACTACTTCACTCTCCATCTTAATGAAGAATTCTATCATATTATGATCGCTCCGACCCAAGGGGCCTTGCACAACAAGATTGCTAATTAATCCTTTCTCATTGCATAATACCCAGTCTAAGATGACCTGATCCCTAGTTGGTTCCTCAACATATTGGTCCAGAAAACCATCCCGTATACATTCCAGGAATTCCTCCTCCACAGTTTGTTTCTAATTTGGTTAGCCCAATCTATATTTAGATGAAAGTCCCCCATGATGACTGCTGTGCCCTTATTGCACACTTCTCTAATTTCCCTTTTAATGCCATCCCCAACCTCTGCATTACTGTTTGGGGGTCTATATACCACTCCCACTAACGTTTTCTGCCCTTTGGTATTTCTCAGTTCTACCCATACAGATTCCACATCATCAGAGCTAATATCTTTCCTTACAATTGTGTTAATCCCCTCTTTAACCAGCAATGCTACCCCACCTCCTTTTCCTTTTTGCCTATCTTTCCTGAATATTGAATACCCCGTTGATTTCCCAGCCTTGGTCCCCCTGGAGCCATGTTTCCGTAATTCCAATCATATCATATTCATTTACCTCTATTTGCGCTGCTAATTCATCCACCTTATTACGAATGCTCCTTACATTAAGACACAAAGCCTTCAGGCTTGTTTTTTTAACACTCTTAGACCTTTTAGAATTATTATTTACTGTGGCCATGTTTGTTTTAATCCCTTGATTTCTCTGATTGCCACCTTTGTTTTTCTCCTTCCTGTCTTTTGCTTCTATCCTTATTTCCCTTTCCTTTGTCTCCCTGCTCAGGTTCCCAACCCCCTGCCATTTTAGTTTAAACCCTCCCCCACAGCACTAGCAAACACTCCCCCAAGGACATCGGTCCCGGTCCCATCCAGGTGCAAACCGTCCAGTTTGTACTGGTCCCACCTCCCCCAGAACCGGTTCCAATGTCCTAGGAATTTGAATCCCTCCACCTTGCACCATTCCTCTAGCCACGTATTCATTTGAAGTATCCTTCTATTTCTACTTTGACTAGCATGTGGCACTGGTAGCAATCCTGAGATTACTACCTTTGAGGTCCTATTTTTTAATTTACCTCCTAACTCCCTATATTCAGCTTTTAGGACCACATCCCGTTCTTTACCTATATCGTTGGTACCTATATGCACCATGACAACTGGCTGTTCACCCTCCCTTTCCAAAATTTTCTGCAGCTTCTCCAAGACATCCTTGACCCTTGCACCAGGGAGGCAACACACCATCCTGGAGTCTCGTTTGCTGCTGCAGAAACAGCTATCTATTCCCCTTACAATAGAATCCCCTATCACTATAGCTCTACCCCTCTTTTTCCTCCTGTCCTGTGCAGCAGAACCACCCCTGGTGCCAGGAGGTTGGCTGCTGCTGCCTTCCCCTGTTAAGCCATCCCCCCCAACAGTATCCAAAACGGTATAACTGTTCGAGAGGGGGATGACCCCAGGGGATTCTTGCACTACCTGCCTGTGCCTACTATTCTGCCTGATGGTCACCCATTCCCTTTCTACCTGTGCAACCTTTACCTACGGTGTGACCACCTCCCTAAACGTGCTATCCACGGCTTCCTCAGCCTCGTGAATGCTCCAATATCTATCCATCCACTGCTCCAGTGCTGCAATGCGGTCTGTCAGTAGCTTCAGCTGGACACACTTCCCGCACACATGGTTGTCAGGGACACAGAAAGTGTCCCTGATTTCCCACATAGTGCAGGAGGAGCAAACTGTGGGGCTGAGCTGTCCTGACATGACTTACCCTTTACTTCCTTTAAATTAAGTTAAATTTTTGGTTACCAGCAGCCCCCACTACACCTCAGAACTTAGAAACTATAAACCACAGTGTTTAAGTTTGGAAAAAAAGGAGAAAGAGAGAAATACTCACCAACCAATCACTTACCTGCTTTCTGGTGATGTCACACTTTGATTACTTTTTTTGAGGAGAGGCAATATAAACTAAATGGTACAATTTTAAAGGGGGGAACAGGAACAGAGAGACCTGGGGGTGTATGTACACAAATCTTTTTAAAGTGGCAGGGCAAATTGAGAAGGCTGCTAAAACAAAAAACAGGATTCTTGGCTTTATTAATAAAAGAATAGAGTACAAAAGCAAGGAAGTTATGCTAAACTTTTATAAATCACTGTTTAGGCCCCAGCTGGAGTATAGTTTTCAATTCTGGAAACTTTAGGAAGGATGTCATGGCCTTGGAGAGGGAGGAGAGAAGATTTACTAGAATGGCACCAGGGATGAGGGACTTCTGTTGCGTGGAGACTAGAGAAGCTGGGATTGATCTCCTCAGAGCAGAGAAAATTTAATATTGGTGTTCAAAATCATGAAGGATTTTGATAGAGTAAATAAGGAGAAACTTTCCAGTGGCAGAAGGGTCAGTTACAGAGGACACAGATTTAAGGTGATTGTCAAAAAACCAGAGGGGAGATGAGGAGACATTTTTTCATGCAGCAAATTGTTATGATTTGGGATGAAGTGTCTGAAAGAGTGGTGGAAGCAGATTCAATAATAACTTTCAAAGGGGAAACATTTGTAGGGGGAGTGGGGCTAATTGGATAGATCTTTCAGAGAGCCAGCACAGGCATGATGGGCTGAATGTATCATTCTATGAATCTATAACTTTTGTTAAAAATCACAGAATCTTGTGATGTAAGCAGATTTTTATACCCACAAGTCGGGGTTAAAAGCCAGATACAGCAGAGAGATAAAATTATCCACTGCTGCTTTCAGGTGATATGTGCTCGCCATGGGAATCCACGGTCAAATACAGACACTTTCAGAACGTGCGTCAACATGGAGCGACTTGCTTGGAGCAGGGGAGCATGTGGCGAGGGCACCAAAAATGTTCTCCAGCACCTCTACCCTTATTCAACGCAGGGTCCTCAGAGTTTCTAGGAATCTACGCACAGTGCTTGTGTATAAGTGCAGGTTGGCCTGGTAATGAGAAGGCAGCGTGGGATACATTTTGTGGGGACAAATTGTCTGCAGCTGTACCGCCCCTGACGGGAATAGAAAGATCTAACACGACACTCTGCAACCATCTGCAAATTATTCACATGCGAGAAACTGTATCCCAAACCTCTCCTCAGTAAATTGAAAGGCTCTCTTTATACAGTAGCTATTGATCGGAGTGGAATAGCTGCAGTATCATTTGCAGTACCTCATTTATAGTGGCCCAGCTTTAATTGGGATTTGCTTGCCCAGGAGAGGCTTGTGCCACACATCCTTAGACGCATCCACACAGCACCTGTCCCAGTGCATAAGATTTAAGAGATTAGAATGTCAGTCAAAGAGCTGCATTCCCTCAATGTAAAAGGATTAAGAAATGTCCAAGGGACCTCCAGAGCACTTCTTAAACCCACTTTCATTCTGAGTAGGAGTCATACTGCAAGTAGTGTCAAACCCAGCAGGTGCGAGACTATCACTTCTGGGATATGGAGGGGTGACTGGCACTGCTTCTTTCCAGAGCGATGTCTGGTCCCTGACTCGAGAGAGAGGGGAAATTTTAACTCTTGGGTGGCAGGGAGGGGGATGGGCAAAGATACCACTGGGACGCCCCAGAGCTGCAGTGGGAGGCCAAGTCCATTTTTAACAGCCGGGCCTCATTGACATCACAGCGGCCAGCTGCCTGCCTGAAACCGGCATCCAGAGGCAGCTCGCTGGATTCAGGCCTATGAAAATCGGGTGGCCCAGAGGCAGCAGTCGGGTATGTCATGGGGGGCAGGGAGCGGGGTGGGTGAGTGGGTGGGTACGGGAGGGGGGCTCCTGGCAGCAGTGGCCAGAACTTTCTTACTGTTGTGTATGTACCTTTAAGAGAATAACTGGTCTCAGACTGCAGTACCGGCAGTGACCACCCCTGTATAAAAGGCGCTATTGAGCCTCTGTGTTTTTAGTTTCACTATTGACTTCCACCAGTAAAGACTTACTTTGTTCACTCCTGCTGTCCGTGTCTCAATTATTCATGGACGTAACACTGGCGACGAGTAAGAAACAAACTTACCTGCAACTCGGCAGCACCTCAGACGACGTTATTGAAGGTCGAAGCCAGAAGAAAGAAAAAAAAAATAAAATCCAAAGAAACTCGAGAAACGGGCGTCGACCGTGGGCAACCGCCCTCCAAATCGTTGGATTGGAAACTTGCAGGAGAGACTGTCCAGAGCCAGGCTTGGTTCCTCGGTCTGTGGTTTCCCAGCTAATCGGGCTGGTGGCAGGTAGTGCACTGATCCTTCCTGGGCTGCGGCGGGCTGAAGCTCGATCGGGTGGCTTTTCAACGGGGCCGGGCAGCGAGTCAGGAAGCAAAGAGAGAGAGAGAGGGTGGAGCACACAGGGCGCGGCCGGTGCTTCGGAGCTGGGCAGCGTTCGGACCTAAGAAGAGGGAGGGAAGTGTCCCAGAGGGTCCGCTCCATGACGGGAAAATAATAAAAGAAAAGAAAATCAATATTAAACGCGCAAGAAACCGTGGAAAGCAGCGCTAACAACAGCGGGGAAGAAGGCAAAGCACGGGAGGCGCCATTTTGTTAAATCGGGGAAGAAGGCAAAGCGCGGGAGGCGCCATTTTAGATTTGCAAGATGCCGAAGACTGGCTGTATCACTGCTTTTGATAATACAATAGAGGACTGGACCACGTATGTGGAAAGAGTCGAGGTATATTTCGAGGCAAACGAAATAGCGGAGGGGAAAAAGGCATCGATATTGCTAAACTTAATGGGTGCTAGAACATACGGCCTATTGCGGGACCTGATTACTCCAGCCAAACCGAAGGCGAAGAGTTTTAATGAAATTGTTGCTGTCCTACAGGAACACTTAAACCCTGCACCGCTGTTGATAGCAGAAAGATTTAAATTCCACAGGAGAACTCAGCACAAAGATGAGAGCAATGCTGAGTATCTTACGGAACTACGCAAGCTATCAAAGCACTGCCAGTTCGGAGCAGGACTGGCAGATACCCTACGGGACAAATTTGTCTGTGGACTCCTGAGCGAAGGAACACAGAAGAAGTTACTCTCAGAGAAAGAGCTGACGCTAGATAAGGCTTTCAGCGTGGCAGTATCGTATGAAGCAGCAGCCAGGGGAGCTGCAGAAATTCAACAAAAACCACAGGAATACGGCACCCACGGAATGTCACGGGGATTTGCAAAATGTTATCGCTGCGGCAGAGCTAACCATGACCAGAAGGACTGCTGGTCCAAAGACAAAATATGCAGGCAATGCGGGAAGATGGGACACATTGCACGAGTTTGCAGGTCTGGGAAGAAGACCAGCGACAACAAAAAGGCTACTAAGGAACCGTACAAGAAAGTACAAAAGATGACGGACAGTAGTTCCGAAGACCAGATGAGCGATAGTGAATCCGGGAACAGGAGATTAAGCTGTCTCAAACTTCACAATGTAATCGCAAAAGAGGATCACCGAACCATTTGGGTCACCCTCACGATAGCAGGGTCCCAAGTTAAAATGGAATTGGATACAGGATCAGCGCTAACCGTCATGAATCGACGAGACTATGAGCGGCTATTTTCACACATACCCTTGAGAGAGACATCCATTGTCTTGACGACGTATACGGGGCAAAAAGTATACCCCAGAGGAAAAATAAGGGTGCCTGTTGAATACAACGGCAAGAAAATACGGAAATTGTATCTCTACATACTGCCAAATGGTGGACCACCGTTATTGGGACGGGAATGGATCAGGAAGATAAACTTAGATTGGCACTCCATTCATGCAATGACAGTGGACGGTAAAAAAGATGAAGACGTCACTCCTGGATGATTGTCAACAATCTTAGCTAATGCCAAAGAGGTATTTCAACAAGAACTGGGCACGCTTAAAGGCGTAACCGCCTCGATAAAAATAGAAGAGACTGCAGTTCCCAAGTTTTTCAAAGCAAGACTGGTACCATATGCAATTCACCCAGCCGTCGAGGCAGAGCTGGAGAATCTGGAGAAGGCGGGCGTATTGTCTAAGGTCGACTGGAGCGAGTGGGCGACACCCATCATTCCTGTCATGAAGAAAACGTTAAGCAATAAGTCCGGGGAGCCAAGGAAGATTCGCATCTGTGGGGATTTCAAGGTGACGGTGAACCCGGTCCTTCACACAGTACAATATCCTCTTCCAAGGATAGAAGACATATTCGCCTCACTGTCTGGAGGGAAGCGTTTTACAAAAATTGACCTAGCACAAGCATATTTGCAGATGGAGGTTGAGGAGACCTCTAGGAAGAATCTCACGATAAACACTCACAAAGGTCTTTACCAGTATTATCGATTGGTATTCGGAGTAGCATTGGCTCCGGCGATATGGCAAAGAGCGATGGAACAAGTCCTGCAAGGGATTCCGGGGACTCAGTGTTACTTGGACGACATCCTTGTAACAGGTGAAGATGACAGTGAACACCTTAACAACCTAGAACAGGTGCTCACTAGACTACGGGAACATGGGCTGCGAGCCAACCGCCCCAAGTGCGAATTTTTTAAGAAACAGATATCGTATTGTGGCCATGTGATTGATGAAGAGGGGTTACATAAGTCCCCTGACAAAATTGAAGCGGTTGTTAAGGCCCCAGCACCTGAAAATGTGTCGCAACTGAGGTCATTCCTCAGGTTGGTGAATTACTATCATAAGATTTTGCCGAATTTGTCGACAATTCTGCACCCACTGAACGCCCTGCTACGAACGGGGGTAGCATGGAAATGGAGCGATGATTGTAAGCGTGCTTTTCAGAAGAGTAAGGACTTAATCACTTCAAGGGAAGTATTGGCTCACTACAACCCAGCACTGCCAATCAGGCTGGCGTGTGATGCGTCTCCCTACGGCATTGGGGCGGTACTGTCACATAAATTCCTTGATGGTTTAGAGAGGCCGATAGCTTTTGCGTCACGCTCGTTAACTTCTGCCGAGCGTAGCTACGCCCAGATTGACAGAGAGGCCCTCAGCCTAGTGTGGGGGGTGAAGAAGTTCAATCACTACCTGCACGGTCAAAAATTTATTCTACTAACCGATCATCAACCTCTTGTCTCCATTTTCAACCCTCAGAAGGGCGTACCGATAATGACAGCACAGCGGCTGCAGAGATGGTCGCTTTTCCTAGGGGCACACCAATATGACATCGAGTACAAAGGAACTAAACAGCATGGAAATGCTGATGGATTGTCACATCTACCGTTGCCGACGGTGGAAGAAGAAGACCTTGCAGTGGATCCAATGGAGTTATTCCACTCGACCATCGTCGAATGTCTCCCTGTGACGAATGCAAACATAGAAAAGGAAACACGGAATGACCCGACACTATCACGGGTCTATGATTTAACGGTGAAGGGATGGCCAGCACATGGCGAACCACTGCTGCCAGCATTCTCGCTGAGAAGAGAACAGCTGTCAGTGTGCAGAGGAACCTTGATGTGTGGATCCAGAGTAGTAATTCCACCTAAGTTGACGGATAGAGTGCTCAATGAGCTTCATGAGGGTCATTTGGTTGGGGTAAAAATGAAGAGCTTAGCGAGAGCATTTGTGTGGTGGCCGGGAATCGATAGAGAAATCGAAGAGATGACCAAGAGCTGTGCAGGATGCCAGAAGGTCTAAAACGGCCCACCACAAGCTCCTCTGCATCCATGGGAGTGGCCCTCATCTCCATGGCAAAGGGTGCACATTGATTTTGCTGGTCCCTTCATGGACTCGATGTTTTTAATTGCGGTGGATGCACATTCAAAGTGGCCAGAGGTAATAAAAATGTCCTCAACCACCACGGAAAAAACTATCACAGTTTTACGAACCATATTCGCCAGGCATGGGCTGCCTGAACAGATTTGCTCTGACAATGGGCCACAGTTTGTGTCTGAAGAGTTCCGGAGGTTCTTAAAGAACAATGGTGTTAAGCATTACACATCTGCCCCATATCATCCAGCCACTAATGGATTGGCCGAGAGGTTTGTCCAAACATTCAAGAAGGCTATCAAGGCAATGTGTAATGAAGATATACCCCTACAGCACAAGGTGGACAACTTCTTGTTTGCCTACCGGAATGCGACACATGCAGTTACCAACCAAACTCCAGCCATGATGTTCTTTAATCGAAGACTACGATGCCGCTTGGATTTGGTTAAGCCAAACATCCGAAGAGATGTGGAGAACAGGCAGTTTCAGAATATGAATGAAAGGCCGACCAGGAGTTTTAAGATAGGTCAACCAGTTTTGGCCCGGGACTACCGCACTGAGAAATGGCAGCCAGGAACGATTTGTACATGACAAGGACCTCTCATGTATAACGTGGACGTTGGGGAGAGCATTGTAAGACGCCATGCTGACCAGATTCTAGAGTCACGGGAAAACGTCAACTCTACACCACGATCTGATACACCTGGTAATGAAATCGACGTTCCAATTGCAGCTACCGCAGAACCGGTAATATTGGAAGCAGGTGAACCAAACAACGACATTGATCCCGACTCAACATTGCCAGAAGAACCTGATACCCCAAAGAGGCGTTATCCAGACAGAATCAGGAAGCCTCCTCAAAGACTGAACTTATAATTGCTTAAACTTAACCAATGTATCTAGCAACAGTAATTGTGATTGTAACTAGTTATCATTTAGTTGTTAAATGAATGTTATGTACTGTTTATCTAAAAGGGGAGGAATTGTTGTGTATGTACCTTTAAGAGAATAACTGGTCTCAGACTGCAGTACCGGCAGTGAGCACCCCTGTATAAAAGGCGCTATTGAGCCTCTGTGTTTTTAGTTTCACTATTGACTTCCACCAGTAAAGATAGGTGCACATTGATTTTGCTCCTGCTGTCCGTGTCTCAATTATTCACGGACGTAACACTTACTGGGGTCTGGAGGAGCACTCTACACTTCTAGGCCCCACAATGGTAAGTTTTAATCTTACCTGACAGGGCCTCCTCCGCTGGGCGCCTCGCTCAGTTGGCAGTTAAAATAGCGTCGGGGTCCTTCCCCAGATTTGCATATATCAATGACGCTCCCGCCTGAGTCAGCCGCCCAAGAAAACAGCAGTGCTAAAATAGCCACCAGGCAAAGAAAGAGCGGTATGTGTTGGATCTTAACTCCCGTTCCGCCCAGTTTCCGCCATGCGGAGCCAGTTGAAATTCCCCCTCAGATTTGTGCAGGAACTGGATACATAATTTGATGCCAATGCCATTGAATTGGCATTCTGCTGTGACCATGCACTTCCCACAGAGGGAGGGAATAGTCACAGTGAGAGTCACTCCCAGATTGTTGCTGCATATCTTCTGGCTCAGAGCACAGACGCTTCGGATCAAGTATGACTCTATGACATCCCTACAAAGCGCAAATCACTTTGCCAGGACTCGGAAGTTGTGTGCAAATAAACCATAAAACAATGATTTTTATCTTTGGCTGCACATTTGGGAAAGATAGCTCTGGCTGGTTGGGCAGTGGCTTAGAAGATTGTAAGATCCACCCCCTCCCCTTAAGTACAATAAATAAAACGCATCTGCTGTGGCGCAAACATGTCCCAGCAGTACATTTTAAATCAGGAGAACGAACTCCTCAAGGGTCCAGACAAAAGACGAAAGGCTTCATAAATGGAAACCATCTGATGGGCGGGGGGGGAATTTGTGTCTGGCCAATCATCGTGTGGTGCAGTGGAAGTGCAGTGCTTGAGTGGACGGGGATTGAGTTACAGGGAGGGAGGGAGGGAGGGGGTTGAGCTGTACACTGCCTCTCGGGGGCTGGCTGTGCAGGCATTCAAGATCTTTGCTCACAGTTCGCCGGGCGGTGCTGAAAACTTTCGCAGGTTGAGAGCCTGTTTTGAAAATGTCACAAGGCAGCACCGCGATTCCACACAAAGCGGCAAGGTGGAGCAATCGGAGCCAGGAGGAAACAAAAGGGGGAACCCTGGCAATCTGAAGCCATCCATCAACTTCGCTTATCAGTTGACATGCACTGAGAGTGGTGGCGCTGAGCTACACCAAGACAGGCTCCAATTTACCGGAGATAAACAGCACACCGAGCGCCTTGGTAAGTTCCTTTCCCCAGCTATTAACCCGTCGGAGGAAATCCCCACTCTTTTCTTTCTATTCAGGGTTTACGAAGGGAGGGTTGTCGTGTGTCTTCTCGGGCATTTCCTTAGTGCTGGGCAGTCTAAAGCCGAGGTTTTGCTGGGTTTGGAGTGAGTGGGTAGCTCTTTTGATCCACATGCTGTCCGGTTACTGATTTATACCAACAATCTGGCACTGATGTCAACGCAGCAAGGACCCAGTAGCTCGAGCTGGCTCAAAGTTCCCTCCAACTCCCTGAGCTCCCTCCACTTTTTGCACAATTGCAAACAATAGGTTGAAAAACACTGGTTTCGTTCTCCCACCAGAATACACAGCTCAGGATTTTATTCCCAGTGGGGAATAAAACTCTGTTAGGTTTGTGTGAGGATGCATTTTCATATATAACGGTATTGAGCTGAAACTCTTGTGCTCACACACTCTCTTACCGCTGTGGACAGTCACACAGTGAGATATGTACTGGAAATGCTCAGCCGGTCTGTCAGCATCTGAAAGGTGGATTCAAATCTGGGTGCAAAAACCTTCCTCAGACCCTTACTGATCCGCTGTGTATTTTCAGCATTTTCTGTTTTCGGGTCAGATTTCCAACATTTGTACAATTTTTTTTTAACCTGGGCAGCTCACTTTCTCCCTTTTTTTTGAAGTGTTACAAGTGTTTTCAGTCAGTTAGTGTTATCATCATACAGAATAATGGAGTAGAGGCTGCTTTGCAGGTTGCACAGTACATTGACAGACCGACACAACTCCACAGATCAGTACACTTGCAGTGGATTGCTATAAAATGTAATGCCATTTGATCATGTTACAGCACTACCTTCTTTCGGGTGAGATGTTAAACTGAGGCCCCGTCTGCCCTCTCAGGTGCACGTAAAAGATCCCATGGCACAATTTCGAAGTCCTCCCCGGTGTCCTGGCCAATATTTATCCCTCAATTGCCATCAGTAAAACAGATTATCTGGTCATTATCACATTATTGTTTGTGGGAGCTTGCTGTGCACAAATTGGCTGTCACATTTCCTACATTACAACAGTGACTACCCCCCACAGCTACCTGGACTTCCTCGCACCCCGTCTCCTGTAAGGACTCTATTCCATTCTCCCAGTTTCTCCGTCTCTGCCGCATCTGCTCCGACGATGCCACCTTCCATACCAGTGCTTCCGACATGTCTTCCTTTTTCCTCAACCAAGGATTCCCCTCTACCGTGGTTGACACGGCCCTTGACTGTGTCCGTTCTATCTCCCACACTTCTACCCTCACCCCTGCCCCTCTCTCCCGGAACCACGATAGGGTTCCCCTTGTCCTCACCTTTCACCGCACCAGCCTCCACATTCAACGGATCATCCTCCGCCATTTCCGCCACTTCCAATGTGATCCCACCACCAAACGCATCTTCCCCTCCCCTTTCAGCATTCCCTAGGGACCGCTCCCTCCGAGACACCCTAGTCCATTCCTCTATTACCCCAGCACAGCTTCCCCTTCGCCCGGCACCTTCCCGTGCAAGCGCAGGAGATGCAACACCTGCCCTTATACCACCCCCCTTCCCACTGTCCAGGGCCCCAAACAACCCTTCCAGGCGAAACAGCGATTTACTTGTACTTCTTGCAATTTAGTATACTGTATTCACTGCTCACGATGTGGTCTCCTCTACATTGGGGAGACCAAACGCAAATTGGGTGACCGCTTTGCGGAACACCTCCGTTCAGTCTGTAAGGGTGACCCCGAGCTTCCGGTCGCCTGTCATTTTAATTCACCGCCCCATTCCCACTCAGACCTCACTGTCCTTGGGCTCTTGCATTGTTCCACGGAAACCCAGCGTAAGCTCGAGGAACAGCACCTCATCTTCTGATTAGGCACTTTACAGCCTTCCGGACTCAATATCGAGTTCAACAATTCCAGATCATAACCTCGGCCCCTATTAAATTTTTATATATTTTTTTTATCCACACCTTTGTTTTGTGCCCTTCCCCCTTTTTTTCTCTCCCACATGGCAGCTGTCTCCCATTCTGCCAGCGTATTTCACACCTAATCTAGAGCCGTCTTTTGTCTCTTTACTAGTCCTATCACCATCTCGTCTCGTTTTGAATACCTCTTAATGCCTCTTCACTTCTCTTTTGTTCTTTCATCCCCATTTCCCAGCCCCCAAACTGGCCTTTTAATCTGTTTCATTTCCCGAAACATTGACTCTCTTTCTCTCTTCACGGATGTTGCCTGGCCTGCTGAGTATTTCCAGCATTTTCTGTTGTTACTTCAAAAGTACTTTGTTGGCTGTAAAGCGCTTTGGAATGTCCTGAGGTCGTGAAAGGCACTATATAAATGCTAGTTCTTTCATTTCATTTTACCTACTGCAATATCCCACTGGCTGCACATTATAATTGGGACTGGTAGCAAGTATTAACTGGAAGGAGAGATAATGGGATGGATTGTTGTTTACACCGCCAGAGTGATAATCTGGAGGAGCGGATCGCCCGCCTCTTTATAGAAGCCACCTGATTTTCATTCGATTGGCTCAACTTTAACCACCCCCCCGCCCCCGGTGGAAACCAAGCCGTGACATACCCACTCCTTCCGGGAGTCGGAGCCTGAGTATGGAAATGAGGCCCAGAAGTTTAAAAAACAACTTGTTTGTCGCTCGCCCTGGCCCCCACAACAACCCCCCCTCTCCCCTTCACACACGTACCGATCCCAATGGAATGAAAATGGGATGGGTTCAATAAAGGAAGGTTGATCAACTCATTTGGATTACTGCCCAGTTAGGGAAGAAGGAAATCTACCCAATGTTTTTCCAAGAGGATTTATCTCATTTATTTAAACGACCTACCTGCATTTTTAAACAAAAACTACCAAAATTTATTTTTCCAGAACAGGTCCAGCCCACTTTGCCTGCCTCTTTTAAATGAGAGCCCCCCACAATTAAATTTGCTTCGCACTGAGGCTGCAAATCAAAACATCCACGTTTTCCTTGCCCCATTTGATTAGGGTATTTTGATGTGCTCCCATTCCTGATGTCCATTTTCTACTCCAGATTAATTGTAAAGCTAGAAATCTGCAGCCAGGAGCAGCCATTTGTGGCTCGAGTGTCTGAACAGTGTGTTACTGATATCAACCCCTGCATGAAAACTGAGAAGGGAGCTCTCATTCTTTTTAGCCCAAAAACCAGAGATGAACAGTTTTTCTCAATAATGAATGACCCGCTAACAAAATCGTGGGAAGGTGCAGAATGTGCGATTTCTGCGAATGAAGCATCATCTGTAGCTTTATTCATTGCTGAAAATATTGGGTGTTCTCCATTTTGTTTAAAGAGGAATTTCACCCCGTAAATATCTTTAAAAACGAGTGCCTCAAGGAATGCAATTTTTGCACACATAAACCTAAGGATAAAGTATATGATTTTAACAGGCCTGTGTGCTAACTAAAGCAGAGTTTGTTGGACCTGGTCTGGGTTAAGTAAATTTATTTAAATTCATATCACAATAATCTATAAACAAATGGATTTATTTCTGAGTTGTACCTCGTACACAGGTTGCTACTTCACTGATTTTTGAATATGTGAACGTGCTGATAGAAAGTGTCTTTTTTTAAAAGTACTTAAAACCCACTGACCATTTCACAATATATACTTTAAATGCTTTACATCTACTACTCTGGGCTGATCTGTAAACTCACTTTCTGTGTGATCAATGCACAAATTATCACCTAAAATGGTTTGCAACAGTGGGAACCGTTCAAGAATGGATTTAAAGAACCACTTTAGTTTTTTTTATTAGTAGCAGGGCATCAAGAGGATAAACTGACCACCTCAGCAGTAAGTGATGAACAGTTCCAAGCATACTTTAAAGTATTCACAAGTTGTGGGGTTTTCATGTTTGTGAAGTAGTTCACCATCAGCCAGTGATTGACAAATTAGGCCTGAGAAAAGTGTAAAACTTGGATGCAGGTTCTGTATTTATGCTGGACTTGTGTCGGAGCAATAAATGGCCCTTTTCATCATGACTTTGGATTAGTGTAGGAGGCCTCTAATGCTAGCTGTAAGCCAAATAAAAATTGCAGGGTGTCTTGCATCTAGGAGGATCGGCAATGGGAACAGCTGCCAAGACTTCTTTCTGGACTTTAATCATTTGCTGTAAATCTTATCATCGACGGGATTTCACTCCCTCCACATTTTTCCCCTGACTGATTACTTGGCTGTGCAAGGTTTTTTGATTGAAAAATGGGAATAATCGGTGGAAATTATAAGATGATCAGGAGAAGACTACGGGGCACAACACAGGAAAGGGATCTGCGGGTGCTGCTGCTACATAAGTTATTGAAACTATCAGTGCAGTACGCAACTGCAGTAAGGAAGATCTTAGGGTGCATAGCCAGAGAGATGGAACGTAGGGCCCAAGAGATAATAAGGATCTTGTATAGGGCACTGGTTTAGCACCATCTGGGATACAGTGTACAGCTTTGGTCATTGTACTACAGTTGCTTTGAAGAGGGTATGGCTGAAGTCAACTAATGTGATGCTGGGGATTAGGCACTGCGCTGTGAGGAGAGACCTTATTGAAGGTTTTGAGATTCCAACTGAACCCAAATAAATGCTGTAGCCATGGACATAAGCTCAAAAGAAGGAAGGTGAACAGACAGCTTTATTTAGCCAATGGATGCTGTATGTACAGAACAGATTGCTCAGGGAGATTGTTGAGGTGGATAGTATCGGCAAATTTAAGAGGGTGATGGACCGGTTTTTGAGGAGAACATAGAGATAGAAGCAGCCAGATGGAACTCGGTGGTCTTTCCACCCCATTGTATTCCAACCCTCTTGAGATAAAGGCCAACATTCCATTTGCCTTTTTAATTATTTTTTGTACCTACTTGCTGGCTTTTAATGATTTCTGCACTTGGACCCCAAGATCTCTCCATTCCTCTATAGTTCCTGCCTTCATGCCATTTATAATATACTCTGATCTATCTTTCTTGGGTCCAAAGTGGATGACCTCACAATTTCCAACATTGAACTCTATCCGCCACAATTTTTCCCACCAAGATACTACACCAAACTGGGGTTCTCCACAAGATAGAAATATGGAAACATTTTACAAATGTGACTGACTGAGATTGTCCAGCCATGCTGAGATTCGGACCATTTTATTTATTATTTTGTACCCTTCTCTTGAAGGGGCACCTGCTGGGTATAGTTAGTTCCACAAGTTCTGGTAACTCTCCAGTATGTCACCCAATTGGTCATTCTTCACATTGCAGGTTTAAATAATGAACTTTGGTAAAGGACATTACAACTGAGCTCAATCCTGTCCACACTTATGTACTTCCCTGATTATAATCGCTCAACCTTTGGTGGCCGTGCCTTCTGTTGCCTAGGCCCTAAGCTCTGGAATTCCCTGCCTAAACCTCACCGCCTCGCAACCTCTCTTTCCTCCTTTAAGACGTTCCTTAAAACCTACCTCTTTGACCAAGCTTTTGGTCACCTGCCCTAATTTATCTTTATGTGGCTCGGTGTCAAATTTTTTGTCTTAAAATACTCCTGTGAAAGGCCTTGGGACATTTTGCTACGTTAAAGGCACGATATAAATACAAGTTGTTGTTGTTGCTGTTTCCAATAGGGATCACTAGACAGTGATCAGGAACGGGAACCACAGCTGGCTCCTCCTTCCCCTCACAACCCTCACTCCCCGACTGCACCACCCGAGACCAGCTAACTCCGCACGTGCGAAGGATTGAACCCGAGACCTTTTAGGTTGTGTAGCTCGGTACCACACCATGCGCTGTTTTTACACAGTAGGGCAAGGAGGAATGCTCTGAAACCTGGGCAGAGCTTTCAACTTCGGCAGATGTGTAAAACAGGTGATATCGGATCGGACGCCCATTATACGCCCCGCCTGATTTTCCTTTTCATTGAAGTCAAGGTGTAAGCCTAGATGAGCTGCTGAAGAATGGGGTTTGTACCCACAACCTTCTGCTCACAGGCAACCAGGCTCTTGAATAATCTCCATTGGTGAACATATACCCCTCTGCGAAAATGTACTCTGCTTTTTCTTACAGATATATATGAATGTCTGTGCAGTATACTCCTCTTAATTCAATGTGGCTCCATTCAATTATTGGATAATTCAATTTTGTGCACTAAATTGCTGTGTTGTTTGTATCCAAGAATTCAATTTAAGTGCAAAAATTCATTCTGAACTAAAAAGGGTAGAGTGAATACAGAAAATTTACAATGAGGTAGGGAATTTATTTATTGCACAATAAGGAGTTTTCATATTGCCACCTCTGTAAGGTCAAACAGATAATTCAAAAGAACTAATTAAACACTCCAGTGCAGTACTGAGGGAGTGCTGCATTGTCGGAGTCTTTCGGATGAGGCATTAAACCAAGGCCCCATCTGCCCTCTTAGGTGGACATAAATAATCCCATAACACTATTTGAAGAAGAGCAGGGAAGTTCTCCCCAGTGCCCTGGCCAACATTTATCCATCACCCCACATCACTAAAACAGATTATCTGGTCATTATCACATTGCTGTTTGTGGGACTTTGCTGTGCACAGGCCGGGCAATGATCCTTGCGTGTTCAGATGGGAGCTGGAGTCTGAATATGGACATTTTGGCAGGATCTGGTTTGGTACAGATATCTTTTTATAGGGGCAGTGTCACCTTGAAAAAACTGTATGGTAAACTTTTCCTTTGCCAGGGGAGAGATAATAACCAAAAGAGCGATGCATCAAGTGAGAGGATGGCAGTGCCCCTTGAATTTTACTGTGGGGTGTGCAAATTGTGTTAAGGAGGGAGATCCAATAAGTAAAGCTTTCTGTGTCCCTTTGGGCAAAAAAGTGGTTTTGTGTGACCAGCAGTACACACAGCGCCCCTGTACATGTGTACACCAGTGTTATATGTACTCCCTGTTCTAATAGTGGGTGCTGAGCAAGAAGCCACCAACTATGAGAGGAGTCATTGAACCAAAGGTATTTTTAACATTTCTTTTTAAAATAATTTGTACTTATGGTTGGTGGTAATTTAGTGGCAGAAATTCAACTCCCGATAGTCCAGCAGTGAAGGTGGTACAATCCATAGAATATAAATCGAAAGGGATAATGGTGTCGGATTCATATTTTGTATCAGATACTCAAACTTTGAATCTTTGGACTCAAATATGATCCAGAATAAAACTAACTTCTGTCCCCTGGTTATTTGCCAGCAATCCCAGGGTTAAAGGGAAGGCTGATGTTGCAACTGGCTATTTTATTTGAATAAGTGGAATGTGCCTAATTCCATGATGTTGAGTACAGAATGGCCTGTAAATCACTCAACAAATTAAAACAATACATTTCCCATATGTATTACAAGGAAAAATGGAGCAGCTTGCCATCTGTCCCTTGGAAAAAGTGGGGTTTGAGGTCGAAATTATATTGTGGGTGGTCCATCTAGGGAGCAAGATACCAATTAATATAATTGAGGTTCTATTCCTCAGTCAGTTTGCAAATAGTACTTGCTCTATGCGTTGATAATTTACTACATTAAACATTGAAATGTATAGTGCAGAGATCTGTACAGCAATTGTCGATAGGCAGTAATTGCAGAATTTCCTGCTCACTTTTTAAGTATAGACAAAATTTGGCACAGAGACTGTGTAGTGTTTCCATGGTCGGAATAAACAATATGACTTTTGAAAAGCATTTCACAGAAAGCACCCCATAACTGACAGCAATTAATGATGTGCTTTTTGTACACGTTCCCTTGGTGGATATGTTCTTGCCTGACTGACAGGTTCTGCAGACCTCTCTGCATTGAGAGACTGGGCACTTTAGGTGACCAAGGGACAGTAGGCAGCCTTTCAAACTAATTACATCATTTTGTTTTTTTGTTTGTGTTGGAGCTTTGGCACAAATTGGTGATAGGGATCTCGCAGAGGCTTGTATTCCCATGACTATTGGAGATTGAGGGGTGATCTGATCAAAGTGCTTAAAATGTTTAAAGGATCTGATGAGGTGGATACGGAGAAGCTATTTCCACAGGAAGCACTTTTTTGTTACCTCCAGACTCGTCTATTCCAATGCTCTCCTGGCCAACCTCCCATCTTCCAACCTCCATAACTTGAGTTTATCCAAAACTCTGCTGCCCGTATCTTAACTCGCACCAAGTCTCACTCACCCATTAACCTTGTGCTCACTGGCCTACATTGGCTCCTGGTCCACCAACACTTCAATTTTAAAATTCTCATCCACGTGTTCAAATCCCTCCATGGCTTTGCCCCTCCATATCTCTGTAACCTCCTCCAGCCCTACAACCCTTTCGAGAACTCTACATTCTTCCAACTCTGGCCTCTTGTCCATCGCCCACTTTCTTCACCGCCTCACATAGGCGGCTATGCCATCAGCTGTCTAGGCCCTAAGCTCTTGAATTCCTTCTTCAAACCTCTCTACCTCTCTCTCCTTTAAGACCCTCCTTTAAACCTACTTCTTTGGCCAAGCTTTTGGCCACTTGTCTTAATGTCTCCTTCTTTGGCTCATGTCAATTTTTATCTGATTAAGCTCCTGTGATGCGCCTTGGGGCATTTTATTACATTAAAGGCGCTATATGAATGCAATTTGTTGTTGTTTACAGGAATGCAGAGGAATTAAAATATGGGAGAGAGTTAAGAGGTTGCGCTACCACTTTTGAATCAATGCAATCCAATTTTGGCTGTGCGTCAACATGAAAATGATAGCATAACTCCTGAGTCAGGTCCAGTTCAGATTGTTGGATAACCCGGCCACTTGATAAACAAAACACAAAGGGTTAGGTTTTCAAATTGCAGTCTGGGTGGAAAACTTCAGTTGGAAAAAAAATTGGGTGTTTTTTATAATGAGAGGCCGATCCTCAGCACCAGTTTTACACCCGGGTGGCCGGTTGAAAATCTATCCCATAGATTTTTTTGAGTCAGGAGGTGATCACTTCGTCTGCACTCTGGAAACGTTTAACATGTGTGGCCTCGGGAGCATGTTTGCTCTCCTGGTGGGTGGTGTACAATTCGTAACCTATGGTTTAACAGGGGCCATTGCTGATTGCACTTTTTATTTAATTCATTTTGATGATGTGGCCGTTGCTGGCAAGGCCGGCCTGTTATTGGTCATCCCTAGTTGCTCTGAGAAGCTGGTGGTGGGACTTCTTCTATTTGATACAATTGGGGGGTGGGTGGGCTTGATAGGCCACTTCAGCGGGCAGTTAAGAGTCAACTATGTTGGTGTGGGATGGGAGTCACATATAGGCCGGACCGAGTAAGGACAGCAGGCCTTCCGCCCTGAAGGACATTAGCGAACCAGTTCATGCTCTTTCAGCTGCCAGTCTCAGATTCTTGTACCTCTTAACTGCGGCCCTAGAAGATTCTAATTTAATCCAATTGAGGAAGCTTCCGATTGTTTTAAATTACAGGGGTAAAACTTCACCAACTAGTGATTGTTTTACTGACAAAAATCTCTATTTATATATTCCACATATAGAATACATAGCCTGGTAATTATTGTTGGTGATAGTAGCAGGTAAATGTTTATCATTATCATTGTTCATTATTTTAGCAGAGGCTTTAACCCATTTTAAAATAGACAGGTTAATTTCTTGGCCCATATATATATTAAATAATCAGAATCCCAAATAATAGTTTTTAATCCTGTTTTTTGAAAAAAGGTTTATGAGACTGAGGTGGTATAATGTTGAACAGAGAGTGGGTTTTATTGGATGGGTACAGCATCACATGATAGGGTGGATTGTCCTCTTCCCTTTGCCTAGGGAACGTTTATTCCCTAGCAGAGAGCTGTTACCGCAAGTAACCTAGCATTTCCTGGGGCCTATCAAGCCCCCCGCACCCCACCCCCACCACCCACAGTATATCACTACGCCTGTGCCTGTAGTAAGCCCGGCTTTGCAACGGTAATGTGATGTGAGGGGGCGATCCTGGCCTTCGGCCTCGCTTTCCTCATTGGCTGACCATTAAGCACCCTGGCAGTGGGGCTTGCCCCAGGGACACCCAGGAACCAGAGAGTCTGTGGGGGTCTCAGGACAGTCTGAAGATTTAAAATAAAGACATCAGTAAAATCTTTGATGGTATTTTTCTACCTTACATTCAACAGGACGGTTTTCAGGCCTCAAAGCCGGCGATTAAGGGCGCAGCTATAGATGGGCCTCTCAGAACTGCAGCTGTACTTCTGTTTCCTGCCCTGTTTTCCAGCATAAGGCTCAGTGTTGGGAGAGTAGATGGGGGGACAGGCCTGTGCTGGGAGTGCACCTAGGCCCAGGATAGAAGTTCAAGGGCACCTCTCCTCTGACAGTTACAGCACGCCCCAGGTACGTGCTGCCTCTTGGGAGCCCACCAAAGGGCCAGAGGGATAGTTCATGCACCAATCGGCAAATATTCTAATCACATTTACTCCATTGATATAAATATTTTCATATTCATGCCTCACTATTCCATTTTCCATCATTCCATTGCACTTAATTCCATGATATTTGCAACCAGAAGAAATACAGAACCAAAGTAGCTTGTCACCTTCTCCATAGAGACTTCAAAATGTAAATAGTTCACTAAAAGAGATGGAATGTTTCTTTCCACAATATAGAATATCACACTGGTGGCAGTGTCAGCTTTATTTTGTAAGTAGTAACCTTAGATATAACAGAAGAAAATACAAACGTGCATTTATACAATGCCTTTCATATCCTCAGGGCATCCCAACGCGCTTCAGAGCCAAGCAAGTACTGTTGAAGTATAGTCACTGTTCTATTGTAGGAAACGCAGCAGCCAATTTGCGCACAGCAAGGTCCCACAAGCAGCAGTGAGATAAATGACCAGATCATGAGGGTGAATGCCTGCAGGCGATCTTCCACTCGTCTGTCGTAACTTCAACGGAAGCGACAAAGAAACACAGCGTAAAGGCTGTATACACCATTTTGCCAGGGTTTCCGCTCTCTTCCACCGCAGTTACAGTGAGAGAACCTCGCCCACAGAAATTCACCCCCAATCTGTTTAGATGATGTTGGTTGGGATCCCTGTTCTTTGAATAATGTCGTGGGATCTTTCACGTCCACTTGAGAGGGCAGACAGAGCCTCAGTTTAATGTCGAAAGACGGCATCTCCGACAGTGCAGAACTCACTTAGTACTGTACTGGAGCATCAGCCTAGCTTATGTAGTTAAGGCACAGGAATGGAGCTTGAATCCACAACCATCTCACTCAGGGGCAAAATAGCTAGCACTGAGCCACAGCTGATACTAACAAACAAAATAAACCCAGTTATGAACAGCTTCTGGAGTGATATCGTATAAATTCCTCCCTTATTAAACGTGTTGGGCACTTGAAGTCCTCTGTGTTGCTCGGGTTCACACTGACGTGAGACGCAAGCTGTAAAATTAACCTGATGTAAATAAGTGTTCAGTCGATTTTGTAATGTATATACCTTTAAGGGGGGGAACTATGTTTTACAGCTCATGTATACTGCAGTACCGGCAGTGACCACACCTGTATATAACGCTGAGTAGTAATCTGTACAGATCAGTTGCAGTGTGAGCCACGTTGAGTAAACACCTGTTGTACCGTTCTCCGCAGTCTGTGTCTTATTATACACGGACGCAACATTGGCGACGAGGATGGGATGGCCAGCATATGGCGACTCACTGTTGCAACATTCTCGACAAGGAGAGAACAGCTGTCAGTGTGCCGGGGGACCTTGATATTTGGATCCCGAGTGGTAATTCCACCCAAGTTAAGGGATAGAGTGCTCAATGAGCTTCATGAGGGTCATCTGGGAGGGGTAAAAATGAAAAGCCTAGCCAGGGCTTATGTGTGGTGGCCAGGAATCGATAAACAAATCGAGGACCTGACCAAGAGCTGCTCAGGATGCCAGAAAGTCCAAAATGCACCACCACAGGCCCCTCTACACCCATGGGAGTGGCCCCTCATCTCCATGGCAACGGGTGCATATTGATTTTGCTGGTCCATTCATGGACTCAATGTTTTTAATAGCTGTGGATGCGCACTCGAAATGGCCTGAGGTCATCAAAATATCCTCCACCACCACGGAGAAAACTATTGCAGTCCTATGGACCATTTTTGCCAGGAATGGCTTGCCAGAACAGATTTGCTCCGACAACGGACCACAGTTTGTGTCCGAAGAGTTCCGGAGGTTCTTGAAAAAGAATGGGGTAAGGCATTACACATCCGCCCCGTATCATCCAGCCACAAATGGATTGGCTGAGAGGTTCGTACAAACCTTTAAGAAGGCAATGAAGGCTATGTACAATGACAACATTCCGCTGCAGCACAAGGTGGACAATTTCCTGTTCACCTATCGGAATGCGACACATGCAGTCACCAACCAGGCCCCAGCCATGATGTTCTTTAACCGAAGGTTAAGATCTCACCTGGATTTGCTCAGACCAAACATACGAAGAGATGTTGAGAGTAAGCAATTCCAGCACATCCATGAGAAGCCAACAAGGAGCTTCAATGTAGGGCAACCAGTCTTGGCCCGCGACTACCGAACAGAAAAATGGCAACCAGGAACGATATGCACACGACAGGGGCCACTAATGTACACAGTGGACGTTGGGGAGACCATCGTGAGATGCCATGCTGACCAGATCCTAGAGTCACAGGAACAAGTCAACCCCATGCCTCGCCCATACGTACCTGGTGATGAACCCGACGTACAGGTTGCATCTACCCTAGAAACAGTAGCATCGGAAGCTGATGAACCAACCGACGACAGGGGGCCAGAATCGCCTCTGCACCAAGAGCAAGACACTCGGGAAAGGCGCTATCCAGATAGGATCAGGAAGCCTCCCCAAAGACTGAATATATAAATAGACTATTTTCAGCTAATGTTGCATGTTAAAAGTGTTAATTGTAATTAGTTTGATATTTAATTGTTAAATGAGTGTTATGGTACTGTTAATCTAAAAGGGGAGGAATTGTAATGTACATACCTTTAAGGGGGGGGAACTATGTTTTACAGCTCATGTATACTGCAGTACCGGCAGTGACCACACCTGTATATAACACTGAGTAGTAATCTGTACAGATCAGTTGCATTGTGAGCCACGTTGAGTAAACACCTGTTGTACCGTTCTCCGCAGTCTGTGTCTTATTATACACGGACGCAACAGATTTTACTGCAAGTTTTATTTAAACCTGAAGCATGTACTAATTTTGCAAATTGAATGACGTAGAAAAATAAGCCTGTACGTTCTAGAATATAATTGTTGTGCTTCCAAGAAATCCATGCCTGAAACTACACCAGCACCACCAAAAATAGAAACCTAAAATAATTTTTGACTCTTCCTCATCTGACTTCCATGTATTGACTGCAAAGAAGTGGTATTTTCATGCAGTATCTGAAAGAAGACTGCAACAATCTGTTGAGGTTTTGCTGATTCTCATAAGGAACATTCGTGGCTGCTTCATTTTGTGGCTGTTTGCTCTGGAAACTGGCTTTCTTTTATGTCTAGTCTTCGTTAATCCTCATTATGCTACAACTCTTGGCCAATTGGGAATGACGCAAAGGCGGCGGGATTAAAGTGTGGATAGTGCAGGAAACTGGTATCCAAGCAGAAGTCATCTGGTAACTATGGCAACATGGAATGTTGGGTGTGATATCGATTTGAAAATAAATTACCAGGACTCCCCCTTTCAATTACCTTTCACCAATCAGGAGCACAATAGAGGCCATTAAGTGGGGCCGGTTAACAGTGCAACTGAAATGTTTGACAAAGAGCCTCCTTACTTGGGGGAAGGGGGCAAGAAAGGGAAGAGAGAGAGGAAACAGCAACGTTCTACCTGAACACAGCCTCAGAGCAAAGCCTTTAACAACAACTTGCATTTATATAGCACCTTGACCTTAGTAAAATGTGCCAAGTCGCTTCACAGGAGCATTATCAAACAAAGATTTGATACCGAACCACAAAAGGAGGTTTCAGGATGGGTGACCAAAAGCATGGTCAAAGAGGTAGGTTTTAAGGAACGTCTCAAAGGAGGAAAGAGAGGTAGAGAGGTTTAGGGAGGGCATTCCTGAGCTTAGGGCCTTGGCACCTGAAAGCATGGCCAACAATGGCTGAACAAAGAAAACCGAGGATGCGCAAGAGGCCAGAATTGGAGGAGCGCAGAGATCTGTGAGGGTTGTGGGGCTGGTTGAGGTTACAGAGATAGGGAGGGGCGTGGCCATGGAGTGATTTGAAAACAAGGATGAAAATTTTAAAATTGAGGTGTTGCTGGACCGGGAGCCAATGTAGGTCAGCGAGCACAGGGGTGATGGGTGAACGGCACTCGGTGCGAGTTCGGATACAGGCAGCAAATTAATTTTTTATAAATGTTAAAAGAATGTAACCTTTTGATTTTGGTGTGAACTCTTCCATTGACATCATCAATTTTCATTGACATCATCAGTTTCCATGCTAACAGGGTTTCCCAGCCTCCGCAGTGTATTTCCATCGGCGGCTCATTTCCAAATGAGTACGTAAATAAAAGGGGCAGAGACGTACTTAAACAGTGGGGACGACTTGAAAACAAATTTGCATTTGCGTCGTTGACTTGTATTTTCTTTTAAATATTTAAAAGAATATACAACACCAAGCTGGAGGAACAAAGCTGGGTATGGCAGCGTCATGGTTATCTCACTGGACCAATAATCCAGAGATTAGAAAGCTCAAATCTCACCATGGTAGTTTGAAAATTTGAATTCAGTTTTAATTTTTTATAAATCTGGAAATAAAAAGCTGGGGCTGAAACTTAAAAACAACAACAACTTGTATTTATATATCACCTTTAACATAGTAAAACATCCCCAAGGCGCTACACAGGAGCATTATCAAACAAAATTTGACACCGAGCCACATAAGGAGATGTTAGGGCAGATGACTAAAAGCTTGTTCAAAGAGGTAGGTTTTAAGGAGCGTTTTAAAGGAGGATAGAGAGGGAGAGAGGCTTAGAGAGGTTTAGGGAGGGAATTTCAGAGCTTAGGACCTTGGCAGCTGAAGGCACGGCCACCAATGGTGGCGCGATTAAAATCGGGGATGCTCAAGTGGCCAGAATTGGAGGAGCGTAGACCTCGGGGGGGAGGGGTTTGTGGGGCTGAAGGAGGTTACAGAGATAGGGAGCGCCGAGGCCATGGAGGGATTTGACAACAAGGATGAAAATTTTAAAATCGAGGTATTGCTTAACCGGGAGCCAATGTAGGTCAGTGAGCACAGGGGTGATGGGTGAACGGGATTAGTTGCGAGTTAGCACACGGGCAGCCGAGTTTTGGATGACCTCAAGTTTACAGAGGGTAGAATGTGGGGGGCCAGCCAGGAGTGCATTGGAATAGTCAAGTCTAGAGGTAACAAAGGCATGGATGAGGGTTTCAGCAGCAGATGAGCTGAGGCAAGGGCGGAGTTGGGTGATGTCACAGAGGTGGAAATAGGCGGTCTCAGTGATAGCGCGGATGTGTGGTTGGAAGCTCATCTAAAAATGGGTGGGCTGGGGGGCGGATGACATATTAAAACTTTAACTCCTAGGAGGCTGGGAGCCTCAGATTTAAACTGCTTTGCTGGTTTAACCCTGGCCAGCAGGGTTTACTTGGCCTCAGGAAACCCAGCAGCTGAAGGAAGGCGAGGACAGCTTTGGGGGATGGGTAAGTGCCCTTACAACGCTGCTTGTGAACCATGAGAAGCAGTAGTGGTTTCCCCCCCACCCCCGCACACCGTCTCCCCAAGCACCCCCTCCATCAGACCCATCCCCATACAAAGACCCACGGGGCCTGGGATCGGAATCCCCCCCAACCCTCGGGTCGGGGACTGGACCCCACACACTTCAAGTAGCAGCTGCAGGCTCCTTACCTGGGGCTGTGCCTAGGGCTGCAGCCTTCTCCAGAGTGTTCCCCGCCTGACTGGAAGTCAAGCCTGTCAATCAGGCCGACTTCCAGACGGAGAACCTACAGAAAAAAAAACTTTGCATGCCGTGGAGACAAAACTCCACCACATGCGGGGAAACCGCTGGGTTTCCCGACCGATACTCCACCCCTCCCCACCTATGCACCTACCTGTCAAGATCGGGGCCTAGGTATCAGTAATAGTGACCATGAAGCTGTTGGGTTGTAATAAAAGCCTAACTGGTTCACTAATCACCTTTAGTGAAGGAAACCTGCCGTCCTTACCAGGTCCGGCCTGTATGTGACTCCAATCCCACACCAATGTGGTGGACTCATAACTGTCCTTTGAAGTGGCCCAGCAAACCATTCGGTTCTCTCAAACCGCTACATGCAGCGGTTCAAGAAGGCGGCCCATCAGCAACTTCTCAGCGCAACTAGGGGTTAGCACGCTGCATACAAATGCTAAATGTTATTTCCAACTCCGATTTTGTGCCCTATCTTCTGCACTATTATCTTGTATTAAACAGAAGGCAAACACATGCCTGGTGTATGTGCAATGACAAATTAGCACTGAAGGGTTGAGAGTACGGTGATATCATGGATTTTACATTAATGGCTCTCTTCCTGACAGCTGTTTCTATTTTCAGCAGCTTACAGCCAAGCTACAACTTCCTAAACGTGCTGCTATTAAAATTAATTAATTGAGCAACATACTTCCCCTTGATCAGACTGTGCAATGTATTTTCCTCTGAGCTTGTAACCGGCTTTCCTGACTGAAGGTTTGAGAAAGCAAAACAAAATAACAAACAATGGTGCTGACTAACCAGAAAGATCCAGTTTAGGGGACTGCACAGGTCATTCAACTGAGAATAACAAGCCCCCACCCAACAACTCAGCTGCCCTATGGAAAGCATTTCCTATTGAGAACTCCACAGGTTCCCAAAGCCTTTAGATCTCGGAAGGCAGGGTCCAGTTCTCTTCCTGCAACCCTCTGACCTGTTATAATACTCAGTGCCTGGCTTCCTGCTTTAAAGGAGTTTGACAGCAGTGATGCTGGAGTACTGGATGTTGATGCAAGGTGAATTGCTGTGCGCTACCACATACTGTCACCGCTTATTTGTGGAGGCATCGAAAGAAACTGGAAAATGCACCTTGCAGTGTGTGGAGGGAGGTGCTGGATTGTTGCTGGTTCAGTGTGAGTAAAGATGCTCTGTGTGATTACCATCCAATGAGTACGACCTAGATTTTCAGTGTGCCGTGAGGCGGGCTTTTAGGCGTGCGGGGGGCAAAAATCCCAAATTCGGGGGTCCCGACACCATCCCGCCCAAAACCCACCTCCACTTAAGTTTCAAAGGAGGTGGGTACCCGCCCCGCACTGGGACCCGCTGACCCGAGGCGGGAAGGGATTAGTGCCAATTAACTGCCTGTTAACAGGTAGTTAACAGGCAGTTTTTAGCCTAATCCCTATTTTGAAGGGTGTTGTGTGGGATTCCCGATGGCGCCAAACCACGCCAGGTTAGAGGAGTCGGGCCGTCGGGTTGAAGGACTTGGAGGGGTCGAGATGTCAGTGTACAGGTGAGTGATGGGTGCATGAGTGCAAAGGTAAGTGTGTTTGGTGTGTCTAAAGTGTGTAAAGAAGTTTAAATTACCTGTACTTACCTTAACAGCCTTTCTTCCTCTAGGTGTCGGGAGTCCATCATTCAGCCGGCACTGAAAGCAGAATGGCTGCGATCTGTCAAAAGTGACAGCCTGCAGCTTTCAGTGCCGGTGAGAGTTCTAACTGAGTCTGCGTAGAAGGACTCAAGTTAGAAGTCAGACTGTCAGTGTTTGACAGCTTCAAACAGCTGTGAAACACTGATATTTCATCTGTCAGCACGTCTTGACAGATGAAATTTCAGTCTGTGACGTCACCTGTTGCCGGGTGGCCCTTAATTGGCCCGCTGAGGCCGCTGGGCGGGCTCAACAAGGTCAATCAAGGGAAAATCGCAGGGATTGGCCGGACGTCGATGGAGGCGGGACTAAAACCCGAAAGTTGTAGTCCCGCCTCCTTCCCGACTGCTGAATGAAAATCCAGCCCTACATCTTTATACTTTTTATCTGGTAGAGAGTTAGGGGGAGAAATTCGGTATCGCCCCGTTTGGGGCGCAATTGTTGGCCGGGCGCAAAGTTTAGCGCCTAGGGCTAATTATCACCTCCGACTGCAAACTTGGCTTCTATAGCCCCTGGAGCTGATTGGAGCACTAAATCAGGCGTTACACACCTCTCTTAAGGCGCTAACACCGAGGAGTGAGGCGTTACTTCAGAGCGCTGGCGAAGCTCATGTGATGTCCGTCAGCAATGGAACACAGACACACTGGCACTGGCCAGTTCTTAAAGGGGAGCGTCGATCTTGCTCTCCATCCACACCCTGCTCATTGCAGCCTTGAATCTCGGCCTGGAGAGACCTGTACATCAAATCTATTGGGAAGAACAATGAAGAGGCCCAGGGAAAGAGCTCAGAGTGCAGCCCCCACAGTCTCTTCTAAATCGATGCAAGGAAGGTCAAATCAAAATGAACCTGCAAAGTGCTGTTCAGTACCCAAAACTCCTTCACACAGCGTTGAATCTCTCCAGAAATCTCTCTCTCTCAGAATGCGTGGTGCAAAAATGTCGCTGACAAAAAAAGGCAGGAATGGTCACCTTTAAATACCCCCAGTCCCTTCCTGACTGCAAAACGCTCCCATCAACCTGTCATTGCTAGCGGCAGGCGGTAAGGCAGGGGGGCGCCACTCAATATCCGGTCTGGTGCGCAACCAGGGTGTTGTACACTCGACTAATGTCGTGATCTGCGGGCACAGGAGATCAGGGCGGTAGTGTTTAGCGCCGCCGCAAAATGTCTTGTCAATTTCGCGAGTGGCGCAAGCATCGCCTCGACTGGGCGCTAGTTGCTTTGTGCCCGATTAGCGCCCTCTTAGGGCTAACGGGAGGCGCAAAGCAACCAAATTTTTCCCCCTTAAGGTTTTCTTTCTGTAAACTAAAAGCTATAAAAAGGGCCGTGCTCAGGTTCACGTGTCCTTTAACACATTCAATTGCATTACCATTGCCAAATCCCCCACCATCAAGATCCTGGGGTCGCCATTGACCAGACACTCAACTGGACCAGTCACATAGATGCTGTGGCTACTAGAGCAGGTCAGAGGCTGGGTATTCTGCGGTGAGTGGCTCACCTCCTGACGTGAGATGGAATACTCACCACTTGCCCGAATGGTTGCAGCTGCAACAGCACTCAAGATGCTCGACACCATCCAGGACAAAGCAATCCTTGATCGGCACCCCATCCACCACCTTAAGCATCTACTCCCTCCATCACCGGCACACCTTGGCTGCAGTGTGTACCATGTACAAGATGCACTGCAGCAACTCGCCAAGGCTTACTCGACAGCACCTCTCAAACCCTCAACCTCCACCACCTAGAAGGACAAGGGCTGCAGGTGCATGGGAACACCAACGCCTCCAAGTTCTGTTTCAAATCACACACCATCCTGACTTGGACATATATCACCATTCTATCATGGTCACTGTAACATTTGCATATTGAATTATCATTGGCCCACAGGCATCTGTAAGGAATACCTATTATATACACGTGATCACATGCTGATTTGTCATTGGCCTGCAGGCATCTGTAAGGACTGCTATTGTTTGGAAGACCCAGGCTAGGGGTCCCAATGCCATCTTGTCCCCACTGCTGTATGATTGAGATCACAGACCTGATGCTTTGTAAAAGAGTTAAACTGTAATACTCTGTTGTCCTGCAATTTATTATTTTTGTACAAAGTCTGCAAAACAAGACATGGTGTCAGAACAGGGATTTAAAATGGACATCGTTGGAGCTCCCTTACCTCGAATGAATTGGGAATCTTTGAACTTACATAGAGAATGGCGCAAGTTCAAGCAACACGTGCAGTTGATGTTTTTGGGTCTGCTGAAAAGCGAAAGGGAGGAAGAAAGATGCAGCTACCTACTCCTGTGGATCGGAGAAAAAGGGAGAGACATTTTTAACACATGGTCTCTCACTGCGGATGAAGCAAAGTTACTGAAAAGTTATTTTGACCATTTTGAATCATATGCGATGCCCAAGACAAATACAATATTCGCTAGGTACAAGTTTCAGGAGAAAGTACAAGGAGCTAGTGAGTCGTTTGAACAGTTCGTGACTGAGTTAAAACTGCTGGTAAAAGACTGTGAATATGCCGATAAAGATGAGATGGTCAGAGACCGCATCGTGTTTGGAATACATTCAGCTAAAGTGAGAGAGAAACTTTTGAATGTTGGGTCCGTGCTAATGCTGGACAAATCTATGGATATAGCTAGATCGCACGAGATAGCCCAAGCACATTTGAAAACCATAACTGGTGTCACGAGCAGCTCGTGTGAACAGACAGTGCACGAAGTTAATAGACACACACCAAAGAACACCGCCCAGAGAGCGTGTTTCAGAACAGAAAGAACAGAGAGAGTTCTAAAAATGGGCAACACAGACATAAAACTCTTCAAAAACTGTGGATATTGTGGAAACAACTGGCATGGAGAAAAGGAGTACTGCCCTGCCAAAGGAAGGCAATGTGCTAAATGTGGTAAACGGAACCACTTTGCTAAAGTTTGCAGGACTGTTTTTGGAGCAACAGTACACACAGTGAGTGACAGCCAAACGCCAGATAGAGAGCCAAATGCAGAGGAACTGTTTATTGATTCTGTGTCACAAAAAAAACAGATTTCAGAGACTGAGCAAGCCTTTGCCGATATTGAGATAGGAAAACAGGGCACAGAGCTTAGGTTTAAACTAGACACTGGAGCTCAGGTTAATGTAATTCCTCTGAGTGAGTATCACAGCTTGAAGGATGAGTGTGAGCTACAGCCCACCTCACGCAGACTGACCAGCTATGGGGGTGAGCAGCTCATTGTAAAAGGCACATGCGTGATGAAATGCAAGTACAAAGAAAGCAACATGATGTTGGACTTTTACATTGTTGACACTCGAGCACCTTCAGTGCTAGGTCTAATGGCATGTTTAGACATGGACCTCATCAAGCTAGTGCTATCATTGACAGCACCAGTTGACAAGCAGACAGTCATGGAGGAGTTTGCTGATGTTTTCAAAGGAATCAGACTATTCCCAGGTGAATGCACTATTCACCTTGACCCAGCAGCAACCCCTGTGGTTTGCCCACCGAGAAGGATACCCCTTGCTCTACGTAGTCACCTGAAGGAGGAGCTGCAGAGCATGGAGAATACAGAAATCATCGTCCAGGAAACAGAACCAACAGAGTGGGTCAACGTGTTAGTAGTGGTTGAGAAACCACGTACAAGCAAGCTCAGAGTCTGTCTCGACCCCAGAGATTTGAACAAGGCTATCAAACGCCCTCACTACCCTCTACCAACGCTAGATGATATCACACCCAAGCTAGTGGGAGCACGTTACTTCAGTGTAATGGACGCACAATCAGGATACTGGAATATCAAGCTCACGGAAGAGTCATCTAAGCTAACAACGTTCAACACACCATTTGGACACTACCAATTTCTGCGTTTACCATTTGGTCTTATCTCAGCTCAGGATGAATTCCAGTGGAAGATCGACAAAAACTATGAAGGCCTCGACGGAGTAGTCGCAATCGTAGACAACATCCTCATCTATGGCAGGAATAGAAAGGAACATGACAGGAACCTTTGTGCGATGCTACAAAGATCACAGGAGAAAGGTATCCGGCTCAACCCCGAGAAAAGCATAATCGGATCCACCAAGATGAGTTATTTCGGGCATCGCCTCTTAACTGATGGCATTAAGCCGGATCCAGAGAAAATCTCTGCCATCAAGAAGATGGAGCTGCCGAAGAACCGCGCAGAGCTAGAGACAGTACTAGGCATGGTTAACTACTTAGCCGAGTTTGCCCCGAGCCTCTCCGAAATCAACGCACCCATGCGTCAGTTGCTCAAACAATCCAATGAGTTCCTGTGGGACAAACAACATGACACAGCATTTCAGAAAATGAAAGACCTAATCACCAGAGAACCAGGACCAGTTCTTGCCTACTTCGACCCCAACAAAGAGCTCAGACTACAAGTGGACGCGTCAAAGTACGGACTAGGTGCAGTATTACTGCAAGAAGGAAAGCCCATCGGCTACGCTTCCAGATCTCTCTCAGACAGTGAAATCAAATATGCTCAAATCGAGAAAGAGCTATATGCAATTCTGTTTGGATGTAAGCGTTTCTACCAGTATGTCTATGGCCAACAAGTCACTGTGGAATCCGACCACAAGCCCCTCGAGTCAATCATGAGGAAACCACTAGCCGCAGCCCCACCAAGGCTACAGAGAATGATCCTTCAGCTACAGAGGTATGACTTCACAATCATTCACCGTCCAGGCAAAGACATTCCTGTCGCAGACACGCTCTCCAGAAAGTCTCTTAGCTACCAGGTCAGCAGCCTCAGTGAAGGCATGGATGTGCAGGTGCACATGGTATACAACAGCTTACCTGTGAGTGAGTCAAAACTGAAGGAGATCCGAGCAGAAGCAGAGAAAGATGCACAACTCACACTGCTGAGCAAAGTCATACATGAAGGATGGCCTGAGGAAAGGAGGAAATGCCCTCAGAGCATATCTGAATTCTGGAACTACAGAGACGAACTGTCACAAATCAATGGAATCATCTTCAAAGGGGAGAAAATCATCATTCCAGAGAAGAGATGTTGACAAAAATTCATGCTGGACATATGGGCATGGAAAAATGCAAACAAAGAGCACGTGACATTATGTTTTGGCCTGGAATGTGCAAACACATTGAGGACATTGTCGGAAAATGTTCCATTTGTCTAGAACGCCGCCCATCAAATGTCAAAGAGCCCATGATACCTCACCGTATCCCAGACAGGCTCTGGGAGGTCGCGGCAACAGACCTGTTCACATGGAACAACGAGGACTACATCATGACTGTTGATTACTACAGCAGATTTTTTGAACTGGACAAGCTTCACAGCACCACATCTGCAGCTGTGATCCACAAGCTAAAGGCAGCCTTTGCCAGGCATGGCATGGTAGAGACTTTAGTCTCAGACAATGGGCCCCAATACAAATCAAAAGAGTTCAAGTCGTTTGCCAAGGCATGGGATTTCACACTTGTCACATCAAGCCCACATTACCCTCAAAGTAATGGCCTTGCTGAAAACTGTCCAGATTGCAAAAACACTCATGGACAAAGCCAAAGCGGACAAAAGAGACCCCTACATCAGTCTCCTTGAGTACCGCAACACTCCGGTTGACAACTTCAAGTCACCAGCACAGCTGTTGATGAGCCGCAGACTTCGCTCAATCCTTCCAAGCACTAACCAGCAGCTGCAGCCAGAGGTCGTCAGCTGCAAGCAAGTGCATGCAAAACGTGTACAGAGACAGCAACACCAAAAGAGATACTATGACAGGTCAGCTAGACGACTGCCGCCGCTGCACAATGGAAAATCCATCAGAATCCAGGAGCATGACTACTGGAAGCCAGCAGTCATCATCCAGCCAGCTGACACTGAGTGATCGTATCACGTCCACACCCCAGAAGGACAGGTGTACCGCCACAATCGCAGGCACCTTCTGAACACCAAGGAACAACACCGTCATTCCAACGAGAGGATCAGTTCAACAGAGTGTGATGAACAGAGCAATACACAAAACACATCATACTTACCTGAACCTAAACCTGAAGCTGATTTGTTGACCGATTCAGGAGCATGCCCAGTTCCATACCACACAAGGTCGGGACTGTTGTGTATGTACCTTTAAGGGCATAACTGGTCTCAGACTGCAGTACCGGCAGTGACCACCCCTGTATAAAAGGCCCTAGCAGGCTTCTGTAGTTTCAGTTTCCAGGTTGTCTCCATTCAGTAAAGATTTGTTATACTCAACTCCTGCAGTCCGTGTCTCAATTATACACAGACATAATACTGGCGACGAGTAAGAAACGAACTTACCTGCAACTCAGCAGCACCTCAGACGACGTTATTGAAGGTCGAAGCCAGAGGAAAGAAAAAAAAAATAATCCAAAGAAACTCGAGAAACGGGCGTCGACGGTGGGCAACCGCCCTCCAAATCATCGAATTGAAAAGTGCAGAAGAGACTGTCGAGAGCCAGGCTTGGTTCTCCAGTCTGTGGTTTCCCAGCTAATCGGGCTGGTGGCAGGTAGTGCACTGATCCTTCCTGGGCTGCGGCGGGCTAGAGCTCGATCAGGTGGCTCTGCAACGGGGCCGGGCAGCGAGTCGGGAAGCAGAGAGAGAGGGTGGAGCACACAGGGCGCGGCCGGTGCTTCGAAGCCGGGCAGCGTTCGGACCTAAGAAGAGGGAGGGAAGTGTCCCAGAGGGTCTGCTCCACGACGGGAATGGTTCTTCAATTAACGGAGCAAATATTGAAGCGTGATAGAAAAATAAAAATACCGCGGAGAGCGGCGTTGGCAGCAGTGATCGGGGAGGCGCGAAGACCATAGGGTGTCGCCATTGCAGGATAGTAAAATAAACATAATCACCAGCAACAGCATTGGCAGCAGCGGCAGCAGCGAGAAAGCGCGGGAGGCGCCATCTTAACTCGGCGGGGAAGAAGGAAAAGCGCGGGAGGCGCCATTTTGATCCATCGGGGACAAAGGTAAAGCGCGGGAGGCGCCATCTTAGATTTTCAAGATGCCAAAGACTGGCGATATCACTGCCTTCGCTAATGCAATAGAAGACTGGACCACGTATGTGGAAAGAGTCGAGGTATATTGCGAGGCAAACAAAATAGCCGATGAGAAAAAGGCATCGGTACTACTAAATTTAATGGGCGCAAGAATGTACGGCCCATTGCGGGACCTGATTACTCCAGCCAAACCAAAGGCGAAGAGTTTTAACAAAATTGTTGCTATCCTACAGGAACACCTAAATCCTACACCGCTGCTGATAGCAGAAAGATTTAAATTCCACAGGAGAAATCAGCATAAAATGAGAGCAATGCTGATTACCTTACGGAAATATGCAAGCTATCAAAGCACTGCCAGTTCGGAGCAGGACTGGCAGATACCTTACGGGACAAATTTGTCTGTGGACTCCTGAGTGAAGGAACCCAGAAGAGGTTACCCTCAGAGAAAGAGCTGACGCTAGATAAGGCTTTCAGTGTGGCAGTATCGTACGAAACAGCAGCAAGGGGAGCTGCGGAAATACAACAAAAGCCACAGGAATACGGCACCCACGAAATGACATGGGGATTTGCAAAATGTTATCGCTGCGGCAGAACAAACCATGACCAGAAGGACTGCTGGTCCAAGGACAAAATATGCAGGCAATGCGGAAAGATGGGACACATTGCACGAGTTTGCAGGTCTGGAAAGAAGACCAAAGACAACAAAAAGGCTACGAAGGAACCGTACAGGAAAGTACAAAAGTTGATGGACAGTAGTTCCGAAGATCAGATGAGCGATAGTGAATCCGGGAACAAGAGACTAAACTGTCTCAAACTTCACAACGTAATCGCAAAAGAGGATCACCGAACCATTTGGGTCACCCTCACGATAGCAGGGTCCCAAGTCAAAATGGAATTGGATACAGGATCAGCGCTAACCATCATGAATCGACGAGACTACGAGCGGCTATTCTCACACATACCCTTCAGAGAGACATCCATTGTCTTGAGGACGTATACGGGGCAAAAAGTATACCCCAGAGGAAAAATAAGGGTGCCTGTCGAATACAACGGCAAGAAAATACGGAAATTGTATCTCTACATTCTGCAAGATGGTGGACCACTGTTATTGGGACGTGAATGGATCAGAAAGATAAGTTTAGACTGGCACTCCATTCAGGCACTGACGGTGGCTGGTAAAAAGGATGATGACATCACTCCTGGACGATTGTCAACAATCTTAGCTGACGCCAAAGAGGTATTTCAACAAGAACTGGGCACTCTTAAAGGCGTAACTGCCTCGATAAAAATAGAGGAGAATGCAATTCCCAAGTTTTTCAAAGCAAGACTGGTACCGTATGCAATCCGCCCAGCCGTCGAGGCAGAGCTGGAGTATCTGGAGAATGCAGGCGTGTTATCTAAGGTAGACTGGAGCGAGTGGGCGACACCCATTGTTCCTGTCATGAAGAAAACGTTAAACAATAAGTCTGAGGAGCCAAGGAAGGTTCGCATCTGTGGGGACTTCAACGTGACGGTGAACCCAGTCCTTCACACAGTACAATATCCTCTTCCAAGGATAGAAGATATCTTCGCCTCACTGTCTGGAGGGAAGCATTTTACAAAAATTGACCTAGCACAAGCATATTTGCAGATGGAGGTTGAAGAATCCTCTAGGAAGTATCTCACGATAAACACTCACAAAGGTCTTTACCAGTATAATCGACTGGTATTCGGGGTAGCATCAGCTCCGGCGATATGGCATAGAGCGATGGAACAAGTCCTGCAAGGGATTCCGGGGACTCAGTGTTACTTGGACGACATCCTAGTGACAGGTGAAGATGACAGTGAACACCTTGCCAACCTAGAGCAGGTGCTCACTAGACTACGTGAACATGGGCTACGAGCCAATCGCCCCAAGTGCGAATTTTTTAAGAAACAGATATCGTATTGTGGCCACGTGATTGATGAAGAGGGGTTGCTTAAGTCCCCTGACAAAATTGAAGCGGTAGTTAAGGCTCCAGCGCCTGAAAATGTGTCACAACTGAGGTCATTCCTCGGATTGGTGAATTGCTACCATAAGTTTTTGCCGAATTTGTTCACAATTCTGCATCCACTGAACGCCCTACTACGATCGGGAGTAGCATGGAAATGGAGCAATGAATGGAAGCGGGCCTTTCAGAAGAGTAAGGACCTAATCACTTCAAGAGAAGTATTGGCTCACTACAACCCATCACTACTGATAAGACTGGCGTGTGATGCATCTCCCTACGGCATTGGGGCGGTACTGTCACATAAATTCCTTGATGGTTCAGAGAGGCCGATAGCTTTTGCGTCACGCTCGTTAACTTCAGCCGAGCGTAACTACGCCCAGATTGACAGAGAGGCCCTCAGCCTGGTGTGGGGGGTGAAGAAGTTCAATCACTACCTGCACGGTCAGAAATTTACTCTACTAACTGATCATCAACCTCTCGTCTCCATTTTCAACCCTCAGAAGGGCGTACCGATAATGACGGCACAACGGCTACAGAGGTGGTCCCTTTTCCTAGGGGCACACCAATATGGCCACGAGTACAAAGGAACTAAACAGCATGGGAATGCTGATGGATTGTCACGCCTACCGTTGCCGACGGTGGAAGAAGAACTGGCATTGGATCCAGTGGAGTTATTCCACTCGACTAAAGTCGAATGTCTCCCTGTGACGAATGCAAACATAGAAAAGGAAACACAAAATGACCCGACACTCTCCTGGGTCTATGATTTAACGGTGAAGGGATGGCCAGCACATGGCGAACCACTGCTGCCAGCATTCTCGCCGAGAAGGGAACAGCTGTCAGTGTGCAGAGGAACCTTGATGTGTGGATCCAGAGTAGTAATTCCACCCAAATTGAAGGATAGAGTGCTCAATGAGCTTCATGATGGTCATCTGGGAGGGGTAAAAATGAAGAACTTAGCCAGAGCGTTTGTGTGGTGGCCGGGAATCGATAGAGAAATCGAAGAGATGACCAAGAGCTGTACAGGGTGCCAGAAGGTCCAAAACGCTCCACCACAAGCCCCTCTACATCCATGGGAGTGGCCCTCATCTCCATGGCAAAGGGTGCACCTTGATTTTGCTGGTCCCTTTATGGACTCGATGTTTTTAATTGCGGTGGATGCACATTCAAAGTGGCCAGAGGTAATAAAAATGTCCTCAATCACCACAGAAAAAACTATCACAGTCTTACGAACCATATTCGCCAGGAATGGGCTGCCTGAACCGATTTGCTCTGACAATGGACCACAGTTTGTGTCTGAAGAATTCCGGAGGTTCTTAAAGAACAATGGTGTTAAGCATTACACATCCGCCCCATATCATCCAGCCACTAATGGATTGGCCGAGAGGTTTGTTCAAACATTCAAGAAGGCTATCAAGGCAATGTGTAATGAAGATATACCCCTACAACACAAGGTGGATAACTTCTTATTTGCCTACCGGAATGCGACACATGTGGTTACCAACCAAACTCCAGCCATGATGTTCTTCAATCGAAGACTACGATGCCGCTTGGATTTGGTTAAGCCAAACGTCAGAAGAGATGTGGAGAACAGGCAGTTTCAGAATATGAATGAAAGGCCGACCAGGAGTTTTAAGATAGGTCAACCAGTTTTGGCCCGGGACTACCGCACAGAAAAATGGCAGCCAGGAACGATCTGTACAAGGCAAGGACCTCTAATGTATACCGTGGACGTTGGAGAGAGCATTGTAAGACGCCATGCTGACCAGGTTCTAGAGTCACTGGAAAACGTCAACTCCACACCACGATCTGATACACCTGGCGATGAAACCGAAGTACCAATTGCATCTACCGCAGAATCAGTGATATTGGAAGCAGACAAACCAAACAACGACATTGATCCCAACGCAACCTTGCCAGAAGAACCTGATATCCCAAAGATGCGTTATCCAGACAGAATCAGGAAGCCTCCTCAAAGACTGAACTTATAATTGCTAAACTTCAACCAATGTATCTAGCAACCATAATTGTAATTAGTTATTATTTAGTGGTTAAATGAATGTTATGTACTGTTTATCTAAAAGGGGAGGAATTGTTGTGTATGTACCTTTAAGGGAATAACTGGTCTCAGACTGCAGTACCGGCAGTGACCACCCCTGTATAAAAGGCCCTAGCAGGCTTCTGTAGTTTCAGTTTCCAGGTTGTCTCCATTCAGTAAAGACTTGTTATAATCAACTCCTGCAGTCCATGTCTCAATTATACACGGACATAATAGGGACGAGAGGTCAAGCCTAGAGTTATCCTTGACTTGTGAACTGTCAAAGGGTGTAGGCGGATCGCTGCCCTAAAAAAAAAACTGTACATCGTTATTGAAATGTTGAGATGTTTTCAGCGCTAGTTAAATGCTGAGTTTACTTATATGTTTATGCTACCGAGAACATTAGGTAGAAGAAAGGTTTAAAAGTAATGCATAACATTATTCTTTTAAAAGAAAGGGGATGTAACATTTGCATATTGAAATATCATTGGCCCGCAGGCATCTGTAAGGAATACCTATTATATTCACATGCAATCACATGCTGAGTTGTCATTGGCCTGCAGGCATCTGTAAGGACTGTTATTGTTTAGAAGACCCAGGCTAGGGGTCCTAACGCCATCTTGTCCCCACTGTGCTGTATGATTGAGATCACAGACCTGATGCTTCATAAAAGAGTTTAAACTGTAATACTCCGTTGTCCTTCAATTTATTATTTTTGTACAAAGTTTGCAAAACAAGACAGTCACTGGGTCAAAATCATGGATCTCCTTAACTAACACGGACTGCAGCGCTTCAAGAAGGCGGCTCACCACCACTTTCTGAAGCCCAACTAGGGATGGTCAATAAATGCTGGCATTGCCAGCGATGCCCTTATTTCCAGATTGAATTTAAAAAAACCTGTACTCAAACGAGGTTCTCAGAGGAGATTCCAGGGGTCCACGAGGCCATCCCAGCACATTATTTCTGTTGCTTTACATGAACAAAGTAACATTTTCTGCAGCTATAGCACTGTTTTCCTTCAGTTAGCAGTTAGTCTCTTTGGAAGTTGGGGGGGGTGGGGGATCTGTGGGAGTGTGTTAATATTCACAGGGGTTCCCCAGTTTGCATAGTACTGCTTTGAAGTTTTGCTGAATTTCAACTGAACAGTTTGAAGCAAGTAGAACTGTGATGTGATACAAAAATTGACATTGAAATTCTGTATCTATATCCTAGGTACGTACAGGTTCCGTCATGTTCTACAATATTAGATTTTACATGAGATGAGGAGAATTTTACTTTACTCAGCAAGTTGTTATGATCTGGAAGGCACTGCCTGAAAGGATGGTGGAAGTAAATTCAATGGTAACTTTCAAAAGGGAATTGGATAAATATTTAAAAAGGAAAAAAAATGCAAGACTATGGGGAAAAGAGCAGGGGTGTGGGACTAATTGGACAGCTCTTTCAGCACAGGCACGATGGGCTGAATGGCCTCCTGTGCTATATGATTCTATTTTTTTGAGAAAGCTTGATTCTTGAAACATTGAAAACCAGATCCCAATTGAATGCTTTGTGCTCGCAGTTTTAGTGTGACTGGGCCACGTGTATTAGTGATGCCCTCCTCTAGCGGGGGGCACTTGTTGGTGGCTTGTGCCCGGTGCCACTCTAGTCCCATTCTAGTCGTTCCTCTTCACTGAATGCCTTCAGCTGATGGTTCCTGGGTATTTTTTCCCCAAGGTGCCAACTTTGGCCTGTATGAAACACTGGAATCCTGTTATATGCAGTAGGTTAACCTGGACGAAAAGCTGTATTTAAAACAGACTTTGAGCGAAAAAGGCTTGGACTACGTTTTTACTGAATGCAATTCAGACACCCTCTTCGAGTTGCTAAAAATGTCCTTTTCTCTGAACCATTTCGCTGACTTTGTCTCCACCAGATACAAATGCACATGCCATTTAGCTGTGACTCAATTTCCTTTTACTTGGGCTTGTTTTGCAGGAAAATCATTTACTATGTGTCAGCTTGGTTCAGTTGGTCCCATTCTTACCTCTGAGTCAGAAGGTTGTGGTTTCAAGCCCTGCTCCAAGATGTTGGCAGCTGATCTAATCATTGAAAGTTCTGAGTGCTGCACCATTGGAGGTGCTATCTTTTAGATGAGATGTTAAACCGAAGCGCCAAATGTCTGTTCAGGTGGATGCAAAAGAACCCATAGCACTATTCGATAAAGCACAGAGGGGGAGAAATTCGGTATTGCCCAGTTTTGGGCACAATTATCGGCCGGGCGCAAAGTTTAGTGCCTGGGGCTAATTATCACCTCCGACTGCAAACATGGCATCTATCGCCCCTGAAGCTGATTGGAGCACTAAATCAGGTGCTACACACCTCTCTTAAGGCGCTAACGCCGAGGACTGAGGCGTTACCTCAGAGCGCTGGCGAAGCTCATGTGATGTCCGTCAGCAATGGAACACAGACACACTGGCACTGGCCAGTTCTTAAAGGGGAGGGTCGATCTTGCTCTCCATCCACACCTTGCTCATTGCAGCCTTGAATCTCGGCCTGGAGAGACCTGTACATCAAATCTGTTGGAAAGAGCAATGGAGAGGCCCAGGGAAAGAGCTCAGAGTGCAGCCCCCATAGTCTCTTCTAAATCAATGCAAGGAAGGTCAAATCAAAATGAAAATGCAAAGTGCTGCTCAGTACCCAAAACTCCTTCACACAGCGTTGAATCCCTCCAGAAGTCTCTCTCTCTCAGAATGCGTGGTGCAAAAATGTCGCTGACAAAAAAAGGCAGGAAGCAGTCGCCTTTAAATAGCGCTCCCTCAGTCCCTTCCTGACTGCAAAATGCTCCCCTCAACCTGTTGTTGCTAGCGGCAGGCGGTAAGGCAGGGGGGCGCCACTCAATATCTGGTCCGGGGCGCAACCGGGGTGTTGCACGCTCGACTGACATCACGATCTGCGGGCGCAGGAGATCGTGGCAGTCGTGTTTAGCGCTGCCGCAAAATGTCTGGTCAATTTTGCGAGCGGCACAAACATTGCCGTGCCCGGGCGCTGGTTGCTTTGCGACCCATTGGCGCTAATGGGAGGCGCAAAGCAACCGAATTTTTCCTCCAGAGAGTTCTCCCAGTGTCCTGGCCAATATTCATCCTTCAATCAACATCATCAGAAACAGATGAATTAGTCCTTCCTCTCAATTGCCGTTAGTGGGACCTTGTTGTGTGCAATTTGCTGCTGTGTTTGCCGTATAACAACAGGGAGTACAGTAATGAATTTAATATGAAGTGTTTTGAGATGTCCTGAGGATGTGAGAAGGCATTATATAAGTACAAGTTTCTTTCCATTCAAATATATTAACCTGACTACTGTGCTACAACAAAAAATGCTTAATAATGTCCGTAGACTCAGTAAAGCTAAATTGAAATAAGGAGCATGGTTCACTGAAGAATATTGCAGCATAAACATCTTTTCCATTTATCTCTACAAGCTGCATCGTCTTAATCTTAATGTTGGTAGTCTGCAGAAGCCCATTTTAAAAACTAGCTCAACACATCAAAGTATCTCAGGCCGATGGTGTCTATAGATTGTCAGTTCCTGTTTTTTTTTGCTTTTTTATTTTCACATTGAATGATCTCAAAGCACTTCACTTGGTAAATTACTTTAGAAGTGCAGTGAATGTTACTATGTTGGAAAATCTGAAATTAAAATACTTACAATTTGTTCAAAATTAATACATTAAACAAAATGGGGCAAGGGAAGGAAATTGGGCTAGCACCAGAAATCGATGAGAAGTGCGGGGCGTGCCTGGAACATGCGCTTGAAGATGTCGGCCCGCGATTCACTGCAAATTGGGCCTCACCTCCATTAACACTGGCAAGCCACGGACTCCAATCGGGGCCCTGATAAATTCAGACGGCCATGATTTGGAACCGTAAGTCCTGGGAGGGGTTTTGAGGTGAACGGGAGTGAGTGCGAGTCTGGGCATGTAGCAGCCTGCTGTATTGCTGGTACTCCTGCTCCTCCTGGCTCCACAGTAACGTAAGTAAAAAAAAAAAGATTTACCTTTCTGTTGGTGACCTCAAGCGATCCCTTTAAAAGCCGCTGGTTAGGCCGCTGTAGACCCTGAAAAACTAAGCGGAGCGTGTATGGCGCATGCTCCACCCACTTTATGCTGAATTTGGCAGCGGTGTCCTAAAGCAGGAATTAGGCTCATGATTAGCATATTCAGGCGGCCTAGTGCTTCTTTTAGGTGGGTGCCCTGGACACTTGAAACTCGCTGGCTGCCAATTCCATGGGGAGATTGGGCGTGACTAACCATGCCTGGAAATTCGTCGCCTCCCCCTCCCCAACTCTAATTTTCTTGCCCAGTAAACGGAGTGACTGGGACCAATTCTTCCCCATGGTCTCTGAAGAGTTTAGCATGTTGATTTCATCTTCAAAAGTTCTTTTTTCAAATAACGCACAAAGAAAAGAATAAAAAAGATGAATGTTGGAAATCTGAAATAAAAGCAGAGAATGCAAGAGAGCAAAATAGGTTATAATTTCAGGTGTAATCCTTCGTGCAATGAAGAGAGCCTGCCCCTTTAAGAAGGATGTAATCCATTCCATGACGGTGGACAATGTTAGTGTCTTACTAATGCCTAGGATATGACTATTCTTGCTGCACCGCACTCCAGCAATAGGGTTGCCAACTGTGGTTGGCCGTATGCCTGGAGGTTTCTTCACATGACCTCCTGTCTCCAACCGCCCAGTCAAACATCCTTTCTTCCCCACCTCCAATATTTTTATAAATAATAAATGAAAGTGTTGAAAGAAAATTAAAACAAGCCCCATGATTTTTCTCCCTGGTTGCTCAGGAGATGAATCTTTAATTCCAGGAGACTCCAGGCCACTCCAGGCTAAACTCTTCAGAGACCATGGGGAAGAATTGGTCCCAGTCACTCCGTTTACTGGGCAAGAAAATTAGAGTTGGGGAGGGGGAGGCGACGAATTTCCAGGCACGGTTAGTCACGCCCGATCTCCCCTGGGAATTGGCAGCCAGCGAGTTTCAAGTGTCCAGGGCACCCACCTAAAAGAAGCACTAGGCCGCCTGACTATGTTAATCATGAGCCTAGCCTCTATCCAGTGATGAATTAATAATAGAGAAGGGCAAAACATACCCATGGCTGAAGTCACCATTCTTTGCTGCTCAGTGGAACATATGGTTGTGCATTTGATAGCTTAGGAAGAGATTTAGGACTGTAATAGTCAGTAGTGTACTCACTAAGACCATTGTCTGTCAAGTGTTGTGAATCATATGTTGCCTGAAAATCCAGCCTGTGGGGAGGAGAGTGCACCAAACGTGCTATAGCTTCTTGGGCTGCAGTTAAGTACCTGCACCTGGTCTGTAACTTTAATATGCAACTTTCCACAGTGCTGCGATTATTAAGTTTTTTTCTAAATGAGGCAAATATTTGGTATTGGAATTAATCCAATTTTCAACATAATTGCTAACGCTGTTGAATGAATACAAACCAAATATTGGATTTCCCCCCCCCTTTTGGGCCCTCTAAATGCTCCCCTCTTGTATTCGAATCCAGTTCATGTTTATAGGCACTTTTGATAGATTCCTTGGCATTTTTGCTCTTGCTACAGAAGAAGCTTTTCTCATTGCTGGTTGCATTCTTCCAATAGGAAGGGTTTCTTAAGTTACCTTCCTGATAGTTTGGTGGGTAAATGCCAGGGCGGAGGTGGTACTGAGCTATATGGGTCAGCAAGGTTGCAAGTTTGATCACTAGCCTGGACTGAGTTGGCTGATCTCAATATGGATGACATTGGCACTACAATAGTCTTCACTACCACTGGGCTGGAAAGGGCTAAATCTACCAGGATTCTCTTACCCGCTTAAATGAGCCCTGTTGGAAAGTGTATACCTGTGGACATTAGGTGAGGTCAAATTCATACTTGGCTGCAACACTCGTCATAGATGAATGGCCAACTGACAATCCCTGTCTAGATTCATATATAGAGAATAACCATCTGGGCAGAGTATTGGAGGTTCATTCAGCACCTGTGGAAATATACCTTAGCAAAATGTCAATCCCCCTTCAAGAGAGGAGAGAGACAACTGGGGACAAGAGTCATAGGGCTCGATTTTGTCAATGAGGAGCTTTTTGGGTTGTAGTCTCGCCTCCATCGACTTGTGGCCAACCCACGCTATTTTCCCTTGATTGACCTTGTTAAGCCCGCCCAGCGGGCTCAGCAGGCCAATTAATGGACACCTGGTTACTGGTGATGTCAGCGATTGACATTTCATCTGTCAAGAGCTTTTGATAGATGAAAAATCAGCGTTTGACAGCTCTGTGAAGCTGTCAAACACTGACAATCTGTCTTCTAACTTGAGTCCTTCCACTCAAACTCAGTTAGAGAGCTCTCCAGACCAGAGGGACTCCCGAGACCTGAAGGAAGGAAGCCTGCAGGAGAAAGCAAAGGTAAGTAAAATTTATTAAAACACTTTACACTTACCTCACACACTTACCTCTGCACACATGCACCCATCACTCACCTGCACAATGGACATCTTGACCCCTCCAACCCCTGCAGACCGACGGTCCGCCTTGCTAACTTGGCGTGGTTCGGAGCCATCGGACTAAAAATAGGGATTAGGCAAAAAACTGCCTGTAACTACCTGTTAACAGGCAGTTAATTGGCACTAATCCCCTTCCCGCCTCGGGGAGGCGGCTCCCAACACAGGTCGGGTACCCGCCTCCTGGGACATTGGCACGGAGGCGGGTTGGGGGCGGGATGTGTTCCTACCCTCCGATTCTGCAATTGTCCCACCATTCCCGCCTCCAAACCCACCTCCTCGGGGCTTGGAAAATCGAGCCCATAGAGTCATAACGGCACAGAAGGAGGCCATTCAGCCCATTGAGTCAGTGATGGCTGTCTGTAGAGCAATCCAGTCAGTCCCATTCCCCCGCACTATTCCCGTAGCCCTGCAAGTTCATTTCCCTCAAGTGCCTATCCAGTCTCCCCTTGAAAACATTGAATGTCTCCGCTTCCACCACTTCAGTCGGCAGCAAGTTCCAGGTCCTCACCACTCGCTGTGTAAAAAATATTTTCCTCACATCCCCCCTGTATCGCTGTGGACTATTCCTAAAATGCACTGGCTGAAGGAGAGGCACTGACACACAGCACAGTGTTCAGAAATCTAGGCAGTGTTTGTTAAGTAAACTACCGACACCAGCCAACTTCCAACTAGGGCCGAGTTCCCTTCAAGTGCAGCGTAACAACGGATCCTAGTGCAGTGACTGTTAGAATCATAGCATTCCAGCACAGAAGGAAGCCAGTTGGCCCATCGTGCCTGTGCCGGTTTTTTGAAAGAACTGTCCAATTAGTCCCACTCGCCTGCTCTTTCCCCATAGCCCTGCAAATGTTTTTGTTTCAAGTATTTATCCAATTCCCTTTTGAAATCTACTATCGGATCTGCTTCCACCACCCTTTCAGGCAGTGCCTCCCAGACCATAACAACTCACAGCATTTCTCCTCATCTTAATTCTTTCTTTTGCCAATTATCTTAAATCTGTGCCCTTTGGTTATCAATTCTCTGTATGTTTCAAATATCTATCTATAAATAGTTAATATTTTTGTGTATACTATACATAGCAGATATATATGTTCACTGTACATAGCAGTTCTACTAAGCATATTTCTATTAAAACTGATGATGCTAATGATGAAGTTGCCTGTCTCAGGTCTATTATCTCTTCAGTATAACCCTAGTGAGCTTTCTCTTTCTGTGGATTCTTCACTTGACTACATTTTTATTTTTTAGAGTGACAGTTTTCACTGGCGCTCTCGGCTTCTCTCAATGTATTGAAGTTCAATCAATTTTCCTCCCATTCGCCACAAGCTGATGGATTGAAATATGGGCGAGGTTATTATTGATTACTGCCTCAGTTACGATTAGGGCTGTAAGATTGTAATTACAAGCATTAACCTTGCTCTGTGCAAGACTCCAACTCAGATTGGACATCAACTATCCATCCTGCCATGAGAACCCCCTCAGGATATGGTAACCTTTGCCCTTGAGATTGGATGTGCTCTATAATACAGCATTATTGTAGTCAGGGTCAGAGGGGGAAAAAGCCAACGGCGGCACACACATTTACTCTTGTGTTTGAACTCAAGGTTTGTAACCATGAATCAAATTATCCATGAATCATCTACTCTAACATTCTGAAATCCATGAGCACATCCTAAAGAATGAATTATATCCCTATATACATGGTAGAGATGGAAAAATGCACCATTGCTGTCTGTTTTGAATTTGTTTCAATGTATGATGCAAAAATTGGTCTGAATATTTCATTGCTCGGATCTGGGTTCAAGTCCAGCCTTAACTGACAGGATGAAAGTTTTCTCTGTCTGTTGGCTGTAAGGGTCTCATGTGAAGTATGTCTGGGCCTATGTTTCAATCTATTTCCCAGTGGGCCTGGATCTGCAGCACAAATCTGCCCCTAATTTAGTATTAAATGGCAGTCTCACTCAGGGAGGCCACAGGTGGGTAGTGTGTGAACTGGAAGGATGCCAAGTCAGTGCAGTAGGCCGTGCCCCTCCGAGAAGCTGGTTTGAGGCACGTTGCTGGGCAGAGTGTACAACGCTTTTACTGTGCATGTAACAGTGCTAAACCTGACCTGGGAGCGCCTGATGCTGACACAGGATGCCGAGAAAGAAAGCATCCATTTCCTCAGCACCAACATCCCTCTACTTGATAAGCACAAAATTGACAAAAGAAAAAGCGACAACAAAGTTTCAGTCAATGAAATACCCACTGCAGCTTCAAACTAATCTACCACCTTTTTAAAAATGCAAAGTTTATTTTTTGGAAGTTTTATTGATGTACTTATCGAGCTAGAAAAGTGCAGGGAAGCATAAAATTGATTCTTTTTCAGTCAGTTTTGACTGGATTAAGACACTATGGTTATATTTTTAACAAAAAAATTGCTGCTGTTAGAGTTAATAAGAAATCTGTGTTCAAAGCCATCCTCTGCCTTTCTCGCCGTGCTCATGATGCAACCTTAATGGATTTTAAATGGCACAATATCGCTATCCCAGGAGATGTTGGTCCAGATGGTCTGTAAATGCAACAGGAAGTACCAGAACATGGTAGATTAGAAGATAGTCATGTCCACTTGAATATTTAGTAGGAATTTGATACTCCAAAATGATACAGAGTTTATTCATTGGTACTCTGTAACTAGTCAGTAATGGTCTGAACTCAGTTATTTGTTTGCTGTTCTAGATATTATTGTCAAGAAATTTGGGCTGTGCCATGGAGGAACAAGGCAACTTTAAACTGCCTCTTTCATATTCTCCTAAAAAAAAATTAAAAGGAACAAATAATTTATTAATTTTTTTAGGGCTAAAATGGAAAAGAATTTACAAACCGTAAACAAATCAAACACATTATGTTGGTTGAGTGCAGCAATAAAGTTGTATTTTTAGCTGAAGATGTAGTTATAGGATGAAACCGCCCAAGCTGTCATCTCTGATCAATCAATACTTATTAAACTTGCCTGACCCTGGTGTGAACACACTTCCTGTCAACCATACGATGGGTTTTACTCTTGTCTCTTGTCTTTGTTTAGATTTCGCCCCCTCCCCCACCCCACCCATTGATTGAAGGAGATGTTGCAGAAATTAGATTTTTTTGGGAGAACAAAAATTAAAATGGGAAAGATCATTGGGGAAAAATGAGTCGACTCACTCAAGATTTGCAGTGCAAAGCCATGGAAAATGAAAGGAATAAATAAATTTTATTTTAAAATCAGTGTTTTAAAAAGAGCCAGATTTGTTCAGATTGATGGACAGGCCCAGCTATATGCCAGAAACGCTCGTTAAGCTGTTATTTTGTTTCAGCACATATTTTGTTTCAGGATGAGTGAAACTTGAGGTGCAGTCAAACTGGGTTTGAACCCAATGTCATTAATTTGAGAGTCTGCAGCATGCTTCATGTATACTCAGACAAGAATCCTTTTCCATGGAGAAATCTTTAAAATAATGATTTCATCCTCCCTTCCCCCTCATTATTACCTCCCGCTCATGACAGGAAATACTTAAAAGGTAAAGGGTATTGGCTCCATCTTTCGTAAATGGATGCTGCTCTCTTAATGGACTTTGTTTTAAAGAATTAATTGCATGGCTTTCTAATGAGTGGAACAGAAGCAGCACTCTACAGCGATCAAACAGGTGGCCCATTTATACCATCTGGCTCTCTGAGAGCTGGACAGAATAACGCAGAATGAATTTTGTTCAGTGTGATTTTAAAAAGAAAAAAAACCATACCCAAGTGCACCTCATACTATCTATATCTATATACATACGTGTGTGCGAGTGTACAGGACTAGAAAAGATTCTGTGGAGCATACAGGACTAGAAAAGATTCTGTAAGGCATCTGGCTGGGCCCAAAAATTAATAGCCCACCCTCTCAAGTTTCCACCCAATTCTTTCTTAAATGTTTCCACACGATCTGTCTCCCCTAAAAATGTGTGCAAATTTAAGTATGATGTGAATTGAACTTTGTAAATTTGTTCCTATGCTATTTTTAAGAATGCAAATTCTTGCAGAAGTATTCCATTAAAATAAATGCATAATTGTGTGGATAGCCACAAGTTATCCCATTCCCACTCCCACCAGGGAATACGGAAATATCAGCAGTTCCAAAATGGTGGGGGTAATGCTACTTCAGATCAGATCAGCTCTGCATATGGCTACTTAAAACACCCACACAGAGCTCTGCTCGCATTCTGATCCTGGAAAACAACCCATTTTCCTAGCTGCCCTTTTCAACATTAGAAGCCTTGAAGAAGCTATACCGCCTGAGCTCTTTAGAATTAAAACTTAAACAGCTAGCTTCACATCATTTATATTGGAAACTGCAAGTAGGCTTCACATTTGGTATTGTTGTGGAACCAAAGGTGCAGTGATGCAAACTGCATTTTATAACTGCGGCAAGAGACAAAATTGACCATCTTGGAAAATTAACTTTTTAAAAACATTTTACAGTGTAAACTAGACATGGCATTGAAGAGCCATATCATTTAAAGAAATTGAGCAAAGCCTTAACAGTTAGCATAAGAAATTGCTGTTTGGAACTGTCACGTCACACATTTTTCTCTGAACCATACCCTGACGGCTGCAACAATACGTTTTGTGCCCCACACTTGAAAATAGCTGACAACGGCAAGAATTTCACCAGGATATAGCTGACAACGGCAAGAATTTCACCAGAGTAGAGCTGACAACGGCAAGAATTTCACCAGAGTAGAGCTGACAACGGCAAGAATTTCACCAGAGTAGAGCTGACAATGGCAAGAATTTCACCAGAATATAGCTGACAACGGCAAGAATTTCACCAGAGTAGAGCTGACAACGGCAAGAATTTCACCAGAGTAGAGCTGACAACAGCAAGAATTTCACCAGAGTAGAGCTGACAACGGCAAGAATTTCACCAGAATATAGCTGACAACGGCAAGAATTTCACCAGAGTAGAGCTGACAACAGCAAGAATTTCACCAGGATATAGCTGACAACGGCAAGAATTTCACCAGAGTAGAGCTGACAACGGCAAGAATTTCACCAGAGTAGAACTGACAACAGCAAGAATTTCACCAGAGTAGAGCTGACAACGGCAAGAATTTCACCAGAGTAGAGATGACAACAGCAAGAATTTCACCAGAGTAGAGCTGACAACGGCAAGAATTTCACCAGAGTAGAGCTGACAACGGCAAGAATTTCACCAGAGTAGAGCTGACAACAGCAAGAATTTCACCAGGATATAGCTGACAACAGCAAGAATTTCACCAGAGTAGAGCTGACAATGGCAAGAATTTCACCAGAGTAGAGCTGACAATGGCAAGAATTTCACCAGAGTAGAGCTGACAATGGCAAGAATTTCACCAGGATATAGCTGACAACGGCAAGAATTTCACCAGAATATAGCTGACAACGGCAAGAATTTCACCAGAGTAGAGCTGACAACAGCAAGAATTTCACCAGGATATAGCTGACAACAGCAAGAATTTCACCAGAGTAGAGCTGACAATGGCAAGAATTTCACCAGAGTAGAGCTGACAACAGCAAGAATTTCACCAGGATATAGCTGACAACGGCAAGAATTTCACCAGAATATAGCTGACAACGGCAAGAATTTCACCAGAATATAGCTGACAACGGCAAGAATTTCACCAGAATATAGCTGACAACGGCAAGAATTTCACCAGAATATAGCTGACAACGGCAAGAATTTCACCAGAATATAGCTGACAACGGCAAGAATTTCACCAGAGTAGAGCTGACAATGGCAAGAATTTCACCAGGATATAGCTGACAATGGCAAGAATTTCACCAGAGTAGAGCTGACAATGGCAAGAATTTCACCAGGATATAGCTGACAACGGCAAGAATTTCACCAGAATATAGCTGACAACGGCAAGAATTTCACCAGAGTAGAGCTGACAACGGCAAGAATTTCACCAGAATATAGCTGACAATGGCAAGAATTTCACCAGAATATAGCTGTCAACGGCAAGAATTTCACCAGAGTAGAGCTGACAACGGCAAGAATTTCACCAGAGTAGAGCTGACAACGGCAAGAATTTCACCAGAGTAGAGCTGACAACGGCAAGAATTTCACCAGGATATAGCTGACAACGGCAAGAATTTCACCAGGATATAGCTGACAACGGCAAGAATTTCACCAGAATATAGCTGACAACGGCAAGAATTTCACCAGAGTAGAGCTGACAACGGCAAGAATTTCACCAGAGTAGAGCTGACAACGGCAAGAATTTCACCAGAGTAGAGCTGACAACGGCAAGAATTTCACCAGGATATAGCTGACAATGGCAAGAATTTCACCAGGATATAGCTGACAACGGCAAGAATTTCACCAGAATATAGCTGACAACGGCAAGAATTTCACCAGAATATAGCTGACAACGGCAAGAATTTCACCAGAGTAGAGCTGACAACGGTAAGAATTTCACCAGAATATAGCTGACAACGGCAAGAATTTCACCAGAGTAGAGCTGACAATGGCAAGAATTTCACCAGAATATAGCTGACAACAGCAAGAATTTCACCAGAATATAGCTGACAACGGCAAGAATTTCACCAGAGTAGAGCTGACAACGGTAAGAATTTCACCAGAATATAGCTGACAATGGCAAGAATTTCACCAGAATATAGCTGTCAACGGCAAGAATTTCACCAGAGTAGAGCTGACAACGGCAAGAATTTCACCAGAATATAGCTGACAACGGCAAGAATTTCACCAGAATATAGCTGACAACGGCAAGAATTTCACCAGAATATAGCTGACAATGGCAAGAATTTCACCAGAGTAGAGCTGACAACAGCAAGAATTTCACCAGAATATAGCTGACAACAGCAAGAATTTCACCAGAGTAGAGCTGACAACGGCAAGAATTTCACCAGAGTAGAGCTGACAACGGCAAGAATTTCACCAGAGTAGAGCTGACAATGGCAAGAATTTCACCAGAATATAGCTGACAACGGCAAGAATTTCACCAGAGTAGAGCTGACAACGGCAAGAATTTCACCAGAGTAGAGCTGTCAACGGCAAGAATTTCACCAGAGTACAGCTGACAACGGCAAGAATTTCACCAGGATATAGCTGACAACGGCAAGAATTTCACCAGAATATAGCTGACAACGGCAAGAATTTCACCAGAGTAGAGCTGTCAACGGCAAGAATTTCACCAGAGTACAGCTGACAACGGCAAGAATTTCACCAGAGTACAGCTGTCAACGGCAAGAATTTCACCAGAGTACAGCTGTCAACGGCAAGAATTTCACCAGAGTAGAGCTGACAACGGCAAGAATTTCACCAGGATATAGCTGACAACGGCAAGAATTTCACCAGAATATAGCTGACAACGGCAAGAATTTCACTAGAAAATATGCACATTTGAAAATATATATATATTTTAACTGTTTAAATTGGACAGACCATTTCCCATGTGAAAGCGAATCCCTTTCATGTCAGACTCTGGGATGGTGCATCAGCAGATGTGTAATATTTCTTTAATAAAATTGGCTGCATGGAACATATTAAATGTTACAATTTTATATCCAAATCTCTTAATTGTATCCCAACTAGTTTTGCTCCATTACAACAGTGACTGGACTTCAAAAGTACTTTATTTGTTGCACTTTGGGACGTCCTGAAGTGGTGAAAGGTGCTATATAAATGCAATTAATTAATTAATTACTTTTTCATTTTGTAGAAAAGCAGATCCCGAAGCTACTGGGCTATTCAGCATTATTAAATGTAGCATGTGAATCATCTATAGGTTAAATCAAGTTCTTCTCTTCTTCTAGTATGTAAGTACAGTAAATTACACCGGGAATTTCCTTCGGGTTTCCACTGATGCACTGTTGTAACTTCTGCCAAAGTTATAGTGATGGTGAGGGTGAGTCCCACCCCCAACCCCCTCCCTCCCCCCAGGAACCTCCTGGCACTAGTCTACTCCATTAATTCCGTCAGCTCTGCACTTAAAAAAAATTCCAACTGTCGAATAATTCAAATTAAATAACGTTAGCAGCAAAGCAAAATGGGAATTAAGTCTTCCAAAAAATACCCCCAGATAATTCAAATCAAGTGATTTTGGATTAAGAGGAGCCAGCTGTCTTAATGAGCAATAGCCACACTGAAAGCTGACTTAAAACATTTAAGCATCTGACAAAAATAGCCAACTGTAGAATAAATCATCCTAAATTCTATGAGGCAACATTATCTGGATTTCCTGAGGAAGCACTGTGCAGCTTTAATTCTTTTAATATGACACAACATAAGGACTTTATGGGGCAGGAAAGCAAAGGTTAATATTCGGGGCATTTCCTTTGGCTATTGTGTATTGCTTTTTTTGAACTGGGGCTTAGCAGAAACTAATGCTGCACTTTTTCAAGCAAGAACAGAAACTATGCTGTTTAACGTTGAGGAATACAAATTAAAAAAAAAAACTATTTACTATTTACAATCTACATTAATAACTTGGATGAAAGGATCGAGTGTAATGTAGCCAAGTTTGCGGGTAATACAAAGATGGGTAGGAAAGCAAGTTGTGCAGAGGACTCAAAGAATCTGCAAAGGGATATAGACAGGCTAAGTGAGTGGGCAAACATTTGGCAGATGGAGTATAATGTGGGAAAGTGCGAGGTTAGGCAGGAAAAATAAAAAAGCAAACTATTATTTAAATGGAGAGAGATTACAAAATGCTACAGTTCAGAGGGACCTGGGGGTCCTTGTGCATGAAACACAAAAAGTTACCATGCAGGTACAGCAAGTAATCAAAAAGGCAAATGGAATGTTGGCCTTTATTTCAAGGGGGTTGGAGTATAAAAGCAGGGAAGTCCTGCTACAACTGTACAGGGTATTGGTGAGACCACACCTTGAGTACTGCGTACAGTTTTGGTCTCCTTGTTTAAGGAAGGTTATACTTGCATTGGAGGCAGTTCAGAGACGATTCACTAGATTAATTCCAGAGATGAGGGGTTTGACTTATGAGGAAAGGTTGAGCAGGCTGGGCCTATACTCATTGGAATTTAGAAGAATGAGAGGTGATCTTATTGAAACATATAAAATACTAAGGGGGCTCGACAAGGTAGATGCGGAGAGGATGTTTCCCCTCATGGGGAAATCTAGAACTCAGGGGCACAGTCTCAGAATAAAGGGGCGCCCTTTTAGAAGTGAGATGAGGAGGAACTTCTTCTCTCAGAGGGTCGTAAATTTGTGGAATTCTCTGCCCCAGAGAGCTGTGGAGGCTGGGTCATTAAATACATTTAAAGTGGAGATAGACAAATTTTTGCAAGATTGGGGAGTGAAGGGTTATGGGGAGCGGGCTGGGAAGTGGCTTTGAGCCAAAGATCAGACATGATCTTATTGAATGGCGGAACAGGCTCAAGGGGCCAAGTGGCCTATTCCTGCTCCTATTTTTTATGTTCTTATGTTATGTAAGATGGCAACTAGCTGAGGCGGTCTCCATTTTCTAATGCTGTTTATGCTTTTTTTCTCTGCAGGCAGTAAGTCAGCCGTACAGACAGTAAACTATGGTGCAAAGGCAAAACCTTATCAGGAAACCTTGGACGTGACTCCTGCCACAATTCATTGTGTGCTGAAAACTGCTGTGGATGCTGCTCAACTCACAACGTACTTGCTGCTCCTGTACAAAACACACGCGGCTTGGAATGGGGAACGATAGCCAGAACCCCACCTGTCTCACCAACGATTCATTCAAGTACACCCTGTACGGCTCCGTGTACAGCGTTGTCTTTATTCTCGGGTTGCTGACAAACTGTACCTCGCTGTACTTCTTCAGTTGCAAAATGAAGATGCGAAACGAAACTACAATATTTATGACAAATCTCGCCGTCTCGGACCTCCTCTTTGTCTTTACGCTACCCTTCAAAATTTTTTACAACATCAATAGGCACTGGCCGTTTGGTGACGGGCTGTGCAAGGTTTCTGGGACAGCATTCCTCACGAACATATACGGGAGCATGCTGTTTCTCACCTGCATCAGCGCTGACCGATTCCTGGCCATAGTTTACCCCTTCAGGTCTCGGACCATCAGGACGAGGAGAAACACCAGCATAATCTGCGCAGGGGTGTGGCTCCTGGTGCTCAGTGGGGGGATCTCTGCATCTCTATTCTCCACCACTAACAACAGGGGGAATAACTCCAGTACGACGTGCTTTGAAGGTTTCTCCAAAGACACCTGGAAGACCTACCTGTCCAAGATCACCATATTCATTGAAATAGTTGGATTTCTTATTCCCTTGCTACTGAACCTGACCTGCTCTTCATTGGTTCTGAGGACTCTGAGAAAGCCAGAGACATTGTCTCCCATTGGAGCCAACAAAGAAAGGGTGCTCAAGATGATCATTGTACATTTGTCCATTTTCGTAATATGTTTTGTGCCCTACAATTCAATCCTATTTATCTATGCTCTTGTACGTTCGCAGGCAATTGCAAACTGCTCTGTGGAGAGGTTTGCTAGGACCATGTATCCAATTACTTTGTGCCTGGCCACCACAAATTGCTGCCTCGACCCATTCGTTTATTACTTTACATCGGAGTATTTTCAGAAGTACTTCAACATAAGGCCCCGCAACAAGCTTGATTCCATTTTTAAAAGCGAAACACCGTTAACGGTCAAGGGGGAGGTGGTGGCAGAGGGAGCTGCACATCCTGTAAATAGAAACGGAGCCAATATTCAGTTAGAATCTCAGTTTTAAGCTTGTGTACCTGTATGATATCAGATTGGCTTCAGGACTTTAAGACTACACCTGCTCTATAACACATCATCTGTGGGATGATGCTCCAGGATTTTGAAAGGAAACTGCAGGCAATGACATTTGTTACCATGCACTGAATAGAATGCAGTATCTTTGCAGAGCCGATACAGCCATGGCAATGATTCTCCAGCAGCCGAGTTTTACATTCCTGCACTTCGAGCAGACACGTATGTCACTAGTTTGGTTCGCAAGCTTTCATTGGCCATGACGAATAGGAGTTCCCTTTTTTAATTCTCAAACTTCAATTAAAACTGATAACGTGTAATCCCTCACCATTTACGGCACCGCTATGTTTTATATTTCCATCAACCAGGCATCTATTCTGTTTATTTAGTTAAAAAGAAGGATGGTAAATTGAATACTTTACCAAACTCTGCCACTTCTGGTCTTTGCAGTTTAGACATCTAGCTTCCAACTCAAATACCTTGCCAAGCCTTTCAATTAAATCCTGCTTTAAAATTAGCTGTGGTGATATAGAATCTCTGCCTATATTGATGGGTCCTTATCATGAACCATGTTAAGAATATCTCCGCACCATTCAAACTCGCACAAAGTAAGGACTTATAAGCTCTGGTGACCACCACACTTTTGATATAATGTCTTGCCTGGCGAACACTAGAAATGTAATGAAATGAGAGAAATTAGAACCTTGAGGAGAAAACATAGCAGAAATTCAAAAGGAGTTTCCTAACCCTGAAGCCTCAGCTATTTTGATGGGATTTGGAAGACCAGGCGACAAATGAATTATGTATAGAACCTAAAGCTTGAATGAGCCACCATGCCAGTAATAAGTCATTCTGTTCAGAAATAGGGCTGCTGTACTGATAAAATAAAAATGTCGCTTGTTTGAAAATCATTTTGCATTTAAGTGATTTTAGCCTGACTGAGATAAGCGAATTTGCAAATTACATTTTGAAGCTAAAGGAAGAAAAAAAATTACTTGGTGCAGCCCTGCAAAAGAAAATACTTAAGGCCAGAAATTATTGTCGGTGATAATAGCCAACGAATGCTTAACTGGATGGCATGTCCTTCCTCAACTCACTGCTTTTTTGCAGATGTGTTAACCTATTTACCCTGTACTCTATAATGGCTCTCCAACCACCCCCCCCCCCAGTGTATTGTATTGTAAATCCTTGGCTTTCTCTACAAATTCCTCCATGACTTTTCCCCACCCTATCTCTGCATTTCATCCAGCCCTATATCCCCTCCTGAGCATACTGTTCCACTGACTTGAACCTCTGGTGCACCTCCCCTCTCCCTTCGTCTCACTACTGGAGCAGAACCTTCAGCTGGTTTGACCCTACTCTGGAACTCCCTCCCTGTACCTTGCCACCTCTCTCTCTCTTTCTTTAAAAGCATCCTCGAAAGCCATTTCTTCGACTAAACTTTGGGCTGTCCCTGCTAGCCAATGCAAATTGTTGTTAAAATAGCAAGAAAAGGAATATCACACAAATTGGTTAAGCGTTTGTACTCAAATATCACCAGCAGTAATTTCTAGCCTTTAAGATCTGGAAACTTAATCTGCATGCAGTGCTTTGTTCTTGGGTAAATTGCTTCCAATCGTATCACTGCACATATACATAGAGCAGTTATCAAAACAGCCTCAAGTTTGCTGCCTGAACTGCTCCTGAATGCTCCCATTTTCTTACACTTCTTAATGGGCCTTTTCAGTGCTTGGTTTGCATAATGGGTTTTACTGATGAAAAAACAGTCTTGCTTTTAAAAGAAATTGATTGACAAAATATGCCTGCATGTGATTGGATGACATCCAGATCATAGATACACAGCACTGACTGTAATCGGAGTATAATGACAAGCTGAGACTGAGGACGGAGGCCAAGACACACACTGTTAAACTTGTAGGCTGACTGGGCAGTGAGGAGGTGGGTGCAGTTCCTGCATTAGATTCTCTGTGGTCAAGGAACATTAGACAGATGACTAAATGAATGAATTATTTCGTAATTTAATACATTTGCTAGCTTTCGCTACATTCAACACAAGATTGCTATCAATGTACATTTTTACTGTCCCAACTCTATAAACTCACAAGCATAAAAATGAAGCTAAGCACTCATGGGAGAAATGGGATATCACCAGACACCATTAATCCAGTTCTCTGACACCAGTATCAGTAGGGCAAGAATGGACAGATGGGAGATTGTTTCGGTGTCTAGTTGAGCAAGAGCAGCTGTCGTCTACAAGAACAGTTTGTGCTTATTTAGACCCAGATTTAACGATTGATATAATCGAGCTGCTAATGTAATGCTGCACTGCAGCTGGGCCGCACTGTAATGGCAATTCCCCTCAGTCTCGACGCAGAACAGAAAATCAGATTGTTCTGATAAAAGTCGGCAACTTCCTCTGCTTGGAATGCACCTGTGTCATGCATCAAGCCACGAGCAGGCCTCAACCCACCGGGCCACTACTTCCCAGGAGGATCTTCTTCAAATGCAGCTGCTGCTGCCAATAACAATATTTAGGAACATAGCAACAGGAGGAGGCCACTCAGACCCTCGAGCCTGTTCCGCCATTCAATTAAATCATGACTGATCTGTATCCACCTGCCCGCCTTGGTTCCGTAACCCTTGATACAATTGTCTAACAAATTATCTATCAATCTCAGTTTTGAAATTTGCAACGGGCCCAGCCTCAACAGCATTTTTTTTTTTGGGGGGGGGGGGGAATAGTGGGAGGGAAGAGTTGAAAATGTGCCGTGTTTTCCAGGACAGATTTTCTGTAGTCCCCAAGACCAAAGATAAAAAGAGAGAGAGAGAGAGACACACACATATATACAACATATGGCTGCAAGTTCATGTTGGAAGGAATTCTGCAGACTACAGATGTGAGGTGCAGATCAGCCATGATCTAATTGAATGGTGGAGCATGCCCAAGGGGCTGAATGGCCTGCTCCTGTTCCTAATGTTGCTATGGTATGAGCAGGGTGTGGAATCTAGTCAGTTGTAGGTGTTTGGTTGTGAACCTTTCACACTCAAATCAGGCTTCAGGGAGAAGTTGCTACTGGTGCAACCCATCCATTTTACCCATTTGTTAATTAAAATGTCACCGTGAAAAAAATTCAGCTGGAACAGTAAACCTTATCAACAGAAGATTCGATTGGACGTAGCTCAGGTAAGTAGTGCTGTTGGATACGTGGGGCTGGATTTTACCTGCCGAGACGAGTTGGGGGCGGGACTGCTACCTTCCGGGTTCTAATCCCGCCCCCAGCGACGCCCAATGCACAGACGCTATTTTCCCCTGATTGGCCTTGCTAAGCCCGCCCTTCGGGCTTGCTGGCCAATTAAGGGAAAGCCAGTGTCAGATGACGTCAGTTGATAATGCTTCATCTGCCGGCTTTCTTAAAGGGACATGAACCATTTATTTTTGACAGATGATTTGACAGCATTGAGGTGCTGTCAAACACTGACAATCACTGTACAAAGGTGAGCCCTTGTACCCAGGCTCTCCAATGACTCCTTAGGATAAAACAGATGGCAGCTGCAGGTGAGGGAACAAAAGTGATCTGTCACTTCTCCCAATGAGGTGAGGCCACACAAACACTTCAAAGCTTGTCACCTACAGAAAAATCTAAACACATTAAAAATGACTTTCCCAACATTTCCTTACCATACTCACCAGTGTCCCATTGCATCCTTCACACCACTTCTGCAGCTGTCATCTATACAGAAAAATTACAACAGAGCCACAGCATGCCTCACTTACCCTGGCAGGGTTCCCCGATGTCGGGAAGCCCACAGCAGAAGTCTCAAAATTGATAAAAGTATCTTACCTGCCTGTTAACTAACAGGCAGTTAAGTGGCTGTAATCCGCTTCCCGCCGCTAGGAGTCGGGTCCCTGCGCAAATTGGGGACCCGACTCCCGAGAAGATTGATTGGAGGCAGGTTGGGAGCGGGTTCGGGACCCACTCCCATTCTTTTTGATTTTCCCAGCAGTCCCGCCTCCAGACCCCCCTCCTCAGGGCTGGTAAAATCCAGACTGTGGTGTCACACTGCAGTCCCTCTGTACAGCAGTTGATTACAATTGAAGCCACGCTAAAGAATATTGTAGAACAAACCACAATGGGAAATTTACCGTGAAGTCCATGTTAAATTGAAATAAAGTAGCGGGAGGATGTAAATCTGTGTTCAGCAGCGACAGTGAAACTGCAACAGCTGTGAATTCCTTGAACAAATTGGAGCCAGCAGCTGGAAAGACACTTCAGGGATTATTCCCAGTGTAAACATCCTATTCAGTCTGCTGTAAACACAAGTTCATTTACTGTCTCCAAAGCTTCTACTTTATTTGATCTGGACATCGGAGCTATTTTTCAGTTTAAAAAAAAGTAATACCTTGAAGGTCACCGAAACTGTCTGAACTCAGGCCTTCCATAAATCACAGTGATGTTGGCCAAGTGTGATTGAGGCCACCAGACGGGCAGTTTGTGAGGAATCTTGTGCTCCGGGGCCAATCACCATGGGGTTAATTTTAACTTTGGGCGATGGTGTAAAGCAGGCGATATTGAAATGGCAGCCATTATACATCAAGCCTGATCGTCCCTTCCATTGACTGCAATGGAACGGAGAATCAGGCGTGGCTTTAAAGCAGGTCTGCTGTCAATCCATGAAACACACCCATTTTATAACTCCTGTAGATGCCTCTGATCAAACGTGAGGTAAGTCTTACTGGAAAAAAACACTGATCCTGCAACATCAGAAGCAGTGGGCTGAAGCCCTTTATAAAAAGCATAATTTTTCCAGCCAACTGTACAAAATATTAATGTCCATAGATTAAAAAAAATAACGTGACCAGGTAGTTGAAAAATGTGATCACAAACAAGTAAAATTGTGAACTAGAAGAAAGAAATAAAAAGAAGGAAGAAGGCAAAGAATGAACAACTAAAGAACTAATACTTATGATGTGTATTTCACATCCTCCGGACATCATAGTGCATCATATCCAATGAGTTACTTTTGAAGTGTGGTCAATTATCGTATAATAGCGCTGCAGGTTAAAAGTAGCAACGTACGTTTATAAGGCCATAAAAAAGCAAACAAAGCACTGGGCAAAAGCAAAATACTGCGAATGCTGGAAACTTGAATAAAAACAGAAAATGCTGGAAATACTCAGCAGGTCAGACAACATCTGTGAAGAGAGAAACAGAGTTAATGTTTCAGGTCGATGATCTTTCATCAGAACTGGAAAAATTTAGGGATGTAACAGATTTTAAGCAAGTACAGAGCCAGGGAAAGGTGGGAGGGGAGGGAAGAACAAGAGGAAAGGTCTGTGATAGGGTGGAAGTCAGGAGTGATTAAATGACAAAGGTATGATTGTACAAAGCAAAAGGAGATGGTAATGGGACAAGTAAAGAAACAAAAGATGGGTCTAGAAGAGGTGTAAATGGGAATGGCAAAATCATCAACAGCTGCCATATGAAAAAAATAGGGGCAGAGGTTATGGTCTGAAATTGTTGAACTCGATGTTGAGTCCAGAAGGCTATAAAAACATAGAACATAGAAGATAGGAGCAGGAGTAGGCCATTCGGCCCCTCGAGCCTACTCCGCTATTCAATGAGATCATGGCTGATCATCCAAATTCAGTACCCTGTCCCTGCCTTCTCCCCATATCCCTTGATCCCTTTAGCATTAAGAAATATATCTAACTCCTTCTTGAATATATTTAATGAATTGGCCTCCACTGCCTTCTGTGGTAGAGAATTCCACAGGTTCACCACTCTCTGGGTGAAGAAATTCCTCCTCATCTCTTTCCTAAATGGCTTACCCCTTATCCTTAGACTGTGACCCCTGGTTCTGGACTCCCCGGCCATCGGGAACATCCTTCCTGCATCTAGCCTGTCCAGTCCTGTCAGAATTTTATAAGTTTCAATGAGATCCCCTCTCATTCTTCTAAACTCCAGCGAGTATAAGCCCAATCGACCCAATCTCTCCTCATACGTCATTCCTGCCATCCCAGGTATCAGTCTGGTGAATCTTTGCTGCACTCCCTCCATGGCAAGAACATCCTCAGGTAAGGCGACCAAAACTGCACATAATACTCAAGGTGTGGTCTCACCAAGGCCCTGTACAACTGCAGCAAGACATCCTTGTTCCTGTACTCGAACCCTCTCGCTACGAAGGCCACAAACCATTTGCCTTCTTAACCACCTGCTGCACCTGCATGCTTACCTTCAGCGACTGGTGCACAAGGACACCCAGGTCTCATTCCACTTCGCCTTCTCCCAATCTATTGCCGCACAGATAATAATCTGCCTTCCTGTTTTTGCCACCAAAGTGGATAACCTCGCATTTATCCACATTATACTGCATCTGCCATGCTTTTGCCCAATCACCCAACCTGTCCAAATCATACTGGAGTTTCTCGGCATCCTCCTCACAGCACACACGCCCACCCAGCTTTGTGTTGTCTGCAAACTTGGAGATATTACATCTAGTTCCCTCGTCTAGATCATTTATATATATTGTGAATAGCTGGGTTCCTAGGACTGATCCCTGCGGTACCCCACTAGTCATTGCCTGCCACTCGGAAAAAGAGCCGTTTATTCCAACTCTTTGCTTCCTGTCTGCCAACCAGTTCTCTATCCAAGTCAGTACCTTGCCCACAATCCCATGTGCCTTAACTTTACACGCTAATCTCTTATGCGGGACCATATCAAAAGCCTTCTGAAAGTCCAAATACACCACATCCACTGGTTCTCCCTTATCTATTCTACCAGTTACATCCTCAAAAAATCCCAGTAGATTAGTCAAGCACAGTTTACCTTTTGTAAATCCATGTTGACTTTGTCCGATCCTGTCACTGTTTTCCAAGTGCTCTGCTATTACATCTTTTATAATGGACTCCAGCATTTTCCCCACTACCGATGTCAGGCTTACTATAAAGTGCCTAATAGAAAGATGAGGTGCTGTTCCTCGAGCTTACGTTGAGCTTTGTTGGAACAGTGTAAGAGGCCAAGGTCAGAGTGGGAGTGATTCATAGAATCATACAGCACGGAGGGGGCCATTTGGCCCATCGTATCTGTGTCGGCTCTTTGAAAGAGCTATACAATTAGTCCCACCCCCCTGCTCATTCCATATAGCCCTGCAAATTTTTCCCTTTCAAGTATTTATCCAATTCCCTTTTGAAAGTTTAATCTGCTTCCACCACCCTTTCAGGCAGTACATCCCAGATCATAACAACGCAGTGCGTAAAAATATTGCTCCTCATCTCCCCTCTGGTTCTTTTGCCAATTATTTTTAATCTGTGTTTTCTGGTTACCGACCCTCCTACCAGTGGAAATAGTTTCTCCTTTATTTACTCAGTTTACTTTAATTATGTCCATTTTTTATCGAGAGCAGATTTACCTACTCCATCAAACCCAGTTCCCAAAAGTGAAAAGACAGTTTGACTCCCTGCATCAACCTGCTCCAACATCATTGTTACCATATATCATGGTTAATGAGGTGCCAAGGCTAGTTCATTAGATTGGTGGCATTGCTTGGATCCAGCTGGGCTGATGGAGAACATTGGGCTGGATTTTGTGAATGGAGACGTGCTGGAGGCGGGACTGCTGCTTGTCGGGTCTCAGTCCCCCCTCCATCAGCCTCTAGCCAACCAGCGGGAATTTCCCCTGATTGACCTTGTTAAGCCCGCCCTGCAGGCTCAGCAGGCCAATTAGGGGGAAGTCACTGACAGAGCACGTCAACGTCTGACGTGCCATCCGTCAAGACTTCTTGAAAGAAAAAATGGCAGCATTTGACAGCTCTGTGAAACTGTCAAACACTGACTTTCTGTGTAGTTTGATGAGCCCTTGTGTTCAGAACTCATCATACCATTCTAGTTTGTAGAAATCAGATGACTGTTGGTTCGGAGGATCCAACAGCTAGTCTGTGAAATCTACAATGAAGATGTCGGGACTCCGGAACCACCACGGCTGAAGGCTGTAGGCAGAAACAAAGGTAAGTGAACATTTTTTAACACTTAACACGCACCTCACATACTTACCACTCCACACTTGCATCCATCACTCACCTCTACATCTCACTTTCAGACCCCTCCAACCCCCGCAGACCTCCTTCTCAACTCCTCCAACCCAGCGGGGTTCTCTGAGGTCAGAAAGCCTGCACTTGAAAAGGTAAAATGGGACTAATCCTTTTTTCTGCCTGTTAACTACCTGTTAACATGCAGTTAAAAGGATTTAATCCCTTTCCCGCCTCGAGGAGATGGGACCCGGGGCAGGACGGCTTCCGCCTCCTGGCAAAAGGGCACGGGAGACGGGATGGAGGCGGGTTTGCCATCCGCCCCCACTTTCTGCAACTTTACCGCCTCCATACCCGCCTCCTCGGGGCTGACAAAATCCAACCCATTGTCTCACTGCACCCAGAGAAATCTAAAGGTTAGACAAGTTTTGAGAGTCTTAATGTGGGGTTGACCGTTAATGGTGCAGAGGGAAAGAATATCCTTAAAGAAAAATACATTTTTAGAATCATAGAATGGTTTCAGCACAGAAGGAGGCCATTTGGCCCGTGTCGGCTTTCTGCAAGAGCACTTCAGCTAGTTCCACTCCCGTGTCCTTTCCTCGTAACCCTGCAAATTTTTTTCTTCAGGTACTTATCCAATTCCCTTTTGAAAGCCACGATTGTGTCTGCCTCCACCACCTTTTCAGGCAGTGCATTCCAGATCCTAACCACTCGCTGCATAAAAAAGTTTTTCCTCATATCACCTTTGGTTCTTTTGTCAATCACATTAAATCTGTGTCCTCTGGTTCTCAACCCTTCTGCCAATGGGAGCAGTTTCTCTCTTAACTACTCTGCCTCGACCCCTCATGATTTTGAACACCTCTATCAAATCTCCTCTCAACCTTCTCTGCTCTAAGGAGAACAACCACAGCTTCTCTAGTTTATCCATGTAACTGAAGTCCCTCATCCCTGGAACCATTCTCGTAAATCTTTTCTGCACCCTCTCATTCTTCCTAAAATGTGGTGCCCAGAATTGGACACAATACTCCAGTTGAGGCCAAACCGGTGTCTTATAAAGGTTATAGAAAAACAAAATATTTTTTAAATGGTGAGAAACTTTCAAATGTTGGTGTTCAGTGAGATTTGGGTGTCCTCATGCAAGAAACACAGAAAGCTAGCATGCAGGTACAGCAACCAATAAGGAAGGCAAATGGCATGTGTTATGTCCGTGTATCTTAATGTTGTGTCCTTCAATAATTAGACAACAGACTGCAGGGAACGATTCAACAGGTGTTTACTGAATGAGGGTTACTCTAGAACTAACTGTACAGATCACTACTCAGGGTTTATATACAGGTGTGGTCACTGCCGGTACTACAGTATACAGGAGCTGTAAAAATTAGTTCTCTCCCTTAAGGTATATATACATTACATACATTACAATTCCTCCCCTTTTAGATTAACAGTACCATAATACTCATTTAACAATTAACATGTTTAATATACAATGTTATACGAAAATAGTCCATTCATATATTCAGTCTCTGGGGAGGCTTCCTGATTCTTTCTGGATAACGCCTTTCCCGAGTGTCTCGCTCTTGGTGCGGAGGCGATTCTAGCACCCTGTCGTCAGTTGATTCATCAGCTTCCAATGCTATTGTTTCTGAGGTAGATGCAACCTGTACGTCGGGTTCCTCACCAGGTACTTATGGCCGAGACATGGGGTTGACCCATTCCTGTGACTCTAGGATCTGGTCAGCATGGCGTCTCACTATGTTCTCCCCAACATCCACTGTGTACATTAGTGGCCCCTGCCGTGTGCATATCGTTCCTGGTTGCCATTTCTCTGTTCGGTAGTCGCGGGTCAAGACTGGTTGCCCTACATTAAAGCTCCTTGTTGGCTTTTCATTCATGTGCTGGAATTGCTTACTCTCAACATCTCTTCGTACATTTGGTCTGAGCAAATCCAGACGAGATCTCAACCTTTGGTTAAAGAACATCATGGCCGGGGCCTGGTTGGTGACTGCATGTGTCGCATTTCTGTAGGCTAACAGGAAATTGTCCACCTTATGCTGCAGTGGAATGTCATCATCGCACATGGCCTTCACTGCTTTTTTAAAGGTTTGTACGAACCTCTCAGCCAATTCATTTGTGGCTGGGTGATACGGGGCGGATGTGTAATGCCTTACCCCATTCCTTTTCATAAATCTTCGAAACTCTTCGGACACAAACTGTGGCCCGTTATCAGAGCAAATCTGCTCTGGCAAGCCGTTCCTGGCAAAAATGGTCCGTAGGACTGCAATAGTTTTCTCCGTGGTGGTGGAGGACATTTTGATCACCTCAGGCCATTTCGCGTGCGCATCCACGGCTATTAAAAACATTGGCCTAGAAATTCACTGGCCTTAGCGCCGCTTTTGAGGCGCTAGAGGGCCTAGCGCCGAAGTTATGGCCAGTTTAGAAATTGACAGGGGCCCTAAATCGGCGTTAGGCCGGTAACGCTGCGCCGGCACCGATGACGTCATCGGTGTGCGCAGCGTCCCGGTTGCCATGGTAACCCGCCCGAACTCAGAAATTGAGTTGCGGCCGCCTCGCCCGTGGCAGCCGCAAGCAACGTTCTGGCAGAGGTGCCTTACAGAACTTTGCGCCGGCGCATTAAAGGCCCCGCGGCGGCCGGCCGCTTTCCCGCCGGCCGCCTGGCCGCAGCTCCCTCCCCGGACTTCCCCCCCCCCGCCGGAACAGAAGCAAGCCCGGCACTTGTCCGAGGTGCCGGGCTCATTTTTAAAAAGATTATCGCGGGCCGCGGCCGGGTGCAGGCAGCTCCTCCTTAACGGAAGGAGGAGGCCTGCACTTCCCGAGCCTGCCGCACCGCAGCGGGCGCCGCAGCGCCGGAATAGCGCTGCAATGCGGCGCGTGGCGCCAGTTTTGAGGCGCTGAGACCCCTCAGTAGCGCCGGCAGCCGTTTGGGCGCGGCGCTACTGAATTTTTGGCGCGCGCAGGGGGACTTAGCGCCGGCACTAACTTCCGGCGCTAAAGCCCTCGCTGCGCCAAAACCGAATTTCTAGGCCATTGCGTCCATGAATGGACCAGCAAAATCAATATGCACCCGTTGCCATGGAGATGAGGGCCACTCCCATGGCTTGTAGAGGGGCATGTGGTGGTGCATTTTGGACCTTCTGGCATCCTGAGCAGCTCCTTGTCAGGTCCTCGATTTGCTGATCGATCCTCGGCCACTACACATAAGCCGTAGCAAGGCTTTTCATTTTCACCCCTCCCAGATGACCTTCATGAAGTTCATTGAGCAATCTCTCCCTTAACTTGGGTGGAATTACCACTCGGGATCCACACATACTGTGGCATACTGACAGCTGTTCTCTTCTGGATGAGAATGCTGGCAACAGTGAGTCGCCATGTGCTGGCCATCCCTTCACCGTCAAATCATATACCCGAGACAGTGTCGGGTCATTTCGGGTCTCCTTCTCTATACTAGCGTTAGTTACTGGCAAGTATTCAATTGTAGTCGAATGAAATATTTCGACAGGATCCACTGCTGGTGCTTCCTCTGCAGCAGGCAGTGGCAGGCGTGATAGCCCATCAGCGTTTCCATGCTGTTTCGTGCCCTTATACTCGATTTCATATTGGTGCGCCCCTAGAAAAAGGGACCATCTTTGTAGTCGTTGCGCAGTCATCACCGGAACGCCCTTCTTTGGATTAAAGATGGAGACAAGTGGTTGGTGGTCAGTCAGCAAGGTGAACTTCTGCCCGTGCAGATAATGATTGAACTTTTTCACTCCCCACACTAGGCTGAGGGCCTCCCTGTCAATCTGGGCGTAGTTACACTCGGCTGAGGTTAGTGACCGAGACGCAAAGGCTACTGGCCTCTCCGAGCCGTCTGGGAATTTGTGCGACAACACCGCTCCAATGCCATAGGGTGATGCATCACACGCCAACCGAATTGGTAGTGCTGGGTTGAAATGAGCCAACACCTCTTTTGATGTGATCAACGCTTTGCTCTTCTGGAAAGCTCTTTTACATTCGTCACTCCACTTCCATGGCACCCCCGTTTGCAGTAGGGTGTTCAGTGGGTGTAGCACTGTCGACAAATTCGGCAAAAACTTATGGTAGCAGTTCACCAGCCCGAGGAATGACCTCAGTTGTGACACAATTTCCAGTGCTAGAGCCTTGACTACTGCCTCAATCTTTTCAGGGGACTTATGTAACCCCTCTTTATCAATAACGTGGCCACAATACGAGATCTGCTTCTGGAAAAACTCGCATTTGTGGCGATTAGCTCGGAGCCCATATTCCTTCAATCTAGTGAGCACCTGCTCCAGGTTGGCGAGGTGATCACTGTCATTTTTGCCCGTGACCAGGATGTCATCCAAATAACACTGGGTCCCTGGAATCCCTTGCAGGACTTGTTCCATTGCCCTTTGCCAAATAGCCGGAGCTGATGCTACCCCGAACACCAGCCGGTTGTATTGGTAGAGACCTTTATGAGTGTTGATCGTGAGGTACTGTTTTGAGGCTTCTTCTACCTCCATTTGCAGGTACGCCTGGGCCAGATCAATCTTAGTGAAGCATTTCCCTCCAGATAGCAAGGCAAAAATATCTTCAATCTGCGGAAGCGGATATTGTACAGTGTGAAGGACTGGGTTCACTGTCACCTTAAAGTCCCCACAGATGCGAACCTTCTTTGGTTCCCCAGGCATATTACTCAACGACCTCTTCATTACAGGAACGATGGGTGTAGCCCACTCGCTCCAGTCCACTTTGGACAGTGCTCCTGAACGTTCCAAACCTTCCAGCTCTGCTTCGACGGCTGGGCGGATCACATAAGTTACCGGTCTGGCCTTAAAAAACTTTGGGCTTGCATTTTCCTCTATTTTGATCGTCGCTGTTATGCCTTTTAGTGTTCTGAGTCCCTGCTGGAACACTTCTTGTGCGTCAGTTAGCATTTTTGACAGTCGTCCAGGTGTGACGTTGTCATCCTTTTTGGCATCTACAGTCAGTGCTTGTATGGAATGCCAATCTAGCTGTATCTTCCGGATCCATTCACTTCCTAGTAGTGGTGGTCCTCCATCTGGCAATACATATAGGTCCATTTTTGGTGTTTCCTTGCTGTTATATATAACGTTCACCCTTATTTTTCCTTTGGGGTAGACTTTTTGCCCCGTGTACGTCTTCAAGACAATCTTTGTATCTCTCAAGTGTATATGTGAGAATAGCCGCTTGTAGTCCCTTCGGTTTATGACTGTTAGGGCTGATCCTGTGTCCAATTCCATTTTCACTTGGACTCCTGCCACCTTGAACGTGACCCAGATAGCTTGGTGATCCTCCGTTTTGATCACATTATGTAGTTTCAGACAACCCAGCTCCTTGCTTCCGGAGTCTGTATCACTCTTCTGTTCGTCTGAACTACTCTTTGTCACCTAATGTACCTTCTTGTACTTCTCCTGTGGAGATTTCTTGCTGCTGGTTTTCTTTCCCGACCTGCAGACTCTTGCCATGTGTCCTACTTTTCCACACTGTCTGCACACTTTTTCCTTGAACCAGCAATCATTATGGTCGTGTTTTGTTCTGCTGCAGCGATAGCACTTCACTGTCCCGTATGACATTTCATTTGTGCCATATTCTTGCGGTCTCCGTTGTATCTCTGCAGCGCCCCGTGCTGCTGCTTCGTGTGATACTGCAATGCTGATAGCTTTGTCCAGCGTAAGATCCTTTTCTGATAGAAGCCGTTTCTGAGTTCCTTCACTTTGAAGCCCACACACAAACTTGTCCCTTAAAGTATCTGCTAGTCCCGTTCCAAACTGGCAGTGTTTCAATAGCTTGCGCAGTTCCGTTAAATACTCAGCATTACTTTCATCTTTATGCTGGTTCCATTTGTGAAACTTAAATCTTTCTGCTATCAGCAGCGGTGTGGGGTTTAAGTGGTCCTGTAGGATTGACACTATGTTTGCAAAATCCTTTTCTACTGGCTTCTCTGGGGTTACTAGGTTTCGTAGCAAGCCATACGTTTTTGCACCCATTGAATTCAACAATACCAGCGCTTTCTTGTCATCTGGCACTTCAGTCGCCTTGCAGTATACTTCTATGCGTTCGACATATGTCGTCCAATCTTCGACTTCATTGTCGAACGCGGTGATACTGCCACTCTTCGGCATTTTTGGGTGTGGTTAGACTGGCTTAAAATGGCGTCTCCCGCGCTTTCCTTCTTCTCCGCTGCGGCTTAAAATGGCATCTCCTGCGCTGCTGTCAATGCCGCTCTCGGCGGTCCTCGTGGCAAATGGCGACACCCTGTGGGTTTCGTGCGCTGCTCCTGCACTGCTGCCAACGCCGCTCTCTGCGGTCCTCATGGCAATGGCAGCGCCTCGTGTTTTCCTGCGCGCCTCTCTCCCCCATTGACGCTGCTCGGCCCTTGAACACCGGCTGTGCTCTGCTCTCTCTCGCCTTTCTCCCCCGTTGACGCCGCTCAGTCCTGAACACCGGCTGCGCCCTGTGCGCTCTGCCCTCTCTCTCTCCCCCGTTGACGCTGATCGGCCTTTTTCTGTGCCGCTTGGTCGGGCTCTAGCCCGCCGCTGTCCGGGAAGGGTCTGCGCAGTACCTGTTGCCAGCCCGTTTTGCTGGACCACCGTGACTGGATAGCCAAGCCTGGCTCTCGACAGCCTCCCCTGCGATGCTCAAATCTCCGCTGGATGACTGGGCGGTTGCCCGTGATCGACGCCCGTGCTTCTGGACTCGGCCTTCTTCCACTGTTCTCCAGGAGCGAATCCCTGGGAGGTGATGCAGAGTTGCAGGTAGGTTCGAATCTGCCTCGTCGCCAATGTTATGTCCGTGTATCTTAATGTTGTGTCCTTCAATAATCAGACAACAGATTGCAGGGAACGATTCAACAGGTGTTTACTGAATGAGGGTTACTCTAGAACTAACTGTACAGATCACTACTCAGGGTTTATATACAGGTGTGGTCACTGCCGGTACTACAGTATACAGGAGCTGTAAAAAGCAGTTCTCTCCCTTAAGGTATATATACATTACATACATTACAGCATGTTGTCCTTTATTGCAAGGGGGTTGGAGTGTAAGAGTAAGGAAGTCTTGCTACAGTTGTACAGGGCCTTGGTGAGACCACACCTGGAGTACTGTGCACAGTTTTGCTCTCCTTATCTGAGGAAGGATATACTTGACTTGGAGGCGGTGCAACAAAGGTTCACTAGATTGATTCCTGGGATGAGAGGGCTGTCCTATGATGAGGGATTGTGTAGAATGGGCCTATACTCTCTGGAGTTTAGAAGAATGAGAGGTGATCTCATTGAAACATACAAGATTCTGAAGGGGTTTGACAGGGTAGATGCTGAGTGGTTGTTTTCCCTGGCTGGAGTGTCTAGAACTAGGGGGCATAGTCTCAGGATAAGTGGTAGGCCAGTTAAGACCGAGATGAGGAGGAGTTTCTTCACTCAGAGGGTTGTGAATCTTTGGAATTCTCTGCTCCAGAGGGCTGTCAACGCTGAGTCTTTGAGTATATTCAAGGCTGAGAGCGATAGATTTTTGGACTCTAGGGGAACCAAGGGATATGGAGATCGGGCGGAAAAGTGGAGTTGAGGTCGATGATCAGCCATGATCTTATTGAATGGCAGAGCAGGCTCGAGGGTCCATATGGCCTACTCCTGCTCATATTTCTTACGTTCATCATAACTTCCTTGCTTTTGTACTCTATGCCTCTATTAATAAAGCCCAGGATCCCATATGATTTTTTAACTGCTTTCTCAACTTACCCTGCCACCTTCAATGATTTGTGTACATATACCCCCAGGTCTCTCTGTTCATGCACCCCCTTTAGGATTGTACCCTTTAGTTTATATTGCCTCTCCTTGTTCTTCCTATCAAAATGTATCACTTTGCACTTTTCTGCGTTAAATTTCATCTGCCATGTGTCTGCCCATTTTACCAGCCTGTCTATGTCCTCTTGAAGTCTATCCCTATCCTCCTCACTGTTCACTATACTTCCAAGTTTTGTGTCATCTGCAAATTTTGAAATTGTGCCCTGTACACCCAAGTCCAAGTCATTAATATATCTCAAGAAAAGCAGTGGTCCTAGTACTGACCCCTGGGGAACACCACTGTATACCTTACCCCAGTCCGAAAACTACTGCTTACCACTACTCTCTGTTTCCTGTCACTTAGCCAATTTCGTATTCATGCTGCCACTGTCCCTTTTATTCCATGGGCTTCAACTTTGCTGGCAAGCCTATTATGTGGCACTTTATCAAACGTCTTTTGGAAATCCATGTACACCATCAACCGCATTGCCCTCATCAACCCTCTCTGTTACCTCATCAAAAAACTCGATCAAGTTAGTTAAACATGATTTGCCTTTAACAAATCCATACTGGCTTTCCTTAACTAATCCACTTGTCCAAGTGACTGTTAATTTTGTCCCTGATTATCATTTCTAAAAGCTTCCCCACTACCAAGGTTAAACTGACTGGCCTGTAGTTGCTGGGTTTATCCTTACATTCTTTTTAGAACAAGGGTGTAACATTTGCAATTCCCCAGTCCTCTGGCACCACTCCTGTATCTAAAGAGGATTGGAAGAGTATGGCCAGTACCTCTCCAATTTCCATTTTAACTTCACTCAGCTTCCGAGAATGCATCCCATCCAGTCCTGGTGACTTATTTAGTTTAAGTACAGGCAGCCTTTTTAGTACCTACTATTTATCAATTTTTATCTGAGCCAGTATCTCCACTACCTCCTCTTTCACTTTTGACTTTGGCAGCATCTTCTTTCTTGGTGAAGACAGATGCAAAGTATTCATTTAGTACCTCAGCCATGCCCTCTGCCTCCATGCATAGGTCTCCATTTTGGTCCCTAATCAGCCCCACAACTCCTCTTACTACCCGTTTATAATTTAATATACCGACAGAAGACTTTTGAATTCCTTGTTATGTTAGTTGTTGATCTATTCTCATACTCTCTCTTTGCCCCTCTTATTTTCTTTTTCACTTCATCTCTGAATTTTCTATATTCAGCCTGATTCTCACTTGTATTCTGAACCTAACATCTGTCATATGCGTTCTTTTTCTGCATCATCTTACTCTCTGGGGGTGATTTTGCCAGTCCTGGGGAGGTGGGTATGGAGGTGGGACTGCTGGGAAAATGGCAGAATCTGGGGGCGGGTACCCATCCCACCCCCAACCCAACTCCGTGCCATCTTCCCAGGAGGTGGGTACCCGACATAGAAACATAGAAACATAGAAGATAGGTGCAGGAGTAGGCCATTCAACCCCTCAAGCCTGCTCCGCCATTCGATGAAATCATGGCTGATCATCCAAACTCAGTACCCCGTACCTGCCTTCTCCCCATATCCCTTGATACCTTTAGCCTTAAGAAATATATCTAACTCCTTCTTGAATATATTTAAAGACTTGGCCTCAACGCCTTCTGTGGTAGAGAATTCCACAGCTTCACCACCCTCTGGGTGAATACATTTTTCCTCACCTCTGTCCTAAATGGCTTACCCCTTATCCTTAGACTATGACCCCTGGTTTTGGACTCTCCGACCATCGGGAACATTCTACCTGCATCTAGTTTGCCCAGACCTGTCAGAATTTTGTAAGTTTCGATGAGATCCGCTCTCATTCTTCTAAACTCCAGCGAGTACAAGCCCAATCGACCCAATCTCTCCTCATACGTCATTCCTGCCAGCCCAGGGATCAGCCTTGTGAATCTTCGCTGAACACCTTCCATGGCAAGAACATCCTACCTCAGATAAGGTGACCAAAACTGCACACAGTACTCAAGGTGTGGTCTCACCATGGCCCTGTACAACTTCAGCAAGACATCCTTGTTCCTGTACTCAAACCCTCTCGCTATGAAGGCCAACATACCATTTGTCTTCTTCACCACCTGCTGCACCTGCATGCTTACCTTCAGCGCCTGGTGCACAAGGACACCCAGGTCTCGTTGCACTTCCACTTCTCCCAATCTATTGCCATTCAGATAATAGTCTGCCTTTCTGTTTTTGCCACCAAAGTGGATAACCTCACATTTATCCACGTTATATTGCATCTGCCACGCTTCTGCCCAATCACCCAACCTGTCCAAATCATCCTGGAGTTTCTCGGTATCCTCCTCGCAGCACACACGCCCACCCAGCTTTGTGTCATCTGCAAACTTGGAGATATTACATCTAGTTCCCTTGTCTAGATCATTAATGTATATTGTGAATAGCTGGGGTCCAAGGACCGATCCCTGCGGTACCCCACTAGTCACTGCCTGCCACTCGGAAAAAGACCCGTTAATTCCTACTCTCTGCTTTCTGTCCGCCAACCAGTTCTCTATCCAAGTCAATACCTTGCCCCCAATCCCATATGCCTTAACTTTACACGCTAATCTCTTATGCGGGACCTTATCGAAAGCCTTTTGGAAGTCCAAATATACCACATCTACTGGTTCTCCCTTATCTATTTTCCCAGTTACATCCTCAAAAAATTCCAGTAGATTAGTCAAGCACGATTTACCTTTTGTAAATCCATGTTGACTTTGTCCGATCCTGTCACTGTTTTCCAAGTGCTCAGCTATTACATCCTTTATAATGGACTCTAGCATTTTCCCCACTACCGATGTCAGGCTTACCGGTCTGTAATTCCCCGCTTTCTCGCTACCACCCTTTTTGAATAGTGTGGTAACATTAGCTACCCTCCAATCCATGGGTACAGTTCCAGATTCCAGCGAATTTTGGAAGATGATCAGCAATGCATCGACTATTTCTAGGGCCACCTCCTTAACTACCCTGGGATGTAGATTATCAACCTTGGGGATTTATCGGCCTTCAATCCCGTCAATTTCCCTAACACCATTTGCCTACAAATACTGATTTCTTTCAGTTCCTCCCTCTCATCAGACCCTATGTTCTCCAACATCTCTGGGAGGTTATTTGTGTGCTCCTTTGTGAAGACAGAACCAAAATATGTATTTAATTGGTCTGCCATTTCTTTGTTCCCCATTATAACTTCCCCTGTTTCTGACTGCAAGGGACCTACACTTGATTTCACTAATCTTTTTCTCTTCACATATCTATAAAAGCTCTTACAGTCAGTTTTTATGTTCCCTGCAAGCTTACTTTCATATTCTATTTCCCCCTTCTTAATTAATCCCTTTGTCCTCCTTTGTTGAATCCTAAACTGCTCCCAATCCTCAGGGTTACCGCTTTTTCTGGCCAATTGATATGCCCTCTCCTTGGATCTTATGCTATCCCTAATTTCACTTGTTAGCCACGGTTGAGTCACCCTTTTTGTTTTATTCTTATCCCACACTGGGATGAACAACTTCTGTAGTTCATCCATGCGGACTTTTAATGTTTGCCACTGCCTAACCACCGTCAACCCTTTGAGTGACATTCCCCAAACAATCCTACCCAATTCGTGCCTCATACCATTGTAGTTCCCTTTATTTAAATTCAGGACCCTAGTCTCCGAGTCAACTACTTCATTCTCCATCCTAATGAAGAATTATATCATATTATGATCGCTCTGACCCAAGGGGCCTCGTACAACAAGATTGCTAATTAATCCTCTCTCATTACATAATACCCAGTCTATGATGGCATATTGTTCCAGAAACCCATCCTGTAAACATTCTAGGAATTCCTCCTCCACAGTATTTTTACTAATTTGGTTAGCCCAATCTATATGTAAATTAAAGTCACCCATGATGACTGCTGTGCCCTTACTGCATGCTTCTCTAATTTCCCTTTTAATGCCATCCCTAACCTCCATATTACTGTTTGGAGGTCTATATACCACTCCCACTAACGTTTTCTGCCCCTTGATATTTCTCAGTTCTACCCATACAGATTCCGCATCATCAGAGTTAATATCCTTCCTTTCAATTGTGTTAATCCCCTCTTTAACCAGCAATGCTACCCCACCTCCCTTTCTTTTTTGCCTATCCTTCCTAAATATTGAATACCCCTGGATGTTGAGTTCCCAGCCTTGGCCAACCTGGAGCCATGTTTCTGTAATCCCAATCAAATCATATTCGTTTACCTCTATTTGCGCAGCTAATTCATCCACCTTGTTCCGAATGCTCCTTGCATTAAGACACAAAGCCTTCAGGCTTGTTTTTTTAATGCTCTCAGACCTATATGAATTATTATTTACTGTGACCATGTTTGATTTAAACCATTGAGTTCTTTGCCTTCTAATTTTGTTTTTCTCCTTCCTGTCTTTTGCTTTTTTCCTTGTTTCCCTTTCCTCTGTCTCCCTGCTCAGGTTCCCAACCCCCTGCCACTTTAGTTTAAACCCTCCCCAACAGCACCAGCAAATACTCCCCCTAGGACATCGGTCCCGGCCCTGCCCAGGAGCAAACCATCCCGTTTGTACTGGTCCCACCTCTCCCAGAACTGGTTCCAATGTCCAAGGAATTTGAATCCCTCCCTCTTGCACCATTCCTCTAGCCACGTATTCATTTGAAATATCCTCCTATTTCTACTCTGACAAGCACGTGGCACTGGTAGCAATCCTGAGATTACTACCTTTGAGGTCCTATTTTTTAATTTACCTCCTAACTCCCTATATTCTGCTTTTAGGACCTCATCCCATTTTTTACCTATATCGTTGGTGCCTATGTGCACCACGACAACTGGCTGTTCACCCTCCCCCTCCAAAATGTTCTGCAGCCGCTCCGAGACGTCCTTGACCCTTGCACCAGAGAGGCAACACACCATCCTGGAGTCTCGATTGTGGCCGCAAAAATGCCTATCTATTCCCCTTACAATTGAGTCCCCTATCACTATAGCTCTTCCACTCTTTTTCCTCCCAGCCTGTGCAGCAGAGCCACCCATGGTGGCAGGAAGTTGGCTGCTGCTGCCTTCCCCTGATGAGTCATCTCCCCCAACAGTATTCAAAGTGGTATATCTGTTTGAGAGGGGGATGGCCACAGGGGATTCCTGCACTACCTGCCTGTGCCTCTTACTCTGCCTGCTGGTCACCATTCCCTTCCTGCCTGTACACCCTTTACCTGCGGTGTGACCAATTCGCTAAATGTGATATTCACGACATCCTCAGCATCGCGAATGCTCCAAAATGAATCCATCCGCAGCTCCAGTGCCGCAATGCGGTCTGTCAGTAGCTGCAGCTGGACACACTTCCCACACACATGGTCGTCAGGGACGTAGGAAGCGTCCCTGATTTCCCACATAGAGCAGGAGGAGCATACTACAGGGCTGGGCTGTCCTGCCATGACTTACCCTTTAATTAATTAATTAAAATTAAATGAATCCCACCAATTTCACTTCAATTAAATGATATATTCAAAGGCCCTTGCTTAATAGTAGTCCCCGCTACACAACAGAGACCTTAGGAACCACAAAGTTTAAGTTTAGAAAAATTTAGAAAGAAAATACTCACCAACCAATCACTTACCTGCTACTTGGTGACGTCACACTTTGATTACTTTTTGCTTCACTCTCCCGGAACCTGGATTGGTAAGCCGCCTCTGGTGCTCCCTCACAGGTCCGCCGCCTCTCCGCTCTCGGGGCTCTGGGCCTCGCTGCCTCGGGCTGCTCCTTAAGTACCTCCACCGCCTCTGGTGCTCCCTCGCAGGTCTGCCACCTCTCCGCTCTCGGGGCTCTGGGCCTCGCTGCCTCGGGCTGCTCCTTAAGTACCTCCACCGCCTCTGGTGCTCCCTCGCAGGTCTGCCACCTCTCCGCTCTCGGGGCTCTGGGCCTCGCTGCCTCGGGCTGCTCCTTAAGTACCTCCGCCACCTCTGGTGCTCCCTCGCAGGTCCGCCGCCTCTCCACTCTCGGGGCTCTGACCAGCGCAGGGAGCCGCCTCCCTGAGGCGGGAAGGGGATTAGTGCCAATTAACTGCCTGTTAACAGATGGTTAACAGGAAGTTTTTTGGATAATCCCTATTTTGCCACCTAAAGTGTGGGCTTCCCGATGGCTCTGAACCTCGCCAGGGTCAGCGAGGCGAGCCGTGTGTCTGCGGGGGTCGGAGGGGCCGAGATCTCTAGTGTGCAGGTGAGTGATGGGTGCATGTGTGCAGAGGTAAGTGTGTGTGGTGAGTGTTGGGTTTTTTAAAAGCTTTACTTACCTTTGCTTCTTCCTCCAGGCTTCATCCCTTCAGGTCTCGGGAGTCCCTCAGCTTACCGGCAGAGAAAGCAGAATGGCCGCTGCATTCTCAAATGCATCAGCCTTCTGCTTTCTGCTCAGGAAGGTTTTCTAATTGAGTCTTGAGTAAAGTCTCAACTTAGAAGACAGATTGTCAGTGCTTGACAGCTTCACAACGCCGTCAAACGATGACAATTCATCTGTCAAAAGCTCTTGATTGTCATCACTCGCTGATGTCACCAGTAACCGGCTTTCCCTTAATTGGCCTGCTAAACCCACTGGGTGGACTTAACAAGGTCAATCAAGGGAAAATAGCGTGGGTTGGCCGGACGTCGATGGAGGCGGGACTAAAACCCAACAAGCAGCAATCCCGCCTCCATCACGTCCCCATTGGCAAAATCACCCCCTCTATCTCTTTCGTCATCCAGAGAGGTCTGACTTTGGTTGCCCTACCTCTCCCCCTCGTGGGAATGTACCTTAAATGTACCCAAACCATCTCCTCTTTAAAGGCAGCCTATTGTTTGGTTACAGTTTTGCCTGCCAATCTTTGATTCCAATTAACCCGGGCCAGATCCGTTCTCAACCCACTGAAATTGGCCCTCCTCCAATTAAGTATTTTTACTCTGGATTGCTCCCTGTCCTTTTCCATAACTAATCTAAACCTTATGACACTATGATCACTGTTCCCTAAATGTTCACCTACTGACACTTGCTCCACTTGCCCCACCTCATTCCCCAGAACCAGATCCAGCAATGCCTCCTTCCTTGTTGGGCCAGAAGCATACTGATCTAGAAAGTCCTCCTGAATGCAATTCAGAAATTCTTCCCCCTCTCTGCCCTATACACTATTACTAATCCAGTCTATATTAGGATAGTTGAAGTCCCCCATTATTGCTACTCTATTGTGATAATGTGGGACTATTCTAAGGTGTATTCTAAGACCTTAACTGCTCTGAAGTAGTCGAACAACTCACCAAACTTCACATGTATGGGGTGAGTTACTATTATCAAACTTATGTAGCAACCTGCTCATGGCCTTCTGGCCTTGATGGAATAACTAAACAAAATTGTTTGAAAAATGTTAAGAACTAAACAAAATTTGTTTTAGCACTAGTAATAACAAAACAAAATGGTTCAAAAAATATTCTTCTTCTAAAAGCAAATCCATAAATGGTTGAAGTTTCCACAGATGAAAGCATCCTTGCACAAGTAATATGCAGTGGTCTATACAGAAATAGGGCGTATCCTGAAGACTGACTGCAAGTGACAAACTGGGTTCTGTCAAAACACAGCTGCTTCGGAATGCAAACTTTATTAGAATTTTTTGCATTTTCAAAGCACTGGAACCATTGTTCTGTGAAGCCCGTTTCATTTTATTCAGAGAGGTGAACCTTATCACATTTCACAATCATAAACTGCTCAGAAATAAGACTCTCTGACTGCTGGGCACTATCACACTCTGAAGGAACCCTTCTTGCAAAGACTACTTGTGTTCTTGTGATTAAATGTCTCCCTGTCCCTGCAATGGCCTCTTTCATTCTTCCTACTCTCTAATTCTTTCTGCGTCACAAAGTCTGTCTTTCTGTTTATCTTCCACTCTTGTTCCCTATCTCTCTGCATGATGGTTACATTTTCTCAGTGTGGTGTCTACCCTTCTGCCTCCAGCTCTTTTCTTCACTATTTCTCGCCCACTCTTTCTGTAAGTTTCTCATTCACTGTGCCGCCCCTCTCTTCTGTATGTCTCCTAATGTCCCTGTATGGTTCTGACATATACTTCTTTGCTGATGTGCTAAGTATTTTATCTCGTCGTTTTTAAAGTCCACGATGATAGCCTACCTGTGCTGATTCAGAGGTGAGTACCGGGATCGTGTGATGAACTGCTGGAATATATGCAGGGGGTTGGGAATCAGGCCCAGAGGCTTGGAGGAAGTGAGGGTGGGGCCTATGTTTGGCACATAGGAAACAGTTGGCAGAAAGTTTTCAGGACTCCGCGCAGCTAATTTAAATAGGGGGGAGAATTAGAAAGCTGTATGGCCGAAGGTTAATTTTTCCACTTTGAATTCATATATCTTCCCCATGCACGGCCTTTGCCGCCCTCCCGGTTACCGGCTGGATTTTACTATCTTTGTGATGATATTTCCCGGGTTTTCTATCCTCTCAAGTCTGTCTGAGGCGCAGAGTTCCTATTTTCTCCCGAGTTGCTCGCAGCAGAGCCCGGGAGAGCAAGCCTCAATTCCGGGAGACTCACGGACAATCCGAGAGGGTTGACAAACCTACCCGTACACCACCAAAGGCCTGCTCCTGCAGGCCCTGCCCTCTGACCTGCGAACTTCTGTGGGGTCAGTGGAAGAGTTCCACGGCATGCAGGATCCTGGTGTAACTCTTTGCCAATTGTGTCCCCATGGATTTTACAGGCCAAGACTTTTAAGTATATAAATAGAAATGGATTCCCTCTATACCTGTACCCAGATTATTAATGTGTATGGAGGACAAGAGGGACCCCAACACAGATTTCTGAGACATACCACTAATCGTATCAAAGAATCTTTAAATCATTTCATTGATCAGCAAAGCTCATGACCCATTCTTTTACACCATATACACCAATAATTAATCTGTTTAGAAAGGAAAAATGTTGCAATTTCTAGGAAATTTGGCCACATATTTACCTCAAGATGGACATGCATATTTTTCCTTCTGAAATAAAAGCAGCTTATCTGTGCAAAATGGTTCAGTGCCAATCCTAAATGATTATTTTAATGTGTCTGCACTGTTTTAAACTAAGATACTTCACCACAATATGAATAAACAGACTGGTGTAATAGTATTTCTACTCTCTTTCTATACTCTCCTTTTCCTTCCCCAACACTTTTCTCACAGTTCTGGTGCAAACTCCGTTTGGAGGGAGAACCGCAGGCTGCTTAACTTTACATCGCAATGCTGCAGAATTCCCAAATCCACAGGAGGCACCTTGTCAAACTGTGAGACGGATAGAAACCGGCTGCCACTTGTCTCTGGCCCATGACGCCCTAACCAGCTCAGCTGCTAAAATCAGACAGTACTCATGAGGCAGATAGGTTAGATAGATGTTAACTGCTTTTAAGTTGAGCCTTGGGCCTCATGGGTTAGGCATCGCTGCTGGTTACCGTGACAATAGTCCCATTTATGCTGGTACCTGCAGCTGTACCATTTAAAATTGCTCTACATACCCTGGGATTAATTTAAGATAGCCCCATTTACACACGTGTCAAACATCAGCAGCATTAAATCTAAATCTGGGAAAATAGAGAATCATGCCCAGGAGTAGTGTATATTGGAAAATTTTGCCTAGTTGTCTGTTTAATCTGAGGAGATTTAGTTATGAGCACAGATGCAGAAGGAAGTGTTATACTTGGTTTCCAACAGTATATGTTAACTCAAAAGTTTTATATTTGAAACATGTTTCTTAATTTATAAAATCAAAAAATTGCAACTGTGGCTAATGAGTGCACTAAAAACACTTAAATGGTTGGTTTTTTTTCGTTCCATTTCGTTTCTACATCCAAACTATTCTCTTTGACTGGAAGAGTGGGATGGCAATCTAGCCCATAGTTATCTCCATGGACACCATCAATGGTGTTCTTTCATCAAGAGGCCCACTTGAGCACTGCAGGGTGAAAAAAGGCAGGCTTGTTTTTCTTCCTTCTTCAGAAAGGCCCCGGCTGAAGCTGCCAGCTGAGCCTCTACAGTGGAAATGTTACGTGTGAATGGGATTCAAATTCAAACAGCGCACAACACAAGGGTTTTTCCATCTTCTATTTCTGGTACTCCTGATATAAATTAGGCCTTATAAAGTACTCAGCTTTTCAGAATTCCAGGTGCTGTGTTGTCCCCTCAGAAGACAGGGGAGGAACTTGGAACACCCTGGGCAGTTACCATAGCAATGGCATTAGTTCAGTACAAAGATGGCACTAAACGCATGAACTCACTCTTATTTATCCCGTGACCATTAAGTTTGAAAAGTGAGATTCTCAAGTTAGAACACATTGACCATTTTTCCTTAAGTGCTTCCAAAACATCTTTCACAAACAAAGCTCTTTCCGTTAATGAATAGGAATTGTTGATTTGTTAACCAGATAATACAATACTTAAGTATTGAACAAACAACATTGTATTTACTAGTTAATTAAAACAGAAGGATTTTAGGCTTAAAAAGAGCCTGCAGCTATCTTTCCCCTATTCCCCTCTTTACAATTAAGCCATTCATCTGTAATTAAAACAAAATCTTCAAAACCAATGGTTCAACTGGACAAAAATCCCCTATGAGAAATGATGGGAGCAGGAACCCAAAATTAGTGTAGATCTTGTCCAAAACAATTGGCCAATTAGCAACTGGCTCGCAAGTCAATTTGCGGCCCTAATGCAACAAGAATCGCACTGAAAAACAAGGAGCTTCTGGAAAAAAATCACAAACTGTCTGTTTTCAGTGGCATGAATAAGCAATCAATCACACTTAGCTCCAGCATGATACAAGGCTTGTAATGATCAGGAACCTGTCATTCTAGAATGGTACACTAGGTAGAGCTGTATGTTGCTGTATGTTTAGCTGTATATATAAGAGTGGGCTACCCACGAGGCACGAGGCTACCCAGAAGGCAGTAGTCAAGATGGATGCTGTACAAGTCCACATGGCATGAATAAAGTGACTAGCTAGAAGCTAGCTGTTCATAATGAAAACGACTAGTTATTAATGAACATAACAAGGCTGACATGTGCATTGGCGGCTTTCCTGGAAGTGTTATATCAGGCTGATCTTAATTTGGCAAAACCTAAACTCGTCAGAGATTAGTCATAGAACATCACACCTGAGCCTAATCCTGTCCTTCCCTAATTCCCACATTCCAGAAAAAAGACATGGTTAGCAGGGGAGCATAAAGGACAGGACTAGGCCATTCAGCCCCTCAAGCCTATTCCATCATTCAATTAAATCATGGCCAATCTGTACCTCCAGATAAGAAAAACAACACAAATGATTTTGAAGTTTGAGAATTTTTTGCTCATTAAAGTCTTAATAAATTCCAGCCAATAACAGCCAAGTGAAAACAACGTTAGCATTGACAATGGGCACAGTGATAGGACAATTCAGCTTTGTGTCATCAATGCAAGGTCAAGCATTTGCCAACTGTGATGAAAATGAATCTTGTTTTCATTCCTGTGTGCTTGTGAAGACCCGATTCTAAAATGCAAACACAAGTTCTTGAGTGCACTATGCAAACGGCCAAAACACTTCCAGAAAGACTGTGTGCAAGTGACTTCTTTTAATTATTTCTACATCTGCGGAACCTCAGGCCACTTCTGCATTATGCATCCCACATAGCAGGGCTTGCTGAAGAAGTGTCTGCAACTGAAAGGCACAGGGACCTGGCTAAAGTGAGAATAGGAGTTTGAAAGATATGCTCCCTGCATTTGTAATCAGTGGTACTGAAAGGCTGGCGTTCTGGTCAATGTTTCAATAACAATCGTTTAATAAGCTAAGAAAATATCTGAAGACTTTTCCATGAGTGTAAGTCATGGCTCAGTGGTGGCACTGTTGTCTCTGAGTCAGAAGGTCATGGGTTCAAGCCCCACTCTCGAGACTTGAGCACACATAATCCAGGCTGATACTCCAATGCAGTACTGAGGGAGTGCTGCACTGTTGGAGGTGCTGTCTGTCAAACAAGTTGTTCAACTGAGGTCTCAGATGGATGTTAAAGATCCCATGGCACTGTTCAAAGAAGAGCAGGGGTGTTCTCTGTCTAATATTTATCCCTCAACCAATATCACTAAAACAAATTATCTGGTCATTATCACATTGCTGTTTGTGGGATCTTGCTGGGCACAAATTGGCTGCTGCGTTTCCTACATTACAACAGTGACTACACTTCAAAAAAACTTCATTGGCTGTAAAGCGCTTTGGGACATCCTGAGGTTGTGAAAGGCACTCTATAAATGTAAGTTATTTCTTTAGGAGTGGGTGAGGACTTTTGGTATTGTTTTAGGATGAGCAATGCATCGATATTTTTGTTTCTGACTTGCTCAAATACCAACCTATCAAACTGCTGGTAAAGTCAATGGGGGTGAAATTCAGTTGTTAGCGCCACCTGTTAGCTCCTTAAGAGGGCGATAAGTGGGGTGCGAGGCGGCTAGCGCCCGGGGGGCGGCGAGACCTGCGCCTCTCGCGAAATTGAGCGGACATTTAGCGGTGGCGCAAAACCGCAACGCCCACTCAGCTGCACGTGCAGCTCCTGACGTCAGTTCATGGTGCAACGCCCTTGGGGCGCCCCGAACCGGAAATTCAGTGGCGGCCCCCTCCTTTCCGCCTGGCGCTCCCAGCGACTGGTTGACTGGAACGGCTCCCAGTCGCTGTGGGGCTGGGGGGGGCGCTATTTAAAGGGGGCTCTTCCTGGTTTCTTTGTGGTAGCCATTTTTGGACCACTCCTTCTGTGAGAGAGAGAGAGATTTGCAGAGAGACAAAGGGAGAGAGCTTTCTGCATTGAGTCAGCGCTCGCAGAGGTACTTTTGGCTTCTGACCAGAACTTTGTAGTTGGTTTGCTTTTTCACTGGCATAACCTTGAGTAGCCACATACTATGGGGGCTGCAATGGGTGGAAACGTTGGGCTTCTCCATTACATTGAGGGGGCTCCGATGCGCAGGGTGTGGCTGCAATCCAAGATCGAACCTCCCCTTTAAGAGCTGACCGGCGCCAGCGTGTCTGCGTGCAATCGCTAACTGGCCGCACCTGCGCCGCGCCCACCCTCAGTGGTAGCGCCTCGCTTCTCCGGCTTAACGCCTTAAGACAGTCGTGCAGCGCCTGTTTTAGCGCTCCAAGCACCTCCTGGGGCGAAGCAGGTCAATTTAGCAGTAGGTGGCGATAATTTGCGCCGGGCGCTAAATTTCACGCCCGCTCGAGTATTACGCCCCAAAAATGGCAATACTGAATTTCTCCCCCAATATTTTTGCTTCATCTGACTCTCATATATATATATAAAATATTTTAAATACAGGATAACATTATCCATTACTACTTTAGTTTCCAATCTTCCATGTCAAAATAAATATTTTTGTAGTTTAAAAAGAGTTTGCAGTAGCCAGGTCATTTGTGAATAGTACAACAAATGTCTTCTGCAGCAAAAACAAGTTTTTACACTTCATCATCCAACCCAAATGTTTCTACAGAACGATTACATCACAGCAAGTGCCATTATATGATTCCACAAGGCAAGGTACAGTTTTCAGTAGTGGTTATGCTTCTGGACTAGTTCTCCAGAGAACGCGAGTTCCAAATCCCACCAAGCCAGATTGAGAATTTGAATTCAGTTTTAAATAAAAGCTGGTATCAGTAAATGTGACTATGAAGCTGTCGGATTGTTGTAAAAACCCAATTGGTTCACTAATGTCCTTTAGGGAAGGAAATCTGCCGCCCTTCCCTGGTCTGGCCTATATGTGACTCCAGTCCCACACCAGCGTGGTTGACTCTTAACTGCCCTCTGATGTGGCCTAACAAGTTGAATCAAAGAGCTTCAAGTGGTCCCACCAACACCTTCTCAGGACAATTAGGAATGGGCAATAAATGCCAGCTTTGCCAGCGACACCCACAACCCAAGAATCATTTTTTTCCCAATCGCAGTGTACAATACGGCTCCAGCTCCAAAAGCACTGCCATTATTTATTTTGATGCAACAAGATTGGCAAGATAACATTAGTGACCATATTTTGCAAAGTGATTTTACCTCATTGCTGTTTGCTGTGCACAATTTGGCTGCAACGTTTCCCTATAATTACAACGATGACTACATTTCAGAGGTACTTCATTGGCCGTGAAGCGTTTTAGGGGACTTCAGAGGATGAAAAGCTATCTATAAATCCAAGTTTCTTCTTCAGTTCATTCATTGGATTGTGGCTGGGTAAACAGCATCCATTGGGTTGTTTCATGGATGCCAGCATCATATGGTCGACCTTTCCACCGGCTGCTGAAATGGCAGGACTTCTGGCAGTGGACATTAGCCAACCCGTCATGCATCTGTCAATGACAGCAGGATGGAAGGGGCAGAATACAAGAAGCAGCCGCTCCCTTCCCCCTCATAGCAATTCTTGAACACAGGCAGAAAAGGGCAGAGCTCCAGTGGACCCAACTCCTGTCACAAATTCTAGTATTGTCCACCCCCAACCCTCCCACACCCCCACCCACCTAGAATCATAGTGGTTACAGCACAGAAGGAGGCCATTTGGCCCGTTGAGCCCGTCCCAGCTCTCTACAAGAGCACTTAAGCTAGTCCCACTCCCCCGCCCTTTCCCCGTAGCCCTGCAAATATTTTTCTTCAGGTACTTTTGAAAGCCATGATTGATTCAGGCAGTGCATTCCAGATCCTAACCACTCGCTGCATAAAAAAGTTTTTCCTCATGTCGCCTTTGGTTCTTCTGCCAATCACCTTAAATCGGTGTCCTCTGATTCTCGACCCTTCTGCCAATGGGAACAGTTTCTCTCTATCTACTCTGTCCAGATCCCTCATGATTTTGAACACCTCTATCAAATCTCCTCTCAATCCCTTCTCTGCTCTAAGGAGAACAAGCCCAGCTTCTCCAGTCTATCCACGTAACTGAAGTCCCTCATCCCTGGAACCATTCTTGTAAATCTTTTCTGCACCCTCTCTAAGGCCTTCTCATCCTTCCTAAAGTGTGATGCCCAGATTTGGACACAATACTCCAGTTGAGGTGGAACCAATGTTTTATAAAGGTTCATCATAACTTCCTTGCTTTTGTATTCTATGGCCGGAATTTTCTGGGGTGGTTGTGGACACGATCAAAGGTGGGTCGGGTGGGAAAGTTGATACTTTTGAGAGCGGGTTGGGATCCTGCTGTCATCCCGCCCCCAAGTGCCTTTCCCTCGGGTGCATTTGCCGGTACGGCAGCGACCCAACTGGCAGAGGTGGGTGACCTAATTGAAATCATTAACAGGTAGTTGTCAGACAGTTAAACGCCTTTTCCCCCCCTACATTTTAAATTTACCTGCATGGTCACGGGATTCACGCTGCTCAGGAACCATATCTGTCAACCTGAGGCGGGAGTTGAGTGGCCATTGCTCTAGCTGATTAGTTGACAGCATGAAATGTACTATAAAAGCTCCCAGCTGACAGCTGATTACTTTCCTCAGGCAGAAGCTGTTGCTCACTACATTCCCAGCCCAGATTCTGCAGGCTGCAAGTCTTTCCAGCAAAGTCTCCATCCAGTGTCACCTCATTGGAAGAACCTCTGTCACCACTGAGAGGTTGCTTCTGTCATCTCTACTTTATCTGCCGTCTATTCCATCAACATGGGTGCCGTTTATACTGTCTCACCTTGGTCCTCAGAATCTGACCACGATCAGCCCCAACACCAGCAGCACCAGCAGCACCAACAACACCAACCTTCTCCGCAATCACCTGATGCTGCACAGGACAGAGAGCATCAGCACCTGACCACATTGTTGCCCGGGAGGCATGGGATGGCCTCATCGTGGCCAGATTTACTTAAATTGATGCTGTACATCCATATGGCTGCCACATGATGCGCCAGGCTGGCACCACCCCACAGCAACACTATAAAGCATCCCTGCAATGACCAAGCCATTTCTTTCAAGTTTTCACACTCAAATAAAAAAGCAAATTATTATTTAAATGGGGAGAGATTACAAAATGCTGAGGTACAGAGAGATCTGGGGGTCCTTGTACATGAATCACAAAAAGTTAGCATGCAGGTACAGCAAGTAATTAGGGAGGCAAATGGAGTGTTGGCCTTTATTACAAAGGGAATGGAGTATAAAAGTAGGGAAGTCCTGTTACAACTGAGACTACACCTGGAGTACTGCGTACAGTTTTGGTCTCCTTATTTAAGGAAGGATATACTTGCATTAGAGGCAGTTCAGAGAAGGTTCACAAGGTTGATTCCGGAGATGAAGGGGTTGTCTTATGAAGAAAGGTTGAGCAGGTTGGGCCTATACTCATTGGAGTTTAGAAGAATGAGAGGGGATCTTATTGAAACATATAAGATTCTGAAGGAGCTTGACAGGGTAGATGCAGAGAGGATGTTTCCCCTCGTGGGGGAATCTAGAACTAGAGGGCATAATTTCAGAATAAGGGGGCACCCATTTAAATCGGAAATGAGGAGGAATTTCTTCCCTCAGAGGTTTGTGAATCTTTGGAATTCTCTTCCCCAGAGAGATGTGGAGGCTGGGTCATTGAATATATTTAAGGTGGAGATAGACAGATTTTTGAAAGGGTTATGGGGAACGGGCAGGGAAGGGGAGTTGAGGCCAAGATCAGATCAGCCATGATCTTATTGAATGGTGGAGCAGGCTCGAGGGGCCAAATGACCTACTCCTGCTCCTACGTCTTATTTCTTATGTTCACCACCATTGCAGGGGGTACCGTTATGTCTCATCATTCACTGAAACTCACTAAGCCACTTCCAAAGGTGCACACAAATGTGTGTAAGACCAGAAAGTGGTGAAAATAAAGATTTTTATGTTTGACAGCACATTAACGGAAACTTTACAAAAACATTGGATAAAACACCCAAGTGCCTACCCTTGTGCATCTACTTGTGTGTTATCTTTCTCTTCCGCGTGCTTCTACGAGGTGCTAGCTCTGTGGCTTCAGCAGAGGTAGAAGCAGCCTGCTCACTTCCCTGCTGCGAAGGAGCTGTAAAGCACTTTGCTGCACATCAGTGAGGCCTTGAGGACCCATGTCTATAGACAGGAAGTCTATCAGCCTCTGCCATCTATTCTCCATACATAGCCATCTATCCTTCATACATAGCCATCTATCCTCCATAGAGACCATGTGCTCATGTGAGTGGCGCATTAGCTGCTCCATGTAGGTGGCCATCCTATCCATGGAGGAGCCTACAGTCGCCATCTCCTGCAACATGGTGGTGCTCATGTTGGAGATGGACTCCTCTATTCTCTGAACATTTGCAGACATCGCGCTCGCAAAACCTGTCAGAGCCCTCTGCACTTCTCCTTGCACCTCAAGGATCGCCCTCTTTCTCGATGGCCCCTGAGGTTCAGTGTCCCGCATGCATCTGAACAGAGCTGGGAGCGTTCTGCGCCCTCCGGCTAGGAGTCTCCACTGCTGTCCTTGTCTCCACATCTGCTCTTCCTCACTTGTGACTTGTGAGACACCAGGTGACAACACTACTCTATCTCGTGTGGCACCCACCGAGGTGTGCGTATCTGCGCTGGTGCTGGGTGCACTTAAGTCTGGTGATGATGCACCCTCAGAGGCTGGAGGCTGCTCTGAGGAGTCCTCTTCCTCTTCCTCCTGGACAGTGCAGGGGGCTCTTGATGGACCTGTGGGAGAGTAAAGAGATGAGTTAGGTATGTCATATGAAGAATGGGTACAGATACCATTATGCACATGATGACCATTCAGTGGCTGCTGACATCAGTCCCCATATGAGTGACTGATGTATTCCATGTAGCTATATGAGATGTAATTTTGTCGCAGGTTGCTGAGATGTTCCCTCTCTCTGTCTCCCACCTCCAGCTGCTCGGCCACTCCAGATATTTCGAAAGCAGCCTCCTCTACTGTTGTAAGATTTGCAAATGATGGCGTTCCACTGCCGGTTCTCCCCCTCTCCCTCTTATTTTGGGCTCTCATTTCCTGCAAGGAGGGAAAGGAGAAGGCTGAGTGAGAGTGATGGAATGAGTGTAAGGAATGGATGCGTTACATCTTTAGAGGGAGACTATGATGGAGTGGGGTGCCAAAGCCAAGTGGCCACCTTGTGTGCTGTTAGTTGGTATGTTTGCACTAGGATGAGGGTGAGTGTGAGGGGTGGCTAGTGAGATGGTGATATGATAATATAGATAGAGAGAGAGGGATGGGTGGAGGTGCAAGGTATGTTGGTGTGAGTAAAGACGTGCAGGAGTAGGGTAGGGAAGGCTGAGTGATGGAGATGTGATGAGAGGCACAGCAAGATGAGGTTGAGTGTGGCTTTGTACTCACGATTCCTGATCTAATGAGATCATTGAAATGTTTGCAGCACTGCACCCAGGTCTTCCTGACCACATCCCTGCTGGTGACCTCCTCTGCAATCTCCAACCAAGCTGGTTTGGTCTTCTGGGGAGGTCTCTTCCACCCATCGGAAAGGAAGAGGACCTCCCTGTGTGCTCTGAGTCCCCCCATAAGCATATGGAAGGAGTCATCGGAGCCCTCTGCCTCTGTGCAGTCATTGTCAGTGTTTGCAGCATTCCAATGCTGTGGTGCACTGACAGCACAATGTTACACTAACATTCAAATGTAATGTGGCCATGGCCCCTTTAAAGGACCTGGCTGAAAATGCATCATGAATGACGTCACCAGGCCTGCACCATTTAATTGGGCCGGGTAACACGCAGGGCAGGCTTAATAGGCCCTACTAATGTAAAGTCGATCTGTGGAGTGGGATGGAGCCAGCAACGGTGTCGCCGCCCGCACTGGACCCGCCCAGGTAGGGAAAATTCCAGCCTATGCCTCTATTTATAAAGCCCACGATCCCATATGTTTTTTAGCCGCTTTCTCAACCTGCCCTAGAAACATAGAAACATAGAAACATAGAAGATAGGAGCAGGAGTAGGCATTTGGCCCCTCGAGCCTGCTCCACCATTCAATGCGATCATGGCTGATCATCCAAATTCAGTACCCGGTCCCTGCTTTCACCCCATACCCCTTGATCCCTTTAGCCTTAAGAAATAAATCCAACTCCTTCTTGAATATATTTAATGTATTGGCCTCTACTGCCTTCTGTGGTAGAGAATTCCACAGGTTCACCACTCTCTGGGTGAAGAAATTCCTCCTCATTTCTGTCCTAAATGGCCTACCCCTTATCCTTAGACTGTGCCCCCTGGTTCTGGACTCCCCGACCATCGGGAACATCCTTCCTGCATCTAGTCTGTCCAGTCCTGTCAGAATTTTATAAGTTTCAATGAGATCCCCTCTCATTCTTCTAAACTCCAGCGAATACAAGCCCAATCGACACAATCTCTCCTCATACGTCATTCCTGCCATCCCAGGTATCAGCCTGGTGAATCTTCGCTGAACTCCTTCCATGGCAAGAACATCCTACCTCAGATAAGGCGACCAAAACTGCACACAATACTCAAGATGTGGTCTCACCAAGGCCCTGTATAACTGCAGCAAGACATCCTTGTTCCTGTACTCAAACCCTCTCGCTACGAAGGCCAACATACCATTTGCCTTCTTAACCCCCTGCTGCACCTGCATGTTTACCTTCAGTGACTGGTGCACAAGGACACCCAGGTCTCGTTGCACTTCCCCTTCTCCCAATCTCTTGCCATTCAGATAATAATCTGCCTTCCTGTTTTTGCCACCAAAGTGGATAACCTCACATTTATCCAGGTTATATTGCATCTGCCATGCTTTTGCCCAATCACCCAACCTGTCCAAATCATCCTGCAGTTTCTCGGCATCCTCCTCACAGCACACATGTCCACCCAGCTTTGTGTCATCTGCAAATTTGGAGATATTACATCTAGTTCCCTTGTCTAGATCATTAATATATATTGTGAATAGCTGGGGTCCAAGGACCGATCCCTGCGGTACCCCACTAGTCACTGCCTGCCACTCGGAAAAAGACCCGTTTGTTCCAACTCTTTGCTTTCTGTCTGCCAACTAGTTCTCTATCCAAGTCAATACCTTGCCCCCAATCCCATGTGCCTTAACTTTACACGCTAATCTCTTATGCAGGACCTTATCGAAAGCCTTCTGAAAGTCCAAATACACCACATCCACTGGTTCTCCCTTATCTATTTTACCAGTTACATCCTCAAAACATTCCAGTAGATTAGTCAAGCACGATTTACCTTTTGTAAATCCATGTTGACTTTGTCCGATCCTGTCACTGTTTTCCAAGTGCTCAGCTATTACATCTTTTATAATGGACTCTAGCATTTTCCCCACTACCGATGTCAGGCTTACCGGTCTGTAATTCCCCGTTTTCACGCTACCACCTTTTTTGAATAGTGGGGTTACATTAGCTACCCTCCAATCCATGGGTACTGTTCCAGATTCCGTCGAATGTTGGAAGATGATCAGCAATGCATCTACTATTTCTAGGGCCACCTCCTTAAGTACCCAGGATGTAGATTATCAGGCCCTGGGGATTTATCGGCCTTCAATCCCATCAATTTCCCTAACACCATTTCCCTACAAATACTGATTTCTTTCAGTTCCTCCCTATCATCAGACCCGATGTTCCCCGACATCTCTGGGAGGTTATTTGTGTCCTCCTTTGTGAAGACAGAACCAAAATATGTATTTAATTGGTCTGCCATTTCTTTGTTCCCCATTATAAATTCCCTTGATTCTGACTGCAAGGGACCTACGCTTGACTTCACCAATCTTTTTCGCTTCACATATCTATAAAAGCTTTTACAGTCAGTTTTTATGTTCCCTGCGAGGTTACTCTCATATTCTATTTTCCCTTTCTTAATTAATCCCTTTGTCCTCCTTTGTTGAATCCTAAACTGCTCCCAATCCTCAGGTTTACTGCTTTTTCTGGCCAATTTATATGTCCTCTCCTTGGATCTTATGCTATCCCTAATTTCCCTTGTTAGCCACGGTTGAGTCAACTTTTTTGTTTTATTTTTATGCCAAACTGGGATGAACAAATTCTATAGTTCATCGATGCGGTCTTTGAATGTTTACCATTGTCTATCCACCGTCAACCCTTTGAGTGCCATTCCCCAATCAATCCTACCCTACTCGCGCTTCAGACCATCGTAGTTTCCTTTATTTAAATTTAGGACCCTAGTCTCTGAGTCGACTACTTCATTCTCCATCTTAATGAAGATTTCAATTATATTATGATCGCCCCTCCCCAAGGGGCCTCGCACAACCAGATTGCTAATTAATCCTTTCTCATTACATAATACCCAGTCTAAGATGGCCTGATCTCTGGTTGGTTCCTCGACATATTGGTCCAGGAAACCATCCCGTAAACACTCCAGAAATTCCTCCTCCACAGTATTGTTACTAATTTGGTTAGCCCAATCTATATGTAGATTAAAGTCACCCATGATGACTGTTGTGCCCATATTGCACGCTTCTCTAATTTCCCTTTTAGTGCCATCCCCAACCTCCGCATTACTGTTTGGAGGTCTATATACCACTCCCACTAACGTTTTCTGCCCCTTGGTATTTCTCAGTTCTACCTATACAGATTCCACATCATCAGAGCTAATATCCTTCCTTACAATTGTGTTAATCCCTTCTTTAACCAGCAATGCAACCCCACCTCCCTTTCCTTTTAGCCTATCTTTCCTGAATATTGAATACCCCTGGATGTTGAGTTGCCAGCCTTGGCCACCCTGGAGCCATGTTTCTGTAATCCCAATCAAATCATATTTGTTTACCTCTATTTGCACAGATAATTCATCGACCTTATTACGAATGCTCCTCGCATTAAGACACAAAGCCTTCAGACTTGTTTTTCGCTGAAGGTTCAGCGATTTGTGCACATATACCCCCAGGTCTCTCTGTTCTGACTTACATCTTCTCACTAATCTGGCATGGAGGATGCTCGCCCATTGATTTCAATGGGACAAAAATTGTAACATTTACAAGATCTTAGGCAGTTTAAAATAAAATTAGTTGAAACATGAATGACGTCTGATAAAAACAGTACACTGTTGAAATGCTGAGTGCTTAGATTTACAGTACATGGCTCATAACACTCATGGATCAGAACAGGAAGAAGCAGGCATTGCAAGCACCATATTTGGCTTGGCTTTGTACAGTGTAATTCAGCATAAGACGTGGTTTGGAACCCAAAACAAAACAACAGTAAAGGGAGTTGAGGAGCTGTCAGGAAATGGAAGAGAACCAAGATTTTCTTCACTGCAGATAACAAAAACTTGCATTTATATAGCACCTTTAACATAGTAAAACATCCCAAGGTGCTTCACAGGAGCGTTATGAGACAAATTATGACACCAAGCCACATAACGAGATATTAGGACAGGCGACCAAAAGCTTGGTTAAAGAGCTAGGCTTTGAGGAGGAGAGAAATGTGAAGAGGTGGAGAGGTTTAGGGGGGGAATTCCAGGAATGAAACTCGCTTGACTTATAGTTGGATATGGCACCATGTGAAGTATCTCATTCTAGTCAGACAGCTTGAAGTGCATATGTAACCATATCCCTTGCTCGGGGCACAAAGGCTCCTGCAGAAGCTGCAGTGTTGACATGGATTACACCAAACAGGAATGTGTACGCCTACAACAAATTAAAAGTCCAAGTCTGACAGTTCATTACTAGGTCACTTTGTCCGCTATATGGCCATATCCTGTTGACTTTTGTTTTCGGGGAGCCGGATAATTTCTTGAAAAAAGCTTCACTTTTATGAAGTAACAAAAACATTCTCCACAATGTGAGCCATTTTGTACTATTTCTCAGCAGTGCACTCAAAATGGTCTTATAAAGTAAGAAAGGGGTGCACCTATTCCTCAGTACGTAATGTCAATAGGACAGCAAAGTGGCCCAGTGACATCATGGTCATTGTTGATTGTAAAGTGACTGGGCACCAATGGTTTTCATTAGTCATATTTGTAATGTATGTACCTTTAAGGGGGAGAACTACATTTTACAGCTCCTGTATCCTGTAGTACCGGCAGTGACCACACCTGTATATAAACCCTGAGTAGTGATCTGTACAGTCAGTTGCAGCTTGAACCACGTTGAGTAAACACCTGTTGTACCGTTCTCTGCAGTCCTTTTCTTATTATTACACAGACGTAACAGTGGCGACGAGCAGAATCGAACCTACCTGCAACTCTGCATCACCTCCCAGGAATTCGCTCCTGGAGAACAGTGGAAGAAGGTCGAGTCCAGAAGCATGGGCGTCGACCACGGGCAACAGCTCAGTCATCCAGCGGAGATTTGACCATCGCAGGGGAGGCTGTCGAGAGCCAGGCTTGGCTTTCCAGTCACGGTGGTCCAGCAAAATGGGCTGGCAACAGGTACTGCGCACACCCTTCCCGGACAGCGACGGGCTAGAGTCCGACCAAGCGGCACAGAAAAAGGCCGAGCAGCGTCGACGGGGGAGAGAGAGAGGGCAGAGCGCACAGGGTGCAGCTGATGTTCAGGACCGAGCAGCGTCAACAGGGGAGAGAGACGAGAGAGAGCAGAGCGCAGCCGGTTATCAAGGGCCGAGCAGCATCAACGGGGGAGAGAGGCGCGCAGGAAAACGCGAGGCGCTGCCATTGCCACGAGGACCGCAGAGAGCGGCATTGGCAGCAGCGCAGGAGCAGCGCACGAAACCCACAGGGCATCGCCATTTGCCACGAGGACCGCCGAGAGCGGCGTTGTCAGCAGCGCGGGAGATGCCATTTTAAGCCGCAGCGGGGAAGAAAGGAAAGCGCGGGAGACACCATTTTAAGCCAGTCTAACCACACCCAAAAATGCCGAAGAGTGGCAGTATCACAGCGTTCGACAATGAAGTCGAAGATTGGACGACATATGTCGAATGCATAGAAATATACTGCAAGGCGAGTGAAGTGCCAGATGACAAGAAAGCGCTGGTATTGTTGAATTCAATGGGTGCAAAAACATATGGCTTACTACGAAACCTAGTAACCCCAGAGAAGCCAGTAGAAAAGGATTTTGAAAACACAGTGTCAATCCTACAGGACCACTTAAACCCCACAACGCTGCTGATAGCAGAAAGATTTAAGTTTCACAAAAGGAACCAGCATAAAGATGAAAGTAATGCTAAGTATTTAACGGAACTGCGCAAGCTATCGAAACACTGCCAGTTTCGAATGGGACTAGCAGATACTTTAAGGGACAAGTTTGTGTGTGGGCTTCAAAGTGAAGGAACACAGAAACGGCTTCTATCAGAAAAGGATCTTACGCTGGACAAGGCTTTCAGCATTGCAGTATCACATGAAGCAGCAGCACGGGGCGCTGTAGAGATACAACGGAGACCGCAAGAATATGGCACAAATGAAATGTCATATGGAACAGTGAAGTGCTATCGCTGCGGCAGAACAACACATGACCATAATGATTGCTGGTTCAAGGACAAAGTGTGCAGACAGTGTGGAAAAGTAGGACACATAGCAAGAGTCTGCAGGTCGGGAAAGAAAACCAGCAGCAAGAAATCTCCACAGGAGAAGTACAAGAAGGTACATAAGGTGACGGAGAGTAGTTCAGATGAACAGAAGAGTGATACAGACTCCGGAAGCAAAGAGCTGGGTTGTCTGAAACTACATAATGTGATCAAAACGGAGGATCACCAAACTATCTGGGTCATGCTCAAGATAGCAGGAGTCCAAGTGAAAATGGGATTGGACACAGGATCAGCCCTAACAGTCATAAACCGAAGGGACTACAAGCGGCTATTCTCACATATACCCTTGAGAGATACAAAGATTGTCTTGAAGACGTACACGGGGCAAAAAGTCTACCCCAAAGGAAAAATAAGGGTGAACGTTATATATAACGGCAAGGAAACACCAAAAATGGACCAATATGTATTGCCAGATGGAGGACCACCACTACTAGGACGTGAATGGATCCGGAAGATACAGCTAGATTGGCATTCCATACAAGCACTGACTGTAAATGTCAAAAAGGATGATGACGTCACACCTGGACGACTGTCAAAAATGCTAACTGACGCACAAGAAGTGTTCCAGCAGGGACTCGGAACACTAAAAGGCATAACAGCGACGATCAAAATAGAGGAAAATGCAAGCCCAAAGTTTTTTAAGGCCAGACCGGTACCTTATGCGATCTGCCCAGCCGTCAAAGCAGAGCTGGAAGGTTTGGAACGTTCAGGAGTACTGTCAAAAGTGGACTGGAGTGAGTGGGCTATACCCATCATTCCTGTAATGAAGAGGTCATTGAGTAATACGCCTGGGGAACCAAAGAAGGTTCGCATCTGTGGGGACTTTAAGGTGACAGTGAACCCAGTCCTTCACACTGTACAATTTCCACTTCCGCAGATTGAAGATATTTTTGCCTCGCTATCTGGAGGGAAACGCTTCACCAAGATTGATCTGGCCCAGGCGTACCTGCAAATGGAGGTAGAAGAAGCCTCGAAACAGTACCTCACGATCAACACTCATAAAGGTCTCTACCAATACAACCGGCTGGTGTTCGGGGTAGCATCAGCTCCGGCTATTTGGCAAAGGGCAATGGAACAAGTCCTGCAAGGGATTCCAGGGACCCAGTGTTATTTGGACGACATCCTGGTCACGGGCGAAAATGACAGTGATCGCCTCGCCAACCTGGAGCAGGTGCTCACTAGATTGAAGGAATATGGGCTCCGAGCTTATCGCCACAAATGCGAGTTTTTCCAGAAGCAGATCTCGTATTGTGGCCACGTTATTGATAAAGAGGGGTTACATAAGTCCCCTGAAAAGATTGAGGCAGTAGTCAAGGCTCCAGCACCAGAAAATATGTCACAACTGAGGTCATTCCTCAGGCTGGTGAACTACTACCATAAGTTCTTGCTGAATTTGTCTACCGTACTACACCCACTGAACACCCTACTGCAAACGGGGGTACCATGGAAGTGGAGTGACGAATGTAATCGAGCTTTCCAGAAGAGCAAAGCATTGATCACATCAAAAGAGGTGTTGGCTCATTTCAACCAAGCACTACCAATTCGGTTGGCGTGTGATGCATCACCCTATGGCATTGGAGCGGTGCTGTTGCACAAATTCCCAGACGGCCCGGAGAGGCCAGTAGCCTTTGCGTCTCAGTCACTAACCTCAGCCGAGCGTAACTACGCTCAGATTGACAGGGAGGCCCTCAGCCTAGTGCGGGGAGTGAAAAAGTTCAATCATTATCTGCACGGGCAGAAGTTCACCTTGCTGACTGACCACCAACCACTTGTCTCCATCTTTAATCCAAAGAAGGGCGTTCCGGTGATGACTGTGCAACGGCTACAAAGATGCTCCCTTTTTCTAGGGGCGCACCAATATGAAATCGAGTATAAGGGCACGAAACAGCATGGAAACGCTGATGGGCTATCACGCCTGCCACTGCCTACTGTGGAGGAAGCACCAGCAGTGGATCCTGTCGAAATATTTCATTCGACTACAATTGAATGCTTGCCAGTAACTAACGCTGGTATAGAGAAGGAGACCTGAAATGACCCGACACTGTCTTGGGTATATGATTTGACGGTGAAGAGATGGCCAGCACATGGCGACTCACTGTTGCCAGCATTCTCATCCAGAAGAGAACAGCTGTCAGTATGCCAGGGGACCTTGATGTGTGGATCCCGAGTGGTAATTCCACCCAAGTTAAGGGAGAGAGTGCTCAATGAGCTTCAGGAAGGTCATCTGGGAGGGGTGAAAATGAAAAGCCTTGCTAGGGCTTATGTGTGGTGGCCGGGGATCGATCAGCAAATCGAGGACGTGACAAAGAGTTGCTCAGGATGCCAGAAGGTCCAAAATGCACCACCACATGCCCCTCTACACCCATGGGAGTGGCCCTCATCTCCATGGCAACGGGTGCATATTGTTTTTGCTGGTCCATTCATGGACTCAATGTTTTTAATAGCCGTGGATGCGCACTCGAAATGGCCTGAGGTGATCAAAATGTCCTCCACCACCACGGAGAAAACTATTGCAGTCCTACTGACCATTTTTGCCAGGGACGGCTTGCCAGAGCAGATTTGCTCTGATAACGGACCACAGTTTGTGTCCGGAGAGTTTCGAAGATTTATGAAAAGGAATGGGGTAAGGCATTACACATCCGCCCCGTATCATCCAGCCACAAATGGATTGGCTGAGAGGTTCGTACAAACCTTTAAAAAAGCAGTAAAGGCCATGTGCGATGACGACATTCCACTGCAGCATAAGGAGGACAATTTCTTGTTAGCCTACAGAAGTGCGACACATGCAGTCACCAACCAGGCCCCGGCCATGATGTTCTTTAACCGAAGGTTGAGATCTCGTCTGGATTTGCTCAGACCAAATGTACGAAGAGATGTTGAGAGTAAGCAATTCCAGCACATCAATGAGAAGCCGACAAGGAGCTTCAATGTAGGGCAACCAGTCTTGGCCCGTGACTACCGAACAGAGAAATGGCAACCAGGAACGATATGCACATGGCAGGGGCCACTAATGTACACAGTGGATGTTGGGGAGAACATTGTGAGACGCCATGCTGACCAGATCCTAGAGTCACAGGTACGAGTCAACCCCATGTCTCGGCCATACGTACCTGGTGAGGAACCCGACGTACAGGTCGCATCTACCTCAGAAACAATAGCATTGGAAGCTGATGAATCAACTGACGACAGGGTGCTAGAATCGCCTCCACACCAAGAGCGAGACACTCGGGAAAGGCGTTATCCAGAAAGAATCAGGAAGCCTCCCCAAAGACTGAATTTATAAATAGACTATTTTCAGTTAATGTTGCATTTTAAAAGTATTAATTGTAATTAGTTTGATATTTAATTGTTAATTGAGTGTTATGGTACTGTTAATCTAAAAGGGGAGGAATTGTAATGTATGTACCTTTAAGGGGGAGAACTACTTTTTACAGCTCCTGTATCCTGTAGTACCGGCAGTGACCACACCTATATATCAACCCTGAGTAGTGATCTATACAGTCAGTTGCAATTTGAACCCCGTTGAGTAAACACCTGTTGTACCGTTCTCTGCAGTCCTTTTCTTATTATTACACGGACGTAACAATATTGACAGTATTTAGGAAAGCAACAAAAGCGCTGTTCTCTAAACATACTCTATGGCGTTGAACTGAAACATACAGTGGAGTCCAATCCTGTCCTTACCCGAAATCCACACACTTTTCCATCAGGGCTCACCGAATAGCGTTCACTTCTTGGCCCATGGGCACTGATGCCAGGTGTACAGGCCCAAACCTCTGCCCTGCCCCGCCTGAAACCAACTGTACTGGTACAAACTGATAGCAAGCCTTTGGCTTAGTGGTAACATTCATGCCTCTAAGTCGGAAGCAATAAAATGAAGATTTAAAGCAAAAGAGCTACTTGGTACTAGCAGGGTAAAGAGAGGGACAAAATGAGACTCAGAAGCAACAAATAGGGTAATAAATACTGTTTTTTCCATTTGTTAATTTGATGCAGCAGCCATTTTGGATGTCTTCCAACGTGTTTGAGAATTTACATAAATCAGCAGCAAACCATTATTATTAACCATTAGTCAGAAGCATCAGATTTCATTTCACGAAAATATGCTCTGCTCCCCTAAGAGCTGTTCAGAAACAGCAGTGTGAATTATGAAAGACTGTATACCAGAATGGAACCATTTAAAAAACAACATTCACAGCTCTATTTGCAAACTTATGATGGATTCTGGGCATTAATAAAAGAAAAGCTTGAATGAAAATGGATAAGTAAGGACCATGGAAACAGAGAGAAGCTTTGTTCACAAGAAGTGTTGTTTTCATAAGATTTTGCTAACTTGATTACTTGACTTAAATGCTGACATGCTGTGAGAGGCTTCAAAATGAACACCTCCTCGATAAGAGTCGCTATTCTTTTTAATAGGAAATTAGCAGTTAAGGAAGTAGTTTAGATAGATAGCGAGGGTGGGGGAGAGAAAACAGAACCATCGCTGAGTCCATGTGGCATCAAATGAGCCAGCAATGGAGAGAGGCACAGGAAATGGAGGGGTGGGAAAGGTCAAGTGCCAAGGCCAGGAGTGGAATGGAGCTGCTGGAGGAAGATAGAGAGAGCACAGTTATGTCATTCCTTATTGCTTTATTAAGGAGTAGTTAGCTTACAGTAGCAGAGACACATTTCACCGATAGACATGCATTTCTTTAAAGAAAAACAGTACTCTTTGGAGGAATGAGAGCGATCCTTTTATTCTGAAGTATTCCCCTAGAATCTGGGGCACCAAAGGGTAGGAGAAGTTGCAGGGGGGCCTTGATGATACAGGAAGCCAGTCAAAACAGGGTATTTTAAACCAGCATAGATAAACGGGAAGACTAAATATAGAATTCTGAAAGTAAAGCGGGAATATGGTATTGAGATAAAGGATCAGCCATGATCTCATTGAATGGCGGAGCAGGCTCGAAGGGCCGAATGGCCTACTCCTGCTCCTACTTATCTATGTTTCTATGTTTCTAAAGGCGATGTGTTGCATAGCCAAAAAGACAGCGATGTCCCAGATTGGATGCCTGATCTGTGCTGAGATAAGTCATTTCAGCTGGAGTGACAGTAGTAGAGCTAGAATTGGGTTTAGCACTCCTGTGCCAGTGAAGAGAAAACCTGCTCCCACTCCGAGTTGGCATCCAGGAGAACGGATGAAAAGTGCTGAGTTGTGGATGTCAGTGAGGGCAGCATTTAACAGGCCTGTGACGCCCATGTGACACGTGAAGAATGGCCACTGCTTTAATATCTGGAAGGCATACTTTACCTGTGGTAACATACCCCAGCAACAGTTGGTGCCTTCAATAGGAGCCTGAGGAGGAAGAGGAGAAGACGGGCAGTTAGTGTCTCCAGGAGAACGAGGAGAGGGGCAGTTAGTGTCTTCAGGAGGAGGAGGAAGAGGTGACGGGCAGTTAGTGTCTTCAGGAGGAGGAGGAGATGGGCAGCTAGTGTCTTCAGGAGAACGAGGAGAGGGGCAGTTAGTGTCTTCAGGAGGAGGAGGAAGAGGAGATGGGCAGTTAGTGTCTTCAGGAGGAGGAGGAGGAGACGGGCAGTTAGTGCCTTCAGGAGGAGGAGGAGCAGAGGGGCAATTAGTGTCTTCAGGAGGGGATGAGGAGGAGGAGATGGGCAGTTAGTGTCCTCAGGAGGAGGAGGAGGAGGAGGAGACGGGCAGTTAGTGTCTTCAGGAGGAGGAGGAGACGGGCAGTTAGTGCCTTCAGGAGGAGGAGGAGCAGAGGGGCAATTAGTGTCTTCAGGAGGATGAGGAGGAGGAGATGGGCAGTTAGTGTCTTCAGGAGGAGGAGGAGGAGGAGATGGGCAGTTAGTGTCTTCAGGAGGAGGAGGAGCAGAGGGGCAATTAGTGTCTTCAGGAGGATGAGGAGGCGGAGATGGGCAGTTAGTGTCTTCATGAGGAGGAGGAGGAGGAGCTGGGCAGTTAGTGTCTTCAGGAGGAGGAGGAGGAGGAGACGGGCAGTTAGTGTCTTCAGGAGGAGGAGGAGACGGGCAGTTAGTGTCTTCAGGAGGAGGAGGAGGAGATGGGCAGTTAGTGTCTTCAGGAGGAGGAGGAGGAGATGGGCAGTTAGTGTCTTCATGAGGAGGACAAGGAGGAGACGGGCAGTTAGTGTCTTCAGGAGGAGGAGGAGGAGACGGGCAGTTAGTGTCTTCAGGAGGAGGAGGAGGAGGAGACGGGCAGTTAGTGTCTTCATGAGGAGGAGAGGGGCAGTTAGTGTCTTCAGGAGGAGGAGGAGGAGGAGACGGGCAGTTAGTGTCTTCAGGCGGAGGAGGAGGAGGAGACAGGCAGTTAGTGTCTTCAGGAGGAGGAGGAGGAGATGGGCAGTTAGTGTCTTCAGGAGGAGGAGGAGGAGGAGACGGGCAGTTTGTGTCTTCATGAGGAGGAGGAGGAGACGGGCAGTTAATATTTTCAGGAGGAGGAGGGGAGACGGGCAGTTAGTGTCTGCAGGAGGACGAGGAGACGGGCAGTTAGTGTCTTCAGGAGGAGGAGGAGGAGACGGGCAGTTAATATCTTCAGGAGGAGGAGGGGGACACAGGAAGTTAATATCTTCAGGAGGAGGAGACGGGCAGTTAGTGTCTTCAGGAGGAGAATGAGATGGGAAGTTAGTGTCTTCAGGAGGAGGAAGAGAAGACGGGCAATTAGTGACTTCAGGAGGAGGAGGAGGAGATGGGCAGTTAGTGTCTTCAGGAGGAGCAGGAGGAGGAGACGGGCAGTTAGTGTCTTCAGGAGGAGGAGGTGGAGATGGGCAGTTATTGCCTTCAGGAGGAGGAGTAGACGGGCTGTTAGTGTCTTCAGGAGGAGGAGGAGGAGATGGGCAGTTATTGCCTTCAAGAAGAGGAGGAGATGGGCAGTTAGTGTATTCAGGGGGAGGAGGGGGAGACGGGCAGTTAGCGTCTTCAGGAGGAGTAAGAGGAGGAGACGGGCAGTTAGTGTCTTCACGAGGAGGAAGAGGAGATGGGCAGTTAGTGTCTGCAGGAGGACGAGGAGATGGGCAGTTAGTGTCTTCAGGAGGAGCAGGAGGAGGAGACGGGCAGTTAGTGTCTTCAGGAGGAGGAGGGGGAGACGGGCAGTTAATATCTTCAGGAGGAGGAGGAGATGGGCAGTTAGTGTCTTCAGGAGGAGCAGGAGGAGGAGACGGGCAGTTAGTGTCTTCAGGAGGAGGATGAGATGGGAAGTTAGTGTCTTCAGGAGGAGGAAGAGAAGACGGGCAATTAGTGACTTCAGGAGGAGGACGAGGAGACGGGCAGTTAGCGTCTTCAGGAGGAGCAGGAGGAGGAGACGGGCAGTTAGTGTCTTCAGGAGGAGGATGAGATGGGAAGTTAGTGTCTTCAGGAGGAGGAAGAGAAGACGGGCAATTAGTGACTTCAGGAGGAGGACGAGGAGATGGGCAGTTAGCGTCTTCAGGAGGAGCAGGAGGAGGAGACGGGCAGTTAGTGTCTTCAGGAGGAGGAGGATGAGATGGGCAGTTAGTGTCTTCATGAGGAGGAGGAGGAGATGGGCAGTTAGTGCCTTCAGGAGGAGGAGTAGACGGGCTGTTAGTGTCTTCAGGAGGAGGAGGAGGAGGAGGAGACGGGCAGTTAGTGTCTTCAGGAGGAGGAGGAGGAGACGGGCAGTTAGTGTCTTCAGGAGGAGGAGGAGATGGGCAGTTATTGCCTTCAAGAAGAGGAGGAGATGGGCAGTTAGTGTATTCAGGGGGAGGAGGGGGAGACGGGCAGTTAGCGTCTTCAGGAGGAGTAAGCGGAGGAGACGGGCAGTTAGTGTCTTCACGAGGAGGAAGAGGAGATGGGCAGTTAGTGTCTTCAGGATGAGGAGGAGGTGGAAATGGGCAGTTTGTGTCTTCAGGAGGAGGAGGATGAGATGGGCAATTAGTGCCTTCAGGAGGAGGAGGATGAGACAGGCAATTAGTGCCTTCAGGAGGAGGAGGAGGAGCAGACGGGAAGTTAGTGTCTTCAGGAGGAGGAGGAGGAAGAGGAGATGGGCAGTTAGTGTCTTCAGTAGCAGGAGGAGGAGATGAGCAGTTAGTGTCTTCAGGAGGTGGAGGACACGGGCAGTTAGTCTCTTCAGGAGGAGGAGGAGATGGGTAGTTATTATCTTCAGGAGGATGATTAGATGGGCAGTTAGTGTCTTCAGGAGGAGGAGGAGGAGGAGACGGGCAGTTAGTTTCTTCAGGAAGAGTAAGAGGAGGAGACAGGCAGTTAGTGTCTTCAGGAGAAGGAGGAGATGGGCAGTTGATATCTTCAGGAGGAGTAAGAGGAGGAGACGGGCAGTTAGTGTCTGCAGGAGGAGGAAGAGGAGATGGGCAGTTAGTGCCTTCAGGATGAGGAGGAGGAGCTGGGCAGTTAGTGTCTTCAGGAGAAGGAGGAGATGGGCAGTTAGTTTCTTCAGTAGCAGGAGGAGGAGATGAGCAGTTAGTGTCTTCAGGAGGTGGAGGACACGGGCAGTTAGTCTCTTCAGGAGGAGGAGGAGATGGGTAGTTATTATCTTCAGGAGGATGATTAGATGGGCAGTTAGTGTCTTCAGGAGGAGGAGGAGGAGGAGATGGGCAGTTAGTTTCTTCAGGAAGAGTAAGAGGAGGAGACAGGCAGTTAGTGTCTTCAGGAGAAGGAGGAGATGGGCAGTTGATATCTTCAGGAGGAGTAAGAGGAGGAGACGGGCAGTTAGTGTCTGCAGGAGGAGGAAGAGGAGATGGGCAGTTAGTGTCTTCAGGATGAGGAGGAGGAGCTGGGCAGTTAGTGTCTTCAGGAGAAGGAGGAGATGGGTAGTTAGTTTCTTCAGGAGGAGGAGGAGGAGACGGGCAGTTAGTGTCTTCAGAAGGAGGAGGAGGAGATGAGCAGTTAGTGTCTTCAAGAAGAGCAGGAGGAGATGGGCAGTTAGTGTCTTCAGGAGCAGGAGGAGGAGGAAATGGGCAGTTTGTGTCTTCAGAAGGAGGAGGATGAGACGAACAGTTATTGTCTTCAGGAGGAGGAGGAGACAGGCAATTAGTGCCTTCAGGAGGTGCAGGACACAGGCAGATAGTCTCTACAGGAGGAGGAGTAGATGGGGAGTTAGTGTCTTCAGGAGGAGGAGGCGGAGGATACAGGCAGTCAGTGTCTTCAGGAGGAGGAGGAGGAGATGGGCAGTTAGAGTCTTCAGGAGGAGGAGAAGGAGGCGATGGGCAGTTTGTGTCTTCAGGAGGAGGAGGAGGAGGTGGGCAGTTACTGTCTTCAGGAGGAGGAGGAGGAGACGGGCAGTTAGTGTCTTCAGGAGGAGGAGGAGGAGGCGATGGGCAGTTAGTGTCTTGAGGAGGAGTAGGAGGAGACTGGCAGTTAGTGTCTTCAGGAGTAGAAGGGAGAGGAGATGGGCAGTTAGTGTCTTCAGGAGGAGGAGGAGATGGGCAGTTAGTTTCTTCAGGAGTTGGAGGAGGCGATGGGCAGTTAGTGCCTTCAGGAGGAGGAGGAGGAGACGGGCAGTTAGTGTCTTCAGGAGGAGGAGGAGGAGGCGATGGGCAGTTAGTGTCTTGAGGAGGAGGAGGAGGAGACTGGCAGTTAGTGTCTTCAGGAGTAGAAGGGAGAGGAGATGGGCAGTTAGTGTCTTCAGGAGGAGGAGGAGCAGACGGGCAGTTAGTGTCTTCAGGAGTTGGAGGAGGCGATGGGCAGTTAGTGCCTTCAGGAGGAGGAGGAGGAGACGGGCAGTTAGTGTCTTCAGGAGGAGAATGAGATGGGAAGTTAGTGTCTTCAGGAGGAGGAAGAGAAGACGGGCAATTAGTGACTTCAGGAGGAGGACGAGGAGATGGGCAGTTAGTGTCTTCAGGAGGAGGAGGAGGAGATGGGCAGTTAGTTTCTTCAGGAGTTGGAGGAGGCGATGGGCAGTTAGTGCCTTCAGGAGGAGGAGGAGGAGATGGGCAGTTAGTGTCTTCAGGAGGAGAATGAGATGGGAAGTTAGTGTCTTCAGGAGGAGGAAGAGAAGACGGGCAATTAGTGACTTCAGGAGGAGGACGAGGAGATGGGCAGTTAGCGTCTTCAGGAGGAGCAGGAGGAGGAGATGGGCAGTTAGTGCCTTCAGGAGGAGGAGCAGATGGGCAGTTAGTGCCTTCAGGAGGAGGAGGAGGAGACGGGCTGTTAGTGTCTTCAGGAGGAGGAGGAGGAGATGGGCAGTTATTGCCTTCAAGAAGAGGAGGAGATGGGCAGTTAGTGTATTCAGGGGGAGGAGGGGGAGACGGGCAGTTAGCGTCTTCAGGAGGAGTAAGAGGAGGAGACGGGCAGTTAGTGTCTTCACGAGGAGGAAGAGGAGATGGGCAGTTAGTGTCTGCAGGAGGACGAGGAGACGGGCAGTTAGTGTCTTCAGGAGGAGCAGGAGGAGGAGACGGGCAGTTAGTGTCTTCAGGAGGAGGAGGGGGAGACGGGCAGTTAATATCTTCAGGAGGAGGAGGAGATGGGCAGTTAGTGTCTTCAGGAGGAGCAGGAGGAGGAGACGGGCAGTTAGTGTCTTCAGGAGGAGGATGAGATGGGAAGTTAGTGTCTTCAGGAGGAGGAAGAGAAGACGGGCAATTAGTGACTTCAGGAGGAGGACGAGGAGATGGGCAGTTAGCGTCTTCAGGAGGAGCAGGAGGAGGAGACGGGCAGTTAGTGTCTTCAGGAGGAGGAGGATGAGATGGGCAGTTAGTGTCTTCATGAGGAGGAGGAGGAGATGGGCAGTTAGTGCCTTCAGGAGGAGGAGTAGACGGGCTGTTAGTGTCTTCAGGAGGAGGAGGAGGAGGAGGAGACGGGCAGTTAGTGTCTTCAGGAGGAGGAGGAGGAGACGGGCAGTTAGTGTCTTCAGGAGGAGGAGGAGATGGGCAGTTATTGCCTTCAAGAAGAGGAGGAGATGGGCAGTTAGTGTATTCAGGGGGAGGAGGGGGAGACGGGCAGTTAGCGTCTTCAGGAGGAGTAAGCGGAGGAGACGGGCAGTTAGTGTCTTCACGAGGAGGAAGAGGAGATGGGCAGTTAGTGTCTTCAGGATGAGGATGAGGTGGAAATGGGCAGTTTGTGTCTTCAGGAGGAGGAGGATGAGACGGGCAATTAGTGCCTTCAGGAGGAGGAGGAGGAGCAGACGGGAAGTTAGTGTCTTCAGGAGGAGGAGGAGGAAGAGGAGATGGGCAGTTAGTGTCTTCAGTAGCAGGAGGAGGAGATGAGCAGTTAGTGTCTTCAGGAGGTGGAGGACACGGGCAGTTAGTCTCTTCAGGAGGAGGAGGAGATGGGTAGTTATTATCTTCAGGAGGATGATTAGATGGGCAGTTAGTGTCTTCAGGAGGAGGAGGAGGAGGAGACGGGCAGTTAGTTTCTTCAGGAAGAGTAAGAGGAGGAGACAGGCAGTTAGTGTCTTCAGGAGAAGGAGGAGATGGGCAGTTGATATCTTCAGGAGGAGTAAGAGGAGGAGACGGGCAGTTAGTGTCTGCAGGAGGAGGAAGAGGAGATGGGCAGTTAGTGTCTTCAGGATGAGGAGGAGGAGCTGGGCAGTTAGTGTCTTCAGGAGGAGGAGGAGATGGGCAGTTAGTTTCTTCAGGAGGAGGAGGAGGAGACGGGCAGTTAGTGTCTTCAGAAGGAGGAGGAGGAGATGAGCAGTTAGTGTCTTCAAGAAGAGCAGGAGGAGATGGGCAGTTAGTGTCTTCAGGAGCAGGAGGAGGAGGAAATGGGCAGTTTGTGTCTTCAGAAGGAGGAGGATGAGACGAACAGTTATTGTCTTCAGGAGGAGGAGGAGACAGGCAATTAGTGCCTTCAGGAGGTGCAGGACACAGGCAGATAGTCTCTACAGGAGGAGGAGTAGATGGGGAGTTAGTGTCTTCAGGAGGAGGAGGCGGAGGAGACAGGCAGTCAGTGTCTTCAGGAGGAGGAGGAGGAGATGGCAGTTAGAGTCTTCAGGAGGAGGAGAAGGAGGCGATGGGCAGTTTGTGTCTTCAGGAGGAGGAGGAGGAGGTGGGCAGTTACTGTCTTCAGGAGGAGGAGGAGGAGACGGGCAGTTAGTGTCTTCAGGAGGAGGAGGAGGAGGCGATGGGCAGTTAGTGTCTTGAGGAGGAGTAGGAGGAGACTGGCAGTTAGTGTCTTCAGGAGTAGAAGGGAGAGGAGATGGGCAGTTAGTGTCTTCAGGAGGAGGAGGAGATGGGCAGTTAGTTTCTTCAGGAGTTGGAGGAGGCGATGGGCAGTTAGTGCCTTCAGGAGGAGGAGGAGGAGACGGGCAGTTAGTGTCTTCAGGAGGAGGAGGAGGAGGCGATGGGCAGTTAGTGTCTTGAGGAGGAGGAGGAGGAGACTGGCAGTTAGTGTCTTCAGGAGTAGAAGGGAGAGGAGATGGGCAGTTAGTGTCTTCAGGAGGAGGAGGAGCAGACGGGCAGTTAGTGTCTTCAGGAGTTGGAGGAGGCGATGGGCAGTTAGTGCCTTCAGGAGGAGGAGGAGGAGACGGGCAGTTAGTGTCTTCAGGAGGAGAATGAGATGGGAAGTTAGTGTCTTCAGGAGGAGGAAGAGAAGACGGGCAATTAGTGACTTCAGGAGGAGGACGAGGAGATGGGCAGTTAGTGTCTTCAGGAGGAGGAGGAGGAGATGGGCAGTTAGTTTCTTCAGGAGTTGGAGGAGGCGATGGGCAGTTAGTGCCTTCAGGAGGAGGAGGAGGAGATGGGCAGTTAGTGTCTTCAGGAGGAGAATGAGATGGGAAGTTAGTGTCTTCAGGAGGAGGAAGAGAAGACGGGCAATTAGTGACTTCAGGAGGAGGACGAGGAGATGGGCAGTTAGCGTCTTCAGGAGGAGCAGGAGGAGGAGATGGGCAGTTAGTGCCTTCAGGAGGAGGAGCAGATGGGCAGTTAGTGCCTTCAGGAGGAGGAGGAGGAGACGGGCTGTTAGTGTCTTCAGGAGGAGGAGGAGGAGATGGGCAGTTATTGCCTTCAAGAAGAGGAGGAGATGGGCAGTTAGTGTATTCAGGGGGAGGAGGGGGAGACGGGCAGTTAGCGTCTTCAGGAGGAGTAAGAGGAGGAGACGGGCAGTTAGTGTCTTCACGAGGAGGAAGAGGAGATGGGCAGTTAGTGTCTGCAGGAGGACGAGGAGACGGGCAGTTAGTGTCTTCAGGAGGAGCAGGAGGAGGAGACGGGCAGTTAGTGTCTTCAGGAGGAGGAGGGGGAGACGGGCAGTTAATATCTTCAGGAGGAGGAGGAGATGGGCAGTTAGTGTCTTCAGGAGGAGCAGGAGGAGGAGACGGGCAGTTAGTGTCTTCAGGAGGAGGATGAGATGGGAAGTTAGTGTCTTCAGGAGGAGGAAGAGAAGACGGGCAATTAGTGACTTCAGGAGGAGGACGAGGAGATGGGCAGTTAGCGTCTTCAGGAGGAGCAGGAGGAGGAGACGGGCAGTTAGTGTCTTCAGGAGGAGGAGGATGAGATGGGCAGTTAGTGTCTTCATGAGGAGGAGGAGGAGATGGGCAGTTAGTGCCTTCAGGAGGAGGAGTAGACGGGCTGTTAGTGTCTTCAGGAGGAGGAGGAGGAGGAGGAGACGGGCAGTTAGTGTCTTCAGGAGGAGGAGGAGGAGACGGGCAGTTAGTGTCTTCAGGAGGAGGAGGAGATGGGCAGTTATTGCCTTCAAGAAGAGGAGGAGATGGGCAGTTAGTGTATTCAGGGGGAGGAGGGGGAGACGGGCAGTTAGCGTCTTCAGGAGGAGTAAGCGGAGGAGACGGGCAGTTAGTGTCTTCACGAGGAGGAAGAGGAGATGGGCAGTTAGTGTCTTCAGGATGAGGATGAGGTGGAAATGGGCAGTTTGTGTCTTCAGGAGGAGGAGGATGAGACGGGCAATTAGTGCCTTCAGGAGGAGGAGGAGGAGCAGACGGGAAGTTAGTGTCTTCAGGAGGAGGAGGAGGAAGAGGAGATGGGCAGTTAGTGTCTTCAGTAGCAGGAGGAGGAGATGAGCAGTTAGTGTCTTCAGGAGGTGGAGGACACGGGCAGTTAGTCTCTTCAGGAGGAGGAGGAGATGGGTAGTTATTATCTTCAGGAGGATGATTAGATGGGCAGTTAGTGTCTTCAGGAGGAGGAGGAGGAGGAGACGGGCAGTTAGTTTCTTCAGGAAGAGTAAGAGGAGGAGACAGGCAGTTAGTGTCTTCAGGAGAAGGAGGAGATGGGCAGTTGATATCTTCAGGAGGAGTAAGAGGAGGAGACGGGCAGTTAGTGTCTGCAGGAGGAGGAAGAGGAGATGGGCAGTTAGTGTCTTCAGGATGAGGAGGAGGAGCTGGGCAGTTAGTGTCTTCAGGAGGAGGAGGAGATGGGCAGTTAGTTTCTTCAGGAGGAGGAGGAGGAGACGGGCAGTTAGTGTCTTCAGAAGGAGGAGGAGGAGATGAGCAGTTAGTGTCTTCAAGAAGAGCAGGAGGAGATGGGCAGTTAGTGTCTTCAGGAGCAGGAGGAGGAGGAAATGGGCAGTTTGTGTCTTCAGAAGGAGGAGGATGAGACGAACAGTTATTGTCTTCAGGAGGAGGAGGAGACAGGCAATTAGTGCCTTCAGGAGGTGCAGGACACAGGCAGATAGTCTCTACAGGAGGAGGAGTAGATGGGGAGTTAGTGTCTTCAGGAGGAGGAGGCGGAGGAGACAGGCAGTCAGTGTCTTCAGGAGGAGGAGGAGGAGATGGCAGTTAGAGTCTTCAGGAGGAGGAGAAGGAGGCGATGGGCAGTTTGTGTCTTCAGGAGGAGGAGGAGGAGGTGGGCAGTTACTGTCTTCAGGAGGAGGAGGAGGAGACGGGCAGTTAGTGTCTTCAGGAGGAGGAGGAGGAGGCGATGGGCAGTTAGTGTCTTGAGGAGGAGTAGGAGGAGACTGGCAGTTAGTGTCTTCAGGAGTAGAAGGGAGAGGAGATGGGCAGTTAGTGTCTTCAGGAGGAGGAGGAGATGGGCAGTTAGTTTCTTCAGGAGTTGGAGGAGGCGATGGGCAGTTAGTGCCTTCAGGAGGAGGAGGAGGAGACGGGCAGTTAGTGTCTTCAGGAGGAGGAGGAGGAGATGGGCAGTTAGTGTCTTCAGGAGGAGGAGGAGGAGGAGGAGACGGGCCATTAGTGTCTTCAGGAGGATGAGGAAGAGATGGGCAGTTAGTGTCTTCAGGAGGAGGAGGAGGAGACAGACAGTTAGAGTCTTCATGAGGAGGAGGAGACGGGCAGTTAGTCTCTTCAGGAGGAGGAGGAGATTGGCAGTTTGTATCTTCAGGAGGAGGAGGAGATGGGCAGTTAGTGTCTTCAGGAGGAGGAGGACATGGGCTGATAGTATCTTCAGGAGGAGGAGGTGACGGGCAGATGGTATTAAACATATTTAAAAGCTCTTTATCTGAATGCACGCAGCATTCATAACAAAATAGACAAGTTGACGGTACAAATAAATACACATGGGTATGATCTGGTGGCCATTACAGAAACATGGCTGCAAGGTGACCATGACTGGGAACTAAACATCCAGGGGTAATTGACTATTATGAAGGACAGACAGGAAGGAAAGGGGGGTGGGGTGGCTATGTTAATAAAGGATGGAATCACTGCAATAGTGAGAAATGATATTGGGTCAAAGGATCAGGATAGTGAAACAGTTTGGGTGGAGATAAGGAATAATAAGGGGAAAAAGTCACTAGTGGGCATAGTCTATAGGCCTCCTAACAGTTGCAACTCTGTTGGTCGGAGTATAAATCAGGAAATAGTTGGGGCTTGTAATAAGGGAACAGCTATAATCATGGGAGATTTTAACTTTCATATTGACTGGAGAAATCAATTTGGGCAGAGCAGCCTTGAGGAAGAGTTCATAGAGTGCATTAGTGACGGGTTCCTTGAGCAGTATGTAACTGAACCAACCAGGGGCCAGGCAATCTTAGATCTGGTCCTGTGTAATGAGACATGATTAATAAAAAATGTCCTAGTAAAGGATCCCCTTGGAATGAGTGACCATAACATGGTTGAATTCCAAATTCAGTTGTAGTGTGAGAGAGTTGGATCTCAAACCAGCGTACTAAGCTTAAATAAAGGAGACTATGAAGGTATGAGAGCAGAGTTGACTAAAGTTGCCTGGGTGTTGTGTATTTTGAATGTGTATTAGAATTGTCCCACATGGGATACCGTAGTGGTGATTTGCAATGCACTATGGGAAATGTAGTGCATTGAGTGAAGAAGCACATTGTAAATAAAATGGCCGTTAACGAAACTCTCCACCCTGGAGTCCTTCTTAATTGTTATATAGGTAAGGGTATAAATCCCCTTGAGACACAACAAAACTGGTGATGAGGATGACGGACTTGTGCATCACTTTGCACTGGAATCGGCAATGTTTAAAGTAAGAAGTTCCTGTCTTTTCTCAATGGCGTGCCCGCAGTTTAGTGCTGATGCAATCACCTCGTAAAGGTGGCGGTTCGTGTGTTACACAAATAAGAAGGGGGAGAGTAACGATACAGTGAAACGAAGTGGAGGAAGAGGACTGTAAAAATAAAAAAAAGAGTGGAGGAAAAGGACTGTAAAGAAAAAAAAAGATAACAAAATGGCTATGCTAACCGGAGCGTTTGGACCATTTGATGAAACGGCAGAGCAATGGAGTGCTTATACAGAGCATTTTGGATTTTTCGTGACTACAAATGGCATTAAAGATGACGTGAAAGTGGCGACGTTCCTCAGTGTGATCGGAGCAAAAATATTTGGCTTGTTACGGAGTTTGATGCCCCCAGATAAGCCCGGCGCTAAGACATATGATCAGATTGTGGAAGTTTTGGAAACACATTTCGCACCCAAGCCGCTGCTGATTGCCGAGAGGTTCAGGTTTCACAAACGAAACCAAGGGGAGGGTGAGTCCATAGCTGACTATGTTGCAGTGCTAAAGAAGCTAACTGAGCATTGTGAGTTTGGTGAAACTCTAAATGACACTGTCCGTGATAGGTTTGTGTGTGGATTAAGATGTGAAGCAACACAGAAGCACTTGCTCACGACTGACAAACTGACGCTTAAATCAGCAGTGGAGCTCGCTGTGTCTATGGAGTTAGCAGCTAAAGATGCACAGCTGTTGGGGGCTGCAACAAGAGTGCACAGGGTAGCAGATACACCGGATAAGCATGCAAGGGGTGCCAGAGAGTGTTACAGATGTGGAAGGTCAGGTCATCAGCCATCTGACTGCTGGTGTAAAGACCTGACCTGTTGGAAATGTGAAAAGAAAGGACACATTGAACGTGTGTGTAAAGGGCAAAGCAAACAATCCTACACAGAGACACACAAAAACAAACAAGGAAACACATCCAACTGGCGTTCTAAAAAGAAAAACCTACACATGGTGAAACAAGAACAGGAAGACAGTGACACAGACTCTGATGGGGTGCTGAATCTCCATGTGTTAACGGTGAATGGAGGCTCATCAGGCTATGGAGTCACTCCACTACAAGAGGGAATACCGGTCAAAATGGAGCTGGATACGGGGGCCGCTGTCTCCTTGATTTCAGAGAAGCTATTCAAAGAAAAACTGAACCACCTATCACTGACGCTGGCCAAGCTCATCTTAAAGACCTACACTGGGGAAACAGTCCCAATGCTGGGTAAGACGAAGGTCAAGGTGGAGCTTAATGGACAAACTGTGATGCTGCCAGTTTACGTGGTCAAGGGTGACTATCCATCCCTGATGGGCAGGCCATGGTTGGAGAAAATTCATCTGGATTGGAAAAAAGTGAATGCGGTGTCAGTCGAAGAGGCAGGGCTAGCGGCAGTGTTGACAAAGTCTTTGACGGAGAATTGGGGAGTATGAAGGGGATTACGGTCAAACTCAAGGTGAAGCCTGACAGCCAGCCACGATTCCTGAAGGCCAGGAATGTTCCCTACGCCCTCAGACCAAAGGTGGAGGCTGACCTGGAGCGTCTGGTCAAGATAGGGGTCCTGGTGCCGGTTTCGCACAGTGAGTGGGCCACACCCGTGGTACAGAATCACAGAATCACAGAAACCCCACAGTGCAGATAGAGGCCATTTCGGCCCATCGAGCCTGCACTGACACATATCCCACCCGATCCCCGTAACCCCTACACCAACACATATCCCACCCTATCCCCGTAACCCCACGTATTTAATCCCCCTAACACTAAGGTTCAATTTATCATAGCCAATCAACCTAACCCGCACATCTTTTGGACTGTGGGAGGAAACCGGAGCACCCGGAGAAAACCCACGCAAACACGGGGAGAATGTGCAAACTCCACACAGACAGTCACCCGAGCCGGATTCGAACCCGGGTCCCTGGCGCTGTGAGGCAACAGTGCTAACCACTATGCCACCAGTGATGAAGAGTGATGGCGCGGTTCGCTTATGTGGAGATTTCAAAGTAACAGTGAATCCTGTGCTCTCAGCTGAACAGTAAACCCTCCCCATCATTGAGGATCTGTTCGCTGCTCTAGCAGGCGGTCAGAAGTTTAGCAAGATTGATCTATGCCAAGCCTACTTGCAGATGCATGTAGAAGAGGACTCACAGAAGTACCTCACCATTAACACCCACAAGGGCCTCTACAGGTACTGCCAACTACCCTTTGGTATAACGTCAGCACCAGCATTGTCTCAGCGGGATATGGACCAGATCTTAAGCGGCATTCCAGGGGTACAATGTTATCTCGACGATATCCTTGTTACAGGAAAGGACGACAACGAGCATCTGCAGAACCTGATGAAGACACTGGGAAGACTTGAAGAATATGGCTTACGCGTTTGCAAGGACAAATGCAAATTTTTCAAGCCATCAGTGGAGTACCTAGGCCACGTCATCGACGCGGCTGGCCTACACACAGCACCGTCGAAAGTGAAAGCCATTGCCGACGCTCCTGCGTCTACAAATGTCGGCCAGCTGCGGTCATTCTTAGGTCTCCTGAACTATTACGGAAAGTTTATTCCACAGCTGGCATCACTGTTGAAGCCATTACATGAGTTGCTGTGTCAGGGCAAGGCCTGGGTGTGGTCGAAGGAGTGCGAAGCTGCATTCAAGGAAGCCAAAGCAGCTTTGACTGACCCCAGAGTGTTGATGCACTTTGACCCGTCGTTACAGATTCAGCTGGCCTGTGACGCATCGCCTTATGGCGTTGGCGCGGTCGTGTCCCACATCTTTCCCTCAGGCGAAGAGAAGCCGATTGCATTCGCGTCAAGGTCCCTGAGCAAGGCGGAGGTGAAATACCCGCAGATCGAAAAAGAGGCTTTGGGCATCATCTTTGGAATCAAAAAGTTCCATCACTACTTGTTTGGAAGGAAATTTACCTTGCTGACGGATCATCGTCCTCTGACATCGATCTTTGGTCCACACACAGGAATACCCTCCCTGGCAGCGTGCAGGATGCAGCGCTGGGCGCAGATGTTAAGCGCTCACAATTACAACATCAAATACCGGAGGTCAGCAGCACCTGGCAATGCGGACGGATTGTCAAGACTTCTGCTGCCTGTGCCCTCTGAAGGCTGTGAGCAGAAGATTTTCTACTTTGACATGGTTAGCAATACCCCTGTCACAGCCCGGCAGGTCAAGAAAGAGACGAGAGTGGCCCCTACGCTATCCAAGGTGCTGGATCGGGTGATGCGAGGAGACGGATCATGGGTGTCAGACGCACCACCTGAGCTCCTACCTTACCTGTCAAGAGGGAAGGAGTTGTCTGTCACGTCAGGATGCCTCCTTTGGGGCATGCGAGTGATCATACCACCAAAGCTGCGGAAACATGTCCTCAACGAGCTGCACTCAGGACATTGTGGTATTGTCCGGATGAAGGAGCTGGCATGAAGCTACTTCTGGTGGCCCGGTCTGGATCATGAAATTGAAGTTGAAGCGAAATCATGCCCATCATGCGAGACAACCAGGGATACGCCAAGAGCAGCGCCACTGCAACCATGGGAATGGCCTGCGACACCGTGGCAACGGATCCATCTGGACTTCGCGGGACCAGTGGAAGGAGTGATGTTCCTGGCCGCGGTGGACTCCCATTCCAAATGGCTGGAGGTTGCAGTAATGTCCACTACCACTACGGAGAAAACCATCGAGACGCTGAGAGAGATGTTCGGGCGATTTGGTCTGCCGGAGCAGATCGTAACCGACAATGGAACACAGTTCACATCCCAGGAGATGGAGGAGTTCCTCAAGAGCAATGGAATCCAGCACACGTTCTCCGCGCCTTATCATCCATCCACGAGTGGATTGACGGAGAGATTTGTCAGAACACTGAAACGCGCGTTGAAAGTGGCAAGAAGTGATGCTCCTCTAAAGCAATGCCTGAATGCTTTCTTGCTGAAATACCGAAACACGCCTCATGCTACGACTGGAGCATCTCCTGCTTACCTAATCATGGGAAGGCAGCTACGGACACGCCTTGACCTGCTGAGGCCAATGTCCACAGAAGCAGTGGTGCATGCCAATCAGCAGGACCAAGTCAGCAGACGAGCTCAGAGGTCCAAAGAACGACACTTTGTGGTGGGGGGCAAAGTCCTCGCGCGTAACTACGCCACCCCGGAGCGGTGGGTCCTGGCTACGGTCATTCAAAAGACGGGTCCCGTTTCATACCACGTCCGCACCAGATACGACCGAACACGGAGACGGCATGTAGACCAGCTACTGCCAAGACAGTCGCCACAGGCAACCCAAGAAACAGAGGATCAAGGACCTGCTGGGGGCTCCAGCAGGGACTGGTCGTCCGACCCTGAGACGGAGGCACCATCCACTCTTGTGCCATCGAGGGAGGAAGCCACGCCTGCAGTGTCACGGGAGAGCCAGCCAGAGCCTGCTCCTGAGACTAGGCATTACCCCCAAAGAGAAAGGCAGCCTCCAGAGCGCCTTAGTTACAGTTAATGCTAACCTGTGTGCATGGGGCAGAATAATCCCCAGGGTTAGCGGAATGTAGAGGCAGTCTACCCTCTCTTCCAAAGTTATAGTCATTTTCAGTTATTCTGTTTTGTGGACATTCTATTTTAAGGGGGAGGAAATATGTTGTGTATTTTGAATGTGTATTAGAATTGTCCCACATGGGATACCATAGTGGTGATTTGCAATGCACTATGGGAAATGTAGTGCATTGAGTGAAGAAGCACATTGTAAATAAAATGGCCGTTAACTAAACTCTCCACCCCGGAGTCCTTCTTAATTGTTATATAGGTAAGGGTATAAAACCCCATGAGACACAACACTGGGAAAATAGATTAAGGTGTAAGACGGTACATGAACAGTGGTGTACATTCAAGGAGATATTTCACAACTTTCAAAAAAAATACATTCCACTGAGGAAAAAGGGGCGTAAAAGAAAAGACAGCCATCCGTGGCTAAGTAATGTAATTAAGGATAGTATCCGACTGAAAACAAGGGCATATAAAGTAGCCAAATCTAGTGGGAGGATAGAAGATTGGGAAGCATTTAAAAGCCAGCAAAGAATAACTAAAAGATTAATTAAGAAAGGGACGATAGATTATGAAAGTAAACTAGCAAAAAATATAATAACAGATAGCAAGAGTTTCTACAGTTATATAAAAAGAAAAAGGGTGGCTAAAGTGAATGTTGGCCCCTTAGAGGACGAGACCGGGAAATTAGTAGTGGGGAACAGGGAGATGGCAGAAACGCTGAACAAATATTTTGTATCAGTCTTTACAGTAGAGGACACTAAAAATATCCCAACACTGGACAAACAGGGGGCTATAGCGGGGGAGGAGCTAAACACGATTAAAATCACTAAGGAGATGGTACTCGGTAAGATAATGGGACTTAAGGCGGATAAATCCCCTGGACCTGATGGCTTACATCCAAGGGTCTTGAGAGAAGTGGCGGTAGGGATTGCGGATGCTTTGGTGGTAATTTTCCAAAGCTCCCTGGATTCAGGAAAGGTCCCAGCAAATTGGAAAACTGCTAATGTAATGCCCTTATTTAAAAAGGGAGGTAGACAAAAGGCTGGAAACTATAGACCAGTTAGCCTAACATCTGTGGTTGGTAAAATGTTGGAGTCCATTATTAAGGAAGCAGTGATAGGACATTTGGATAAGCATAATTTAATTGGACAGAGTCAGCATGGTTTTATGAAGGGGAAGTCATGTTTGACAAATTTGCTCGAATTCTTTGAGGACGTAACAAACAGGGTGGCTAAAGGGGAACCAGTGGATGTGGTGTATTTGGACTTCCAAAAGGCATTTGACAAGGTGCCACACAAAAGATTACTGCACAAGATAAAAAATCACAGGATTGGGGGTAATACACTGGCATGGGTGGAAGATTGGCTATCTAACAGAAAACAGAGAGTTGGGATAAATGGTTCATTCTCGGGTTGGCAATCAGTGACTAGTGGTGTTCCTCAGGGGTCAGTGCTGGGACCCCAACTCTTTACAATCTATATTAACGATTTGGAGGAGGGGACCAAGTGCAACATATCCAAGTTTGCCGATGATACAAAGATGGGAGGGAAAGCAGTGAGTGAGGAGGACATAAAAAACCTGCAAAAGGACATAGACAAGCTAAGTGAGTGGGCAGAAATTTGGCAGATGGAATATAATGTTGGAAAGTGTGAGGTTATGCACTTTGGCAAAAAAAATCAAAGAGCATGTTATTATCTAAATGGCGAGAAACTGCAAAGTGCTACAGTACAAAGGGATCGGGGGGTCCTGGTGCATGAAACACAGAAGGTTAGTATGCAGGTACAGCAGGTGATCAGGAAGGCCAATGGAATCTTGGCTTTTATTGCAAGGGGGATGGAGTATAAAAGCAGGGAAGTCTTGCTGCAGTTATACAGGGTACTGGTGAGGCCACACCTGGAATACTGCATACAGTTTTGGTTTGCATATTTAAGAAAAGATATACTTGCTCTCAAGGCAGTTCAGAGAAGGTTCACTCGGTTGATTCCGGAGATGAGGGGGTTGACTTATGAGGAAAGGTTGAGTAGGTTGGGCCTCTACTCATTGGAATTCAGAAGAATGAGAGGTGATTTTATCGAAACATATAAGATTGTGAGGGGGCTTGATTGGGTGGATACGGGGAGGATGTTTCCACTGATGGGTGAGACTAGAACTAGGGGGCATAATCTTAGAATAAGGGGCTGCACTTTCAAAACTGAGATGAGGAGAATCTTCTTCACTCAGAGGGTGGTAAATCTATGGAATTTGCTACCTCAGAGAGCTGTGGAAGCTGCAACATTAAATAAATTTAAAACGGAGATAGACAGTTTCCTAGCTGATAAGGGAATTAGGGGTTACGGGGAACGGGCAGGGAAGTGGACGTGAGTCTAGGTTCGGATCAGCCATGATCCTATTAAATGGTGGAGCAGGCCCGAGGGGCCGTATGGCCTACTCCTGCTCCTACTTCTTATGTTCTTATGTTCTTATGGTGTCTTCAGGAGGAGGAGGAGGAGGAGACGGGCAGTTAGTGTCTTCAGGAGGAGGAGGAGGAGACGGGCAGTTAGTGTCTTCAGGAGGAGGAGGAGCAGACGGGCAGTTAGTGTCTTCAGGAGGAGGAGGAGCAGACGGGCAGTTAGTGTCTTCAGGAGGAGGAGGAGCAGACGGGCAGTTAGTGTCTTCAGGAGGAGGAGGAGGAGACGGGCAGTTAGTGTCTTCAGGAGGAGGAGGAGCAGACGGGCAGTTAGTGTCTTCAGGAGGAGGAGGAGGAGATGGGCAGTTAGTGTCTTCAGGAGGAGGAGGAGCAGACGGGCAGTTAGTGTCTTCAGGAGGAGGAGGAGCAGTCGGGCAGTTAGTGCCTTCAGGAGGAGGAGGAGCAGACGGGCAGTTAGTGTCTTCAGGAGGAGGAGGAGCAGACGGGCAGTTAGTGTCTTCAGGAGGAGGAGGAGGAGACGGGCAGTTAGTGTCTTCAGGAGGAGGAGGAGCAGACGGGCAGTTAGTGTCTTCAGGAGGAGGAGGAGCAGACGGGCAGTTAGTGTCTTCAGGAGGAGGAGGAGGAGACGGGCAGTTAGTGTCTTCAGGAGGAGGAGGAGCAGACGGGCAGTTAGTGCCTTCAGGAGGAGGAGGAGGAGACGGGCAGTTAGTGTCTTCAGGAGGAGGAGGAGCAGTCGGGCAGTTAGTGCCTTCAGGAGGAGGAGGAGCAGTCGGGCAGTTAGTGTCTTCAGGAGGAGGAGGAGCAGACGGGCAGTTAGTGCCTTCAGGAGGAGGAGGAGGAGATGGGCAGTTAGTGTCTTCAGGAGGAGGAGGAGCAGTCGGGCAGTTAGTGTCTTCAGGAGGAGGAGGAGCAGTCGGGCAGTTAGTGTCTTCAGGAGGAGGAGGAGCAGACGGGCAGTTGGTGTCTTCAGGAGGAGGAGGAGCAGTCGGGCAGTTAGTGTCTTCAGGAGGAGGAGGAGCAGACGGGCAGTTAGTGTCTTCAGGAGGAGGAGGAGATGGGCAGTTAGTGTCTTCAGGAGGAGGAGGAGCAGACGGGCAGTTAGTGTCTTCGGCAGGAGGAGGAGGAGGAGATGGGCAGTTAGTGTCTTCAGGAGGAGGAGGAGCAGTCGGGCAGTTAGTGTCTTCAGGAGGAGGAGGAGATGGGCAGTTAGTGTCTTCAGGAGGAGGAGGAGCAGACGGGCAGTTAGTGTCTTCGGCAGGAGGAGGAGGAGGAGAGGGGCAGTTAGTGTCTTCAGAAGGAGGAGGTGGAGGAGACAGGCAGTTAGTGTCTGCAGGAGGAGGATGAAGATGAGAAGGAAGGAAACTGGCAAAAATGTTTTTATTTCCTTATTTTTTTTAAATACTTGGTTGCGCTTTAGTCACTTACCTCCTAAATACTAGTGAAGGTTCAGAAAATAACCCCCAATGAATTCTGGAACTTATACGGCAGGATTTTCATTGGGCCGTGGAGGCGGGATTGGAGGCGTGTGGGGGGTTAACGTTGCAAAAACTGGCATGCGGGCCCAATCCCGCCTCCCTCCCGCCACCAAGCAATTTTCATTAATTTGTGTCTAATGGTCCCGTCTCCGTCCCGCCTCCAAGAGGCGGGATAGGCCGTTAAGGCCTTTAACAAGCACTAAATTGCCTCTATAATGCCATTTTGAAAGGCCCTTGCGATTTTAACCCTTTTCCCACATGAAACACGCCTGTTCTGAAACACGACGGTGAAACCTGGTGGGAACACAATTGGATTGCTGACTATCAGCTGCAGCTCAACCATTAAAGAGGAGATTTGATCAGCCATCATTTGCAGGTGGCAGGTCTTTGTAGTCTCAGGTCTGGGGGAACTTTTAGAAGGCATAACCACAGCTGTGGAAGTTTGGAGCCTGACACCCATCTCCAGTATGACCTCCTGGGAAACCCCTCTCGCCACCCTCACTGAGCGCTTCCTCAACTGAGACATATACCAGAAGCATGGGAGCCATTTATTTCCTTCCCTTCTGGACATTAGATGAGGACGAAGACCAGCTGCGGCACGAGCAGAGCCAAGAACAAGAGCAGCACCAACAGCAGCAGCACCAAAAGCAGTAGCAACAACAGGTGCGCCAAGCTTCTGCTCACCCACCTGAAGCTGCACAGGCCAGAAGGGGCCAGCGCACGGAAGCCGTTCGGTGCAGGAGATACCCCTCAAACAGGGTCTACAGACATGGGGTCAGCTACCTCAACATGTCTGAGCAGCAGTGCGAAAGCCGGCTCCGACTTTCACAAGAGGCAGTGGGTGACATCTGCGCAATGCTGCAACAACATCTGCAGGCCAGAGGACCAGGTGGACAACCCTTACCAGTGGCCATCAAAGTTACCGCCGCACTCAACTTTTTTGCCTCAGGCTCATTCCAGGGATCAGCAGCAGACATTAGCAGCATCTCCCAGGCTGCCGCATACACTTGCATCATGCAGGTAACCGATGCCCTCTTTGCCATCGTGCACAATCACATCCATTTCTCCAAGGATCAAGCAAGTGTCACGGCACGTGCGGTTGGATTAGCTAATCTGGCAGGCTTTCCAAGGGTGCAGGGCGTCGTTGACTGCACACATGTGGCCCTTAAGGCATCCCATCGCAATCCAGCTATTTCTGTCAACCGCAAGGGCTTCCACACTCTTAACGTTCAGCTGGTGTGTGACCACAAGAAGGAAATTTTACATGTTTGTGCCAAGTACCCTGGCAGTTGCCATGACTCCTTCATACTGCGCCAGTCTAGTATGCCTCCGCTATTCAGTCCGCCAGACCAACTTAACGGATGGCTACTTGGAGACAAGGGGCTCGATTTTCATTGAGCCGTGGAGGCGGCCTTTGTGGCATGCGAGGGGTTAAAATCACAAAAACTGGCGGGCGGGACCCCCTCCCCCAGCCTGGTTCCCGACTCAGAGCAATTTTAACTCAGTCATGTCTGATGGTCCCGACTCCGTCCCGCATCCAACAGGCTGGACTGGTTGTTAAGGTCTTTAACAACCACTAAATGGCCTCTATAATCCTATTTTGAAAGGCCCTTGCGAATTTAACCCTTTTCCCACATGAAACACGCCTGGTGGAAAACACAAGTGTGAAACCTGGCAGTAGCACTTTTGGATTGCTGACTATCAACTGCAGGTCAACCATTAAAGAGGAGATTTGATCAGCCATGATTTGAAGGCTTAACCACACCTGTGGAAGGTTGGAGCCTCACACCCATCTCCAGTGTGACCTCCTGGGAAACCCTCTCGCCACCTTCACTCAGCGCTTCCTCAACGGAGGCATATACCAGAAGCATAGGGGCCATTTATTTCCTTCCCATCTGGGCATTAGAGGAGCTCGAGCACCAGCCGCGGCAGCAGCAGAACCAGGAACAACAGCAGCACTAGCAACAGCAGCAGCAGCAGGAGCGCCAGGCTGCTGCTCACCCACCTGAAGCTGCACAGGCCAGAAGGGGCCAGTGCCTGGAGAGCACCTTGCTGCACATCAGGGGGGCCATGGGGACCTGTATCTGCAATGGCAGTCCTACTCAGAAGGACTTCCATGAAGCTCTGGTTTCTCTGTTCAATAGATGCCCATCGCTCCTCAAGAGATGTCATTCTATTCTGAACAATGACCACGTATTCCATACCCTGGCAACTAAGCTCCTCCATGGCCGTAGCCATCCTCTCCTCTACTGTAGCCAACCTCTCCTCTACGGTAGCCAGCCTTACCACGGAGGTAGCAATCCTTTCCATAGAGGTAGCCATTCTTTCTGTGGTGATGCGTTCATGCGTCAATGACTCCACAAATGCTCTGCTCATGTTCGCTATGGACTCCTCCATTCACTCCACACTCACAGCGACCCTAGAGACAAAAGCTGCCAGAGACTCCTCCATCTGTGCCTGGAGTTCCATCACTTCTGATCTTATGGATGGACCCAGAGGCAGAGGGACGACATGCTGCTGAGCTGAGCTGGCAGAGTCCTGCGCCCTCCGACAAGGACCCTCCACTGCTGTCCCTGTCTCCACAATCTGCTGAGGCTCACTTGTGAGCTGTGATACACCAGGTGACAACACTACTCTATGTCCCGAAAGTCCCACCGAGGTGTGAGTGTCTGCGCTGGTGCTGGGTGCGCTGAATTCTGCTGACGCTGCGCCCTCAGAGGTTGCAGCTTGCTCTGAGGAGTCTGGCTGCTCAGCCTCCTCTTCCTGGCTAGGAGGGATGGATGCTTGTGATGGTCCTGTGGGGGAGTAAAGGAAAGAGTCAGAGATGTGATGCAAAGGCTACATTCACATAGCTTTTTGCAGATGTTCATAAGTCCATCTGTTACAGCTTCACAATTATTATCAGCGACTCATGCAATGTCAAAGAGAGAGATGGGAAACCTTTCTGTCACCAGCTTGCTGTGTTACACCCGTCTGTCCGTCCCCCACGTGCGAATCACCCTCTATTCACATAATTTCCAGGACGGCCTCGTCCCAGGGGGGTCAGGTGGGCTATTGAGGCTGTCCCTCCTCCTGTCCTGGCTCGCTCTCTTTTGTTGTGAGCTCTCTTTTCCTGCAATGAGAGAGACAAGTGGAGGTTGAGTGAGAATGAAGGAGTGAGTGTAGAGATTGCATAGCATAGATACTTAGAAGGAGACAAAGATGGAGTGAGGTTGCAAGACCAAGGGCCCTCTCTGTGTGTTGTCAGTTGTGTTCAAAGCATCAGAGTGATAGGGAGTGTGAGGGCTGCATGGTCGAATAGTTATGTGAATGTGAGTATAGAGAGAGAGGGAATGGGTAAGCGTGCATGGATGTCAGTGTCAAGTGGGATGTGGAGGAAGAGATTGCTAAAGCTGAGTGCTGGTGAGGAAAGGCAATGGGGATCAGATTGAGGGTGATGGGAAATTCATACTCACTTTTCCAGTGCGCTGAAGGTCATAAAATCTTTTCCTGCACTGTATCCAGGTTCTGTGGGTGACTCCCAAGGAGTTGACCTCCTCAGCCACCTGCATCCACACTGCCTTGGTCTGAGTGGGAGGCCTCTTTCTCCCTGATGAAGAGAAGAGCACCTCCCTGTTGGCCCTAGCTCCATCCACTAATGCCTGCAGTGCCACCTCGTCAAAGCGAGGCGCTGATCTGGCCCTCCTGCTTGTCATATTTGCTGCAGCTCCCTCACACTGCACAGCCAAGAATCTTGGCAGTCTGCAGAAGAAGCAAGGCTTGCTGTGGACCTTAAATGCAGCAGCAATGATGACGTCATCAGTGGGGGCTTTCAGTCATGAAAAACCCATTTGCAAAGGCTTCCCACACGTTGGAAATCAATTGGCCAATTCTGTTAAAATTGTATCAATCTCCCACATCCATTTAGATTCGTGTGGGAAACATGAAATTCAGATAACACGACACCATCCCGCACCTGAGTTAAAATCACCCCCAAGGGCTATCCTCTGAAGACGTGGCAAATGACGCCATTGAGGAGACCATCCAACGAAGCTGAGGAGAGCTACAACTCCAGCCACATGTCCACCAGAGCCATAATCGAGCAAACCATCGCTTTACTGAAGATGCGCTTCAGATGCCTGGATAGATCAGGTGGAGCCATGCAGTACTCAGCAGCCAGGTTCTCCAGAATCGTTGTGGTTTGCTGTGCACTTCACAACATGGCACAGCATCATGGCTTGCAGGTTCCTGAGGACCAAGTGGCTCGTCACATATCCTCCTCAGATGAGGAGGAGGAGGAGAGCGAAAACGAACATCTTGCAGAGGCCCATCAACCAACGGCAGCAGTACGCGAGAACATTGCTGACCGGGATGCAAGGAACGCATTCATCTTGGCCAGGTTTGCTTAGCCTAGCCAATCAAGCACTTTTGCCTCGCAGCTTCTTACCTGAGCATCGACAATGGCCAAGGACCAGGCGATTCCTAGCAATTTGACCACCATACTGACAATTGCAAGTAATTCTATGCCCTCAATGTGAAAGTCCCATTCGCGAAATGACACACGCCACAACTACACCAGCAGCCAGCAGATTTTTTATTTACATTATTCATCTGATGGCTTTTTCGCAGAACACATCAAATTTCACCCAAGCGACTACCCTTGTGACTATTTGTGCAGTATCTTTCTCTTACGTGTGCTCCTACGTGGTGCTTCACCTGTGGCTTCAGCAGATGTGGAGGCCCCTTGCTCACTTTCCTGCTGCTCCTGTCTTAACACCTTTGGCGTGCGTCCTCTGGGGTTGTGAACCTGTGAGGACTCTGCAACAGTCTGCTGCTCCTGTGGCTGTGCAGGGGTTGAGATGCCGATCTCAGATGGGTGTGGACTCTGGTGGGGCTCTGACCGAGGGCTCTGCAGTGGCATGGAAGTGTGAGTGCTTGGAGAGGAGCCCCCACTTCCTTGATGTCAGCCACCAACTTCCCTCTCATGGGTCAGGTCCCCCTCAGCGCTTGCAAGTGGCTTGAGAGCACCTTGCTGCACATCAGGGGGTCATGGGGACCCGTATCTGCACTGGCAGTCCTACTCAGAAGGACTTCCATGAAGGTCTGGTTTCTCTGTTCAATAGATGACCATAGCTCCTCCAGAGATGTCATTCTATTCTGAACACTCACAGTGCTTTCTGCACTCTGGTGACTTATTACCTCCATGGAGGTTGCCATCCTTTCCATGGTGATCCGTTCATGCGCCAATGGCTTCACAAAGGCTCTACTCATGTTCGCTATGCACTCCTCCATTTGCACCACACTCGCAGCGACCCTGGAGACAAAACCTGTCAGAGACTCCTGCATCTGTTCCTGGAGTTCCAGCATCGCTGATCTTATGGATGGACCCAGATGCAGAGGGTTGACATGCAGCTGAGCCGAGCTGGCAGTGTCCTGCACCCTCCAACTAGGACTCTCCACTGCTGTCCCTGTCTCCACCATCTGCTGGTGCTCACTTGTGAGCTGTGATACACCAGGTGACAACACTACTCTATGTCCCGAAGGTTCCACCGAGATGTGAGTGTCTGCGCTGGTGCTGGATATGCTGAATTCTGCTGACGCTGCGCCCTCAGAGGTTGCAGCTTCCTCTGAGGAGTCTTGAGACTCATGCTGTACCTCCTGGCTAGTGGGGACAGGTGCTTGCGATGGTCCTGTGGGGGAGTAAAGTAAAGAGTCAGAGATGTAATGCCAAGGTTACATGCACATTGCATATTGCAGATGGTCATTAGTCCATCTGTTAGAGCTTCCAAATCATTATCAGCGACTCATGCAATGTCAATGAGAGAGATGGAAAACTATTCTGTCACCAGCTTGCTGTGATGCACCCCTCTGTCCATCCCCCACTTGTGCATCTTCCTCCACTCCTACGATCTCCAGGACCGCCACCTCCCAGGGGCTGAGGTGGGCTACTGAGGGTGGCCCTCCTCCTGTCCTCGCTCTTTCTCGCTTATTGTGAACTCTCTTTTCCTGCAATGAGGGAGACAAATGGAGGTTGAGTGAGAATGAAGGAGTGAGTGTAGAGATTCCATAGCATAGATACTTAGAAGGAGACAAAGATGGAGTGAGGTGGCAAGGCCAAGGGCCCTCCCTGTGTGTTGTCAGTTGTTTTCATAGCATCACAGTGATAGGGAGTGTGAGGGCTGCATAATCGAATAGTTAGGTGAATGTGACCATAGAGAGAGAGGGAATGGGTAAGGGTGCATGGATGTCAGTGTCAAGTGGGTTGTGGAGGAAGAGATTGCTAAAGCTGAGTACTGGTGAGGAAAGTCAATGGGGATCAGATTGAGGTTGATGGGAAATTCATACTCACTTTTCCAGTGCGCAGAAGGTCATGAAATCTCTTCCTGCACTGTATCCAGGTTCTGCGGGTTATTGATAATGAGTTGACCTCCTCTGCCACCTGGACCCACACAGCCTTGGTCTGCTGGGGAGGCTTCTTCCTCCCTGATGAAGGGAAGAACACCTCTTTATGAGCTCTTGCTCCCTCAACTAAAGCCTGCAAGGCAACATCATCAAACTCGGAGCAGCCCTAGCTCTCTGGATGACCATTCTTCCTCCAGGTCCCCGTAGCATGAAAGGCCAAAAGGTTGGCAGTCTGCAGAAGAAGCAAGGCTTGTTGCAGACCTTAAATGCAGCAGCAATAATGACGTCATCGGAGGCGACTTTCAGACTTGAAAAATTCATTTGCCATGGGCTCCCACACGTTGGAACTCAATTGGCCAATCAAGTTAAAATCGCATCAATCCCCCACATCAATTTAGATTCGGGTGGCTAACACGAAATGCGAATTACACGACCCCAGCCCGCACCTGAATTAAAAGCCAGCCCATAGTCTTAAGGACTTAAAGATCAAAGTATCCAAAAGGTTAGTTCTTTTGATGGGCGCTGAAAGGCACATTAAGACGAAACCAAAAGTTTCTTTTAAAGTGTCAAAAGCTTTAAACGAAGTCACAGGAAAGTGGAACCATTCAACAAACTCACACAGATCATTGCATTATAGCTTTAAAAATATGATCCAGAAACTTAACAACTTCTTCACTAATTGATAACAGTTTGAAAGGATTATTACTAGTCCTAGCCCCTTTAGGGCTACCCTGGATCAGGCATATTCCCCAGTCGTTCACTTTCAACCAAAGGTTGAGGTAGCCAAATCCTAAAGACGCTTAATTGGGTCTAAAGGTCTGGACCATCTCTCCCTAAAGGAAAGGAACAACCTGAAGATGTTACTGTCCTCCAGATAGCACTTTTAATAAGTTTAGCTAAACTGTAACCTTCTGGATATTATGAGGGTCCAGAAAACGCCTCCAGAATTCTGCAACTCCTCACCAAACAATTTACAGAGATTGAGTTCACGAGTTTTATACAGAAGTGTTATGCGAGACAATTCTAAAAATATATTGATTTATTAAAGAGCTGACATGTAGTTTACAGATGGTGATTCAATCGCAACATTAACAGTTCCAAATACAAAAAGCTTACAATTCTATTGTAAGAGATCCCTATTCTGAAATCTTAACTTCGCTAGTTTTACAGTTCTTATTTTATTCCAGGATATCCACCAAAATCAAATAGCTTTGATACCTGAGGTACAAAGAGGTGTAGACGTACAGAGCCTGCCTCTGAAGCTGAGAATCGCTTTGCCCCTTCAAGCAAGTCTATCATCCCATTTGAAAGTTCAATTTTTGCAGTGGTATTTCCTTTGAAGCTTTCTGCTGATGTAAGCTAATTACCTCTAGTCATCTTTCTGCTGACCCCTGCTATTCTTACAGTTAGATCAGCTAGTAACAATAAGAATTATGTCTCTACCCTAGGTGTTTGAAACTTATCTTCAAAAATGGTGTAACCAGCAGATGCATCTATTTGATGTCATTTTTACCAAGGTCTTCTCTTTGTGTCTTGTTACGACGTGTACATAGAAACATAGAAGATAGGAGCAGGAGTAGGCCATTCGGCCCCTCGAGCCTGCTCCGCCATTCAATGAGATCTTGGCTGATCATCCAAATTCAGTACCCTGTCCCTGCCTTCTCCCCATATCCCTTGATCCCTTTAGCCTTAAGAAATATATCTAACTCCTTCTTGAATATATTTAATGAATTGGCCTCCACTGCCTTCTGTGGCAGAGAATTCCACAGGTTCACCACTCTCTGTGTGAAGAAATTCCTCCTCATCTCTGTCCTAAATGGCTTACCCCTTATCCTTAGACTGTGACTCCTGGTTCTGGACTTCCCGCCCATCGGGAACATCCTTCCTGTGTCTAGTCTGTCGAGTCCTGTCAGAATTTTATAAGTTTCAATGAGATCCCCTCTCATTCTTCTAAACTCCAATGAGAATAAGCACAATCGATACAATCTCTCTTCATACGTCATTCCTGCCATCCCAGGTATCAGTCTGGTGAATCTTCGCTGCAATCCCTCCATGGCAAGATCATACTTCCTCAGATAAGGCGACCAAAACTGCACACATTACTCAAGGTGTGGTCTCACCAAGGCCCTGTACAACTGCAGGAAAACATCCTTGCTCCTATACTCGAACCCTCTCGCTACGAAGGCCAACTTACCATTTGCCTTCTTAAACGCCTGCTGCACCTGCTTGTTTGCCTTCACCGACTGGTGCACAAGGACACTGAGGTCTCATTGCACTTCCCCTTCTCCCAATCTATTGCCGTTCAGATAATAATCTGCCTTCCTGTTTTTTGCCACCAAAGTGGATAACCTCGCATTTATCCACATTATACTGCATCTGCCATGCTTCTGCCCAATCACCCAACCTGTCCAAATCATACTGGAGTTTCTCGGCATCCTCCTCACAGTACACACTCCCACCCAGCTTTGTGTCGTCTGCAAACTTGGAGATATTAAATCTATTTCCCTCGTCTAGATTCTTTATATATATATTGTGAATAGCTGGGGTCCTAGGACCGATCCCTGCGGTACCCCACTAGTCACTGCCTGCCACTCGGAAAAAGAGAAGTTTATTCCAACTCTTTGCTTCCTGTCTGCCAACCAGTTCTCTATCCAAGTCAGTACCTTTCCCCCAATCCCATGAGCCTTAACTTTACACGGTAATCTCTTATGTGGGACCTTATCGAAAGCCTTCTGAAAGTCCAAATACACCACATCCACTGGTTCTCCCTTATCTATTCTACCAGTTACATCCTCAAAAAATTCCAGTAGATTAGTCAAGCACGATTTACCTTTTGTAAATCCATGTTGACTTTGTCTGATCCTGTGACTGTTTTCCAAGTGCTCTGCTATTACATCTTTTAAAATGGACTCTCGCATTTTCCCCACTACTGATGTCAGGCTTACCGGTCTATAATTCCCTGTTTTCTCTCTACCACCTTTTTTGAATAGTGGGGTAACATTAGCTACCCTCCAATCCATGGGAACTGCTCCAGAGTCTATCAAATTTTGGAAGATGACCAGCAATGCATCTACTATTTCTAGGGTCACTTCCTTAAGTACCCTAGGAAGTAGATTATCAGACCCTGGGGATTTATCGGCCTTCAATCCCGTCAATTTCCCTAACAACATTTCCCTACAAATACTGATTTCTTTCAGCTCCTCCCTTTCATTAGACCCTATGTTCCCCAACATCTTTGGGAGTTTATTTGTGTCCTCCTTTGTGAAGACAGAACCAAAGTATGTATTTAATTGGTCTGCCATTTCTTTGTTCCCCATTATAAATTCCCCTGATTCTGACTGCAAGGGACCTACGCTTGACTTCACCAATCTTTTTCTCTTCACATATCTATAAAAGCTTTAAAAGTCAGTTTTTATGTTCCCAGCAAGCTTACACTCATACTCTATTTTCCCCCTCTTAATTAATCCCTTTGTCCTCCTTTGCTGAATCCTAAACTGCTCCCAATCCTCAGGTTTACTGCTTTTTCTGGCCAATTTGTATGTCCTCTCCTTGGATCTTATGCTATCCCTAATTTCCCATGTTAGCCATGTTTGAGTCACCTTTTTTGTTTTATTTTTATGCCAAACAGGGATGAACAAATTCTGCAGTTCATCCATGCAATCTTTGAATGTTTGCCATTGCCTATCCACCGTCAACCCTTTGAGTAACATTCCCCAATCAATCCTATCGAAATCGCGCCTCATACCATCATAGTTTCCTTTATTTAAATTCAGGACCCTAGCCTCTGAGTCAACTACTTCACTCTCCATCTTAATAAAGATTTCTATCATATTATGATCACTCCGACCCAAGGGGCCTCGCACAACAAGATTGCTAATTAACGCTTTCTCATTACATAATACCCAATCTAAGATGGCCTGATCTCGAGTTGGTTCCTCGACATATTGGTCCAGGAAACCATCCCGTATACACTCCAGGAATTCCTCCTCCACAGTGTTGTTACTAATTTGGTTAGCCCAATCTATATGTAGATTAAAGTCATCCATGATAACTGCTGTGCCCTTATTGCATGTGTCTCTTATTTCCCATTTAATGCGATCCCCAACCTCCGCATTACTGTTTGGAGGTCTGTATACCACTCTCACTAACGTTTTCTGCCTCTTGGTATTACTCAGTTCTACCCATACAGATTCCACATCATCATAGCTAATATCCTTCCATTCAAATGTGTTAATCCCCTCTTTAACCAACAATGCTACCCCACCTCCTTTTCCTTTTTGCCTATCTTTCCTGAATATTGAATACCCCTGGATGTTGAGTTCCCAGCCTTGGTCACCCTGGAGCCATGTGTCTGTAATTCCAATCATATCATATCCGTTTACCTCTATTTGCGATGTTAATTCATCCACCTTATTATAAATGTTCCTCGCATTAAGACACAAGGCCTTCAGGCTTGTTTTTTTAACACTCTTAAACCTTTTAGAATTATTATTTACTGTGGCCATGTTTGCTTTAAACCCTTGATTTCTCTGACTGTCACCTTTGTTTTTCTCCTTCCTGTCTTTTGCTTCTATCCTTGTTTCCCTTTCCGCTGTCTCCCTGCTCAGGTTCCCAACCCCCTGCCATTTTAGTTTAAACCCTCCCCCAGAGCACTAGCAAACACTCCCCCAAGGACATCGGTCCCTAAATTAAAACACCTCAACTAGGATGATCTAAGCAATTCTTATTTACCTCAGCTGGTTGCAACACAGAATTGTGTGTCCTGTGTTTCATTTGATGTCATGTTTATGAAGGCATATGTTTCTTAATTTTCTGTGTTTCTTTCCAAAGTGCAATTTCAGACACCTTAACAGGGTGTACCATTGTATTCTTTCCAACTGCAGCGTCCAACCACCTGTTTCAATAAGTTTATTGTTTCAATGTCAACAACTTATCTTATTTCAATTGCTTGTATGCTGTTTACAGCTTCTCCATTGTTGAGGCTTCCAGATTCCCAAACCCAGTTTGTCATGTTTATATAAGGCTAGAATTCTTTCATAGAATGGTGTATTTTTCTGAATATGGCTTATTCCTTCACAAGTTAACTAACTTATTTGTGTGACAGTGAGGCAGGAAGGGCATCTACCTGCAATGCTCTCTCCAATGCTCTTCTTACCCCCTGCCTTCCCTTCTCCCATCATACTGACACAAGTGGATTGAGGAAATAAACCACATTTTATGTTGCCTGCTGGTTCACTATTAGAGTATTTATTTTTTGCAGAAGTATTTTATTTTACATTTATACCCAACACTAGCAACACATACTAGGTACAATAATATTAATTAAAAAAAAAAACCACCCATATGCATTAAAATGTATATCCTGCTAGCCTATTTTATGTCGGTAATAAGTAAATTATAAATTGCCTTGCCTGCACCCATGACCCCAGCCTATTCCCCAGGGTTTAGGCTATTTCCAGTTTGAGGTTGGGCACCAGTTCCACTTATGGCACCACTGCTACTGCCACATCTTGTGGCGGGGTGGGGGGGAGAAATGCTGTCGCACCTTGCCGTAATGTAACTTTGCCTGCAGTGTCAGCTGAAGGAAAGAAACTAATTGTAAATGAGTAATGCAAAGCAACTGTTAAATTTTAAAGCTCCCACAGCAGTGGAACTTTGCTGAGGTGCAAATGACAGGAAATACATCATACATGCATAAAATCACCGTAAGTGTCATTTGCTGGCAGGGAGCTGGCCGAATGGCCTTCCTGCCCATAGCAATTTCTGTCCCTCGCCCAGCTAGGTTACACCAATTTACCAGGAAAATTGCGGTTGCACACAAGGTATTTCCAGTTCCCACAACTGGCAGTGTGTGGTAATACGAGAGCATTATGTCCACCACTCTCTTCTCCTTTGAAATGTTCCTTAAAACCTACCTTTGACCTAACTTTTGGTCACCTGTCCTAATGTCACCTTTTTTGGCTCAGTGTCAAATTTTGTCTGATTATGCTCCTGTGAAGTGGCTTGGGGTGTCTTACTGCATTAAAGGTGCTATATAAATGCAAGTTGATGTTGTTATATGTCAGGCACTGGACATTTGCATGTGTAAGGCCTTTGAGATTTTGAGGTGCTGTAGAAAGGGACATCATAAACTCCAAAGAACGAAGACAGGTTTTGGTTAAGTTCTATCAAATACACACAAATATCAGCAATCCCGTCATTTTCCATTCCTGATCAAACATTCCCCAGGAAACACTAGTGCAATTCAATCTGCGAAGTTCACACTGAGGCTTGTAAGTCACAAACAGGTTTAACAATTACAGTGTGCCTTTAATAAAAAGCACAACCAAACAATAGAACAGTCCATCAGAAACTATGGCTGGAAATATCTGTTCACTCGCAGTATCACAATGGTTTGGTTTTCACTTAGAACGATGCCTTTATGTGTAACGTAGCAATGTAAGAAAGCCCAGGTGGAGCTGGTCCTATAGAGAAAGTAAGCAGAGATGATGCAGATAAACTATAATGGTAAACATTTTCTAATGGTGCTGGCCTGTTGCCTCCTTCAGGTGCATCTTGGCAATTTCCCAAGTTTTAAAGTAGTTCTTCCTGCTTAACATTTATAAATAGAATATAGGTGCATTTTTTTAACTGATTAAATTTTGGTTTTCAGTTATTTTTAATGAAGTGGGCCTACCTTAGCCTCTGCACTCGATGCTATCTGCCGACTAGATTGCAAGGCCCCTAACCTACCCATTCAAATTCAACAGTTGTTCAGTGCCTCCCTGAATCGTTCCCATTTAATGAGCCAGAATTGTCACAGTTGTTGCTCTTTTTACAATTGCATATTCATCACCAACAGCTACATCAACAACAACAACAACTTGGATTTATATAGCACCTTTAAAGTAGTGGCCTCGCTACTCCCATCGTATCAAATGCAGATAAGAGCATCTCTGAACATTTCCTCGTATCGCTCTCAACCCACATCCCCCTTCCACCCAAGCAGCTCCCCTCCCCGCCAACCCTACTTCCTTCTGTGTCCGCCGCTGGAAAAAACTCTCTCCCAACTCTCTTAAACTGCACTTATGAAATTCCAACTGGCCGGCCTCTGGCCCTCCATTCACCTTGACATTTCGATCAACCACATCCTCACCACTATCGTTGATGCCCTAGTCCGGACTAAAACAACTACCCTCTCTCACCTTGGCTGTTCCCCCGGTACGGCTCTCATCTTCACTCCATTAAATCTAAGGGACGCAGACTCGAACGGATATGGCAGACAACTCGTTTAGCCATTCACCGCCAGAACTGGCTGGATCACATAAAGCACTATCTTGCCCTGCTCTCGTCTGCCAAAATTGCTCACTATTCCAGGAACATTCTGGAATGCAAAGATAATCCCCGGCTCCTATTCTCTACTGCTAACCGTCTTCTTAAACCCCTATCCCCTGTCTCCTCCACCCTCACCTCCGATAACAAGTGTGAGGAACTCATGGACTTCTTTGTCTCTAAGACTGAGACCATCCGGTCAGCTGCCTCTGCCACTTCCCTTCCTTTCCCTAGCCCACCGGGCCAAACTTCCTCTAAGGTTCCCCCCTGCCCTAGCCCTGAACTCACATCTTTCTCCATTTCTCTCCGATCTCCCCTCATGAACTCTCTGCGCTCATCTTGTCCATGAGACCCACCTTCTGCTCCCTCGATCCTATTCCCACCAAACTGCTGACCACCGAACTTCCTTTTCTGGCTCCCATGTTAGCTGATATTGTTAACAGTTCCCTCTCCTCAAGTACAGACCCCTCTCCCTCAAATCTGCTGTCATCACCCCTCCCCTCAAAAAAACAAATCTTGAGCCCTACGTCCTTGCAAACTACCGCCCCATCTCCAACTTCCCTTTCCTCTCCAAAGTCCTTGGACGTGTTGTCACCTCCCAAATCCATGCCCATCTTTCCTGCAATTCCATGTTTGAATCCCTCCAATCAGGTTTCCGCCCTTGCCACAGTACTGAAATGGCTTTCATCAAAGTCACAAATGACACGGTGGCATAGTGGTTAGCACTGTTGCCTCACAGCACCAGGGACCCGGGTTCAAATCCGGCCTCGGGTGACTGTCTGTGTGGAGTTTGCACATTCTCCCCGTGTTTGCGTAGGTTTCTCCGGGTGCTCCGGTTTCCTCCCACAGTCCAAAGATGTGCGGGTTAGGTTGATTTGGGTTGATTTGGCTATGATAAATTGACCCTTAGTGTTAGGGGATTAAATACGTGGGGTTACGGGGATAGGGTGGGTTATGTGTCGGTGCAGGCTCGATGGGCCGAAATGGCCTCTATCTGCACTGTGGGGATTCTGTGATTCTGTGACATCCTTTGTGTATGTGACAAAGGTAAACTATCCCTCCTCATCCTTCTTGACTTCTCTGCAGCCTTTGACATGGTTGACCACTCCATCCTCCTCCAACGCCTCTCCACCGTCGCCCAGCCGGGTGGGACTGCACTCACCTGGTTCTATTCTTATCTATCTAATCATAGCCAGAGAATCACCTGCAACGCTTCTCTTCCCGCTCCCGCATCGTTACCTCTGGTGTCCCCCAAGGATCTATCCGTGGCCCCCTCCTATTTCTCATCTACATGCTGCCCCTTGGCGACAACATCCAAAAACACAGCGTCAGTTTCCATATGTACACTGATGACACCCTGCTCTAACTCACTACCTGTTCTCTCGACCCGTCCACGGTGTCTAACTTGTCAGACTGCTTGTCTGACATACAGTTCTGGATGAGCAAAAGTTTTCTCCAATTAATTATTGGGAAGACTGAAGCCATTGTTTTTGGTCTCCGCTGTTAAGTCTGTGGCCTAGAAATTGGGTTCTGGTCTTGCCAGGGCTGTAGCGCCAGAAAGTTTGCGCCAGCGGTAATGCGGCAGCGCCCGACGAAAATTCGGGTGCGCCGGGCCCAGATGGCAGCGGGCGCTAAAACCCTCCTTTAGCGCCTCAAAACGGGCGTGAACTTGGGTTTCCCGGCGCTAATCCCCCGCTGCGGCACCCGATGCGGTGCGGCAGGCAGGGGAACTGCAGGCCTCCTCCTCCTGTTAAGCAGGAGCTGCCTGCAGCCGACAACTGTCCGGCGGATTGACCCGACATCTGAGCCCGGCACCTCGGGGAAGTGCCGGGCTCGCATGAGACACTGATCAGGGCCGCGGGGGGGGAATGCAGGAGTCCGGGAAGGGAGGTGCGGGCAGGCGGCCGCCGGGAACGCGGCCGGCCGCCGCTCCACCTTTATGCGCCGGCGCACACTGGGGGAAGACTCTGTTGCCAGAGTCTTAGTTGCGCCTGCCACGGGCGAGGCGGGCGCAACTGAATTTCAGCTTGGGGCCGGGTTACCACGGCAACCGGGATGCTGCGCACACCAATGACGTCATCGGTGCCGGCGCAGCGCTACCGGTCTACCGCCACGGAAGGGCCCCAGGCAATTTAGGAACCGGCGCCAATTGCAGCGCTAGGCCCTCTAGCGCCGCAAAATCGGCGCTAAGGGCACTGAATTTCTAGGCCTGTGTGTTCCAGTTATGGTTAATATGAATCACTGCACACAGACCACAAGAATAACTTTTAACAGGTCTTTACTAGTCGAAGGTCAGGGCTGAACTGCCCAATAAATCATTACACAGCACTTATATACCGGTGTGGTCACCACCGGTATTACAGTATACAGCAGCCAAGATAAAGTAGTGCATCTCTTAAAATAGTTCTCTTAAAGGTGGAACGGTTACATACACTACAATCCTCCCTTTTTAGCTTAACAGTATATATTCCCCATTAAACATAACATAATAACATATATACACAACTTCATGTAAAAACAGTTCACAGATTCAGTCTCTGAGGAGGCCTCCTGATCCGAGACGGATAACGCCTTTCAGGGGTCTCTGGTTCTCGTTGCTGGGGTGACTCATCTAGTTGATCCCCTACGGATAGGGCATCATCATCATCATCAGGTATATTCACTTCTGAGGTAGATGCTTCAGGTTCACTAACTTCCTCCACGGTTGTCTCTGTCGTAACCATGGGCTCGACCCTTGTTCTCAATCCCACCAGTTGGTCAGCATGACGCCGTATTACATTTTCACCAACATCTACCGTGTACATCAGGGGTCCTTGTCTGGCCCGAATTGTTCCAGATTGCCATTTCTCGTTTTTATAGTCCATGGCTAACACCGGTTGTCCTATTTCAAAACTCCGAGTGGGCTTGTTATTGATATGCTGGAACTGTTTGTTTTCGACTTCCCTCCGCACATTTGGTTTTAACAAGTCCAACCTGGACCGCAACCTCCTGTTATAGAACATCATGGCAGGACTTTGGTTTGTTGTTGCATGGGTGGCGTTTTGATATGCCAGTAGGAAATTGTCCACCTTGTGTTGCAGTGGAATCTGATCTTCGCTCATGGCCTTTATTGCCTTTTTGAATGTCTGTATAAACCTCTTGGCCAGCCCATTCGTAGCTGGGTGATATGGGGCAGAGGTATAATGTTTCACCCCATTCTTCTTCAGGAATTTCTGGAATTCCTCTGACACGAACTGTGGTCCGTTGTCTGAACATATTTGCTCTGGCAATCCATTTCTTGCAAATATCGTTCTTAGCACCGCGATCGTCTTCTCCGAGGTAGTGGTAGTCATTTTAATTACTTCTGGCCATTTAGAATGTGCGTCCACCGCAATTAAAAACATGGAATCCATGAATGGACCAGCAAAGTCAATATGTACACGTTGCCATGGGGTTGAAGGCCATTCCCATGGATGTAGCGGTGCAATTGGAGGTGCATTTTGGACTTTTTGGCACCCTGAGCAGCTTTTCGTCAGATCCTCTATCTGTTGGTCGATACCCGGCCACCACACATAAGCCCTAGCAAGGCTTTTCATCTTGACCCCCCCCAGATGACCTTCATGTAGTTCTTTTAGAACTCTCTCTCTTAACTTAGGAGGGATAATCACCCTTGTTCCATACATCAATGTTCCCTGACAGATGGACAGCTGTTCTCGTCTTGCTGAGAATGCCGGTAACAGTGGATCACCATGGGCTGGCCATCCCTTTACTGTCAATTCGTAGACCCGGGACAGTGTCGGGTCATTCCTAGTCTCCCTTTCAATATTTGCATTGGTGACAGGTAAACATTCGATGATGGTCGAGTGAAATAACTCCACCGGGTCAACCGTCGGTGCCTCCTCCTCAGTAGGTAGTGGCAGGCGCGACAGCCCATCAGCATTACCATGCTGCTTTGTACCTTTGAATTCTATCTGATATTGATGTGCCCCTAGGAAAAGGGACCATCTCTGGAGCCTCTGTGCTGTCATCACCGAAACACCCTTCTTAGGGTTAAAAATGGATACCAACGGCTGGTGGTCTGTCAGCAGTGTAAACTTCTGGCCCTGCAGGTAATGATTAAACTTCTTTACTCCCCACACAAGGCTGAGAGCCTCCCTATCTATCTGAGCATAGTTGCGCTCAGCGGAGGTCAATGATCTGGATGCAAATGCGACTGGCCTTTCCAAGCCATTTGGCAACTTGTGTGAGAGTACTGCTCCAATACCGTAAGGAGAAGCATCACAAGCTAAACGAATAGGTAGCGTTGGGTTGAAGTGAGCCAACACTTCCTCTGAGGTGATCAATGCCTTGCTTTTGCGAAAGGCCTTCTTACAGTCCTCGCTCCACTTCCATGGTACTTCTTTCTGCAAAAGAGCGTTCAGCGGGTGCAGCACCGTGGATAGATTTGGCAGAAACTTATGGTAATAGTTAATCAACCCTAGGAACGACCTCAACTGGGATACATTTTCCGGAGCGGGAGCCTTCACAACAGCTTCGATCTTGTCAGGTGGCTTGTGCAGCCCCTCCTGGTCAATGACATGACCACAGTACGAGATCCGTTTCTGAAAGAACTCACATATCTGGCGATTAACTCGAAGTCCATATTCCTTCAATCTGGTGAGCACCAGTTTCAAATTTGCAAGGTGTTCCTCATCGTCATCTCCTGTAATCAGGATATCGTCCCAGTAACATTGAGTGCTTGGAATTCCCTGTAATACCTGCTCCATGGCCCTCTGCCAAATTGCTGGAGCCGAAGCCACTCCAAAAACCAGTCTATTATATCGATACAAGCCTCTGTGCGTGTTGATTGTGAGATACTGGCGCGACTCTTCCTCAACTTCCATCTGTAAGTACGCTTGCGCCAGGTCTATCTTGGTGAAGTGTTTCCCACCAGACAATGAAGCAAAGATATCCTCAATCCGCGGAAGCGGATATTGCACCGTGTGAAGCACCGGATTAACCGTGATCTTGAAGTCTCCACAGATGCGGACCTTCCCCGGTTCCCCTGGCTTGTTACTCGATGAACGCTTCATGACGGGAACAATGGGCATGGCCCACTCACTCCAGTCCACCTTAGACAGTACTCCTGAACGTTCTAGCCCTTCCAGCTCAGCTTCCACAGCAGGTCGTATCGCATAAGGCTTTGAAAAATTTTGGGTTTGCATGTTCTGCAATCTTGATTTTTGCCTTAATTCCTCTCAGTGTTCCCAGTCCCTGTTGGAACACCTCTTTAGCCTCATCCAATATTCTGGACAATCGTTCAGGTTTGACATCTTTTTATCCGGAATCTACCGTTATTGCTTTTAGGGAGTGCCAGTCCATATTTATTTTCCTGATCCACTCCCGTCCCAGAAGTGGTGGACCTCCCTCAGGTAGTACATATATGTCCATTCCTTGGTGTTCTTTGCCCTTGTGTACCACCTTGACTTTTATCTTTCCGATGGGGTATACTCTTTGCCCCGTGTATGTCTGCAATACTATCTCCGTATCCCGTAGGGGAATATGTGTGAATAACCTTTTGTAATCTTGCTTATTCATGACCGTCAACGTCGATCCGGTGTCCAATTCCATCTTCGCTTGGACTCCTACTATCTGAAGTGTGACCCAGATAGTTTGTAGGTCAGCTTCCTTACTCACATTGTGAATTCTCAGACTACCCAGTTCCTTGCTGTTGGAGTCTGAATCCAAATTCTGTTCATCCGAACTCTTCTCAGCCACCTTATGTACCTTTCTGCACTTTTCCTGCGGTGACTTTTTGTTGCTGGTCTTCTTTCCTGACCGGCATACTTTAGCTATGTGACCAAGCTTGCCACATTTTCTACATTCCTGATTTTTAAACCAGCATTGGTTCTGATTGTGTGTTGTCTTTCCACAACGATAACATTTCGTTGTACCCAAAGCCATTTGATCTACGCTGAGTACCGCTGCCTTCAGCTGCATTTCCGCAGTGCCTCTCGCTGCAGCTTCGTGCGATGCTGCAATAGTGACAGCCTTATCAAGTGTAAGATCATTCTCTTCAAGCAGCCGCTTTTGTGTTCCTTCTTTTGACAATCCACACACAAATTTGTCTCTCAGTGCCTCTGTCAGTCTTTCCCCAAACTGACAGTATTTCGCTAGCTTACGCAGTTCAATTAAATACTCCGCGTTGCTTTCCTCTTTCAGTTGCGTTCTCGCATAAAATTTAAATCGTTCCGCTAACATCAGCGGTGTGGGGTTCAAATGATTTCTCAGGACAGCAACAATATTAGCGAAAGTCTGATCCGCCGGTTTAGCTGGTGATAGAAGATGCTTCAATAGTCCGTATGTCTTCGCACCCATTGAGTTTAGTAAGGTTAGTGCTTTATCTTCATCTGATATTTTATTTGCCTTACAATAAATCTCTATGCGTTCTACATACGTGGCCCAATCTTCAACATCAGAATCGAAATCGTTGATGTTACCACGCTTAGGCATCCTCGCAATCTTCTTGAGAAACAAAAAGAAATTTTTATTTTTATTTTTTTTCAAAATGGCGGTTTCCCGCACTTGTCTTCTTCCCCCGCCTACGAAAATGGCGGCTTCCCGCGTTTGCCTTTCTCCCCCACTGGCTGTAATGGCGATTGCCGTATTGCTGCATTCGCCCTCCCCAGCGGTTCTCAAATCGTGCCTCCCAGCCCCTCTTGCAGTCCGGTCCTTTCCCCTGGCTGCGGCTGAGTTCTCCGCGTTTTTTTAAAATTTTTATCCCGCGCCTCGCAGCCTTGGTAGCTGCCCGGCCTTTTTCCCCGGTCGCGGTCGAGCTCTCTCTCGACGCTGTTGCGTCTCCCAGCCCGCTTGCAGCCCGGTCTTTTACACCGGCTGCGTTTGCATTCACCGCGGCTCCCGTGCCTTACGCTGCCCCAGTCTCAGCGCCTCTGGCCCCGACTTCTGTCCGGCTCTTTTCCCCGGCCATGGCCGAGTTCTCCGCCCTTATATCCTCCGTTTTTCCCTCCCCTACACCACAGCCAACGTGGCCGACTTGCTGCTCGTCGCTGATCGGCTTACCCACCACCGTGATAGAAGGGATGATCACTGCCTGTTGCTGATGGAAGGCTTCGTGTCAGGATTCTTCCTTTGCTCTTCAAACCCGCGTCTTTTCTCAGCAGGATGATGAGGGCGGATGCCTCCTCTCAACGCCCGTTAAACTGCCTTGGATGTATCTCTGCCGCAGGGTAAGATCGTACTCGTCGCCACTGTTAAGTCTGTGTGTTCCAGTTATGGTTAATATGAATCACTGCACACAGACCACAAGAGTAACTTTTAACAGGTCTTTACTAGTCGAAGGTCAGGGCTGAACTGCCCAATAAATCATTACACAGCACTTATATACCGGTGTGGTCACCACCGGTATTACAGTATACAGCAGCCAAGATAAAGTAGTGCATCTCTTAAAATAGTTCTCTTAAAGGTGGAACGGTTACATACACCACATCCGCCACAAACTCCATTCCCTAGCCACTGACTCCATCCCTCTCCCTAACATCTGTCTGAGGCTGAACCACACTGTTCGCAACCTTGGTGTCATATTTGACCCTGAAATGAGCTTCCGACCACATATCCACAGCATAACAAAGACTGCCTCCTTCCACCTCCGTAACATCGCCCGTCTCTGCCCTTGCCTCAGCTCATCTGCTGCTGAAACCCTCATCCATGCCTTTGTTACCTCTAGACTTGACCATTCCAACACACTCCTGGCTGGCCTCCCACATTCCACCCTATGTAAACTTGTGGTCATTCAAAACTCAGCTGCTTGTGTCCTAACCTGCACCAAGCCCCGTACACCCATCTCCCCTGTGCTCGCTGACCTACATTGGCTCCCTGTTAAGCAGCATCTCGATTTCAAAATTCTCATCCTTGTTTTCAAATCCCTCCATGGCCTTGCACCTTCCTATCTCTGTAATCTCCTTCAGCCCCATAACTCCCCCGAGATATCTGCGCTCCTCTAATTCTGCCCTCTTGAGCATCCCTGATTATAATCGTTCAATCTTTGGTGGCCGTGCCTTCTGTTGCCTGGGCCCTAAGCTCTGGAATTCCCTGCCTAAACCTCCCTGCCTCGCTACCTCTCTTTCCTCCTTTAAGACGCATCTTAAAACCTACCTCTTTGACCAAGCTTTTGGTCACCTGCCCTAATATATCTTTATGTGGATCGGTGTCAAATTTTTTGTCTTAAAATACTTCTGTGCAGCGCCTTGGGGCGTTTTACTATGTTAAAGGCACTATATAAATACAAGTTATTGTTGTTGTAAAACATCTCAAGTCACTTCACAGGAATGTTATCAAACAAAATTTGACACCGTGCAACATAAGAAGATATTAGGGCAGTACTAGTAGGAGTCACCACTGCCCAGCACTTGTGGAGACGAAGTCACGTCTTCACACTCAGGACACTCCCCATCGTGTTGTGTGGCATTACCACCATGTTAAATGGGATAGATTCAGAACAGATCTACCAGCTCAAAAATGGGAATCCATGAGGTGCTGTGGGCCATCAGCAGCAGCAGAATTGTATACCACCACAATCTGTAACCTCATGGCCTGGCATATACCTCACTCAACAATTACTATCAAGCCAGGGGATCAACCCTGGTTCAATGAGGAGTGTAGAGGACCATGCCAGGAGCAGCGCCAGGCATACCTAAAAATGAGGTGCCAACCTGGTGAAGCTTCAACACAGGACTGCACACATGCTAAACATGGAAACAGCATCCTATAAACAGAGCTAAACAATTCCACAACCAACGGATCTAATCAAAGCTCGGTGGTCCTGCCACATCCAGTCATGATTGGTGGCGGACAACTAAGCTAATAATGGGAAGAGGAGGCTCCATGAATATCCGCATCCTCAAAAATGGCGGAGCGCAGCACATGAGTGCAAAAGACAAGGCTGAAGCGTTCGCAACCATCTTTAGGTAGAGATGTTCACGGAGGGAATTCCAGAACTTAGGGCCTTGGCAGCTGAAGGTAGGGTCGCCAATGGTGGAGCGATTAGAATCAGGGATGCTCAAGAGGCCAGAATTGGAGGAGCGCAGATATTTCGGAGGGTTGTAGGACTGGAGGCATTTGCAGAGATAGGGAGCGGTGAGGCCATGGAGGGATTTGAAAACAAGGATGAGAATTTTAAAATCGAGGCGTTGCTTAACCGGGAGCCAATGCAGGTCAGTGAGCACAGGGGTGATGGATGAATGGGACTTGGTGCGAGTTAGGGCACGGGCAGCCGAGTTTTGGATGACCTCAAGTTTACAGAGGAAAGAAAGTGGGAGGCAAGCCAGGAGGTGGCATAAGCTCCTGGTAGTGCAAAACAATTGAATACTGGCAAGGCCCCTCTCACAGCAGCTTGTGATTGCCTTGGGAGGGGTAGAGGTTGGGATGAAGCATACAGATTTAGCAACAAGTGAAGATATGTCTACATTGAATAAATTCAACATCTCGCATTTGCACAGTCACATTATCCTTGGGCTTTCCGTGTTTGGATAAAATTTGTAGCAAAACATAAGAGTACAGATCATTAGCTAAGCCCAATGCTACAGTAGCCAAGATTTACTAACCACATTCAGTTAGTTTGTATATTGCAATGCATGTGATGAACAAAGAAGGGTCTGTATAATGTCATGCAGGAGGTCAGGAGGCTGAGACAGATCAGGATTTTTTCCCCAGTGCAACTATTCTGGGTAACAACAGAATTGTGTGTTTATGCAATTTTGTTTTTCTTTACTTGCTTCTTATATTACCATATTTATTCTATCTTGATTTTGACACAGGACCAAAGGGATATTCATGTACAAGTTCAATAAGCTTACTTAAAGAGAAAGATGTCATTTCTGTGCTGCACTAGATGCTTAACCAAGATACTGCAGTGAGGCTAAATGTGTCAAAGTGACAGCCAATGATAAGATGTAATATTGTCCTTATAAAGAAAATATGTGTCCAATCAATTATTATAGAGCAAAGGTATTATAAAAACATGTACTTCACACACATACACACTCACACATGCACACACACTCACACACACTCACACACTCTCACTCACACACTCACACTCACACACTCTCACTCACACACATACATTCACTCACACGCTCACCTTCAATACTGCTGTTCGTGGGAAGCCAGAGGATATACTTGGTTAGATTTTCATCTTCACTGCTTGCGTGTAACCTGTTGGAGCAGACTGCTCACCGTTATAGAACCTGCTTGATCCAGGAGGTAAGTGGCTCTATACCTACCCCCGGATCCAGGGACCCTGCCTAACCCACCCACCGCGATCAGAGACTCCACCACGAGGCCTCTGATCATCCCCCCCTGGTCTACCCCACAAGGGCCCCCCCAATGATGATGATGAGGCCGGCCATGCTCCTCCTGTGGCTGGCCCCTGTTGTGTATGTACCTTTAAGAGAATAACTGGTCTCAGACTGCAGTACCGGCAGTGACCACCCCTGTATAAAAGGCGCTAGAGAGCCTCTGTTGGTTAGTTTTGTTTATGCCTTTCACCAGTAAAGACTTGTTTGTTTCTCTCCTGCTAGTCTGTGTCTCAATCATTCACGGACTTAACACTGGCGACGAGTTAGAAACGAACTTACCTGCAACTCAGCAGCAGCTCCGACGACGTGTTGAAGGTCGGAGCCAAAAAAAAAAAAAAAAATAGGCCATTGAAACTCGAGAAACGGGTGTCGACCGTCAATTATCGATTTCAAAACTTGCAGGAGAGACTGTCCAGAGCCAGGCTGGGATCCTCGGTCCGTGGTTTCCCAGCTAATCGGGCTGGTGGCAGGTAGTGCTCTGATCCTTCCTGGGCTGCAACGGGGCCGGGCAGCGAGTCAGGAAGCAAGGAGAGAGAGAGAGGGTGGAGCATACAGGGCACGGCCGGTTTTTCGAAGCTGGGCAGCGTTCGGACCTCAGAAGAGGGAGGGAAGTTTTCCAGAGGGTCCGCTCCACGACGGGAAAATAATAAAAGAAAAAGAATACGCGCAAGAAACCGTGGAAAGCAGCGCTAACAACAGCGGGGAAGAAGGAAAAGCGCGGGAGGCGCCATTTTGTTAAATCGGAGAAGAAGGCAAAGCGCGGGAGGCGCCATTTTAGATTTGCAAGATGCCAAAGACTGGCTGTATCACTGCTTTTGATAATACATTAGAGGACTGGACCACGTATGTGGAAAGAGTCGAGGTATATTTCGAGGCAAATGAAATAGCAGAGGGGAAAAAGGCATCAATATTGCTAAACGTAATGGGCGCTAGAACGTATTGCGGGATCTGATTACTCCAGCCAAACCGAAGGCGAAGAGTTTTAACGAAATTGTTGCTGTTCTACAGGAGCACTTAAACCCTGCACCGCTGTTGATAGCAGAAAGATTTAAATTCCACAGGAGAACTCAGCACAAAGATGAGAGCAATGCTGAGTATCTTACGGAACTACGCAAGCTATCAAAGCACTGCCAGTTCGGAGCAGGACTGGCAGATACCCTACGGGACAAATTTGTCTGTGGACTCCTGAGTGAAGGAACACAGAAGAAGTTACTCGCAGAAAAAGAGCTGACGCTAGATAAGGCTTTCAGCGTGGCAGTATCGTATGAAGCAGCAGCCAGGGGAGCTGCAGAAATTCAACAAAAACTACAGGAATACGACACCCACGAAATGACACGGGGATTTGCAAAATGTTATCGCTGCGGCAGAACTAACCATGACCAGAAGGACTGCTGGTCCAAAGACAAAATATGCAGACAATGCAGGAAGATTGGACACATTGCACGAGTTTGTAGGTCTGGGAAGAAGACCAGCGACAACAAAAAGGCTACTAAGGAACCGTACAAGAAAGTACAAAAGATGAGCGATAGTGAATCCGAGAACAGGAGATTAAGCTGTCTCAAACTTCACAATGTAATCGCAAAAGAGGATCACCGAACCATTTGGGTCACCCTCACGATAGCAGGGTCCCAAGTTAAAATGGAATTGGATACAGGATCAGCGCTAACCATCATGAATCGACGAGACTATGAGCGGCTATTTTCACACATACCCTTGAGAGAGACATCCATCATCTTGACGACGTATACGGGGCAAAAAGTATACCCCAGAGGAAAAATAAGGGTGCCTGTCAAATACAACGGCAAGAAAATATGGAAATTGTATCTCTACATACTGCCAAATGGTGGACCACCGTTATTGGGACGGGAATGGATCAGGAAGATAAACTTAGATTGGCATTCCATTCATGCAATGACGGTGGACGGTAAAAAAGATGAAGACGTCACTCCTGGACGATTGTCAACAATCTTAGCTAACGCCAAAGAGGTATTTCAACAAGAACTGGGCACGCTTAAAGGCATAACCGCCTCGTTAAAAATAGAAGAGAATGCAGTTCCCAAGTTTTTCAAAGCGAGATCGGTACCATATGCAATTCGTCCAGCCGTCGAGGCAGAGCTGGAGAATCTGGAGAAGGCGGGCGTGTTGTCTAAGGTCGACTGGAGCGAGTGGGCGACACCCATCGTTCCTGTCATGAAGAAAACTTTAAGCAATAAGTCCGGAGAGCCAAGGAAGATTCGCATCTGTGTGGATTTCAAGGTGACGGTGAACCCTGTCCTTCACACAGTACAATATCCTCTTCCAAGGATAGAAGACATCTTCGCCTCACTGTCTGGAGGGAAGCGTTTTACAAAAATTGACCTAGCACAAGCATATTTGCAGATGGAGGTTGAAGAGTCCTCTAGGAAGTATCTCACGATAAACACGCACAAATGTCTTTACCAGTATCATCGATTGGTATTCGGAGTAGCATCGGCTCCGGCGATATGGCAAAGAGCGATGGAACAAGTCCTGCAAGGGATTCCGGGGACTCAGTGTTACTTGCACGACATCCTTGTAACAGGTGAAGATGACAGTGAACACCTTAACAACCTAGAACAGGTGCTCACTAGACTACGGGAACATGGGCTGCGAGCCAACCGCTCCAAGTGCGAATTTTTTAAGAAACAGATATCGTATTGTGGCCACGTGATTGATGAAGAGGGGTTACATAAGTCCTTGACAAAATTGAAGCAGTTGTTAAGGCCCCAGCGCCTGAAAATGTGTCGCAACTGAGGTCATTCCTCGGGTTGGTGAATTACTATCATAAGTTTTTGCCGAATTTGTCGACAATTCTGCATCCACTGAACGCCCTGCTACGGACGGGGGTAGCATGGAAATGGAGCGATGATTGTAAACGTGCTTTTCAGAAGAGTAAGGACTTAATCACTTCGAAGGAAGTATTGGCTCACTACAACCCAGCACTGCCAATCAGGCTGGCGTGTGATGCGTCTCCCTACGGCATTGGGGCGGTACTGTCACATAAATTCCTTGATGGTTTGGAGAGGCCGATAGCTTTTGCGTCACGCTTGTTAACTTCTGCTGAGCGTAACTACGCCCAGATTGACAGAGAGGCCCTCAGCCTAATGTGGGGGGTGAAGAAGTTCAATCACTATCTGCACGGTTAAAAATTTACTCGACTAACCGATCATCAACCTCTTGTCTCCACTTTCAACCCTCAGAAGGGCGTACCGATGATGACAGCACAACGGCTGCAGAGATGGTCCCTTTTCCTAGGGGCACACCAATATGACATAGAGTACAGGGGAACTAAACAGCATGGAAATGCTGATGGATTGTCACGTCTACTGTTGCCGACGGTGGAAGAAGAAGACCTTGCAGTGGATCCAATGGAGTTATTCCACTCGACCATAGTCGAATGTCTCCCTGTGACGAATGCAAACATAGAAAAGGAAACACGGAATGACCCGACACTATCACGGGTCTATGATTTAACGGTGAAGGGATGGCCAGCACATGGCGAACCACTGCTACCAGCATTTTCGCCACGAAGAGAACAGCTGTCAGTGTGCAGAGGAACCTTGATGTGTGGATCCAGAGTAGTAATTCCACCTAAGTTGACGGATAGAGTGCTCAATGAGCTTCATGAGGGTCATATGGGTGGGGTAAAAATGAAGAGCTGAGCCAGAGCATTTGTGTGGTGGCCGGGAATCGATAGAGAAATCGAAGAGATGACCAAGAGCTGTGCAGGATGACAGAAGGTCCAAAACGCCCCACCACAAGCTCCTCTGCATCCATGGGAGTGGCCCTCATATCCATGGCAAAGGGTGCACATTGATTTTGCTGGTCCCTTCATGGACTCGATGTTTTTAATTGTGGTGGATGCACATTCAAAGTGGCCAGAGGTAATAAAAATGTCCTCAACCACCACAGAAAAAACGATCGCAGTTTTACGAACCATATTCGCCAGGAATGGGCTGCCTGAACAGATTTGCTCTGACAATGGACCACAGTTTGTGTCTGAAGAGTTCCGGAGGTTCTTAAAGAACAATGGTGTTAAGCATTACACATCTGCCCCATATCATCCAGCCACTAATGGATTGGCCGAGAGGTTTGTCCAAACATTCAAGAAGGCTATCAAGGCAATGTGTAATGAAGATATACCCCTACAACACAAGGTGGATAACTTCTTGTTTGCCTACCGGAATGCGACACATGCGGTTACCAACCAAACTCCAGCCATGATGTTCTTCAATCGAAGACTACGATGCCGCTTGGATTTGGTTAAGCCAAACGTCCGAAGAGATGTGGAGAACAGGCAGTTTCAGAATATGAATGAAAGGCCGACCAGGAGTTTTAAGAGAGGTCAACCAGTTTTGGCCCGGGACTACCGCACAGAGAAATGGCAGACTGGAACGATTTGTACACGACAAGGACCTCTCATGTATACCGTGGACGTTGGGGAGAGCATTGTAAAACGCCATGCTGACCAGATTCTAGAGTCACTGGAAAACGTCAACTCCACACCACGATCTGATACACCTGGTAATGAAATCGACGTTCCAATTGCAGCTACCGCAGAACCGGAAGCAGATGAACCAAACAACGACATTGATTCTGACTCAACATTGCCAGAAGAACCTGATACTGCAAAGAGGCGTTATCCAGACAGAATCAGGAAGCCTCCTCAAAGACTGAACTTATAATTGCTTAAACTTAACCAATGTATCTAGCAACAGTAATTGTGATTGTAATTCATTATCATTGGTTGTTAAATGAATGTTATGTACTGTTTATCTAAAAGGGGAGGAATTGTTGTGTATGTACCTTTAAGAGAATAACTGGTCTCAGACTGCAGTACCGGCAGTGACCACCCCTGTATAAAAGGCGCTAGAGAGCCTCTGTTGGTTAGTTTCGTTTATGCCTTTCACCAGTAAAGACTTGTTTGTTTCTCTCCTGCTAGTCCGTGTCTCAATCATTCACGGACTTAACAGCCCCGATCCTCTCTCCCCCCTGTTGATCCCCAGCTGACACCCAGCCCCACGCCCGATCCCCGGCTGACCCCCCGCACCTCCACGATCACTGGCCAGCCCCCCGCGATACCTGGCCGACTCCCCCGCACCCCGCGATCCCTGGCCAACTGCCCCCACCACGTGATCTCTGGCCGACCCCTGCCGATCCTCTCCCTCCCCGATCCCCAACCCCTGCCGATCCTCCCCCCCGATCCCCGACCCCTGCCGATCCTCCCCCCCGATCCCCGACCCCTGCCGATCCTTCCCCCCTCCGTTCCCCGACCCCTGCCAATCCTCTCCCCGCCGATCCCCGACCCCTGCCGATCCTCACCCCCTGATCCCCGACCCATGTTGATCCTCTCCCCCCGCCGATCCCCGACCCCTGCCGATCCTCCCCCCCTCTGATCCCCGACCCCTGTTGATTCTCTCCCCCGCCGAACCCCGACCCCTGCCGATCCTCCCTCCCTCTGTTCCCCGACCCCTGCCGATCCTCCCCTCTGCCGATCCCTGACCCCTGCCGATCCTCACCCCTGATCCCCGACCCATGTTGATCCTCTCCCCCTCCGATCCTTGACCCCTGCCAATTCTCCCCTCCAATCCCTGACCCCTGCCGATCCTTTCCCTCCTGATCCCCGACCCCTGCTGAACCTCACCCCGAACCCCGACCCCTGCTGACCCTCTCACCCCGATCGTCGACCCCTGCCGATCCTCTCCCCCCGATCCCCGACCCCTGCCGATCCTCCCCTCCGATCCCCGACCCCTGCCGATCCTCTCCCTCCCGATCCCTGACCCCTGCCGATCCTCCCTGCCCGATCCCCGACCCCTGCCGATCCTCACCCCCCGATCCCCGACCCCTGCCGATTCTCCCCTCCGACCCCCGACCCCTGCCGATCCTCTTCCCCCGATCCCCGACCCCTGCCGATCCTCTCCCCCCGATCCCCGACCCCTGCCGATTCTCCCCTCCGATCCCCGACCCCTGCCGATCCTTACCCCTGATCCCCGACCCTTGCCGATCCTCACCCCGATCCCCGACCCCTGCTGACCCTCTTCCCCTGATCCCCGACCACTACCAATCCTCTCCCTCCCCGATCCCTGACCCCTGCCGATCCTCTCCCTCCCCGATCCCCGACCCCTGCCGATCCTCCCCCCCTGATCCCCGACCCCTGCTGACCCTCTCACCCCCGATCCCTGACCCCAGCTGACCCTCTCACTCCCGATCCCCGACCCCGCTGACCCTCTCACTCCCAATCCCCGACCCCTGCTGATCCTCTCCCCTGATCCCCGACCCCTGCCGATCCTCTCCCCCCCGATCCCCGACCCCTGCTGACCCTCTCACTCCCGATCCCCAACCCCTGCCGATCCTCCCCCCCCGATCCCCGACCCCTGCCAATCCTCTCCCTCCGGATCCCCGACCTCTGCTGATCCTCTCACTCCCGATCCACGACCCCTGCTGACCCTCTCACTCCCGATCCCCGACCCCAGCCAATCCTCTTCTCACCGATCCCCGACCCCTGCCAATCCTCTCCCCCGATCCCTAACCCCTGCCGATCCTCCCTCCTGATCCCTGACCTCGACGATCCTCCCCCGCCGATCCCTGACCCCTGCCGATCCTCCCCCCGATCCCCGACCCCTGCCGATCCTCTCCCCCCGATCCCCAGCCCCTGCCGATCCTCTTCCCCTGATCCTCAACCTCTGCCGATCCTCTCACTCCTGATCCCCGACCCCTGCCGATATTCCCTCCCGATCCCTGACCCCTGCCGATCCTCTTACCCCCGATTCCCGACCCCTGATGATCCTCTCCCACCCAATCCCTGACCCCTGCCGATCCTCTCCCCCACCCCAAAACCTGACCGTTTGCCAACCCCCCTCCCCCCACCCCCAACCCTGACCCCTGCCAACCCCTTCCCCCACCCCCGATCCCCAACTGATTGCCGACCCCCTCCCACAATCCCTCCACCGGACCGGCCCCTCTGAGGCCTACCCACCCGCAGCAAGTCAGCCTCTGAAGCTGGCTGGCTGTGGGCGGGAATCCAAGGCCTCGCATTCAAATCAGTGCCTGCCATTAAAGTCATAGAATCATAGAAATTTACAGCACAGAAGGAGGCCACTCGACCCATCTTGTCCGTGCCGGCTGACAAAGAGTTATCCACCCTAATCCGACTTTCCAGCACTTGGTCCGTAGCCTTGTAGGTTACAGCACTTTTAAGTGCATATCCAAGTACTTTTTAAATGCGATGAGTGTTTCTGCCTCTACAACCCTTTCAGGCAGTGAGTTCCAGACCCCCACCACCCTCTGGGTGAAACAGTTTCTCCTCAACTCCCCTATCAACCTTCGACCAATTACTTTAAATCTATGCCCCCTGGTTATTGACCCTTCTCCTAAGGGAAATAAGTCCTTCCTATCCACTCTACCTCGGCCCCTCATAATTTTATACACCTCAATTAGGTCTCCGCTCAGCCTCCTCTGTTCCAAAGAAAACAAGCCCAGCCTATCCAATCTTTCCTCATAGCTAAAATTCCCCAGCCCAGGCAACATCCTCGTAAATCTCCTCTGCAGCCCCTCTAATGCAATCACATCCTTCCTGTAATGTGGTGACCAGAATTGCACGCAGTATTCTAGCTGCAGCCTAACTAGTGTTTTATACAGTTCAAGATTAACCCCCCTGCTCTTATATTTTGTGCCTCGGCTAATAAAGGCAAGAATCCCGTATTCCTTCTTAACCACCTTATCTACCTGTCCTGCTACCTTCAGAGATCTGTGGACATGCACTCCAGGGTCCCTCTGATCTTCTGTACGTCTCAGTGTCCTGCCTTTTATAGTGTATTCCCTTGCCTTGTTAGCCCTCCCCAAATGAATTAACTCACACTTCTCCAGCATGAATTCCATTTGCCACTGATCTGCCCACCTAACCAGTCCATTGATATCTTCCTGCAGTCTGCAGCCTTCTTCATTATCAACCACATGGTCAATTTTTGTATCATCTGCAAACTTCTTAATCATACTTCCTACATTCAAATCCAAATCATTGATATATATCACAAAAAGCAAGGGACCTGCGGAACCCCACTGGAAACAGATCGGAGGGCAAAATTCTGTTGCTTTGCGCCTCCCGTTAGTGCCCTTAGAGGTGTAGGGGGCATCTTTTAACTGGTTTATGGTAATTTACCTGGCCAGCAGCCTTTGCCTATGCTCTGACCCATTCCAACCTTTTACCTGGTTTACGGTAATTCACCTGGTCAGGCAGCCTTTTTGCTGCTACACTATAAACCAATTTTCAAACAGCGGTTTCAAATTGCTAACCCCACCTTCCAGTTCTGACTGGAGGAACTTCTAATTAATGATATTAAAATGGACAAATGATCTGGCTGAGAGAAAAATCAAGCTTTATTAACTAAATAAACTATACCACACGAACACAGTAATTACAGTAAAACTACTTAAAAGGGATGTCAGGGCGAGGCTGGTTCTGGACCCAAGTGCAGGCAGACGAGGCGAGAAGCAGGTATGCAGTCGTAAATAAAAGTACTTTACTAGAATCACACAGGTAAACAGTTACAAACATAGGAGCTCAAGACAAGCTGCCACTAGGCAAACGGCTTGTCAAGACTGAGCACAGAGGGAAGAAACCACAGAATTTAAATACAAGCAAAAACAGGTGAAACCAATAAACCTGATAAACGGCAGTTAAGTAATAAACACAGGAGAAACTAGTAACAATAGCAAAGGGAAAAAAACAAGTGAAGATGCCATCTAGGGGTTACTGAGGGAACTAACCGGCACCCTCACAGGACCCCCTCCCCTAGGAACGGCTCCTGACGTTCCTCCTGGATGATCAGGGTGACGACGGCAAAAATCTCTGATGAGTTCAGGATCCAAAATGTCCCGGGCCGGAGCCCAGGAACACTCTTCAGGACCATAACCCTCCCAGTATTGAATGCTCCTCCTAACCTGGCGACTATCAAGGAGGCTGGGCAGTCTCTCTGGCAGAGGGAAGCTTGACAAGAGGGACAAAGTGAGCAGCCTTGGAAAAGCGATCGACCACAACTAGGGTGGTAGTGAATCCCTCAGATGGAGGTAGCCTGGTGATGAAATCCAGGGCAATATGAGACCAGGGATGGCTGGGGATGGGCAAGGGATGCAGGAGACCAAGCGGAGGTTGTTGGGATGTCTTGTTCTGGACACAGACGGGACAAGCGGAGACAAAGGCCCGGGTGTCGGCTTCAATAGAGGGCCACCAGAATCTCCTCTTATGGAACTCAATGGCGAAGTCGGCTACACTGCAGTTGCCCTGGTGGAGATTCAAAAGTCTCTTAGCTGCCTCCCGTCCACTCACAGGATGGTCAAAAACTTTGCTCATCTCTTCGGCGAAAAGGAGAATGTCCGAGCAGACGAAAGATTGCTGCTCCCAGATAGCGGTAGCCCAGGCGAAAGCTTTTCCCGAGAGTAGTGATATGATGAACGCTATCTTAGAGCGGGGTGATAGGAACATGGAGGGTTGGAGTTCAAAAACTAGGAAGCACTGGGTCAAGAAGCCGCGACACTTGCCCGGATGACCGTCATAGCGCTCTGGCGCGGGTAGGCTAGGCTCTCGGTGAGTCTGGAGGTCGGCGACCGGTGGGGTAGTACCCAAAGGAACTGACTGAGGAGGAACATCCTGAGCAGAAGCCACAGTGGCTGGGTGTTGAATGGTCTGAGTCCACGTATTTACCTTGTCCGAAATGCTTTGGAGAAGTTGCTCAAGGCGGCCGAGGAAAGCACCTTGATGGGAGAGAATAGAACAAAATTCCTCCATCACTGCTGGGTCCATACTGGCTCAGTCTTGCTGTCAGGGTAAGGCTGGTTCTGGACCCAAGTGCAGACAGACGAGGCGAGAAGCAGGAATGCAGTCTTAAATAAAAGTACTTTACTAGAATCACACAGGTAAACAGTTACAAACATAGGAGCTCAAGACAAGTTACCAGTAGGCAAACGGCTTGTCAAGACTGAGCACAGAGGGAAGAAACCACAGAACTTAAATACAAGCAAAAACAGGTGAAACCAATAAACCTGATAAAAGGCAGTTAAGTAATAAACACAGGAGAAACTAGTAACAATAGCAAAGGGAAAAAAACAAGTGAAGGTGCCATCTAGGGGTTACTGAGGGAACTAACCGGCACCCTCACAGGACCCCCTCCCCTAGGAATGGCTCCTGATGTTCCTCCTGGACGATCAGGTTGGCGACGGCGAAAATCCCTGATGAGTTCAGGATCCAAAATGTCCCAGGCCGGAACCCAGGAACACTCTTCAGGACCATAACCCTCCCAGTCGACCAGGTATTGAATGCTCCTCCTAACCTGGCGACTATCAAGGAGGCGACGGACAGTGTAGGCTTGCTGACCATCAATCATGCGGGGTGTGGGGGGAGGTCTGGAAGCAGGAACCAAGGGACTGGTAAGTACCGGCTTGAGGTGAGAGATGTGGAACGTGGGATGTATCTTCATCGACCGAGGAAGGAGGAGCTGGTAGGCCACAGGTTTTACTTTTTCCAAAATCCTAAAATGTCCGATGAACCGGGGAGCCAACTTGCGGGACTCCACATGGAGTGGAAGATTCCGGGTAGACAGCCAGATCTTCTGTCCGGTCCGGAACCGAGGAGCTGGGCGGCGGTGTCGGTCAGCCTGCACTTTATGCCGAGAAGAAGCGAGCTGCAAGGCGGATCGGACCCTCCTCCAGGTACGGCGGCAGCATTGGACGAACCCCTGGGCAGCCGGGACTCCTACCTCCCTCTCCTGTTTAGGGAAGAGTGGCGGTTGGAAGCCATATTGACATTCGAAAGGCGAGAGGCCAGTGGAGGAGCTCTGAAGTGTATTGTGCGCATACTCCGCCCAGACCAGATACTTGCTCCAGGTGGAAGGATTGGAGGACACAAAGCTTCTTAGCACCCTCTCCAGATCTTGGTTGGTTCTCTCAGTCTGGCCGTTAGACTGTGGGTGGAACCCAGAGGAGAGACTGATGGAAGCGCCCAGGATGAAACAAAAAGCCTTCCAGAACCTGGATGAGAACCAGGGACCACGGTCAGAGACGACATCCAGGGGCAAGCCATGGAGGCGGAAGACATGCTGGACAACCAGCTGGGCAGTCTCTCTGGCAGAGGGAAGCTTGACAAGAGGGACGAAGTGAGCAGCCTTGGAAAAGCGATCGACCACAACTAGGATGGTAGTGAACCCCTCAGATGGAGGTAGCCCGGTGATGAAATCCAGGGCGATATGAGACCAGGGATGGCTCGGGATGGGCAAGGGATGCAGGAGACCAAGTGGAGGTTGTTGAGATGTCTTGTTCTGGACACAGACGGGACAAGCGGAGACAAAGGCCCGGGTGTCGGCTTCAATAGAGGGCCACCAGAACCTCCTCTTAAGGAACTCAATGGCGAAGTCGGCTACGCTGCAGTTGCCCTGGTGGAGATTCAAAAGTCTCTTAGCTGCCTCCCGTCCACTCACAGGATGGTCAAAGACTTTGCTCATCTCTTCGGCGAAAAGGAGAATGTCCGAGCAGACGAAAGATTGCTGCTCCCAGATAGTGGTAGCCCAGGCGAAAGCTTTTCCCGAGAGTAGTGATATGATGAACGCTACCTTAGAGCGGGGTGATAGGAACATGGAGGGTTGGAGTTCAAAAACTAGGAAGCACTGGGTCAAGAAGCCGCGACACTTGCCCGGATGACCGTCATAGCGCTCTGGCGCAGGTAGGCTAGGCTCTCGGTGAGTCTGGAGGTTGGCGACCGGTGGGGTAGTACCCAAAGGAACTGACTGAGGAGGAACATCCTGAGCAGAAGCCACAGTGGCTGGGTGTTGAATGGTCTGAGTCCACGTATTTACCTTGTCCGAAATGCTTTGGAGAAGTTGCTCAAGGCGGCCGAGGAAAGCACCTTGATGGGAGAGAATAGAACGAAATTCCTCCATCACTGCTGGGTCCATACTGGCTCAGTCTTGCTGTCAGGGTGAGGCTGGTTCTGGACCCAAGTGCAGACAGATGAGGCGAGAAGCAGTTATGCAGTCTTAAATAAAAGTACTTTACTAGAATCACACAGGTAAACAGTTACAAACATAGGAGCTCAAGACAAGTTACCACTAGGCAAATGGCTTGTCAAGACTGAGCACAGAGGGAAGAAACCACAGAACTTAAATACAAGCAAAAACAGGTGAAACCAATAAACCTGATAAAAGGCAGTTAAGTAATAAACACAGGAGAAACTAGTAACAATTAGCAAAGGGAAAAAAAACAAGTGAAGGTGCCATCTAGGGTTTACTGAGGGAACTAACCGGTACCATCACAGAAGGAATCTGCCAGCCACCCCTTATCTGGCCCACAATTACGTGAGTGTAGAATATGCTTGGCTTGGTTAGGTCACTTTAATCTACGGCTGTACTTTCTTCACATGAAGTGGTCTTGAATGCCTTGTGTTAAGAACCCAAGTTGCTATCTGCTCTTGGTGCTATCTGGTGGCTTAGAGCAGCAACATTTTAAAATATGATTTTGTTTGCAACATGAAAAGCAGGATTTGCCTCTGGCCAGACATATTGCTCATCTATATTTTGTGTCCTGGAGCAGAATGTAGTTCTTAAAGATCAGACCATTTTACTGCTTGTGTCCGCTGGTTTAATTTCTATCAACATCTCTGGGTTAATTCAGTGTTTGAGCCCACCTCAGATATGGTGTGTTGATGATACCATCTTCTGGAGTGACTTAGAGTTGGCACTAGAGTCTGAGGATTGGGTGAGTCCTAATGGGTATGAGCTCTCTGCAAGGGTAAAAAAACACAGAACTGAAGTTTTTGGTTAAGGGAATGCAAGATCAACTTGTGGGACGTGCAATTAGATCATAGCAAGAGGGAATGGCTCATTGAACTACCTAAAATACATCACACAGATGACAGAGTGACCTGACTCATCACACTACCCTAATTTTTGCAATACAAAAAGCACTGATGCATGAACCTCATCAATATCAAGCAAAATTCTGGCAGGATTCAGTAAAAAACACTGAGAATCCCAAACCCAATTTCTGCAAAGGACTTTTATTCTCTTTCACTCACTGATGTTGGAGAGGTTGTGTGTGTGCACATGTGTGTGTGCATGTATATATGTGTGTGCGTGTGTGTGCGCATGTGTGCATGTGTGTGGGGGGCCTACACATGCATGCATACATAGAATCATAGAATGAACAAGAGAAATGCAGGGAACAGCACCAACCACTGTATATGGCCTTCTTTGATCTCACAAAGGCCTTCAACACTGTCAACCGTGAAGGATTATGGAGTGTCCACCTCAAATTCGGCTGCCCTCAAAAGTTTGTCACCATCCTCTGCCTGCCTCACGACGACATGCAAGCCATGATCCTGACCAACGGTTCCACCACAGACCCAATTCACGTACGGACCGGGGTCAAGCAAGGCTGTGTCATCGCACCAATGGTCTTCTCGATCTTCCTTGCTGCAATGCTCCATCTCACCCTCAGTAAGCTCCCCGCTGGAGTGGAGCTACTTTACAGAACAAACGGGAAACTGTTGAACCTCCGTCGCCTCCAGTCCAGATCCAAGGTCGTCCCATCCTCTGTCGTCGAATTACAGTATGCAGACGACGCTTGCGTCTACGCTCACTCGGAGGTCGAACTCCAAACCATCGTCAACACCTTAACCAAAGCGTACGAGAGCATGGGCCTTACACTAAACATCTGTAAGACAAAGGTCCTCTACCAACCTGCCCCCGGCACACAGTACTGCCCCCCGATTTTCAAAATCCACGACAAAGCCTTGGACAACATGGACCATTTTCCATACCTTGGGAGCCTACTGTCAACAAGGGCAGACGTCGACGACGAAGTCCAACACCGCCTTCAGTGTGCCAGTGCAGCCTTCGGTCGCCAATGGAAGAGAGTGTTTGAAGACCAGGACCTCAAACCCGGCACTAAACTCATGGTCTACAGAGCAGCAGGGATATCAGCCCTGCTGTATGCCTCAGAGACATGGACCATGTACAGCAGGCACCTCAAAGCACTGGAGAGGTACCACCAACACTGCCTCCGCAAGATCCTGCAAATCCATTGGCAGGATAGGCGCACCAACGTCAGTGTTCTTGCTCAGGCCAACATCCCCAGCATCGAAGCTTTGACCACGCTCGATCAGCTCCGATGGATGGGTCACATCGTCCGCATGCCCGATACGAGACTCCCAAAACAAGCACTCTACTCGGAGCTCCGGCACGGCAAGAGAGCCCCAGGTGGGCAGAGGAAACGCTTCAAAGACACCCTCAAAGCCTCCTTGAAAAAGTGTAACATCCCACCGACACCTGGGAATCCCTGGCCTAAGACCGCACAAAGTGGAGGAGAAGCGTCCGGTAAGGTGCCGAACACCTCGAGTCTCTTCGCCGGGAGCAAGCGGAAGCCAAGCGCAGGCGGCGCAAGGAGTGCACGTCAACCCAAGCACCCCACCCACCTGCCCCTTCAACCACTGTCTGCCTCACCTGTGACAGAGACTGTAGGTCCCGCACTGGACCCATCAGTCACCTGCGAACTCATTTTTAATGTGGAAGCAAGTCATCCTCGGTTCCAAGGGACTGCTTAAGATGAAGAAGAAGAAGAATCATAGAATGGTTACAGCACAGAAGGAGGCCATTCGGCCCGTTGAGCCTGTGCCGGCTCTCTGCAAGAGCACTTCAGCTAGTTCCACTCCCCCACCCTTTCCCTGTAGCCCTGCAAATTTGTTTCCATCAGGTACTTATCCAACTCCCTTTTGAAAGCCACTATCGAATCTGCCTCCCCCACCCTTTCAGGCAGTGAATTCCAGATCCTAACCACTTGCTGCATAAAAAGTTTTTCCTCATCTCACCTTTGGTTCTTCTGCCAATCACCTTAAATCTGTGTCCTCTGGGAGTGCTGTGCATTGAGTGCTGCTAGAGTTTGGTAAGAGGAAGAAAAGTCATTTAAGTGTGTTTTGTGAATTTTAGTGTGTTAAAAAGTTAATTATTTGAAGTGAGTTTAATTTTTAAGTGTATATTAAACTGTTGGGGAGTTTAAACCGGAAGTAGAATCCGGGTATAAAAGGGGCGGGACTAGTGCTTGTGCACGGAGTGCTGTGCATTGAGTGCTGCTAGAGTTTGGTAAGAGGGAGAGTTCGGGCAAGTGGGAGGTGAGGGTGTGTATTTTGTTCTGTTTTGTTCCCCACTCCCAGGCTTAGACAGCACTGCGGAAGCGGAGCAGCGAGACAAGTCAACCAAACAGGCCCCACAGACAATATTCAAGGAGGCGGTTGGTGATCAGCTGGTTGGTTGGTTTTCTTCCTTCCCTTTTATTCCTTTAAGTTGGTAAGTCCTATTGAATAGTGGTGTAATAGTATCATCTATATTGGGGCAGAGGGTCTTCATAACTAATAATAATAAATTTAATTAATTACATAGATATGGGTGAACAGGTGATGTGTCACTGTTGTGAAATGTGGGAGCTGGTGGACCCCATTGAGGCTCACGGTGATTACATTTGCGAAAATGGTTTGCTGCTAGAGTAACTCAAGCTCCATGTTAAAGAGCTTGAGACCGAGCTTCAGACACTGCGGCACATCAGGGAGGGGGAGAAGTTCCTGGACTCTATGTTTCAGGAGATGGTCACACCTATGAAATTAATTAATGCAGATGTAATCCGTGGTCAGGGACAGGACGGTGTGACTACGAGTGAGGCAGGTACAGGGATCCAGGAGGCAGTGTTGATGGAGCCGCAGCCCTTGCTCTTGTCAAGCAGGATCGAGGTTCTTACTCCCTGTGAGGGCGGCAGCGGGGACTGCAGGGAGGATGAGCAACCTGGCCACAGCACCGTGGTACAGGGGGCCATTCAAGTGGAGGGAGTAAAAATAAATGTTGTAGTGGTAGGAGATAGTATCATTAGGGGGATAGATAGGGTTCTCTGCAGTCAAGAGCGGGAGTCCCGAAGGCTGTGTTGCCTGCCCGGTGCCAGGGTTAAGGACATCTCTTCTGGGCTGGAAAGAAACTTGGAGTGGGAGGGGGAGGATCCAGTTGTCATGGTCCATGTTGGTACAAACGACGTAGATAGGACAAGGAAGACGGTTCTGTTAAAGGAGTATGAGCTGGTTTCTCTGTTCAATAGATGACCATCGCTCCTCCAGAGATGTCATTCTATTCTGAACACTCACCATGTTTTCTGTACTCTGGCGACTTATCAGCTCCATGGAGGTTGCCATCCTTTCCATGGTGATGCGTTCATGCGCCAATGACTCCACAAAGGTTCTGCTCATGTTCGCTATGGACTCCTCCATTTGCTCCTGTAAGGGGGTGGTGTTTGGGGTCAGCTTCGCCTCTGACTTATGAGCGGTTCAAATCGCTCCCACTCCCTTGGTTCTAGACCTTGGACTTATTTGGGGGCTGTAATGAAATTGCAGAAGACAACTGAATTTTGGTGAAAGAACTTTGATCTTTATTTGAGAAAGAAAATACACACAACACAACAATCTTATCACTCTAAAAGGGGGAACACTTCGGAATATACAAGAGAGAATAACAACAGACAGAATACTTCACCCCTCCCAATCCCACTACACTAACTAAGTTGGACTCCAGAGGACCAGGGTTAATGCTCACCAAACGACTTCTTTTGACAGTTGTAGAGGTTTGCGATTTTGGGGTTCTCTAGATGTGATGGTTGGGGCCTGCCATACCCCGGACGCGGCAGAAGACTTCACCTGCGTTGCTGTTTCAGTCTCCGCGTGTCCGCTGATGCAGTCGGGTGTGTATTGGATCTATCAGGTAAATACCCAATTTCTTTTGGTCAGAAATAGGGTTTAGAGTCTTTCCATCAAATCTTACCCAGGGGTAAGTCAGAATAGTTTGTAGAGTGGAAACAAACTTGCGAATCTTCGGTTTCTTCCAGGTTGATTTCTTGTCGGTCAATGTGTTTGCTTTTTGGGGCCTTTGGTTGCCGCGCGGCATTCGATGATGTCTTCTCCTGGCTCGGACTCCTAATACTTTTGTGGTTTGACGTGGCTTTTGAAGTCTTCTTTTTCTTCTCTTCTACATGAGCTGTGCTGTATCGAACGGACCGAAACCAAACTGCTCTCTTCTTCCGGACTGTACTGAACCAAACTCCTTGACCAAACGAACCGACTCACTAACCAACTGAAAAAGCAGGCCCCAATTATACCGTTTGAGGCCTTGCTTATCTGCCCGCCAAATCTTCTTTGGCCCATTGTCATTTTTGGCGGCCTCGTTAACATTAATAGTTTTTGAATTTTTTAACGGGTTTCGAGCTGGTCCCATCTATCTTAATTGGTTTAAGTTGGTGTAGATTAGTTTCAGGATGGTCCATCGAAACCTAAATTGGCTTTAAATGACTGTTTAATCACTGGTTTGATTAGTAAGATTTGTCTTTTCCTGCTGGGGTCAGGGTCCCTTTTGTTGGTCAGTAGCATGTTTTGCATTATGCATACTTTGGATGGCTCTGTAGTTTTTGGCGGGAATGGCTCTTCCGCTGGTCTTTTATCATTATGTAAAATGACTGAGACAGTCCAGAACGTTCCCAGACAGTTTGGCTTATGCCTACATCCAAACTGCTCGTTTTACAGAGGCCCATAAAATCCCTTTGTCGCAGCCTTTCACAGGCTTGAACATGCCTTTTAAAATAACAAAAATCCTAGGGTTTTGACTTTAAGCCCCTTTTAGGCCCAATATTCTTTTTACCATTCTGACATGGTTTTAAACAGTCCAAAAATCTGTTCTTTTGGGGTAATCTTCTTGGTTTGGGGGATCTGCAGAATTTGCGAATCTTCCACTCCATACTCGCAGCGACCCTGGAGATAAAACCTGCCAGAGACTCCTGCATCTGTTCCTGGAGTTCCAGCGCAGCTGATCTTATGGATGGCCCCAGAGGTAGAGGTTGGACATGCAGCTGAGCCGAGCTGGCAGAGTCCTGCGCCCTCCGACAAGGACTCTCCACTGCTGTCCCTGTCTCCACAATCTGCTGATGCTCACTTGTGAGCTGTGATACACCAGGTGACAACATTACTCTATGTCCCAAAAGTCCCACCGAGATGTGAGTGTCTGCGCTGGTGCTGGGTGTGCTGAATTCTGCTGACGCTGCGCCCTCAGAGGTTGCAGCTTCCTCTGAGGAGTCTTGAGGCTCATGCTGTTCTTCCTGGCTCGTGGGGATGGGTGCTTGTGATGGTCCTGTCGGGGAGTAAAGGAAAGAGTCAGAGACGTGATGCCAAGGTTACATGCACATTGCATATTGCAGATGATCAGTAGTCCATCTGTTAGAGCTTCCAAATCATTATCAGCGACTCATGCAATGTCAATGAGAGAGATGGAAAACTATTCTGTCACCAGCTTGCTGTGATGCACCCCTCTGTCCATCCCCCACTTGTACATCTTCCTCCACTCCTACGATCTCCAGGACCGCCACCTCCCAGGGGCTGAGATGGGCTTCTGAGGGTGGCCCTCCTCCTGTCCTTGCTCTTTCTCGCTTATTGTGAGCTCTCTTTTCCTGCAATGAGGGAGACAAATGGAGGTTGAGTGAGAATGAAGGAGTGAGTGTAGAGATTCCATAGCATAGATACTTTGAAGGAGACAAGGATGGAGTGAGATGGCAAGACCAAGGGCCCTCCCTGTGGGTTGCCAGTTGTTTTCATAGCATCACAGTGATAGGGAGTGTGAGGGCTGCACAGTCGAATAGTTAGGTGAATGTGACCATAGAGAGAGAGGGAATGGGTAAGGATGCATCGATGTCAGTGTCAAGTGGGATGTGGAGGAAGAGATTGCTAAAGCTGAATGCTGGTGAGGAAAGGCAATGGCGATCAGATTGAGGGTGATGGAAAATTCATACTCACTTTTCCAGTGCGCTGAAGGTCATGAAATCTCTTCCTGCATTGAATCCAGATTCTGTGCTTTACTGATAATGTGTTGAACTCCTCTGCCACCTGGACCCACACAGCCTTGGTCTGCTGGGGAGGCTTCTTCCTCCCTGAAGAAGGGAAGAACACCTCTTTATGAGCTCTTGCTCCCTCAACTAAAGCCTGCAAGGCAACGTCGTCAAACCTTGGAGCAGCCCTAGGTCTCTCACTGGTCTTTCTTCCTCCAGGTCCCTGTAGCATGAAAGGCCAAAAGGTTGGCAGTCTGCAGAAGAAGCAAGGCTTGTTGCAGACCTTAAATGCAGCAGCAATGATGATGTCATTGGAGGCGACTTTCAGACTGGAAAAACTCATTTGCCATGGGTTCCCACACGCTGGAATCCAATTGGCCAATCATGTTAAAATCGCATCAATCCCCCACATCAATTTAGATTCAGGTGGAGTACATGAAATGCAGATTACACGACCGCGGCCCGCACCTGAATTAAAATCCAGCCCATTGTCTTAAGGACATAAAGATCAAAGTATCTAAAAGGTTAGTTCTTTTGATGGGCGTTGAAAGGCACAATAAGACAAAACCAATAATTTATTTTAAAGTGTCAAAAGCTTTAAACAAAGTCACAGGAAAGTGGAACCATTTAACAAACTCACAGAGATCATTGCATTATAGCTTTAAAAATATGATCCAGAAACTTAACAACTTCTTCACTAATTGATAACAGTTTGAAAGGATTATTACTAGTCCTAGCCCCTTTAGGGCTACCCCGGGTCAGGCATATTCCCCAGACGTTCACTTTCAACTAAAGTTTGAGGTAGCCAAATCCTAAAGACGCTTAATTGGGTTAAAAGTTCTGGACCATCTCTCCCTAAAGGAAAGGAACAACCTGAAGATGTTACCATCCTCCAGATAGCACTTTTAATATGTTTGGCTAGACTGTAACCTTCCGGATATTATGAGGGTCCGGAAAACTCTTCCAGAATTCTGCAACTCCTCACCAAAATGTTTACAGAGATTGAGTTTGCAAGTTTGATACAGAAGTATTATGTGAGACAATTCTAAAAATATATTGATTTATGAAAGAACCGACATGTAGTTTACAGGTGGTGATTCAATCGCAACATTAACAGTTCCAAATACAAAAAGCTTACAATTCTATTATCAGAGATCCCCATTCTCAAATCTTAACTTCGCTAGTTTTACAGTTCTTAGTTTTTTCCAGGATATCCACCAAAATCAAATACCTTTGATACCCGAAGCGTAGACTTGCAGAGCCTGCCTCTGCTGCCGAGAATCACTTTGCCCCTTCAAGCGAGTCTATCATGCCATTTGAAAGTTCAATTTTTATACACTTTTGCAGTGGTATTTCCTTTGAAGTTTTCTGCTGATGTAAGCTAATTATCTCTAGTCATTCTTCTGCTGACCCCTGCTATTCTTACAGTTAGATCAGCTTGGTAGCATTAAGAATTGTGGCCTAGAAATTCAGTATAGCCACTTTTGGGGCGGAAAAGTCAGGCAGCCGCTAAAGTTTGCGCCCGGTGCAAAGTTGAGGCCACTTCGCCGATATTCAGTAGCTTCGCCCTAAGAGTTTGCTCGAGCGCTAAAACTGGCGTTCCACAACTATCTTTAGGCGCAAAGCCGGCAGTGCTGAGCTAAACCGCCGAGGCCGGGCGCAGCGCAGGTGCGGTCATTTCTTGATTGACACCAGACACCCTGGCGCCGGCCAGCTCTTAAAGGGGGAAGGGTTGAGTTCATCTGCTGCCACGCCCTGGACACTGCAGCCCTCCAGCTAGGCTTAAACACTGCTGCTGAACAGAAATAGCGCCGGGAAAGATGCAGAAGGCCCGTGAACGAGCGCAGCGCTTCACTGGCCATGGTTTGAGGGTGCTGGTTAAGGCTTTGGAGAGGAGACGCAAACACCTGTTCCCGGACAGTGGGAAGAAGCCTGCGGCCAGCGTCTACAGGAAAGCCTGGAGGGAGGTCGCCACCAGGGTGACAGCCAACAGCGAGGTCCCCAGGAACTCTACCCAATGCAGAAAAAAGTTCAATGACCTCACGAGGATTGTCAGGGTGAGTAGCATTTCCAGTGTCCTCCTCATCCTTGCATGTGCACCTCACATTATGGGCAAAGGGACCTGAAAGCCCTAATGGCCAGCCCTCATCCAGCAGCTATGGGACTGGCATGAACATCAATTGCACATTCTGCACTTGACACACTGGCCAAGCTATTCGACCATGGGAGGCAGTGCACACCAGATCAGGGCTCCACACTGGCCAAGCTATTCGACCATGGGAGGCAGTGCACACCAGATCAGGGCTCCACACTGGCCAAGCTATTCGACCATGGGAGGCAGTGCACACCAGATCAGGGCTCCACACTGGCCAAGCTATTCGACCATGGGAGGCAGTGCACACCAGATCAGGGCTACACACTGTACTTAGAGGCCATCCTTTCTCTTGCAGGCCAAGCTGGCCCACAATCAGAAGAGTCGGACTGAGACCGGGGGAGGCGGTCCCCAGATCCAGCAGCTCACTGACCTGGAAGAGCGCGTGGGTCGCCTCATGGGAGCCCGGGTGATTGGCCCCGTTGCCAGTGGAGATGCCGACCCTGTTCTGGGCACCAATGGTAAGGACATTTTGGACCTCTCTCGTCCCACTTGTGCATCAGATCTACATCCTTTGCCACTGTCGAACCAATGCGCTGAATGCCACCACTCATGCCTCCCTCGCTGACGCCCTCTCCTCAATCTAAAGCTACTCTTGTCCCTTCCTGCTTTCAGATGGTGAGGAGGAGGTCCCTGAAGCTGCCACTGACAGCCCCTCGGATGAGGAGGAGGAGGAGGAGGAGGAAGAGGAAGAGGAAGGCGGCCCATCAGGGGAACCCTCACCCGCGCCAGGGGATGCCAATGTAGGGGACATGTCTTCCCTGGAGGAGAGCGTGGGGGAAGTGTCGGAGGGGAGTGTCGCTCCTGGGACCAGTGGCGTGCAGCAACACAGGGGGTGTGCGGTTGTTCAGCGGCCTTCTTCCCAGAGGGGTGTAGAAGCTGGGCCCAGTGGCATCCAGCAACGCGGGAAGGGTCGGCCAGCTCGGCGGCCTTCTCCCCAGAGGGAGAGTCCGGCCTCCAGTCCGCCGACGGTCAACTCCGAGGAGCTGCGCCTCCTCGATCAAATGTCCGTGGACTCGGAGCGCCAGCACACCGAGCTCATGGGGGTTGTGGCACGGATGCCTGAGGCCATCGAGTCCCTGGCTCATAGTATGGCCGAGTTCGGGGCCTCACAGGCCAGGAGTTTGGAGCTATTCGGGGCAGCACAGGACGCGAGTCGTGGCGAATTCGTGGCAGCACAGGCAGCGAGTGGGCAGCTGATCAGTGGTGCCGTGCAGTCACTGGCTGGTCTGATGCGGTCACAGACCAGGGCAGCACGGGCACTCACTGCTGCCACACTCGCTGCGTCAGCCAAGCATCGCCAGGACACCCGCCGCGCTGTGGCAGCACAGCGGTCTGTCGTTCGGCACATGGCAGCGCATGCTGCAGTGCGGGCCCGGGAGAGTGCCAGTGTGTCACTTGACCAGCGGCGGCCTGCCAGACGCCAGCTTGCCCCCATTCCTCCAGCCGCCACTGTCACTCCCCCAGTGGAGCTGCGACGAGATGCTGGTCCGACTGATGCTGGCCAGCCACAGCTGCAGCATTCACCAGCCGGCCCCTTGAGGCCCAGACCTCGTCTAGGCCGACCCCCAAGGGCATCTGCCGTGACGACATGTGCCCCTCAGGAGCCTTCCCCCAGCCTTGCAGCAGCCACTGGCGACGGTTTGAGGAGGAGCAGCAGGGCGGCCAGGGGCCGCCAAAGGCTGGACAAGGAATCGCCCTCGTGGGCCACAAAGTAGAGGGTGTGGACAAATGTTTGTTTATATTGGGATGGTTGTTTTGTTTCTGGGGATGGTTGTCTTGTTTCTGGGGATGGTTGTTTTGTTTCTGGGGATGGTTGTTCTGTTAAGGCCGAGGATGAAGGCCATTTTTGTTCAAATGTTTTGTTATTCCTCCCCAGGTTGTGGGAGTGAGTCATGTTTGTGACTGTTTTTTGGGGGGTGTTGTCTGTTTTTGGGTTTCATGTGGGAAGGGCCCTGAGTTTGTTCAATAAAGCATTTTATTTATTCATATTGTCCATGTTTGATCTTTGAAGTGTTTGTTGCCTTAAGTGGCTGAGGGCTTGTGGAGCGGCTGCATTCATGTTCTTTCATTGGCACAAGCCATGCCCTGACAGGGGGCCTAGAAGTGACGTTCAATAAGCCGCCGCCGGGCAGCCCTTGGACCTTGTGCCTCCCTCCTGGCCTGGTACTCCTCCTCCTCCTCCTCCTCCTCCTCATGCTCCTCCTGCTCCTCCTCCTGAGGTGGTGCTCCAGCGTGAGGTGGCAGTGCCTGAGTCCTGCGGATAGCCAGGTTGTGCAGCATGCAGCAAACGACCACGAACTGGGAGACTCGCTCCGGCGAATACTGCAGAGATCCGCCGGAACGATCCAGGCAGCGGAACCGTTGTTTGAGGTCGCCAATTGTTTGTTCTATGATGTTCCTAGTCGCTTGATGGCTCTCGTTGTATGCCTCTTCAGCAGGGGTCCTGGGCGCGCAGAGCGGGGTCATGAGCCAGGTACACAAAGGATAGCCTTTGTCCCCGATAAGCCATCCTCTTGGGTGAGGCTGTGCCTGGAACATGTCAGCCACAGTAGTCTGTCGCAGGATAAAGGCATCGTGGCTGCTGCCTGGAAAGCGGGCATTGACAGCTAGGATGTGCTGCCTGTGGTCACACACCAGCTGTACGTTGAGGGAATGGTAGCCCTTCCGGTTGCGGTAATCCTCGGGATGGTCCACAGGTGCCCGCAAAGCCACATGCGTGCAGTCAATGGCGCCCTGCACCATGGGGATGTCCGCGATTCTTGCAAATCCCACTGCACGCTGCTGCTGCCTCTCCAGGGTCATGGGGAAGGAGATGAATTGGCGTCTCCTTCTGAAAAGGGCATTGGTGACCTGGTGGATGCAGCAATGCACGGCGAACTGAGATATGTTAGCAATGTTCCCAGCAGCTGATTGGAAGGAGCCGGTGGCATAGAAGTTCAGAGCCACCGTCACCTTCACTTCCACCGACAGAGACGTCCTGCAACTCAGCTGTGGACGCAGATCTCTGTGAAGCAGATGGCAGATCTCTGCAACCACCTCCCTTCTGAATCGCAGCCTCCTAACACATCGCGCGCCAGTCATGTTGAGATACGAGACCTGCTGGCGGTATTGCCTGAGTGGGTAAGGCCCACGTTGCCGACGCCTGTTGCCCCCTCTGCGTCTAGCCAGGGCTGCGCCTCTAACCCAGCATCTGCGAGCCCTTCCGACATAATCCTGAAACTCAGCATTGGCACCCCATGCAGCCCCCATAATATGCTGGCAAACAATGAGATATCAGTGAAGGCGAATTGCCAAGCTCTGGCCTGAAGCCAAAAATACCTGTCCTAGTGTTGGCCCAAAGCAGTAAGCTCCCTTCCTTGGTTTTTTTCAAAAAATCCGTTGCACAAGAGTGATTGCTGCAAAATGGCAGCCCTTTATAGTGCAGGGTAAGTGCCCTTTAATATGCGCTCCCCGCGGCCCGCTTCAGCTGTGTACCGTTCCACTCCACTGTCGTTAGGGCCGCCCGGCGCACAATGGCCCGGCGTGCCTGAAGTTCCGGTTTGGGGCGCACAAAGGGCGTTGCACGAGGAAATGACGTCATAATCTGCGCGCGCAGCAGGGCGCGCGCAAAGACTTTGCGCCGGCGCTAAATGTCTACTGAAGTTGGGGCGAGGCGCAGATCGCGTTGCGCCCGGGCGCTAAGCGCCTAGCGCTCGAGATCTACTCCTCCGAAGGCGCTAACGGCTGGCGCACGCTATTGAATTTCTAGGCCTGTATCTCTACCCTTGGTGTTTGAAGCTTATCATATAAAATGGTATAACCAGCAGGTGCATCTTTTTGATATCATTTTTACCAAGGTCTTCTGTTTGTGTCTTGTTATGATGTATAAATTAAAACACCTCAACTAGGGTGATCTATGCAATTCTTATTTACCTTAGCTGGTTACAACACAGAATCGTGTCTCCTGTGTTTCATTTGATGTCATTTTTATGAAGGCATATGTTTCATACTTTTCTGTGTTTCTTTCCAAAGTCTAATTTAGGATACCTTAACAGGGTGTACCATTGTGTTCTTTCCAAGGCTGCAGACTTCAGCAGCCTCCAATCTCCTGTTTCAATAAGGTTATTGATTCAGTGTCAACAACTTATCTTATCTCAATAGCCTGTATGCTGTTTACAGCTTCTCCATTGTTGAGGCTTCCAGATTCCCAAACCCACATTTTAATAAGGCTAGAATTCTTTCATAGAATGGGGTATTTTTCTGAACATGGCTTATTCCTTCACATCCCCCTCTTGACCAAAAAATGGACGCAAAACATTAGGGCAGAGTTTGGTCAATGTTACTAATAATGTTACAATAGCACATTAATTTCACAAGATTCACAATCATGTGCTACATGAAAATTCCTTTAAAATCATCCTAGGACAATATTTTGCCTTATTTTAGATTGATTGCAATTTAAAATGATGATAGGTACATTGTCATGCAATTAGCGAAACAACATGTACGTAGAATGTTCAATTGGCAGATGTACATTCCATAGAGGTGAGTTTTTCATATGAGTCAAGGAGACATCATTTGGAACTAGCTGAAGCTTGACACGCTGTTCCTTATATCCAGCATGTGGATAGATTCTTGTTTTCGTAAAGGCCTTGCCAGGTGCTCAGTTGATTCCATCTTCATCCGTGGTGTTTTCCTCCTTCATTGAGGTAACTCGTTGATCTTTCCTTGTTTCGGTTGTGGCATTTTGCAAATCCAATTGCTGAGGCATTGCCAAGCATCGTGTGGAGGAGTCGGCGACACCGTCTGACTGACCATCATCAGTAAATCGATCGCATCCATTTTCTGTATTGTGCTCCAAGCTGGGTCTTGAAAGATAGTGTATGACTGCACCTTGTATTGTTCCTCCATTTCGGTATCCTGCAGGACATCTTTTGAGATTGTCTATAGAGGCAGTTTTAAGAATATGCTTGCCGTTCGGCTGATTAATATGTATTTTAATTGTTTTTTCATTAATAACAGTGTGTATTTGAACAGGTTTTTTCCAGTTCGGTCTTAAACTAGGTTATTGCTCGAACTCCTTTTCCTGTACCCATTCTCTTACTATGGGTTGCCATGCTTTGTTTGTCAATTTTTTCTGCCTATTTGCCTCCCTTATCATCTGATCAATTTGATGAATCTCCTCTGTTAATTCTTTTTTAAAATCTAACTGTCGCTGTCGGGTCAAGGAATCAGAGAGTGTAGAGGCAATAAAAGAACTAGGGGTAAGCAGTGTATGCACCTCAACCCCATACATCAGATAATATGTAGTTTTAGGAGACATTGTCCCTGATGCAGATGCGGGCACATTATTAAGTTATAGCTGCACCTCCGGAATGATGGTGGACCACTTATTTCCCCTGATTCTCAACAGTTTGAGCAATAGCTTTTTTACTTCCTGGTTTTTATGTTCCACCAGCCCTGCTGATTGCGGATGACGTGGCGTGCTGTGCTCTAACCCAATCCCCCTTTGTTCGCAGTAGTCTTTGAAGACCTTGGAGACAAAGGCTCCACCTTGATCGGAGTGTAAGATTTTGGGTGCACCAGCTACAGTAATTATGTCAGTAAAAGCATTGGCGAGTGCGTTTTCCGAAACAGTTTTTGTTGGGACCAGCCAGTGCATCCATCTACACAAACAAGAACATGCTTGTATCCCAATGCCAGAAGAAGTAGTCCAATAAAGTCAATAAAGAATTTTCCCATTGGCTCATCAGCTTTCACAGGAGCCAATGGTGGTGGCTTAATTAGTGATGACTTATTGGTTAAATTACATGGCTCACAATTTGCCACATATGTTTTACAGGGCTTAAGCATGCCTGGCCACCAATATAATGGGGTCAATTTGCAGAATGTTGTTCTGGCACCACAATGTGCTTGACCTATGCCCTCGTGAGCTTCTTTTACAAGCTGTTCTCGTTTGTATCTCAAGGGTACCTCTCGGTTTCCATTGGGCAACTTAACTAGCACAATATCCGTAGGGGTTTCTGAGTAAAAGTACTTTGGTGGATATCCTGGTGGATTCTCTTTTGTTGGGTCTAATAGCTGGATCAGTTTCTCATCCTGATTGGCTGCCCATTCTGCCCTAGTGATTACACTATTATTGGCAGGCCCCTCTCGAGGGGATGTCATGCATACCGAACGTTTCGCTTGTTCATCTGCAAGACTGTTTCTTTTTGAGTGTACTGTTCCAGTGGTATGCCCGTTTACATGAATCACCTGACAATTCTGTTTCTCCATTTTCGAACGGAGAATGTCTTCCCACAATGACTTATGTTTTATGGGTTTACCCTTATGATTGGTAAAATTTGTTTGTTCACAGTAAACTAGATCTTGGTTATATCCTCTTTTACAGCAGTCATTACCCGTACAGATTAGTGTGGGTTTAATAGGGTCTGACTTTTCTAAAGCATACCGTAATGCTACGGCTTCAGCATATTGCGCTTTCTAATGGCCAAGGGGTATGGACAGTAATTCTTCTGGATAAAAAGAATAGGAATCTCGAAAAGTCCCTACTATTATCCCCATCCCAGCTGAGGATTGTTGGGAAGTCCCTTTTTTAATTGTCATTGATGATCCATCACAAATTATTACTTGGTCTTGTGGAGGTATAGGGATAGGATTATTTCCCGTAATAAAACAATAATTTGAATTTCCTAATAAAAAGACTTGGCCAATTCCGACAGGGTTTGCCATTTCTTCAGGACCTAACCTCGGTTAGGGTTTAATATGAACTTTATAAGAAATTTCTAGACTTCAATGGTATATTGAGGGAGTTCTGATTTAAGTTCGACAAGGCCTGATCAGGGACTTGTCGTCTCTAGTGACTTAAATCTGTGTCTTTGTATCACTGTCAGTAAAACACTTCTTCTATACTTAACAATCTGCAAGACGGATATAGATATTAATGTAAGTATAGGTTCTTTATCAACTCGTTAACACACACGTTGGGTGCCAACTGAAGGAATTATTACTAGTCCTAGCCCCTTTAGGGCTACCCCAGATCAGGCGTATTCCCCAGACGTTCACTTTCAACTAATGTTTGAGGTAGCCAAATCCAAAAGATACTTAATTGGGTCTAAAGTTCTGGACCATCTCTCCCTAAAGGAAAGGAACAACCTGAAGGTGTTACCATCCTCCAGATAGCACTTTTAATAAGTTTAGCTAGACTGTAACCTTCCGCATATTATGAGGGTCTGGAAAACTCCTCCAGAATTCTACAACTCCTCACCAAAAGGTTTACAGAGATTGAGTTTGCAAGTTTGATACTGAAGTATTATGTGAGACAATTCTAAAAATATATTGATTTATTAAAGAACCAACATGTAGTTTACAGGTGGTGATTCAATTGCAACATTAACAGTTCCAAATACAAAAAGCTTACAATTCTATTATCAGAGATCCCTATTCTCAAACCTTAACTTCGCTAGTTTTACAGTTCTTAGTTTTTTCCAGGATATCCACCAAAATCAAATACCTTTGATACCCGAGGTGTAGACTTGCAGAGCCTGCCTCTGCTGCCGAGAATCACTTTGCCCCTTCAAGCGAGTCTATCAGGCCATTTGAAAGTTCAATTTTTATACACTTTTGCAGTGGTATTTCCTTTGAAGTTTTCTGCTGATGTAAGCTAATTATCTCTAGTCATTCTTCTGCTGACCCCTGCTATTCTTACAGTTAAATCAGCTTGGTAGCATTAAGAATTGTATCTCTACCCTTGGTGTTTGAAGCTTATCATATAAAATGGTATAACCAGCAGGTGCATCTATTTGATATCATTTTTAACCAAGGTCTTCTGTTTGTGTCTTGTTATGATGTATACATTAAAACACCTCAACTAGGGTGATCTATGCAATTCTCATTTACCTCAGCTGGTTACAACACAGAATCGTGTCTCCTGTGCTTCATTTGATGTCATTTTTATGAAGGCATATGTTTCTTACTTTTCTGTGTTTCTTTCCAAAGTGTAATTTAGGATACCTTAACAGGGTGTACCATTGTGTTCTTTCCAAGGCTGCAGACTTCAGCAGCCTCCAACCTCCTGTTTCAATAAGGTTATTGATTCAGTGTCAACAACTTATCTTATCTCAATAGCCTGTATGCTGTTTACAGCTTCTCCATTGTTGAGGCTTCCAGATTCCCAAACCCACATTTTAATAAGGCTAGAATTCTTTCATAGAATGGGGTATTTTTCTGAATATGGCTTATTCCTTCACACCCCCCTCTTGACCAAAAAATGGACGCAAAACATTAGGGCAGAGTTTGGTCAATGTTACTAATAAGGTTACAATAGCACATTAATTTCATGAGATTCACAATCATGTGCTACATGAAAATTCCTTTAAAATCATCCTAGGACAATATTTTGCCTTATTTTAGATTGATTGCAATTTAAAAGGATGATAGGTACATTTTCATGCAATTAGCGAAACAACATGTACGTAGAATGTTCAATTGGCAGATGTACATTCCATAGAGGTGAGTTTTTCATATGAGTCAAGGAGACATCATTTGGAGCTAGCTGAAGCTTGACACGCTGTTCCTTATATCCAGCGTGTGGATAGATTCTTGTTTTCGTAAAGGCCTTGCCAGGTGCTCAGTTGATTCGTTCTTCATCCGTGGTGTTTTCCTCCTTCATTGAGGTAACTCTTTGATCTTTCCTTGTTTCGGTTGTGGCATTTTGCAAATCCAATTCCTGAGGCGTTGCCAAGCCTCGTGTGGAGGAGTCGGCGACACCGTCTGACTGACCATCATCAGTAAATCGATCGCATCCATTTCCTGTATCGTGCTCCAAGCTGGGTCTTGAAAGACAGTGTACGACTGCACCTTGTATTGTTCCTCCATTTCGGTATCCTGCAGGGCATCTTTTGAGAATGTCCATGGAGACAGTTTTAAGAATATGCTTGCCATTCGGCTGATTAATATGTATTTTAACTGTTCTTTCATTAATAACAGTATGTATTTGAACAGGTTTTTTCCACTTCGGTATTAAACTAGGTTATTGCTCGAACTCCTTTTCCTGTACCCATTCTCCTACTATGGGTTGCCATGCTTTGTTTGTCAATTTTTTCTGCCTATTTGCCTCCCTTATCATCTGATCAATTTGATGAATCTCCTCTGTTAATTCTTTTTTTAAATCTAACTGTCGCTGTCGGGTCAAGGAATCAGAGAGTGTAGAGGCAATAAAAGAACCATGGGTAAGCGGTGTATGCACCTCAACCCCATACATCAGATAATATGGAGTTTTAGAGGACATTGCCCCTGATGCAGATGCGGGCACGTTATTAAGTTATAGCTACACCTCCGGAATGATGGTGGACCACTTATTTCCCCTGATTCTCAACAGTTTGACCAATAGCTTTTTTACTTCCTGGTTTTTACGCTCCACCAGCCCTGCTGATTGCGGATGACGTGGCGTGCTGTGCTCTAACCCAATCCCCCTTTGTTCGCAGTAGTCTTTGAAGACCTTGGAGACAAAGACTCCGCCTTGATCGGAGTGTAAGATTTGGGGTGCACCAGCTACAGTAATTATGTCAGTAATAACATTGGCGAGTGCGTTTTCCAAAATTGTTTTTGTTGGGAGCAGCCAGTGCATCCATCTACACAAACAAGAACATGCTTGTATCCCAATGTCGGGAGAAGTAGTCCAATAAAGTCAATAAAGAATTTTCCCATTGGCTCATCAGCTTTCACAGGAGCCAATGGTGGTGGCTTAATTAGTGATGACTTATTGGTTAAATTGCATGGCTCACAATTTGCCACGTATGTTTTACAGGGCTTAAGCATGCCTGGCCACCAATATAACGGGGTCAATTTGCAGAATGTTGTTCTGGCACCACAATGTGCTTGACCTATGCCCTTGTGAGCTTCTTTTACAAGCTGTTCTCCTTTGTATCTCGAGGGTACCACTCGGTTTCCCTTGGGCAACTTAACTAGCACAATATCCGTAGGGGTTTCTGAGTAAAAGTACTTTGGTGGATATCCTGGTGGATTCTCTTTTGTTGGGTCTAATAGCTGAATCAGTTTCTCATCCTGATTGGCTGCCCATTCTGCCCTAGTGATTACACTATTATTGGCAGGCCCCTCTCGAGGGGATGTCATGCATACCGAACGTTTTGCTTGTTCATCTGCAAGACTGTTTCTTTTTGAGTGTACTGTTCCAGTGGTATGCCCGTTTACATGAATCACCTGACAATTCTGTTTCTCCATTTTTGAACGGAGAATGTCTTCCCACAATGACTTATGTTTTATGGGTTTACCCTTATGATTGGTAAAATTTGTTTGTTCCCAGTAAACTAGATCTTGGTTATATCCTCTTTTACAGCAGTCATTACCCGTACAGATTAGTATGGATTTAATAGGGTCTGACTTTTCTAAAGCATACCGTAATGCTGCGGCTTCAGCATATTGCGCTTTCTAATGGCCAAGGGGTATAGACAGTAATTCTTCTGGATAAAAGGAATAGGAATCTCGAAAAGTCCCTACTACTATCCCCATCCCAGCTGAGGATTGTTGGGAAGTCCCTTTTTTAATTGTCATTGATGATCCATCACAAATTATTACTTGGTCTTGTGGAGGTATAGGGATAGGGTTATTTCCCGTAATAAAACAATCATTTGAATTTCCTAATAAAAAGACTTGGCCAATTCCGACAGGGTTTGCCATTTCATCAGGACCTAACCTCGGTTAGGGTTTCATATGAACTTTATAAGAAATTTCTAGACCTCAATGGTATATTGAAGGAGTTCTGATTTAAGTTCTACACGGCCTGATCAGGAACTTGTCGCCTCTAGTGACTTAAATCTGGGTCTTTGTATCACTATCAGTAAAACACTTGTAAGAGTTGTAAAGTCTGTAGGTATTATGGCGAATTAATACACAGACTACAAGAGTAACTTTAACAGGACTTTACTATTCGAAGGTCAGGGCGAATCTGCCCAATAAATCCTGACACAGCACTTATATACCGGTGTGGTCACCGTCGGTATTACAGTATACAGCAGCCAAGATAAAGTAGTGCCACACCTAAAATAGTTCTCTTAAAGGTGGACGGTTACATACAATAGTTCTCTTAAAGGTAGAACAGTTACATACACTACATTCCTCCCTTTTTAGCTTACAACATACTTATTCCCCATTAACATAACATCATAACATATATACAACTTATGCAAAACAGTTCACAGATTCAGTCTCTCTGGAGGCTTCCTGACTCTGTCCGGATAACGCCTCGGTGGTGTAGTAGTTTTCGGCGGGGTAGTAGGTTCTTCTGGCAAGGTCGATTCGGCTTGAAGGACAGTGTCAGGTTCATCTGATTCCAGTATTACCAGATCGGAGGTAGGTGCTCTGGGTATCTCTGCTTCAACATTAGCCGTGTAAGGTTGTGGAGTAGGTTGGTCCTTTGTGGATGACCCTATGATCTGGTCAACATGGCGCCTTATTATGCTGTCACCAATGTCCACGGTATACATCAGCGGCCCTAGCCTTTTCCCAATAGTTCCAGGCTACCATTTCTCGGTACGGTAGTCCCGGGCCAAAACTTGTTGAATATCTGAAAGGATCTAGTTGGCCTTTCATTCATGCCCTGAAATTGCCGGTTCTCTACGTCCCTTCTGACGTTTGGCTTAATCAAATCCAGCCGGCATCTTAGTCTTCTATTGAAAAACATCATGGTGGGAGTTTGGTTTGTGACCGCATGTGTTGCATTCCTGTACGCCAACAAGAAGTTATCTACCTTATGTTGTAGGTTGATGTCTTCATTACCCATGGCCTTTATGGCCTTCTTGAAAGTCTGGACAAACCTTTCAGCTAATCCATTGGTGGCGGGATGGTATGGGGCTGACGTGTAGTGCTTGACCCCATTCCTTTTTAAGAACTTCCTGAATTCTTCGGACACAAATTGCGGTCCATTATCAGAACAGATCTGTTCCGGCAGCCCATTCCTGGCAAATATGGTCCTTAATACTGTGATGGTTTTTTCCCTGGTGGTGGAGGACATCTTTATTACCTCCGGCCACTTGGAGTGTGCATCCACCGCGATTAGAAACATTGAGTCCATAAATGGACCAGCAAAGTCGACGTGTACCCTTTGCCAAGGAGATGAGGGCCACTCCCATGGATGCAGAGGAGCTTGTGGTGGCGCGTTTTGGACCTTCTGGCATCCTAGACAGCTCTTGGTTATTTCTTCGATGTCTCCATCAATACCTGGCCACCACACAAACGCTCTTGCTAGGTTCTTCATTTTCACTCCACCCAGATGCCCCTCGTGAAGCTCCTTTTGCACCTTCTGCTGAAGTTTGGGTGGAATCACCACTCTAGATCCACACATCAAGGTTCCTCGGCACACTGACAGCTGTTCTTTTCTTTGCGAAAATGCGGGCAGCATTGGTTCGCCATGTGCTGGCCATCCCTCCACTGTTAAATCGTAGACTCGTGAGAGAGTCGGGTCATTTCTTGTTTCATTTTCGATCATCGAATTTGTTACTGGTAGACATTCCACTATGGATGAGTGGAACATCTCTACCGGGTCCACTGTAGCCGCCTCTTCTACTACTGGCAACGGTAGGCGCGATAACCCATCAGCATTTCCATGCTGTTTGGACCTTTTGTATTCGATGTCATATTGGTGTGCCCCAAGTAACACGGACCACCTCTGTAGCCTTTGCGCTGTCATAGTGGAAACGGCCTTGTTAGGGTTGAATATGGACACCAACGGCTGGTGGTCTGTCAGTAATGTGAACTTCTTGCCCTGCAGGTAATGATTGAATTTCTTTACTCCCCACACAAGGCTGAGGGCCTCCCTATCTATCTGAGCATAATTTCGCTCAGCGGAGGTCAATGATCGGGACGCAAATGTGACTGGCCTTTCCGAGCCATTTGGTAACTTGTGTGAAAGTACTGCTCCAATTCCATAAGGGGAAGCATCACAAGCTAGACGAAGAGGTAACGTTGGGTTGAAATGAGCCAACACTTCCTCAGAGGTAATCAACGCCTTGCTTCTGCGAAAGGCCTTCTTACAGTCCTCGCTCCACTTCCATGGTACTTCTTTCCGCAACAGAGCATTCAGCGGATGCAGCACCGTGGATAGATTTGGCAGAAACTTGTGGTAATAATTAATCAACCCCAGAAACGATCTCAACTGTGATACATTTTCCGGAGCGGGGGCCTTCACGACAGCTTCTATCTTGTCAGGTGACTTGTGCAGCCCCTCTTGGTCAATGACATGACCGCAGTACGAGATCCGTTTCTGGAAGAACTCGCATTTCTGGCGATTAACTCGAAGGCCATATTCCTTCAACCTGGTGAGCACCAGTTTCAAATTTGTGAGGTGTTCCTCCTCGTCTTCTCCCGTAATCAGGATATCGTCCAAGTAACACTGCATGCTTGGAATACCCTGTAAGACCTGCTCCATGGCCCTCTGCCAAATTGCTGGAGCCGAAGCTACTCCAAAAACCAGTCTATTATAACGATACAAGCCTCTGTGCGTGTTGATTGTGAGATACTGGCGCGACTCTTCCTCGACTTCCATTTGTAAGTATGCTTGTGCCAGGTCTATCTTGGTGAAGTGTTTCCCGCCAGACAATGAAGCAAAGATATCCTCAATCCGCGGGAGCAGGTATTGTACCGTGTGAAGCATCGGATTAACTGTGATCTTGAAGTCTCCGCAGATGCGGACCTTTCCCGGTCCCCCTGGCTTGTTACTTGATGAAGACTTCATGACGGGCACAATGGGCGTGGCCCACTCACTCCAGTCCACCTTAGACAGTACCCCTGAACCTTCAAGCTCTTCCAATTCTGCCTCCACAGCAGGTCGTATCGCGTAAGGTACCGATCTGGCTTTGAAAAATTTTGGGCTTGCATGTTCTGCAATCTTGATTTTTGCTTTAATTCCTCTCAGTGTTCCCAGTCCTTGCTGGAATACCTCTTTAGCTTCGTCCAATATTCTGGACAACCGTTCAGGTTTGACATCTTCCTTTCCGGAATCTACCGTCATTGTGTTTAGTGAATGCTAGTCTATCTTTATTTTCCTGATCCACTCCCGTCCCAGAAGTGGTGGACCTCCCTTGGGCAGCACATACATGTCCATCCCTTGGTGATCTTTGTCCTTGTATCTCACCTTGACTTCTATCTTTCCGATGGGGTATACTCTGTGCCCCGTGTATGTCTGCAATACTATCTCCGTATCCCGTAGGGGAATATGTTTGAATAACTTTTTGTAATCTTGCTTATTCATGACCGTCAACGCCGATCCGGTGTCCACTTCCATCTTCACTTGGACTTTTGCAATCTGTAGTGTGACCCAGATAGTTTGTCGGTCAGCTTCTTTACTCACATTGTGAATCCTCAGACTACCCAGTTCCTTGCTGTTGGAGTCTGAGTCCGAATTCTGTTCATCTGGACTCTTCCCAGTCGCCTTATGTACCTTTCTGTACTTCTTCTGCGGTGACTTATTATTGCTGGTCTTCTTTCCTGACCGGCATACCTTAGCTATGTGACCAAGCTTGCCACATTTTCTACATTCCTGGTTTTTAAACCAGCATTGGTTCTGGTCGTGTGTTGTCTTCCCACAACGATAACATTTCGTTGTACCCGAAGTCATTTGATCCACACTGAGTACCGCTGTCTTCCGCTGCATTTCCGCCGTGCCTCTCACTGCGGCTTCGTGCGATGCTGCAATAAGGACAGCCTTATCAAGTGTAAGATCGTTCTCTTCGAGCAGTCGTTTTTGTGTTCCTTCCTTCGACATCCCGCACACGAACTTGTCTCTCAGTGCCTCTGTCAGATTTACCCCAAACTGACAGTATTTTGCTAGCCTACGCAGTTCAACCAGGTACTCCGCGTTGCTTTCCTCTTTTCGTTGCGTTCTCACGTAAAATTTTGATCGTTCCGCTAACATCAGTGGTGCGGGGTTAAAATGATCCTTCAGGACAGCAACAATATTAGTGAAAGACTGATCCGCCGGTTTAGCTGGTGATAGAAGATGCTTCAATAACCTGTATGTCTTCGCACCCATTGAGTTTAGTAAGGTTAGAGCTTTGTCATAATTTGCTATCTTATTGACCTTACAATATATCTCGATGCGTTCTACATACGTGGCCCAATCTTCCACATCGGAATCGAAACCGTTGATGTTACTACGCTTAGGCATCTTCACACTCTTCCTGAGAACAACAACGAAATATTTCTTTAACTTTTTTTTTTTCAAAATGGCAGTTTCCCGCGCTTGTCTTCTTTCCCCGCCCACTTTCAAAATGGCGGTTTCCCGCTTCTGTCTTCTTCCCCGCCTACTGGCGGCATCCCGCGTTTCTTCCCCTGGCGGGAGGGGTAAGCTTTTCCCTCGGGCGACGACTGCTGGCTTTCGGGGTTCGCAGCCTGCGCGTCGGCTTCAGTGCGTTCCTTGTTCCCTTTTCTCGGCAGGGCAACCGGCGCTGGGTACAACCCATTGACGGCGAACAGTTTCAGCCGCTGGGCTGGATCTCGCTCAGTCTCCCTCGCTCGGGCTCTGTCTCTCCCGCTCGCTCGGGCTCTGTCTCTCCCTCAGCGGCTTCCAATCGCGCCTCCCAGCCCTCTCGCAGTCCGGTGCTTTCCTCCCCGGCTGTGGCTGAGTTCTCCGCGATTTATTTATTTTTATATCTTCTCGCGCCTTACGATCCCGGTCGCAGCGCCTCGTGGCCTCGGTAGCTGCCCGGCCTTTTTCGCCGGTCGCGGTCTAGCTGTCTCACGACGCCGTTGCGTCTCCCAGCCCGCTTGTACCGCAGCTTCCGTGCTCCACGCTGCCCCAGTCTCAGCGCCTCTGGGCCCGACTTCTGTCCGGCTCCTTTCCCCCGACCGTGGTCGAGTTCACCGCCCTTATCCTCCGTTTATTTTTTTTATTTTCCCTTTCCTCACAGTCACCGTGGCCGACTTGCTTCTCGTGCTAACCGGCTCACTCACCACCGTGGCAGAAGGGACAATCAGTGCCTGTTGCTGATGGAAGGCTTTGTGTCTGAATTCTTCCTTCTTCCTTGCTCTGCAGACTCGAGTTTTCTCTCAGCGGAACGACGAGGGCGGGTGCCTCTTCTCGACGCTCGTTAACTGCTTCGGACCGCCTATTTCCACCTCCGTAACATTGCCTGTCTCTGCCCTTGCCTCAGCTCATCCACTGCTGAAACCCTCATCCATGACTTTGTTACCTCTAGAGCGGACCTGCGAGGGGAACACTGAGCAGCGGTGGAGTATAAAACCGGCAGCGAGGCGAGGCGAGGCCCGACCAGAGCGGACCTGCGTGGGGAACACTGAGCAGTGGCGGAGTATAAAACTGGCAGCAAGGCTTACCATTTCAACAGCGGGGGAGAGAGGTAAAAAGTAATCAAAGTGGGACGTCACCAGGAAGCAGGTAAGTGATTGGTTGGTGAGTATTTCTCTTTTTTTAAACTTTAACTCTCGTTTATAGTTTGTAAGGTCTCTCTGGTGTAGCAGGGACTGTTGGTAAACCAGTTAACTGTAGTGTAATAGTGGGATTGATTGATTTAATTTAAATTCAATTAATTAAAGGGTAAGTCATGGCAGGACAGCCGGGCCACGTGATATGCTCCTCCTGCGATATGTGGGAACTCAGGGACACTTCCTGTGTCCCTGACAACTACATGTGCAGGAAGTGCATCCAGCTGCAGCTACTGACAGACCGCATTGCAGCACTGGAGCTGCGATTGGATGCATACTGGAGCATTCATGATGCTCAGGACATCGTGAGTAGCACGTTTACGGAGTTGGACACACTGCAGGTAGAGGTTGGACAGGAAGAAAGGGAACAGGTGATCAACAGGCAGAGTACTAGGTGCAGGCAGGTAGTGCAGGGGTCCCCTGTGGCCATCCCCCTCTCCAACAGATACACCACTTTGGGTACTGTTGGGGGGGATGGCTTATCTGAGGAAGGCAGCAGCAGCCAACTTCCTGGCACCAGGGGTGGCTCTGCTGCACAGAATGGGAGGAAAAAGAGGGGTAGAGCTATAGTAATAGGGGATTCTATTGTAAGGGGAATAGATAGGGGTTTCTGCGGCAGCAAATGAGACTCCAGGATGGTGTGTTGCCTCCCTGGTGCAAGGGTCAAGGATGTCTCCGAGCGGCTGCAGAACATCTTGGTAGGGGAGGGTGAACAGCCAGTTGTCGTGGTGCATATAGGCACCAACGATATAGATAAAAAGTGGAATATAGGGAGTTAGGAGATAAATTAAAAAACAGGACCTCAAAGGTAGTAATCTCAGGATTGCTACCAGTGCCACGTGCTAGTCAGAGTATAAATTGAAGGATACTTCAGATGAATACGTGGCTAGAGGAATGGTGCCAGGGGGAGGGATTCAAGTTCCTGGGACATTGGAACCGGTTCTGGGGGAGGGGGGACCAGTTCAAACCGGACGGTTTGCACCTGGGCAGGGCTGGAACCAATGTCCTAGGGGGAGTGTTTGCTAGTGCTGTGGGGGAGGGTTTAAACTAAAATGGCAGGGGGTTGGGAACCTGAGCAGGGAGACAGAGGAAAGAGAAACAAGGATAAAAGCAAAAGATAGGAAGGAGAAAAACAAAAGTGGCAGTCAGAGAAATCAATGGTTTAAATCAAATGTGGCCACAGTAAATAATAATTCTAATAGGTCTAAGAGCGTTAAAAAAACAAGCCTGAAGGCTTTGTTTCTTAATGCGAGGAGCATTTGTAATAAGATGGATGAATTGGCTGCGCAAATAGAGGTAAATGAATATGATTTGGTTGGGATTACAGAAACGTGGCTCAAGGATGGCCAAGACTGGGAACTCAACATCCAGGGGTATTCGATATTCAGGAAAGATAGGCAAAAAGGAAAGGGAGGTGGGGTAGCATTACTGGTTAAAGAAGGGATTAACACAATTGTAATGAAGGATATTAGCTCTGATGATGTGGAATCTGTATGGGTAGAATTGAGAAATACTAAGGGGAAAAAAACATTAGTGGGAGTGGTATATAGACCTCCAAACAGTAAGGCGGAGGTTGGGGAATGGCATTAAAAAGGAAATTAAAGAAGCATGCAATAAGGGCAGAGCAGTCATCATGGGTGACTCTAAGCTACCTATAGGTTGGGCCAATCAAATTAGTAACAATACTGTGGAGGAGGAATTCCTGGAGTGTTTACGGGATGGTTTCCTGGGCCAATATGTCGAGGAACCAACCAGAGATCAAGCCATCTTAGACTGGGTATTATGTAACGAGAAAGGATTAATTAGCAATCTTGTTGTACGAGGCCCCTTGGGTCGGAGCGATCATAATATGATCGAATTCTTTATTAAGATGGAGAATGAAGTAGTTGACTCAGAGACTAGGGTCCTCAATTTAAAACAAGGAAACTAGGATGGTCTGAGGCGCGAGTTGGGTAGGATTGATTGGGGAATGGCACTCAAAGGGTGGACGGTGGATAGGCAATGGCAAACATTCAAAGACTGAATGGATGAGCTACAGAATTTGTCCATCCCAGTTTGGCATAAAAATAAAACAAAAAAGGTGACTCTACCGTGGCTAACAAGGGAAATTAGGGATAGCATAAGATCCAAGGAGAGGACATATAAATTGGCCAGAAAAAGCAATAATCCTGAGGATTGGGAGCAGTTTAGGATTCAACAAAGGAGGACAAAGGGATTAATTAAGAAAGGGAAAATAGAATATGAGAGTAAGCTTGCAGGGAACATAAAAACTGACTGTAAAAGCTTTTATAGATATGTGAAGAGAAAAAGATTGGTGAAGTCAAGCATAGGTCCCTTGCAGTCAGAATCAGGTGAATTTATAATGGGGAACAAAGAAATGGCAGACCAACTAAATACATATTTTGGTTCTGTCTTCACAAAGGAGGACACAAATAACCTCCCAGAGATGCCGGGGAACATAGGGTCTGATGAAAGGGTGGAACTGAAAGAAATCAGTATTTGTAGGGAAATGGTGTTAGGAAAATTGATGGGACTGAAGTCCGATAAATCCCCAGGGCCTGATAATCTACATCCCAGGGTACTAAAGGAAGTGGCCCTAGAAATAGTAGATGCATTGCTGGTCATCTTCCAGAACTCGATAGACTCTGGAACAGTACCCATGCATTGGAGGGTAGCTAATGTTACCCCACTATTCAAAAAAGGTGGTAGAGAAAAAGCGGGGAATTATAGACCGGGAAGCCTGACATCGGTAGTGGGGAAAATGCTAGAGTCCATTATAAAAGATGTAATAGCAGAGCACTTGGAAAGCAGTGACAGGATCGGACAAAGTCAACATGGATTTACAAAAGGTAAATCATGCTTGACTAATCTACTGGAATTTTTTGAGGATGTAACTGGTAAAATAGATAAGGGAGAACCAGTGGATGTGGTGTATTTGGACTTTCAGAAGGCTTTTGATTAGGTCCCGCATAAGAGGTTAGCGTGCAAAATTAAGGCACATGGGATTGGGGGCAAGGTATTGACTTGGATAGAGAACTGGTTGGCGGACAGAAAGCAAAGAGTTGGAATAAACGGGTCATTTTCCGAGTGGCAGGCAGTGACTAGTGGGGTACCGCAAGGATCGGTCCTAGGACCCCAGCTGTTCACAATATATATTAATGATCTGGACGAGGGAATTGGATGTAATATCTCCAAATTTGCAGACGACACAAAGCTGGGTGGGAGGGTATGCTGTGAGGAGGATGTCGTGAAACTCTAGTACGATTTGAACAGGTTGGGTGATTGGGCAGAAACATGGCATATGCACTATAATGTGGATAAATGTGAGGTTATCCACTTTGGTGGCAAAAACAGGAAGGCAGATTATTATTTGAATGTCAATAGATTGAGAGTAGGGGAAGTGCAAAGAGACCTGGGTGTTCTTGTGCACCAGTCACTGAAGGTAAGCATGCAGGTGCAGCAGGCGGTTAAGAAGGCAAATGGTATGTTGGCCTTCGTAGCAAGAGGGTTCGAGTACAGGAACAAGGATGTCTTGCTACAGTTGTACAGGGTCTTGGTGAGACCACACCTTGAGTATTGTGTGCAGTTTTGGTCGCCTTACCTGGGGAAGGACGTTCTTGCCATGGAGGGAGTGCAGCAAAGATTCACCAAGCTGATACCTGGGATGGCAGGAATGACATATGAGGAGAGATTGTGTCGATTGGGCTTATACTCACTGGAGTTTAGAAGATTGAGAGGGGATCTCATCGAAACCTATAAAATTATTTCAGGCCTGGACAGAGTAGATGCAGGAAGGATGTTTCTGATGGCCGGGGAGTCCAGAACCAGGGGTCATAGTCTAAGGATAAGGGGTAAGCCATTTAGGACTGAAATGAGGAGGAATTTCTTCACCCAGAGAGTGGTGAACCTGTGGAATTCTCTGCCACAGAGAGCGGTGGAGGCCAGTTCATTAAATATATTCAAGAAAGAGTTGGATATATTTCTTAAGGCTGAAGGGATCAAGGGATATGGGGAGAAGGCAGGGACAGGGTACTGAATTTGGATGATCAGCCATGATCTCATTGAATGGCGGAGCAGGCTCGAAGGGCCGAATGGCCTACTCCTGCTCCTATCTTCTATGTTTCTATGTTTCTCGACTTGACTATTCCAACATACTCCTGGCTGGCCTCCCACATTCTACCCTACGTAAACTTGTGGTCATTCAAAGCTCGGCTGCTTGTATCCTAACTTGCACCAATCCCGTTCGCCCATCTCCCCTGTGCTCGCTGACCTACAGTGGCTCCCCATTAAGCAGCATCTTGATTTCAAAATTCTCATCCCTGTTTTTAAATCCCTCCATGGCCTCGCCCCTTCCTATCTCTGTAATCTCCTTCAGCCCCACAACCCCCCTGAGATATCTGCGCTCCTCTAATTCTGCCCTCTTGAGCATCCCTTATTATAATCGTTCAATCTTTGGTGGCCTGCCTTCTGTTGCCTGGACCCTAAGCTCTGGAATTCCCTGCCTAAACCTGTCCACCTCGCTACTTCTCTTTCCTCCTTTAAGACGCATCTTAAAACCTACCTCTTTGACCAAGCTTTTGGTCACCTGCGCTAAATTATCTTTATGTGGATCGGTGTCAAGTTTTTTGTCTTAAAATACTTCTGTGCAGCGCCTTGGGACATTTTACTACGTTAAAGGCGCTATATAAGTACAAGTTGTTGTTGTAAAACATCCCAAGTCACTTCACAGGAGCGTTATCAAACAAAATTTGACACCGAGCAACATAAGAAGATATTAGGGCAGTACCAGTAGGAGTCACCACTGCCCAGCACTTGTGGAGACGAAGTCACGTCTTCACACTCAGGACACTCCCCATCGTGTTGTGTGACATTACCACCATGCTAAATGGAATAGATTCAGAACAGATCTACCAGCTCAAAAATGGGAATCCATGAGGTGCTGTGGGTCATCAGCAGCAGCAGAACTGTATTCCACCACAATCTGTAACATCATGGCCTGGCATATCCCTCACTCAACAATTACCATCAAGCCAGGGGATCAACCCTGGCTCAATGAGGGGTGTAGAGGAGCATGCCAGGAGCAGCGCCAGGCATACCTAAAAATGAGGTGCCAACCTGGTGAAGCTACAACACAGGACTACACACATGCTAAACGTGGAAACAGCATCCTATAAACAGAGCTAAGCGATTCCACAACCAACGGATCTAATCAATGCTCTGCCGTCCTGCCACATCCAGTCATGATTGGTGGTGGACAACTAAACATAAGAACATAAGAAATAGGAGCAGGAGTAGGCCATTTGTCCCTTTGAGCCTGCTCCGCCATTCAATGAGATCATGGCTGATCTTCTGCCTCAATTCCATTCACCGGCCTTATCACCATATCTCTTGATGCCTTTACTAGTCAGAAATCTATCGACTTCAGTTTTGAATATACCCAATGACTGAGCCTCCACAGCCCTCTGGGATAGAGAATTCCAAAGATTCACCACCCTCTGTGTGAAGAAATTTCTTCTCATCTCAGTCCTGAATGGCCTACCCTTTATCCTGAGGCTGTGGCCCCTGGCTCTAGACTCCCCAGCCAAGGGAAACATTCTCCCAACATCCACCCTATCAAGCCCTGTAATAATTTTGCTTGCTTCAATGAGATCCCCTCTCATTCTTCTGAATTCAAGAGAATACAGACCTAGTTTACTCAATCTCTTCTCATACGACAGTCCCGCCATCCCAGGAATCAATCTCGTGAACCTTCGTTGGCCTCCCTTTATGGCAAGTATATCCTACCTTAGGTAAGGAGCCCAAAATTGTACACAATACTCCAGGTGTGGTCTCACCAAGGCCCTATATAATTGTGCTAGCTAGGCCTGAGGCTGCTGTTGGCATGGTGACCATGCACCCATGTGATTAGAGCCATTTAAGAGGGTCTCCTATGCCAATACCCCTTCCCCACACCCATAAAAAGTTACCTGTTATCTACCCCTGCAGACAGAAACTAATAATGGGAAGAGGAGGCTCCATGAATATCCCCATCCACAATAACAGCGGAGCGCAGCACGTGAGTGCAAAAGACAAGGCTGAAGCATTCGCAACCATCTTTAGGTAGAGATGTTCACGGAGGGAATTCCAGAACTTAGGGCCTTGGCAGCTGAAGGTAGGGTCGCCAATGGTGGAGCGATTAGAATCAGGGATGCTTAAGAGGCCAGAATTGGAGGAGCACAGATATTTCAGAGGGTTGTAGGACTGGAGGCATTTGCAGAGATAGGGAGGGGTGAGGACATGGAGGGATTTGAAAACAAGGATGAGAATTTCAAAATGGAGGCGTTGCTTAACCGGGAACCAATGCAGGTCAGTGAGCACAGGGGTGATGGGTGAATGGGACTTGGTGCGAGTTAGGGCACGGGCAGCCGAGTTTTGGATGACCTCAAGTTTACAGAGGAAAGAAAGTGGGAGGCAAGGCAGGAGGTGGCATAAGCTCCTGGTAGTGCAAACAATTGAACACTGGCAAGGCCCCTCTCACAGCAGCTTGTGATTGCCTTGGGAGGGGTAGAGGTTGGGATGAAGCATACAGATTTAGCAACAAGTGAAGATATGTCTACATTGAATAAATTCAACATCTCGCATTTGCACAGTCACATTATCCTTGGGCTTTCCGTGTTTGGATAAAATTTGTAGCAAAACATAAGAGTACAGATCATTAGCTAAGCCCAATGCTACAGTAGCCAAGATTTACTAACCACATTCAGTTAGTTTGTATATTGCAATGCATGTGATGAACAAAGAAGGGTCTGTATAATGTCATGCAGGAGGTCAGGAGGCTGAGACAGATCAGGATTTTTTCCCCAGTGCAACTATTCTGGGTAACAACAGAATTGTGTGTTTATGCAATTTTGTTTTTCTTCACTTGCTTCTTATATTATCATATTTATTCTATCTTGATTTTGACACAGGACCAAAGGGATATTCATGTACAAGTTCAATAAGCTTACTTAAAGAGAAAGATGTCATTTCTGTGCTGCACTAGATGCTTAACCAAGATACTGCAGTGAGGCTAAATGTGTCAAAGTGACAGCCAATGATAAGATGTAATATTGTCCTTATAAAGAAAATATGTGTCCAATCAATTATTATAGAGCAAAGGTATTATAAAAACATGTACTTCACACACATACACACTCACACACGCACACACACTCACACACACACACACACTCACACACCCTCTCACTCACTCACACACGCACACATACACACACACACACACACACTCTCACTCACACACTCACATACATACACTCACTCACACGCTCACCTTCAATACTGCTGTTCGTGGTAAGCTGGAGGATATACTTGGTTAGATTTTCATCCTCACTGCTTGCGTGTAACCTGTTGGAGCAGACTGCTCACCGTTATAGAACCTGCTTGATCCAAGAGGCAAGTGGCTCTATACCTACCCCCTGGATCCAGGGTCCCTGCCTAACCCATCCCCTGCGATCGGAGACCTCACCACGAGGCCTCCGATCATCCCCCCCTCGTCTACCACACAAGGGCCCCCCCCAACGATAATGATGAGGCCGGCCATGCTCCTCCTGTGGCTGGCCCCGATCCTCTCTCCCCCTGTCGATCCCCAGCTGACCCCCAGCCCCCCGCCCGATCCCCGGCTGACCCCCCACCCCACCGCCACGATCACTGGCCAACTGCCCCCACCACCTGATCTCTGGCCGACCCCTGCCGATCCTCTCACTCCGATCCCCGGCCCCTGCCGATCCTCTCCCCTGCCGATCCACGACCCCTGCCGATCCTCTCACCCCCAATCCCCGACCCCTGCTGACCCTCTCATCCCAATCCCCGACCCCTACCGATCCCCCCCCCAATCCACGACCCCTGCCGATCCTCACCCTCGATCCATGACCCCTGCCGATCCTCACCCCCGATCTCCGACCCCTGCCGATCCTCACCCCGGATCTCCGAGCCCTGCCGATCCTCCCCCCTGATCCCCGACCCCTGCCGATCCTCTCCCATGATCACCGACCCCTGCCGATCCTCCCCCCGGATCCCCAACCCCTGCTGATCCTCTCCCCCACCCCCGATCCCCGACCCCTGCCGATCCTCCCCCCCCAGATCCCCGACCCCTGCCGATCCTCCCCCCCCAGATCCCCGACCCCTTCCGATCCTCTCCCCCCCGATCCCCGACCCCTGCCGATCCTCTCCCTCCCGATCCCCAACCCCTGCCGATCCTCCCCCCCCGATCCCCGACCCCTGCTGTGATATCCAAGTGGTAAGGTCCGAAACTGAGATAAGCAAGATATAAGGAACAAAACCCAACTGTTTATTACACGGTGGCTGCAAGCAAAACACACAATTCTAACTGCCCGATGGCAAGATGGAGGATTCACCTCTGAGTCATACCCATAATGCAATGCCACATTACCTTAATAACTGGTGTACCAGGACATTGAGTACATGATCCATTACCTTAAATACTGGTGAATGTGAAACCTTACTCTTTGGCTCCATCTGGTGGATAACTTAAACATTACATCCCAGATTACTATACCTGCCGATCCTCCCCCCGACCCCCGACCCCTGCTGAGCCTCTCACCCCGATCCCCGACCCCTGCCGATCCACTCCCCCCCGATCCCCGACTCCTGCTGACCCTCTCACCCCTGATCCCCGACCCTTGCTGACCATCTCACTCCCGATCCCCGACCCCTGCTGACATGCTCACTCCTGATCCCCGACCCCTGCTGACCCTCCCCCCCGATCCCCGACCCCTGCTGATCCTCTCCCCTGATCCCCGATCCCTGCCAATCCTCTCCCCCCCGATCGCCGACCCCTGCTGACCCTCTCACCCCTGATCCCCGACCCCTGCTGACCCTCTCACTCCCGATCCCCGACCCCTGCTGACACGCTCACTCCCAATCCCCGACCCCTGCTGACCCTCTCCCCCCCCGATCCCTGCCGATCCTCTCACTGCTGATCCATGAACCCTGCCGATCCTCTCCCCTGATCCCCGACCCCTGCTGACACGCTCACTCCCGATCCCCGATCCCTGCCAATCCTCTCCCTGCCGATCGCCGACCCCTGCTGACCCTCTCACCCCTGATCCCCGACCCCTGCTGACCCTCTCACTCCCGATCCCCGACCCCTGCTGACACGCTCACTCCCAATCCCCGACCCCTGCTGACCCTCTCCCCCCCGATCCCTGCCGATCCTCTCACTGCTGATCCATGACCCCTGCCGATCCTCTCCCCTGATCCCCGACCCCTGCTGACACGCTCACTCCCGATCCCCGACCCCTGATGATCCCCTCCCTCCCGATCCCTGACCCCGGCCAACCCCCTCCCCCACCCCCGATCCCCAACTGATTGCCGACCCCCCTCCCACAATCCCTCCACCGGACCGGCCCCTCTGAGGCCTACCCACCCGCAGCAAGTCAGCCTCTCAAGCTGGCTGGCTGTGGGCGGGAATCCAAGACCTCGCATTCAAATCAGTCCCTGCTGTTAAAGTCATAGAATCATAGAAATTTACAGCACAGAAGGAGGCCACTCGACCCATCTTGTCCGTGCCGGCCGACAAAGAGCTATCCACCCTAATCCGACTTTCCAGCACTTGGTCCGTAGCCTTGTAGGTTACAGCACTTTTAAGTGCATATCCAAGTACTTTTAAATGCGATGAGTGTTTCTGCCTCTACAACCCTTTCAGGCAGTGAGTTCCAGACCCCCACCACCCTCTGGGTGAAAAATTTCTCCTCAATTCCCCTACCAACCACCGACCAATTACTTTAAATCTATGCCCCCTGGTTATTGACCCTTCTCCTAATGGAAATAAGTCCTTCCTATCCACTCTACCTCGGCCCCTCATAATTTTATACACCTCAATTAGGTCTCCACTCAGCCTCCTCTGTTCCAAAGAAAACAAGCCCAGCCTATCCAATCTTTCCTCATAGCTAAAATTCCCCAGCCCAGGCAACATCCTCGTAAATCTCCTCTGCAGCCCCTCTAATGCAATCACATCCTTCCTGTAATGTGGTGACCAGAATTGCACGCAGTATTCTAGCTGCGGCCTAACTAGTGTTTTATACAGTTCAAGATTAACCTCCCTGCTCTTATATTCTATGCCTCGGCTAATAAAGGCAAGAATCCCGTATTCCTTCTTAACCACCTTATCTACCTGTCCTGCTACCTTCAGAGATCTGTGGACATGCACTCCAGGGTCCCTCTGATCTTCTGTACTTCTCAGTGTCCTGCCTTTTATAGTGTATTCCCTTGCCTTGTTAGCCCTCCCCAAATGAATGAACTCACACTTCTCCAGAATGAATTCCATTTGCCATTGATTTGCCCACCTAACTAGCCCATTGATATATTCCTGCAGTCTGCAGCCTTCTTCATTACCAACCACACAGCTAATTTTTGTATCATCTGCAAACCTCTTAATCATACTTCCTACTTTCAAATCCACATCATTGATATATATCACAAAAAGCAAGGGACCTGCGGAACCCCACTGGAAACAGATCGGAGGGCAAAATTCTGTTGCTTTGCGCCTCCCATTAGTGCCCTAAGAGGGCGCTATCGGGCCGCAAAACAACTAGCGCCCGGGTGGGGTGCCGCGAACGCCGCCCACAAAATTCAGCGGGAGGTTAGCGGCGTCAGTAGCCGGTAGCGCCCCGGCCGCAAACTTGGGTTGCACCACCTGACATACCGCCAAATGGAATGTCCGACAGGGTCAGGGGGGCGTACGTGTGGCCGGGGTGGCGATAATTAAATTAAAGGTGCTGGGAGTCCTTTTTTTCTGCTGGCCCCCTGCCAGCACCTGCCCCCTCTGCCGCCCCCCCACCCGCGGTGTGCCAGCCATGTTCAGGCAGCCCGGCACTCCTCATTTTGCCGACACCCCGATTCCTGGTGGCCCAGCTGGGCCCCGGGTCGCACTGCGCTAGGCCCCTCTCCTTTCATCAGGGGAGGGAGGCCTGCAGTACCACGGTGCTACGTGCCGACTCGTGTGGTGCTTGCGCACGTAGCACCACGATATTCCCTGCGAGTGTCCCAAGAGGGAGGGGGAGCGCTTCCAGTAGTGCCCTGCCTCCTTCTTGGGGTGCTATCATTGAATTTCGGCCCTGAGGGCGGTCACTTTTTCGGGGCGCTAAAAGTGGCACCCCGACAAAGTTAACGCCCCAAAGGAGGTGCAACCAAATTTTTGTTTGCAAAAAAGGTCATTTAGGAGCCTGTAGATATTGTGGCTCCAGTATGTTCTGTTCCTGGAGAGTTTTTCAGTACATTCCAAATGATCTCCTTTGTTTCTTTATATATGTTTTTTTAAGTGTGACACAGAAATTGCATTAGACAGTAGGATAAATGCCTGGATCCCATGCTCTTCGCAGGGAATTATAATTTGGGGATTGAATTCTGCCGCAGTGCACTTTTCTCTGAAACTGTAACTCAGGGACCTTAATTATTCTTACTTTCATAAGTGAGTTAAGTGGTCTCTGCTTCATATATTAGACCTGAAATTGAGGTCGGAGACATCCTGCAGGTGAATGCCTCCGATCCGCAAGAAAAATACACACCTACCTGGTGCCTCTGTATATTCGGACTCTTGCGGTCTTGGGCCTGCAGGCGTAGGCCTGCGTAGAGGCCCACGTACCCTGGGCGCATGTGGTTCACAAGCATCCCTGGGATCATGTGGGCCAGCCCAACCAATCAAAAGGTGTGATTCCCATTATGCTCATGGGGGTTCCATTTATGTACAGAATCCCCATAAGCATAATAGGAATCCCCTAAAAAACACACTTTCACAACACTTAAATAAAAATGAATCATCACATGTTTAAAATTAATTTAATTTTTTGAAAAATAAATGTAAACATTTTTAAAGGGACCAAAAATAACCTAAACTAATTTGAAAGGTTTTTCAATGTTTAAATGATTTTAAAAAATTTATTTTAATATTTATTGAAACCCTTATGCTGGTAAAAGAAGGCCCAATGCCTGCTTTTACTAGGAGTAAGAGTTTCATGGGCATTCGCTGGGCATTGGTCGGGCAAAATAGCCCAACTCTCCACCAGCGAATGTCCAATTCCTGCGCATGCGGATGACCTGTCAAGCTGAAACTTGACAGATTGCAAGTTTTGGTTTTCACACATGTGCATCGCATGTGGAAACCTGGAACTTGCGGGGCACTTACGTGCGCGGCGCTGTGCATACGCAGTCATAGGCCCCGTAAAATTAGGACCATTATTTTACACATGTACTTAATTTTGAACCCATACCCTTCTGAAGCGGATTATAAACTATAAAATGGTATGCAAGATGAAGCATATGGGTACCTGGTGTTCTGCAGTACTGAGGGGGGAAGGGGGGGGGCTATGTGGTAATGGCGTTTATCAATAGTGAGGGGGTGTGGTCACGGAGTTTATCATTACTAAATGGGTGTGGTTATGGGGTTTATCAATACTGATGGGGTGTGGTCATGGGGTTTATCAATACTGAGGGGGTGTGGTCACGGAGTTTATCAATACTGAGGGGGTGTGGTCATGGAGTTTATCAATATTGATGGAGTGTGGTCATGGGGTTTATCAATACTGAGGGGGTGTGGTCATGGGGTTTATCAATACTGAGGGTGTGGTCATGGGGTTTATCAATACTGATGGGGTGTGGTCATGGAGTTTATCAGTACTGATGGGGTGTGGTCATGGAGTTTATCAGTACTGATGGGGTGTGGTCATGGGGTTTATCAATACTGCGGGAGTGTGGTCATGGGGTTTATCAATACTGATGGGGTGTGGTCATGGGGTTTATCAATACTGCGGTGGTGTGGTCCTGGGGTTTATCAATACTGAGGGGGTGTGGTCATGGGGTTTATCAATACTGATGGGGTGTTGTCATGGGGTTTATCAATACTGATGGGGTGTGGTCATGGGGTTTATCAATACTGCGGTGGTGTGGTCCTGGGGTTTATCAATACTGAGGGGGTGTGGTCATGGGGTTTATCAATACTGATGGGGTGTGGTCATGGGGTTTATCAATACTGCGGTGGTGTGGTCCTGGGGTTTATCAATACTGAGGGGGTGTGGTCATGGGGTTTATCAATACTGATGGGGTGTTGTCATGGGGTTTATCAATACTGATGGGGTGTGGTCATGGGGTTTATCAATACTGATGGGGTGTGGTCATGGGGTTTATCACTACTGATGGTGTGTGGTCATGGGGTTTATCAATACTGACGGGGTGTGGTCATGGGGTTTATCAATACTGATGGGGTGTGGTCATGGGGTTTATCAATACTGAGGGGGTGTGGTCATGGGGTTTATCAATACTGAGGGAGTGTGGTCATGGAGTTTAGCTGTACTGAGCTTTGGTAGCACTGGGGGATGGTCCCGGGATTTAGCAGCACTGGGGTAGGGGCTCCTCAAGTTTTGCACCAGTGTGATGGAGGTGCTGGGGTTTGGTAGTATGGGGACATCCTGTGGTTTGGTGACTCTTTGAAGGGTAGCCTGGGGTGTAGCAGACCTGGTGGTGGAATGTGGTGTTTGACTTACAATGGATTCCTGGGTTCTGTCATCAGTGAGGGTGGAAAGAGCAAGGATTTGACAGCACTGTGGGGGTGGAGGATCCTGGGTTCAGGTTTCTAAGTTTCTAATAGGTCTCTGCAAGTAATGAATTAGTTGTTTTGTGATTGGACACTGCAAAACAACAACACGAACAGCTTGCATTTATATAGTGCCTTTATGATAGAAAAACAAGCTTCCTTGCAATGGATCATTCAAGAAGGTAGCAGCACTGACGTCGGGAACTGGATAATCTCCAGCTCTCTTCTAGCCTCTCATAAACATGTCTCCCAACTATCCAACAAAAAATTTACAAATGATGAGCCAGGCAGTATCAGAAGTGAAATTGGGAAATGCCAACCGAAATCCTGATGGGAATGATCTTCCAGATTTATAATTTGAATGAAGTCATAGCAGGCGAACTCTTCCAACACTGATGCCTAAAGGAGTGCTCTGGCTTCATACACAAGAAAAGACAAGATCGTCTCTATGCTATTAGTGAATCAAGGCCTTGAGTTTGTCTCCAAGTCTCTGTGGGAAATAAGAAGACAACAAAAGGCTGAGAGACAAACAAAACTGAGAAAGAAAGATGTACATAGACAAAAGGAGAGAAAATGCACAAAAGTTATTACAGATTAAGTTAATGGGCTCTGGACAGCATTTCATGATGTCAGTGGAATGGACTTTTTTCATGTCAAGTTGGGGGATTTCTAGACAACATGTCTGCTCCCAGGCTACTGTCTGACCCTTTGCAACATTTGGGTATTTTACAACACTTCAGTTGAGGACATATCCTGCTAATTGTTTGCAAGAGAGTAACAGAAATCAAGAGACAGAGAAAGAGAAACTGTGAGTGAAGCAGAGAGCGAATGAGAGATCGAGAAAAGCTGTGACAGGGAGGGGGACTTACAGAAAGAGGGAGAGTGATAAAGTAAGAGTTGGACACAGACACTGAAAGTGTATGAGAGTCATACAGAGAGAGAGAAAGAGAAAGAGAAAGACAGAAAAGGTGGAAAACAAAAGAAACAAAAGGGGCTGGATTTTCTCAGCCCCGAGGAGGTGGGTATGGAAGCGGGACTGCCAGGAAAGTTGCAGAATTTGGAGGTGGGTGGCAAACCCGCCCCCAAACCGCCTCCATGCCCTCTTGCCAGGAGGCAGGAAGCCGCCCTGCCCCGGGTCCCATCTCCTTGGAGGCGGGAAGGGATTAAAGCCTATTAACTGCCTGTTAACAGGTAGTTAACAGGCAGAAAATAGGGTTATCCCCATTTTTCGTGCTGAAGTGCGGGCTTCCCGACCTGGGGGAACCCCGCCGGGGTGTACGAGGTGATTAAGAGGTCTGCGGGGGTCGGAGGGGTCTGAAAGTGCGATGTAGAGGTGAGTGTTGGGTGCAAGTGTGGAGTGGTAAGTATATGAGGTGAGTGTAAAGTGTTAGAAAATGTTAACTTACCTTTGTTTCTACCTACAGCCTTCAGCCGCTGTGGAGCCGGAGTCCCCGACATCTCCATTGTAGAGATCATCTGATCGAACAGCCAGCTGATTTCTGCAAAGTAGAAAGGTTTGATGAGTCCTGAACACAAGGGCTCATCAAACTACACAGAATGCCAGTGTTTGACAGCTACATGATGACATTTCTTTTTTCAAAATTTCTTGACAGATGACACGTCATACGTTGGCGTGCTCTGTCACTGACTTCCCCCTAATTTGACTGCTGAACCCGCCAGGCGGGCTTAACAAGGTCAATCAGGGAAAATTCCCGCTGGTTGGCCAGAAGCTGATGGAGGGGGGACTGAAACCCGGCAAGCAGCAGTCCCGCCTCCAAAAGCTTCCCATTCAGAAAATCCAGCCCTATGAGAGGGAAAGAATTAGCGTGGAAAACAGGCACAGAGACAGGTATAAAAAGAGACACAAATTTACTTTACCTTCTTGGCTGTGAGCAATGCCATGGAAAGCCAACCAGTAAATATAAATATATATTGGGCAAATATTTTTTAAATATTGGGCCAGAAATTTGGATCGGAGGCTTCCCGCGGGTGCAAGCCCCCGACCTGCACTTACATAGCGCGCCTGCTGTTGTGCTGTGGGGCCGCGTGGGATTCCGATCCTGGGCCTCCTCCAGCTGCCACTGTGCTGTGCTTGCGTATCCCAGCGGCAAAGTTAGTTCGCAGCATCCCCTGGGATCACGTGGACCATGGGGAGCCAATCGGAGCAGGGGATCTCTATTCATAGATTTGACAGAAAATAATTTTTTTTAATCACATTTTTAAAATAACTATAAATTACATAAATTAACTATTTTAAACAAAAATTTAAACTTTTTAAAAAATTAATTAAAGTTTTAAACGGGACCAAAAATAAACTTACGTTTCTTTAAAGTATTTTAAAATGATAAACCTGTGGAAAAAATGTTTTAATTTTACTTAATTAACCTCTTACCTTGTTAAAAGCAGGCCTTGCGACTGCTTTTTTCATGCACAGCTACTAGGGACTTACCAGCACGGAAAACCTGTAAAAAAAATCGGAAGTTCCAGGCGTACGCGCTGCCTCTCTGGCGCACGCATTTGACCTGTGAATCCCTTCCTTCAAGGGAATGGAAGTTTCGGTTTCCAGCACATGCGCAGTGCATGCACGAAACCGGCACTTTCGTTGGCCCTACGCGTGACTACACAACGCGTACTCACCCGTGGGGACCCGAATTTCTGGCCCAATATTGTGGTTTCAATAGAGAGAAAGCTAAATACATGAATGTAATTCAAACATTTACCCAAATAAGTGCACACATTCCTGCGCTATTGGTAGTAAAATCATGAACTCATTTACAACTTCACTACAAACAGCGAACTGACAAAATCTCCCATATTCTGCTGCTTTTGAATTTAATTCATAGCCTTTTACGTGAAACTTTATCAAAAGCCTTTTGAAAGTTGGGATATGCGTCACTGGGGTTCTCACAGTCCACTTGGGGTGTCCAATCCTTGCAGGCCAGGCAGGATCTTCCCCTTCTGAATCCATGCATACTCCTGCTCATGAGGTTATTGTTGTACAGATGAAAATCGATTCCATTAGCATCCATGGAATGGACATAAAACAAATGAGTGTGTAGTTGCTTGTGCCTGCTTTGACATCCTTTTTGAATAAGGGCACCACAGTAGTCTAGTTCTAATCTACGGTTACCTCCCCAGTGTCCATTGATTCCCTCACAAATCTCCTCCCTAGGCTCGCTCAGCACTCTGGGATAAATGCCGTCTATCCTTGGAGATATATTAATTTTGCATCCATTTAGCTTGTCTAGAACTGCCATCTCATATACAGTGAAGTCATTATGTTTGAGATATTTTTGTTTGCTCATGTCTTCCCTTGCGAATATTCAGAGGAAGTATTCATTCAGAATATATACCATTTTGCTCTCCTCCTCAGTTTCAAGGCCAATTGCGTCTTTTATGGTTTTCACCTTTCCTCTGACTGCCTCTTTCTCTTGTACTGAAAGAATATTTTACTTTAATGCTTCGGCTCGACTGCAGGGGTGGACTGGCCATATGGGGAATTTCCTGTGCGGCTGCATGGATGGCTCTGTGGTGCTCTATTATCCCTCTTCCTTTAGTAAGAATCCTGAGGAACCCCGTACCCTTTTGGGGGAGTCAATCCGACTGCTCAGCTGCTATTGTAGGCAGGTGAACCCACACCTTCCATCTAATAATTCCAGAATCTGACTTGAACTCCTTCCGGGTGAAGTAAAATGGTCAAGGCTCACAAACTCAGTACAACTCAGTATGCTTTTAACTATTGTTTTTTATTCGTTTATGGGATGTGGGCATCGCTGCCAAGGTCAGAATTTATTGCCCATCTCTAATTGCCCTCGAGAAGGTGGTGCTGGTGAGCCGCCTTCTTGAACCGCTGCAGTCCATGTGGTGAAGGTACTCCCACAGTGTTGTTAGGCAGGGAGTTCCAGGATTTTGACCCAGCGACGATGAAGGAATGGCGATATACTTCTAAGTCAGGATGGTGTGTGACTTGGAGGGGAACTTGGAGGTGGTAGTGTTCCCATGTGCCTGCTGCCCTTGTTCTTCTAGGTGGAAGAGGTTGTTGGTTTAGGAGGTGCTGCCAAAGAAGCCTTGGCAAGTTGCTGCAGTGCATCTTGTAAATGGTGCACACTGCAGCCATTGTACGCCAGTGGTGGAGGGAGTTTAAGTTGATGGATGAGGTGCCAATCAAGCGGGCTGCTTTGTCCTGGATGGTGTCGAGCTTCTTGAGTGTTGTTGGAGCTGCATTCATCCAGGCAAGTGGAGAGTATTCCATCACACTCCTTACTTGTGCCTTGTAGATGGTGGAAAGGCTTTGGGGAGTCAGGAGGTGAGACACTCGCCGCAGAATACCGAGCCTTTGACCTGCTCTTGTTGCCACAGTATTTATGTGGCTGGTCCAGTTAAGTTTCTGGTCAGTGGTGACCCCCCAGGATGTTGATGGTGGGGGATTCGGCGATAGTAATGCCATTGAATGTCAAGGGGAGGTGGTTAGAATCTCGCTTGTTGGAGATAGTCATTGCCTGGCACTTCTGTGGCGCGAATGTTACCTGCCACTTATCAGCCCAAGCCTAAACGTCATCTATTATTGTACTATGAATAACATACAAACGTCAATGCACTGTTTCCTTATAACTCCAAACAATACTAACATACACCGTTCCCTTTAACTCTTTAATTTCAAATGTCACTCACTCCGGTGATCATGTGGAGGAGTATGTTTCCATCTGTGCAGGGGATCAAATCCGTCCGCAGTTTCCTTGCAAGTTGCTACCCTCTGTTTCTAAATACACCCTTTTATAATACAAAAGATCAAAACCCGTGACAATAGATTGACGCAAACCCTTCCCCTTTTGATTGTACCATCTTAATCTCATCTTTCTGCCATTCTGTTCGATTTCAAACCATACAATACAAAAAGAAATGTCTTCATTCTTATTGATGTTCGACCATTATCACACAAATAAATGTCTTGATTAGACACTTCCTTGCTTATCATCAGTTTGAAAAGTTAGTGAATGCGTTTCAATCCAACGACAATCTGAGTATTAACATTTCCAAAAGATGAGGGAACCATTCCAGACTCGGTGGAACCAATTGTAAGTCTGGTTAACAGCTGGACCAAGGCGTTTCACTGGACAGGATAGCCAGTTGAATTTACACAAACACATGCCATTGTGTCGTTAGATTTTTCCAGCCACTTCCTTGGTTAGCATATTCATGAAGTAAAAGGAGTCGTGTCTGTGGTTCTTATCCTGTTTAATCCAGAGTGTGTATTACAAATTCCTTTTAAAAGTCTGCACCTTCCCGTGCAAGGGCAGGAGATGCAACATATGCCCTTATACCTCCCTCCTTCCCACTGTCCAGGGCCCCAAACACCCCTTCCAGGTGAAACAGCAATTTACTTGTACTTCTTGCAATTTAATATACAGGTAGACTACCCTTTATCCGGACTTCCGAAAACCGAAACCCTCTAAAAACCGAAGGTTTTTTCGTTCAGCGTAAGTCGTGCGTACGACTTACACTGAACGAAAAAACCTTCGGTTTTTAGAGGGTTCCGGTTGCGGAAGTTCGGATAAAGGGTAAGTCGTGCGCACGACCCCCCGCCGACCCCCCCGCGGACCCCACCGGCTCCGACAACCGCCGACCCCGCCAGCCCCGACAACCGCCGACCCCGCCAGCCCTGACAACCGCCGACCCCACCAGCCCCGACAACCGCCGACCCCGCCAGCCCCGACAACCGCCGACCCCGCCAGCCCCGACAACCGCCGACCCCGCCAGCCCCGACAACCGCCGACCCCCCCGTGGACCCCGCCAGCCCCGACAACCGCCAACCCCCCCGCGTACCCCGCCGGCCCCGACCCCCGCCGACCCCGACTGACTTACGCTGAGCGTCAGCGTAAGTCGTGCGCACGACCCCCCGCGGACCCCCGCCGACCCACCTTCCGAAATCCGAAATTCTCCTTTATCCGAAACTCGGCTGGTCCCGAGGTTTTCGGATAAAAGATAGTCTACCTGTACTGTATTCGCTGCTCACGATGCGGTCTCCTCTACATTGGGGAGACCAAACGCAGATTGGGTGACCGCTTTGCGGAACACCTCCGTTCAGTCCGTAAGGGGGACCCCGAGCTTCTGGTCGCCTGTCACTTTAATTCACCGCTCCACTCCCACTCAGACCTCACCGTCCTCAGCCTCTTGCATTGTTCCACGGAAGCTTAGCATAAACTCGAGGAACAGCACCTCATCTTTCGATTAGGCACTTTACAGCCGTCTGGACTCAACATAGAGTTCAACAATTTCAGATCATAAATGGCCCCTATCATATATATATTTTTTATCCACACTTTTTGTTTGTGCCTTCTGTTCTTCTCTCCCACCTGACAGCTGTCTTTCATTCTGCCAGCGCAATTTACACTTCATCGAGAGCCATCCTTTGTTTCTTAACCTGTCCCATGACCATCTCCTTTTGCCTTGAATATCTCTTAATGTTTCTTAATCTCTTCCGCCTTCTACTCTATCACAGACCTTCCCTTTTGTTCTTTCACCCCCTCCCCCATTTCCCAGCCCCTACCCTTGCTTAAAAATCTGTTCCATTTCCTGCTTTTTTCCAGTTCTGACTAAAGGTCGTGGACCTGAAACGTTAACTCTGTTTCTCTCTTTACAGATGCTGCCTGACCTGCTGAGTATCTCCAGCATTTTCTGTTTTTATTTCCTTTTAAAAGTCTGGTTGGTTCCTCGTGTTATGCTGGGATATGAAGTTTGGTCAGTTTCTTATGATTGGTCAATTTCACAAAACTGCCTTTACAGTACAGCCATTTGACCCTTTAATGTTGGTACCATTTAAGTTGAATGCATTTTTGCTGCAGGAACTGGCTACACTATGGCCTTTTTTCTTTGCCCTTTCGATCACTCTTTCAACAGCCACCATTTCTGTTTTTTTATTGCTAATGTTTCTGCCATTCATATATACACATCTTATAGAGTTGCCTCCTCTCATGTTCCCCGATGTTTGCTTATTCCTAATCTCCAGTTCACGTGCACCTCTTTGAGTCTATACTCACCTGTTAACTACCTTCTACCCTATGATCTGTCTTGTCTGAAGAAATCATGTTTCCTCCCTGCTCTCCCCCCTCCTGTCTAGTTTAAATGATTTTCTATTGCTGCCTCAATGTTCCTCACAAGTCACTGGCTGCAAAATTCAGCTCCGTAGCGCCCGTATTTTGGTCACTACGGGCGCCGTTTTAGTTCCAAAATTGTGTCTGCGGTGCGCCCGCACACTTCTGGTGCAGGCCTCACCAGACACCATCTTGGGTGGGGCAGGAGCGCGGGCGCAGGGAGCGTGCACTCGAAGTATGCTGTGTAGGCAGATCGTGATGTCAATCAGCGTGTAACACTGATTTGATGTCAGCGCTGCCATTGTGGAGCTCAACGTTCCAGCTAATGCCCTCTCTTAACCTCGCACAGCTGAACACGCATTCAGCAGCAGGAAGGACCCCCCCCCCAACCAGTGCAATTTAAAGGGATCATCAACTACTTACAGGTTAATTGCTGGTTGATTTCTAATGGCTGCTTCTGAGTTTATAGAAGTGTTTGGTGGTTTGTACAATTATTTCAAGTTTCTAAAGTCTACAGGGAGTGGTATGGCAGGTGCTGACGGGCTTTGTCCTGACTTCAAGGATCCTGCATAGGCCACTTGCTCCAAGCCATGGGTGCAGTAGTAGGCATTCCACTTGGCCTACAGCATGACAGGGAGAGTGAGCAGAGGCGACACAGAGCAGGACAAGCTGTGGGAAGATGGGGGAGGAGGAGTGGGGAGAAGGGCTCTCAGCAGGAGGCCATATCAGCCCAGTGAGTTCAGGGAGCAATTCTCCTATCTGATCCTCAGTGGGGAACAGTGTGTCAGATGTCTGCACTTCACCAATATTGTCCTCACTGAAACCTGGCACCTGTAGCAGCCACAACTGCAACATCAGAGCAGGGTGAGGACCGCTTTGTAAGTGACTGTGAAGGTGACAGTGGACATTAACTTTAATGCTCCTTCCAAGCTGGAGCAGGAAATATTTGCAACATCTTCCAGATTGTGGTGCCCTGTTGCATAAGGGAGGTAACTGAGGCTCTGTATTACAAGAGAGCTGAATACATTTACTTCTCTTTAGCCAGTGAGCAGCAGGCGGAGTGAGGATTGCAGGCTTCCCTGTGGTGCAGGGTGCCATTGAATGCACGCACGCCAGTTTGTGGGTGCAGCATGTCAACTTTGAGATGTACCACAACCGAAAGGAATCCCACTCCCTCAACGTCCAACTGGTGTGCGACCATACTCATTCTGCGGCAGTTCGCTGTTCCATCTGCATTTGAGCCACCCCAACAAACCAGAGGGTGGCTATTGGGCAACAAGGGCTATCGGCTGATGACGTGCTTACGACTCCAGTGCACAACCCACGCATATGTGGGCAGCATTCATACAACAAAAGCCATGCTGCCAGAAGAAATATCATCGAGCAGACCATTGGCATGCTGAAGCAAAGCTTCCACTGGGGCGGCGCCTCAGCAATCCTAGTAACCTGTCGGAGGACGGATAGCTGGACTGCTGTGACAGCCTGCAAGCAATGTTCGCGCTAAGCTGTGTGGCCATCTGCAAGGTCCCGCGCAAGCTGATCACTGGCTTTTACATTGTAGATACCACACAAGCACAAACATTTGAATGAGCTGCGCATTGGGGGAGGCAGACCACACAGGAGGCAGTGCAGTTTACAGGGGACATTACCTGCAAGCCCCTTTGAACCCTGGTAAGCACAGCCATGATGGCAACAGTCTGAGCTTGCGTGACTGTAAGCTGACCTTGCATGACAGAAGTCTGAGCTTCCACTGCAGCACTAAGATTCTGCTTGTGCTGCAATGGAAGTTGAGACATCGGCTATCAGACGCTGCATCCTGGTTGGGCCCACAAGTGTGCTAATGGAGTTGCCCATTACTTCCATGCTGGAAAGGATGGGCTCCAAGCTCTGCGCAAAGCCCCATGCAAAGTTGGTGCTGGACTCCTCCGTGCTCCTTAACATTGCATGCTGGCTTTTCGGCGGGCCTGCCAATTCATCAAGCATTTCACTGTGCATACCCATCAGCGTTCTTCTGTTGCCTGTCCCATCGAAGTGCTCATCTGAGTCCTCTGCAGCTAAACTCATGTGTGACCTCACCCTCCAGGGAGCTGGCACCTGCGCTACCCTGCCTGCTGCCCTGGCTGCAGGCCACTCGTGCCCGGTGTCTCACCACGTGCAGATCCCACCTCTAACCTAGCCTCTAAAGTATGCGGAGTGTCACTACCTGAAGTGGTGGCTGTGACTGTGAAATCAAGTGACAGTCTTCACCATCACTGCCTTCTTCCTCTTCCACCTGTTGTTCCTCCACCACTGCCTGGCCAGGTTGCAGTTCTTGGGTATCTGAAAGGAGAAAGGCACAAGGGTAGGGTTGCAGTGCGGGGATGGGGGAAAGTAAGAAGTGCATGCTTACACCATCTGCAACTTTTAAATCAAAACAGATTGTGGGATGAGGGGGATATGGGATGTGAGAAGGAGGATAAAGTATGAGGATACCATCATTTTCAATTGATTCAGCCCCACCCCTGGCCAGGGGCTCAGTGATGGCCGCTCCAATGATGGCGACCGCCGGCTCCTCCATTGGGGTATGTTCACGCAGGCGGGCCTGTTCCCCGCTGGCTAGCTCCAGCTGCCTCTGGTTATGCACCAGCATGTCTTGCAAGAGAGAGGGAAGTGTTTCAGTGAGTGTGGTGCAATGTGTTTGGGTGATGTGGCTGTCATGGTGGAATAGCTGTCAGTGTGTGCAAGACATGAGATGTGGGTGTGAGGCTTGCAACAGTGATAAGTGTGTGAGGGTAAGGTGAAGCTATGAATGTTAGATATGAGTCCTGTTGATAGAAATTGTTGGATGGTGAGTGATGGGGGTATGGTGAATTGAGCACTGTGTGAGTTTAGTGGTGCAATTGGTGGGATATGGCATTTGAAGATGAATTCACTTACCTTGACTACTTGTGTGATGCCATTGAACTTATAGCAGCTCTGTATCTAGGTCCTCGGGGCTTGACTTCTGGCATTGACCACCATGGCTACTTGCTCCCACTGTCTTCACAGAGTTTGTCTACAGGGCCTCCTGGCCACCTGTGGATAGAGGACCTTTCTCCTCCTGTCCACCTCCTCCACCAAGGCCTCCAGTGCAGTGTCTAAAAACCTTGGAGCACACTCTCACAGAGAAACTCCAGTATGATTTGGAAAGGTTCGGTGATTGGGCAGATGCATGGCAGATGCAGTGTAATGTGGATAAATGCGAGTTTATTCTCTTTGGTGGCAAAAACAGGAAGGCAGATTATTATCTGAACAGCAATAGATTGGGAAAAGGAGAAGTGCAATGAGACCTGGGTGTCCTTGTGCACCAGTTGCTGAAGGTAAGCATGCAGGTGCAGCAGGCAGTTAAGAAGGCAAATGGTATGTTGGACTTCATAGCGAGAGGATTCGAGTACAGGAGCAAGGATGTCTTGCTACAGTTCTACAGGGCCTTGGTGAGACCACACCCTTAAGTATATCATTTAATTGTAGTGTAATTGGTGGGATTGATTTGATTTAATTTAATTTGAATTAATTAAAGGGTAAGTCATGGCAGGAGAGCATGGCTCTGTGGTATGCTCCTCCTGCGCTATGTGGGAAATCAGGGACACTTCCTGTGTCCCTGACGACCGTGTGTGCGTGAAGTGTATCCAGCTGCAGCTACTGACAGACCACATTGCGGCGCTGGAGCTGCGAGTGGATACATACTGGAGCATTCGCGATGCTGAGGACGCCGTGGATAACACGTTTAGGGAGTTGGTCACACCGCAGGTAAAGGCTGAACAGGCAGGAAGAGAATGGGTGACCACCAGGCAGAGTAGTATGCGCAGGCTGGTAGTGCAGGAGTCCCCTGTGACCATCCCCCTCTCAAACAGATATATCACTTTGGATATTGTTGGGGAGGATAGCTTATCAGAGGAAGGCAGCAGCAGCCAACTTTCTGGCATCTTGGGTGGTTCTGCTGCACAGGACGGGAGGAAAAAGAGTGGGAGAGCTATAGTAATAGGGGATTCTATTGTAAGGGGAATAGATAGGCATTTCTGCGGCTGCAAACGTGACTCCAGGATGGTATGTTGCCTCCCTGGTGCAAGGTTCAAGGATGTCTCAGAACGGCTGCAGAACATTTTGGAAGGGGAGGGTGAACAGCCAGTTGTCGTGGTGCATATAGGTATCAACGATATAGGTAAAAAACGGGATGAGGTCCTAAAAGCTGAATATAGGGAGTTAGGAGGTAAATTAAAAAATAGGACCTCAAAGGTAGTAATCTCAGGATTGCTACTAGTGCCACGTGCTAGTCAGAGTAGAAATAGAAGGATATTTCAGATGAATACGTGGCTAGGGGAATGGTGCAAGGGGGAGGGATTCAAACTCCTGGGACATTGGAACCGGTTCTGGGGGAGGTGGGACCAGTACAAACTGGACAGTTTGCACCTGGGCAAGACTGGGACCAATGTCCCAGGGGGAGTGTTTGCTAGTGCTCTGGGGGAGGGTTTAAACTAAAATAGCAGGGGGTTGGGAACCTGAGCAGGGAGACAGAGGAAAGGGAAACAAGGGTAGAAGCAAAAGGCAGGAAGGAGAAAAACAAAGGTGACAGTCAGAGAAATCAAGGGCTTAAATCAAACATGGCCACAGTAAATAATAATTCTAAAAGGTGTAAGAGTGTTAAAAAAACAAGCCTGAAGGCCTTGTGTCTTAATGAGAGGAGCATTCGTAATAAGGTGGATGAATTAGCTGCGCAAATAGAGGTAAATGGATATGATATGATTGGGATTACGGAAACATGCCTCCAGAATGACCAAGGCTGGGAACTCAACATCCAGGGGTATTCAATATTCAGGAAAGATAGGCAAAAAGGAAAAGGAGGTGGGGTAGCATTGCTGGTTAAAGAGGGAATTAACGCAATTGAAAGGAAGGATATTAACTCTGATGATGAGGAATCTGTATGGGTAGAACTGAGAAATACCAAGGGGCAGAAAACGTTAGTGGGAGTGGTATACAGACCTCCAAACAGTAATGCGGAGGTTGGGGATGGCATTAAAAGGGAAATTAGAGACCCATGCAATAAGCGCACAGCAGTTATCATGGGTGACTTTAATCTACTTATAGATTGGGCTAGCCAAATTAGTAACAATACTGTGGAGGAGGAATTCCTGGAGTGTATACGAGATGGTTACCTGGACCAATATGTCGAGGAACCAACTAGAGATCAGGCCATCTCAGACTGGGTATTATGTAACTGACTACATGGTCCCGTTCACGACTCCTCAGCTCTAAATGATGGTGGAGGGGCTGAAAAAACTTAGCATCAAAGGGGACCCCACAGTCCATTTCATTAAGGTAGAACAGATAGGGGGCTTAAACGAGTGTAACGTTGTGGAAATGCATACGTTTCTTTTATTCTCCCTAGAAGGGACACTATACCAAAGCCTTTCCACTCCCTCTAGGGCGGGATGAGGCACTATAGTGGGGCTCAAGGAGGAAAGTCTATGAGCCATGGACCATACACAGGGTAGTCCATTTTCTCTAGTTTAGAATACCCTGCAGATGCCCGGAGAAGCGCCGACTGCGTTTGCCGACAGGCTCTGGCCCGTCTACGGTAAGGCCACGGTAGGCACACCGGACTGAGCGCAACTGCTAGGGGAGGTCCGTAATCACTGGCTAAGGACCCTGGTTGCGAAAAGCCTCCCAGGTATTCGAGATAAGGCCGACGCCTGGTTCGATGCTGAGGATCTCGCTAACACCGAGGCCGGGGTGCTTAGAAAGCTTACCATGGCTTTCAAGTCCCTGGGTTGGGAGAAGACGAAGCAACGGGGTCGGGTCAGTGAGATGAAGGCCGGTAAGGGGGAAAGGAAGGAATGGCATCTGGAAGGGCCCCACACTAGCAAGTCAAAAGCTTGTTTTCAGTGTGGACAGATGGGGCATTGGAGGCGGGAGTGTCCAACCCAGAAAGGGGTACCCGGCCGAGGAGGGCCTCCCGAATAGAAGTCCCCAAACACCGACACGAGGGAGACCAGCCAGCAGTCAGGATACGAGGTCCTTGTGGCTGCCCTCCGTACGGTGATGGGCAAGGAACCGGTAGACTTGATGCTGCAGTCAGCGAGGTCATACCGAGCGCTCCAGTGAGTCCCCCGTCACCCTGACTAGAGCGCGCTCAGCCTGAGTAACTGTGCCCACTCATCTACGATGAGTGGGGTAGGCCCTGTGTGCGGATGTGGCTGGAAACGATCAAGGGGAAATACCTGGTGGACACTGGAGCCTCGAGCACGGTGATCCATTCTAAGGACCTGGCCAATTCACCCTGGTCCAGTAAAGTCTCCTTCAGTTTGATGAGCAGGCAGAGCAAGGCCTACTCCCCTTACCATTAAGCTAGGTTCCCTCACCACTAAATGGGAGTGCGTTCTCATGAAATGGGATCAGTCCGGGTGGGGAGTCTTTGGGTCCAACTTCATGTTGGCCCACAGGATCATTGTAGATTTTAGGAACCATTGCTTGTGGGGAGTGATGGGTTCCAATAAGGTGGATGAGGTAGTGGTAATACCCAGAGACAAGGGGGAATGAGGGAGCGTCTGCAGCATGAAGCCCCGGGGTAGTTACGACCTAGAGGTTTTAGTCAGTAACAGTCAGCTCCAGTACCAGGCAGAGGTGCAAAGCAATTTAGATACTTTCGCCACCCACAAGCACGACTGCGGATGGGTGACTGGGGTAGAGGTTAGAGTAGACGGGGATCCCATGTCTAGGCCCCAAAAACAGTATAGTTTTCCCAGGGAAGCGGAGGCAGACTTGGAGACGGCACTGGGTTCCCTGGTAAAGCAGGGTGTGTTGAGGCCGATTGCCACCCATGTGAACTCTCCCCTTTGGCCGGTCAAAAAACCTGATGGGTCATGGAGAGCCACAGTGGACTATCGGGTCTTCAACAATAATATCCCAGCCTGCCCGCCCATAGGCGCGGCTGTAGCGGACCTAATTCGAAATATTCCAGCCATCGCGACCACGTTTTCGGTGCTGGATGTTTCAAATGGGTTCTGGTCGATTCCCCTTCGATGGGAAGTTCGCCTTTACATTTAAGGGCCAACAGTATACTTGACGTGTCTTCCCCAGGGGTTTCATAACAGCCCCTCCATCTTCCACCAGAGCATAGCTAATGCTCTGAAGAATTTTAGCCAGCCCCAGCAGATCGTTCGGTATGTGGACAACATTCTCCTCTTTAGTGATAAGGAGGAGCACGGGCCACTGCTGAGCGAGCTACTGAAGTTACTCAGGGATGCGGCTTTCAAAGTCAACCCAAAGAAGGCTCAGGTCGGTCAGAAGGAAGTAAAATTTCTCGGGCTGGCCGTCCGAGCAGGTGAAAGGGCGATCGATGATTCCCGACGAAAGGCAGTACAGGAACTCCCAGCCCCCAAGACGGTGTCAGGGGTGAGGTCTTTTCTGGGGTTCACAGGGTACTGCCGGGATTTCATCGAGGGATATGCAGCCACAGCAGGCCCTTTACTTCGGCTACTCTGCAAGGGTGTCGAATGGAAGTGGGATTCCAACTGCCAGGCCGCATTCACCCAGCTAAAAAGGGACCTCCAAACAGCACCTGTGTTGGGTGTGATTAACCAGGGGGAAGAGTTCTCTCTAGAGGTAGCAGCCAGCAGAGACAGTTTGAGCTCGGTATTGCTCCAGGAGCGACACGGCAAGCTGAGACCCATGGTGTACTCCTCCAGGGTGCTCACAGATGTGGAGAGAGGATACCCAAATTGATAAAGACACCTTTTAGCCACGCATTGGGCTGTGAAGCACTCGCAGCTCTTCATGGGGTCCTCCCCGCTAGTCCTCCTAACGCATCACTTGCCAACCTAGATGCTTTTGGATGGGCAGATTAAGGACGGAACAGTGAGCAGTGCCCTACTGCTCTCGCAGCTTAATCTCAGAGTGCAGGGGTTGACTGAGCCGAAACTTGCAGGAAACGTGGTGTACTCTGAGACAGTGCGCACATGCACAGTGGAAGGGGTATGGGATATGGAAGAGGGATTCAGGGCCGGGATACACCCAACAGGCCGGGACATCTACGTGAATGGTTCCAGTACCGTGTCCAACGGGGAGCGGCTCACAGGTTGTGGGATTTATGACCTAACTGCTCAGGTAGAGAATGTCATAAAACTCCCCAGTAGCGTGAGCACTCAGCACGCTGAACTGGCGGCCGTGGCCTACATGGTGACCCACCCCGAAGAGTTTCCTCCTCCATATTCCATTTGACATGAATCAGGGAAATTAGAGAAGCGTGCAATAAGGGCACAGCAGTTATCATGGGTGACTTTAATCTACATATAGATTGGGCTAACCAAATTAGTAACAATACTGTGGAGGAGGAATTCCTGGAGTGTACACGGGATGGTTTCCTGGACCACTATGTCGAGGAACCAACGAGCGATCAGGTCCACTTAGACTGGGTATTATGTAATAAGAAAGGATTAATTAGCAATCTTGTTGTGCGAGGCCCCTTGGGTCGCAGCAATCATAATGTGATAGAATTCTTCATTAAGATGGAGAGTGAAGTAGTTGACTCAGACTAGGGTCCTGAATTTAAATAAAGGAAACTACGATGGTATGAGGCGCGAGTTGGGTAGAATTGATTGGGGAATGTCACTCAAAGGGTTGACGGTGGATAGGCAATGGCAAACATTCAAAGATCGCATGGATGAGCTACAGAATTTGTTCATCCCTGTTGGGCATTAAAATAAAACAAAAAAGGTGACTCAACCGTGGCTAACAAGGGAAATTAGTGACAGCATAAGATCCAAGGAGAAGACATACAAATTGGCCAGAAAAAGCAGTAATCCTGTGATTGGGAGCAGTTTAGGATTCAGCAAAGGAGGACAAAGGGATTAATTAAGAGGGGGAAAATAGAGTATGAGAGTAAGCTTTCAGGGAACATAAAAACTGATTGTAAAAGCTTTTATAGATATGTGAAGAGAAAAAGATTGGTGAAGTCAAGCATAGGTCCCTTGCAGTCAGATTTAGGGGATTTTATAATGGGGAACAAAGAAATGGCAGAACAATTGAATACATACTTTGGTTCTGTCTTTACAAAGGAGGGCACAAATAACCTCCCAAAGATGTCGGGGAACATAGGGTCTAATGAGAGGGAGGAACTGAAAGAAATCAGTATTTGTAGGGAAATGGTGTTAGGGAAATTGATGGGATTGAAGGCTGATAAATCCCCAGGGCCTGATAATCTACATCCTAGGGTATTTAAGGAAGTGGCCCTAGAAATATTAGATGCATTGCTGGTCATCTTCCAATATTCGATAGACTCTGGAACAGTACCCATGGATTGGAGGGTAGCTAATGTTTCCCCACTATTCAAAAAAGGTGGTAGAGAGAAAACGGGGAATTATAGACCGGTAAGCCTGACATCGGTAGTGGGGAAAAAGATGTAATAGCAGAGCACTTGGATAACAGTGACAGGATCGGACAAAGTCAACACGGATTTACAAAAGGTAAATCATGCTTGACTAATCTACTGGAATTTTTTGAGGATGTAACTGGTAAAATAGATAAGGGAGAACCAGTGGATGTGGTGTATTTGGACTTTCAAAAGGCTTTCGATAAGGTCCCGCATAAGAGATTAAGGTGTAAAGTTAAGGCACATGGGATTGGGGGCAAGGTATTGACTTGGATAGAGAACTGATTGGCAGACAGAAAGCAAAGTGTTGGAATAAATGGGTCTTTTTCCGAGTGGCAGGCAGTGACTAGTGGGGTACCGCAGGGATCGGTCCTAGGACCTCAGCTATTCACAATATATATTAATGATCTAGACGAGGGAACTAGATGCAATATCTCCAAGTTTGCAGACGACACAAAGCTGGGTGGGCGTGTGTGCTGTGAGGAGGATGCCAAGAAACTCCAGTATGATTTGGACAGGTTGGGTGATTGGGCAGAAGCATGGCAGATGCAATATAATGTGGATAAATGCGAGGTTATCCACTTTGGGTTCAAAAACAGGAAGGCAGATTATTATCTGAATGGCAATAGATTGGGAGAAGTGGAAGTGCAACGAGACCTGGGTGTCCTTGAGCACCAGTCACTGAAGGTAAGCATGCATGTGCAGCAGGCGGTTAGGAAGGCAAATGGTATTGTAGGGTTCTCAAAATTCCCACATTCCCCGAAATTATGGATCAAGGGGCCCTGTTTGGACAAGTTATTAAAAACAGGGTACCTAAAATGGCTTCTATAACCTCGTGACCAAACCGACAGGATTTTTAAAACAGGGCTCTATAGACAGGCAGGCCCGGAGACGAAACTTAAAATGCAGGAATCTGTGAAAAAGGACTCTCTGGAGCCAGCCAGACAAAGTAAACACAGAATACGCATTCATTCGACTTGAAATAGATCAGGCTAGAATGGGCCTAGAATCGAGGCCATTAGGTTTCTGCATATTTAATCGGTAACAGCTCACAGTAGCCATCAAGTCAGGATGGGGACAATTAAGTCTTATCCATGACAAACAACCAGGACATCAGGGCCATTAGACCCGGAGACAACCACTCCAAAAGTCGTTAAAGTAAATGGTTGTAATCATTTAAACAAGCCCGCCAAAAGTAAGACAAAGGGACTTACCTGATTTGGCGCGCAGATAAGGAGTTGAAGAACGGGTATAATTGTAGGCCCATCAGTGGTAATCGCGAAGCGCTCTTGCTCTGCCCTCTCATCGTTGGCTTTTGGCCTGCTGCTGCTCGTACTCATGCCCTGATCTCGTGGCGGGCTCTCTTCTCGCTCCCCGCGCCGCTCAACAACCAAGGACGCCCATTACACCGGGGCCAAATGCGGGAGGAGAACGAGACCCGAGTTCAAAACTACACAGGACACACAGGCCACAAACAGGCAGATGAGACGAGACGAGACGAAGAAGAAGGTAAACCAATAAAAGCAGAGAAGGGCAGCGAAAGACGCATTGTGAAAAACCAAATGCCTAGTTATAAGTTGGCGTCTGGCGAATAAGTTGGTGTTGCATGCATGGACAGTGCAAACAAGCTGGCGTTCGAAGAGTGGGTGGCAACGCCCGTGACAAATAAACTAGAGTTCGAAGCATGGGTAGTAAAATCTTTTAGACGATAAAGACCGCCAATCGATGCCCGACCGTAATATTACCGCCGCCGAACGCCCGAGGGAGAAGAAGAAGAAAACCCATCGCGACGACATGACGACGGTAGGTGAGGAAAAAGGAGGGTGTTTCGCATCAACAACTTCAGTGCCGCGCCCTGAGACCACATGGCGAACGGGGTACCCCAAAGGACAGCAGGAGCGGACCTCAAAACTCACAACCGTTTAAGCAACAGGTTTTGGATTGGTGAACATGAATTCCTGGCCCCTCATAGCTTAATCTAGTTAGGTATAGGGGGTGGGATAAGAATAAGGGGATTGTTTAATGTAGTTGTTTTCCCTCGATGTGCCATGTGTTCCCCATTCCCATAAAAGTGTAATTGTTTATGCTGTATTTTTCATACCAGTAACTTTCATAAGATTGTTTTATTCTGCTTTTAATAAAATTTTGGTTTTCTTACACCAAACCACTTGTCTACTCGATTTTCTGTATCGCTGCCTGTACCTAAGTCCGGTGTCTAGAACCCAGGGGTGTGGGAGCGATTCAAACTGCTCAAAGGACAGTCAGAGGCGAAGCTGACTGGGCACGACACACCACCCACTACAGAAATGGCGACCGCAGCAGGACTCCGGCAACAGGGGTGCGATACAGTAGACAATGGTTCGGATGAGCAGACCATGATGGAGGAAAGGATTTCTGATTATGTGTTGAGCAAGGTGAATATCACAAAGAAGTGGATCACCGCTCTGTTAAGGGCTGGGCGTCCGGTAGATACAGCAGCTAAGTGGACAGAGGGGAGGGAACACAAGAAATCCCTAGAGAAGGCAGTCTGGCTGATGTGTTTCAAAAAGCAGGTCCAGCTTCTGGACATGCTCGTTGCGGCACAGGCAGCCGAGTTAAAGGAGTCAGCCCTGGAGATCCAGGATAAGGCTCTAGCAGGGGAGAAGCTACTGGTAGCATTGCAGGCCCTGAATCAGGAGAAGTTGCATTTAATGGGAGAACACAAGGCCCAGTTGGAATCCCTACAGTGCCAAGTCACCGAAGCCAAGGGTAATGAGTTAAGGTTGCGGGAAAAGAACCCCCGCCTAGCAAGGCAAGTTAGAGAGCAGGAGGAGAAAGTAAAAGGGGTAAAGGCAGCTTGCAAGTTAGCGAGTGAACAGGGGTTTGAAGATGCCGATCATGGCCCCTGCAAGGAACAGATAGAAAATCTGAAGCTTGCCCCTGAGGAAGACGAAAGGCATGGTGTGCCTCATAAGCCCGAAGGCAGGCCAAGCGGACTTTATGGGAAACGAGTTCAAATATCACTGGTAGTGCCCGGGGATGACCCGGTTGAGGAACAGGAGGTCTCACGAACCCCACCCATAGCACCAGGTTTCAGCGAGGTCTGGCAGCAAGGGGGGGTGGAGCCAGAGGTGGGAGCGGAGGTGGAGCAACCCCCGCCAGAGAGGCCGGAGCCGGGACCGATGTGCCCAGCCTGGCATCAGAGGTTCGGCCCATCCATCAATGGCGACGATGAGGGACCCCTCCAAAACCAGCTCGTATTACCCTATAGCACCCAACAGCTTAGGGCTATGGTGAGCCATATCCCAAAGCTCGCCGAAAAAGGGGATCTCTCGATCTACTTCAGGGAAGTAGAGCAGGCAGCCAGCGTCAACGAGTGCAATAGCGCTGAGCAGGCCAAAATGCTGCTATTCTCCCTGGAGAGTAGGCTCCTCCAATCCCTCTCTGACGAGTGTAAGAAGGGGCAGTGCAGGTATGATGAGCTTAGGGATGAAGTTCTGGAGGCCATGGGGATGAATGAGGGAAGTCCTTTCTCCCGTGTGGAGAAGACGGTTCAGCTCACAGGGGAAACCCCGCAGGCTTTCGCGGACAGGTTATGGCTGGTGTGCCGGAGTGCCTGTCCAGGGACACCTAACCGGGCGTTCCTGAACGGGGATCCACTGGCTCATTGGCTGCGGTGCCTGGTGGCAAACAGCTTGCCACAGGTCCGGGCCAAGGCGGAAGTCTGGTTCGACCCCAAGAATCCCCAGACCACCGAACCTACGGTGATCAGACAGTTGACCCTAGCCTATAAGAACGGTAGGGGAACCGATGCACACCCACCCAAGGGGAAGGTGCATGAGGTAAAACCTGGACCGGGTAGGAAAGAGTGGCATCAGGAAGGGAATAACCCCCCCAACACAAAGATGAATTGTTACGGATGTGGGAAGGACGGTCAGTGGAGGAAGGAGTGCAAAAACCCTTGGAAAGACAGCAAGGGAAAGAACTCCACAGCCCCAGCCCAAAAGGTAGAGGCAGGGATCCCTCCCGCCGCAGTCGAGTCATTTTTGGACACCATGAGGTCCTTATTGACTGGCCAGGGGAGAGTAGCAGCCACTACCGGTGCTCTGACCCCGTCAGCCCCATCCAACCCACAGCCATGACTAGAACCAACGCAGCCTGTCGACCTGTGTCCCCTTGAAAACGACGAGGGGAGCAGGCCCTGTGTTAAGATGCGGGTGGAGACGGTGCAGGGGAGATATTCGGTGGACACTGGAGGTTCTAGCACGGTGGTCCATTCGGAAGACCTGACCAATCCACCGAGGTCTAACAAGGTCCCATTTAGCCTAATGGGAGTCACAAGGAACGAGCAGGTTGGGGAAATGGCCAAACTTTTGGCCATAGTTTTAGGATCCCTCCCTACCACGTGGGAGGGTAACCAAAGGACCAACGAGGTGGCTGAACAGAGGGCCAGGAAAGGAGAGTTCTGGGATCCCTGTAGAGCAGGCCCGGTAGCCACAGTCCGGGACAAGAGAGGCACACAGGGGGTAGCTTTGGCCCCGGGGCCTAAAGCCCAAGGGGCGGGGTCTTCACCCTCGGGTCCCTCCTCCTCTAAACCTGGGTCAGGGGCGGGGTCTTCGCCCTCGGGTCCCTCCTCATCTGGAGCCCAGAAGAGTGAGGGAGTGTCCCAATCGGTGGACAGGATGGCCCCTCCCCTTAAACAAGCCACAGCACCTGCCTGCGCAGTCTGTGAACTTGTCCCCGCTGCAGGCTGAGGATTTATTTCCTCAGACCCTACCCCAACTGGCTGTTTTCTCTTTTCAGGTTTAAACAGTTTACACTGATTAATATAACCAGCTGCCTGTTTTAAAACCTTGTCCGTTGCCCCGAATGGGCCTTCTAGGGACTCCCCATTCTCTTTCCTTACCGGGACGGTCTTACAGACGGGATCAGACCCAGGTTTGGAACCTGGGGGTGGAGACTCTCAGCCTGCAGCAACAGGCTACGAAGAGTTACCTGCCCCTAGCCCAGGTTCGGGAGAGGTAAAACCTGAGGAAGAAGATCCCCGGCCAGCGGCAGTGGTAAGCCCACAGACCGCACCGGAGGGGACGACGGTTCGGGTTAAAGGCCCACCAGCCAAGAAAACCCCACTCGCCAAAGTCCCTAGAAGGTCCCCACGGACGCCCCAGCCAAGGAAACCCTGGTCACCGGCTCCTCATTTTAAAGGGGCAGCCTCCCGAGCCAGGGGTAAGTCCAAAGACAGAGGTCCTCAGCCGGCAGCTGCAGGCTGCGAGGGACCGGAAGTGCAGAACAGTGTGGCCACACCAAAGGGAGTGGTGTGCCGCAGCCCTAACAGGGATTAGGCTGGCCGCCTGGACACGGGCAGCGGATGTACATAGTTTAGGTAATTTAAGTTTAGGTATTTAGCTTAAGTTTGGGTGTTTAGCTTAAGTTAAATAAGGTGATGGGTAGTTTTTATTAAGTAGTGATCTACTAAGAGTATGTGTATTTGAGTCGAGATCGCAAGACCCAACTATGCTTCACCCAAGCCAGAGAGTCTCTGGGAGACCTGGCTCTATGTTTTTGTATCTGTTGCAGAAGGACTTTCAGGATGAAGGGGGGCGTAATCCTACTCGCCCTGATAGGACTGAGCATTCGAAAACGAGGTGATGTGGAGGAGTCCCACATCTATGGGTGCTCAGGAGAGAGAGCACCGATAGTAACCGACGGAAGCGGCGAACGGGACGTGGAGGAGACCGCCGTCTACGTCCACAAGGGAAGGTGGCCAGGGTGGCTGGGGTCCAATTCGTCTCAATACTCCAGCCAGACCGGGTTCACATACGGGGAGGACTCACTCCTGTGCCCCAGGGTACAGGTCGTTACCACAAGGGTTAGCGTCACGGTAGGGAAACGCGTATGTTTAACGTGCAAGGGACACATTCCTTTGGATAGTTGGTGGTGGCTCAGAAAGCTGAGCAAAGACATGAGAAACACCGCAGTCGAGTGGGAACGGTTGGGGAACAATACCCACCAGACGATTACAGGGACTCATGGAGGATTAAGTGTGTGTTGGGACAAGTGGTGGGAACCGGATCAAGGGATTTATATCTGTATGTGGGGGTCAGAGAGGGTCTGCCCCGCATGCATATCCATCATTTTCCATCAGCAGTGGTGAGACGCCGGGAAGGGGATGAAGTGGGATACCAGCCGGAAGGTGTGCGCGGTCCCATACTCCCCGATCCCAGTCAATGCCACTGAGCTTGCAACCCACCCCCGTGAGCCCCTGCCCATGACCCAGGCAGCGAGGACACACAGGGAAGGGTGCCCCGCCACCACCAAGGGACCAGGGAATGGACTGGTACTAGTGCCTACGGATCAGGTACTATACCAGGGGGTACACTACGCGGTAGCCTCCATGATTTTAAATCTCACCGAGGTACAATTACCGGAGTGGTGCCCCAAAGAAACAGAGCAGCTGTACCAGACCCTATTAAAGGAGATGTTCAGAAAATTTTATGAGTTCGATTTCACCAATGTCGACAAAACCGAATTATACACCACACCCCATGAGTTTCTGGGTAATGCAGGGAGAAACAGAAGGGGAGTATGGAATGATGTTTTTACTGCGTTTAACACTGGGTCCTCCGTCATCAACAGTTTGGATGATATAGAATTACAGACCCAGATAAACAGTTTAAAAACACAGCTAAAGAAAATCCTAATGGATGAGAACAAGGTAGTGGGCTCGGAGTTACATGAGGACCAGGCCATGACGATCCATTTAAAAGAGATTATAGCAGAGCTGGAGAAGCACGCAAAGACCGTAAATGCCCTCATAAGGGAGGACAGAAATGCTTCTGATCAGGCTGTGCAGAACGAGGTGTGCGTGCTGTACGGGGCGTGGTTGCTGGGCGAGGGCCGCAGTAAACTGAAGGATTTAAAACAGGGTTTAGTCCCCTCCTGGTTCAGCAACAAGCACCTCGCAGCCCTCCATCCATTTGAGAATGCATTAAGCCCGTGCCAACTCGGGCTAGCTTCAGAAGCCTACCCAGTCCCAGTGGATTGTGGATGCTCTAACCACACCATTATGGGTATAGTAGTTAGGATGCCGGTCATGGGTGGGACAGCCCGACCCGGGTGGGACAGCTCGACCCACGCTGGTATACAGGGTTGAGAACATCGGAGTCATTCAAGGGGGTGCACACATTCGTTTCACAGCAGTCCCACCTTACATCATAAAGTGGGAGCACGCTATGACAGGTACCGACCTCTCAGGGTGCCGGAGCCGGGGAGCACACATAATCCTGTGTCCCCAGCACTTGAACGCCTATTCAAAACCACAGTGCAGGTTCAGAGCTGCTGGCGCGAAACCTATAAATTGTACCATGGAGGCAATGGCACAAGGCCATGTTCCCCCGCAGGTAGCATATATAGGAGGTGGGACATATTGTGTCACCACCAGCGCACCCCATTACCAGCATGGACAGCATAGCTGGTGTCCGGTTAGTGACAGCAGTTTCTGTTTTAAACCTGAGGCAGAAGTTCAAGTAGCCCAGGAACGAATTGTCCCCATTCCTGAACCCTCCACTGTTCACCTCACTGTAAAGGAGAATTTTACCAACCTGCAAAAGTATGTAGCGCATTTTGGCTATGAAATTCCCCCTCTCCCAGAACACCTTACCAAAATACTCAAAGCAGTTATAGTTCCCTAGAAACATTTTTTCACTCTGTAGCAGAAAACAGCAGAGATAGGGGCTAAGATATTGGACATTGTGATCCCACCCTGGTGGAACATTTTCAATAATATAGATCAGGCTGGCTTCCCACATTCTCGTGGTTTGCCAGTTGGGGATAGTATTGTACCTAGTCTGCACTCAGTGCAAGGGAAAGGGTCAGATACCAGAATTCCGAAACCAAAGGACCTGGAAGGGACATTGGGGGAGAAATTCGGTGGGCTGAACCACCAGTTAGCACCTAAAAAGGGCACTCAGTGGCTTTAGCGCAACTGGCCATGCCTCCCGCGATATTTAGCTGGGGCGCTAATGGCGGCGTTAGCCTGTTGCGCTGCGCCGCCACCGATGATGTCATCGGTGTGCGCAGCGCCCCGCTACCACCACGATTGCGATATTTGGCAGTGACCGCCTCTGTAGCGCCGCTCGCTAATTGCGCCCGGTTCACGGGGCCTACCTGTGGCGGCAGTGGCACAAATTAAGGTGGAGGTGCGGGGCGGCCGTTTTTTTTGGCGGCCGCCTGCCAGCACCTCCGTCCCCGGCCTCCTGTTCTCCCCCCGCGGCATTTCTGGCTGTTTTCCGAGAGCCCAGCACTTCTCCTCGGTGCCGGGCTCTTTTGCCGGCACTCGCGATCGCTCATTGTGCTGGTGCAGGCCCCTCCCGCTTAAGAATGGGAGGAAGGCCTGCAGTACAGCAGCGCGCTATGCCACAGTGTGTGGCGCTGTGGCACGTTGCGCTGCGATATTCAGTTTCAGCGCCCTAAAAGGGACATGGAGCATCTCGAGCCTCACCCCATGTCCCTCTTGGGGCGCTCAAGCTGAATTTCCGGCAATCGCTGCTGCTCCGATCGCAGCGCAAAATCTGGCGCCCAGGCGAGCTTGGTGCCCTGTTTGCGGCTCCACCCAATTTCTCCCCCATTATGTTAAGGTGGAGGGAGATACACCTGTTTGAATTTGCTGTTTGTATCGTTGCTTAAAGACTGTTGTTTTTTTATGTTCTTTTATTGTTTTTAATAAAGATTCTCAAATATGTTGTTAATAAAGATATGATGTGTACCAAGTGGTGCAGGGGTGTCGGACCCCTCCATGCTTGGATGTGTGTAAATGACTGTAATTATTCTATGTATGCTTATGTACACTACATTTTTACAGAATGCGAAATGCATGTGTCGTGGGTATCTTAGATAGGTAATTACAGGGGAAGGTTGACTGTGGAGGGTTGGAAATTTTGCTCACCTTATCAGGATGATACTTAAAGCAAGTTTAGTATCAACAGGGGGGAGTGTAGGGTTCTCAAAATTCCCACATTCCCCAAAATTATGGATCAAGGGGCCCTGTTTGGACAAGTTATTAAAAACAGGGTTTTAAAACAAGGCTCTACAGACAGGCAGGCCCGGAGATGAAACTTAAAATGCAGGAATCTGTGAAAAAGGACTCTCTGGAGCCAGCCAGACAAAGTAAACACAGAATACGCATTCATTCGACTTGAAATAGATCAAGCTAGAATGGGCCGAGAATCGAGGCCATTAGGTTTCTGCATATTTAATCGGTAACAGCTCACAGTTAGCCATCAAGTCAGGATGGGGACAATTAAGTCTTATCCATGACAAACAGCCAGGACATCGGGGCCATTAGACCCGGAGACAACCACTCCAAAAGTCGTTAAAGTAAATGGTTGTAATCATTTAAACAAGCCCGCCAAAAGTAAGACAAAGGGACTGACCTGATTTGGTGCGCAGATAAGGAGTTGAAGAATGGGTATAATTGTAGGCCCATCCGTGGTAATCGCGAAGCGCTCTTGCTCTGCCCTCTCATCGTTGACTTTTGGCCTGCTGCCGCTCGTACTCGCGCCCTGGTCTTGTGGTGGGCTCTCTTCTCGCTCCCCGCGCTGCTCAACAACCAAGGAAGCCCATTACACCGGGGCCAAATGCGGGAGGAGAACGAGACCCAAGTTCAAAACCACACAGGGCACACAGGCCAAAAACGGGCAGATGAGACAAGACGGGACGAAGAAGAAGGTAAACCGATAAAAGCAGAGAAAGGCAGCGAAAGACGCATTGGGAAAAACTAAACGCCTAGTTATAAGCTGGCGTTTGGTGAATAAGTTAGCGTTGCATGCATGGACAGTGCGAATAAGCTGGCATTTGAAGAGTGGGTGGCAGCGCCCGTGATGAACAAACTAGTGTTTGAAGCATGGGTAGTAAAATCTTTTAGACGATAAAGACCGCCAATCGACCCCCGACCGTAATATTACCGCCGACGACCGCCCGAGGGAGAAGAAGAAGAAAACCCATCGCGACGAGACGACGACGGTAGCTGAGGAAAAAGGAGGGTGTTTCGCATCAACAACTTCAGCGCCGCGCCCTGAGACCACGTGGCGAATGGGGTACCCCAAAGGACAGCAGGAGCGGACCTCAAAACTCCCAACCGTTTAAGCAACAGGTTTTGGATTGGTGAGCATGAATTCCTGGCCCCTCATAGCTTAATCTAGTTAGGTATAGGGGGTGGGATAAGGATAAGGGGATTGCTTAATGTAGTTGTTTTCCCGCGATGCGCGTAGTGTTCCCCATTCCCCTATAAACGTGTAATTGTTTATGTCTGCTTTTTTCATACCAGTAATTTTCATAAGATTGTTTTATTCTGCTTTTAATAAAATTTTGGTTTTCTTACACCAAACCACTTGTCTACTCGATTTTCTGTATCGCCGCCTGTACCTAAGTCCGGTGTCTAGAACCCAGGGGTGTGGGAGCGATTCGAACCGCTCAAAGGACAGTCAGAGGCGAAGCTGACTGGGCACGACACACCACCCCCTACAGTATTTTGGCCTTCGTAGCGAGAGGGTTCGAGTACAGGAACAAGGATGTCTTGCTGCAGTTGTGCAGGGCCTTGTTGAGACCACATCTTGAGTATTGTGTACAGTTTTTGTCAACTTATCTGAGGAAGGATGTTCTTGCCATGGAGGGAATGCAGCAAAGATTCACCAGGCTGATTCCTGGGATGGCAGGAATGACATATGAGGAGAGACTGGGTCGATTGGGCTTATACTCGCTAGAGTTTAGAAGAATGAGAGGGGATCTCATTGAAACTTATAACATTCTAACAGGACTAGATAGACTAGATGCAGGAAGGATGTTCCCAATGGCCGGGGAATCCAGAACCAGGGGTCACAGTCTAAGGATAAGGGATAAGCCATTTAGGACAGTGATGAGGAGGATTTTTTTCACCCAGAGAGTGGTGAACCTATGGAATTCTCTACCACAGAAGGCAGTAGAGGCCAATTCATTAAATATATTCAAGAAGGAGTTAGATATATTTCTTAAGGCTAAAGGGACCAAGGGATATGGAGAGAAGGCAGGGACAGGGTACTGAATTTGGATGATCAGCCATGATCTCATTGAAAGGTGGAGCAGGCTCGAGGGGCCGAATGGCCTACTCCTGCTCCTATCTTCTTCTATGTTGCTATGTCATTCATGAAAGAAAGACTTATGAAATAATAATGAGTGGCCTACGGGTGGCGCTGTCCGGGGAGAGTATAAATACTTGGGCACGGGCCCAGCTTGCGCAGGACATTATTAACAGGAACTAGTGAAGGACACAACTAGACCTCCGTGTTGTAAAATAGTTGATTAAAGCTTTATTTAATGCTTAGACCAAGTGCCTAGTAGTTTTCTTACGTTAATTTAATCAACTGGAACTTGCTCCACCATTTTGGGAACAGACGGTTACGACTCAAATGGTAGAAGCGAACCAGATATAGTAATCAATCCACCATGGAGAAACTACTCAGACCCGCCCGGCTTGACCTGGACCCAAATTCACCTACAACTGCTAAGGTATGGAAACACTGGTATTGTACCTTCAGCAACTTCCTTGGGGCTTGTGGTGAGAATGTTCCTGATAAGTTAGAAATGCTTGCCAAATATGTATCTCCTCATGTGTTTGACTATATCAAAGACTGTGTAGACTATGACTCCACTATCCAAATACTGCAGTAACTATGTGTTAAGGCCCCAAACAAAATTTTTGCTCGGCACCTACTAGCCACAACTCGACAACAACCCGGGGTATCACTTGACGAAGTCCTTCAAAAGCTTCGCAGGCTCAGCAAAGACTGTAATCTCAAAGCTGCCTCAACTGAGCAGTACCAGGAGGAGGTAATTTGTGATTCTTTTATTAATGGAATTGTGTCTCCCTTCATACGCCAGCGTCTGTTGGAGAATAAAACCTTCGAGTTACAAGCTGCCTATGACCAGGCAAATTTTCTGGACTTAGCAAAAAAAAATGCAGATGTCTATCTTTTCCCACGTGCATGGACTGCTGCTATCACTTTTAGTGACTCCTCCGATAAGCCTCAGGCGGAAGCCCTCACTGATGATGACTATCCTAGCTGATGGCGACCCTAACCTAGCGGCATCTTGGCAATCTAAAAAGAAGTGTTTCTTCTGTGGAGGTGCAGTTCACTATCGGAAATTTTGTCCTGCTCGTAATGCAACCTGTAACCGTTACAGTAAGAAAGGTCATTTTTCTAAAGTATGTCAGTCAGGAGCCTCTCCTAGGGTTACAGCTGCTATCTATAAAACTGCTCCTTCCCCAAGAGCCACTACTAATGTTACAGCTGTCATCTATAAAACTGCTCCTCCCCCAAGAGCCACTACTAATGTTACAGCCGTCATGTATAAAACTGCCCCTCCTCCCATCACAGCTGCTTTTCCCCAAAGCCTGTCCCATGCAGCCATGAAGGTTTTGGTAAATGGACACATTTTGAGTGCACTAATCGATTCATGTAGCTCTGACAGCTTCATCAGTGAGCAGGCTGTCAGTAAGTTAAAACTGCGTATTTACCCCTTGGACAGGGAAATTACAATGGCTCTGATGACACTGACCACCAACTCTTCCGGCTTTTGTCTTGTCAACCTTATTCTCAATGGCCGCACTTATTTTTCCACCCGGCTTGGGGTGCTCAAAAGCCTATGCAGTGATGTGCTCCTGGGACAGGATTTCCAGAAGCAACACAAAAGACTCACTTTCGAGTTTGGAGGGTCAAAGCCAGAGCTTACTATTTCCAAAGTACCGTTTTGTGCGCTTTCGGCGGCTTCACTCGACAAGCCCTCCTTGTTCAACAATCTTTCGCCCCGATGTAAGCCCATAGTCACTAAATCACGACGTTTCAGTCAAGATGATCTATCCTTTATCGAGGCAGAAATCTCTCGCCTTCTAGCGGACGGTATCATTGAGCCATGTTCATCTTCCTGGCGGGCTCAAGTCGTCGTTGTTAAAAATCCTCTGAAGCAACACAAGAAACATCTTTGCATCGATTACTCGCAAACTATTAACCAGTATACCGACCTGGATTCCTACCCACTACCACGCATCAATGACATGGTCAACAACCTTGCCAACTACAGGGTATTTTCACCTTTTGACTTAAAGAGCGCATATCATCAAGTACCGTTAAAGGACTCTGACAAGAAGTATACGGCCTTTGAGGCCAACGGTCGGCTTTACCAGTTTTGTCACCTTCCATTTGGGGTCACCAATGGGGTGGCCGTCTTTCAATGGACAATAGACAGTCTAGTCAAACAGGAGAACTTAACGGACACTTTTCCATATCTGGATAATATCACCATTGCTGGTCATGACCAGAAGGAGCACAATGCCAACCTCCAGAAATTTCTTGATGTTCTCCGTCATCGCAACTTAACCTTAAATGAGTCCAAATCCATGAAATCAGTACCATCAATCAACATCCTTGGCTACTGGGTGGGCAATGGTGTCCTCAAACCGAATCCGGAGCGACTTCGTCCACTTCAGGAGCTTCCTCCTCCTACGAATCTCGGCTCTCTTCGTCGGGCCCTCGGCATGTTCGCCTATTATGCAAAGTGAATACCCCACTTTTCCGATAAGATCCAGCCCCTGCTTCACACGAAGTCATTTCTGTTGGAGGCAATGGCTATTTCAGCTTTCGACCTCCTCAAGCAACAACTGGAAAAGGCCACGCTTCATTCCATCGATGAAAATCTCCCTTTAGTGGTTGAGTGCGATGCATCGGAGGTGGCAATCTCAGCTACCTTGAATCAAGGTGGTCGACCCGTTGCATTTCGGTCCAAAACTTTGCAGGGAAGCGAGCTCCATTATCCTCCTGTCGAGAAGAAGGCTACGGCTATCATCGAAGCAGTATGTAAATGGTGTCATTTTCTCGTTCGTACTGATTTATGCCATCCTGGTGTTACCCATATGTTGCACTTTGTGTGATCTAAAAACCTCCCATTTTCTACGGAAGACTTGAAAAGAACGCGAAACACCTACTTGCTTACTATGGTGGCCGAATATTCACGCTTTCCCTTTGCTTTCCCCTGTCCCAATATGTTTACTTCCACAGTGATCAAATGCCTCGATCATGTCTTTTCCCTTTGCTGTATGGCCAATTTCATCCACTCTGTTCAGGGTCCCTCCTTCATGTCAACCGAACTCAAAAGTTATCTTTCCCAATGGGGAATCGCCACAAAACTACACCGTATTATCCTATTGGAAACGGACAGGTTGAGAGCTACAACGCTAGCATTTGGAATGCTGTTTGGCTTGCACTAAGGTCACACAACCTATCAGACCAGCAGTGGGAAACTATGCTCGCTGACGCGTTGCATTCCATCAGGTCTCTCCTTTCTACATCCACCAATACTCCTCACGAGCGATTCTTCGGGTTCTAGCATCGCTCCACTCATGGGACGTCCCTACCATCATGGTTGGCAGCTCCTGGCCCCGTGCTGCTCTGAAGATTCGTCCAATCCTCCAAAAGTGATCCCCTCGTCAATGAAGTGGAACTAACGGATGTCAATCCTACATACGCGTACGTGCGGTACCCTGATGGCCAGGAGTCTACAGTTTCACTTCGGGATCTGGCTCCCTGCCCAACCGGTCCCACAGGCCCAATCGATACTGGGATCTGTATTAACAACGCCAATACTCTGCGCTCCTCCGAGGATGATGCCCTACCCGGGACGTCAAGGGATCTGCCAGCTACTCTGCCGGATCAAGCCGGGGAACAGAGCGCTCCCCGTGGGATGACCACCCGAAGCCAGGACGCTGATCAATCACCAACTACTGAGCAGAATGAAGCCAGCTCTGCGCCTGTGGGGGCCCGCACCCGAAGTCACGATCTCCCCAGTCCCCTCAGGTCGATCAAGACAACACGGGCACTGCCAGCCCGCCGGTACGAACCAAGCGACCCAGGGACCCAGACACAGTCCGAGGAGAAGTGCCTTCCAGCCACAAACGGAGATCCAAATGACTGTGGCTATTCGTAGTCTGATTAATCCGATAGAAGGAAGTCGCCGGACTACCAATCCTACAGGCGGGAAGAATGACATGAATCAGTCATTCATGAAAGAAAGACTTATGAAATAATATTGAGCGGCCTACGGGTGGCACTGTCCAGGGAGAGTATAAATACTTGGGCACAGGCCCAGCTTGCGCAGGACATTCTTAACAGGAACTAGTGAAGGACACAACTAGACCTCCATGTTGTAAAACAATTGATTAAAGCTTTGTTTAACGCTTAGACCAAGTGCCTAGTAGTTTTCTTACGTCACCATTTGCTCAGATTCAATGTTCACGTGCAACTCTTGCACTGAATATTTAGCAATCCAGGCAAGACGAGGGTTTAAATCCGCTGACGGGAGACCACTGGCCACAGCATAGTTGCTCCACAAAATCTTAGAGGCCACTAAGAATAGAGGGGATTATTACATCCACAAGGTAAAGGCCCATTCAAAGACAGAACCCTGTGGGTAGGGGAACCAGAGGGCCGACAAATTAGCAAAGAAGGGAGCTAGAAAGGGAACCCTGTGGGATCTGGGGAAAGCGGCCCCAGTAGCAGCCATCTGGGACAGGGGAGGCACACCAGGGATCGCTCTAGCCCCGGACCTTAAACAGGCACAGGCACAGGACCCCATTCTCAAGGCTGTCCTAGGTAGGGAGAAGGGAGAGGCAATAGAAGGACACTTTGGGGCTGCTGACATCAGCGTTAAGGACGGATGTTGTTTAAGGGGGACCGGTGGGTTGTCCCAGTAAAACATCAGGAGGACTTTCTCCAGCTAGCTCACGGGGTCCCCGGGGCGGGACACCCGGGACCAGAGACAACTTGGCAGTGGTAGAAGAGGCAGGGTCGTGGCCGCAGCTAAGGGAGGATGTAAGGGGTTTCTGCACACATTGTTTAGTGTGTGCAGCTAACAATCCCGACCCTCAGCACAGGAAGGCTCCTTTGGGACACACCAAGATGGTAGAGGGACCATGGTGATTGGTGCAGATCGATTTTATTGGGTCCCTACCCGCCACCAAATCCGGGAATAAGTACTGCTTAGTCCTGGTGGATGTGTTCTCCAAGTGGGTGGAAGCTTTTCCTTGCCGGGCAGCTACAGCCCTGGCCTGGCTCACATACTGGTCAAGGAAGTGAGTGCAAAAGACAAGGCTGAAGCATTTGCAACTATCTTCAGCCAGAAGTGCCGAATGGATGATCCATCTCGGCCTCCTCCTGAGGTCCCCAGCATCACAGATGCCAGTCTTCAGCCCATTCAATTCACTCCACGTGATGTCAAGAAACGGCTGAAGACACTGGATACTGCAAAGGCTATGGGCCCTGACAACATTCCGGCAATAGTACTGAAGACTTGTACTTCAGAACTAGCTGCACCCCTAGCCAAGCTGTTCCAATACAGCTACAACACTGGCATCTACCCGGCAATGTGGAAAATTGCCCAAGTATGTCCTGTCTACAAAAAGCAGGACAAATCCGACCCGGCCAATTACCGTCCCATCAGTCTACTCTCAATCATCAGCAAAGTGATGGAAGGTGTCGTCGACAGTGCTATCAAGCGGCACTTACTCAACAATAACCTGCTAACTGACGCCCAGTTTGGGTTCCGCCAGGGCCACTCAGCTCCTGACCTCATTACAGGCTTGGTCCAAACATGGACAAAAGAGCTGAACTCAAGAAGTGAGGTGAGAGTGACTGCCCTTGACATCAAGGCAGCATTTGATCGAGTGTGGCATCAAGGAGCCCTAGCAAAACTGAAGTCAATGGGAATCAAGGGGAAAGCTCTCCATTGGTTGGAATCATACCTAGCACAAAGGAAGTTGGCTGTGGCTGTTGGAGGTCATTCATCTCAATCACATGACATCACTGCAGGAGTTCCTCAGGGCAGTGTCCTAGGCCCAACCATCTTCAGCTGTTTCATCAATGACCTTCCCTCCATCATAAGGTCAGAAGTGGGGATGTTCGCTGATGATTGCACACTGTTCAGCACCATTCGAGACTTGTCAGATACTGACGCAGTCCGTGTCCATATGCAGCAAGACCTGGACAACATTCAGACTTGGGCTGACAAGTGGCAAGTAACATTTGCACCACACAAGTGCCAGGCAATGACCATCTCCAACAAGCGAGACTCTAACCATCTCCCCTTGACATTCAATGGCATTACCATCGCTGAATCCCCCACTATCAACATCCTGGGGGTTACCATTGATCAGAAACTGAACTGGACCAGCCATATAAATACTGTGGCTACAAGAGCAGGCCAGATGCTGGGAATTCTGCGGCGAGTGTCTCACCTCCTGACTCCTCAAAGCCTTTCCACCATCTACAAGGCACAAGTCAGGAGTGTGATGGAATACTCTCCACTTGCCTGGATGAGCGCAGCTCCAACAACACTCAAGAAGCTCGACACCATTCAGGATAAAGCAGCCCGCTTGATTGGCACTCCATCCACCACCTTCAACATTCACTCCCTCCACCACCGGCGCACTGTGGCTGCAGTGTGTACCATCTACAAGATGCACTGCAGCAACTCGCCAAAGCTCCTTCAACAGCAACTTCCAAACCCGCGACCTCTACCACTTAGAAGGACAAGGGCAGCAGATGCATGGGAACATCACTACCTACAAGTTCCCCTCCAAGCCACACGCCATCCTGACTTGGACCTGTATCGCCGTTCCTTCACTGTCGCTGGGCCAAAATCCTGGAAATCCCTTCCTAACAGCATTGTGGGTGTACCTACACCATATGGACTGCAGCAGTTCAAGAAGGCGGCTCACCACCATCTTCTCAAGGGCAATTAGGGATGGGCACTAAATGCAGGCCTAGCCAGCCAGCGACGCCCACATCCCATCAATGAATAAAAAATTTTTTCAAAAATGTGTTCTCAAGGTGGGGGCCGTCCCAGGTAGTGGAATCCGACCAGGGGAGCCATTTTACGGGGCAGGTCATGCAGACGGCCGTCATGCTCTTGGGGATAGAAGGGAAGTGGCATGTGGCTCACAACCCCCAGTCATCGGGGATTGTGGAGCGCAAGAACTGGACCCTGAAGGAATGGTTGAGGAAGGAGGTGGGCCAGTTCCCAAAGTCATGGGATGAGGTCCTGCCTCTGATCCTCATGGGGGTCCGGGCCAGCCCTTCCAGGAGCACAGGGTATTCCCCATACGAGGTAATGACCGGATGGACCATGCGCACTCCAACACACGTGTTGGCGCTGGTCCTCACCGAGTCTCAGCTCCAGGAGGTGGACCAGGATAGGTTCGTTCAGAACTTGTACACGACCTTAAAACAGGTCTACGGGCAGGCAGCCCACAACATGGGGATAAAAACATCGCCAAAACAAATTGTTGTTAGAGCCTCAGCACACACACGAATGGGAGGTAGGGGATCAGGTCATAGTCTGTAACTATGCTCGGGTAGGGGTGTTTGAGCCTTTATACATGGGACCATTCGCAATTGTGGACAAAGTCAGTCCTATGGTCTATGCCATAAAATTCCCTAGGAGCACAAATTTGTTCCACATCAATCAGTGCAAACCGGGGAGTTTTTGAGGCACGGGTTGACTCAAGGGAGAGTCATAGAAACATGGGGCACGCAAAAACACCCTACACAATTCAGCTCATTCACAGTCTCCACATCATCTGATCAACAGGCAGCGATTGTGTGCGGCAGAGTGCTCTGAAACACTTGCTTTGTAAACAGGAGACCCAGGGGCGCCCCTTCCAGACCGAGAGTTGTGTCCTATTGAAATGAAGCATGAAATATAAAGATTCTGTACTTTTGATGGGTGGAAAAAGTTACTTTCCCAAAGGTATTAAATCAGCTCAGGCTTCCCCGTCCCAAGTTATGATTTTTTTTGCTTGAAGGGTAGATGAGGTTTGTGTTTTTGATAAACTGGCATTTAGTGACTTCAGTTTGGTTATAAATCCCACAGGAAATGGAGGTCCATGGGAAGCCCTTTAACCTTATTTCTCACTTTCTCCCCATCTCCCTCGATCCTCAGCCCATGGAAAGATCAGACCATTTGAGGGGAACCTGTAAAACAAACTTCATCCATGTTTAAGATTTAAACTTGAATTCCTCCTTCCCCTGGGTCTGTGCTAATGTAACCAACACTGAGAGACCCCAGAGTCCGCAGCGAGTGTGCAGATCAAATGAAATGAAATCTCCATCCCGGGCTGTCCTGGCATGGCGGCTCCAAGCTATTGGGCTCTACTTGAACTTTTTGCTGGGGATCCCAGGGACCACAGGGCCCCATGCTTCACCCTCCTTTTGTTAATCGCTGTGGTTCGAGCGCTGCCTCCTTTTCCCAGACCCGGTTGTTGGGAAAGTGCAGACCCAGAGGGCCACTGGTTGAGTTGCTGCCTCGGCCCATCAGTCACGTAGTTCCTGTCGCAGAGGATTTTGGGCCTAAAGTGAGGCCTAAAACCTACAACCAGCATTTCTATTATTAAATGTAACCGACACTGTGGCCTCTGCTCCTGTGTAAACTCGAAGCCTGTCCCAGGGCCGTGTGAGGTGAAGGGCATAGAAGGAGGGAGGAAACCTTGGGACACAGCCTGTTCACCGGCTTTTGGGCATGTTGGCGGGGGCCTGACCCCAGTCTATGCACTGGGTAGGGAATTTTAACCGGCTTGCGGTGGGCTTCTGGTGCAGGCCTGGTGCCAGTGTGGAGTCCTTGTTCATGTGGCCTGGAGCCGCATTGTGCCAAAAAGGCTTTTGGGGGTTCGGAGCACGTCCACTGGATGTGGCTTCACTGTTGGCGCCTTTCAAAATAAGATGTTCAGTATCGGTTTATCGGTCGGGTATCAAAACAGTCTTCAGCTTGCGCAGAGGAACTCGGAACACCGTAATCATTCCCGTCATCATCTTTGTCTAGGGCACGGATGTCGTCATCTTAGTGCGGGCGGGAACTCTGCCTTATGCAGTGCGTAAGGTCGCCAACTATGTCTAGGGCACTGGTGCCGCCAGTCTCACATCTCTCTGACTTTTGCCCGCTTGCGCTTTGCCGTTTGGTATTGGGGCTCCTCTGCCTGCTCCAGCTTGCTGCACGGCCTGTGAATTTAAGTGCACAGGACCTTACAGATCGCAGCGCGGCCCTGCAGTGGCACACCGTACAGAAAATATAGCTCACAGGACACACGCAGAACATGCACCAGCGCAGATACACACAGCGGTGGGACCATCAAGTCACATAGTAGTGTTGTCACCTGGTATCTCACAGATCACATGTGAGCAGGAGCAGATGGTGGAGCAGTGGAGACTCCTCGTCGGAGGGTGCAGGACGCTCCAAACTCTGCTCAGTTGGACGCAGATGTTGAACCTCGGGGGCCGTCGACAAAGAGAATGATTCTGGAGGAGCAGCAAAAAAGGCATGAGGATCTGACTGGATTTCCAGCCGCGATGTGCACGCTTGCGGAGGGAATGGAAGAGTCCATCTCAAGCTTGACTGGCATGATGTGGCAGGCCTTAGCTATGAAGTGTTCATCCATGGAAAGGGTGGCCACCTGCGTAGAGCATCAAACGCGGCAGTCAAACGAGTGCATGCTTGCCCTCACCAACAGCTTGCACACTCTGAATGCCGCATTAATTAGGATGGATCAAAGCCCAGCCTTGGCCGTTCAGCGCCCCACTGATATTGCAACAAAGTGCTCTCCAGCTTATTGTTGGAAGGGAAGTGCGGGTGGGCCATGAGAGGGAAGATGGAGAAAGGGGACATAGAAGTGGGAACTCTGCTTAAAGCACTCCCATTTCTCACTCATTGCCTCCAACCCCCTCAGTCTATGCCCCACATGCTGCCTCCTGTCCAAATGGCCGAGTCTGCCCCTGCACAGGTGCAGGAGGAACAGTCTTTGGTGGGCCCTCACGGGCTCCAAAACCCAGAGGGCATCGGCCAAGAGCATCTGAGCAGTCAACGCAAGGAAGATGGCTTCTGGGATGAAGAAGCACATCATGGAAAGCATCCCGCACCCCCTATTGCCGGGCAAAGCTGGAATGAGTCAAGTGACCAAAGATGTAAAGTTAGAATAAAAACATTTATTTATATTACAAACTCTGTCATTTATTCAGGACAAACAATTAGAAACCAACACAACAAATCATGAACCAACAGAATTCGTTCTCACAACATGGAGATAAATGGCAAAACAGTAAACAAATAAAACAACAACCTCAAACTTTACCACAAACATTCCCCCCATTTATTTACACATCCTACTGTTGGGCCTTCGAGGGTGATCTCCATCCCCTGCGCACTTCCCCCCTTCCCACCCTACTGCTCCTCCGTAATTGGGCCCCAGTGGCTGCAGCAAGGCTGACGGAAGGTTGCTGATTGCTGGATCCAGAGACTGGAGATGCCCTTGAAGGACGCCCTCAAACAGCTCTGGGCCTGGAGGGCCCGGCAGCAGACTGCACCAACTCTGCATGGGCGGCAGCAGTCTGGGCTGGCTGTGTTGCAGGCCATGCCAAGTGCAATGTGGAAGTGGCACTGGTGGGACCAGGAATGCTGTCATCCTGAGAGAGGACAGCACCCTCCTGCTCGACTGACACACTGCCACTCCCCCGGGGCAGAACCTCAGCATCCAGAGCAATCTGCACAAGCACAGATTGCTGGCCTGCTGCAGCACCTTGAGATCCCCAGTGGACAGTCAACGCTTGCATGGCATCAATCTGAGACTGCATCAGAGCAGTCTGAGACTGGATGGCACCAGCCAATGACTCGATTACAGCGCTAAGCTGTTGCGTTGCGTTGACCTGTGCTGCAATGGACCCTGCCACCTCACCCATTACACCCAGCATGGGTTCTGGTTCCCCACAGTCTCCCTGAATTCCACCATCCTCTGCAACGAGGCAAGGATGGGTTCAAGGGTTTGCGCACAGATGACAGCTGTGCTGGCGGCGGACTCCTCCACACTCCTAGCCAGTCCACCCATGCTGTCGACCACCCTTGCCATTGCACCCATGAGCTCCGTATGCATACACAAGGCCTGGCTATTCATGACCGCGATGGCGCGTCCTCATCCGAGTCTTGTGCAGCAGGACTCGCTTGCCTACTCACCCTCCGGGGAGATGGCCCCCGAGCTTCCCTACCCCCATGACATTGCTGCAGCCCGCTGGGTCCAGGACCTCCACCTTCATCAGGCCCTACCCCCCTGCTCCCTTTCAGGGAAGGCGTGGCCCCATTGTCTGATTTGTCACCCTTGGGAGACGCAGGCGGTGAGGCTCCGGCTTCCTCTTCCTCCTAGTCTGGGGCGTCGCTGCCACTGGCAGGTTGAAGGGCAGGCTGGTCAGCTGGTGGTTCACTATCTGAAACCAGCAAGGTACAAGAGTGGTTTGAGTGTGAGGGCAGGGGGGAAGGAAGGGAGCAAGGACTGGAGACAGTTAGTTGGATTGAAAATGTAAAAGGCTGGTGTTGTGAGGGGCAAATGGTATGAGAGAGGAGAGAAAGCTGATAAACATATAATTGCTGTCCCCAAGGGGATCGACCTCTCCAGCAGCCACGGCACCTATGACCTGGCTGGCAATGATCCTGTGCACTCTCGCCTCCAAATCGGTCAGGGGGTGTAGGTCAGCCGGTCCTTCTCCCGTGTGTTGCTGCTCCCGCCTGTTATGAGAGAGCTTGGTCTGCAAGAAAAATGACAGCGTCTGAGTGAGTGTGCAGCCATGTGCTTGCCTGATGTGCCTCCCATAGTTGAATAGCCTTTAATGTGTGCAGCCATGTGTTTGCCTGGTGTGCCTCCCATAGTTGAATAGCCCTTAATGTGTGCAGCCATGTGTTTGCCTGATGTGCCTCCCCTAGTTGAATAGACCTTAATGTGTGCAGCCTTGTGTTTGCCTGATGCGCCTCCCATTGTTGAATAGCTCTTAATGTGTGCAAGGTGTGGAATGTGCATGTGTCTTTTATGAGATGGTCATAGGTCTTGGATAAGTGCTGTGCATGTGGGTTTTTAAACCGTCTGGCCACAGAGTGAAGTTGAGATGGAGAGATGTAGAGGTATTGAAAAGCAGCTGTTCACCCTGATGACCCGAGTGAGGTCGTTGAACTTCTTCCTGTACTGAGTGTGATTCCTTGGCACCAGCCTCCTTAAGGAGATGTGCTGAGCCACCTCCCTCCACACTCTTCGGTACTCCCGGGGCAAAGGCCTCCTGCCACTCTGGGAACAGCACTGCCCATCGCCACTTGACAGCGCCAACCAGAGCCACCAAGGCCTGGTCGCTAAAGCGACGAGCTCTCTCCCAGGGCCTATCCATCACTTCTCTTAGCACAATGGTGGTAGATCTTTCCAGCACCAGAGTCAACGCTGCAATGAGAAGGGTGTGGCTGGCCAGCAAGATGGACCCTCCCCTTTAAGAACTGGCCGCGTCAGTCTGTCTGGGTTCCATGCCAATTGACATTGCCTGAGCTCCGGTAGCGCCTCGCTCCCTGACGTTAACGCTTCAAGAGAGGTGTGTAGCGCCTGATTTAGCGCTCAAATCACCTCCAGGGGCGAATTTTGCAGTTGGAGGCGATAATTAGCGCCGGGCGCTAAACTTTGCGCCCAGCTGATATTAGCGCTCCAAAATGGGCAATTCCCAATTTTTCTCCCAAATTAGTGGAGTTCAAAGAGAAAACAAATGGCCAGAAATTACTGTCAGCAAAAGTAACGGGCGAACGCTTACACATCCCTACCACATTCTTCTTTCCGCTATTTTAGTGGAGGTTTTAGTTCATATCACCTTCAAGGATTCATAACCTAGACAGTATTATTACAGGCATAACTGCTGCAGCTCCATTACAAACTGTATGTTTAGTATCTCTAACTATGGACTTCATTGATCTATTTGATCAGCTTTGAACAGTGTTTGGTGCAGACAACAGGTGAAATCCAAGTGGTTAACTACTAGCTACACAGCTGATTACATCAATCTGTTTCTGATACTATGAAAATAGATTAAAATATTTACCTGCCAAGTAATTACTCTGGTCATTTGGAAGAAATGCAGAGGTCAGTAAGAACTAAGAAGTTGATAGCACAACAAAGTACTGTAAAAAAAAACTTTTTTCTTTCTAAATATTAATTTGACATCTCAAATGTTTCTGTGTCATTTTACATCTCATCCCATCACCATTTATTTAGTGAAGGTATTTTTATAGAATATTTCATCAAGCCTGAAAAAACATTTAGAATATGACAAAGATGGAAATTGCCTAAAGGATTTGAGAATTTCTCAACAGACATTTATTTCGGGAAATGATTAAATTCAGTTCAAGAAGTTTATTAGTAATTTCCTTCTACTGGTGCCCTGTTTTGTTATCTTGACTCTTTTTACATCATAGAAAAAGACTGGTCTGGACTGCAGAATTCTCTACTCTGTCCATCAGAACATGCATGTATCATATGACAGGAGGCATCCTTTGCGGAGATGGAAGTGTTTCCCCACTGTTATATCCAGAGAGAGATAGCCAGAACTGGCTCACAATTCAAATGCAGTGTGTCAAATGCAGTGTGTACTTGCCATCAACCCAATATCCTAACCAAGACTGGGAGTTCAGTATATGGGGAATAATAGGTATGAATTTTCATTCCACCATTCCATGGAATAATACGTTGAAATATGATACCACCTACAGACCAATACATTGTCATCACTGGAGAATTCATTCTTACAAGATTCAATTCAATTTTTATTTGCCATATGTAACCAGTACAAGTACAATTACAATGGAATGCTTACTCCCCGTAGGGACACGTCAGCTATTCATACAGCGCCGTGATTTGTTACAGTGCGTGAATCAAACCAATTCGAGGCAGGACTCCTCCAACTCATTTGGGTCATTCTTTTCTCTCTCTAGACTCCTTTGTTATGAAGTACTAAGGGGGAAAAATTTGGTTGCTTTGCGCCTCCTGTTAGCACCCTAAGAGGGCGCTAATGGGGCACAAAGCAGCTAGCGCCCGGGCGCGGTGATGTTAGCGCCGCTTGCAAAATTGACCAGTCGTTTTGCGGCGGCGCTAAACACTACCGCTACGATCTCTTGCGCCCGCAGATCGTGATATCAGTCAAGCGACCCAGGCCAGAAATTGAGTCGCGCCCCTTGCCTTTGTGCCTGCCGCTAGGAACGACAGGTAGAGGGGAACGTTTTTAAGTTTGGAAGGGGCTGGGAGAGCACTATTTAAAGGCGGGTGCTCCCTGCCTTTTCTTGTCGTCAAAATTTTTGGTTTTAACGCTGTCCTAAGGAGTTTTGGTCCTCAGCTCTTTCCCTGGGCCTATCCATTAGTGATTCCAACACAATTGCTGTAGAGGTCTCTCTAGGCCGAGATTCAAGGCTGCAATGAGCAGGGTATGGCTGGCCAGCAAGATGGCCCTTCCCCTTTAAGAACTGGACGTCGCCAGTCTGTCTGGTTTCCATGGTAACTGGCATCGCCTGAGCTTCGGTAGCGTTCTGAGGTAGCGCATCGCTCCCCGACGTTAGTGCCTTAAGAGAGGTGTGTAGCACTTGATTTAGCGCTCAAATCACCTCCAGGGACAATAGAGGCGAATTTTGCAGTCGGAGGCGATAATTAGTGCCGGGCGCTAAACTTTGCGCCCGGCTGATATTAGTGCCCCAAAATGGGCGCTACCCAATTTTTCCCCCTAATTGTTTTCCTGACAGGGTGTGGCTCTCATTTGTATGACACACATCAGGAGCAATGCTCTGCCTAAGGTGGGCGGGTGTGCGGGCCGTACATCAATCGGGAGGTCCCGCGCAGGCCGTTCACAAGCTGTTGCCGCTGGAAGATACCGCGCTGTGTGACTGTGTGGCAAATTTAAAGGGACCACGCCAAAAAAAAAATTAGAGGGAACATTGATCAGGAGTATCCATTGGGTTTTTCAGAAGTAAATCCCTCCAGTCATAGCACTGTGGAAACTAATAATTTTTTTCAAGTGTTCCTCACCACTGTCCCTCCTAAAATAGTTGTTGATGAGGTGACAGAATAAGCGACTATTCATAACTTGTGCTCCATCGTGTTCTTCAAACTCCTTTCACTACTTTCAGTTGCCAGAAAGGAAAAAAAAATTACATTTTTATAGTGCCTTTCATGATCTCAGGATGTCCAAAAACGCTTCACAGCCAAATGAAGTACGTTTGAATTGTAGCCACTGTTGTAATATAGGAAATGAGGCAGCCAATTTGCACACAGCAAGGTTCCACAAACAACGCTGAAATAAATGACCAGATAATCTGTTTTAGTGATGTTGGTTGATGGATAAATATTGGCCAGGATACTGTGTGAACTCCCCTGCTCTTCTTCGAATAGTGCCATGGGATCTTTCACATCCATCTGAGAGGGCGGACAGAGCCTCAGTTTAACATCTCATCCTCTGACAGTGCAACACTCCCTCAGTACTGCACTGGACTGCCAGCCTGGATTATGCACTCAAGTCTCTGTGGGACCCACAACCTTATGACTTAGAGGTGAGAGTGCTACCACTGAGCCACAACTGACAGTTACAGGCACTAATAATGAGTTTTCAATTAAATGTGTGTCCCACGTGCCAAATTTAATATATAGTAGGTATTCAGGGCCTATATTTTCAGTTGCCAGCTTTGTTGGGGCTCTATCAGCTTTTCTGAAGTTGTTGGTCAGCTCTTTCTAGGTTAGTGTTTCTGTATCAACACAAACTCGAGCCCTTCACAAAAAGCTGTACTTGCAAAAGTTCCGTTTGATTACAGAGAGGGACAGATCCTACAATCAAGTCCTTGAACAGCCCTTTAAACTTAAGGAGCTGATTAATACAGTTTTCTTTCACGCCTCAGTTAGGGGACCCTATGGAACTTGTAGGCTGGTGGTGTAGGTGTGGGAGGAGGCCTCTAACAATGAGCACAGCTCTCATCTGGGGCCTGTGTCGGAAGTAAGCGTTTGTATGATTTAAAACAAGAAACTACTTCGACAGCTGTCACGTGTGATATATTTATAAGTAGCACCTTTGACTTGAGTGGAGGGAGGAGTGTATGGCGGGGAATCTACTGAAACTGTAAACTTGTTTTATGTATGATCGCCCCCTATTGGAAAGAGCCAAGGAAGCTTTGCCTTAGACATTATTATTTAGCATAAGAGAAAGTAAAATGTTTACTCCCAGGTATCTCATTTTTTAATAGCAATTAAATTTAGAAACAAATCACTTTACAACCTTAGGGTTTGGAACTGTGATCCTGGACCATGAGAGATCCACGAGCTGATTCCCAACATTGTCAGATTTCTGTGTTGGTGACTTATCAGCACAGTATTTCTGTTGCTGTTTACTGATCGAACATGTCCTTTGCAATGAAAGCACTGTTTCCTTTGGGTGGCTGATGCTGCCTATTGCAAGTTTGGATAGGGGATCCCAGGAGTGGGCCAGGATTTTCAGGGAGTTGCTGAGAATGTGTAAATATCTCCAGGGGTCCCTGGCAGTGTGTCAGAACTTCAGAACTTGCAAGGGATGATGAGGTTATGTCATTAATTGCAGGGGGTCACTGTAGTTGTGGCATTATTTCATGGGGGGGGTGGGGTTAAGGCTCCAGAAGTTTGTTAAAATTTACAGCAGACATCCAGAAGTGGTGGGGTCACCAGGAGTGTGTCAATAATTGCCGGGATGGTGGGGCACCAGGATTTTAATTTTCTATCAGTAATGCCAAGGTACCAGATCAGTAGACAGCACCAGTAATCACCCACTTATGACGTATGTCCCAGAAATTGATGGTAGCTCTGATTTCAACGGTCATGTGGAGCAATGGAGCCTGGGAAGGGTGTAGGGTACTGTAGTGTATGTACCTTTAAGAGAGAACTACTTTTACAGCTCCTGTATACTGTAGTACCGGCAGTGACCACACCTGTATATAAGCCTTGAGCATGCCTCTGTACTGTCAGTCTTTAGACTACCCTCCTCCAGTAAACAACTGTTGATTGTTAAGTTACAGCCTCCGTGTAGTTATTGGAAAACATCATACTTTAAGAATCACGGATTCAACAGTGGCGACGAGGTCGATTCGAATCTACCTGCAACTCTGCATTTCCTTTCAAGGATTCGCTCTGGGAGGGCGGTGGAAGAAAGTCGAGGCCAGAAGCACGGGCGTCGACCACGAGCAACCGCCCAGTCATCCGGCAGAGAGTGAACATCGCAGGGGAGGCTGTTGAGAGCCGGGCTTGGTTCCCCAGCCACGACGATCCAGCAATAGACTGGCAACAGGTACAGCGCAGACCCTTCCCGGACAGCAGTGGCTGGAGCCGACCGATGGCATAGAAAAAGCCGAGCAGCGTCGACGGGGTAAGAGAGAGGGTGAAGCGCACAGGGCACGGCCGAGGGTTGAAAACCGAGCGGTGTCGAGGAAAAACAAACAGAGAGAGAGAGAGGGTAAAGCAGCAGCCGGGTTCAGGACTGAGCGACGGCAACGGGAAAGGCGCACAGGAGAACACGCAGAGCACAGCCAGGGCTCAAGGGCTGAACCGCGTCCGCGGGGAAAAGAAGGGAAAGCGCAGGAGATGCCATTTTGTGCCAGCGGAGAAGAAGGGAGAGCGCGGGAGACGCCATTTTAGACAGTTAAATCACACCCAGGGATGCCGAAGAGTGGCAGTATCACTGCGTTCGACAATGAAGTCGAAGATTGGGTGACATATTTGGAACGCATTGAGGTGTACTGCAGGGCGAATGAAGTGCCAGATGCTAGGAAAGCACTGGTTTTGTTAAATTCCATGGGTGCAAAAACTTATGGCTTACTGCGAAACCTAATAACCCCAGAGTAGCCCGTGGATAAGAATTTCGAAGGCATAGTAGAAATCCTACAGGACCACTTAAACCCCACACTGCTGCTGATAGCAGAAAGATTTAAGTTCCACAAAAGGAACCAGCATAAAGACGAAAGTAATGCTGAGTACTTGACGGAACTGTGCAAGCTATCGAAACACTGCCAGTTTGGAGTGGGACTAGCAGATACGTTAAGGGACAAGTTTGTGTGTGGGCTTCAAAGTGAAGGAACCCAGAAACGACTTCTATCAGAAAAGGATCTTACGCTGGACAAGGCTTTCAGCATGGCAGTATCACACGAAGCAGCCGCACGGGGTGCTGCAGAGATACAACGGAGACTGCAAGAATATGGCACAAATGAAATGGCATATGGAGCAGGGAAGTGTTATCGCTGCGGCAGCACAACACATGACCAGAAGGATTGTTGGTTCAAGGACCAAGTGTGCAGACAGTGTGGAAAAGCAGGACACATAGCAAGAGTCTGCAGGTCAGGGAAGAAAAGCAACAGCAAGAAATCTCCACAGGAGAAGTACAAAAAGGCACATAAGGTGATGGACAGTAGTTCAGACGAACAGAAAAGTGATACAGACTCCGGAAGCAAGGAACTGGGTTGTCTGAAACTACATAAGGTAACCAAAATGGAGGATCACCAGACTATCTGGGTCACACTCAAGGTAGACGGAGTCCAAGTGAAAATGGAATTGGACACATGATCAGCCCTAACAGTCATAAACCAAAGGGGCTACAAGCGGCTATGTTCACATATACCCTTGAAAGCTACAGAGATTGTCTTGAAGACGTACACGGGGAAAAAGTCTACCCCAAAGGAAAAATAAGGGTGAAAGTGATATACAAAGGCCAGGAAATACCTAAAATGGACTTATATGTATTGCCAGATGGAGGACCACCACTACTAGGACGTGAATGGATCCGGAAGATACAATTAGATTGGCATTCCATACAGGCACTGAAGGTTGAGGCCAAAAAGGATGACGACGTCACACCTGGACGACTGTAAAAAATGCTAACTGACGCACAAGAAGTGTTCCAGGAGGGACTCGGAACACTAAAAAGCATAACAGCAATGATTAAAATAGAGGAAAATGCAAGCCCAAAGTTTTTTAAGGCCAGACCGGTGCCTTATGCGATCTGACCAGCCGTCAAAGCAGAGCTGGAAGGGTTGGAACATTCAGGAGTACTGTCCAAAGTAGACTGGAGCGAGTGGGCTACACCCATCGTTCCGGTAATGAAGAGGTCGTTGAGTAATACGCCTAGGGAACCAAAGAAGGTCCGCATCTGTGGGGATTTTAAGGTGACAGTGAACCCAGCCCTTCACACGGTACAATATCCACTTCCACGGACTGAGGGTATTTTCGCCTCGCTATCTGGAGGTAAACGCTTCACCAAAATTGATCTGGCCCAGGCGTACTTGCAAATGGAGGTAGAAGAAGCCTCGAAACAATACCTCACGATCAACACTCATAAAGGTCTCTATCAATACAACCGACTGGTGTTCGGGGTAGCATCGGCTCCGGCTATTTGACAAAGGGCAATGGATCAAGTCCTGCAAGGGATTCCAGGGACCCAGTGTTATTTGGACGACATCCTGGTCACGGGCGAAAATGACAGTGATCACCTCGCCAACCTGGAGAAGGTGCTCACTAGATTAAAGGAATATGGGCTACGAGCTAATCGCCACAAGTGCAAGTTTTTCCAGAAGCAGATCTCGTATTGTGGCCACGTTATTGATGAAGAGGGGTTACATAAGTCCCCTGAAAAGATTGAGGCAGTAGTCAAGGCTCCAGCACCGGAAAATGTGTCACAACTGAGGTCGTTCTTCGGGCTGGTAAACTACTACCATAAGTTCTTACCAAATTTGTCTACAGTATTACACCCACTGAACACCCTACTGCAAACGGGGGTACCATGGAAGTGGAATGACGAATGTAAACAAGCTTTCCAGAAGTGCAAAGAATTGATCACATCAAAAGAGGTGTTGGCCCATTTCAACCCAGCACTACCAATTCGGTTGGCATGTGATGCATCACCCTATGGTATTGGAGCGGTGCTGTCGCACAAATTCCCAGACGGGTTGGAGAGGCCAGTAGCCTTTGCGTCTCGGTCACTAACCTCAGCCGAGCGCAACTACGCCCAGATTGACAGGGATGCCCTCAGCCTAGTATGGGGAGTAAAAAAATTCAACCACTATCTGCATGGGCAGGAGTTCACCTTGCTGACTGACCACCAACCACTTGTCTCCATCTTCAATCCAAAGAAGGGCGTTCCGGTGATGACTGCACAACGGTTACAAAGATGGTCCCTTTTTCTAGGGGCGAACCAATATGAAATAGAATATAAAGGCACGAAACAGCATGGAAACGCTGATGGGCTATCACGCCTGCCAGTGCCTACTGTGGAGGAAGCACCAGCAGTAGACCCTATCGAGATATTTTATTCGTCAATAATGGAACGATTGCCAGTAACTAACGCGGATATAGAGAAGGAGTCCCGTAATGATCCGACACTGTCTCGGGTATATGATTTGACGGTGAGGGGATGGCCAACACATGGCGACTCACTGTTGCCAGCATTCTCATCCAGAAGAGAACAGCTGTCAGTATGCCAGGGGACAGTGATGTGTGGATCCCGAGTGGTAATTCCACCCAAGTTAAGGGAGAGAGTGCTCAATGAGCTTCACGAAGGTCATCTGGGAGGGGTGAACATGAAAAGCCTTGCTAGGGCTTATGTGTGGTGGCCGGGGATCGATCAACAAATCGAGGACCTAACCAAGAGCTGCTCAGGATGCCAGAAGGTCCAAAATGCACCACCACATGCCCCTCTACACCCATGGGAGTGGCTCCCCTCTCCATGGCAACGGGTGTATATTGATTTTGCTGGTCCATTCATGGGCTCAATGTTGTTAATAGCAGTGGATGCTCACTCGAAATGGCCTGAGGTGATAAAAATGTCCTCAACCACTACAGAGAAAACGATTGCAGTCCTACAGACCATATTTGCCAGGAATGGCTTGCCAGAGCAGATTTGCTCTGATAATGGACCACAGTTTGTGTCCGGAGAGTTTCTGAAATTTATGAGAAGGAATGGGGTAAGGCATTACACATCCGCCCCATATCATCCAGCCACAAATGGATTGGCTGAGAGGTTCGTACAAACCTTTAAAAAGGCGATAAAGGCCATGTGCGATGATGAAATTCCACTACAGCATAAGGTGGACAATTTCCTGTTAGCCTACAGAAATGCGACACATGCAGTTACCAACCAGACCCCGGCCATGATGTTCTTTAACCGAAGGTTGAGATCTCGTCTGGATTTGCTCAGACCAAATGTGCGAAGAAATGTTGAGGATAAACAATTCCAGCACATCAATGAGAAGCCGACAAGGAGCTTCAATGTAGGATAACCAGTCTTGGCCCGTGACTACCGAACAGAGAAATGGCAACCCGGAACGATATGCACACGGCAGGGGCCATTAATGTACACAGTGGATGTCGGGGAGAACATTGTGAGATGCCACGTTGACCAGATCTTAGCGTCACAGGAACGAGTCAACCCCATGTCTCGCGTCCTTGGGGATGAACCCGACATACCGGTAGCATCTACCTCAGAAACAGTAGCAGTGGAAACTGATGAAATAACCGACGAAAAGGGGCCAGAATCGCCTCCGCACCAAGAACAAGAACCTCAGGAAAGGCGCTATCCAGAAAGGATCAGGAAGCCGCCCCAAATACTGAATCTATAAATGGACTATTTCAGTTTAATGTGCATGTTAAAGTGTTAATTGTTATTTGAACATTATGGTTCCTGCTAATCTAAAAGGGGAGGAATTGTAGCGTATGTACCTTTAAGAGAGAACTACTTTTACAGCTCCTGTACACTGTAGTACCGGCAGTGACCACACCTGTATATAAGCCTTGAGCATGCCTCTGTACTGTCAGCCTTTAGACTACCCTCCTCCAGTAAACACCTGTTGATTGTTAAGTTACAGCCTCCGTGTAGTTATTGGAAAACATCATACTTTAAGAATCACGGATTCAACAGGTACTTGAAGGGATCAATGGATATGGAGATCGGGCGGGAAAGTGGAGTTGAGGTTGAAGATCAGCCATGATCTTATTGAATGGCGGAGCAGGCTCGAGGGGCCGTATGGCCTGCTCCTGCTCCTATTTCTTATGTTCTTATGTTCTGGAAGGATGATATAAGATAGGCTGAATGGCCTTCCTCATCAAGTTCATCATGTGATTCTGTAAAATCAGATTCCCGTTCTTATCCTCCATCCCTCGCACTGGGCTGCTGAATTCCGATCCGCTCCTCCGACACTCGGTTTCTCAGGATTTAAATCTTACTGTTATGGTAACAACTACTTAGTTTAATTTAAAAAAAATACACATGCCATGCAAAGGCAAAGGTGAGAAACAGTGGTAAGCTTACAGGAAGCGATTTCAGTTCTTCTACATACATACAGTGCCACTTAAAAAAATATGAAGCACCCTCTGAATTGAAATCAGTGTGTAAACTCTCAATTTACCTCTGGTTGAGTTTGGGTCAGAGTTCAATTTAGCTGTTACCTATTAAAAGAAGACATATGTCATTGAGAATATTCTCATGAAATGGATTGTCATGCAGAGGTTTGGATCAAAAATACACACAGTCTACGATAAGTAATACAGAACAATTCAAAGGGTATGCTATCATTAAGTTCTAATGCATTGACAAGATGAATATAGTTAGGTGTTATATATCCTCTAGATGTCACCCGTATAAACTTAAGGATCAGTGTAGCTCTGTTCAGTTCCGCACTAGAGTTCAACCTTTGGCACAGGAAAAATGTAGAAGAAAATCCGAAATTACATTTAGGTTCATTCTAAAAAATATTCTTAGCCTGCAATCTTTTCTTGCCGTTGGCATTATTTTCCTATTTCACAATAAGTCTTACTGTATAAGCAGTTTTAGGACAAATTTACAGAACATTTGAGCTAATTTTTGCAAGCCTTCCTTCACAAGATCCTTACAGATCACGAAGGCCATTCGGCCCATCTTTAATCCCTCCATCCACAAAGATTACACAGGTTCCACAGTACTGCTGCATCTAATTGCTTCATAAATGCTTGCAGGATCTTTCACCTCCATTACTCTGTCTGGAAGAGGCAGCACAGTGGTATACAGTTGGAAGGGAGTGGCCCTGGGAGTCCTTAACATTGACTCCAGACCCCATGAAGTCTCATGGCATCAGGTCAAGCTTGGGCAAGGAAACCTCCTGCTGATTACCACCTACCGCCCTCCCTCAGCTGATGAATCAGTACTCCTCCATGTTGAACACCACTTGGAAGAAGCACTCAGGGTAGCGAGGGCACAGAATGTACTCTGGGTGGGGGACTTCAATGTCCATCATCAAGAGTGGCTTGGTAGCACCACTACTGACTGAGCTGGTCGAGTTCTGAAGGACATAGCTGCCAGTCTGGGCCTGCAGCAGGTGGTGAGAGAACCAACACGAGGGAAAAACCTATTTGACCTCGTCCTCACCAATCTACGGGTTGCAGATGCAACTGCTCATGACAGTATTTGTAGCAGTGACCACCGTACAGTCATTGTGGAGAGGAAGTCCCATCTTCACCCTCCATTGTGTTGTGTGGCACTACCATCGTACTAAATGGGATAGATTCATAACAGATCTAGCAGCTCAAAACTGGGCATCCATGAGGCTGTTGAGGTGCTGTGGGCCATCAGCATCATCAGAATTGTATTCCACCACAATCTGTAACCTCATGGCCCGACATATCCCTCACTCTACCATTACCATCAAGCCAGGCGACCAACCCTGGTTCAATGAGGAGTGTAGAAGAACATGCCAGGAGCAGCATCAGGCGTACCTAAAAATGAGGTGCCAACCTGGGAAAGCTGCAACACAGGACTACATGCATGCTAAACAGCAGAAGCAGCATGCTATAGACAGAGCTAAGCGATCCCACAATCAATGGATCAGATTAAAGCTCTGCAGTCCTGCCACATCCAGTCGTGAATGGTGTTGGGCAATTGAACAACTGACGGGAGGAGGAGACTCCAGGAAAATCCCCATCCTCAATGATGGCGGAGCCCAGTTCGCAAGTGCAAAAGACAAGGCTGAAGCGTTTGCAACCATCTTCAGCCAGAAGTGCCATGTGGATGATCCATCTCAGCCTCCTCCTGAGGTCCCCACCATCACAGAAGCCAGTCTTCAGCCAATTCAATTCCCTTCATGTGATATCAAGAAACGGCTGAGCACACTGGATACAGCAAAGGCTATGGCCCCGACAACATCCCGGCTATCGTACTGAAGACCTGTGCTCCAGAACTAGCCGCACCTCTAGCCAAGCTGTTCCAGTACAGTTAGAACACTGGCATCTACCCAACAATGTGGAAAACTGCCCAGGTATGTCCTGTCCACAAAAAGCAGGACAAATCCAATCCTGCCAATTACTGACCCATTAGTCTATTTTCAATCATCAGCAAACTAATGGAAGGTGTCGCCGACAGTACGATCAAGCAGCGCTTACTCACCAATAACCTGCTCACCGATGCTCAGTTTGAGTTCGGTCTGGAGCCGAGTGGTCCTGGCAGAACTCAAACTGAGCATCGGTGAGCAGGTTATTGGTGAGTAAGTGCTGCTTGATCGTACTGTCCATCAGACCTCCTTACAGCCTTGGTCCAAACATGGACAAAAGAGCAGAATTCCGGAGGTGAGGTGAGAGTGACTGCCCTTGACATCAAGGCAGCATTTAACCAAGTGTGGAATCAAGGGGCCCTAGTAAAATTGAAGCCAATGGGAATTGGGGGGAAAGACTCTCCACTGGCTGGAGTCATACCTAGCACAAAGAAAGATGGTTGTGGTTGTTGGAGGTCAATCATCTCAGCCCCAGGACATCGCTGCAGGAATTACTCAGGGCAGTGTCTGAGGCCCAACCATCTTCAGCTGCTTCATCAATGACCTTTCCGTCATCATAAGATCAGAAGTGGGGATGTTCGCTGATGATTGCACAGTGTTCAGTTCCATTCGCAACTCCTCAGATAATGAAGCAGTCCATGCCCGAATGCAGCAAGACCTGGACGACATTCAGGCTTGGGCTAAGTGACAAGCAACATTCGCGCCACACAAGTGCCAGGCAATGACTATCTCCAGCAAGCGAGAGTCTAACCACCGCCCCATGACATTCAACAGCATTACCATCACCGAATCTTCCACCATCAACATCCTGGGGGGTCACCATTGACCAGACACTGAACTGGACCAACCACATAAAAACTGTGGCTACAAGAGCTGGGTATTCTGCGGCGAGTCTCCTGACTCCCCAAAGCCTTTCTACCATCTACAAGGCACAAGTCAGGAGTGTGTTGGAATATTCTCCATTTGCCTGGATGAGTGCAGCTCCAACAGCACTCAAGAAGCTCGACACCATCCAGGACAAAGCAGCCCGCTTGATTGGCACCCCATCCACCATCTTAAACATTCACTCCCTCCACCACCGGTGTACCGTGGCTGCAGTGTGTACCATCTACAAGATGCACAGCAGCACCTCCCCAAGGCTTCTTCGATTACACCTCCCAAACTTAGAAGGGCAAGGGCAGTAGGCGCGTGGGAACACCATCACCTCCAAGTTCCCCTCCATGTTACACACCATCCTGACTTGGAAATATAGCGCCTTTCCTTCATCATCACTGGATCAAAATCCTGCAACTCCCTTCCTAACAGCACTGTGGGAGTACCTTCATCATGCGGACTGCAGCGGTTCAAGAAGGCGGCTGACCACCACCTTCTCAAGGGCAATTAGGGATGGGCAATAAATGCTGGCCTTGCCAGTGACGCCCAGACCCCAGGAACAAATAAATAATAGTCTATTCTAGGTGTTGATCACTTCTTGTGTGAAGATCAACTTCTTGATACCAATCCCAAATTTACCTTTGACTAGTTTGAACCTGTGTTTTCTTGTCCTGCTTTTATAATCCAATTTATTAGTATTCTGGATTAACCTGAACCGTAGCATTTACTATCTTGTATATTTGTATAAGATCCCCTGTCAGATTCCTCCTATGCAGGCTGAAAAGTCCAAGTTTCATGACCCAGGCTCCTAACACCAGAGATCAACCTCTTGGCTCTTCGCTCCACTGCCTTCAGTGCTTTGAACATCTCCCTTGCTGCTGTACAGATTTATCACTAGTTTCTCGGGCTCGTATCCCACTGTTTTGCCTATAAATTTTTTTGGGGTTTTTTGATTGCTGCTCTGCATTGGTTGGATATGTTGAGTGTCAAGTCTACTGAGACTCCTTTCAAATTCATCCTTCGCATTTTCAACACCATTCATGGACACATGTGCAATCCATTTTACCTTCCTTTGTACAGTACTTTACATATGTCTTTTGGATGAGACGTTCATCTGAGGCCCCGTCTGCCCCTGCAGGTGGATGTAAAAGATCCCATGGCACCATTCGTACAAGGGCAGGGGATTTTTCTCCAGTGCCCTGGCCAATGTTCCCATTAAGCTGTGTGGCCGCGTGGCCGCACAGCAGTCTGGAGATCCCGCGCACTGGATTTTAAATGGAAAAATTGCGCATGTGTGGAAATTTGAATGGGCCGTGCAGCCCGTTAAAGGGACAGCATACCCCCCAAACAAATTAGAGGGAACATTGGTCCTGGCCAATATTTATCCCTCAATTAATATCACTAAAACAGATATTGTCTGGTCATTATCACATTGCTATTTGTGGGAGCTCACTGTGTGCAAATTGGCTGCCATGCTTCCTACATTACAACAGTGACTACACTTCAAAAGTACTTCATTGGCTGTAAAGCAATTTGAGGTGTCATGAGGTCATAAAAGGTGCTATATAAATGCAAGTCTTCCTTTCTTTCTTTCAATTTCATCACCTGTTGTGCTGCCCACTCACAAATTTTGTTTAGCTCTTCCTGTGATTTCTGAGCCTTTAATCTTACCGCGCCTCCTAGCCTGGTAGCATCGACAAATTTGACCAATTTTCATCGAGCTTCTGAATTCAAGTTATTTATGTAAATTAGAAACAGGCCCTAACACTGGGGGATCCCATTCAGTTCTTCGCCCCACCGTGACAGAACTCCTCAAACAAGTGCCATTGTTCTCTAACCTTCAGCCAGTTTCTTACTCAATACCCTGAGCTTTGAGAACAACTAGTCACCTTTCATGTGGGATTTTATCAAATGCCTTTTGGAAGTCTAGCATGCTTCATCTGCTCCAGCTGGTTTGAGATTTTCCTCATCTGGTGGCAACATTAGCCAGGTTGAAAATCAGTAGTCTCACCTCTTGTACAATTTTCCTTGGTGGTACAGGAGGCCATGCTATCTGTGTACATCAGTGAGCAGCTCTAATCAAATTACCACAGACATGTGGAGAACTGAATGGAATCGTTGAATTGAATTCCAAAAACTCTGATTAAATCTTGGAATCCCATGTAATAAGAATGGAATTTGACCTATCCTCTCACTGTGAATCAGCAGTCTTACAATCACTTAACTACCTTGAAGGTGGAAACAGTAAATAAGACAGAAATATCAGGCCAGAAGAGAACATAAACCCAATCTCAGAAACAGATATAGAAGCTGGGGTTTTCCACTCATTCACTTTAATGGGGAGAGGAGGATTTGTGAGCCGGTGGACACAGGAGCAGAAAGCCTGTGATAGACTTTAGGAGAACATAGACAGGCTGGTGGAATGGGTGGACACATGGCAGATGAAATTTAATGCAGAAAAGTGTGAAGTGATACATTTTGGTAGAAAGAATGAGGAGGGGAAATATAAACTAAAGGGTACAATCCTAAAGGGGGTGCATGAACAAAGAGACCTGGGGGTATATGTGCACAAATCGTTGAAGGTGGAAGGGCAGGTTGAGAAAGCGATTAAAAAAGCTTATTGGACCCTGGGCTTCGTGAATAGAAGTATAGAGTACAAAAGTGTCGAAATTATGATGAACCCGTATAAAACACTGGTTTGGCCTCAACAGGAGTATCGTGTCCAATTCTGGGCACCGCACTTTAGGAAGGATGTGAAGGCCTTAGAGAGAGTGCAAAAAGATTTACGGAATGATTCCAGGGGTGAGGGACATCAGTTACATGGATCGTCTGGAGGAGCTGGGGTTGTTCTCCTTAGAGCAGAGAAGATTGAGATGAGATTTGATAGAGGTGTTCAAAATCATGAGGGGTCTAGACAGGGTAGATAGAGAGAACCTGTTCCCATTGGTGGAAGAGTGGAGAACCAGAGGACACTGATTTAAGGTGATTGGCAGAAGAACCAAAGGCGACAGGAGGATAAACTTTTTTACGCAGCGAGTGGTTAGGATCTGGAATGCTTTGCCTGAAAGGGTGGTGGAGGCAGACTGAATTCTGGCTTCCAAAAGGGAATTGGATAAGTACCTGAAAGAAAAACATTTGCAGGGCTATGGGGAAAGGGCGGGGGAGTGGGACTAGCTGAAGTGCTCCTGCAGAGAGCCAGCACAGGCTCGACGGGCAAGAATGGCCTTCTTCTGTGCTGTAACCATTCTATGATTCTATGATTCTAAGCCCCAGCCAGAGCAACTAACTGATGCGCTCCAACAAAAGAAGAACCTTTTCACACCCACGAAAATAACCCTAAACTTAACTGAATTGAGGGAGAACATTTGTATCAAATAATCCTAATGCCCAACGTAAAACAAGCTGGGGATGGAATGGAACACCTGGATAACACCCCGCCCACCTATGCACTCTCCCCTGCCTCACATTACAGTCTCAAGCCAGTCCCACAATAGAAAGAAACCCTCTCCTTAATAAGCATGCACTGAAAGAAATCTATTTCAGTAATCCTAGAAAATGAAAATATAAGCAGGGCCAAAAAATCTCCTCGTTCCTTGCTCCTGCCTATTCCTGCAACTGTAAACCACTGCCTCACACTGCAGCCAATTTACTGCTATGTCTTCCTATGTCAAATTACAGTATGCAGACAACGCTTGCGTCTGCGCTCACTCGGAGGTCAAACTCCAAACCATCGTCAACACCTTCACCGAAGCGTACGAGAGCATGGGCCTTACACTAAACATCCGTAAGATAAAGGTCCTCTACCAACCTGCCCCCACCACATAGTACTGCCCCCCGATTATCAAAATCGACGGCAAGGCCTTGGACAACGTGGACCACTTTCCATACCTCGGGAGCCTACTGTCAACAAGGGCAGATGTCGATGATGAAGTCCAACACCGCCTTCAGTGTGCCAGTACAGCCTTCAGTCGACCGAGGAAGAGAATGTTTGAAGACCAGGACCTCAAACCTGGCATGAAGCTCATGGTCTACAGAGCAGCAGTGATACCCGCCCTGCTGTATGCCTCCGAGACATGGACCATATATAGCAGGCACCTCAAAGCACTGGAGAGGTAACACCAACGCTGCCTCCACAAGATCCTGCAAATCCACTGGCAGAATAGGCGCACCAACGTCAGTGTTCTTGCTCAGGCCAACATCCCCAGCATCGAAGCTTTGACCACGCTCGATCAGCTCCAATGGACGGGGTACATGGTCCGCATGCCCGATACAAGACTCCCAAAACAAGCGCTCTACTCGGAGCTCTGGCACGGCAGGGGAGCCCCAGGTGGGCAGAGGAAACATTTCAAGTTCACCCTTAAAACCTCCTTGAAAAAGTGCAACATCCCCACCAACACCTGGGAACCCCTGGCCCAAGACCGCGCAAAGTGGAGGAGAAGCATCCGGTAAGGCGCCGAACACCTCGAGTCTCTTCACCGGGAGCAAGTGGAAGCCAAGCGCAGGCAGCGCAAGGAGCGCACGTCAACCCAAGCACCCCACCCACCTGCCCCTTCAACCACCATCAGCCCCACCTGTGAAAGAGACTGAGGGAACAATTTTAACTCAGCCGTCAGGCGAGCTTTGAGGCGTGTGGGGGTTAAAATCGCAAAACCTGGGGGTCAGGACCCCCCCCGCCTGGTTCCCTGTAATGATATGCAGTAACATGTCATTCTAGAATGGTACACTAGGTGTAACTGTATATTTTAGTAGTGAGCTACATCTATATGGGTTGTCTTGTTTAACACGAGGCACTGGTCGAGAGAGTCAAGATGGCTACTGTATACAAGTCAACATGGCTGAATAAATGACTAGCACAAGCTAGCTGTTCATGATAAAAACGTCTATTTATTTATGAACATAACATGGTACTAAGAGTGGTAATATCTGCTGAATATTGCGAAATGCGACATGGAGAATTTGAAGCGACTGGAGGGTTTGAAACTCACAGGGAATGTCGATGGCAATTGGCGGACTTTCAAACAACAATTCGAACTCGACATTGCCGCCATCAGGTTCGGTACGAAGCCAGACGCAAGGAAAATAGCGTTGCTGCTCACGGTTGCAGGCCCGCAGGCGATAGAGGTAATTAATACGTTTGTATTTGATCAAGAGGAGGACAGAGAAAAAATGGACGACGTGCTAAAGAAGTTTGATACACATTGTTCTCCCAAAAAGAACGTAGACCTATGAGAGATACGTTTTCCGTTCACGGTCACAGCAGCAAAATGAGACTTTTGATAGCTTTGTGACCGATCTGAAACTGAAAGCAAAGACATGTAATTTCTCTGAACTGAAATCATCCATGATTCGTGACCAGATTGTGTTTGGTATTCATGATAAAAAGGTCAGGGAACCTCTGTTGAGAGAAACCGAACTGACATTGGAGGATGCTGTGAAAATATGCCATGCCAGTGAGCTAGCTCAGCAGCACTCAAAGACTTTCAGTGAAATTAATAGTGGTGCGACTGTAGTGAGTGACAGTGCAGCAGTCGGTGCTGTGTCCTGCAAGGGGAAGAAACGTGGGCAGAACAGGAATGCAAAGCAATCGGAGGATGGAACTTTCAATTGTAAATGCTGTGGTTACCAGCACCAGTCAAGACAATGCCCAGCGTTTGGGGAAATGTGCACAAAATGTAATGGAAAGAATCACTTTGCCAAACAATGCTTTTCAAAAGTAAAAACAAAGAAAGAACATAAAGTTAATGCAGTAAAAGAGGACACTGATTTAAGTGAGACATTTTTTGTAGGAATGGTGTCATGTGACAATATAGAAAAGGATACAGAAAATGTGCAGCCCTCAGGAATGGACAATGCTGAACATAAAGTTAATGCAGTAAACGAGGACAAATGGATGATGCCACTGCAGGTAAATGGAGCATTAGTTACATTGAAACTAGACACTGGGGCAAAAGCAAACTTAATCAGTATGAGTGACATTAAAAATATGAAAGAAAAGCCCAAAATACAGAAAAAGTCAGTACTACTGAAGAACTATAATGGACAGAAAATAGATAGCTTAGGTGTATGCAGATGTAAAGTGACAGTCAAAGACAAAATGCATCATCTCATGTTTTCTGTTGTGGCTGAGGGACTTGATTCACTACTAGGTGACAAAGCTTGTGAGGACTTAGAACTGGTCAAAAGAGTCTACCGTATAAACTGTGCCATAAGCAGACCAGATGACTCAGTGGATTCTGTAGTGAGTAATTTCCAGGATATGTTCAAAGGATTTGGAGTTCTACCATTCCCTTACAAGATCCAGCTAAAGGAGAATGCTCAGCCAGTGGTACATGCTCCACGGAGAGTTCCAGCACCGCTGCGTGACTGGCTCAAGAAAGAACTAGACAGAATGACCACACTAGGAGTCATCAGGAAAGTCGAAGAGCCAACAGACTGGGTTAACTCCCATGGTGTGTGTAAAGAAAAAGAACAATGATCTAAGAGTATGCATGGATCCAAAGGACTTAAATGCAAACATAAAACGTGAACACTACCAGATTCCCAAGCGAGAAGAAATCACCAGAGAAGTGTCAGGTGCCAGATACTTCATAAAGCTCGAAGCCTCGCAAGGATTTTGGCAACTAAAACTGGATGAAGAGAGCACCAAATACTGTAACTTTAACGCACCATTTGGCAGGTATTGTTTCCTCAGAATGCCTTTCAGGATAATATCTGCATCTGAAATCTTTCATAGAGCGATGGAACACATAATTGAAGGTCTGGAAGGAGTTCGGGTCTATGTTGATGACATCATCATCTGGGGCTCCACACTGAAAGAATACAATGAGAGACTGACTAAAGTGCTACAGAGCATACGCCGGAATGGACTGAAACTCAACAAAGCCAAGTGTCAGTTTGGCTTCCAGGAAGTCACTTTCCTAGGAGATAATCTATCTGGTAAAGGAATAGAGCCAGATATGGAAAAAGTAAACGCCATACTCAACATGCCACGACCCACTGACAAAAAAGGAGTGCTACGCATCATGGGGATGATAAACTTCATTGGAAAGTTCATTCCTAACTTGTCAGCCAAGACAGCCTGTCTGCGCGACCTGCTACATAAAACAAATGAGTTCGCATGGACAGAAAGACATGACCAAGAATGGATGAACCTCAAAACAGTGCTGACAACCACACCTGTACTCACCTTCTTTGGCCCAACAAAGAGAATCAAAGTGTCAACGGATGCATCAAAAGATGGCCTAGGCGCGGTCTTGCTACAAGCAGAGGGTGAAGATTGGAAGCCTGTTGCCTATGCCTCCAGGTCTATGACTGATTCTGAGTGTCGATACGCCCAGATTGAAAAGGAATGTCTAGGCTTGGTAGTTGGACTAGAAAAGTTCCATGGCTACATATATGGACTTCCCACCTTCACAGTTGAGACAGACCACTGCCCACTGGTTGCCATCATAAAAAAAAAACCTGAATGAGATGTCTCCAAGGATTCAACGACTCATGATGAAGCTGCAAAGATATGACTTTGAACTGATCTACACACCACGCAAACACATAGGCCTAGAAATTGGGTTGAGGAGCCAAACTGGCGCCAAGTTCGCCTGGGCGCTGGTTTTTGCGCAGCGTTCGAAGCTGTAGCGATCATCGGAAATTCAGTTGAAGTGCCCCTAGTGGGAGATGGGGCGAAGCTCGAGGCGCTCCGCGTCCCTCTTAGGGCGCTGAAACTGAATATCGCAGTGCAACGTGCCGCAGCGCCACACGCTGCGGCACAGCACGCTGCAGTACTGCAGGCCTTCCTCCCACTGTTAAGGGGGAGGGGCCTGCAACAGCACGAACCCCGATCGCGAGTGCCGGCAAAAGAGCCCGGCACCAAGGAGAAGTGCCGGGCTCTCGGGAAACAGCCGGCAATGCCGCGGGGCGGGGACCTGGAGGACGGGGACGGAGGTGCTGGCAGGCGGCCACCGAAAAAGAGGCCGCCCCACACCTCCACCTTAACTTGCGCCTCTGCCGGCGCAGCAAGGCCCCGTGAACCGGGCGGGGGTAGCGAACAGCGCTACAGCGGCGTTCGCTACCAAATATCGCGTTCGGGGCGCGAATGGGGCACTGCGCACACCGATGACATCATCGGTGGTGGCGCAGCGCAAATGGCTAACGCCACCATTAGCGCCCCTGCTGAATATCGCGGGAGGCGCAGCCAGTGGCGCTACAGCCACTGACTGCCTCTTTCGGCACTAACAGGTGGCGCTACTCACCCAATTTTTCCCCCATAGTGTTAGCAGATGCACTATCCCGAGTGCCCATAATGAGTCATGTGAGCTCTACTGAGGAAGACGTGGATGTTCATGTGAGTATGGTCACTGCTGTGCTGCCCGTGTCAGACACAAAATCAAAGCAAATAGCAGAAGAAACAGTAAAAGATACAGGCCTAGAAATTCAGTATAGCCACTTTTGGGGCGCTACAGCTGGGCGGCTGCTAAAGTTTGTGCCCGGCGCAACTTCGCGCCACCTTCGCCGATATTCAGTGGCATCGCCCCAAGAGGCTGCTGCTGCGCTAAAACAGGCGATGCACGACTATCATTAGGAGCTATGCCGGTGGCCCGGGGCAAAACCCCCGAGGGCGGGCGCAGCGCAGGTGCGGCGAGTTGCTGATTGACGGCAGACACTCTGGCGCTGGTGACATCTTAAAGGGGGAGGGTGGATTTGTTTTTTTGAAAGGCCGAGACTGGTGTATTTGTGTTTTTTGAAAGGCCGAGACTGCTCGATTTGTGTTTTTGCGGGGGGCTTCTCTCCATTAGTTTGTTATGTGGGAAGGGCACAGAGGTATCAAAGTAATAAATGTTCTTAAATCACACTGTCCATGCTTTCTTTTGGAAGTCCTGGTTGCCCTGCTCGGCTGAGGGCTTGTGGAGTGGCTGCATTCATCTTGTGCCATTGGCACAAGCCATTCCCTGAGAGGGGGCCTAGAACCGACGTTCAATAATCCGCCGACGGGCAGCCCTTGCACTTTCTGCCTCCCTCCTGTGCTGGTCCTCCTCCTCCTTCTCCTCCTCCTCCTCCTCCTCCTCTGGTGGTCCTCCAATGTCTGGTGGCAGTGGCTGAGTCCTGCGGATAGCCAGCTTGTGCAGCATGCAGCACACGACCACAAAATGGGAGACTCGCTCAGGCGAGTACTGTAGGGCTCCTCCGGAACGATCCAGACAGCGGAACCGTTGCTTCAGGACGCCGATTGTTTGCTCAATGATGTTCCTGGTTGCTTGATGGCTGTCATTGTATCCCTCTTCAGCAGGGGTGCTGGGCGCACGGAGCGGGGTCATCAGCCAGGTGCACAAAGGATAGCCTTTGTCCCTGAGAAGCCATCCTCGTGGGTGAGGCTGGGCCTGGAACATGTCTGCCACAGAAGTCTGGCGCAGGATGAAGGCATCGTGGCTGCTGCCTGGAAAGCGGGCATTGACAGCTAGGATGATCTGCCTGTGGTCACACACCAACTGCACGTTGAGCGAATGGTAGCCCTTCCGGTTGCGGTAATCCTCGGCATGCTCTAGAGGTGCCCGCAAAGCCACATGCGTGCAGTCAATGGTGCCCTGCACCATGGGGAAGCCCACTAATGCTGCAAAGCCCATTGCACGCTGTTGCTGCTTGACAAGGGCCATGGAGAAGGAGATGAACTGACGTCTCCTTCTGAAAAGGGCATTGGTCACCTGGCGGATGCAGCAATGTACAGCAAACTGGGAGATGTTGGAAATGTCCCCAGCAGCGGATTGGAAGGAGCCGGTGGCATAGAAGTTGAGAGACACCGTCACCTTCGCTGCCACCGACAGAGACGTCCTGCTCCTCAGCTGTGGCTGCAGATCTCCGCGAAGCAGGTGGCAGATCTCAGTGACCACCGCCCCTCGGAATCGCAGTCTCCGAACACACTGCTCGTCAGACATGTTCAAATATGAGAACTGCTGGCGGTATACCCTGGGTGGGTAAGGCCTCCTTAGCCGACGCCTGTTGCCCCTTCTCCCTCGGGCCATGACTGCCACTCTCTCACAGCGTCTCTGAGCCCTTTGAATGCAATGGAGAAGGCCAACGTTTGCACCCATTGCAGCCCCCATTATATGTTTCCAATCAATGCTATGGCTCTGAAGTTAAAGACAAGTGCAAAGCTGTGGCCTGAAGCCACAAGTACCTGTGCGAGTGTTGAGCCAAACCAGAAAGCTCTCTACCTTTGTCTCTCTGCAAAGATCTGTCTCTCACAAAGAAGGAGTGTTGCAAAATGGCTGCCATTTCTACTGCAGGAGGAGTGCCCTTTAATTAGCGCCCCCCGTGCCCCGCAGCGACTGGGAACCGTTCCCCTCCACCAGTCGCTAGGGGTGCCAGGCAAGCAATAGGCCAGCGCCACTGAATTTCCGGTTTGGGGCGCACAAAGGGCGTTGCACGATGAAATGACGTCAGGATCTGCGCCCGCAGCTGAGCACACGCAAAGGCTTTGCGCCGCCGCTAAATCTTTACTGAAGTTGGGGAGAGGTGCAGATCGCGCAGCGCCCGGCCGCTAACCGCCTAGCGCTCCACATCTCCTCCCCCTAAGGCGCTAGTGGCTGGCACAAACAACTGAATTTCTAGGCCACAGTGTTACAAACAGTAATAGAGAACATTCATCATGGTTGGCCAAAAAGTTCCTGTCCAAAGTATTATCACATCAGGTCAGAGTTGAGTGTTGCAAGTGAACTATTACTGTGACAGAACAGAATAGTCATTCCACAGGCTCTACGTCGAGACACGCTCAAAAGGATTCATGAGGGACACCTCGGAATTGAAAAATGCAAAAGGAGAGCAAGAGACACTGTTTATTGGCCTGGCATAAATAAGGACATTGAGAACATGATAGGCAAATGTGAGACATGTCAGAAACACCAAAACAAACAAGCAAAGGAACCAATGATAGTAGCTGGCTTACTAACAGCACCATGGCAAAAGGTTGGTATGGACCTTTTTCATTTGAATGGTAAAGACTATCTATTAGTGATTGACTACTATTCTAACTATCCTGAGATGGCGCTGCTCTCAAGCACATCAGCAAGCAGTGTCATAATGCATGTTAAATCCATCTTCGCCAGACATGGGATTCCCAGGATTGCCATTAGCGACAATGGTCCGTGCTTCAACTGTAAGGAGTGACAACAGTTTGCAGCACATTTTGACTTTCAGCACATCACATCCAGTCCCCTGTATGCTCAGTCAAATGGTAAGGCAGAGAAAGGTGTTCAAGTTCTCAAACAGCTACTGAAGAAAGCAACAGAAAGCAAGTCTGATCCTTATCTCGCCCTGCTGAGCTACTGAGCCTCCCCTTTAGACTGTGGTTCTTCACCTGCTGAACTCCTAATGGGTCGCAAGTTGTGCACCATGCTACCCTGCTGTGCAAAAGAAAAGCAGAGTAAGGAACTGAGACAGAGACTTCAACTGTTAAAGCTGAAACAGAAATCACACGATGACAAGTCATCCAAAACTATGAAACCATTGACAAGGGATGATGTTGTCAGGATTGAGGATCCAAATGCATGGAACAGGAAAGCTACAGTTCTTGAGGAAGTAGGACCAAGGTCATACACTGTTAGAACTGAGGAAGGACAGATTCTCAGGAGGAACCGCCGTTCCCTCGTAAAAACACAAGAAACTATCCAAGAGCAAACCGATGACAATGCCACAACTGAATCTTGTCACTCACCACCAGAACAATCTAACACAAACACACCTACAGGCTCTCATGCAAACACATCAGACTTACCTGTGCTGAGAAGATCCACACGTGCAGTAAAAAAGCCTGATAGACTTAATCTTTGAGTACAAAGAAAACTATAATAAAAGAATGAAAAGCTTAGAGTTCATATAGTAAAGCTTTTAAGATGTGTTGACTGTTGTGAAGATGTTAAAAAAAAAGTTCATTCGAAGGTTTATAGAGCACTAACAAAAGTGTTACTGATATCATCTTTATCGTTTTTCTTGAAAGTTGATTGATATTGATTTTGTTTAACCTCAAAGGAAGGGGGATGTAATGAAATGCAGTAACATGTCATTCTAGAATGTTACACTAGGTGTAACTGTATGTTTTAGTAGTGAGCTACATCTATATGGGTTGTCTTGTTTAACATGAGGCACTGGTCGAGAGAGTCAAGATGGCTACTGTATACAATCAACATGGCTGAATAAATGACTAGCACAAGCTAGCTGTTCATGATAAAAACGTCTATTTATTTATGAACATAACAGTTCCCGACACCTAGCCATTTTAACTCAGGCGTGTCTGATGGTCCCGAATCAATCCTGCCTGCAACAGGCGGGACTGGTCTTTAGGGCCCTTAAACAGCACTAATTGGCCTTTATAATCCCATTTTAACAGGCCCTTGCCTGTTTAAACCTTTTCCCATGTAAAACACGCCTGGTGGGGATCATGCCTGAGAAACGTGGCATGAGCACAATTGGCTTGCTGACTATCAGCTGCAGGTCAATCATTAAAGAGGAGATTTGATCAGTCATCATTTGCAGGTGGCAGAACTTTGTTGTCTCAGGCCTGGGGTAACTTTTACCAGGCTTAACCACACCTGTGGAAGGTTGGAGCCTCACACACTTCTCCAGTGACACCTCCTGCGAAACCCCTCTCGCCACCCTCACTCAGCGCTTCCTCAACTGAGGCATCTATCAGAAGCATGGGAGACCTTTTTTTTCCTTCCCTTCTTGGCATTAGAGGACCTCCAGCACCAGGCGCGGCAGCAGCAGAACCAGGAACAACAGCAGCACCAGCAACAGCAGCAGCAGCAGGAGCGACAGGCTGCTGCTACTCACCCACCTGAGGCAGCACAGGCCAGAAGGGGCCAGCACATGGAAGCCCGTCGGCACAGGAGATACCCCCTAAACAGGGTCTACAGACACAGGGTCAGCTACCTCAACATAACTGAGCAGCAGTGCCAAAGGCAGCTCCGACTTTCATGACAGGTAGTGACTGACATCTGCGCAATGATACAGCAAGACCTGCTGCCCAGAGGACCAGGTGGACACTCCTTACCAGTGGCCATCAAAGTCACCACCGCACTCAAATTTTTGGCCTCAGGCTCATTCCAGGGATCATCAGCAGACATCAATGGCATCTCCCAGTCGGCCGCACACACTTGCATCACACAGGTAACTGATGCCCTCTTTGCCCTCGCGCACAATCACATCCATTTCACCAGGGATTGTGCAAATGTGACGGCGCGAGCGGTTGTATTAGCTCATCTGACAGACTTTCCAAGGGTGCAGGGTGTCACTGACTGCACACATGTGGCCCTTAGGGCACTCCATCGCAATCCAGGTATTTTTATCAACCGCAAGGGCTTCCACTCTGTTAACGTTCAGCTGGTGTGTGACCACAAGAAGGAGATTTTGCATGTTTGTGCCAAGTACCCTGGCAGTTGCCATGACTCCTTCATACTGCGCCAGTCTAGTGTGCCTCCACTATTCAGGTCGCCAGAACAACTTCACGGATGGCTACTTGGAGACAAGGGCTATCTCCTGAGGACTTGGCTAATGACGCCATTGAGGAGGCCAGGCAACTAAGCTGAGGAGAGCTACAACTCCAGCCACATTTCCACCAGATCCATAATCGAGCAAACCATTGGCCTGCTGAAGATGGGCTTCAGATGCCGGGATAGATCAGGTGGAGCCCTACAGTACTCAGCAGCCAGGGTCTCCAGAATCGTCGTGGTTTGCTGTGCATTCCACAACATGGCACAGCGTCGTGGCTTGCAGATTCCTGAGGACCAAGTTGCTCCTCACATACCCTCCTCAGATGATGATGATGATGATGATGAGTGTGGTGTATGTAACCTGTTCCACCTTAAGAGAACTACCTTAAGAGATGTACTACTTTCTCTTGGCTGCTGTATACTGTAATACTGTAATACCGGTGGTGACCACACCGGTATATAAGTGTTGTGCAAGGATTCGCTGGGTAGTTCAGCCCTGGCCTTCGAATAGTAAAGACCTGTTAAAAGTTATTCTTGTTGTCTGTGTCCAGTGATTGATCCTAAACATAACTGGGACATACAGACTCAACAGTGGCGATGAGTCCGATCTTACCCTGCGGCAAATTTACATCCAAGGCAGCTTCGTCCTCAAAACGGGCGTCGAGGAGAGGCATCCGCCCTCATCATCCTGCTGAGCACCATCGCACGGGAGGCATCGAGAACCCGGGTTAAAAAGAAAAAGAAAAAGAATTCTGACCACGAAGACCTCCATCAGCGACAGGTGGTGATCATCCCTTCTACCACGGTGGTGGGTAAGCCGATCAGCGACACGAGCAGAAAGTCGGCCGCGTTGACTGTGGAGTAGGGGAGGGAAAACGGAGGAATAAGGGCGGAGAGCTCGACCACAGCCGGTAGAAAGGGCCGGGCTGCAATCGAGGCCGAGAGGCGCAGCGGCTGGGGCAGCTTAAGGCTCGAGAGCCGCGGAGAACTCAAACGCAGCCGGTGTACAGGACCGGGCTGCAAGCGGGGCTGCGAGGCAAAGCAGCGTCGGGGAGTTGAGAAGCTTAAGGCACGAGAGCCGCGGAGAATTCAAACGCAGCCGGTGTAAAGGACCGGGCTGCAAGCGGGGCTGCGAGGCAAAGCAGCGTCGGGGAGTGAGAACCGCTGGGGAGGTGAGAACGGCAGCAGCAAGGCAATCGCCATTGCAGCCAGCGGGGGAAGAAGGCAAACGCGGGAATCCGCCATTGTAGTCGGCGGGGGAAGAAGACGAGCGCGGGAAAGACCGCCAAGCGCGGGAAGCCGCCATTTTATTAGGCGGGGGAAGAAGACAAGCGCGGGAAGCTGCCATTTTGAGAAAAAGAAAAATTTAAGAACTTGCAAGGATGCCTAAACATGGGAGCATTAATACCTTTGATAGTGATATCGAAGATTGGACCACGTATGTAGAACGCATGGAAGTTTATTGTAAAGCAAATAAGGTACCAGATGATGAGAAAGCATTAACCTTATTAAGCTCAATGGGGGCGAAGACATACGGGCTATTGAAGCACCTTCTATCACCAAATAAACCGGCAGATCAGACCTTCGCGAATATTGTTACTGTCCTGAAAAATCATTTAAACCCCACGCCGCTGATGATAGCGGAACGATTTAAATTTTACAGAAGAACGCAGTTGAAAGACGAAAGCAACGCTGAATTTTTAATTGAACTATGTAAGCTATCGAAGTACTGTCAGTTTGGAACAGGGCTAGCAGATGCGCTGAGAGATAAATTTGTGTGTGGATTGTTAAAAGAAGGAACACAAAAGTGACTGCTTGAAGAGAATGATCTTACGCTTGATAAAGCTGTCACTATTGCAGCATCGCAAGAAGCCGCAGCGAGATGCACTGCGGAAATGCAGCTATGATCACCGGAACTCTGCACCAATCAAATGGTCTTGAGTACAGTAAAATGTTATCGTTGTGGAAAGACAACGCACGATCAGAACCAGTGCTGGTTCAAAAATCAGGAATGCAGAAAATGTGGCAGGCTTGGTCACATAGCTAAAGTATGCCGGTCAGGAAAGAAGACCAGCAACAAAAAGTCACCGCAGGAAAAGTACAAAAAGGTACACAAGGTGATAGAGAACAGTTCGAACGAACAGAAGTCAGATTCAGACTCCAGCAGTAATGAACTGGGTAGTCTAAGAGTACACAATGTTGGTAAGGAAGCAGACCTACAAACAATTTGGGTCACACTTCAGATAGCAGGAGTCCAAGTGAAGATGGAATTGGACACTGGATCGGCATTGACGGTCATGAATAAGAAAGATTACAAAAGGTTATTCCCACATATTCCCCTACGGGATACGGAGATAGTATTGAAAACATTCACGGGGCAAAGAGTATACCCCATCGGGAAGATAGAGGTAAAGGTGGTCCACAAGGGCAAAGAAAGCCGAGGAATGGACTTATATGTGCTACCTGAGGGAGGTCCACCACTACTGGGACGGGAGTGGATTAGGAAAATAAATATGGACTGGCATTGCTTAAAAGCACTAACGGTAGATTCCGGTACAAAAGATGTCAAATCTAAACGATTGTCCAGAATATTGGACGATGCTAAAGAGGTGTTCCAACAGGGACTGGGAACACTGAGAGGAATTACGGCAAACATCAAGGTTGAAGAACATGCAAACCCGAAATTTTTCAAAGCCAGACCGGTACCTTATGCAATACGACCTGCTGTGGAAGCTGAGCTGGAAGGGCTAGAACGTTCAGGAGTACTGTCTAAGGTAGACTGGAGTGAGTGGGCCACGCCCATTGTCCCAGTCATGAAGCGTTCATCGAGCAACAAGCCGGGGGAACCGGGGAAGGTTCGCATCTGTGGAGATTTCAAGATCACTGTTAATCCGATGCTTCACACGGTGCAGTAGCCGCTTCCACGGATTGAGGATATCTTCGCTTCGTTGTCTGGCGGGAAACACTTCACCAAGATAGACCTGGCGCAGGCGTACTTACAGATGGAAGTTGAGGAAGAGTCACGCCAGTATCTCACGATCAACACGCATAGAGGCTTGTACCGGTATAATAGACTGGTTTTTGGAGTGACATCGGCTCCAGCAATTTGGCAGAGGGCCATGGAGCAGGTATTACAGGGAATTACAGGGTATTACAGGGAATGTTACCTGGACAATATTCTGATTACAGGAGATGATGACGAGGAATACCTTGCAAACTTGGAACTGGTGCTCACCAGATTGAAAGAATATGGTCTTCGAATTAATCGCCAGAAATGTGAATTCTTTCAGAAGCGGATCTCGTACTGTGGTCATGTCATTGACCAGGAGGGGCTTCATAAGTCTCCTGACAAGATCGAAGCTGTTGTGAAGGCTCCCGCTCCGGATAATGTATCCCAATTGAGGTCGTTTCTAGGGTTGATTAACTATTACCATAAGTTTCTGCCAAATTTATCCACGGTACTGCACCCGCTGAATGCTCTTTTGCAGAAGGGAGTACCATGGAAGTGGAGCGAGAACTGTAAGAGGGCCTTTCGCGAAAGCAAGGCATTGATCACCTCAGAGGAAGTGTTGGCTTACTTCAACCCAACGCTGCCTATTCGTTTGGCTTGTGATGCTTCTCCATATGGTATTGGGGCAGTACTCTCACACAAGTTGCCAAATGGCCAGGAGAGGCCAGTTGCGTTCGCATCCAGATCATTGACCTCCGCTGAGCGCAACTATGCTCAGATAGATAGGGAGGCTCTCAGCCTTGTGTGGGGAGTAAAGAAGTTTAATCATTACCTGCAGGGCCAAAAGTTTACGCTTCTGACAGACCACCAGCCGTTGGTATCCATTTTTAACCCTAAGAAGGGTGTTTCGGTGATGACAGCACAGAGACTCCAGAGATGGCCCCTTTTCCTAGGGGCACATCAATATCAGATAGAATTCAAAGGTACAAAGCAGCATGGTAATGCTGATGGGCTGTCGCGCCTGCCACTACCTACAGAGGAGGAGGTACCGATGGTTGACCCTGTTGAGTTATTTCACTCGACCATCAACGAATGTTTACCAGTCACCAATGCAAGTATTGAAAGAGAAACCAGGAATGACCCGACACTGTCCAGGGTCTACGAAGTGACAGTGAAGGGATGGCCAGCACATGGTGATCCACTGTTACCGGCATTCTCAGCAAGACAAGAACAGCTGTCCGTCTGTCAAGGAACATTGATGTATGGAACAAGGGTGATTATTCCTCCTAAGTTAAGAGAGAGAGTTCTAAAAGAACTGCATGAAGGTCATCTGGGGGGAGTCAAGATGAAAAGCCTTGCTAGGGCTTATGTGTGGTGGCCGGGTATCGACCAACAGATAGAGGAGCTGACGAAAAGCTGCTCAGGGTGCCAAAAAGTGCAAAATGCACCTCCGATTGCACCGCTGCATCCATGGGAATGGCCTTCAACCCCATGGCAACGTGTACATATTGACTTTGCTGGTCCTTTCATGGACTCCATGTTTTTAATTGCGGTGGACGCACATCCTAAATGGCCAGAAGTGATTAAGATGACTACCACTACCTCGGAAAAGACGATCGCGGTGTTAAGAACGATATTTGCGAGAAATGGATTGCCAGAACAAATATGTTCAGACAACGGACTGCAGTTCGTGTCAGATGAATTCCAGAAATTCATGAAGAAGAATGGGGTGAAATATTATACCTCTGCCCCATATCATCCGGCTACAAACGGGTTGGCCGAGAGATTTGTACAAACGTTTAAAAAAGCAATAAAGGCCATGAGCGAAGATCAGATTCCACTACAACACAAGGTGGACAAATTCCTACTGGCATATCGAAACGCCACTCATGCAGTGACAAACCAAAGTCCTGCCATGATGTTCTATAACAGGAGGTTGCGGTCCAGGTTGGACTTGTTAAAACCAAATGTGCGGAGGGAAGTTGAAAACAAACAGTTCCAGCATATAAATAACAAGACCACTCGGAGCTTCGAAATAGGACAACCGGTGTTAGCCCGGGACTATAAAAACGAGAAATGGCAATCTGGAACAATTCGGGCCAGACAAGGACCCCTGATGTACACGGTAGATATTGGTGAAAATGTAATACGGCGTCATGCTGACCAACTGGTAGAATCGAGAACAAGGGTCGAACCCATGGTTACGGCAGAGACAACCGTGAAAGAAGTTAGTGAACCTGAAGCATCTACCTCAGAAGTGAATCTACCTGATGATGATGTCCAATCCATAAGAGACCAACTAGATGAGTCACCCCAGCAACGAGAATCAGAGACCCCTGAAAGGCATTATCCAACTCGAATCAGGAGGCCTCCTCAGAGACTGAATCTTTGAACTGTTTTGCATGAAGTTGTATATATATATATGTTATTATGTTATGTTAAATGTGGATATAACTGTTAAGCTAAAAAGGGAGGATTGTGGTGTATGTAACCTGTTCCACCTTAAGAGAGCTACCTTAAGAGATGTACTACTTTCTCTTGGCTGCTGTATACTGTAATACTGTAATACCGGTGGTGACCACACCGGTATATAAGTGTTGTGCAAGGATTTGCTGGGCAGTTCAGCCCTGACCTTCGAATAGTAAAGACCTGTTAAAAGTTATTCTTGTTGTCTGTGTCCAGTGATTGATCCTAAACATAACTGGGACATACAGACTCAACAATGAGGAGGAGGAGGGCAAAAACGAGCATCCTGCAGAGGCCCATCAACCAGCGGCAGCATTACGCGAGAATATTGCTGCCCAGGATGCAAGGAACGCGCTCATCCTGGCCAGATTTGCTTAGCCTAGTAAATCAAACTTTTGCCTCGCAGCTTCTTACCTGAGCATCGACAATGACCAAACCCTGCGGATTCTGAGCTATTTGACCAGTATCCTGACAACTGCAAGTAATTCTAAGCCCTCAATGTGAAAGCCCCATTCGCGAAATGACACACGCCAGAACTGCAGCAGTTGCCATCAGAATTTTTATGCAAAACAAACAACTGATGGCATTTTTACAAAATACACAACATTTCACCCAAGTGACTACCCTTGTGACTATTGTAAGATTTGCAAAAATCCTGCATTTCCCCGAAGGCTGTTATTAATAAACGGGACCCTGCGTGGACATTTTAAATCAAAAAGTGTACCCAATCCGTGCCTCGTGGCAGAAAGCCTGTGAGATTTTAAAATGGACTCTGCAATGCAGACAGCTTGTGGATCGAAACCCAAGCTGCAGGTTTCTGTGAAGAGAGACTTTGTATTTTGAAACCAGACAGGACTCTGAATTATGCATTAGACCGAATTGGAGACAAATCTAAATTCAGTTTAGGCCTATAGTTAAGGCCATCAAGCAGTCTACATATATAATCGGAAACAGATTAACAGAGCCATCGAGGCTGGACAGGCCCATCAAGGAACTTTCATGACAATACAAGTCAATTATTGGGCCGGTAGACGTGATTACCGGCCATCTAAAAACAGTTAGTATGGATTGCTATCATAGCCCGCCAAGATTAAGGCAAAGAACTAACCTGATTTGGCGCGCAGATAAGGGTTTTCGAAAAAGGTATAATTGAAGGCCCCCGGGTAGCAATCGGTGTGCTGTGGTGTGCTGGTGCTGCTGCTCTCTCTGCTCTTCGGCCCCTCGCCCTCGTGGCTTCCGCTCTTTCCCCGTCCCGCGCTTACCCCCTGGCCTTTGCCCGTGCCTCTCCCCACTCCATCTGGAATCGCACAGGCACGGGGTCGGGCGGACATGGACAATTCAGGCCAGGCGAGGCGGGACGCGACGAGGGGAGGAGGGAAGACCACCGGAGGGAAGGCCACCTGAGGAAGACCAGCTGAAGAAGACCAACTGAGCAGATGAACTGAGGGGAGGCTTCGAATTATCGGGCCTTCAGCCTCAGCCGACCTTCGAATATCTGCACACCAACTCAAACTGGCGGCTGGCGACGAAGGATCATCCCTGCAAGGTAAAGTACCCAAACAGAGATTTTAACTTTGGGGTGCTCGAACCTGGACAACGCCCTTGCAGCGTCCGGAGACCACATGATGACGGCAGGCTCCAGAGAGCACCAAGGGCGAACCCCGAACCCCACCGCTGTTTTGAGTGCATCAAAACTTTTGATTGGTGAGCATGAAGTTCTGACCTCTCATAGCTTAATCTAGTTAGGTATAGGGGGTGGGATAAGGATAAGGGGATTGTTAAGATAATTGTTTTCCCTCGATGTGCCGTGTGTTCCCCATTCCCTGTATAAGTATAGTTATTCTTCTTTTGTATTTTTTGCCTGTAGAAGTGTACACTAGTAATTTTCCATAAGATTGTATCAGTTTTTCCTCTTCAATAAAATCTTGGTTTTTGTTTACATCCAACCACCTGTCTACTCGAGTCTTCTCTGTACCGCCGCCTTGTACCTAAGTCCGGTGTCTAGAACCCAGGGGCGTGGGAGTGATTCAAACCGCTCACAAAACAGTCAGAGGCATAACTGACTGGGCGTACGCGCCAAACACCACACGCCACCCCCTACAGAAATGGCGACCACGGCAGGACACCAGCAACAGGGTTGCGATGCAGTAGACAATGGTTCGGATGAGCGAACCGTGATGGAGGAAAGGATTTCTGATTATGTGTTTAGCAAGGTGAATATCACTAAGAAGTGGATCACCACTCTGTTAAGGGCTGGGCATCCGATAGATGCAGCAGCTAAGTGGACAGAGGGAAAGTAACACAAGAAGTCCTTAGAGAAGGCAGTTTGGCTGATGTGCTTTAAAAAGCAGGTCCAGCTCTTGGACGGGCTCGTTGCAGCACAGGCAGTCGAGTTAAGGGAGTCAGCCCTGGAGATCCAGGATAAGGCTCTCGCAGGGGAGAAGTTATTAGTAGCTTTGCAGGCTTTGGACCAAGAGAGAGTACATTTAGTAGGAGAACAAAAGGCCCAGTTGGAATACCTACGGTGCCAAGTCACCGAGGCCAAGGGAAATGAGTTAAGGTTGCGGGAGAAAAATGCTCGCTTGGCAAAGCAGATCAGGGAACAGGAAGAGAAAGTACAGGAGGTAAAAGCCGCTTACAAGCTAGCAAGTGAACAGGGGTTTGAGGGAACAGGCCACGGCCCCTGTAGAGAGAGGATAGAAAATCTGAGCTGGAACCTCTGGAAGGCAAAAGGTATGGTATGCCTCAGAAGCCCAAAGGCAGGCCAGGCAGATTTTATGGGGAACGAGGGGAGGACAGTTCCAACGTCACCGGTGGTGCCTAGGGACGACCCGGTTGAGAGAGAGGAGACCTCATGTCCACCACCCATAGCGCCAAGTTTCAGCGAGGTTTGGCAGCAAGGGGGGGTGGAACCAGGGGTGGAACCTGAATTGGAGCCAGAGGTGGAGGCGGAGGTAGAGCAACCCCCGCCCGAGAGGCCGGAGCCGGGACCGATGTGCCCAGCGTGGCATCAGAGGTTCGGCCCACCCGCTAATGGCGACATTGATGGAGCCCTCCAAAACGAGTTCATATTACCCTTCGACACCCAACAGCTTAGGGCGATGGTCAGCCATGTCCCAAAGCTTTCCGCCAAGGGAGACCCCTCGATCCACTTCAGGGAAATAGAGCAGACCACCAGCGTCAACGACTGCGATGATGCTGAGAAGGCCAAAATGCTGCTATTCTCCCTGGAGAGTAATCTCCTCCAATCCCTCTCTGACGAGTGTAAAAGGGGGCAGAGCGGGTATGAGGAGCTTAGAGATGTGGTTCTAGAGGCCATGGGGATGGATGAGGGAAGTCCCTTCTCCCGCGTGGAGAAGACCATCCAGCTTTCTGGGGAAACCCCGCAGGCTTTTGCGGACTGGCTGTGGCCAGTGTACCGGAAAACTTGGCTGGGGACGCCAGGCAGGACGTTCCTGAACGGGGATTCCCTAATGCATTGGCTCCATTGCCTGGTGGCGAACAGCTTGCCACAGGCCCGGGCCAAGGCAGAAGCCTGGTTTGACCCCAAAGATCCCCAGACCACAGAGCTCACGGTAATTAGGCAGCTAACCCTAGCCTACAAAAACGGCAGGGGAACCGATGCACACCCACCGAAGGGGAAGGTGCATGAGATAAAACCAGGAGTGCAGAGTAGGAAAGAGTGGCACCAGGAAGGGAGTAATACCCCAACACAAAGACCAATTTGTAGTGTATGTAACCTGTACCACCTTAAGAGGATACCTTAAGGTGATGGACTACTTTTTGATGGCTCCTGTACATTGTAGTACCGGTGGTGACCACACCGGTATATAAACCCTGCGGAGCAAAGTGTATCCCAGTTCAGCCCTGACCCTCAATCACTAAAGACCTGTTTACTTACTTCTGTAGTCTGTGTCCTGTTATTCAGTATAACTGCAATTGAAACCACAGACTCAACAGTGGCGACGAGTCTGATCTTACCTTGCGGCAGTTTGCATCAAAGGAAGCTTCGTCCTCAGAAACGGGCGTCGAAAAAGGGCATCTGCCCTCAACATCCTGCATCGCACGGGAGGCCATCGGAAACCCGGGTTGGTTTGCTGACCACGAAGTCAAGCATCAGTGAGCATCCCTTCTACGACAGCGGTGGGTAAGCCCGATCGAGCGGCACGGGGTGGGGGGAAGTCGGCCGAGTTGTCAGTGGGAGAAGGGGAGGGAAAACGACGAAAAGGGCGGAGAACACGACCGCAGCTGGTGGCAGGGGCCGGACTACAATCGGGCAGAGAGGCGCAGAGCCAGAAAAGCGTTTATGACCACAAGGACCGCGGGAGCGGCGGGGGAACAAGAGTAGCAACGCAGGGGAAAGTAAAGGACCGCTGGGAGGCGTGGACGGCAACAGCGCGGAAATCGCCATTTTGAGTCGGCGGGGGAAGAAGACAAGCGCGGGAAAAGCCGCCAAGCGCGGGAAAAGCCGCCATCTTGAAAAATAAAATAATAATAATATCCAAAGGGGAAGGAGAAACTCAGCAAGGATGCCAAAAACGGGTAACATCACTGCTTTTGATAACGATGTGGAAGATTGGGCCACTTATGTGGAACGCATCGAAGTTTGCTGTACAACGAATGAGGTACCGGATGATAAGAAAGCACTAACCCTATTAAACTCAATGGGTGCGAAGACGTACGGGTTATTAAGGAACCTTGTAACACCAGACAAACCGGTAGGAAAGAGTTTCGCGGATATTGTTACTATCCTGCAGGAGCATTTAAACCCCAAGCCGCTGCTGATAGCGGAATGATTTAAATTCTATAAATGGATTCAACTTAAAGCAGAAAGCAACACTGAATTCCTAACAGAACTGCGCAAGTTATCAAAGTACTGCCAGTTCGGAACAGGACTAGCAGATGCACTGAGAGATAAGTTTGTGTGTGGGCTCCTAAGGGAAGGAACCCAGAAGCGACTGCTAGAGGAAAAAGACCTTACGCTGGACAAAGCTTTCAGCATTGCAGCATCCCACGAGGCAGCAGCACGGGGCGCTGCAGAGATACAGCAAAGGCCATTGGAATTCAGCACCAATGAAATGGCATTGGGCACAGTAAAGTGCTATCATTGTGGAAGGACAACGCATGACCAGAACCAGTGCTGGTTCAAAGATAAAGAATGCAGGCAATGTGGCAAACTTGGTCAAATAGCGAGAGTATGTCGGTCCGGAAAGAAGACCAGCAGCAAGAAGTCACCGCAGGAGAAGTACAAAAAGTACACAAGGTGACAGAGAACAGTTCGGATGAACAGAAGACAGATTCAGACTCCAGCAGTAAGCAACTGGGTTGTCTGAAAATACATAATGTGGGTAACACAGCAGACCACCAAACTATCTGGGTCATGCTTCGGATTGCAGGAGTCCAAGTGAAGATGGAATTGGACACTGGTGTAGTGTCCGTGTGTAGATAAAGACACTGAAGACAGGAGTTGGTTCATAGGTATTTACTAAGCAAGTCTGGGGGGGGTTTCTAAAGGATATACACAATACACAGGTTTATATAGCCCAAGTGGCAATTACCGGCATTACGCACACCTGGGGCTCTTAAAGGCACATACACCATAATTGCTCTTAAAGGCACATACACCACAATTCCTCCCCTTCTAGCTAACTAGTACATCATATTTTAAGTAATTATTAATTACATGTTATATGCAAAATAATATACATTGCTGTATTAATTAATTATAAGTTAGTCTCTCAGGAGGCTTCCTGACTCGGTCCGGATAACGCCTCGGGGGTGTAGTAGTTTCTGGTGGTGTAGTAGGTTCTTCTGGCAAGGCTGATTCGGCTTGAAGGCCAGTGTCGGGTTCATCGGGCTCCAGTATCACCGGATCGGAGGTAGATATGCGTATCTCTACTTCATCGTTAGATGTATAGAGTGGTGGTGTAGGTTGTCCCTTTTCGGATGACTTGATGAATTGGTCAGCATGGCGCCTTATTATGCTGTCTCCAATGTCCACGGTATACATCAGTGGTCCTAATCGTGTGCAGATAGTTCCAGGCTGCCATTTCTCGGTACGGTAGTCCCGGGACAAAACCGGTTGGCCTATCTGGAAGGCCCTAGTTGGCCTTTCATTCATGCCCTGAAACTGCCGGTTCTCCACGTCCCTTCGGATGTTGGGCTTGACCAAATCCAGCCGGCATCTTAGGTTTCTAGTGTAGAACATCATGGCGGGAGTTTGGTTAGTAACCATATGCGTTGCATTCCTATATGCAAATAAGAAGTTATCCACCTTGTGCTGAAGTTTTATGTCTTCATTACCCATGGCCTTGATGGCCTTCTTGAAGGTCTGGACAAACCTTTCAGCCAATCCATTGGTGGCGGGATGGTATGGGGCGGACGTGTAGTGCTTTACCCCATTGTTCTTTAAGAACTTTCTGAATTCTTCAGACACAAATTGCGGTCCATTATCAGAACATATCTGCTCCGGCAGCCCATTCCTGGCAAATATGGTCCTTAATACTGTGATGGTTTTTTCCGTGGTGGTGGAGGACATCTTTATTACCTCCGGCCACTTGGAGTGTGCATCAACTGCGATTAAGAACATTGAGTCCATAAATGGACCAGCAAAGTCGATGTGCACCCTTTGCCAGGGAGATGAGGGCCACTCCCATGGATGTAGAGGGGCCTGTGGCGGAGCATTTTGGACCTTCTGGCATCCTAGGCAGCTCTTGGTCATGTCTTCGATGTCTCCATCGATACCTGGCCACCATACAAACGCCCTAGCTAGTTTCTTCATTTTCACTCCACCCAGATGCCCCTCGTGAAGCTCCTTTAGTACTTTATCCTGGAGTTTGGGTGGAATCACCACTCTGGATCCACACATCAAGGTTCCTCGGCACACTGACAGCTGTTCTCTTCTTTGCGAGAATGCTGGCAACAGTGGTTCGCCATGTGCTGGCCATCCCTTCACTGTTAAATCGTAGACCCGTGAGAGAGTAGGGTCATTTCTTGTCTCCCTTTCAATGGCAGAATTTGTCACCGGTAGTCATTCCATTATGGTAGAGTGGAATATCTCTACTGGGTCTACTGTAGGTGCCTCTTCTATCGTTGGCAACGGTAGGCGTGATAAACCGTCAGCATTCCCATGCTGTTTTGACCCTTTGTATTCAATGTTGTATTGGTGTGCTCCTAGAAAAAGGGACCACCTCTGTAGTCTTTGTGCCGTCATAATGGGGACACCTTTTTTAGGGTTGAATATGGAGATGAGGGGTTGATGGTCAGTCAGCAAGGTAAATTTTTGTCCGTGTAGGTAATGGTTGAATTTCTTCACTCCCCATACCAGGCTGAGTGCTTCCCTGTCTATCTGGGCATAGTTACGCTCAGCTGAGTTCAATGAGCGTGACGCAAAAGCTATCGGCCATTCCGAGCCATCAGGGAATCTATGGGACAATACCGCTCCTATGCCGTAAGGGGATGCATCGCACGCCAGTCTGATTGGTAGTGATGGGTTGTAATGAGCCAAAATTTTCTCGGATGTGATTAAGTCTTTACATTTATGGAAGGCACGTTTACAGTCTTCGTTCCATTTCCAAATCACTCCTGTCTGTAGAAGGTCATTAAGAGGGTGTAGAATAGTTGATAAGTTCGGTAAAAATTTATGATAGTAATTTATTAATCCCAGGGATGACCTTAATTGTGAAACATTTTCAGGTGCTGGGGCTTTTATAACTGCTTCAATTTTTTCAGGTGACTTATGCAACCCTTCCTTATTAATTATGTGGCCACAATATGATATCTGATTTTGGAAAAATTTGCACTTGGGGCGATTTGCTCGTAGGCCCCGTTCTTTCAGCCTAGTGAGCACCTCCTCCAAATTGGCAAGGTGCTCGTTGTCATTTTCTCCTGTTATAAGGATGTCGTCTAGGTAGCATTGAGTCCCCGGAATCCCTTGCAGGACTTGCTCCATAGCTCTTTGCCAGATAGCTGGAGCTGATGCTATTCCAAAAACCAGTCGATTGTACTGGTACAGGCCTTTGTGTGTGTTTATTGTGAGATACTTTTTAGAGGTCTCCTCAACCTCCATCTGTAGATATGCTTGTGCCAAGTCAATTTTTGTGAAACGTTTCCCTCCGGATAGTGAGGCGAAAATATCTTCTATCCTCGGAAGAGGATACTGCACCGTGTGAAGGACCGGGTTTACAGTCACCTTAAAGTCCCCACAGATGCGAATTTTTTTCTGTTCCTCAGAGTTATTTTTCAATGTTTTTTTCATGACTGGAACGATGGGTGTTGCCCATTCGCTCCAATCTATTTTGGATAATACGCCTGCCTTTTCCAAATTCTTCAGCTCTGCCTCGACTGCCGGACGTATTGCGTATGGCACCGGTCTTGCCTTAAAAATTTTTGGAATTGCTGTATCTTCCACTTTTATTGAGGCGGTGATGCCTTTCAAGGTTCCTGGTTTCTCTTGAAACACTTCTTTGGCGTTGGCCAAGATGTCTTTTAATCGTTCAGGTATGATGTCATCATTGTTTTTTTCCTTACTGGTCACCGTCAGTGCCTGAATGGAGTGCCAGTCTAAACGTATCTTCCTTATCCATTCACGTCCCAACAACAGTGGACCACCATCTTGTAGAATGTATAAATACAACTTTTGTATTTCTTTGCCGTTGTATACCACAGGCACCCTTATTTTTCCTTTGGGGTAGACTTTCTGCCCCGTATATGTTTTTAAGATAATGGATGTGTCTTTTAGAGGTATATGTGAAAATAGCCTCTCGTAATCTCGTCAATTTATTACGGTTAGAGCTGATCCTGTATCTAGCTCCATTTTAACTGGGGACCCTGCTATTGTGAGGGTAACCCAAATGGTTTGGTAATCCTCTTTGGCAAGTACATTATGTAATTTGAGACAGCTTAGTCTCTTGTTTCCGGAGTCGCTATCGCTATTCTGGTCTTCGGAGCTATTGTCCGTCATCATTTGTACCTTCCTGTACTTTTCTTTATTGATTTTTTGTTTTCTGTCAGTGGATTTATTTTGTCCAGATTGGCATACCCATGCAATGTGTCCAATCTTACCACATTGCCTGCATGCTTTGCCCTTGAACCAGCAGTCCCTCTGGTTATGGGTGGATCTGCCGCAGCGATAACATCTTCCGAACTCCTGTGTCATTTTATGGGTGCCGCAGTCCTGTGTCTCTTGTTGTATCTCTGCAGCTCCTTTTGCTGCTGCTTCGTATGATACAGCCATACTGAAAGCTTTGTCCAATGTTAAATCTTTTTCAGAAAGCAGTCTTTTTTGTGTTCCTTCACTTGAGAGACCGCAAACAAATTTGTCTCGAAGATAATCCGATAGTCCTGCTCCGAATTGGCAGTACTTTGATAGCTTTCTTAATTCGTTTAGGTAATCAGCGTTACTTTCATTCTTGTGTTGATTTCTCTTGAAGAACTTGAATCGTTCCGATATCAGCAGCGGTGTTGGGTTTAAATGCTCCTGTAGGGTATCAACAATTTCTTTAAAAGTCTTGTCCTTTCGTTTGGCTGGAGTGATTAAATTTCGTAACAGCCCGTATGTCTTCGCGCCCATTAAGTTCAGAAGTACTGAAGCTTTCTTTTCATCTGTTATTCCATTTGCAGTGCAATAAACCTCTACTCTTTCCACGTATGTGGTCCAATCTTCTATTTCGCCATCAAAAGCCTCAATATTACCAGATTTAGGCATTTCAGAAAAGATATGGCGCTTCCCGCGCTTTTTTTTTCTCTCTGTAGCAACGATATGGCGCTTCCCGCACTTTCCTGCTGCTGCTACCGATAACAACGCTGTTTTACTGTGGTTTCCGTTTATTCACTGTTGGAGACTCGTTCCCGACGGAGGTCTAAACGCTGACCTGCTTGCCGCGCCGGCCGTCTCTCGAGTGCACCCTCCCAGTCCGTTATTGCTTGCCTCCGATTTCGCTGCCTGTCTCAGCTGTAGAGCCCGCCGCTGGAGCTCCAGCCTGACGCCCAGGAAGGATTAGCGCAGTACCTGTCACCAGCTTGGCCAGCTGGTGAAACCACAGTTTCTCTTACTTCCTTGAGTCTTCTGGACGCTGGAGGAATCGATGTCCTTGAGGTGCTGCTGAATTGCAGGTAAGTCCGTTTCCACTTCGTCGCCACTGTAGTGTCCGTGTGTCGATAAAGACACTGAAGACAGGAGTTGGTTCATAGGTATTTACTAAGCAAGTCTGGGGGGGGTTTCTAAAGGATATACACAATACACAAGTTTATATAGCCCAAGTGGCAATTACCGGCATTACGCACACCTGGGGCTCTTAAAGGCACATACACCATAATTGCTCTTAAAGGCACATACACCACAACTGGGTCGGCATTAACGGTCATGAATAAGCTTGATTACAAAAGGTTGTTCTCGCACATTCCCCTGAGGGATACGGAGATTGTATTGAGAACGTACGTGGGGCAAATAGTATACCCCAAAGGAAAGATAAAAGTAAACGTGGTCTACAATGGTAAAGAAAGTCAGAAAATGGACTTGTATGTGTTACCTGATGGAGGTCCGCCACTACTGGGACGGGAATGGATCCGGAGAATAAATGTGGACTGGCATTCCATACAAGCACTGACTGTAGAAGCCTGTAAGGAGGACGACGTCAAACCTAAACGACTGTCTAAAATCTTAGACGATGCTAAAGAGGTGTTCCAACAGGGACTTGGAACACTGAAAGGAATTACGGCAACCATCAAGGTTGAAGAACATGCAAACCCAAAATTTTTCAAAGCCAGACCGGTGCCTTATGCGATACGACCTGCTGTGGAAGCAGAGCTGGAAGGGCTAGAACGTTCAGGGGTACTGTCCAAGGTGGACTGGAGCGAATGGGCTACACCCATTCTTCCTGTCATGAAGCGTTCGTTGAGCAACAAGCCGGGGGAACCTGGGAAGGTTCGCATCTGTGGCGATTTCAAGATCACTGTTAATCCGGTTCTTCACACGGTGCAATATCCGCTTCCGCGGATTGAAGATATCTTCGCTTCGCTGTCTGGCGGGAAACACTTCACTAAGATAGACCTGGCGCAGGCGTACCTACAGATGGAAGTTGATGAAGCGTCACGTCGGTATCTCACGATCAACACGCATAAGGGCTTATATCGGTATAATAGACTGGTTTTTGGAGTGGCATCGGCTCCAGCGATTTGGCAAAGGGCCATGGAGCAGGTATTGCAGGGAATTCCAGGCACACAATGCTACCTGGATGACATCCTGATTACAGGAGATAACGATAAGAATCACCTCGCGAATTTGGAGCAGGTGCTCATCAGATTGAAAGAATATGGGCTCAGAGTTAATCGCCAGAAATGCGAGTTCTTTCAAAAGCGAATCTCGTACTGCGGCCACGTCATTGACCGGGAGGGGCTCCATAAGTCACCTGACAAGATCGAAGCTGTTGTAAAAGCTCCTGCACCGGAAAATGTATCCCAGTTGAGGTCGTTCCTCGGGTTGGTTAACTATTACCACAAGTTTCTTCCAAATTTATCCACGGTGTTACACCCGCTAAACACTCTTTGCAAATGGGAATACCATGGAAGTGGAGCGATGATTGTAAGCGGGCTTTTCAAAAGAGCAAGGCACTGATCACCTCTAAGGAAGTGTTGGCTCACTTTAACCCAACGCTGCCTATTCGCTTAGCTTGTGATGCTTCTCCATATGGTATCGGGGCAGTGCTCTCACATAAGTTTCCAGATGGCTCGGAAAGGCCAGTCGCTTTCGCATCCAGATCATTGACCTCCGCTGAGCGCAACTATGCTCAGATAGATAGGGAGGCTCTCAGCCTCGTGTGGGGAGTTAAGAAATTTAACCATTAACTGCAAGGCCAAAAGTTTACGCTGCTGACAGATCACCAGCCGTTGGTTTCCATTTTCAACCCTAAGAAGGGTGTTCCGGTAATGACGGCGCAGAGGCTTCAGAGATGGTCCCTTTTCCTAGGGGCACATCAATATGATATTGAATTCAAAGGTACAAAGCAACATGGTAATGCTGATGGGCTGTCGCGCCTGCCACTACCTACAGCGGAAGAGGCACCGGCAGTTGACCCTGTCGAGATATTTCACTCGACCATCATCGAATGCTTACCAGTCACCAATGCCACAGGCCCGGGCCAAGGCAGAAGCCTGGTTTGACCCCAAAGATCCCCAGACCACAGAGCTCACGGTAATTAGGCAGCTAACCCTAGCCTACAAAAACGGCAGGGGAACCGATGCACACCCACCGAAGGGGAAGGTGCATGAGATAAAACCAGGAGTGCAGAGTAGGAAAGAGTGGCACCAGGAAGGGAGTAATACCCCAACACAAAGACCAATTTGTAGTGTATGTAACCTGTACCACCTTAAGAGGATACCTTAAGGTGATGGACTACTTTTTGATGGCTCCTGTACATTGTAGTACCGGTGGTGACCACACCGGTATATAAACCCTGCGGAGCAAAGTGTATCCCAGTTCAGCCCTGACCCTCAATCACTAAAGACTTGTTTACTTACTTCTGTAGTCTGTGTCCTGTTATTCAGTATAACTGCAATTGAAACCACAGACTCAACAGTGGTGACGAGTCTGATCTTACCTTGCGGCAGTTTGCATCAAAGGAAGCTTCGTCCTCAGAAACGGGCGTCGAAAAAGGGCATCTGCCCTCAACATCCTGCATCGCACGGGAGGCCATCGGAAACCCGGGTTGGTTTGCTGACCACGAAGTCAAGCATCAGTGAGCATCCCTTCTACGACAGCGGCGGGTAAGCCTAATCGAGCGGCACGGGGTGGGGGGAAGTTGGCCGAGTTGTCAGTGGGAGAAGGGGAGGGAAAACGACGAAAAGGGCGGAGAACACGACCGCAGCTGGTGTCAGGGGCCGGACTGCAATCGGGCAGAGAGGCGCAGCAGCCAGAAAAGCGTTTATGACCACAAGGACCGCGGGAGCGGCGGGGGAACAAGAGTAGCAACGCAGGGGAAAATAAAGGACCGCTGGGAGGCATGGACGGCAACAGCGCAGAAATCGCCATTTTGAGTCGGCGGGGGAAGAAGACAAGCGCGGGAAAAGCCGCCATCTTGAAAAAAAAAATAATAATATCCAAAGGGGAAGGAGAAACTCAGCAAGGATGCCAAAAATGGGTAACATCACTGCTTTTGATAACAATGTGGAAGATTGGGCCACTTATGTGGAACGCATCGAAGTTTACTGTACAACGAATGAGGTACCGGATGATAAGAAAGCACTAACCCTATTAAACTCAATGGGTGCAAAGACGTATGGGTTATTAAGGAACCTCGTAACACCAGACAAACCGGTAGGAAAGAGTTTCGCGGATATTGTTACTATCCTGCAGGAGCATTTAAACCCCACGCCGCTGCTGATAGCGGAACGATTTAAATTCTACAGAAGAATTCAACTTAAAGCAGAAAGCAACACTGAATTCCGAACAGAACTGCGCAAGTTATCAAAGTACTGCCAGTTCGGAACAGGACTAGCAGACGCACTGAGAGATAAGTTTGTGTGTGGGTTCCTAAGGGAAGGAACCCAGAAGCGACTGCTAGAGGAAAAAGACCTTACGCTGGACAAAGCTTTCAGCATTGCAGCATCCCACGAGGCAGCAGCACGGGGCGCTGCAGAGATACAGCAAAGGCCATTGGAATTCAGCACCAATGAAATGGCATTGGGCACAGTAAAGTGCTATCATTGTGGAAGGACAACGCATGACCAGAACCAGTGCTGGTTCAAAGATAAAGAATGCAGGCAATGTGGCAAACTTGGTCAAATAGCGAGAGTATGTCGGTCCGGAAAGAAGACCAGCAGCAAGAAGTCACCGCAGGAGAAGTACAAAAAAGTACACAAGGTGACAGAGAACAGTTCGGATGAACAGAAGACAGATTCAGACTCCAACAGTAAGCAACTGGGTTGTCTGAAAATACATAATGTGGGTAACACAGCAGACCACCAAACTATCTGGGTCATGCTTCGGATTGCAGGAGTCCAAGTGAAGATGGAATTGGACACTGGGTCGGCATTAACGGTCATGAATAAGCTTGATTACAAAAGGTTGTTCTCGCACATTCCCCTGAGGGATACGGAGATTGTATTGAGAACGTACGTGGGGCAAATAGTATACCCCAAAGGAAAGATAAAAGTAAACATGGACTACAATGGTAAAGAAAGTCAGAAAATGGACTTGTATGTGTTACCTGATGGAGGTCCGCCACTACTGGGATGGGAATGGATCCGGAGAATAAATGTGGACTGGCATTCCATACAAGCACTGACTGTAGATGCCTGTAAGGAGGACGACGTCAAACCTAAACGACTGTCTAAAATCTTAGATGATGCTAAGGAGGTGTTCCAACAGGGACTTGGAACACTGAAAGGAATTACGGCATCCATCAAGGTTGAAGAACATGCAAACCCAAAATTTTTCAAAGCCAGACCGGTGCCTTATGCGATACGACCTGCTGTGGAAGCAGAGCCGGAAGGGCTAGAACGTTCAAGGGTACTGTCCAAGGTGGACTGGAGCGAATGGGCTACACCCATTCTTCCTGTCATGAAGCGTTCGTTGAGCAACAAGCCGGGGGAACCTGGGAAGGTTCGCATCTGTGGCGATTTCAAGATCACTGTTAATCCGGTTCTTCACACGGTGCAATATCCGCTTCCGCGGATTGAAGATATCTTCACTTCGCTGTCTGGCGGGAAACACTTCACTAAAATAGACCTGGCGCAGACGTACCTACCGATGGAAGTTGATGAAGCGTCACGTCAGTATCTCACGATCAACACGCATAAGGGCTTATATCGGTATAATAGACTGGTTTTTGGAGTGGCATCAGCTCCAGCGATTTGGCAAAGGGCAATGGAGCAGGTATTGCAGGGAATCCCAGGCACACAATGCTACCTGGATGACATCCTGATTACAGGAGATAACGATAAGGATCACCTCGCGAATTTGGAGCAGGTGCTCATCAGATTGAAAGAATATGGGCTCAGAGTTAATCACCAGAAATGCGAGTTCTTTCAGAAGCGAATCTTGTACTGCGGCCACGTCATTGACCGGGAGGGGCTCCATAAGTCACCTGACAAGATCGAAGCTGTTGTAAAAGCTCCTGCACCGGAAAATGTATCCCAGTTGAGGTCGTTCCTCGGGTTGGTTAATTATTACCACAAGTTTCTTCCAAATTTATCCACGGTGTTACACCCGCTAAACACTCTTTGCAAATGGGAATACCATGGAAGTGGAGCGATGATTGTAAGCGGGCTTTTCAAAAGAGCAAGGCACTGATCACCTCTAAGGAAGTGTTGGCTCACTTTAACCCAACGCTGCCTATTCGCTTAGCTTGTGATGCTTCTCCATATGGTATCGGGGCAGTGCTCTCACATAAGTTTCCAGATGGCTCGGAAAGGCCAGTCGCTTTCGCATCCAGATCATTGACCTCCGCTGAGCGCAACTATGCTCAGATAGATAGGGAGGCTCTCAGCCTCGTGTGGGGAGTTAAGAAATTTAACCATTACCTGCAAGGCCAAAAGTTTACGCTGCTGACAGATCACCAGCCGTTGGTTTCCATTTTCAACCCTAAGAAGGGTGTTCCGGTAATGACGGCGCAGAGGCTTCAGAGATGGTCCCTTTTCCTAGGGGCACATCAATATGATATTGAATTCAAAGGTACAAAGCAACATGGTAATGCTGATGGGCTGTCGCGCCTGCCACTACCTACAGTGGAAGAGGCACCGGCAGTTGACCCTGTCGAGATATTTCACTCGACCATCATCGAATGCTTACCAGTCACCAATGCGGGTATTGAGAGAGAGACCCGAAATGACCCGACACTGTCTCGGGTCTACGACTTGACAGTGAAGGGATGGCCAGCACATGGCGAACCACTGTTACCAGCATTCTCAGCCAGACGAGAACAGCTGTCCGTATGTCAAGGAACATTGATGTATGGAACAAGGGTGATTATTCCTCCGAAATTAAGAGAGAGAATTCTGAAAGAATTGCACGAAGGTCATCTGGGGGGAGTCAAGATGAAAAGCTTTGCTAGGGCTTATGTGTGGTGGCCAGGTATCGACAAACAAATAGAGGATCTGACTAAATGCTGCTCAGGGTGCCAAAAAGTTCAAAACGCACCTCCAATTGCACCGCTGCATCCGTGGGAATGGCCTTCAGCCCCATGGCAACGTGTGCATATCGACTTTGCAGGTCCATTCATGGATTCCATGTTTTTGATAGCAGTAGACGCACATTCTAAATGGGCAGAAGTGATTAAGATGTCGACCACTACCTCTGAGAAGACGATCGCAGTTCTAAGAACCATATTTGCAAGGAATGGGTTGCCGGAGCAAATATGTTCAGACAACGGACCACAGTTCGTGTCAGAAGAATTCCAGAAATTCATGAAAAAGAATGGGGTGAAACACTATACATATGACCCATATCATCCGGCTACAAATGGGTTGGCCGAGAGATTTGTACAAACGTTCAAAAAGGTGATAAAGGCCATGAGTGAAGACCATATTCCACTACAACACAAGGTGGACAATTTCCTGATGGCGTATTGAAACGCCACGCATGCAGTGACAAATCAAAGCCCTACCATAATGTTCTATAACAGAAGGTTGCGGTCCCGGTTGGATTTGTTAAAACCCAATGTGTGAAGGGAAGTCGAAAACAAGCAATTCCAGCATGTAAATAACAAGGCCACTCGTAGTTTCGAAATAGGACAACCAGTGTTGGCCAGGGACTATAGGGATGATAAATGACAACCTGGAACAATTCATGCACGACAAGGACCCTTGATGTACACGGTAGACGTTGGAGAGAATGTAATACGACGTCATGCTGACCAACTTGTGGAATCGAGAACAAGGGTCGACCCCATGTCTATGGCAGAGACACCAGTTGAAGAACTTATTGAGCCTGTAGCATCTACCTCAGACTCGAATGTATATGATGATGTTCAATCCATAGGAGATCAAGTGAATGAGTCACCCCAGCAACGAGAAGCAGAGACCCCTGAAAGGCGTTATCCGGCCCGGATCAGGAGGCCTCCTCAGAGACTGAATCTTTGAACAGTTTTGTGTGTAAATTGTATATATGTTATCCATGTAATGTTTAATTTGGGGTGTACACTGTTAAGCTAGAAGGGGAGGAATTGTAGTGTATGTAACCTGTACCACCTTAAGAGGATATCTTAAGGCGATGGACTACTTTTTGATGGCTCCTGTACATTGTAGTACCGGTGGTGACCACACCGGTATATAAACCCTGCGGAGCAAAGTGTATCCCAATTCAGCCCTGACCCTCAATCACTAAAGGCCTGTTTGCTTACTTCTGTAGTCTGTGTCCTGTTATTCAGTATAACTGCAATTGAAACCATAGACTCAACACAATTGTTACAGGTGTGGGAAGGATGGTCACTGGCGGAAGTAGTGCAAAAACCCTTGGAAGGATAACAAGGGAAAGCATCCCACAGCCCCATCCCAAAAGGCGGGGGTAGGGACCCCTTCCGCAGAGGTCGAGTCACTTTTGGACACCATGAGGTCCTTATTGACTGGCCAGGGGAGAGTAGCAGCCACTACCGGTGCTCTCACCCCGTCAGCCCCATCCAACCCACAGCCGTGACTAGAGCCAGCGCAGCCTGTGTATCTGTGTTCGCTCCGATATGATGAGTGGAAAAGACCCCTTTTGGAGGTGGAGGTGGAAAAGGTGACAGGGACATATCTGTTGGACACGGGGGCATCGCGCACCGTGATCTACTCAGCTAACCCCATCACCTCACCTCTCTCCAGTGGGGTCCCATACAGTCTGTTGGGGTTCACGGGTAGGGAACAGGCCGGCTCGGTTTCCATCCCGCTCGCCATTCGGATAGGACCGCTCCGCTCCAAGTGGACGTGTGTCCTGATGAAATAGGACGTGGAGGATGGAAGAGGGGTCCTGGGAGCCGACTTTATTGTAGGCCACGGGATCCTAGTGGATTTGAGGAATCACTGCCTTTGGGGGGAAGGAAAAGTAAAGAACGGAGAAGTAGTTGCAATCCCGGGAAAGGAAGGGAAGGGGACCCTCTGCACCATGAAGCCCAAAGAGGATTATAACCTCGGGCTCATGGTCAGTAACACCCCACCAGAGTTCCAGGCATTTGTGCAGGCCCACCTGGCCACATTTGCCACTCACAAACACGATTGCGGGAGGGTCACAGGGTTTGAGGTCAGTGTAGACGGGGACCCCATGGCCCGACCACAGAAACAGTATAACTTCCCCAGGGAAGCAGAGCCAGACATGGAAGCAGCCATGTCCTCGTTAGTACAGCAGGGAGTTCTGAGACCGATAGCTACCCGCGTGAATTCTCCGTTATGGCCGGTCAAAAAGCCGGACAATTCCTGGAGGGCCACGGTGGACTATCGGGTGCTCAATAGTAACATCCCAGCCTGCGCATCCACAGTAGCAGCAGTTGCCGACCTCATCGGGAGTATTCCAGCATTCGCGACCACTTTCACGGTGCTGGATATTTCAAATGGGTTTTGGTCCATCCCTGTAAGGAGGGAGGATCAGTACAAGTTTGCCTTTATGTTTAAAGGGCAACAGTGCATGTGGAACTGTTTGCCACAGGGCTTCCACAATAGCCCCAGCATTTTCCATCAGTGCATGGCCGACTGTTTGAATGATTTTAGCCAGCCCAGACAGTTGGTTCAATATGTGGATGACCTGCTCCTGTTCACTGATTCGAAAGAGGAGCATGGCCTGCTCTTGGCCGAACTGCTGGAGCTGTTAGGACAGAAGGGTTTCAAGGTAAATCCCAAGAAGGTGCAGATCGGCCAGCAGGAGATGAAATTCCTCGGTCTGACCGTGCGCGCTGGAGAAAGAGCCATAGATAAGGCTGGGGAAGGAGAGTCCCAAGACCCCTATCGGGCAGGTCCGGAAGCCGCAGTCTGGGACAAGGGAGGCACACGGGGGGGGTAGTTTTGGCCCCGGACCCAAAGCGGGTCCAGGCCCAAGGTCCCGTCTGTAAGACATTCCCGGTGAGGAAAGAGAAAGGGGAGCCCCAACAGGTCCGTTCACGGCAGCGGGCGAGCCTTCAGCACAGGTTTTAAAACAGGCCGCTGGTTACATCAACCAGTGTAAGCTGTTTACACCTGAAAGGGGAAAGCAGCCAGTTAGGGAAAGGTCTGAGGATAAAGATCCTCAGCCTGCAGCAGGAGCGAGTTCACAGACTGCACAGGCAGGCACTGTGGCTTGCTTGAAGGGAGGGGCCATCCCGCCCATCGATTGGGACACTCCCCCACTCTTCTGGGGTCCAGACGAGGGGGAGGGACCTGAGGGCGAAAACCCCGCCCCTAACCCAGGTGTAGAGAGGGAGGGACCTGAGGTCGAAAACCCCGCCCCAGACCCAGCCATGGGACCTGGGGATGGAGACTCTCAGCTCGCAGCCACAGGCTGTGAAATGTTACCTGCCCCCAGCCCAGGTTCGGGAGGGGTCAAGCCTGGGGGAACAGCGGTTTGGGTAAAAGGCCCAGTGGCCAAGAAAGCCCCACCCGTCAAAGCCCCTAGAAGGTCCCCACGGACACCCCAGCCGAGAAAGTCATGGTCACCAGCCCTCCAGTTACCAAGGGCCGCCCCTCAGGTCAGGGAGAGGTCCAAGGACACAGGTCCTCAGCCAGCAGCCACGGGCTGCGAGGGACCAACAGTGAAGGACGGTGCGGTCACGCCGGGGGTAGCAGCGAGCCGCAGTCCGACCAGGGATTAGCCTGGCAGCCCGGAGACGGGCAGCACATGTATATAGTCTTAGTTTAAGTTTCAGTTTAAGTAAGGTGTAATTATTTAGCTTAAGTTTGGGGGTTTATAATTTAAGTTAAATAAGGTGATGGGTAGTTTTATGTAAGTAGTCCGTTAAGAGTGTATATTTGAGTCGAGGTCGCGGGACCCGACCATGCTTCGCCAAGTCAGAGAATTTCTTGGGGACCTGGCTGCATGTTTTACATCTTTTTGCAGAAAGATTTTCGGGATAGAATGGATCGTGACCCTATTCACCCTGATTGGGATGAGTGTGGAGAGGAGGGGCGATGTCCAGGACTCCCACATCTACGGGTGTTCGGGAGACAAGGCGCCCCTGGCGATCGATGGGAGCTGTGAACGGGATGCAGAGGAGACCGACGTCTACTTCCACGAGGGAAGGTGGACAGGATGGTTGGGGTCCAATTCGTCTCAGTACTCCAGCCAGACCGGGTTCACGTATGGGGAGGCCTCCCTCCTGTGCCCCAGGGTAGGAGTCGTCACCACGAGGGTCAGCGTCACCATTGGAAAGCGAATATGTTTGACGTGTAAAGGACACATTCCACTGGATAGGTGGTGGTGGCTCAGGAAGTTCAGCAAGGACATGAGGAACCCTGAAGTCGAGTGGGAACGGTTGGGAAACAACACCCATCGGACGATCACCGGGACTCATGGAGGACTAAGCGTGTGTTGGGACAAGTGGTGGGAACCGGATCAAGGGATTTACATCTGTATGTGGGGGTCAGAGACGGTCTGCCCCGCAGGCATATCCATAATGTTCCACCGGCAGTGGCACGACACCGGGAAGGGCATAAGGTGGGATGCCAGCCGGAAGGTGTAAGCGGTCCCATATTCCCAGATCCCAGTCAACGCCACTGAGCTGGTAACCTGCCCCCGTAAGCCCCTGCCCACGGCGCAGGCGGTGAGGTTATCCAGGGAAGATTGCCCCACCGCCACCAAGGGACCAGGGAATGGGTTGGTACTAGTCCCCACCGATCAGATGCTGTACCAGGGGGTACACTACGCGGTAGCCTCCGTGATTTTAAATCTCACGGAGGTACATTTACCGGAGTGGTGCCCCAAAGAAACAGAGCAGTTATACCAGGCTGTAGTGTATGTACCTTAAAGAGGAACTATGTTTTTTTTGAAGCCCCTGTGTACTGTAGTACCGGTAGTGACCACTCGGGTATATAAGCCTGTATAGCGTCTTGTATAGTTAGTTTTCACCTTCTGACTTTGTTCAGTAAACACTTGTTAAATCAACTACTGCATTCCATGTCTCCATTAACACACAGATTCAACAGTGGCGATGAGTTAGAAACGAACTTACCTGCAATTCGGCAGCACCTCAAGGAGATCGATTCCTCAGACGAAGGTAGAAGAAAAAAAACCAAAAAAAAAACTGTGGTTTCACCAGCTAAACGGGCTGGTGGCAGGTAGTGCACTGATCCTTCCTGGGCGGCGGGCTGGGGCTCGATCGGGTGGCTCTGCAGCGGGGCCGGGCAGCGAGTCGGAAAGCAGAAGCAAACAGAGTCAGAGGGTGGAGCACTCAGGAGACGGCCGGCGCTGCAAAGCAGGTCGGCATTCGGACCGAGCAGAGGGAGGGGAAAGTCCCAGAGGGTCCGACGGGAATGATTCTCCAAGTGACGGAGAAACTGTTTAAAACATATGTGCAAATAAAAATTTAAAAAATAGAAATACCGTGAAAAGCTGCAGGTCGCAACGGGAACCGCGGAGAACAGCATTGGCAGCCGCGGCAGCGGCGGGAAAGCGAGGGAGGCACCATTTTGACTCGGCAGGGAAGAAGGAAAAGCACGGGAGGCGCCATTTTTGATTTTCAGGATGCCTAAGACTGGCAATATTACTGCTTTCGATAGTGATATAGAGGATTGGACCACATATGTGGAAAGAGTGGAGGTATATTGCAAGGCGAATGAAGTAGCGGATGATAAAAAGGCATCGGTACTTCTCAATCTGATGGGCGCAAGGACATACGGGCTGTTACGAAACTTGATCACTCCCGCTAAACCGATGGACAAGAATTTTAAGGAGATTGTTGATACCCTACAGGAGCACTTAAACCCAACACCGCTGCTGATAGCGGAACGATTCAAATTCTTCAGGAGGAATCAGCACAAGAATGAAAGTAATGCTGATTACCTCACCGAATTACGAAAGCTGTCAAAGCACTGCCAATTCGGGGCAGGACTGGCAGATTCTCTACGAGACAAATTCGTCTGCGGTCTCCTAAGCGAAGGAACACAGAAAAGACTACTTTCTGAGAAAGATTTGACACTGGACAAGGCTTTCAGTGTGGCTGTATCATACGAAGCAGCAGCAAGAGGAGCTGCAGAGATACAGCAAAAGCCACAGGACTTCGGCACCCATGAAATGACATGGGGTTTGAGAGATGTTATCACTGCGGCAGATCCACCCATGACCAGAGGGACTGCTGGTTCAAGGACAAAGCATGCAGGCAATGCGGAAAGATGGGACACATTGCACGTGTATGCAGATGTGGAAAAAAATCCGCTGACAGTTAAAAGGTCAATAAGGAAAAGTACAGAAAGGTACAAATGATGACGGACAGTAGCTCCGAAGACCAGAAGAGCGATAGCGACTCCGGAAACAAGAGACTAAGCTGTCTCAAATTACATAATGTAATTGCCAAAGAAGATTACCAGACCATTTGGGTTACCCTCACGATAGTGGGGTCCCCAGTTAAAATGGAGCTAGATACAGGATCAGCTCTGACCGTCATAAGTCGATGGGATTACGAGCGGCTATTTCCGCATATACCTTTGAAAGACATATCCATTATCTTGAAGACATATACGGGGCAGAAAGTATACCCCAGAGGGAAAATAAGGGTGCCTATTGTATACAACGGCAAGGAAATACAGAAGTTGTATTTATACATTCTGCAAGATGGTGGTCCACCGTTGTTGGGACGTGAATGGATCAGAAAGATTCATTTAGACTGGCACTCCATTCAGGCACTGACGGTGACCAGTAAGAAAAAAAATGATGATGACGTCATACCTGGACGATTAAAAGAAATCTTGGCTAACGCCAAAGAAGTGTTTCAACAGGAATTAGGAACCCTGAAAGGCGCCACCGCCTCAATAAAAGTGGAAGATGCGGCAATTCCCAAGTTTTTTAAGGCAAGGCCGGTGCCATACGCAATTCGTCCAGCAGCCGAGGCAGAGCTGGAAAATTTGGAAAAAGCAGGCGTGTTATCCAAGGTAGATTGGAGCGAGTGGGCAACACCCATCGTCCCGGTCATGAAGAAAACGTTAAATAATGATCAATCTGAAGAACAGAGAAAAATTCGCATCTGTGGGGACTTCAAGGTGACTGTAAACCCGGTTCTTCACACAGTACAGTATCCTCTTCCGAGGATAGAAGATATTTTCGCCTCACTATCCGGAGGGAAACATTTCACCAAAATTGACTTGGCACAGGCATATCTACAGATGGAGGTTGAGGAGGCCTCTAAAAAGTATCTCACGATAAACACACACAAAGGCCTGTACCAGTACAATCGACTGGTTTTCGGAGTAGCATCAGCTCCAGCTATCTGGCAAAGAGCTAAAGAGCAAGTCCTGCAAGGGATTCCGGGGACTCAATGCTACCTAGACAACATCCTTGTAACAGGAGAAAACGACAACGAGCACCTTGCCAATTTGGAGCAGGTGCTCAAGAGGCTGAGAGAACGGGGCCTACGAGCAAATCGCCCCAAGTGCGAATTTTTCCAGAAACAAGTATCATATTGTGGCCATGTCATTAACGAGGAAGGGCTGCATAAGTCACCTGAAAAAATTGAAGCGGTCGTAAAAGCCCCCACGCCTGAAAATGTCTCACAATTAAGGTCGTTCCTGGGATCAATAAATTACTATCATAAATTTTTACCGAACTTATCAACGGTTCTGCACCCTCTTAACGCACTGCTACAAATGGGAGTAATTTGGAAATGGAGCGAAGACTGTAAATGTGCCTTCCATAAATGCAAAGGCTTGATCCCGTCCAAGGAAGTGTTGGCCCATTACAACCCATCACTGCCAATCAGACTGGCGTGTGATGCATCCCCTTACCGCGTGGGAGCGGTATTATCGCATAGATTCCCTGATGGCTCGGAGCGGCCGATAGCTTTTGCGTCACGCTCATTGAACTCAGCTGAGCATAACTATGCCCAGATTGACAGGGAGGCACTCAGCCTGGTATGGGGGGTGAAGAAATTCAACCATTACCTACACGGACAAAAATTTACCTTGTTGACTGACCATCAACCCCTCGTCTCCATATTCAACCCTAAAAAGGGCGTTCCCATTATGACAGCGCAAAGGCTACAGAGGTGGTCCCTTTTCCTAGGGGCACACCAATATGACATAGAATACAAAGGAACAAAACAGCATGGGAATGCTGACGGGTTATTGCGCCTACCGCTGCCAATGGTAGAAGAGGCGCCTACAGTGGACCCAGTGGAGATGTTCCACTCGACCATAGTGGAATGTCTACCAGTGACAAATTCTACCATTGAAAACGAAACGAGAAATGACCCGACTCTCTCACGAGTCTACGATTTAACAGTGAAGGGATGGCCAGCACATGGCGAACCATTGTTGCCAGCATTCTCGCAAAGAAGAGAACAGCTGTCAGTGTGCCGAGGAACCTTGATGTGTGGATCCAGAGTGGTGATTCCACCCAAACTCCAGGATAAAGTGCTAAAGGAGCTTCACGAGGGGCATCTGGGTGGAGTGAAAATGAAGAACTTAGCCAGAGCGTTTGTGTGGTGGCCAGGTATCGATGGAGACATCGAAGAAATGACCAAGAGCTGCCTAGGAGGCCAGAAGGTCCAAAACGCCCCACCACAAGCCCCTCTACATCCATGGGAGTGGCCCTCATCTCCATGGCAAAGGGTACATATCGACTTTGCTGGCCCATTTATGGACTCAATGTTCTTAATTGCGGTGGATGCACACTCCAAGTGGCCGGAGGTAATAAAGGTGTCCTCCACCACCACGGAAAAAACCATCACAGTATTAAGGACCATATTCACCAGGAATGGGCTGCCTGAACAGATCTGTTCTGATAATGGACCGCAATTTGTATCCGAAGAATTCAGGAAGTTCTTAAAAAACAATGGGGTTAAGCATTACACGTCCGCCCCATACCATCCTGCCACCAATGGATTAGCTGAAAGGTTTGTCCAGACCTTCAAGAAGGCCATAAAGGCCATGGGTAATGAAGACATAAATCTACAACATAAGGTAGATAACTTCTTGTTTGCGTACAGGAATGCAACACATGTGGTTACAAACCAAACCCCCGCCATGATGTTTTTCAATAGAAGACTAAGATGCCGGCTGGATTTGATCAAGCCAAACATCAGAAGGGACGTAGAGAACCGGCAATTTCAAAGCATGAATGAAAGGCCAACTAGAACCTTCCAGATAGGTCAACAAGTTTTGGCCCGGGACTACCGTACCGAGAAATAGCTGCCTGGAACTATTTGCACACGACTAGGACCGCTGATGTATACCGTGGACATTGGAGAAAGCATAATAAGGTGCCATGCTGACCAGATCATAGAGTCATCCAAAAAGGGACAACCTACACCACAACTCTATATGCCTAGTGATGAAGCAGAGATACCCATAGTATCTACCTCCGATCCAGTGATACTGGAACCAGATGAACCCGACACTGGCATTCAAGCCGAATCGACCTTGCCAAAAGAACCTACTACACCACCGAAACCTACTACACCACCGAGCCGTTATCCGGACCGAGTCAGGAAGCCTCCAGAGAGACTGAATTTGTAATTGATTAACTTCAGCAAATGTGTAGATTATTGTTCTTGTAAAAATGTTATTTAATGATTACTTAAAATGTTATGTACTATTTATCTAAAAGGGGAGGAATTGTAGTGTATGTACCTTTAAGAGGAACTATGTTTTTTTTGAAGCCCCTGTGTACTGTAGTACCGGTAGTGACCACTCGGGTATATAAGCCTGTATAGCGTCTTGTATAGTTAGTTCACCTCCAGACTTTGTTCAGTAAACACTTGTTAAATCAATTCCTGCATTCCGTGTCTCCATTAACACATGGATTCAACACAGGCCCTATTAAAGGACATGTTCAAGAAATTTTACAAGTTCGATTTTGCCCACGTGGACAAGACCAAACTCTACACCACACACCGAGAATTTTTGGGTAATGCAGGGAGACAAGGAAGGGGTGTATGGAATGATGTTTTTACTGCGTTTAATACTGGGTCCTCTGTCATCAACTGCTTGGATGACATAGAGCTGCAGACCCTGATAAATGGTTTAAAAACACAGTTAAAGAGGATATTACTGGATGAGAACAAGGTAGTGGGCTCGGAGTTGCATGAGGACCAGGCCATGACGGTCCATTTAAAAGAGATCATAGCCGAGTTGGAAAAGCACGCAAAGACGGTAAATGCTCTCATAAGGGAGGACAGAAATGCTTCTGACCAGGCTGCGCAGAATGAGGTGTGCGTGTTATACGGGGCGTGGTTACTCGGCCAGTGCCGCAGTAATCTGGAGGATTTAAAACAGGGTTTGGTCCCCTCCTGGATAAGCAACAAGCACCTCGCAGCCCTCCACCCTTTTGAGAATGCATTGAGCCCGTGCCAACTCCGGCTAGCCTCCGGAGCCTATCCAGTCCCCATGGATTGTGGGCGGTCCAACCACACAATCATGGGAGTAGTAGTTCGGATGCCGGTCATGGGTAGGACAGCCCAACCCACACCGGTATACAGGGTGGAGAACATTGGAGTCATTCAAGGGGGTGCACACATTCATTTCACAGCGGTCCCGCCTTACATCACGCTATGACAGGTACTGACCTCTCAGGGTGTCGGAGCCGGGGAGCACACATAATCCTGTGTCCCCAGCACTTGAATGCCTTTTTAAAACCGCAGTGTGGGTTCAGAGCTGCTGACGCGAAGCCTATAAATTGTACCATGGAGGCAATGGCACAAGGCCATGTTCGCCTGCAGATAGCATATAGAGGAGGTGGGACATATTGTGTCACCACCAGCGCATCCCACTACCAGCATGGAGAGCATAGCTGGTGTCCGGTTAGTGACAGCAGTTTCTGTTTTAAACCCAAGGCAGAAGTTCAAGTGGCCCAGGAGCAAATCGTCCCCATTCCTGAACCCTCCACTGTTCACCTCACTGTGAAGGAGAATTTTACGGATTTGCAAAAGTACGTAGCGCACTTTGGCTATGAAATTCCCCCTCTCCCTGAACATCTGACCAAAATACTCAAGGCCGTTATAGTTTCGCAGAAACATTTTTATACACTCGAACAGAAAACAGTAGAGATAGGGACTAAGATATTGGATATTGTGACTCCACCCTGGTGGAACATTTTCAGTAATATAGAGGTCCCTTCGTGGATCAGACTGGCTTCCCACATTCTCATGGCTTGCCAGTTAGGGATAGTGTTGTATTTAGTTTGTATTCAGTGTAAGGGAAAAGGTCAGTGGTCAGAATTCCGAAACCAGAGGTGTTAGATCCGTGATTCTTTAAATAGGATGTTCCCCAAGAACTACACGGAGGCTGTAACTTAACAATCAACAGGTGTTTACTAGAGTAGAGTAGTCTCACGACTGAAGTACAGAAGCCTGCTCCGGCTTTATATACAGGTGTGGTCACTGCCGGTATTACAGTATACAGGAGCTGTAAAACAGTTCTCTCTTAAAGGTACATACACAACAATTCCTCCCCTTTTAGATTAACAGTACCACAACATTCATTTAACAATGAACATTTTTAACATGCAACATTAACTGAAAATAGTCCATTTATAAATTCAGTCTTTGGGGCGGCTTCCTGATCCTTTCGGGATAGTGCCTTTCCTGAGGCTCTTGTTCTTGGTGCGGAGGCGATTCTGGCCCCTTTTCGTCGGTTATTTCATCAGTTTCCACTGCTACTGTTTCTGAGGTAGATGCTACCAGTATGTCGGGTTCATCCCCAGGGATGCGAGACATGGGGTTGACTCGTTCCTGTGACGCTAAGATCTGGTCGACGTGGCATCTCACAATTATCTCCCCGACATCCACTGTGTACATTAATGGCCCCTGCCGTGTGCATATCGTTCCGGGTTGCCATTTCTCTGTTCAGTAGTCACGGGCCAAGACTGGTTGTCCTACATTGAAGCTCCTTGTTGGCTTCTCATTGATGTGCTGGAATTGTTTATCCTCAACATTTCTTCGCACATTTGGTCTGAGCAAATCCAGACGAGATCTCAACCTTCGGTTAAAGAACATCATGGCCGGGGTCTGGTTGGTAACCGCATGTGTCGCATTTCTGTAGGCTAACAGGAAATTGTCCACCTTATGCTGTAGTGGAATTTCATCATCGCACATGGCCTTTATCGCCTTTTTAAAGGTTTGTACAAACCTCTCAGCCAATCCATTTGTGGCTGGATGATAAGGGGCGGATGTGTAATGCCTTACCCCATTCCTTCTCATAAATTTCCGAAACTCTTCGGACACAAACTGTGGTCCATTATCAGAGCAAATCTGCTCTGGCAAGCCGTTCCTGGCAAATATGGTCCGTAGGACTGCAATCGTTTTCTCTGTAGTGGTTGAGGACATTTTTATCACCTCAGGCCATTTCGAGTGAGCATCCACTGCTATTAATAACATTGAGTCCATGAATGGACCAGCAAAATCAATATACACCCGTTGCCATGGAGAGGAGGGCCACTCCCATGGGTGTAGAGGGGCATGTGGTGGTGCATTTTGGACCTTCTGGCATCCTGAGCAGCTCTTGGTTAGGTCCTCGATTTGTTGATTGATCCCGGCCACCACACACAAGCCCTAGCAAGGCTTTTCATGTTCACCCCTCCCAGATGACCTTCGTGAAGCTCATTGAGCACTCCCTCCCTTAACTTGGGTGGAATTACCACTCGGATCCACACATCACTGTCCCCTGGCATACTGACAGCTGTTCTCTTCTGGATGAGAATGCTGGCAACAGTGAGTCGCCATGTGTTGGCCATCCCCTCACCGTCAAATCATATACCCGAGACAGTGTCGAATCATTGCGGGTCTCCTCTATATCTGCGTTAGTTACTGGCAATCGTTGCAATTATTGATGAATAAAATATCTCGATAGGTCCACTGCTGCTGCTTCCTCCACAGTAGGCAATGCAAGTGTGATAGCCCATTAGCGTTTCATGCTGTTTCGTGCCTTTATATTCTACTAGCTGGGGGAGCCCGGCGGTGCCGAGGCTTTTTTGAGGGCATGTTGTTGTTGGAAGAGAGAGAGGGAGCGACTGGGGGAAGAGAGAGAGGAAGGGAGAGAGAGAGAGAGGGAAGGAGAGAGAGGGAAGGAGAGAGAGAGAGAGAGGGAAGGAGAGAGAGACAGAGATGGAAGGAGAGAGAGAGAGAGATGGAAGGAGAGAGAGAGAGAGGGAAGGAGAGAGAGAGAGAGAGAGAGGGAAGGAGAGAGAGAGTGAGAGAGGAAGGAGAGAGAGAGAGAGATGGAAGAGAGAGAGAGAGAGAGGGAAGGAGAGAGAGAGAGAGGGAAGGAGAGAGAGAGAGGGAAGGAGAGAGAGAGAGGGAAGGATGAGAGAGAGAGAGGGAATGAGAGAGAGAGGGAAAGAGAGAGAGAGGGAAGGAGAGAGAGAGAGGGGGAAGGAGAGAGGGGGGAAGGAGAGAGAGAGAAAGAGGGAAGGAGAGAGAGACAGAGATGGAAGGAGAGAGAGAGAGATGGAAGGAGAGAGAGAGAGAGGGAAGGAGAGAGAGAGAGAGAGAGGGAAGGAGAGAGAGAGAGAGAGGAGAGGAGAGAGAGAGAGAGAGAGGGAAGGAGTGAGAGAGAGAGATGGAAGAGAGAGAGAGAGAGGGAAGGAGAGAGAGAGAGAGGAAGGAGAGAGAGAGAGGGAAGGAGAGAGAGAGAGAGGGAAGGAGAGAGAGAGAGGAAGGAGAGAGAGAGGAAAGAGAGAGAGAGAGGGGGAAGGAGAGAGAGGGGGAAGGAGAGAGAGAGAGAGAGGGAAGGAGAGAGAGACGGGGTGTGAGAGAGAGAGAGAGACTGGAAGTGTGTGAGAGAAAGAGATAGAGAGAGAGAGATGAGACTGGGATGGAGAGAGAGAGAGAGAGAGTCTGGGAGTGTGAGAGAGAGTTGGGAGTGTGTGAGAGAGAGAGACTGGGATGTGAGAGAGAGAGAGAGACTGGGAGTGTGAGGGAGGAGTGTGAGAGAGAGAGAGAGTGGGAGTGTGAGAGAGAGAGGGAGTGTGTGAGAGAGAGAGAGAGAGAGTGGGAGTGTGTGTGTGAGAGAGAGAGAGTGTGGGAGTGTGTGAGAGAGAGAGAGAGTGGGAGTGTGTGTGAGAGAGAGAGAGAGAGAGACTGGGAGTGTGTGGAGAGAGAGAGAGACTGGGAGTGAGAGAGAGATAGAGAGGAGAGAGAGACTGGGAGTGAGAGAGAGACTGGGAGTGTGAGAGAGAGAGAGAGAGGAGACTGGGAGTGTGTGAGAGAGAGAGAGAGAGAGACTGGGAGTGAGAGAGAGAGAGACTGGGAGTGAGAGAGAGAGAGAGATTGGGAGTGAGAGAGAGAGAGAGAGAGACTGGGAGTGGGAGTGAGATAGAGACTGGATGTGAGAGAGAGAGGAGAGAGGAGAGTGGGGAGTGTGTGAGAGAGAGAGAGAGAGACTGGGAGTGAGAGAGAGAGAGAGAGGGAGAGAGACTGGGAGTGGGAGTGAGAGAGAGACAGAGAGACTGGAGTGAGAGAGAGAGAGAGAAACATATTATTCAACAAGCTAAGCCAAACAACCCAGATTTCAAGGAATTGGATGACGTGTCAAAATTGAGATTAGTCCTAGGAGAAGGAGACAGACCATACCTTGGGGCCAAATATGTACAACATGTCACAACCTGAGGACTGTTTAAAATTAAGACTGTTTAAAATTAATATTGAACGTAACAAATGAAGTACAAAGACTGTTTAAAATTAATATTGTTAAAAGTAATATTGTATGTACCCAACAAATGTCAAAATCGATTGACACCTACAGAATGTTGGAAAACTGTACCTTTTTGCTATGTAAGCTTTGGCAATATGGGTTCTCTGTAAACTTTCATGCCAATAAAGCATTTGAATTGGAATTGGAATTGGAGTGGGAGTGTGAGAGAGAGAGAGAGAGAGAGGGAAGGAGAGCGAGAGAGAGGGAAGGAGAGAGAGAGAGAGGGAAGGAGAGAGAGAGAGGGAAGGAGAGAGAGAGAGAGAGAGGGAAGGAGAGAGAGAGGGAAAGAGAGAGAGAGGGAAGGAGAGAGAGAGAGGGGAAGGAGAGAGGGGGAAGGAGAGAGAGAGAGAGGGAAGGAGAGAGAGACGGGGTGGAGAGAGAGAGAGAGAGACTGGGGGAGAAGAGAGAGAGAGAGATTGGGGGGAGAAGAGAAAGAGAGAGAGATGGGGGGAAGAGAGAGAGACTGGGAGTGTGAGAGAGAGAGAGAGAGAGACTGGAAGTGTGTGTGAGAAAGAGATAGGCTGGGAGTGAAAGAGAGAGAGAGAGAGAGAGAGAGAGAGACTGGGATGTGAGAGAGAGAGAGAGAGAGAGATTTCAAAGAATTGGATGACCTGTCAAAATTAAGATTAGCACTGGGAGAAGGAGACAGACCATACCTTGGTGCCCAATATGTAACAACATGTCACAACCTGAGGAACAGTGAGGGACTAACGAGCACACCCATAGCATATATAAACATTAAGAATGTTTAAATCAATACTGAATGTACCCAACGACTGTTTAAAAATTAATACTGAATGTACCAACGAGGGTCAACGACTGTTTAAATTAATATTGTCTGTACCCAACGAAGGTCAAAATTGTTTGACACCTACAGAATGTTGGAAAACTGTACTTTTTGTTATGTAAGCTTTGGCAATATGGTTCCCTGTAAACTTTCATGCCAATAAAGCATTTGAATTGAATTGAAATTGAATTGAGTCTGGGAGTGTGAGAGAGAGTTGGAGTGTGTGTGAGAGAGAGAGACTGGGAGTGTGAGAGAGAGAGAGAGACTGGGAGTGTGAGAGAGGGAGTGTGAGAGAGAGAGAGAGTGGGAGTGTGAGAGAGAGAGGGAGTGTGTGAGAGAGAGAGAGAGTGGGAGTGTGTGTGTGTGAGAGAGAGAGAGTGGGAGTGTGTGAGAGAGAGAGAGAGTGGGAGTGTGTGTGAGAGAGAGAGAGACTGGGAGTGTGTGAGAGAGAGAGAGACTGGAGTGAGAGAGAGATAGAGAGAGAGAGAGAGAGACTGGAGTGTGTGTGAGAGAGAGAGAGAGACTGGGAGTGTGTGAGAGAGAGAGAGAGACTGGGAGTGAGAGAGAGAGAGACTGGGAGTGAGAGAGAGAGAGAGATTGGGAGTGAGAGAGAGAGAGAGAGACTGGGAGTGGGAGTGAGAGAGAGAGAGAGAGAGACTGGGAGTGAGAGAGAGAGAGAGAGAGAGAGAGTGGGAGTGTGAGGGAGAGAGAGAGAGAGAGACTGGGAGTGGGAGTGAGAGAGAGACAGAGAGACTGGAGTGAGAGAGAGAGAGAGAGAGAGTGGGAGTGTGAGAGAGAGAGAGAGAGAGAGGGAAGGAGAGAGAGAGAGAGAGATGGAAAGAGAGAGAGATGGAAAGAGAGAGAGAGAGAGAGGGAAGGAGAGAGAGAGAGAGGGAAGGAGAGAGAGAGAGGGAAGGAGAGAGAGAGGGAAGGAGAGAGAGAGAGGGGAAGGAGAGAGAGAGAGAGAGAGGAAGGAGAGAGAGAGGGAAAGAGAGAGAGAGGGAAGGAGAGAGAGAGAGGGGGAAGGAGAGAGAGGGGGAAGGAGAGAGAGAGAGAGGGAAGGAGAGAGAGACGGGGTGAGAGAGAGAGAGAGAGACTGGGGGAGAGAGAGAGAGAGACTGGGGGGAGAAGAGAGAGAGAGAGATTGGGGGGAGAAGAGAAAGAGAGAGAGATTGGGGGGAAGAGAGAGAGACTGGGAGTGTGAGAGAGAGAGAGAGAGACTGGAAGTGTGTGAGAGAAAGAGATAGACTGGGAGTGAGAGAGAGAGAGAGAGGAGAGAGAGAGAGAGAGAGAGAGAGAGAGAGAGAGAGAGACTGGGAGTGAGAGAGAGAGAGAGAGAGATTTCAAAGAATTGGATGACCTGTCAAAATTAAGATTAGCACTGGGAGAAGGAGACAGACCATACCTTGGTGCCCAATATGTAACATGTCACAACCTGAGGAACAGTGAGGGACTAACGAGCACACCCATAGCATATATAAACATTAAGAATGTTTAAATCAATACTGAATGTACCAACGACTGTTTAAAAATTAATACTGAATGTACCCAACGAGGGTCAACGACTGTTTAAATTAATATTGTCCGTACCCAACGAAGGTCAAAATTGTTTGACACCTACAGAATGTTGGAAAACTGTACTTTTTGTTATGTAAGCTTTGGCAATATGGTTCCCTGTAAACTTTCATGCCAATAAAGCATTTGAATTGAATTGAAATTGAATTGAGTCTGGGAGTGTGAGAGAGAGTTGGGAGTGTGTGAGAGTGAGAGAGACTGGGAGTGTGAGAGAGAGAGAGAGAGAGACTGGGAGTGTGAGAGAGGGAGTGTGAGAGAGAGAGAGAGTGGGAGTGTGAGAGAGAGAGAGAGTGTGTGAGAGAGAGAGAGAGAGAGAGTGGCAGTGTGTGTGTGTGAGAGAGAGAGTGGGAGTGTGTGAGAGAGAGAGAGTGGGAGTGTGTGTGTGAGAGAAAGAGAGAGAGAGAGACTGGGAGTGAGAGAGAGACTGGGAGTGTGTGTGTGAGAGAGAGAGAGACTGGGAGTGTGAGAGAGAGAGAGAGACTGGGAGTGAGAGAGAGAGAGACTGGGAGTGAGAGAGAGAGAGAGATTGGGAGTGAGAGAGAGAGAGAGAGAGAGACTGGGAGTGGGAGTGAGAAAGAGAGAGAGAGAGAGACTGGGAGTGAGAAAGAGCGAGAGAGAGAGAGAGAGTGGGAGGTGAGAGAGAGAGAGAGAGACTGGGAGTGTGAGAGAGAGAGAGAGACAGAGACTGGGAGTGGGAGTGAGAGAGAGACAGAGAGACTGGGAGTGAAAGAGAGAGAAGAGAGAGAGAGTGGGAGTGTGAGAGAGAGAGAGAGAGAGAGAGAGAGTGGGAGTGAGAGAGAGAGAGAGAGAGTGGGAGTGTGAGAGAGAGCGAGAGGAGAGTGGGAGAGAGAGAGAGAGTGTGAGAGAGAGAGAGTGGGAGTATGTGAGAGAGAGAGAGAGTAGGAGTGTGTGGAGAGAGAGAGAGAGAGAGTGGGAGTTTGTGAGAGAGAGAGAGAGAGAGACTGGGAGTGTGTGAGAGAGAGAGAGACTGGGAGTGTGAGAGAGAGAGAGAGACTGGGAGTGTGAGAGAGCGAGAGAGTGGGAGTAACAACAGAAAATGCTGGAAAAACTCAGCAAGTCAGGCAACATCCGTGAGAGAAATTTGAGTTGACGTTTCGGGTTTGACCCTTCTTCAAAACTGGAGAGAAAAGGGAAACTAGATCGAAGGCAGGGCTGCGATCGGACAAAAGAATAAAGAACCAAAAGAAGTAAAAGAGATTAGAAGCTAGACGAGATGGTAATAGGCTGTGATTAGGTGTAAAGTTGTACTGGCAGGGCAAAAGATAGCTGCCAGGTGTGAGAGAGGAAACAAAAGGAAAGGGGGGGGGGAAAAGAAAGGAGTGGAAAAATATAAGTGAAAATGAAATGGGGGCCGAGGTTATGATCTGAAATTGTTGAACTCGATATTGAGACCGGAAGGCTGCAGAGTGCCTAATCGGAAGATGAGATGCTGTTCCTCGAGTTTACGTTGAGCTTCCGTGGAACAGTACAAGAGACCAAGGACGGTGAGGTCCGAGTGGGAATGGAGCGGAGGGAATGGCCCCTCGAGCATGCTCCGCCATTCAATAAGATCATGGCTGATCTGATCCTAACCGCCAATCTACTATCACAGAACCATCTCCTGAATCTAACAGAATTAGACACACGAAATAGGAGCAGGATCAGGCTACACGGCCCCTGGGCCCGCTCCGCTACCCACAGGGCCATGACCGGTCCGAACCTAGACTCATGTCCAAATTCCTGCCCGCTCCTCATAACGCTTTATTCCCTTTACTTCTAGGAAACTGTCTATTTCTGTTTTAAATTTATGTAATGATGTAGCTTCTACAGCTTTTTGGAGCAGCATATTCCATGGACCTACCACCCTCTGAGTGAAGTAGTTCCTCCTCATCTCAGTTTTGAAAGAGCAGCCCCTTATTCTAAGACTATGCCCCCTAGTTCTAGTTTCACCCATCATCGGGAACATCCTCCCCGCATCCACCCGATCCAACCCCTTCACAATCTTATATGTTTCAATAAGATCGCTTCTCATTCATCTGAACTCCAATGAGTAGAGTCCCAATCTACTCAACCTCTCCTCATATGTCCATCCCCTCATCCCCGGGATTAACTGAGTGAACCTTCTTTGTACTGACTCGAGAGCAAGTATGTCTTTTCTTAAGTATGGACACCAAAACTGTATGCAGTATTCCAGGTGCGGTCTCACCAATACCTTGTACAACTGAAGCAATACCTCCCTATTTTTATATTCTATCCCCCTAGCAATGAAAGCCAACATTCCATTGGCCTTCTTAATCACTTGCTGCACCTGCATACTAACCTTTTGAGTTTCGTGCACCAGGACCCCCAGATCCCTTTGTACTTCAGTACTTTCCAGTTTCTTGCCATTAAGATAATAACTTGCTCTACGATTTTTCCTGCCAAAGTGCATAAACTCACACTTTCCAGTATTGTATTCCATCTGCCAAATCTCTGCCCACTTACTTAGCCTGTCTATGTCCCCTTGCAGGTTTTTTATGTCCTCCTCACTCACTACTTTCCCTCCCATCTTAGTATCATCTGCAAACTTTGCTATGTTACACTCGGTCCCCTCCTCCAAATCATTAATATAGATTGTAAAGAGTTGGGGACCCAGCACTGACCCCTGTGGAACACCACTAGTTACTGATTGCCAGTCCGAGGATGAACCATTTATCCCAACTCTCTGCCTTCTGTTAGATAGCCAATCCTCTATCCATGCCAAAATATTACCCCCAATCTTAAGCAATAATCTTTTGGGTGGCACCTTGTCAAATGCCTTTTGGAAGTCTAAATACACTACGTCCACTGGTTCCCCTTTATCCACCCTATATGTTACTTCCTCAAAGAACTCCAGCAAATTTGTCAAACATGACTTCCCCTTCATAAAACCATGCTGACTTTGTCCTATTAAATTATGATTATCCAAATGTCCTGTTACTGTCTCCTTAATAATGGACTCCAATATTTTACCTACCACAGATGTTAGGCTAACTGGTCTATAGTTTCCAGCCTTCTGTCTACTGCCCTTTTTAAATAAGGGCGTTACATTAGCAGTTTTCCAGTCTGCCGGGACCTTTGCTGAGTCCAGGGAGTTTTGGAAAATTATTACCAATGCATCCACCCTACCGCCACTTCCCTCAAGACCCTAGGATGTAAGCCATCAGGTCCAGGTGATTTATCCGCCTTGAGTCCCATTATTTTACCGAGTACCACTTCCTTAGTGATTTTGATCATGTTTAGCTCCCCCCCCCCTATAGCCCCCTGTTTGTCCAGTGTTGGGATATTCTTAGTGTCTTCTACTGTAAAGACTGATACAAAATATTCATTCAGTGTTTTTGCCATCTCCATATTTCCCACCATTAATTTCCCGGTCTCATCCTCTAAGGGACCAACATTTACTTTAGCCACCCTTTTTCTTTTTATATAACTATAAAAACTCTTACTATCTGTTAAAGACCAGTCCCGCATCCAACAGGCGGGACTGGTCTTTAAGGCCCTTAATAACCATTAAATGGCCTCTATAATCCTATTTTAAAAGGCCCTTGCAAATATAACCCTTTTCCCATGTAAAACACGCCTGGTGGGAAACACGAATGTGAAACCTGGCGGGAGCACTATTGGATTGCTGACTATCAACTGCAGGTCAACCATTAAAGAGGCGATTTGATCAGCCATCATTTGCAGGTGGCAGGACTTAGTGGTCTCAGGTCTGGGGCAACTTTTAGAAAGCTTAACCACACCTGTGGAAGGTTGGAGCCTCACACCCATCTCCAGTGTGGCCTCCTGGGAAACCCCTCTCGCCACCTTCACTCAGCGCTTCCTCAACGGAGGCATATACCAGAAGCATGGGAGCCATTTATTTCCTTCCCATCTGGGCATTAGAGGAGCTCGAGCAACAGCCGTGGCACCAGCAGAACCAGGAACAACAGCAGCACCAGCAACAGCAGCAGCAGCAGGAGCACCAGGCTGCTGCTCACCCACCTGAGGCTGCACAGGCCAGAAGGGGCGAGCGCCTGGAAGCCCGTTGGCGCAGGAGGTACCCCCCAAACAGGGCCTACAGACGCAGGGTCACCTATCTCATCATGTCTGAGCAGCAGTGCCAAAGGCAGCTCCGACTTTTGCGAGAGGTAGTGACTGACATCAGCGCAATGCTACAGCAAGACCTGCTGCCCAGAGGACCAGGTGGACAAGCATTACCAGTGGCCGTCAAAGTCACCACCGCACTCAACTTTTTTGCCTCTGGCTCATTCCAGAGATCAGCAGCAGACATCAGCGGCATCTCCCAGGCTGCCGCACACACTTGCATCACGCAGGTAACCAATGCCCTCTTTGCCCTCGCGCACAATCACATCCATTTCACCAAGGATCGAGCAAGTGTCACGGCGCGAGCAGTTGGATCAGCTCATCTGGCAGGCTTTCCAAGGGTGCGGCACCCCGTTGCAATCCAGGTATTTTTGTCAACCGCAAGGGCTTCCACTCCCTTAACGTTCAGCTGGTGTGTGAGCACAAGAAGGAAATTTTGCATGTTGTGCCATGTACCCTGGCAGTTGCCATGACTCCTTCATACTGCACCAGTCTAGTGTACCTCCGCTATTCAGGTCGCCAGAACAACTTCACGGATGGCTACTTGGAGACAAGGGCTATCCCCTGAGGACTTGGCTAATGACACCATTGAGGAGACCATCCAACGAAGCTGAGGAGAGCTACAACTCCAGCCACGTGTCCACCAGAGCCATAATCGAGCAAACCATTGGTTTGCTGAAGATGCACTTCAGATGCCGGGATAGATCAGGTGGAGCCCTGCAGTACTCAGCAGCCAGGGTCTCCAGAATCGTCGTGGTTTGCTGTGCACTTCAAAACGTGGCACAGCGTCGTGGCTTGCAGATTTCTGAGGACCAAGTGTGTAAGGGGTTTTCGATCGCCGAGGTCTCTCTCTCTCGCTCTAGAGGCCTCGCTCTCTTGCACAGTAATACACCGAGTGGTTCGACCCACTCACCCCTTAGGTTCTATACACTGGACTTTGAGGCAGGAACTACAACGCAGAGAATACTCTATAGACCAAAGTTTAATGAAACGAAATGAAATTTTATTGCACAAAGGAAAAATTGAATATCAGCCAATAAGGTACATGGGAGGGAAAAACAAATCATTATACAGTACTAACCAACATATCTACAGGCATATTATGTTTTACAAGGTTCATCCTGAAATAGGGAAGCACACGGAACATCGAGGGACAACAACTCATTGTTAAATTATACCCAAAATGCCCAGCCCCTAAGCCTAGCTAGATTAGATTATGAGGGGCCAGAAACATGCTCACCAATCCCAGTTAGAAACATAGAGGTTTTGGAGTCTGCGTTTTGGTCCTCTCAGGCATCCTGTCTCCACGTGGTCAGTGGACTGTAGGTGCAGCGGGCTGTCCAGGCTGATGGCGTCTCGGCCACCTTAAGTCAGCAGGACTCGCCGTCCATCGTTTCACCCACCGGCTGTCTTCTCGGTACTCCTGTAGATGACGATGGTGGTCACAGCCTTGATTTTTCCATGCTCCTGCGCTCAACGCTGGCTACCCGATCGGTAGGGCGTTTCGTCTCCTCTTCTTCTCGTCAACGGCCCGGGGTTTTTGTCGATGATCTCCCGATGACTACCCCGGGTCTCGTCTTCTTCTTCTTCGAACCACCTTCTCCGATGTCAAGCCTTCCCAAGGCTAAGAAGGGTACTGAAAACTGCGAAAGCTGACAAAGCTCTCCACCAAGCTCCAAAAGCTGGCAAAAGCTACCGATGGCTCCCCGGGACTCCAGTTATACTTCTCAAAGAGGCTCTTATCTCCCGCCAAATCAAGGTTAGTCTTTGTTTAACTTTTGGCGGGCTTGTAGCACAGCGGGGTAGTCTTTGTTTTTAAAGTATCTTCGGGATGGCCGGTAACTGCCATCTCCGGTCTGGAACGACCCTGTATTGTCTTTAATGTCCCTCTTCGAACTTGAATCTGTTCCCCTTTGTCTGGGTAAACATTTAGATGGCCTTTATCTACAGGCCGATCTGATCGGATCTGCATCCAATCTATATGTATGGGGCTCTGTCTGTTTTCGTTTTCCCTGAAACTGCCTTCCAGAACCTACTGTGGGCTGAATCCACAAAAGCTGTCTGGGGAATGCAGGAACCATTTTAAAGTGTCCCAAAAGCTGGTCACGGGGTCTGGTGGCCATTTTGTGTGCCCCTTTTTCTGGGCTTCTTTTTAAAACAGTCTTTAAAAGTTAAGGCCTTTTCTGCCAATAGACCCTTATAGGACAATGTTCAATTTTGCGAATTCTACAAGTGGCTCCTCACATATCCTCCTCAGATGAGGAGGAGGATGAGGAGGAGAGCGAAAAGAAATATCCTGCAGCGGCCCATCAACCAGCGGCAGCATTATGCGAGAACATTGCTGCCCGGGATGCAAGGATCACACTCATCCTGGCCAGATTTGCTTAGCCTAGTCAATCAAACACTTTTGCCTCGCAGCTTCTTACCAGAGCATTGACAATGGCCAAGAACCAGAGGATTCCTAGCACTCCGACCACCATACTGACAGTTGCAAGTATTCCTAACATTTGCCATCATAATTTTTATGTACAATTACGATGTGATGGCTTTTTTACACTAAACACAAAATTGCACCCAAGTGACTACCCTTGTGACTACTTGTGCTTTATCTTCCTCTTACGCGTGCTCCTGCGTAGTGCTTCCCCAGTGGCTTCAGCAGATGTGGAGGCCCCTTGCTCACTTTCCTGCTGCTCCTGTCTCGACACCTTTGTCGGGCGTCCTCTGGGGTTGCGAGCCTGTGAGGGCTCATCAACAGTCTGCTGCTCCTGCGGCTGTGCAGGGGTTGAGACGTCTATCTCACTTGAGTGTGGACACTGGTGGGGCTCTGACCGAGGGATCTGCAGTGACATGGAAGTGTGAGCGCTTGGAGAGGAGCCCCCACTTCCTTGAGGTCTGCCACCAACCTCCCTCTCATGGGTCAGGTCCCCCTCAGCACCTGCAAGTGGCTGGAGAGCACCTTGCTGCACATCAGGGGGGCCATGGGGACCCGTATCTGCAATGGCAGTCCTACTCAGAAGGACTTCTATGAAGGTCTGATTTCTCTGTTCAATAGATGCCCATCGCTCCTCAAGAGATGTCATTCTATTCTGAACAGTGACCATGTTTTCCATACCCTGGTGACTAAGCTCCTACATAGCCGTAGCCCTCCTCTCCTGTACGGTAGCCAGCCTTACCATGGAGGTAGCAATCGTATCCACGGAGCTAGCCATCCTTTCCATGGTGATGCGTTCATGCGCCAATGACTCCACAAAGGCTCTGCTCATGTTCGCTATGGACTCCTCCATTCACTCCACACTCGCAGCGACCCTAGAGACAAAACCTGCCAGAGACTCCTGCATCTGTGCCTGGAGTTCCATCACCTCTGATCTTATGGATGGACCCAGAGGCAGAGGGCCGACATGCTGCTGAGCCGAGCTGGCAGAGTCCTGCGCCCTCCGACTAGGACTCTCCACTGCTGTCCCTGTCTCCACAATCTACTGATGCTCACTTGTGAGCTGTGATACATCAGGTGACAACACTACTCTATGTCCCGAAAGCCCCACTGAGGTGTGAGTGTCTGCGCTGGTGCTGGGTGCGCTGAATTCTACTGACGCTGCACCCTCAGAGGTTGCAGCTTCCTCTGAGGAGTCTGGCTGCTCAGCCTCTTCTTCCTGGCTAGGGGGGATGGATGCTTGTGATGGTCCTGTGGGGGAGTAAAGGAAAGAGTCAGAGATGTGATGCAAAGGCTACATGCACATAGCTTTTTGCAGATGCTCATAAGTCCATCTGTTACAGCTTCACAATCATTATCAGTGACTCATGCAATGTCAAAGAGAGAGATGGGAAACTTTCTGTTACCAGCTTGCTGTGTTGCACCTGTCTGTCCGTCCCCCATGCGCGAATCATCCTCAATGCCCATAATTTCCAGGACGGCCTCCTCCCAGGGGGTCAGGTGGGCTAAAGAGGTTGTTGTGAGCTCTCTTTTCCTGCAATGAGGGAGACAAGTGGAGGTTGAGTGAGAATGAAGGAGTGAGTTTATAGGTTGCATAGCATAGATCCTTAGAAGGAGACAAAGATGGAGTGAGGTTGCAAGACCAAGGGCCCTCCCTGTGTGTTGTCAATTGTGTTCAAAGCATCAGAGTGATAGGGAGTGTGAGGGCTGCATGGTCGAATAGTTATGTGAATGTGAGCATAGAGAGAGGGAATGGATAAGGGTGCATGGATGTCAGTGTCAAGTGGGATGTGGAGGAAGAGATTGCTAAAGCTGAGTGCTGGTGAGGAAAGGCAATGGGGATCAGATTGAGGGTGATGGGAAATTCATACTCACTTTTTCAGTGCGCTGAAGGTCATGAAATCTTTTCCTGCACTGTATCCAGGTTCTGTGGGTGACTCCCAAGGAGTTGACCTCCTTAGCCACCTGCATCCACACAGCCTTGATCTGAGTGGGAGGCCTCTTCCTCCCTGATGAAAGGAACAGCACCTCCCTGTTGGCCCTAGCCCCATCGACTAATGCCTGCAGTGCCACCTCGTCAAAGCGAGGAGTTGATCTGGCCCTCCCGCTTGTCATTTTTGCTGCAGCTCCCTCACACTGCACAGTCAAGAAGCTTGGCAGTCTGCAGAAGAAGCAAGGCTTGCTGTGGACCTTAAATGCAGCAGCAATGATGACGTCATCGGAGGGGACTTTCAGTCATGAAAAACCCATTTGCAAAGGCTTCTTACATGTTGGAAATCAATTGGCCAATTAAGTTAAAATTGCATCAATCTCCCACATCCATTTAGATTCGTGTGGGAAACACAAAATTCGGATAACACGACACCAGCCCGCACCTGAGTTAAAATCCAGCCCAATGAGTCTGCAAAGGGATATAGACAGTGTGATGAAATAACTGTGTTCTGATATTTGTACTTGTACTTGTAATGTCTGGAATGTTCCACCGGGGGGAACCACTAATGCTCCTCCCTGGCCCCGCCCCTCTTCTGGTATGTTCTACCAAGGGCTCGGTCGATGATGAACTCTGTTAACTCTGCCATGATTCTTACTTAATAAAAGGCTTCAGTCTTAAGCTTTAACTTCACGGATTCGGGCAGTTATTTGGCACATCAGACAGGTTAAGTGAGTGGGCAAGAAGGTGGCAAATGGAGTATAATGTGAGGAAATGTGAGGTTATTTTTTCACTATGGTTGGAAGAATAGAAAAACAGAATATTTTTTAAATGGTGAGAAACTATTAAATGTTGGTGTTCAAAGAGATTTAGCTGTCCTTGTACACAAAAAGTTAACATGCATGTACAGCAAGCAATTTGGAAGGCAAATGGCATTTTTCTGTTAAACCTCTAATTTTTGCAAGTGAAAGGAAGTCTTGCTACAATTGTACAGGGATTTGGTAAGAGCACACCTAGAATGCTCTGTACAATTTTGGTCTCCATACCTAAGGAAGGATATACTTACCTTAGAGGTAGTTCAACAAAGGTTCACTAGATTGATTCCTGGGATGAGAGGGCTGGCCTATGAGGAGAGATTGAGTAGAATGGGCCTATACTCTCTGGAGTTTAGAAGAATGAGAGGTTATCTCATTGAAACATCTAAGATTGTGAGAGGACTTGGCAGGGTAGATGCTGAGAGGTTGTTTCCCCTCATTGGAGAGTCTAGAACTAGGGAACATAGTCTCAGGATAAGGGGTCAGCTATTTAGGACTGAGATGAGGAGAAGTTTCTTCACTCAGATGGTTGTGAATCTTTGGAATTCTCTACCCCAGAGGGCTGTGGAAGCTGATTCGTTGAGTATATTGAATGCTGAGATGGATAGATTTTTGGACTCGAGGGGAATCAAGGGATATGGGGATTGGGCAGGAAAGTAGAGTTAAGGTTGAAGATCATCCATGATCTTATTGAATGGCGGAGCAGGCTCGAGGGGCCGTATGGCCTACTCCAGCTCCTATTCCTTATGTTCTTATGTTATTATCACATTGCTGTTTGTGGGAGCTTGCTGTGTGCTAATTGGCTGCCGGGTTTCTAACATTACAACAGTGACTGCACTTCAAAATATTTAATTGACTGTAAAGCGCTTTGGGACATCCTGAGGGTGTGGAAGGTACAATATAATGCAATTTTTTTGTGTCTAAGTTATAACTGCTATGTAAAAAATAAAATACTGTTCTACAGACCTCAGCTCACACAATTTGCAAAGAGTAATTTTTTTTCTGTTAAACCTCTAATTTTAAGATCTATTTAGAAGCCAACAGAAGCTGCATAACAAATTGCAATTTATTATTGTTCTCTCATTGCAGATGGCACCAAACCACAAGAAATTTGCTCGTTTGGAAAAATCACCCCTGCCGTGTCTAATTTTAGTCTCAATCACACCGATAAACATCAGCCCTGCATGATGCTAACTTATTCTTACTTCTTACTGACTCGAATAGGAGGAACTGAAACTGAAAGACACCATATCAATCCCACCCTGCTGGCGAGTCCATCACTGCTACAGTATGTTAGTTTTATTCTTACTATTGTCAAGCTGCTAATAGTCACCGCACAGCATTTGAAAGCAGATCTTATATCTATCGATACAATTAAAGGTATTGGTCCTGAATTTCCTCAGGATGCTATCCCAGTGATTCCGCTGGCACTGTGCCCAGTGTGCCCTCCAGTGTTGGGAGGAAACCTAGCCTTCGTGGGGGAGGCATCTGCAATCACTACCATGGGCACTACTCCAGCGTCTGCCTACTCATGCGGCCGCTAAGTCCATCGGCCGCTGGCTATTGGTTCCCACCCTCACCAACCTCACCCTCTCTGAAACATTAAAGGAAAAAGTCCCCCCTTTCTTCGGAGGTCTGGACTGCTTCCCAATGTGGACCTCACCATGGAGCCCACCACCTGGAAGCCGAAGTTCTAGAACCCACCCAATTTTCATTTCCATTGATTGTCTCTGAGCTATACAGACTAGGAAGGCCCCCCCCTTGAATCCCTTGTCTGGGCTGATGACGCCTTGGGACAGTGATAGGGGTGCCACATTAGATGAAGCGCTCCTGGTTTAGGGAGGGAAGATAATGGTCCAGCCTTCCCCCTCCCAGATGCTATACCGTGGTCCTGACTGGAGGTGACTGGGCTTGGCTATAATGTTCCATTGGCACTCACTGTCAAGGCTTACCCATGAACGTTGGGGCAACTAGCCGATTACCACCACTGGAGCTATACCTCAGTGAGGGGATCAATGGCTTTAGATGGGAAAGGGAGAAATAAACATTTTAATACTTTGAACGAATTGAATGATTCACAATAAATAGCAAAGCAGCCCTATTGTTACATTTGGTAGTATACTTCAGAGAAATGCAACTACCTGTATAAGGCTGCTTTGGGAATCATTCAATCTGAACTCTCATTTTTTGAGGCTCCTGTACAGGATCCCCATTTAACCCTGCACTAACATGGCATTCAGCAAGTACCCGCCTATGCTTTTTAGTAGAGCTGATTTGTAGCAGAAAAGGGGAACCAAATGAATGTATTTTTTAGCTTCCATTTGTCGCTATATTTTTAAAAACCTGACTCTGCTAAAATACATGTTGGTTTTGGAAAGCTGGTGATGCCAGTTGTGACATCTTATAATATAAACATATTCTACAGTTGCTAAATCCTGTCCCCATGTAGCACATTGAGACAGGCCTTTAATGGGCCTTTCATAAAGATGTGCTTGTCCTTTCTTTGAAGCAAAGTCCGGCTAAAGCTTTCTGCAATAGAGATGTCTGCACAGATAATGGCTATTGGTCCACACTCAATCTTTCACAGCTCAAAACACCAACATCAACTTTGCTACTTTTTTTCTAAACACTTTTCAATTATTATTAATGAAAGAAATCTGAAAGAAAATTAACTCAACATTTTGAACGTTTCCTTTTCCAAGCCAGGTTTAAAATGTAGAGTTTCCATTTTAAATAAAGTAGGCATTCACGGGCATTCACATCACGTGTATAAGAGGGGCAAAGAGAGTGTATGAGAATAGATTGGCGGCTAACATAAAAGGGACAAAATTAACAGTCACTTGGACAAGCAAGGATTAATTAAGGAAAGCCAGCAGGGATTTGTTAAAGGCAAATCGTGTTTAACTAACTTGATTGAGTTTTTTGATGAGGTAACAGAGAGGGTTGATGAGGGCAATGCAATTCATATGGTGTACATGGACTTCCAAAAGGCATTTGATAAAGTGCCACATAATAGGCTTGCCAGCAAAGTTGAAGCCCATGGAATAAAAGGGACAGTGGGAGCATGGATAAGAAATTGGCTAAGTGACAGGAAACAGAGAGTAGTGGTGAGCAGTTGGTTTTCGGGCTGGAGGAAGGTACACAGTGGTGTTTCCCCAGGGGTCGGTACTTGGACCACAGCTTTTCTTGATATATATTTATGACTTAGACTTGGGTGTACAGGGCAAAATTTCAAAATTTGCAGATGGCACAAAACTTGGAAGTACAGTGAACAGTGAGGGGGATAGTGATAGACTTCAAAAAGACAAAGAGAGGCTGGTGGAATGGGCGGAAACGTGGCAGATGAAATTTAACGCAGAAAAGTGTGAAGTTATACAGTTTGGTTGGAAGAATGAGGAGAGGCAATATAGACTAAAGGGTACAATTCTAAAGTGGGTGCATGAACAGAGAGACCTGGGGGCATATGTGCACAAATCATTGAAGGTGGCAGGGCAGGTTGAGAAGGCGGTTACAAAAGTATATGGGATCCTGGGCTTCATAAAGAGAGGCATAGGCCACGATTTTGCCTACCGAGGTGGGTACGGGGCAGCCAGGGTTTGTAGCGCGGTCCCAGCCCACTGCCTGCTCCATCCTGCACCGTTGAAGTGATTTTACGTTGATTGAACTTGTTAAGCCCACCCAGTGAGATTCCTGGCCAATAAAAAAGAAGCGGGTCTGATGACATAATTTGATGATGCATCATCAGCCAGTTTCCTTAAAACGGCTATGTCCAAATTGATCTTGACAGTTGTGCTGTCAGTGTTCTACAGCATTGAGGTGCTGCAAACACTGACAAGCACTGTACAAAGGTGCACGGCTGCACCCAGGCTCTCCAATGACTCCATCCATATGCTTATGGAGGGAGTCACAGCAAACAGGAGGTTCTCTTCCCTTCCAATGGGCGGAAGAGACCTCCCCAGGAGACCAACACAGCATGGTTGCACATTGCACAGGAGCGCACAAGCAGGGATGTCGTCAGGAGCACCAGGCTGCAGTGGCACAAGCCATTCAATGATCTCAGTAGATCACGAAACATTACTGCTAAGCCACACTCAACCTCATCCTGCTGTGCCACTCATCATATCCCCATCACTCTGCCTTTCCTACCCTACTCCTGTACATCCTTACTCACACCAACTTACCTTGCACCTCCACCCATCCCTCTCTATCTACATTAACACTTCCCCATCTCACTAGCCATCCCTCACACTCACCCTCATCCTAGTGCAAGCATACCAACCAACAGCACACAAGGGTAGACAAGTGTATGTTTTAGCCAATGTTCATGTGAAGTGTCTGGTAATGTGCTGGCAAACATTGAAATCTTCATTTTCAACACTTTGCATTTTTGGACAGATTTGTGTGCACCTTTGGAAGTGGCTTAGGGAGTTACAATGAATGGTGAGAGGTAAGGGTACCCCCCCACCCCGCAATGGTGATGAGTGTGAAAGGAATGGCTTGGACATTGTAGGGATGCTTTATGGTGTTGGTGTGGGGTGGTGCCAACAGCATGTGGCAGCCAGGGTGTGCAGAGTCAAGTGAAGTAAATGTGGCCATGGTGAAGCCATCCCTGGCCTCCCGGGCACCAATGTGCTTGGGTGCTGATGCCCTGTCTCCTGTGCAGCATCAGGTGATTGCAGAGAAGGTTGGTGCTATTGTTGGTGCTGCTGGTGTGCACGGTGATGCTGGTGTTGGGGCTGATTGTGGTGGCATTGTGAGGACCAAGGTGAGATTTCTTCAAGGGCACCAATGCTGATGTAATAGATGGCAGGTGAGGTTGAGATGTCAGAAGCGATCTGTCAATGGTGAGACAGGTTGTTCCAATGAGGTGACACTGGATATAGAGTTGGCTCCAAACACTTGCAAGCAGCAGCAAGCTCAATATGTCTTCCAAATGCAGTAACGAACAGTTTCTGAGCTTTCAAAGTGAACAGCTGTAACATGGGATCTTTTATACAACTTTGGCAGCTGTCAGGTAATGAGATAACTCAATGGTGAATCCATGCTGAGCTGACGTATTCCCCGAGCAGCAGATAACCCGTGGGAGAACACGTAAAATTGAAAGGTAGGCAGAAAACAACACTTAATTGGCTGTTAACAGTGCATTTACAGATCTCAATTGACTCCCCTGCTGCTTGGTGTCGGGTCTGTTTAGCGCTGACAGATCCAACATCTGGGAGACTTGCGTGGAGGCAGGTTGACAGTGGGGTCCCAACCTGCTGTCAATCATTTCTACTTTCACAGCTGATTTGCCTCCGATCGTGTCCTCTCAGCACCGGTAAAATTCAGGCCATAGAGTACAAAAGCAAAGAAGTTATGATGAACCTTTATAAAACACTGGTTCGGCTTCAACTGAAGTATTGTGTCCAATTCTGGGCACCGAACTTTAGGAAAGATGTGAAGGCCTTAGAGAGGGTGCAGAAAAGATTTACAAGAATGGTTCCAGGGATGAGGGACTTCAGTTACATGGATAGACTGGAGAAGCTGAGGTTGTTCTCCTTAGAGCAGAGAAGATTGAGAAGAGATTTGATAGAAATGTTCAAAATCATGAGGGGTCTAGACAGAGTAGATAGAGAGAAACTGTTCCCATTGGCAGAAGGGCCAAGAACCAGAGGACACAGATTTAAGGTGATTGGCAGAAGAACCAAAGGTGAGATGAGGAAAAAAAATGTATGCAGCAAGTGGTTAGGATCTGGAATTCACTGCCTGAAAGGGTGGTGGAGGCAGATTCGATTGTGGCTTTCAAAAGGGAGTTGGATAAGTACCTGATGGAAACAAATTTGCAGGGCTACAGGGAAAGGGTGGGGGAGTGGAACTAGCTGAAGTGCTCTTGCAGAGAGCCGGCACAGGCTCAATGGGCCGAATGGCCTCCTTCTGTGCTGTAACCATTCTATGATTCTTCTTCTTCTTCATCTTAAGCAGTCCCTTGGAACCGAGGATGACTTGCTTCCACATTAAAAATGAGTTCGCAGGTGACTGATGAGTCCAATGCGGGACCGCCAGTCTCTGTCACAGGTGAGGCAGACGGTGGTTGAAGGGGCAGGTGGGTGGGGTGCTTGGGTTGACGTGCGCTCCTTGCACCGCCTGCGCTTGGCTTCCGCTTGCTCCCAGCGAAGAGACTCGAGGTGTTCGGCACCTTACCGGACGCTTCTCCTCCACTTTGTGCGGTTTTGGGCCAGGGATTCCCAGGTGTCGGTGGGGATGTTACACTTTTTCAAGGAGGCTTTGAGGGTGTCTTTGAAGAGTTTCCTCTGCCCACCTGGGGCTCTCTTGCCGTGCCGGAGCTCCGAGTAGAGCGCTTGTTTTGGGAGTCTCGTATCAGGCATGCGGACGATGTGACCCATCCATCGGAGCTGATCGAGCGTGGTCAAAGCTTCGATGCTGGGGATGTTGGCCTGAGCAAGACTGATGTTGGTGCGCCTATCCTGCCAATGGATTTGCAGGATCTTGCGGAGGCAGCGTTGGTGGTACCTCTCCAGTGCTTTGAGGTGCCTGCTGTACATGGTCCATGTCTCTGAGGCATACAGCAGGGCGGATATCCCTGCTGCTCTGTAGACCATGAGTTTAGTGCCGGGTTTGAGGTCTTGGTCTTCAAACACTCTCTTCCATAGGCGACCGAAGGCTGCACTGGCACACTGAAGGCGGTGTTGGACTTCGTCGTCGACGTCTGCCCTTGTTGACAGTAGGCTCCCAAGGTATGGAAAGTGGTCCATGTTGTCCAAGGCCTTGTCGTGGATTTGATAATCGGGGGGCAGTACTGTGTGCCGGGGGCAGGTTGGTAGAGGACCTTTGTCTTACGGATGTTTAGTGTAAGGCCCATGCTCTCATATGCTTTGGTGAAGGTGTTGGTTTCGAGTTTGATCTCCGAGTGAGCGTAGACGCAAGCGTCGTCTGCATACTGTAATTCGACGACAGAGGATGGGACGACCTTGGATCTGGACTGGAGGCGACGGAGGTTGAACAGTTTCCCGTTTGTTCTGTAAAGTAGCTCCACTCCAGCGGGGAGCTTACTGAGGGTGAGATGGAGCATTGCAGCAAGGAAGATCGAGAAGAGCGTTGGTGCGATGACACAGCCTTGCTTGACCCCGGTCCGTACGTGAATTGGGGCTGGGGTGGAACCGTTGGTGAGGATCATGGCTTGCATGTCGTCGTGAAGCAGGCAGAGGATGGTGACAAACTTTTGAGGGCAGCCGAATTTCAGGAGGACACTCCATAATCCCTCATGGTTGACAGTGTTGAAGGCCTTTGTGAGATCAAAGAAGGCCATATACAGTGGTTGGTGCTGTTCCCTGCATTTCTCTTGTTCATTCTATGATTCTATGTATGCATGCATGTGTAGGCCCCCCACACACATGCTCACACACATGCACACACATATATACATGCACACACACATGTGCACACACACAACCTCTCCAACATCAGTGAGTGAAAGAGAATAAAAGTCCTTTGCAGAAATTGGGTTTGGGATTCTCAGTGTTTTTTACTGAATCCTACCAGAATTTTGCTTGATATTGATGAGGTTCATGCATCAGTGCTTTTTGTCTTGCAAAAATTAGGGTAATGTGATGAGTCAGGTCACTCTGTCACCTGTGTGATGTATTTTAGGTAGTTCAATGAGCCATTCCCTCTTGCTATGATCTAATTGCACTTCCCACAAGTTGATCTTGCATTCCCTTAACCAAAAACTTCAGTTCTGTGTTTTTTTACCCTTGCAGAGAGCTCATACCCATTAGGACTCACCCAATCCTCAGACTCTAGTGCCAACTCTAAGTCACTCCAGAAGATGGTATCATCAACACACTATATCTGAGGTGGGCTCAAACACTGAATTAACCCAGAGATGTTGACAGAAATTAAACCAGCGGACACAAGCAGTAAAATGGTCTGATCTTTAAGAACTACATTCTGCTCCAGGACACAAAATATAGATGAGCAATATGTCTGGCCAGAGGCAAATCCTGCTGTTCATGTTGCAAACAAAATCATATTTTAAAATGTTCCGCTCTAAGCCACCAGATAGCACCAAGAGCAGATAGCAACTTGGGTTCTTAACACAAGGCATTCAAGACCACTTCATGTGAAGAAAGTACAGCCGTAGATTAAAGTGACCAAACCAAGCCAAGCATATTCTACACTCTTGTGATTGTGGGCCAGATAAGGGGTGGCTGGCAGATTCCTTCTTTGAGGGTATCGGTTAGTTCCCTCAGTAACGCCTAGATGGCACCTTCACTTGTTTTTTTCCCTTTGCTATTGTTATTAGTTTCTCCTGTGTTTATTACTTAACTGCCTTTTATCAGGTTTATTGGCTTCACCTGTTTTTGCTTGCATTTAAGTTCTGTGGTTTCTTCCCTCTGTGCTCAGTCTTGACAAGCCATTTGCCTAGTGGTAGCTTGTCTTGAGCTCCTACGTTTGTAACTGTTTACCTGTGTGATTCTAGTAAAGTACTTTTATTTAAGACTGCATAACTGCTTCTCGCCTCATCTGTCTGCACTTGGGTTCAGATCCAGCCTCGCCCTGACACCTTCCCTGAAGGAAATGGAGCCAGTATAAAGCTCCCTAATGAAACCACCTACAAAAGAGTCTGTATCACTACAAAGGGCAAGCATTTAGTTATTACTGTATGGATCATATCATGGGGAGATTTGACACAACAGCAAATCAGAAATTAGCTTTACACTTATATCATTCTGCACAGTGCAAGGAGACACTGGATCCTTACAGAGATACCAGATAGCATCAGAATTGGGCTGCTCCATTAATTCCGTTCAATGTCAAAATGAGGTACAAAATAGCTGTTGAACATCCAGACCTCCTTCAAAGCAAACTCAAAAGATTTCCAGGTCCAACCGTATGTTAACACAAGTTGCAACCAGTGATGCAGCTGCACACAAGATTTCTCTTTCATATCCAAAAGAAGGTGCAGCAGGACTTGAAAACCTGGCCATTCTTCTTCTTAGGCAGTCCCTCGGAACCGAGGATAACTTGCTTCCACATTAAAAATGAGTTCCCAGGTGACTGATTCGTCCAATGCGGGACCTACAGTCTCTGTCACAGGTGGGGCAGACGGTGGTTGAAGGGGCGGGTGGGTGGGGTGCTTGGGTTGACGTGCGCTCCTTGCACTGCCTGCGCTTGGCTTCCGCTTGCTCCTGGTGAAGAGACTCTACATTACTAGGAGGTTGATGGACCAATTCCTTGGGTATCACCAATTGTAGCAACCCTTAAACTAAAGTTCAAAGTCCACATATGTGTCTTTCAGCTCGACAGAATGATACATCTTGCTCCATAGATCACATCATTCATGATTTAATTGGAGCTACAATTTGAAACTACACTTGAATTCCAAGCATGCTTTATGCAAACAGTCTCATTCTGTAGGCCAATGAAACAGCAGCTCTGTATTTCACATGGTCCAGTAAAAAATGGATGGGTTCAGAATGGAGCAATGAAAGGACTGGGCAAAGTATTTAACTTGCACCTAAAAAGACTGTCACACTTTCCCCTAAAAAGACTGTCACACTTTCCCCTAAAAAGACTGTCACACTTGCTCCTAACCAGTGAGACAGATCTGTATGGGCAGGAGTTGGCAGTAGTGTCCATGTGAGGTTACCACTGACAGGATCAGGAAGGAGCCAAAGTGGAATGTGGGATTGGTGCAAGTAAACTCAAAACATCTCAATGTTATCAGAGTTAAGCTGTATTAAATGTTTGGCTAAACAAAAAGTTATCGGATTTAGTAATAACTGGCAGTTTTTTATTGCATAGAAGTGCCTGTGGCTTTCTCCCACCAAGAGCACTCATGATTTTTTCAACGTTGGGGCTTTCCACTATATTCCTGTGGCAGGGATGGCGTGTTCACTTTAAAGTACCAAAACAGTACGTGTAGTTGCTTTAGAAATAGTGTAGGTAATTATCTCTTTCACCATGTGGGCGATACTCTGGTGGAGTGGATCTCCCGCCCATTGTAGAACCCAAATCAACACAATGAAAAGTGGGCGGGTTCCGCAACAGGTGGACGATTGGATCTGCCAGGCAGTGAAAGTGAATGTTACCCCCAATATAAACAAAGGCCTAGAAATTCACTATAGCCCCGTTTGGGGCGCCAGCCTCGCCAGGGCGCTAAAAGTAGCGCCCCAGAAGCAGTCGCGGCCACCCACCGGAAATTCAGTTTGCGCGCCCCTGAGGGAAGCGCGGCGCTACTGGAGGCGCCCCACATCCCTCTTGGGGCACTGCAGCTGAATATCGCTGCGCAACGTGCCGCGGCGCCACACGCTGCGGCACGACACACTGCGGTACTGCAGGCCTTCCTCCCCTTCTTAAAGGGGAGGGGCCTTGTGCAGTGCAATCGAGGATCGCGAGTGCCGGCAAAAGAGCCCGGCACCGAGGAGAAGTGCCGGGCTCTTGGAACGCAGTTGGCACTCCGTGGGGGGGTGGGGTGCTCAGGAGGCTGGGGATGGCAGCGCAGCGAGGTGCTGGCAGGCGGCCAGCAAAAAAAATGGCCGCCCCGCACCTCTCCTTTAATTAGCGCCTCTACCGCCGCAGGTAGGCCCCCCTGAACTGGTCGCAAATAGCGCCCAGCGTTAAAGCAGGGGGCGCATCTAAATATCGCGATCGGGGCATTAGCGGGGCGCTGTGCACACCGATGACGTCATCGTTAGCGGCGCAGCACTAACGGCTAGCGCCGCCATTAGCGTCCCGCTGAATTTAGCGGGAGGCATGGCCAGTGGCTTCCGACCCACTTAGTGCCCTCGTAAGGCGCTAACGGGTGGCGCAGCCGACTGAATTTCTAGGCCAAAATATATTAGCATGAAAAAATTATAAACAACTCAGAACAAATAGAAAGGAATGGCAAAAGGGGAAAGTCAGAAATATTAATAAACTGCATTTACTAATTCTTAAAATTCATGCCAAATTATTTCTTGTTTTTCATCTTAGTTAATCTTTCTTCTGAGGTATATGTTACAAGTTTTGAGGCTACTCCAGATAATCTCCCACGTTCAACGTCACCAGTCTCCCCCATAAATGGATCTCACATCCCTTAAAATCAGGAGTTTACCTTTACTTCCCAACATCCTGTCCCACACTAGCATGACTGAGGATCATAGCAATGAATTGAATGTTGCACATGCTCCAAGTGCTGCATTTCTCCATTCTTCCAAAAGGTGGACTGATAAGCACTTTAGTGAGATGAGGCCAAATGTAAATCAACAAATTGGCTTAGTTTGCAACTGGTCAGTGTATTTATAGTAAATCTCACCTTGCTGCAGCTTAATTCAGTAAACCTCCTTGCAATACAGAAAATGAAACATACCATACTGTTCCTGTTAATGTGTAAAATATAACTTTTGTGGCCAGCTCTGTAATGTATATACCTTTAAGTGGGGAACTATCTTTTACAGCTCATGTATACTGTAGTACCGGCAGTGACCACACCTGTATATAGCCCTGAGTAGTAATCTGAACAGATCAGTTGCAGTCTGAGCCACGTTGAGTAAGCACCTGTTGTACCGTTCTCCGCAGTCTGTGTCTCGTTATTACACGGACGTAACATTGGCGACGAGGCAGGTTCGAACCTACCTGCAACTCTGCATCACCTCCCGGGGATTCGTTCCTGGAGATCTGTGGATTGGAGGTCAAGGCCAGAGACTCGGGCGTCGACCACGGGCAACCGCCCAGTCATCCAGCAGAGACTCGAGAATTGCGGGGGAGGCTGTCGAGAGCCAGGCTTGGCTTTCCAGTCGAGGTGGTCCACCAAAGCGGGCTGGCAACAGGTAGTGCGCAAACCCTTCCCGGACAGCGGCGGGCTAGAGCCTGACCGAGCGGCACAGCAAAGGGCCGAGCAGTGTCGACGGGGGAGAGAGAGAGGGGGCAGAGCGCACAGGGCGCAGCCTGTGTTCAGGGACCGAGCAGCATCGGAGAGAGGGAGAGAGAGACGCGCAGAAACCCGCGAGGCGCTGCCATTGCCACAACGACCGCCAAGAGCGGCGTTGGCAAAAGCGCAGGAGAATCGCGCGAAACCTACAGGGCGCCGCCATTGCCACGAGAACCGCCGGGAGCGGCTTTAGCAGCAGCGGGGAAGGAAGGAAAGCGCGGGAGACGCCATTTTAAGCCATTGGGAGACGCCATTTTTAACCACACCCAAAATGCCGAAGAGTGGCAGTATCACCGCATTTGACAATGAAGTCGAAGATTGGACGACATATGTCGAACGAATAGAGGTGTACTGCGAGGCAAATGAGTTGTCAGCTGACAAGAAAGCGTCGGTATTGTTAAATTTAATGGGTGCAAAGACGTATGGTTTATTACGAAATCTAATAACCCCAACAAAGCCAATGGAACAGAGTTTTGAAGATATAGTAACGATACTAAAGGAACATTTAAACCCCACACCGCTGCTGATAGCAGAAAGATTCAAGTTTCACAAACGGAACCAGCATAAGGATGAAAGCAATGCTGATTATTTAACAGAACTGCGCAAACTATCGAAACACTGCCAGTTTGGAGCGGGACTGCCAGATACCTTAAGGGACAAGTTTGTGTGTGGGCTTCAAAGTGAAGGAAACCAGTAACGGCTTTTATCTGAAAAGGACCTTACGCTGGAAAAGGCTTTCAGCATTGCGGTATAATATAAAGCAGCAGCACGGGGCGCTGCAGAGATACAACAGAGACCGCAAGAATATGGCACAAACGAAATGTCATATGGAACAGAGAAGTGCTATCACTGCGGCAGAACAACACACGACCAGAATGATTGCTGGTTCAAAGACAAAGTGTGCAGACAGTGTGGAAAAGTAAGAGACATAGCACAAGTCTGCAGGTCGGGAAAGAAAACCAGCAATAAGAAACCGACCAAAGGAAAGTACAAGAAGGTACATAAGATGACGGAGAATAGTTCAGAAGAACAAAAGAGTGATAACGACTCCGAAAGCAGGGAACTGAGTTGTCTGAAACTATATAATGTGATCACAACGGAGGATCACCGAACCATTTGTGTTACGTCCGTGTACAATAAGAAACGGACTGCGGAGAATGGTACAACAGGTGTTTACTCAACGTGGCTCAAACTGCAACTGAACTGTACAGATTACTACTCAGTGTTACACACAGGTGTGGTCACTGCCGGTACTGCAGTATACATGAGCTGTAAAACATAGTCCCCCCCTTAAAGGTGTATACATTACAATTCCTCCCCTTTTAGATTAACAGTACCATAACACTCATTTAACAATTAAATATCAAACTAATTACAATTAACACTTTTAACATGCAACATTAGCTGAAAATAGTCTATTTATATATTCAGTCTTTGGGGAGGCTTCCTGATCCTTTCTGGATAGCGCCTTTCCCGAGTGTCTTGCTCTTGGTGCGGAGGCGAATCTGGCCCCCTGTCGTTGGTTGGTTCATCAGCTTCCGATGCTACTGTTTCTGGGGTAGATGCGACCTGTACGTCGGGTTCATCACCAGGTACGTATGGGCGAGGCATGGGGTTGACTTGTTCCTGTGACTCTAGGATCTGGTCAGCATGGCGTCTCACGATGCTCTCCCCAATGTCCACTGTGTACATTAATGGGCCCTGCCGTCTGCATATCGTTCCTGGCTGCCATTTTTCTGTTCGGTAGTCGCGGGCCAAGACTGGTTGCCCTACATTGAAGCTCCTTGTTGGCTTCTCATGGATGTGCTGGAATTGCTTACTCTCAACATCTCTTCGTACGTTTGGTCTGAGCAAATCCAGGCGAGATCTTAACCTTCGGTTAAAGAACATCATGGCTGGGGCCTGGTTGGTGACTGCATGTGTCGCATTCCGGTAGGCGGACAGGAAATTGTCCACCTTGTGCTGCTGCGGAATGTTGTCATTGTACATAGCCTTTATTGCCTTCTTAAAGGTTTGTACGAACCTCTCAGCCTATCCATTTGTGGCTGGATGATACGGGGCGGATGTGTAATGCCTTACCCCATTCTTTTTCAAGAACCTCCAGAACTCTTCGGACACAAACTGTGGTCCGTTGTCGGAGCAAATCTGTTCTGGCAAGCCATTCCTGGCAAAAATGGTACTTAGGACTGCAATAGTTTTCTCCATGGTGGTGGAGGACATTTTGACAACCTCAGGCCATTTCGAGTGCACATCCACAGCTATTAAAAACATTGAGTCCATGAATGGACCAGCAAAATCAATATGCACCCGTTGCCATGGAGATGAGGGGCACTCCCATGGGTGTAGAGGGGCCTGTGGTGGTGCATTTTGGACTTTCTGGCATCCTGAGCAGCTCTTGGTCAGGTCCTCGATTTGATTATCGATTCCCTGCCACCACACATAAGCCCTGGCTAGGCTTTTCATTTTTACCCCTCCCAGATTACCTTCATGAAGCTCATTGAGCACTCTATCCCTTAACTTGGGTGGAATTACCACTCGGGATCCACACATCAAGGTCCCCCGGCACACTGACAGCTGTTCTCTCCTTGTCGAGAATGCTGGCAACAGTGAGTCGCCATGTGCTGGCCATCCCTTCACCGTCAAATCATATACCCAAGACAGTGTCGGGTCATTTCGGGTTTCCTTTTCGATACAAGCGTTAGTTACCGGTAGGTATTCAACTATAGTCGAATGGAATATTTCGACAGGATCCACTGCTGTTGCTTCCTCCGCAGTAGGCAGTAGCAGGCGTGATAGCCCATCAGCATTTCCATGCTGTTTCATGCCCTTATATTCAATCTCAAAGTGGTGCGCACCTAGAAAAAGTGACCATCTTTGTAGTCATTGCGCAGTCATCACCGGAACGCCCTTCTTCGGATTAAAAATGGAGACAAGAGGCTGGTGATCAGTCAGCAAGGTGAATTTCTGCCCGTGCAGATAGTGATTGAACTTTTTCACTCCCCACACTAGGCTGAGTGCCTCTCTGTCAATCTGGGCGTAGTTACACTCAGCTGAGGTTAGTGACGCAAAGGCTATTGGCCTCTCTGAGCTATCCGAGAATTTGTGCGACAGCACCGCTCCAATGCCATAGGGTGACGCATCACATGCCAACCGAATTGGTAATGCTGGGTTGTAATGGGCCAATACCTCTTTCGATGTGATTAGTGTTTTGCTCTTCTGGAAAGCTCGTCTACATTCGTCATTCCACTTCCATGGCACCCCAGTTTGCAGTAGGGTGTTCAGTGGATGTAGTATTGTAGACAAATTTGGCAAGAACTTATGGTAGTAGTTTACCAGCCCGAGGAACGACCTCAGTTGTGACACATTTTCCGGTGCTGGAGCCTTGACTACTGCCTCAATCTTCTCTGGGGACTTATGTAACCCCTCTTTATGGATAACGTGGCCACAATACGAGATCTGTTTTCTAAAAAACTCACATTTGGGGCGGTTAGCTCGGAGCCCATATTCCTGCAATCTAGTGAGCACCTGCTCCAGGTTGGCAAGGTGATCACTGTCATTTTCGCCCGTGACCAGGATGTCATCCAAATAACACTGGGTCCCTGGGATCCCTTGCAGGACTTGTTCCATTGCCCTCTGCCAAATAGCCGGAGCTGATGCTACCCCGAATACCAGCCGGTTGTATTGGTAGAGACCTTTATGGGTGTTGATTGTGAGGTATTTTTGTGATGCTTCTTCTACCTCCATTTGCAGATACGCCTGGGCCAGATCAATCTTAGTGAAGCGTTTCCCTCCAGATAGCGAGGTGAAAATATCTTCAATCCGCGGAAGTGGATATTGTACGGTGTGAAGGACCGGGTTCACTGTTACCTTAAAGTCCCCACAGATGCGAACCTTCCTTGGTTGCCCAGGCGTGCTGCTCAATGACTTTTTCATCACAGGGACGATGGGTGTAGCCCACTCGCTCCAGTCTACCTTGGACAGTACAGCTGAACGTTCCAGACTCTCCATCTCTGCTTCGACGGCTGGGCGGATCGCATAAGGTCTGGCCTTAAAAAATTTTGGGCTTGCGTTTTCTTCAATTTTAATCGTCGCTGTCATGCCTTTTAGTGTTCCGAGTCCTTGCTGGAACATTTCTTTCGCATCAGTTAGGATCTTTGACAGTCGCCCAGGTGTGACGTCGCCATCCTTTTTGTCAGCCACAGTCAGTGCCTGTATGGAATGCCAATCCAGTTGTATTTTCCGGATCCATTCACGTCCCAGTAATGGTGGTCCTCCATCTTGCAATACATACAGGTCTAGTTTTGGTGTTTCCTTACCGTTATATATAACGGTCACCCTTATTTTTCCTTTGGGGTAGACGTTTTGCCCCGTGTACTTCTTCAAAATAATTTTTGTGTCTCTCAGGGGTATGTGTGAGAATAGCCGCTCATAGTCCCATCAGTTTATGACTGTTAGAGCTGATCCTGTGTCCAATTCCATCTTTACCTGGACTCCTGCTATCTTGAGAGTGACCAAAATGTTTCAGTGTTCCTCCGTTGTGATCACATTATGTAGTTCCAGACAACTCAGTTCCCTGCTTTCGGAGTCGTTATCACTCTTTTGTTTGTCTGAACTATTCTCCGTTATCTTATGTACCTTCTTGTACTTCCCTTTGTTTGGTTTCTTATTGCTGGTTTTCTTTACCGACCTGCAGACTCATGCTATGTGTCCTACTTTTCCACGCTGTCTGCACACTTTGTCTTTGAACCAGCAATCATTCTGGTCATGTGTTGTTCTGCCGCAGCGATAGCACTTCTCTGTTCCATATGACATTTCGTTTGTGCCATATTCTTGCGGTCTCTGTTGTATCTCTGCAGCGCCCCGTGCTGCTGCTTCATAAGATACCGCAATGCTGAAAGCCTTTTCCAGCGTAAGGTCCTTTTCAGATAAAAGCCGTTTCTGGGTTCCTTCACTTTGAAGCCCACACACAAACTTGTCCCTTAAGGTATCTGGCAGTCCCGCTCCAAACTGGCAGCGTTTCGATAGTTTGCGCAGTTCTGTTAAATAATCAGCATTGCTTTCATCCTTATGCTGGTTCCGTTTGTGAAACTTGAATCTTTCTGCTATCAGCAGCGGTGTGGGGTTTAAATGTTCCTTTAGTATCGTTACTATGTCTTCAAAACTCTTTTCCATTGGCTTTGTTGGGGTTACTAGATTTTGTAATAAACCATACGTCTTTGCACCCATTAAATTTAACAATACCGGCGCTTTCTTGTCATCTAACACCTCATTTGCCTTGCAGTACACCTCTATTCGTTCGACATATGTAGACCAATCTTCGACTTCATTGTCAAATGCGGTGATACTGCCACTCTTCGGCATTTTGGGTGTGGTTTAAAATGGCGTCTCCCAATGGCTTAAAATGGCGTCTCCCGCGCTTTCCTTCCTCCCCCGCTGCTGGCCGATGCCACTCCCGGCGGTTCTCGTGGCAATGGCGGCACCCTGTAGGTTTTGCGCGCTTCTCTCTCCCTCTCTCCGACGCTGCTCGGCCCCTGAACACCGGCTGTGCCCTGTGCGCTCTGCCCTCTCTCTCTCTCCCCGTCGACGCTGCTCGGCCCTTTGCTGTGCCGCTCGGTCGGGCTCTAGCCAGCCGCCGTCCGGGAAGGGTCTGCGGTCTACCTGTTGCCAGCCCGTTTCGCTGGACCACCTCGACTGGAAAGCCAAGCCTGGCTCTCGACAGCCTCCCCCGCAATTCTCAAGTCTCTGCTGGATGACTGGGCGGTTGCCCGTGGTCGATGCCCGAGTCTCTGGCCTTGACCTCCAATCCACTGATCTCCAGGAACGAATCCCCGGGAGGTGATGCAGAGTTGCAGGTAGGTTCGAACCTGCCTCGTCGCCAATCTTACATCCATGTATAATAAGAAATGGACTGCGGAGAACGGTACAACAGGTGTTTACTCAACGTGGCTTAAACTGCAACTGAACTGTACAGATTACTTCTCAGTGTTATATACAGGTGTGGTCACTGCCGGTACTGCAGTATACATGAGCTGTAAAACATTGTCCCCCCCTTAAAGGTATATACATTATAATTTGGGTCACTCTCAAGATAGCAGGAGTCCAGGTAAAGATGGAATTGGACACAGGATCAGCCCTAACAGTCATAAACCGACAGGACTACGAGCGGCTATTCTCACACATACCCTTGAGAGACACAAAAATTATTTTGAAGACGTACACGGGGCAAAAAGTCTACCCCAAAGGGTGACCGTTATATATAACGGTAAGGAAACACCAAAACTAGACCTGTATGTATTGCAAGATGGAGGACCACCATTACTGGGACGTGAATGGATCTGGAAAATACAACTGGATTGGCATTCCATACAGGCACTGACTGTGGCTGACAAAAAGGATGACGACGTCACACCTGGGCGACTGTCAAAGATCCTAACTGACGCGAAAGAAGTGTTCCAGCTAGGACTCGGAACACTAAAAGGCATGACAGCGATGATTAAAATTGAAGAAAACGCAAGCCCAAAATTTTTTAAGGCCAGACCAGTACCTTATGCGATCTGCCCAGCCGTCGAAGCAGAGCTGGAGAGTCTGGAACGTTCAGGTGTACTATCCAAGGTAGACTGGAGCGAGTGGGCTACACCCATCGTCCCTGTGATGAAAAAGTCGTTGAGCAGCATGCCTGGGCAACCAAGGAAGGTTCGCATCTGTGGGGACTTTAAGGTAACAGTGAACCCGGTCCTTCACACTGTACAATATCCACTTCCGCGGATTGAAGATATTTTCACCTCGCTATCTGGAGGGAAACGCTTCACTAAGATTGATCTGGCCCAGGCGTATCTGCAAATGGAGGTAGAAGAAGCATCACAAAAATACCTCACAATCAACACCCATGAAGGTCTCTACCAATACAACCGGCTGGTATTCGGGGTAGCATCAGCTCCGGCTATTTGGCAGAGGGCAATGGAACAAGTCCTGCAAGGGATCCCAGGGACCCAGTGTTATTTGGACGACATCCTGGTCACGGGCGAAAATGACAGTGATCACCTAGCCAACCTGGAGCAGGTGCTCACTAGATTGCAGGAATATGGGCTCCGAGCTAACCGCCCCAAATGTGAGTTTTTTAGAAAACAGATCTCGTATTGTGGCCACGTTATCCATAAAGAGGGGTTACATAAGTCCCCAGAGAAGATTGAGGCAGTAGTCAAGGCTCCAGCACCGGAAAATGTGTCACAACTGAGGTCGTTCCTCGGGCTGGTAAACTACTACCATAAGTCCTTGCCAAATTTGTCTACAATACTACACCCACTGAACACCTTACTGCAAACTGGGGTGCCATGGAAGTGGAATGACGAATGTAGATGAGCTTTCCAGAAGAGCAAAACACTAATCACATCGAAAGAGGTATTGGCCCATTACAACCCAGCATTACCAATTCGGTTGGCATGTGATGCGTCACCCTACGGCATTGGAGCGGTGCTGTCGCACAAACTCTCGGACAGCTGAGAGAAGCCAATAGCCTTCGCGTCACGATCACTAACCTCAGCCGAGCGTAACTACGCCCAGATTGACAGGGAGGCCCTCAGCCTAGTGTGGGGAGTGAAGAAGTTCAATCACTATCTGCATGGGCAGAAATTCACCTTGCTGACTGATCACCAGCCTCTTGTCTCCATTTTTAATCTGAAGAAGGGCATTCCGGTGATGACTGCGCAACGACTACAAAGATGGTCACATTTTCTAGGGGCGCACCACTATGAGATTGAATATAAGGGCACGAAACAGCATGGAAATGCTGATGGGCTATCACGCCTGCCACTGCCTACTGCGGAGGAAGCAACAGCAGTGGATCCTGTCGAAATATTCCATTCGACTATAGTTGAATACCTACCAGTAACTAACGCTTGTATCGAAAAGGAAACCCGAAATGACCCGACACTGTCTTGGGTATATGATTTGACGGTGAAGGGATGGCCAGCACATGGCGACTCACTGTTGCCAGCATTCTCGACAAGGAGAGAACAGCTGTCAGTGTGCCGGGGGACCTTGATGTGTGGATCCCGAGTGGTAATTCCACCCAAGTTAAGAGATAGAGTGCTCAATGAGCTTTATGAGGTTCATCTGGGAGGGGTAAAAATGAAAAGCCTAGCCAGGTCTTATGTGTGGTGGCCGGGAATCGATAAACAAATCGAGGACCTGACCAAGAGCTGCTCAGGATGCCAGAGAGTCCAAAATGCACCACCACAGGCCCCTCTACACCCATGGGAGTGGCCCTCATCTCCATGGCAACGGGTGCATATTGATTTTGCTGGTCCATTCATGGACTCAATGGCCTAGAAATTCAGTATAGCCACTTTTGGGGCGATAAAGTCGGGCGGCCGCTAAAGTTTGCGCCCGGCGCAAATTCGCGCCACCTTCGCCGATATTCAGTCGCATCGCCCCAAGAGGTTGCTGCTGTGCTAAAACAGGCGATGCACGACTATCTTTAGGCGCTAAGCCGGCGGTGCTGAGCGATAGCCCCGAGGCCTGGTGCAGCGCAGGTGCGGCGAGTTCTTGATTGACGGCAGACACTCTGGCGCCGGTCATCTCTTAAAGGGGGAGGGTGTATTTGTTTGCCTGCCACGCCCTGCACACTGAAGCCCTCAACCTAGGCCTGACCACTTCAGCTTCACCTGTACAACGCCCAGGACTATGGAGAAGGCCAGGGAGAGAGCGCAGCGCTTCAGTGACGGTGACCTGAGGCTGTTGGTTGGCGGAGTGGAGCGCAGGCGCCATGTTTTGTACCCAGAAGGTGGCAAGAGGCCGCTGCCCAGCGCCTACCGGAAAGCCTGGAGGGAGGTGTCCAACAGGGTGTCTTCCAACAGCGTGGTTGCCAGGACTCCTGTACAATGCCGGAAGAAGTTCAACGACCTCACTCGGGTTGTCAGGGTGAGTACCCTTTCCAGTGTCCTCCTCATCCTTGCATGTGCACCTCACATTATGGGCAAAGGGACCTGAAAGCCCTAATGGCCAGCCCTCATCCAGCAGCTATGGGCCTGGCATGAAAATCAATTGCACATTCAGCACTTTACACACTGCCCAAGCTATTCGACCATGGGAGGCATTGCAGACAAGATCAGGACTACACACTGTCCAAGCTATTCGACCATGGGAGGCAGTGCAGACAAGATCAGGGCTACACACTGTCCAAGCTATTCGACCATGGGAGGCAGTGCAGACAAGATCAGGGCTACCCACTGTCCAAGCTATTCGACCATGGGTGGCAGTGCAGACAAGATCAGGGCTACACACTGTACTTAGAGGCCGTCCTTTCTCTTGCAGGCCAAGGTTGCGCACAACCGGCGCAACCAAACTGAGACCGGGGGAGGCCGTCCTGACCTCAAAGAGCTCTCCGACCTCGACCAGCGTGTGGAGCGCATTATGGGAGGCCGGCTGATTGGCCCCGTCGCCACTGGAGATGCCGACCCTGTTCTGGGCACCAATGGTAAGGGCATCACCTTTTGGACCTCTCTCGTTCCACTTGCGCATCAGATCAGCATCCTTTGCCACTGTCCGACCAATGCGGTGAATGGCACCACTCATGCCTCCCTCGCTGCCGCCCTGTCCTCACTCTAAAGCTACTCTTGTGCCTTCCTGCTTTCAGATGGTGAATCGCCAGGTGAGGAGGCGGGCCCTCAAGCTGCCACTGTCAGCCCTTCGGAAGACGAGGAGGAGGAAGAGGAAGCCGGCCCATCAGTGCCACCCTCAGCCGTGCCAGCCCATGGCGATGTACGGGACACGTCTTCCCTGGAGGGGAGCCGGGGGGAAGGGTCAGAGGAGAGTGAAGCTCCGGGGCCCAGCGGCCTGCAGCAACGCGGGAGGGGTGGGGAAGCTCGGCGGACTTCTCCCCAGAGGGTGAATGCGGCCTCCAGTCCTGCGACGGTCAGCGCAGAGGAGGTGCGCCTCCTAGAGGAAATGGCCATCCAGGCTGAGCGCAGGCACACTGAGCTCATGGCTGCAGTGGCGAGGATGCCTGACTCCATAGAGTCACTGGCAAGGAGTGTGCAGGAATTCGGGGCAGCACAGGCCAGGAGTCTGCAACAATTCAGTGCAGCACAGGCCAGGAGTCTGGAACAGTTCAATGCAGCACAGGCCAGGAGTCTGCAGGACATCAATGCAGCACAGGCCTGCAGTCTGCAGGACATCGCGGCAGCACAGGCCAGGAGTCTGCAGGACTTCGCGGCAGCACAGTCGGCTTCTAGCCAAGTGCTCAGTCGTGCCGTCCATTCACTGGCTGGTGTGATGCGGACACAGACCAGGGCCACACGGGCACTAACTGCTGCCACCCTCGCTGGATCAGCCAGGCATCGCCAGGGCACTCACCGCGCAGCAGCAGCCCAGCAGTCTGTCCTTCAGCTGTTTGCTGCACATGCTGCAGTGCTGGCCCGTGCGAGTGCCAATGTGTCAGGCGATCAGCGAGCACCTGCGATCTGCCAGGTTGCCACCATTCCTGCAGCCGACACTGCCACTCCGCCACTGCAGCTGCCAGGAGCTGCTGGACACACTGCTGCCGCCCAGCCAGTGTTGGAGCAGTCAGCAGCCGGTCACTCCAAGGCCAGAGCTGGTGCAGGCCGACCCCCAAGGGCATCTGCCGTCTCGCCATCTGCCCCTCAGCAGCCTTCCCCCAGCCTTGCTGCAGCCACTGGGCTCCCATTGAGGAGGAGCAGCAGGGCGGGCTGGGGCCAGCCAAGGATGCGCAAGGCATCGCCCTCGCAGGGCAAAAGGTAGATGTATGCACAAATGCCTGGTGATTGTTGGAAGGCCGACACTGGTGCAGTTGTTTTTGTGTAAGGCCGAGACTGGTGTCTATCTTTATTTGTGTAAGGCCGAGACTGGTGTCTATCTTTATTTGTGTAAGGCCGAGACTGGTGTCTATCTTTATTTGTGTAAGGCCGAGACTGGTGTCTATCTTTATTTGTGTAAGGCCGAGACTGGTGTCTTTCTTTCTTTTTGGAAGGACGAGACTGGTAGTTTTGTGTTTTTGGAGGAGGCTTCTCCACATGAGCATGTAATGTGGGAAGAGCAGAGGTTTTCAATAAATTTTTGTTGTTAAATTGCAGTGTGCATGGTTTTTTGGTTAAGTCCTGGTTGCCCTGCTCGGCTGAGGGCTTGTGGAGCGGCTACATTCATCTGCTGACATTGGCACAAGCCAGTCCCTGAGAGGGGGCCTAGAACCGACGTTCAATAAGCCGGCGACGGGCGGCCCTTGCACTTTGTGCCTCCCTCCTGTACTGGTCCTCCTCCTCCTCCTCCTGCTCCTCCTCCTGAGGTGGTCCTCCAATCTGTGGTGGCAGTGGCTGAGTCCTGCGGATAGCCAGGTTGTGCAGCATGCAGCAAACGACCACGAAATGGGAGACTCGCTCCGGAGAATACTGCAGGGCTCCATCAGAACGATCGAGACAGCGGAACCGTTGCTTCAGGACGCCGATTGTTTGTTCGATGATGTTCCTGGTCGCTTGATGGCTCTCGTTGTATCGCTCTTCAGCAGGGGTGCTGGGCGCACGGAGCGGGGTCATCAGCCAGGTACACAAAGGATAGCCTTTGTCCCCGATAAGCCATCCTCGTGGGCGAGGCTGTGCCTGGAACATGTCTGCCACAGAAGTCTGTCGCAGGATGAAGGCATCGTGGCTGCTGCCTGGAAATCGGGCATTGACAGCTAGGACGAGCTGCCTGTGGTCACACACCAGCTGTACGTTCAGCGAATGATAGCCCTTCCGGTTACGGTAATCCTCGGCATTCTCCAGAGGTGCCCGCAAAGCCACATGCGTGCAGTCAATGGCGCCCTGTACCATGGGGAAGCCCGCGAATGCTGCAAAGCCCATTGCACGCTGTTGCTGCTTGTCAAGGGCCATGGAGAAGGAGATCAACTGACGTCTCCTTTTGAAAAGGGCATTGGTCACCTGGCGGATGCAGCAATGCACGGCGAACTGGGAGATGTTGGCAATGTCCCCAGTAGCGGATTGGAAGGAGCCGGTGGCATAAAAGTTGAGAGCCACCGTCACCTTCACTGCCACCAACAGAGACGTCCTGCTCCTCAGCTGTGGCTGCAGATCAACGGCAAGCAGCTGGCAGATCTCTGTGACCACCTCCCTTCTGAATCGCAGCCTCCGAACACACTGCTCCTCAGACATGTTGAGATAGGAGAACTGCTGGCGGTATACCCTGGGTGGGTAAGGCCTCCTTTGCCGACGCCTGTTGCCCCCTCTCCATCTAACCAGGGCTGCCACTCTCTCACGGCGTCTGTGAGCCCTTTGGATGTAATTGAGAAAGCCAGCGTTGACACCCATTGCAGCCCCCATAATATGCTGGCAAACAGTGAGATGTCAATGAAGGCAAAAACTTTTTGAAAGCTGTGGCCTGAAGCCAGAAGTACCTGTCCGAGTGTTGGGCCAAAGCAGAAAGCTATCTACCTTGGTCTCTCTCCAAAGATCCGTTTCGCAAGAAGGCGTGCTGTAAAATGGCAGCCTTTTATATTGCAGGATGAGTGCCCTTTAATTTGCGCCCCCCGCGCCCCACATCAGCTGAGCACCATTCCACTTAACAGTCGCTAGGGGCGCCAGGCGCACAATGGGGCGGCGCGACTGAAGTTCCGGTTGGGGGCGCACAAAGGGCGTTGCACGAGGAAATGACATCATGATCTGCGCGCGCAGCTGAGCGCGCGCAAAGACTTTGCGCCGGCGCTAAATCTCTCGTGAAGTTGGGGCGAGGCGCAGTTCGCGCTGCACCCGGGCGCTACCCGCCTAGCGCCCGACATCTACTCCTCCTAAGGCACTAACGGCTGGCGCAGCCAACTGAATTTCTAGGCCAATGTGTTTAATAGCCGTGGATGTGCACTCGAAATGGCCTGAGGTCATCAAAATGTCCTCCACCACCACAGAGAAAACTATTGCAGTCCTACGGACCATTTTTGCCAGGAATGGCTTGCCAGAACAGATTTGCTCCGACAATGGACCACAGTTTGTGTCCGAAGAGTTCCGGAGGTTCTTGAAAAAGAATGGGGTAAGGCATTACACATCCGCCCCGTATCACCCAGCCACAAATGGATTGGCTGAGAGGTTCATACAAACCTTTAAGAAGGCAATAAAGGCTATGTACAATGACAACATTCCGCTGCAGCACAAGGTGGACAATTTCCTGTCCGCCTACCGGAATGCGACACATGCAGTCACCAACCAGGCTCCAGCCATGATGTTCTTTAACTGAAGGTTAAGATCTCGCCTGGATTTGCTCAGACCAAACGTACGAAGAGATGTTGAGAGTAAGCAATTCCAGCACATCCATGAGAAGCCAACAAGGAGCTTCAATGTAGGGCAACCAGTCTTGGCCCGCGACTACCGAACAGAAATATGGCAGCCAGGAACGATATGCACACGGCAGGGCCCACTAATGTACACAGTGGACGTTGGGGAGAGCATCGTGAGACGCCATGCTGACCAGATCCTAGAGTCATAGGAACAAGTCAACCCCATGCCTCGCCCATACGTACCTGGTGATGAACCCGACGTACAGGTCGCATCTACCCCAGAAACAGTAGCATCGGAAGCTGATGAACTAACCGACGACAGGGGGCCAGAATCTCCTCCGCACCAAGAGCAAGACACTCGGGAAAGGCGCTATCCAGAAAGGATCAGGAAGCCTCCCCAAAGACTGAATATATAAATAGACTATTTTCAGCTAATGTTGCATGTTAAAAGTGTTAATTGTAATTAGTTTGATATTTAATTGTTAAATGAGTGTTATGGTACTGTTAATCTAAAAGGGGAGGAATTGTAATGTATGTACCTTTAAGGGGGGGACTATCTTTTACAGCTCATGTATACTGCAGTACCGGCAGTGACCACACCTGTATATAGCACTGAGTAGTGATCTGTACAGATCAGTTGCAGTCTGAGCCACGTTGAGTAAACACCTGTTGTACCGTTCTCCGCAGTCTGTGTCTCATTATTATACGGACGTAACAAGTTCCTCCTCTGACTCTAGCCTTAAAAGAAGGATCTGTTCACACAAATGTCACTCTTTCTAGATCTTACACAACTGAACTAGACCATAAGTTCCTCTGTCCTTTTGTTTGTCACTTGGAGAGGAAGTCATCAGCTTGACCTCTGAAACTCTCCTAGCACTTCAAGACGGAATCATGCCCAATGTTAGCACATTAAGGACATCAACTTGTCATTAAAAAGGTATAGTTTGTGAAAAAGTATAGTTTCCTTGTAAAGACAAATGTGTGAGAGACCTAATCCTCATCGGTGTTCCATCCCAATCTGCATCACAGGACAGCGAAACCCAACTTTTGCAAACTTTAAAATGACCTGATAAACCTTGTTAAGAGTGGGATTTGAGTCGCATGGCCCTTTTCCATCTGGAGATTAGTTCCCCATTTTATTGATGAATACTCCATTTACCCAACAGCAGACATTGTGAAATCCACAGCAAACACTGTTTACCTGGTTAGACAAAATATTTCCTGTTTTGTAATAGCCGGAGTGGTTAAAACTAATAATGTTTCTTCACCCTTCAATGGCAATGGCTTTGATAGGTGTGCACACTAACTTGGGACCTGACAATGGAATGTCACTCTTTATTGGTCCAAATCCCATTGAGAGGATTCATGTTTCAAGCTTCAAGGGAAAGTTATGATGCTAGGTATCCCAGACATTCCCACAAAACTACAGTACAAGACACCATAAACTACAGGTATATCCCTGGTAGTAGAAAACTCTGAATCAATCCACCAATTTTCCCAATATAAATCGCCGACTTCAATCATTGTCAAACAATGGCAAAACTGGCAATGAAAACGTACAGAGATCAACATTTCTAAGTTACGCCATCCAAGATTGACAAAGATTGTCTCGTGTTGTTTCCTCAATGACAAGCAGATTATCACCACTATTTAATTCTAAACCATACATCATGATCAATGTTATCGGTTCCATTGTTCATGGATTGCCTGTACAACAAAAGTGATTGCAATTCAAAAGTAATGAATTGGCTGTCAAGACCTTTGGGATGTCTCAAGAACATGATAAGACACTATATCAATGCAAATTTGTTCTTTCACTACTTGATGGCAGGGGCACACGGTCACAAGGAATTTGTCATGCTTCAAACTCTTAAAAACCAGGGGCAATTTCCCAACCCATGACCCAATCCCTACACCCCTAACTTCCATCCCCGACTTCCAACCTTGGGCCCAGGCCTCTGACCCACGTTGCCTTGCCCCCCGATCCATGGATCCTAACCCTGTGTTGCCTCAACCTCCATCCTGGACCCAGACCCACTTACCTGCGGGTCGTTGCAATGCTAGCAGTGGCCTAATGTTTCTCCAGTCTTTGCCAGCGGGCTGTTGCACCGCGCTGTAGGATTCGCAAAATTGAACTTTATATTATAAAGGGTCAAATGGCAGAAGAGGCCATGATTTTAAAGACTTTTTTAAAAGAAGCCTAGGAAAAAGGGGCATTCAAAATGGCCACCAGATCCCGTGACCAACTTATTGGGACACTTTAAAATGGTTCCTGCAGTCCTCAGACAGCTTTGTGGATTCAGCCCACAGTAAATTCTGGAAGCCGTTTCTGAGAGAATGAAACCAGACACCCACATATACATATAGATTGGATGCAGATCCAGTCAAGATCAGCCTGTAGATAAAGGCCATCTAAATGTTTACCCAGACAAAAGGGAACAGTTTCATATTCATGAGAAGAGCATCAAGGGCCCGTTAAGGACATCACCAGGACATTAAAAACAATGAAGGTCATTCCAGAACAGAGATGGCCCGTTACCAGCCATCCCAAAGTATTTTAAAATATAATAACTACCCCGCTTTGCGATAAGCCCGCCAAAAGTTAAACAAAGACTAACCTGATTTGGCACGAGATAAGGGCTTCTGATGAGAAGTATATCTGGGAACCCGGGGGTAGAAACAAAGACAGCCATCGTGGTGCTACCATCGTATTCGGTGGCATCATCGCTTGAAGAAGGGGAAGAAGACGGTTCGAGCCGGCATCCCGCCCCGGGGTAAAACATCGGGAGATCATCGACCAACCCCGGGCCGTTGACGAAACGGGAGGCCATCGACCCACCCCGGATCGGGGGAAGAGACAAATAAAAACTACAGAAGGGAAAAAGGGGGCCAGTCCGAGGCTCCTCTGACCGGGGTTGAGCAGACGATCCCCGACCCCGCCGACATCCAGGTCAGCCGGTGTCCAGCCGTCCCCGACCCCCACCTCAAGAGAGCAGTGTGGCGCAGCCTGCAGCACCCACCACGAGGAGACAGGACGCCTGAAGGGATCAAAACGCAGACCTGTTTCAAAACCTTACACTTCCTAGTTGGATTGGTGAGCATGTTTCTGGCCCTTCATAATCAGATCTAGATAGGTTTAATAAGGGGGTGGACATTTAAGGGTATAATTAACATGAGTTGTTGTCCCTCGATGTTCCGTGTGTTTCCCCATTTCATGATGATCTTTGTAGAGTATAATATGCCTGTATTTGCCTTGGTTAGTATTGTGTCGTTATGATTTGTTTGTGTTTTTTTCCCTCCCATGTACCCTCTTATTTGCTTGCATTTGATTTGTTTTACATTATGTAATAAAATTCCATTTCGTTTCATCAAACTTGGTCTATAAGAGTTTTCTCTACATTGTAGTTCCTGCCCCAAAGTCCAGAGCATAGAATCTAAGGGGCGAGTGGGTCGAACCACTCAAGGTTTTACTGTGCAAGAGAGAGAGGCCTCTAGAGAGAGAAACCTCTGCGATCTAAAACCCCTTACAGCGCCAGTTCCATTTTAATGAGGTTCGAAGTCCAACATCTGGGGAGCCTCGGACCTCACCATTCTGGAGCAGGGTACATACCCTGCGCCCCCACCCCAACCTCATGCACCCAAAAATGGCGGTCCTGAATTTCTGGGCCATGGTGTCAAAGTGTTCACCAGGAATATTGCTGCGTTGCATGTCCTTGAACAAGGAGGAATGTGGACTGGCCACATAGGTGCCATCTATAATGCTGGGAACTCTTTGAAAACCTGTCAGATGGAAATGATTTTGTGCTCTCCTTCCCAAAGATATTGTGCTAGTGCACGGGTGCTTTTTAATTGTAATCGGCTTTTCTTACATTCAATAGATGGAAGAATACCATACTGTGTTCACAGTAAAGAAAAAACTTGCATTTATGTAGTATATTTCATTTCCTCAGCATGTCCAAAGTATTATACAGCCAATTAATGACTTTTAAAGTTAAGTCACTTTTGTAGGTAAATGTGGCAGCCAATTTGGACACAGCAAGATCCCAGGTGAGATGAAGCACTAGTTAATCTGCTTTGATGCTGTTGTTGTATGTAGGGAACATGCCAGCTAATTTGCACACAGCAAGGTACCACAAACATAAATGACCAGATAATCTGTTTTTGGTGGTGCTGATTGAGGAACCTCCTTGCTCTACTTCAATTAGTGGCATGGGATCTTTTACATTCTCCTGAACAGGCAAACAGAGCCTAATCTGAACGACAGCACCTCAGACAATGCAACAGTTATTCAGCATTGCACTTAAGTCTTGCCTACGTTATCAGTTTAAGGCCTAGGACTTGAAGCTGCAACTTTTCAAACCCACAACCTTCTGACTCAGAGGCGTAAGTGTTACCACTGAACCCAACCGACACTTCAGCATTTCTTTTCACCCTCAGTCACAACAGATATTTGCTCTATAAACTGGCTGACAGAGGCAACTTTTGCAATGCTGCACTGCTCTAACTAAATCCCCCATTCTCCCCTCCAACTGGAACTGCTTGTCCCAAATTGAGTTTGAGTTTTCTGTAGAGTAGTCGGTGCATTTTCCATGTATGGGCAGTCAATGTCCAACCCAATACTAATTTGTGGAAGTGCTGCAATATACTTCTCCATACTGTAGCTGATATAAATGACCAGAAAAATTAAGCACCCTTAACCACAAATATGCCAACACATTTCACAAATTAACAATTCATTCACAGGCTGAAATTTTATATTTCAAAGATATTGGCCTAGAAATTCATTACAGCCACTTTTGGGGCGGTGAAGTCGGGCGGCCGCTAAAGTATGCGCCCGGCGCAAATTCGAGGCCACTTCTCTGATATTCATTAGCTTCGCCCTAAGAGTTTGCTCGAGCGCTAAAACTGGCGATGCACGCCTCTCTTTAGGCGCTAAGCCGGAGGTGCTGAGCGAGAGTGCCGAGGCCGGGCGCAGCGCAGGTGCGGCCATTTCTAGATTGACAGCAGACACCCTGGCGCCGGCCAGCTCTTAAGGGGGAAGGGTCGACTTGGTCTGCTGCCACGCCCTGGATAGTGGAGCCCTGCAGCTAGGCCTGAACACTGCTGCTAGACCCAAATAGCGCCTGAAACCATGGAGAAGGCCCGTGAACGAGCGCAGCGCTTCTCAGAGCTTGATCTGAGGGTGCTGGTTGGTGCTGTGGAGAAGAGCCGCCATATTTTGTTTCCGGACAATGGCAGGAAGCCGCCGGCCCGCATCTACCGGAGAGCCTGGAGGCATGTCGCCACCAAGGAGTCATCCAACAGCGAGGTCCCCAGGAGCGGTGTCCAATGCCGCAAAAAGCTGAATGACCTCGCCAGGATTGTCAGGGTGAGTACCCTTTCCAGTGTCCTCATCCTTGCATGTGCACCTCACATTATGGGCAAAGGGACCTGAAAGCCCTAATGGCCAGCCCTCATGCAGCAGCTATGGGACACTCATGAACATCAATTGCACATTGTGCACTTAACACACTGGCCAGGCTATTCGACCATGGGAGGCAGTGCACACAAGATCAGGGCTACACACTGGCCAGGCTATTCGACCATGGGAGGCAGTGCACACAAGATCAGGGCTACACACTGTACTTAGAGGCCGTCCTTTCTCTTGCAGGCCAAGCTGGCCAATAATAAGAGGAGCCGGACTGCGACCGGGGGAGGCGGACCCCAGATCCAGCCGCTCACCGAGCTGCAACATCGTGTGGAGCGCATCATGGGTGCCCGGGTGATTGGCCCCGTTGCATCTGGAGATGCCGACCCTGTTCTGGGCACCAATGGTAAGGACATCACCTTTTGGACCTCTCTCGTCCCACTTGCGCATCAGATCTACATCCTTTGCCACTGTCCGACCAATGCGCTGAATGCCACCACTCATGCATCCCTCGCTGATGCTCTCTCCTCACTCTAAAGCTACTCTTGTGCCTTCCTGCTTTCAGATGGTGAGGAGGAGGTCCCTGAAGTTGCCAGTGACAGCCCCTCAGAAGAGGAGGAGGAGGAGGAGCAAGAGGAAGGCGGCCCATCAGGGGAACCCTCAGCCGCGGCAACCCATGCCAATGTAGGGGACACGTCTTCCCTGGAGGGGAGCGTGGGGGAAGTGTCGGAGGGGAGGGTAGCTCCTGGGACCAGCGGCCTGCAGAAACGCGGGAGGGGGGTGGAAGCTCAGCGGCCTTCTCCCCAGAGGGGGGAAGGGTCGGAGAGGAGTCCAATTGCTGGGCCCAGCAGCGTCCAGCAACGCAGGAAGGGTCGGCCAGCTCGGCGGCCTTCTCCCCAGAGGGAGAGTCCGGCCTCCAGTCCGGAGACGGCCAATGCCGAGGAGATGCACTGCCTCGAGGACTTGTCCGCGGACTCGGAGCGCCGTCACATGGAGCTCATGGGGGTAGTGGCACGGTTGCCTGAGGCCATCGAGTCCCTGTCTCGGAGTGTGATCGAGTTCGGGGCCTCACAGGCCACCAGTCGGGCGGAATTCAGGGCAGCTCAGGCAGCGAGTGGCCAGGTGATCAGTGGTGCCGTGCAGTCACTGGGTGCTCTGATGCGGTCACTGAATAGGTCAACACGGGCACTCACTGCTGCCACACTCGCTGTGTCAGCCAGGCATCGCCAGGGCACCCGGCGCGCTGCAGCAGCACAGCGGTCTGTCCCTCGGCAGATTGGTGCGCATGCTGCAGTGCTGGCCCGGCCGAGTGCCAGTGTCTCAGGCGACCAGCGAGCGCCTGCCATCCGCCAGCTTGCCCCCATTCCTCCAGCCGCCACTGCCACTCCCCCAGTGGAGCTGCCAGGAGCTGCTGCAGCGACTGATGCTGGCCAGCCACAGCTGCAGCATTCACCAGCCGGCCCCTCGACGGCCAGACCTCGTCGAGGCCGACCCCCAAGGGCATCTGCTGTCACGACATGTGCCCCTCAGGAGCCTGCCCCCAGCCTTGCAGCAGCCAATGGCCTCACTTTGAGGAGGAGCAGCAGGGCGTGCAGGGGCCGCCAAAGTGTGCAGAAGGCATCGCCCTCGCGGGCCACTAAGTAGAGGGTGTGTCCAAATGTTGTGTTTTCTGGAATGTGTGTTTTGTGAAGGCCGAGGATGAAGGCCATTTTTGTTTACATCTTTTGTTAATGCTCCCCAGGTTGTGGGAGTGAGTCATGTGTGTGAGTGTTTTTTGGGGGTTTCGTCTGTTTTTGGTTTTCATGTGGGAAGGGCCCTGAGTTTGGACAATAAACCATTTTATTTATTCACATTGTCCATGTTTGATCTTTGAAGTGTTTGTTGCCTTAGCCGACTGACGGCTTGCGGAGCGGCTGCAATCATGTTCTTTCATTGGCACAAGCCATTCCCTGACGGGGCCTAGAAGTGACGGTCAATAAGCCGCCGACGGGCGGCCCTTGGACCTTCTGCCTCCCTCCTGGGCTGGTACTCCTCGTCCTCCTCCTCCTCCTGCTCCTCCTCCTGAGGTGGTGGTCCAACGTGAGGTGGCAGTGCCTGAGTCCTGCGGATAGCCAGGTTGTGCAGCATGCAGGAAACGACGACGAATTGGGAGACTCGCTCCTGCGAATACTGGAGGGCTCCCCCGGAGCGATCCAGACAGGGGAACCGTTGCTTGAGGATGCCGATTGTTTGTTCTATGATGTTCCTAGTCGCTTGATGGCTCTCGTTGTATGCCTCTTCAGCAGGGGTCGTGGGCGCGCGGAGCGGGGTCATGAGCCAGGTACACAAAGGATAGCCTTTGTCCCCGATAAGCCATCCTCTTGGGTGAGGCTGTGCCTGGAACATGTCAGCCACAGTTGTCTGTCGCAGGATAAAGGCATCGTGGCTGCTGCCTGGAAAGCGGGCATTGACAGCTAGGATGCGCTGCCTGTGGTCACACACCAGCTGTACGTTGAGGGAATGGTAGCCCTTCCAGTTGCGGTAATCCTCAGCATGCTCCAGAGGTGCCCGCAAAGCCACATGCGTGCAGTCAATGGCGCCCTGCACCATGGGGAAGCCCGCTATTCTTGCAAATCCCACTGCACGCTGCTGCTGCTTGTCCAGGGTCATGGGGAAGGAGATGAATTGATGTCTCCTTCTGAAAAGGGCATTGGTCACCTGGCGGATGCAGCAATGCACGGCGAACTGGGAGATGTTAGCGATGTCCCCAGCAGCGGATTGGAAGGAGCCAGTGGCATAGAAGTTGAGAGCCACCGTCACCTTCACTGCCACCGACAGAGACGTCCTGCGCATCAGCTGTGGACGCAGATCTCTGTGCAGGAGCTGGCAGATGTCTGCAACCACCTCCCTTCTGAATCGCAGCCTCCTAACACACTGCGCGGCAGACATGGTCAGATAGGAGGACTGCTGGCCGTATTCCCTGGGTGGGTAAGGCCTCACTTGGCGACGCCTGTTGCCCCCTCTGCATCTAGCCAGGGCTGCCACTCTCTCACGGCGTCTGTAAGCCCTTCCGGCATAAGGCTGAAACTCAGCGTTGGCACCCAATGCAGCCCCCATTATATGCTGGCAAACACTGAGATCTCAATGAAGGCAAAGATAATTGCTAAGCTCTGGCCTGAGCCAAAAATACCTGTCCTAGTGTTGGGCCAAAGTAGTAAGCTCTCCTCCTTGGTCTCTCTCCAAAAAACCGTTGCACAAGAGTGAATGCTGCAAAATGGCTGGCCTTTATAGTGCAGGGTAAGTTCCCTTTAATTTGCGCTCCCCGCGGCCCGCCTCGGCTGTGTACTGTTCCACTTCACAGTCGTTAGGGCCGCCCGGCGCACAATGGGGCGGCGCGAGTGAAGTTCCGGTTCCGGGCGCACAAAGGGCGTTGCACGACGAAATGACGTCATGATCTGCGCGCGCAGCAGGGCGCGCGCTAAGACTTTGCTAAATGTCTACTGAAGTTGGGGCGAGGTGCAGATCGCGCTGCACCCGGGCGCTAAGCGCCTAGCGCTCGAGATCTACTCCTCCTAAGGCGCTAACGGCTGGTGCGCCCAACTGAATTTCTAGGCCATTTACTTTTGTCACGTAGCACTGGGTTTCCTGTCTACTTGAAGCAACACATTTCAGGGAGGTGGATCTTAACAGCGCAGTAAAGTAATTGATTAAAACTAGGGTGATGCAATAAGCATTTGGAGCAGGTCGCGTCTTTTGCTGGGCATTGCTGTCTGGGGTGCTTGGCCTGGCCGCAGAAGTAGCATTTCTGGCCTCTGGTCATTGCAGCTGTAGTTGGGCTGCTGGCGGCTTGTGGCCTTACCGGATCCCAAGATGGCTGCTCCTGTGACATCCACGTGGCCATCCGGTCAGGGGGGTAGGCGTCCATGTTCTGGAGGGCCACGTCTAACGAGTTAGCGAGGGCCACCGTCTTCTGCAGGTCGAGCCCCTTCTGTTCCAGCAGCCTCTGCCGAGTATAGTTGGACCTGATGCCGGCTACGTAGGCGTCTCGGATCAGGTCTTCCGTGCATTCCTTGGCCGTCACCGCTTTGCAATTACAGGCCCGGCCGAGGACTCTCAGTGCCAGTAAATATTCGGCGCCTGATTCCCCGGGGCGCTGTTTTCGGGTAGCCAGGAGGTGTCTGGCGTAGACCTCATTAACAGGCCTCACGTATTGTTCCTTTAGCGTCGCGATGGCGGCCGCGTAAGTTGTGGCGTCTCGGATGATCGAGTAGACTCGGTGGCTCACCCGTGAGTTCAAGACAAGCCGTTTCGCGTCATCTGTAGTGACGGTAGTGCTGGAGGCCTCCAGGAAGGCTTCGAAACAGCTCAACCAGTGTTCAAAGTTATTGGCTGCATCTGCTGCTTGAGGATCCAGGTCTAAACGTTCCGGCTTCAAGATTTGCTCCATGTCGAAAAATTAGTCAATAAAATTGATGCACTATCAACAACACCAAAGACTACGAGTTGAACTTATACGAAGTAGGCTTTTATTGACTAAGAACTGGAGCATGCCTCTGCTAGTGGATCCATCCTCAGAGCTCTCGGGGGAAGGGTGGTGAGTCACCTTTATACCTGGGCTTAGGGGTGGAGCCAGGGGCGGAGACATGCCCAGACTTGTACAGAGTTAACAGTGGTTTACCACACAGGCATGTACAGGGTTAACAGTGGCTTACCACAGGGGGAAAGAGTTTTTCCTGGAGGTAGCAGCCAGCGGAGATAGCCTGAGTGCTGTGCTGCTCCAAGAGTGGCATGGCAGGCTAAGGCCGGTGGTCTGCTCCTCCAGGATACTCACGGATGTGGAGAGGAGCTACTCCAACTGTGAGCGGCATCTCTTGGCCACACATTGGGCTGTGAAAAGATCACTGATCTTCACAGGCACCTCTCCCATCACCCTCCTCACCCATCACACACCCACCCAGATGCTTCTGGATGGGAGGATCAAGGATGGAACAATGAGCCGTGCCCGCATTGCCCGCTGGACCCTGCTCCTCTCACAGATGGATCTTAAGGTGAAGGGTCTCTGTGAGCCAAAGCTTGCAGCCAACCTGGTATATCCTGGAACAGCCCACCGGTGTTCCATAGAAGGGGTTTGGGAAGTGAACATAGGTTTATGGGCCGGGATACATCCCACGGGCTGCGAGATCTATGTAGACGGTTCCAACACGGTATCTGCTGGTGAGCGTCTCATGGGGTGCGGAGTTTATGACCCAGCGGCAAACATCGCCCTGGCGATTAAGCTCCCCAGCACCATGAGCGCCCAGCAGGCTGAACTGTCCACGGTAGTGTATGCCGTTACACATCCCAAAATCTTCCCTACCCCATACACGATTTGCTCGGACAGCCTGTTTACGTGCAATTCGTGTACGGAGTACCTGGCCATTTGGTCCCGCCGCGGATACACATCCGCCGACAGGAGACCCCTCACAGTAAAACCCCTGCTGGAAAAGATCCTGGCAGCAGTGGGGGAGGAAGGGGAGGTTTTCATTCACAAGGTGAAGGCCGATTCCTCCACAGAACCCCGCAGTCAAGGCAACCAGCAGGCTGACATGCTCACCAAGGAGGGTGCCCGCACCGGCATTTTCTGGGACCCATGTAGGTCCAGACACATGGCAGCAGTCAGAGGCAGGGACGGGACCCAAGGGAGTGCAGGGGTAGCTTTAGCCCCGGACCTTAAGACAGTCCAAGCCCAGGACCCCTTCCTCAAAGCAGTCCTCAGTGCAGTGACTGAGGGAAAAAGGGTGGAGGGTCCTTACAGCACAGCAACCCTCTCCGTCAAAGAGGGCATGCTATTCCGGGGGAAACAGTGGGTTGTGCCGCAGCAACACCAGAGGGAATTCCTTCAACTGGCCCATGAGGGCCCAGGAGCGGGGCATCCCGGGCCTGAGACCACTTGGCAGCGGGTGGAACAGGCGGGATGGTGGCCAGGACTCAGGGAAGATGTCCGCGAGTTCTGTGCCGGCTGTCTGGTGTACGCTGCTAATAACCCTGACCCCCACAAAAGGAAGGTACCCATGGGACACATCAGGAGGGTAGAGGGACCATGGCAGGCGATACAGGTCGACTACATCGGGCCCCTACCCACCGCCCAGGGAGGCTATAAGTACTGCCTAGTCCTGGTGGATGTGTTCACCAAATGGGTAGAGGCCTTCCCCTGCAGAACAGCCATAGCTCTGGGTACTGCCAGGATCCTGGTCCGGGAGGTGATCTCACGGTGGGGGCTACCACAGTATGTGGAGTCCGACCAAGGGAGTCACTTTACCGGGCAGGTAATGCAGAATACCCTTATGCTGCTAGGCATCGAGGGGAAGTGGCACGTTGCCCACAACCCACAGTCATCAGGGATTGTGGAGAGAATGATTAGGACCCTAAAAGAAAGGTTGAGGAAGGAGACGGTGGACTCGCCCTGTAAATGGGCCGAGGTCCTACCATTGGTTCTGATGGGGAACCGGGCCAGCCAGTCAAAAAGCACGGGGTACTCCCCGTACGAGCTGATGACTGGCAGGGTTATGCGGACAACCACCCATGTACTAGCCCCGGTGCTCACAGAAGGTCAGCTCAGAGCGGTAAACCGGGACAAGTTCGCCCGAAACCTCTTCGAGCACCTTAAACAGGTCCACGAGCAGGCGGCTGGGAACATGGGAAAGCAGCATCGGAGTAACCGATTGCTGCTCGAACCCCGAAGGCACCACGAGTGGGAGGTAGGAGATCAGGTCATGGTGAGGAACTTTGCCCGAGTAGGGAGTCTGGAACCATTATACATGGGGCCCTACAGCATTGTAGACAAGGCCAGCCCCATGGTATTCGCCGTTAAGATGCCCCTGCGCACAAAATGGTTTCACATTAATCAGTGCAAACTGTTTAAGCCCGAAAGGAGAAAACAGCCAGTTGGGGTAGGGCCTGAGGATAGAGATCCTCAGCCTGCAGCAAGAGCGAGTTCACAGACTGTACAGGCAGGCGCTGTGGCTTGCTTAAGGGGAGGGGCCAACCCACCCGCCGATTGGGACACTTCCCCACTCTTCTGGGATCTAGAGGAGGAGGGACCCGAGGGCAAAGACTTCGCCCCGGACCCAGATTTGGGACCTGGGGGGCGGAGACTCTTAGCCTGCAGCATCAGGCTGCGTAGAGTTACCTGCCCCTAGCCCAGGTTTGGGGGAGGTGAAGCCTGAGGGCGAGGATCCCCAGCCAGCAGCAGTGGTGAGCCCACAGGCTACGCCGGAGGGGGCAGCGGTTCGGGTTTAAGGCCCACCAGCCAAGAAAACCCCACCTGCCAAATTCCCTAGAAGGTCCCCACGGACGCCCCAGCCAAGGAAACCCTGGTCACCAGCTCCCCATTTTAAAGGGACAGCCTCCCGAGTCAGGAGTAAGTCCAAAGACAGAGGTCCCCAGCCGGCAGCCGCAGGCTGCGAGGGACCGGAAGTGCAGGACAGTGCGGCCACGCCGAAGGGAGCGGTGTGCCACAGCCCTAACAGGAATTAGGCTGGCCGCCCGGAGACGGGCGACGGATGTACATAGTTTAGGTAATTTTAAGTTTAGGTATTTAGCTTAAGTTTGGGTGTTTTAGCTTAAGTTTAAGTAAGGTGATGGGTAGTTTTAATTAAGTAGTAATCTGCTAAGAGTGTGTGTATTTGAGTCGAGGTCGCGAGACCCAACTATGCTTCACCCAAGCCAGAGAATCTCTTGGGGACCTGGCTGTATGTTTTTTGTATCTGTTACAGAAAGACTTTCAGGATGAAGGGGTGCGTAATCCTACTCGCCCTGATAGGACTAAGCATTGGAAAGAGAGGCAACGTGGAGGACGCTCACATCTATGGGTGCTCGGGAGATAGAGCACCTATAGCAACCGACGGAAGCGGCAAACGGGATGTGGAGGAGACCGCCGTCTACGTCCACGAGGGAAGGTGGCCAGGGTGGCTGGGGTCCAATTCGTCTCAGTACTCCAGCCAGACCGGGTTCACTTACGGGGAGGCCTCCCTCCTGTGCCCCAGGGTACAGGTCGTTACCACAAGGGTTAGCGTCACCGTAGGGAAGCGTGTATGTTTAACGTGCAAGGGACACATTCCTTTGGATAGGTGGTGGTGGCTCAGAAAGCTGAGCAAAGATATGAGAGATCCCGCAGTCGAGTGGTAACGGTTGGGGAACAATACCCACCGGACGATTACAGGGACTCACGGGGGATTAAGTGTGTGCTGGGACAAGTGGTGGGAACCGGATCAAAGGATTTATATCTGTATGTGGGGGTCAGAGAGGGTCTGCCCCGCAGGCATATCCATCATTTTCCACTGGCAGTGGCGAGAAGCCGGGAACGGGATGAAGTGGGATACCAGCCGGAAGGTGTGCGCGGTCCCATCCTCCCCGATCCCAGTCAATGCCACTGAGCTTGTGACCCGCACCCGTAAGCCCCTGCCCATGACCCAGGCAGCGAGGACACACAGGGTAGGGTGCCCTGCCACCACCAAGGGACCAGGGAATGGGCTGGTACAAGTGCCTACGGATCAGGTACTATACCAGGGGGTACACTACGCAGCAGCCTCCATGATTTTAAATCTCACCGAGGTACATTTACTGGAGTTGTGCCCCAAAGAAACAGAGCAGCTATACCAGGCCCTATTAAAGGAGATGTTCAGGAAATTTTATGAGTTCGATTTTGTCAATGTCGACAAAACCGAACTGTACACCACACACCGTGAGATTTTGGGTAATGCAGGGAGACAAAGAAGGGGAGTATGGAATGATGTTTTTACTGCGTTTAATACTGGGTCCTCTGTCATCAACAGTCTGGATGACATAGAGCTGCAGACCCAGATAAACGGCTTAAAAACACAGTTAAGGAAGATATTAATGGATGAGAACAAAGTAATGGGCTCGGAGTTGCATGAGGACCAGGCTATGACGGTCCATTTAAAGGAGATTATAGCGGAGTTGGAGAAGCACACAAAGACAGTAAATGCCCTCATAAAGGAGGACAGAAATGCTTCTGACCAGGCTGCGCAGAACGAGGTGTGCGTGCTGTATGGGGCGTGGTTGCTGGGCGAGGGCCGCAGTAATCTGGAGGATTTAAAACAGGGTTTAGTCCCTTCCTGGATCAGCAACAAATACCTCGCAGCCCACCATCCATTTGAGAATGCATTAAGCCCGTGCCAAATCCGGCTAGCTTCCGAAGCCTACCCAGTTCCAGTGGATTGTGGACAGTCCAACCACACCATGGGTATAGTAGTTAGGATGCCGGTCATGGGTAGGACAGCCCGACCCGCGCCACTATACAGGGTTGAGAACATTGGAGTCATTCAAGGGGGTGCACACATTCGTTTCACAGCGGTCCCACCTTACGTCATAAAGTGGGAGCACGCTATGACAGGTACTGACCTCTCAGGGTGCCGGAGCCGGGGAGCACACATAATCCTGTGTCCCCAGCACTTGAACGCCTATTCAAAACCACAGTGCGGGTTCAGAGCTGCTGGCGCGAAATCTATAAATTGTACCACGGAGGCAATGGCACAAGGCCATGTTCCCCCGCAGGTAGCATATATAGGAGGTGGGACATATTGTGTCATCACCAGCGCGTCCCACTACCAGCATGGACAGCATAGCTGGTGTCCGGTTAGTGACAGCAGTTTCTGTTTTAAACCCGAGGCAGAAGTTCAAGTGGCCCAGGAACGAATTGTCCCCATTCCTGAACCCTCCACTGTTCACCTCAGTGTAAAGGAGAATTTTACTAATTTGCAGAAGTATGTTGCGCATTTCGGCTATGAAATTCCCCCTCTCCCAGAACACCTTACCAAAATACTCAAAGCAGTTATAGTTTCACAGAAACATTTTTACACTCTGGAGCAGAAAACAGTAGAGATAGGGGCTAAGATATTGGACATTGTGATCCCACCTTGATGGGACATTTTCAATAATATACAGGTCCCTTCGTGTATCAGACTGGCTTCACACATTCTTGTGGTTTGCCAGCTGGGGATAGTATTGTACCTAGTCTGCACTCAATGCAAGGGAAAAGGTCAAATACTAGAATTCCGAAACCAAAGGACCTGGAAGGAACATTATGTTAAGATGGAGGGAGATACACGTGTTTGAATTTGCTGTTTGTATCGTTGATTAAAGATTGTGGGTTTTTTTATGTTCTTTTATTGTTTTTAATAAAAATGTTCAAACGTGTTTGTAATAAAGATAATGTGTACCAAGTGGTGCAGTGGTGTCGGACCCCCACCGTGCTTGGATGTGTGTAAACGACTGTAATATTATTCTATGTATGCTTATGTACACTACATTTTTGCAGAATGGGAAATGCATGTGTCGTGGGTATCTTAGATAGATAATTTCAGGGGAAGGTTGACTATGCAGGGTCGGAAATTTTGCTCACCCTATTGGGATGATACTTAAAGCAAGTTTAGTATCAACAGGGGGGAGTGTAAGTGCAGGGTTCTCAAAATTCACGCACTCCCCGTAATTATGGATCAAGGGACCCTGTTTTGGACAAGTTATTAAAACCAGGGTACCCAAAATGGCTTCTGTTACCTCGTGACCAAAACTGACAGGATTTTTAAAACAAGGCTCTGCAGACAAGCAGGCCCGGAGACGAAACTTAAAATGCAGGAATCTGTGAAACAGGACTCTCTGGAGCCAACCAGACAAAGTAAATACAGAATATGCATTCATTCGACTTGAATCCAATCAAGCTAGACTGGGCCTATAATCGTGGCCATTAAGTTTCTGCATGTTTAATCAGTAACAGCTCACAGTCGCCATCAAGTTAGGATGGGGACAATTAAGTCTTATCCATGACAAACAACCAGGACATCAGGGCCATTAGGCCCGGAGACAACCACTCCAAAAGTCGTTAAAGTAAATGGTTGTAATCATTTAAACAAGCCCGCCAAAAGTTAAACAATGCACTGGACTGATTTGGCGCGCAGATAAGGAGTTGAAGAACGGGTATAATTGCAGGCCCATCAGTAGCAATCGCTGGCTTATCGCTCTTGACTCTGACCTCTTGCCTGTGGCCTTGGCCTGCTGCCGCTCGTACTCGTGCCCTGGCTTCGTGGCGGGTTCTCTTCTCGCTCCCCGCATCGCCCAACAATGAAGGACGCCCATTACACCGGGGCCAAACGCGGGAGGAGAACGAGACCCGAGTTCAAAGCCACACAGGACACACAGGCCACAAAGGGGCGGATGAGATGAGACGAGACGAGACGGAGAAGAAGATAAACTGATAAGAGCAGAGAAGGGCATCGAAAGACGCATTGGTAAAAACCCAAACACCTAGTTATAAGCTGGCGTTTGGTGAAGAAATTGGCAGCGCATGTATGGACAGTGAGAATAAGTTGGCGTTTGAACATTGCGAATAAGCAAGCATTCAAAGAGTGGGTGGCAGCGCCCGTGACGAATATACTGGCATTCGAAGGATGGGTAGTAAAATCTTTTAGACGGTAAAGACCACCAGTCGACTCTGACCGTAACATTATCGCCGACGACCGCCTGAGGGAGAAGAAGAAGAAAACCCATCGCGACGAGATGACGACGGTAGCTGAGAAAAAGGGAGGGTGCTTCGCATCAACAACTTCAGCGCCGCGCCCTGAGACCACGTGGCGACAGGGTACCCCAAAGAACAGGGAGGACAGACCTCAAAACTCACAACCGTTAAAGCAACAGGTTTTGGATTGGTGAGCATGAATTCCTGGCCCCTCATAGCTTAATCTAGTTAGGTATAGGGGGTGGGATAAGGATAAGGGGATTGTTAATGTAGTTGTTTTCCCTCAGTGTGCTGTGTGTTCACCATTCCCATATAAGTGTAATTGTTTTAATGCTTGTATTTTCATACCAGTAATTTTCTTAAGATTGTTGTATTCTGCCTTTAATAAAATTTTGGTTTTCTTGCACCAAACCACTCGTCTACTCGATTTTCTGTATCGCCGCCTGTACCTTAGTCCGGTGTCTAGAACCCAGGGGTGTGGGAATGATTCGAACCACTCAAAAGGGGACAGTCAGAGGCGAAGCTGGCTGGGCACCACACATGACCCCCTACAGTTTCTCCAGCAGGTCGACTTGCTTAGACAGGTCCCACAAACAGCAATGAGATTATGACCAGATAATCTGTTTTAGTGGCGATGGTTGAGGGATTAATGTTGGCCAGGACACCGGGAAGAACTCAAATGCTCTTCTTTGAATGGTGCCATGGGTCCACCTGAGAGGGCAAATGGGGCCTTGATTTAATGTTTCACCCAAAAGACGTCATCTTTGACAGTGCAGCGCTCTCTCAGTACGGCACTGGAGCATGGAACAAAAGTTTACTGTTTGGAAATATTTATGCTATAACCTGTGTTTACATATTTGTGGCTAAGAGTGCTTAATTTTTCTGGTCATTTATATCAGCTACAGTATGGATAAGTATATTACAGCACTTTCACAAATTAGTATTGGGTTGGACATTGACTGCCCATACATAGAGAAAAAGTACTTGAGAAACTAATGGGACTAAAAGCCAACAAATCCCCTGGACCTGATGGCCTACATCCTAGCGTTTTAAAAGAGGTGGCTGAAGAGATAGTGGATGCATTGGTTTTAATCTTCCAAAATTCCTTAGATTCTGGAATGGTCTCAGCGGATTGGAAGGTCGCAAATATAACACCGCTATTCAAGAAAGGAGGGAGAGAAAAAAACAGGGAACTACAGGCCAGTTAGCCTGACATCAGTCGTCGGGAAAATGCTGGAATCCATTATTAAGGAAGTGGTATCAAGTCACTTAGAAAATCATAACATGATTAGGCAGAATCAACATGAAAGGGAAATCGTGTTTGACAAATTTATTAGAGTTTTTTGAGGATGTAACTAGCAGGGTAGATAAAGGGGAACCAGTGGATGTAGTATATTTGGATTTCCAAAAGGCATTCGATAAGATGCCACATAGAAGGTTATTAAACAAGATTAGGGCTCATGGGGTTGGGGGTAATATAGTAGCATGGATAGAGGATTGGTTAACGGACAGAAAACAGAGAGTAGGGATAAATGGATCTTTTTCAGGTTGGCAGGCTGTAACTAGTGGGGTGCCGCAAGGGACGTCAGCTGTTTACAATCTATATTAATGACCTAGATGAAGGGACCGAGTGTAATGTATAAAAGTTTGCTGATGATGCAAAGCTAGGTGGGACAGTAAGCTGTGAGGAGAAGACAAAGAGTCTGCAAAGGGATATAGACAGGTTAAGTGAGTGGGCAGTAAGGTGGCAGATGGAATATCATGTAGGGAAATGTGAAGTTATTCACTTTGGTAGGAAGAATAGAAAAACAGAATATTTTTTAAATGTGAGAAACTTTCAAATGTTGGTGTTCAGAGAGTTTTGGGTGTCCTTGTACAAGAAACACAGAAAGCTAGCATGCAGGTACAGCAAGAAATAAGGAAGGCAAATGGCATGTTGGCCTTTATTGCGAGGGGGTTGGAAGTCTTGCTACAATTGTACAGGGCCTTGGTGAGACCACACCTGGAGTACTGTATACAGTTTTGGTCTCTTTATCTAAATAAGGATATACTTGCCTTGGAGGCGGTGCAATGAAGATTCACTAGGTTGATTCCTGGGATGAGAGGGCTGTCCTATGATGAGGGATTGTGTAGAATGGGCCTGTACTCTCTGGAGTTTAGAAGAATGAGAGGTGATCTCATTGAAACATGCAAGATTCTGAAGGGGATTGACAGGGTAGATGCTGAGAGGTTGTTATCCCTGGCTGGAGGGTCTAGAACTAGGGGGCATAGTCTCAGGATAAGGGGTAGGCAATTTAAGACTGAGATGAGGAGGAATTTCTTCACTCAGAGGATTGTGAATCTTTGGAATTCTCTGCCCCAGAGGGCTGTGAATGCCGAGTCTTTGTGTATATTTAAGGCTGAGATAGATAGATTTTTGGACTCTAGGGGAATCAAGGGATATGGAGATCAGGCAGGAAAGTGGAGTTGAGGTCGATGACCAGCCATTATCTTATTGAATGGCAGAGCAGGCTCGAGGGGCCGTATGGCCTACTCCTGCTCCTATTTCTTATGTTCTTATGTTCTTATAACCATCATGGAAGGACACTCATGTTGGTTTTATTCTAGATGTCAAGTTTGCAATTGAGTCTGTTAGCATTCAACCTCCTTCCTTCTATGGTTCACAACAACACGTTTCAATTAAGCACAGGACACTTCATAGTGTAGTATATGGAACAGACTTTATAGATACCTAGGTTGAGGGATCAACCCAACCCAGATCAGAGAATGGCTTTTTGGCTTCTGTATCTCTCTGAAGACCTAATGAAAACCAAGCTCAGTTATACACCATATTTTGACTACATCAAAGGTACATGTCATAGATAAGACCTCATGATGTAACTATTCCCAAATCCTTTGAAGACAGATTTTTCATGTAAACATTTAGGCCTAGAAATTCAGTATAGCCACTTTTGGGGCGGTAAAGTCGGGCGGCCGCTAAAGTTTGCGCCCGCTTCGCCGATATTCAGTCGCATCGCCCCAAGAGGTTGCTGCTGCGCTAAAACAGGCGATGCACGACTATCTTTAGGCGCTAAGCCGGCGGTGCTGAGCGATACCCCCGAGGCCGGGCGCAGCGCCGATGCGGCGAGTTCTTGATTGACGGCAGACACTCTGGCGCCGGTCAGCTCTTAAACGGGGAGGGTGGATTTGTTTGCCTGCCACGCCCTGCACACTGCAGCCATCAACCTAGGCCTGACCACTTCAGCTTCACCTGCATAACGCCCAGGGCTATGGAGAAGGCCAGGGAGAGAGCGCAGCGCTTCAGCGACGGTGACCTGAGGCTGCTGGTTGGCGGAGTGGAGCGCAGGCGCCATGTTCTGTTCCCAGAAGGTGGCAAGAGGCCGCTGCCCAGCGCCTACCGGAAAGCCTGGAGGGAGGTCTCCAACAGGGTGTCTTCCAACAGCATGGTTGCCAGGACTCCTGTGCAATGCCGGAAGAAGTTCAACGACCTCACTCGGGTTGTCAGGGTGAGTACCCTTTCCAGTGTCCTCCTCATCCTTGCATGTGCACCTCACTTTATGGGCAAAGGGACCTGAAAGCCCTAATGGCCAGCCCTCATCCAGCAGCTATGGGACAGGCATGAAAATCACTTGCACATTCAGCACTTTACACACTGTACAAGCTATTCAACCATGGGAGGCAGTGCAGACAAGATCAGGGCTACACACTGTACAAGCTATTCGACCATGGGAGGCAGTGCAGACAAGATCAGGGCTAGACACTGTACAAGCTATTCGACCATGGGAGGCAGTGCAGACAAGATCAGGGCTACACACTGTACAAGCTATTCGACCATTGGAGGCAGTGCAGACAAGATCAGGGCTACACACTGTACAAGCTATTCGACCATGGGAGGCAGTGCAGACAAGATCAGGGCTACACACTGTACTTAGAGGCCGTCCTTTCTCTTGCAGGCCAAGGTGGCGCACAACCGGCGCAACCGAACTGAGACCGGGGGAGGCCGTCCTGACCTCAAAGAGCTCTCCGACCTCGACCAGCGTGTGGAGCGCATCATGGCAGGCCGGCTGATTGGCCCCGTCGCCAGTGGAGATGCCGACCCTGTTCTGGGCACCAATGGTAAGGGCATCACCTTTTGGACCTCTCTCGTTCCACTTGCGCATGAGATCAGCATCCTTTGCCACTGTCCGACCAATGCGGTGAATGGCAGCACTCATGCCTCCCTCGCTGCCGCCCTGTCCTCACTCTAAAGCTACTCTTGTGCCTTCCTGCTTTCAGATGGTGAATCGCCAGGTGAGGAGGCGGGCCCTCAAGCTGCCACTGTCAGCGCTTCAGAATACGAGGAAGAGGAAGAGGAAACCGGCCCATCAGTGCCACCCTCAGCCGCGCCAGCCCATGGCGATGTAGGGGACACGTCTTCCCTGGAGGGGAGCCGGGGGGAAGGGTCGGAGGAGAGTGAAGCTCCGGGGCCCAGCGGCCTGCAGCAACGCGGGAGGGGTGGGGAAGCTCGTCGGACTTCTCCCCAGAGGGTGAGTGCGGCCTCCAGTCCTGCGACGGTCAGCGCAGAGGAGGTGCGCCTCCTAGAGGAAATGGCCGTCCAGGCTGAGCGCAGGTACACTGAGCTCATGGCTGCAGTGGCAAGGATGCCTGACTCCATAGAGTCTCTGTCAAGGAGTGTGCAGCAATTCGGAGCAGCACAGGCCAGGAGTCTGCAACAATTCAGTGCAGCACAGGCCAGGAGTCTGCAGGACTTCGTGGCAGCACAGTCGGCTTCTAGCCAAGTGCTCAGTCGTGCCGTCCATTCACTGGCTGGGGTCATGCGGACACAGACCAGGGCCACACGGGCACTAACTGCTGCCACCCTCGCTGGATCAGCCAGGCATCGCCAGGGCACCCGCCGCACAGCAGCAGCCCAGCAGTCTGTCCTTCAGCTGTTTGCTGCGCATGCTGCAGTGCTGGCCCGTGCGAGTGCCACTGTATCAGGCGACCAGCGAGCACCTGCGATCTGCCAGGTTGGCACCATTCCTGCAGCCAACACTGCCACTCCGCCATTGCAGCTGCCACGAGCCGCTGGACAGACTGCTGCCACCCAGCCAGAGTTGGAGCAGTCAGCAGCCGGCCACTCCAAGGCCAGAGCTGGTGCAGGCCGACCCCCAAGGGCATCTGCCGTCACGCCATCTGCCCCTCAGCAGCCTTCCCCCAGCCTTGCTGCAGCCACTGGGCTCCCATTGAGGAGGAGCTGCAGGGCGGGCAGGGGCCAGGCAAGGATGCGAAAGGCATCGCCCTTGCAGGGCAAAAAGTAGAAGGTATGCTCAAATGCCTGTTGTGTTTTTGTAAGGCTGAGACTGGTGCAGTTGTGTTTTTGTAAGGCCGAGACTGGTGTCTTTCTTTTTGTAAGGCCGAGACTGGTAGTTTTGTGTTTTTGGAGGGGGCTTCTCCACATGAGCATGTAATGTGGGAAGGGCAGAGGGTTTCAATAAATTATTGTTGTTGTAAAGTCCGTGAGTTGTTTAGTTAATTAATACACAGACTACCAGAGTAACTTAAAACAGGACTTTACTATTCGAAGGTCAGGGCGAATCTGCCAAATAAATCCTGACACAGCACTTATATACCGGTGTGGTCACCGTCGGTGTTACAGTATACAGAAGCCAACAAAGTAGTGCCACACCTAAAATAGTTCTCTTAAAGGTGAACGGTTACATACAATGGTTTTCTTAAAGGTAGACGGATACATACACTACAATCCTCCCTTTTTAGCTTACAACATACTTAGTCCCCCATTAAACATAACATATATTCAACTTCATGTAAAACAATTCACAGGTATAATCTATGCGGGAAACAGTTTACAGATTCAGTCTCTGCGGGAACAGTTCACAGATTCAGTCTCTGGTCTTGACTCGGTCCGAACAACATCTCGGTGGTGTAGCCGGTTCACATTGCTAGCGTGACTCATCCAATAGTCTTTCCCTTGACTTAACAGCTTGAACTTCCTTCCTGCTGAACCAGCAGTGCTGACTTTTACAAACAGCTGGACTGCCTTGGTAATTTTTCCTACTTGCCAACTGATTTGGCTCCCTTCATAGGGCCCACGTACATGATCTGGTAGAAGTGATAATGATTTAGATGGTTATCACCTTCTGCTTCGTCTTTTTCTTTTCTGCTTCTTGGAGACTCTCGGGGCTCCCTTATCAGCTGCCAGCTGTAGCGCCACCATCTCCCTATGTTCCTTAGACTTTAAGTGCTTCATCCTGATTTCTGCACTTTGGGAGTTTTCATCACAAGCTGGGCAGACCAAGTCCTCGTAATATTCCGTGTCACTCAACAGGTCATGGTAATATTCGGTGTCGTCCTGAACTAGTCTAGCGAGAGGGCCTGCTACTTCTTCCTTACCCAACTGGACGTTAGCCGACTGTTGTTCCCTCCCTAGACATCTTTCCTGAAGAGACTTCTTCATGCGTTCATATTCATCCCGCTCTTCCTGGGTTTCCTGCAAATCCTTCACTAATGACCTCATTTGTGATTCCAATACTTCCCCTTCCATCGGGGATTGCTTGATCAGGCTATTCAATCCTTCTACTGGAGCAGCTGTTTCAACATTCTGTTATTCACATAGACGTGATTCAGCGTACTTTTGGCATCCCAGTAAAATCTGTGTTGCAACCTCAGCTATTTCCATAACTTTTGAGAGCTCCGAACTCCTTCCCTTTGAAGATTGAAGCTCGTGTTCAGATTGTTCCCATTGCAGAGTCTTGTCCCTCAGCATATGAAGGAGTTGGCTGACCGTTAACTCTTCCACGGGAACACTGTGGATCAGAGTCTTCTCCATTTCATCCACCTTTTCCTCCAATGCTTTCACCTTCTTTTCCTCTTGTACTTTGGCTTTCAGCACTCGGAGAAGTTGCGCCTTGATGCTCTCTAGCTCATGTTCAGGGGCCATTCTTACAGTCTCTGTGTTTCTTACAGTTTCCTTTTCTTCCACTGAAAGGATTCCCAGTTGAATCTGTTCTTCAAGTTGTTGAACCTCAGTCATTGCCGCCTCATATTTGTCTTCGGTTTCCTTCAATATTTTTATGAGTTCTTGGACATCTTGTCTTTCATGTTCTGCCATGTCTTTCACCTCTAATTTCTCATCTATGGATGGAACTTCTACCGATGAGTCTGTCTTGGCCTTGAGCTCATCAAGAATTTCCTGCAGCCTTTGGACTTCTTGCTCATGTTCAACCTTTAGTTGCTCATATGCTTCTACTGAAACTAGCTTTTCGGAGGTTGCCGAGTTAATCCCCTCCAGGATTGTAGCCTGGGCCTGTTCATACTGTTCCTTCAACTTCTCAAACTCTGCTTGTAAGGAGTCGTAGAGAAGAACGGGAATAAAATCCTGGCTTCCTGAAGATTCCTCTTCATTTGCTCCTTCCTGCAAATATTCTAACTCCTGAACAGCATAAGGGAGATGTGATTGGTAATTGGTCACAATGGCTCTATGGTCGCTCTCTGCTTGAGCTAGCTGCTTCTGTTGTCTTTCCAGATTCTCCCATTCGGTGTCATAGAACTTTTTCATTGTTTTCATCTCTTGTTCGAGACGGTAACTCACTTGTTCTACTTGCTGTCGTAATTTGAAATAAAGTTGAGTCCGAGCTCGGTGTTCGTCAGTCATGGATATGTCCGTAAACTGAACAGACTCAGAATTCTCTGTCAAACTATGTTGTCGTTGTTCGGTGGAGTTCTGTTCTGAAACTTTGTTCTTCTCTGGAGCATAAGCCTTTATGCATGCCTTCGTTCTTCCAACCTTAGTCGGCAAGTCCATTTTAGCCTTGTCTTTCATATTTGGGTTGGTCTTATCGTCATCCGTTTCAGAATCTGAGCTGATTGTCTGCACCGAGTCCTCACTCGTTATGGCTTTTAGATAGTGCCATTCCATGTCTATTTTCTTGATCCACTCCCATCCCAGAAGTGGTGGTCCTCCCTCAGGTAGTACGTATAAGTTCATTCTTGGGTGCTCTTTACCCCCATCTCTCACCTTGACTCTTATCTTCCCCATGGGGTATACTTTATGCCCCGTGTATGTCTGCAATATGAACTTGGTATCTCTTAAGGGTATATGTGAGAATAGCCGGTGGTAATCCCTTCGATTTATGACTGATAGAGCTGATCCAGTGTCCAACTCCATTTTCACTTGGACTCCAGCTATTTTTAGCATGACCCAGATAGTTTGTAGGTCAGCTTCCTTACTCACATTGTGAATTCTCAGACTGCCCAGCTCCTGGCCGTTTGGGTCTGAGTCCGAATTCTGTTCGTCTGAACTCTTCTCAGCCACCTTGTGTACCTTGTTGTACTTTTCCTGTGATGGCTTCCTTTGGTTGTTGGTCTTCTTCCCTGACCAGCATACCTTAGCTATGTGACCCAGTTTGCCACATTTCCTACATTCCTGGTTCTTAAACCAGCATTGGTTCTGGTCGTGTGTTGTCTTCCCACAACGATAGCATTTTGTTGTACTCGAGGTAATTTGATCCACACTGCCTTTAGCTGCATTTCCACAGTTCCCTTCGCTGCGGCTTCGTGCGATGCTGCAATAAGGACAGCCCTGTCAAGTGTAAGGTCGTTCTCTGCGAGTAGTCGCTTTTGCGTTCCTTCTTTTGACAACCCACACACGAACTTGTCTCGCAATGCCTCTGTCAGATTCCCTCCAAACTGGCAGTGTTTCGCTAGTCTACGCAGTTCGACCAAGTATTCTGCGTTGCTTTCGTCTTTCCTTTGCGTTCTCGCATAGAATTTGAATCGTTCCGCCAACATCAACGGTGTGGGGTTCAAGTGATCCTTCAGAACAGTCACAATATCATCGAAAGTCTGATCCGCCGGTTTAGCTGGTGCTAGTAGATGCTTCAAGAGCCCGTATGTCTTCGCGCCCATCGAGTTTAGCAAGGTTATAGCTTTGTCATCTTCTTCTATTTTATTGGCCTCACAATAGATCTCAATGCGTTCCACATACGTGGCCCAGTCTTCTACCTCGGAATTAAAATCGTTGATGTTACCACGCTTAGGCATCTTCCTCTCTTCCTGATAACACCACGAATTATTTCTTTAAATTTTCTTTTATTTATTTTTTTCCAAGATGGCGGTTCCCGCGAAAATGGCGGTTTCCCGCGCTTATCTTCTCTCCCCGCGCACTTCAATGGCGGTTTCCCGCTTCTGTCTTCTTCCCCGCCTAATGGCGGCTTCCCGCGTTTCTTCCCTAGCGGGAGGGGTACACTTTCCCCACGGGCGACGGCCGCTGGCTTTCAGGTTCACAGCCTGCGCGTCGGCTTCAGGGCTTTCCCTTTTCTCGGCAGGGCAACTGGCGCTGGGTACACCCCGTTGATGGCGAACAGTTTCAGCCGCTGGGCTGGCTCTCGCTCGGTTCCCCTTGCTCGGGCTCTGTCTCTCTCCCGCTCGCTCGGCTCTACCGGCGCTGGGTACACCCCGTTGACGGAGAACAGTTTCAGCCGCTGGACTGGCTCTCGCTCAGTTCCCCCTTGGTCGGCTCTGCCTCTCCCGCTCACTTGGCTCCCAATCGCGCCTCCCAGCCCTCTCGCAGTCCGGTGCTTCCCTCCCCGGCTGCGGCTGAGATTATCTCGTCCCGCGCCTACGCTCCCGGTCGCAGCGCTTCGTGGCTTCGGTCGCTGCCCGGCCTTTTTCGCCGGTCGCGGTCTAGCTGTCTCACGATGCCGTTGCGTCCCCCAGCCTGTCTGTACCGCGGCTTCCTTGCTCCACGCTGCCCCAGTCTCAGCGCCTCTGGACCCGACTTCTGTCCGGCTCCTTTCCCCCTCGACCGTGGTCGAGTGCACCGCCCTTATCCTCCGGTCATTCTTTTTACTTTCCCTTACTCACAGTCACCGTGGCCGCCTTGCTTCTCGTGCTGATCGGCTCACTCCTCACCGTGGCAGAAGGGACAGTCAGTGCCTGTTGCTGATGGAAGTCTTTGTCTCTAACTTCTTCTTCCTTTCTAGTTCTGCAGCCTTGAGTTTTCTCCCAGCAGAACGACGAGGGCGGTTGCCTCTTCTCGACGCTCGTTAACTGCTTCGGAAGTATTGTTGCTGCAGGGTACGATCGGACTCGTCGCCACTGTAAAGTCTGTGAGTTGTTTAGTTAATTAATACACAGACTACCAGAGTAACTTAAAACAGGACTTTACTATTCGAAGGTCAGGGCGAATCTGCCAAATAAATCCTGACACAGCACTTATATACCGGTGTGGTCACCGTCGGTATTACAGTATACAGAAGCCAACAAAGTAGTGCCACACCTAAAATAGTTCTCTTAAAGGTGAACGGTTACATACAATGGTTTTCTTAAAGGTAGACGGATACATACACTACAGTTGTTAAATTGCACTGTGCATGGTTTTTTGGTTAAGTCCTGGTTGCCCTGCTCGGCTGAGGGCTTGTGGAGCGGCTACATTCATCTGCTGACATTGGCACAAGCCATTCCCTGAGAGGGGGCCTAGAACCGACGTTCAATAAGCCGGCGACGGGCGGCCCTTGCACTTTCTGCCTCCCTCCTGTGCTGGTCCTCCTCCTCCTCCTCCTCCTCCTCCTCCTGAGGTGGTCCTCCAATCTCTGGTGGCAGTGGCTGAGTCCTGCGGATAGCCAGGTTGTGCAGCATGCAGCAAACGACCACGAAATGGGAGACTCGCTCCGGCGAATATTGTAGGGCTCCACCGGAACGATCCAGACAGCGGAACCGTTGCTTCAGGACGCCGATTGTTTGTTCGATGGTGTTCCTGGTCGCTTGATGGCTCTCGTTGTATCCCTCTTCAGCAGGGGTGCTGGGCGCACGGAGCGGGGTCATCAGCCAGGTACACAAAGGATAGCCTTTGTCCCCGATAAGCCATCCTCGTGGGTGAGGCTGTGCCTGGAACATGTCTGCCACAGAAGTCTGTCGCAGGATGAAGGCATCGTGGCTGCTGCCTGGAAAGCGGGCATTGATAGTTAGGATGAGCTGCCTGTGGTCACACACCAGCTGGACGCTGAGCGAATGGTAGCCCTTCCAGTTGCGGTAATCCTCGGCATTCTCCAGAGGTGCCCGCAAAGCCACATGCGTGCAGTCAATGGCGCCCTGCACCATGGGGAAGCCCGCGAATGCTGCAAAGCCCATTGCACGCTGTTGCTGCTTGGCAAGGACCATGGAGAAGGAGATGAACTGACGTCTCCTTTTGAAAAGGGCATTGGTCACCTGGCGGATGCAGCAATGCACGGCGAACTGGGAGATGTTGGCAATGTCCCCAGTAGCGGATTGGAAGGAGCCTGTGGCATAGAAGTTGAGAGCCACCGTCACCTTCACTGCCACCGACAGAGACGTCCTGCACCTCAGCTGTGGCTGCAGATCACCGCCAAGCAGCTGGCAGATCTCTGTGACCACGTCCCTTCTGAATCGCAGCCTCCGAACACACTGCTCCTCAGACATGTTGAGAAAGGAGAACTGCTGGCGGTATACCCTGGGTGGGTAAGGCCTCCTTTCCCGACGCCTGTTGCCCCCTCTCCATCTAGCCAGGGCTGCCACTCTCTCACGGCGTCTGTGAGCCCTTTGGATGTGATTGAGAAAGCCAGCGTTGACACCCATTGCAGCCCCCATAATATGCTGGCAAACAATGAGATGTCAATGAAGGCAAAGACTAGTGGAAAGCTGTGGCCTGAAGCCAGAAGTACCTGTCCGAGTGTTGGGCCAAAGCAGAAAGCTATCTACCTTGGTCTCTCTCCAAAGATCCGTTTCTCAAGAAGGAGTGCTGCGAAATGGCAGCCTTTTATAATGCAGGAGGAGTGCCCTTTAATTTGCGCCCCCCGCGCCCCGCATCGGCTGAGCACCATTCCACTCTAACAGTCGCTAGGGGCGCCAGGCGCACAATGGGGCGTCGCCACTGAAGTTCCGGCTGGGGGCGCACAAAGGGCGTTGCACGAGGAAATTACGTCATGATCTGCGCGCGCAGCTGAGCACGCGTAAAGACTTTGCGCCGCCGCTAAATCTCTAGTGAAGTTGGGGCGAGGCGCAGATCGCGCTGCACCCGGGCGCTAGCCGCCTAGCACCCGACATCTACTCCTCCTAAGGCGCTAACGGCTGGCGCAACCAACTGAATTTCTAGGCCTTCTAGTTCTTTACTCCAAAGCTACTTCCCTTAAACAAGACTTCCTGACCTAAAAGTTTCCAACATCTTTGAAGAACAGGCTTTATCAACCATCATCTTTCTGTACTATATCTGATGGATACCTCTATCTATGTTTATTACCTAGCCCCTAAAGTTACACTTTAATTATTCATGGTTGACATCATTATTTTCATGTATTCCTTTGCACAAGCACTTTACATATCAGAAGATAAGCTATGCATTCCTCTCATGACACTTCAAAGCCATCCTGTTTCTATTGGAAAGTCTGTTGCTCCATAATACAAAGAAGTTTGACTGTTAATCCTTTAACTCTCCACGATGTCCAACAAGGTCCTTTACCATTGGTGCAGGCGGAAGCCCATTAGTTTGGAATGTCATATGTTGGGTTAACTTGAGCAAGTGATTTTCAATTGGCAGTCACCGGTTTCTTGTCTGTGGCTGGCCAGCAGTTGAGAATTGGGGGGGGGAGAGGGGAGTGGGGCAAATCAGCCGCTCCAAGAGCACCCAAAGGGTGAGGTGGGCCTGCAATGGGCGAGAAGCATGGCCACCTGTTTTAGTCGGGAAGCTGCTTGCATATGCAGTTTGGGATCCTTTGCTGGTTCTAGGACCCCGCTGCCATTTTCAGGTACAAATGGGCAGAGCATACACCACACGCGCTCCACTTATTCAGGCAGGGAGTGGTCTAACCAGCGGTCCTTATTGGTATCATTGGTTTGCCACTCCACAAGAGACACAGAAATATTTGGGGGAGAATTTTTGTGGGGTCAAGAGGAGCTGGAGTGCTCATCCAGGCTCCACAAAACATTCCGGCCTACTGCCGGCCCAGCTTTACTCTCAGTCCAAGATTGGCTCGCCCACCTAGAAACATAGAAAAATAGGAGTAGGACGCCATTCGGCCCTTCGAACCTGCTCCGCCATTCAATACGATCATGGCTGATCCTCTATCTCAAAACCATATTGCCGCTCTCTCCCCATACCCCTTGACACCTTTTGTGTCTAGAAATCTATCTATCTCCTTAAATATATTCAGTGACTTGGCATCCACAGCCTTCTGTGGTAGAGAATTCCACAGGTTCACCACCCTCTGAGTGAAGAAATTTCTTCTCATCTCAGTCCTAAATGTCCTACCCCGTATCCTGAGACTGTAACCCCTCGTTCTAGACCCCCCCAGTCAGAGGAAACATCCTCCCTGCATCCAGTCTGTCTAGCCCTGTCAGAATTTTATACGTTTCAATGAGATCCCCTCTCATTCTTCTAAACTCTAGTGAATACAGGCCTAGTCGACCCAATCTCTCCTCATACGACAGTCCTGCCATCCCAAGAATCAGCCTGGTGAACCTTTGCTGCACTCCCTCTATGGCAAGTATATCCTTTCTTAGGTAAGGAGACCAAAACTGCACACAGTACTCCAGGTGTGGTCTCACCAAGGCCCTGTATACCTGTAGTAAGACATCCTTGATCCTGTACTCAAATCCTCTTGCAATGAAGGCCAACATACCATTTGCCTTCCTAACTGCTTGCTGCACCTGCATGTTTGCTTTCAGTGACTGGTGTACAAGAACACCCAGGTCCCTTTGTACATCAGCATTTCCCAATCTATCACCATTTAAATAATACTCTGCCTTTCTGTTTTTCCTACCGAAGTGGATAACTTCACATTTATCCAGGTTATACTGCATCTGCCATGTATTTGCCCACCTCCCAGGACTGATCTGCTGGCTGGGTCAGCATAGCAGCCGGACGGTTCCTCGCCCTCCCACAACCGGCGAGCTGCAGCGGAGGCCCATTAGGCGGCCACAGCTCACTGGTTACATTCAAATAAGATACGAACCTGAAAATGGTTTGGACCTGCTGACATCGGCTTCAGGCGAGTAGTGTCACTTTGTGCTCATTTTGGGTGGAAGTCGGAAACTCCCATCTCCCCCCACATCTTGTCCTTCCCCATCTATTTGTGGTTAGATTTGTTATTTTAGGATACGGTAGTTTAGTGGTTATGTTACTGGACTAGTAAACCGGGAACTTGGACTAATAATTCAGAGTTCAAATCCCACAACGGCAGTTTGAGAACTTGAATTCAGTTTTTAAATAATGGAAATAAGAAGCTGGTATCAGTAAAAATGATCCTTAATAACAACAGAAAATGCTGGAAAAACTCAACAGGTCAGGCAACATCCGTGGGGAGAAATTTGAGTTGACGTTTCGGGTCGAACCCTTCTTCAAAACTGGAAAGAAAAGAAACTAGATCGAAGGCAGGGCTGCGATCGGACAAAAGAATAAAAGAAACAAAAGAAGTAAAAGAGATTAGAAGCTAGATGAGATGGTAATAGGCTGAGATTAGGTGTAAAGTGTACTGGCAGGGCAAGAGATAGCTGCCAGGTGTGAGAGAGAAACAAAAGGAAAGGGGGGGGGGGGGGGAAAGGAGTGGAAAAATTACAAGAAAAAATGAAATAGGGGCCGAGGTTATGATCTGAAATTGTTGAACTCGATATTGAGTCCGGAAGGCTGCAGAGTGCTTAATCGGAAGATGAGGTGCTGTTCCTCGAGTTTACGTTGAGCTTCCGTGGAACAATACAAGAGGCCAAGGATGGTGAGGTCCGAGTGGGAATGGAGCGGTGAATTAAAATGACAGGCGACTGGAAGCTCAGGGTCACCCTTACGGACTGAACGGAGGTGTTCCGCAAAGCGGTCACCCAATCTGCGTTTGGTCTCCCCATCCTTAGCTGTTGTAAAAACTCAACTAGTTAATTAACCCCATTTAGGGAAGGAAATCTGCCAACGTTACTCGACCTATATGTGACTCTGGTCGCACAGCAACATATTTGACTCTTAACTGCCCTCTGAAGTAGCCTAACAAGCCCCTCAGTTGCATTGTCAGTGAAACTAGGAAAAGGCAATAAATGCCAGCCTTGCCAGCGACACCCAGATCCTGAGAATGAAGAAAAAAAAGGGATAGTAATTTCCGAATACACCTCAGTAAATAATATTATAATAGATTTCCCAAAGGGGGAAGGTTACAGAGTGAAATTAATTTGAAAATACTCCAAATAGCTGGGTTTGACTTGGCTGGAGCTCAGCAGAAGGTTCAGTGAAGCAGAGAGACCCGCGGTGTGCCCGGTCCTGCTGATGGATTCTGTTCCTTGATCATTTTTATACCGGGACTCAAGGTCAGGCTGCTTTATGATCATTCCTATCATTTTAGATGTAAATTTTCATTCCTCTGCTTCAACTTCTGTCTCCCTTTTTTATTGTATTCAGACCTCCAGGGTAATCATGGCTGCTGCATACTTGGCTGTTTCGATTCAAATTGTTGGGAAGTGGGGTGGGTTCAGATTGCTGTCAAACAATTTTTGGGGGATGTTGATCAATTGATAACGGCTAGGGGAACTGTCTCCGACACAAAAATAGGTGCTAACAGGAACTTGAACAGTACACTATGTACCAAGTCATTTGCCATACTTTGTGTTTAATTTTGCAATAATTCTTGATCTAACTCAATGGTCAGTCTTGAAGAAATCTGACATCTCCAAAAGACGACAAATGGTAAAATATAGGCGTTAACTGTTACCCTACCCAGCGAGGTACCTACCATATTAAGTATGGTATTGTATCCTTCCTTTGAGAACATCAGAGGCAATTCAGTACCCAGAAGGGTTAAATAAAATAGGAAAGTGCCTAACAGTCAACTGACGCAAGTTGCATCGGCACCTGCTACCAATTCTGTGAAACTCACTCTTCTTTCTCTCACTCCCACGCCTGCCTGTGACACGATGAATTAATGCTGCATTTCTAACTGTTTCACATGTCAGCCTTATCAGTTTGTGGTCCAACGCTTTTGCAGATAGCTTGCTTGACTGTATCCAAATGTCCATGTCACAAAGATGTTGTGCCAAATTTCAGAACGCTACCAGTTCTCAGCAAGATAAAAGTTGTTGATGTAAATCAGTCCTTTGTTTTATTAGCTTGCTACCATTGGGACATGGCGGGACATTGGATAGAAAGTCACTGTGTGGAGTTAATGGGAAAACCTTTCCGATGCACACTGATGGCGGGTATGGGCTCAAGGAATCCATCTCATCATCACCACGAGATTCCAAGATCTTGTATTATGTATGCTGACCATTGTTAAAAATGCTACGCTATATCAAAGTACTGTCACAGGCCTTTTGTTATCACACTGCTAGCTTTACCAATGCCAATGGAATTGTAATAAATTTGAAGTCCCTTTGTGAAGGAATAAGCCTTTATAAATACATTATCTTATGAAAGAATCCTGGCCTTATTAAAACATGACAAACTGGGTTTAGATTTAGAAATTTAGAAACCTAACAATGAAATATCTATGAAAGCATTCTGGCTCTTGAGATAAGGTAGTTGTTGATCCTGAATAAATAACCTTTTTGAAACAGAAGGTGAAGGGCTCCAACAGGCTGAACTTTTGGGAACAAAACAATGGTTCATCCTGGATAAGGTGTTCTAATTTACACTTCGTAAAGAAGCACATAAGATAAGGAACATCTGCCCTCGTAAAGATGACATAAAGTAAGGAACACCTGCCGTCACACCGTTTTTAAATGGTAAACTTAGAACACCTAGAGATGAGACATGAGTCTGGCTGAGGTGATAGTAAGAGTTGCAGAGGTTGGCAGAAAAATGACTAGAGATAATTAGTTTGCATCAGCAGAAAATCTTAAAGGAAATACCACTGGAAAAAGGCATAAATATTGAACTCTCAAATGGGATAACAGACTCGCTTTAATCGGGCAAAGCGATTCTCAGCTCCAGAGGCAGCTCTGTAGTCTCCAACTCTTTGTACCTCGGGGATCAAAGGTATTTGAATTTGGTGGATATCCTGTAGAACACTTTAAGAACTGTAATACTGTAGCGAAGTTAAGATTTGAAAGTAAGATTCTCTGTTAAAAAGATCATATGTTTTCTCTTTTTAGAACTGTTAATGTTGCGATTGACTCACCAACTGTAAATTGCATGTCGGTTCTTTAATAAATCTATGTATCTTTAGAATTGTCTCACATAAGACTTCTGTATCAAAAACTCGCGAACTCAATCTCTGTACATGCTTTGGTGAGGAGTTGCAGAATTCTGAGGGAGTTTTCCGGACCCTCATAATATCCGGAAGCTAAATTTATTAAAAGTGCTATCTGGAGGACAGTAACATTCTCGGGTTGTTCCTTCCATTTAGGGAGAGATAGCCCGGATCTTTAGACCCAATTAAGCGTCATTAGGAGTCAGCTACCTCAAACTTTGAAAAGTGAACGTCTGAGAAATATGCCTGATCCGGGGCAGCCCTAAAGGGGCTAGGACTAGAAATTATCCCTTCAGTTGGTGCCCAACATGTGTGTTAACGAGTTGATACAGAACACCCTATACTTATATTTATATCTATAATCATCTCGTAGATGGTTTAGTATAGAAGGAGTGTTTTACTGACAGTGGTACTAAGACCCAGATTTAAGTCTCTAGAGGTGACAAGTCCCTGATCAGGCCTTGTAGAACTTAAATCAGAACTCCCTCAATATACCATTGAGATCTAGAAATTTCTTATAAAGTTCATATTAAATCTTAACCGAGGTTAGGTCCTGACAAAATGGAAAACCCTGTAGGAATTGGCCGAGTCTTTTTATTAGGAAGTTCAAACGATTGCTACCATCAAGTCATTTACTGTGATGGATCATCAATGACGATTAAGAAAGGGACATCCCAACAATCCTCAGCTGGGATGGGGATAGTAGTAGGGACCTTTCGAGAATCCTATTCTTTTTATCCAGAAGAATTACAGTCCATACCCCTTGGCCATAAAACAGCGCAATATGCTGAAGTCGCAGCATTATGGTATGCTTTAGAAAAGGCAGACCCTATTAAACCCACATTAATCTGTACAGATTGTGACTATTGTAAAAGAGGATATAACCAAGATCTAGTTTTCTGGGAACAAACAAACTTTACCAATCATAAGGGTAAACCCATAAAACATAAGTCATTGTGGGAATACATTCTCCGTTCGAGGATGGAGAAACAGAATTGTCAGGTGATTCATGTAAATGGGCATACCACTGGGACAGTACACTCAAAAGGAAACAGTCTTGCAGACGAACAAGCAAAACATTCGGTCTGCACGACACCCCCTTGAGAGGGGCCTGCCAATATTAGTGTTTTCACTAGGGCAGAACGGGCAGCTAATCAGGATGAGGAACTGATTCAGCTATTAGACCCAACAAAAGAGAATCCACCAGGATATCCATCAAAGTACTTTACTCGGAAACCCCTACTGGTATTGTGCTAGTTAAGTTGCCCCCGGGAAACCGAGAGGTACCCCCGAGACACAAACGAGAACAGCTTGTAAAAGAAGCTCACAAGGGCATAGGTCAAGCACATTGTGGTGCCAGAACAACATTCTGCAAATTGACTCCCTTATATTGGTGGCCAGGCATGCTTAAGCCCTGTAAAACATACGTGGCAAATTGTGAGCCATGTAATTTAACCAATAAGTCATCACTAATTAAGCCACCACCATTGGCTCCTGTGAAAGCTGATGAACCAATGGGAAAATTCTTTATTGACTTCATTGGACCACTTCCCCCGTCTTTCGGATACAGACATGTTCTCGTTTGTGTGGATGGGTGCACTTCCTTCTGCTGGCTGGTCGCCACAAAAACTATTTCGGAAAACGCACTTGCCAAAGCTATTACTGACATAATTACTGTAGCTGGTGCACCCAAAATCTTATACTCCGTTAAAGGCAGAGCCTTTGTCTCCAAGGTCTTCAAAGACTACTGCGAACAAAGGGGGATTGGGTTAGAGCACAGCACACCACGTCATTCGCAATCAGCGGGGCTGGTGGAACATAAAAACCAGGAAGTAAAAAAGCTATTGGTCAAACTGTTGAGAATCAGGGGAAATCAGTGGGCCGCCGTCAATCCGGAGGTACAGCTATCACTTAATAATGTGCCCGCATCTGCGTCAGGGACAGTGTCCCCATAAACTCCATATTATCTGATGTATGGGGTTGAGATGCATACACCGCTTACCCATGGTTCTTTTATTGCCTCTACACACTCTGATTCCTTGACCTGACAGCGACAGTTAGATTTAAAAGAAGTAACAGAGGAGATACATCAAATTGATCAGATAAGGGAGACAAATAGGCAGAAAAAATTGCGAAACAAAGCATGGCAACCCCTAGCAGGAGAATGGGTACAGGAAAAGATTTTGAGCAAAAATCTGATTTAAGACCTAAGTGGAAAAAACCTGTTCAAATATGTTCCGTTATTAACGAAAGAACTGTTAAAATATATATTAATCAGCCGAATGGCAAGCATAATCTTAAAACTGTCTCCATAGTCAATCTCAAAAGATATCCTGCAGGATACCGAAATGGAGGATCAATACAAGGTGCCATTGTACACTGTCATTCAAGACCCAGCTTGGAGCACGACATAGGAAATGGATGCGATCGAACTACTGATGACGGTCAGTCAGACAGCGTCACCGCCTCCTCCACACGATGCTTGGCAACGCCTCAGGAATTGGATTTGCAAAAAGCCACAACCAAAACAAGTAAAGACCAACAAGTTACTTCAATGAAGGAGGAAAACACTGCAGATGGAGAAGGAATCAACTGAGCTTCTGGCAAGCCCTTTACAAAAACAAGAATCTGTCCGCATGCTGGATCAATGGAACAGCGTGTCACACTTCAGCCAGTTCCAAATGATGTCTCCTCGAGTCATATGAATAACTCATCTCTACGGAACGTACATCTGCCAATTGGACATTCCAATGACATGTTGTTTCGCTAATTGTATGACAATGTACCTATCATTCTTTTAATCTGTGTTCAATTTAAAATAAGGCAAAACATTGCCCTGGGATGACTTAAAGGAATTTTCAAGTAGCACGTGATTGGGCTCTTGTGAATCTTGTGAAATTAATGTACTATTGCAACCTTATTTGTAACAGTGACCAAACTCTGTCCTTGATGCTCGAGCTCATTTTTTGGTCAACAGGGGCTGTGAAGGAATGAGCCATAAAACCGATTCAGAAAAATACGCCATCTTATGAAAGGATTCTGGCCTTATTAAAACAGGACACACTGGGTCTGGAAATCTAGAAACTTAACGGTGAAACAGAAACATGGACACAGCAGATAGGAGCAGGAGTAGGCCATTCGGCCCCTCGAGCCTGCTCCGCCATTCAGTGAGATCATGGCTGATCATCCAAATTCAGTACCCTGTCCCTGCCTTCTCCCCATACCCCTTGATCCCTTTAGCCTTAAGAAATATATCTAACTCCTTCTTGAATATATTTAATGAATTGGCCTCCACTGCCTTCTGTGGTAGAGAATTCCACAGGTTCACCACTCTCTGGGTGAAGAAATTCCTCCTCATCTCTGTCCTAAATGGCTTACCCCTTATCCTCAGACTGTGACCCCTGGTTCTGGACTCCCCCGCCATCGGGAACATCCTTCCTGCATCGAGTCTGTCCAGTCCTGTCAGAATTTTATAAGTTTCAATGAGATGCCCTCTCATTCTTCTAACCTCCAGCGAGTATAAGCCCAATCGACCCAATCTTTCCTCATACGTCATTCCTGCCATCCCAGGTATCAGTCTAGTGAATCTTCGCTGCACTCCCTCCATGGCAAGAACATCCTTCCTCAGATAAGGTGACCAAAACTGCACACAATACTCAAGGTGTGGTCTCACCAAGGCCCTGTACAACTGCAGCAAGACATCCTTGTTCCTGTACTCAAACCCTCTCGTTATGAAGGCCAACATACCATTTGCCTTCTTAACCGCCTGCTGCACCTGCATGCTTACCTTCACCGACTGGTGCACAAGGACACCCAGATCTCGTTGCACTTCCCCTTCTCCCAATCTATTGCCATTCAGATAATAATCTGCCTTCCTGTTTTTGACACCAAAGTGGATAACCTCACATTTATCCACGTTATATTGCATCTGCCATGCTTCTGCCCAATCACCCAACCTGTCCAAATCATCCTGGAGGTTCTTGGCATCCTCCTCACAGCACACACACCCACCCAGCTTTGTGTCGTCTGCAAACTTGGAGATACTGGCCTAGAAATTCAGTTGTTAGCGCCAGCCACTAGCGCTTTAGGAGGAGGAGAAGTGGGGCGCAAAGCGGCTAGCGCCCGGGCGCGGCGCGATCTGCGCCTCTCGCGAACTTCAGTCAAGGTTTAGCGGCGGCGCAAAACCGCAGCGCCCGCTCAGCTGCGCGCGCAGATCCTGACGTCATTTCATGGTGCAACACCCTTAGTGCGCTCCAAACCGGAACTTCAGTGGCGCCCCCCTTCTGTGCGCCTGGCGCCCCCAGCGACTGGTTGAGTGGAACAGTTCCCAATCACTGCAGGGCGCGGGGGCGCTATTTAAAGGGGACTCTTCCTCCATTCTTTGTGGCAGCCATTTTGTTCCACTCCTTCTGTGCGAGAGTGAGATATTTGGAGAGAGACAAAGGGAGAGAGCTTTCTGCTTTGACTCAGCGCTCGTACAGGTATTTCTGGCTTCAGGCCAGAGCTTTGCAGTTGGATTTAACTTTCAGTGCCATAGTCTTGAGTCGCCACATATAATGGGGGCTGCAATGGGTGGAAACATTGGCATTCTGCATTGCATTCAAAGGGCTCAGAGACACCGAGAGAGAGTGCCAGTCATGGCCAGACGGAGAAGGGCCAACAGGCGTCGGCACAGGAGGCCTTACCCACCCAGGGTATACCGCCAGCAGTTCTCATATCTGAACATGTCTGAGGAGCAGTGTGTTCGGAGGCTGCGATTCAGAAGGGAGGTGGTCACTGAGATCTGCCACCTTCTTCAGAGGGATCTGCAGCCACAGCTGAGGAGCAGGACGCCTCTGTCGGTGGCAGTGAGGGTGACGGTGGCTCTCAACTTCTATGCCACTGGCTCCTTCCAATCCACTACTGGGGGCATTGCCAATATCTCCCAGTTCGCGGTACATTGCTGCATCCGTCAGGTGACGAATGCCCTCTTCAGCAGGAGGCGTCAGTACATCTCCTTCCCCATGACCCTGGACAAGCAGCAAGAGCGTGCAATGGGATTTGCAAGAATAGCGGGCTTCCCCATGTTCCAGGGCGCCATTGACTGCACGCATGTGGCTTTGCGGGCACCTCTACAGAATGCCAAGGATTACTGCAACCAGAAGGGCTACCATTCGCTCAACGTCCAGTTGGTGTGTGACCACAGGCAGCTCATGCTAGCTGTCAATGCCTGCTTTCCATGCAGCAGCCACGATGCCTTCATCCTGCGCCAGACTTCTGTGGCAGACATTTTCGAAGCCCCGGCTCACCCAGGAGGCTGGCTTCTCGGGGACAAGGGCTATCCTTTGTGCACCTGGCTGATGACCCCACTCCGTGCGGCCAGCAGCCCTGCTGAAGAACGATACAATGACAGCCATCAAGCTACCAGGAACATCATTGAGCACACAATCGGCGTGCTCAAGCAATGGCTCCGCTGGCTGGACCGTTCAGGAGGAGCCCTATAGTACTCGCCTGAGCGAGTCTCCCATTTCGTTGTAGTGTGCTGCATGCTGCACAACCTGGCTATCCTCAGGACTCAGCCACTGCCAGCAGACATTGGAGGATCACCAGAGAAGGAGGAGGAGGAGCACCAAGACGGGAGGGAGGCAGAAAGTGCAAGGGCCGTCCGTCGGCGGATTATTGCAACTCGGTTCTAGGCCCCCTCTCAGGGAATGGCTTGTGCCAATGAAAGAGCATGAATGGAGCCGCTCCGCAAACCCTCAGCCGGTCAAGGCAACAAATAGTTCAAAGTGCAAACATGGACAATCTGAATAAAGAAAATTTTTTATTTTACAAACTCTGTGTCCTTCCCGCATGACAAACATATTCAGAGAAACCCCCCAAAAAACAGTCAGACACATAACTGGCTCTCACAACCTTGAGAAAATGAAAAAAACAGTTAAACAAAAATGACCATGATCCTCGGCCTTCATATAAAAAACAAACACAACATTCTCGGCCTTCATATAAAAAACAAACACAACATTCTCGGCCTTCATATAAAAAAAACATTTTGCCACACCTACTTTTTCGCCTGCGAGGGTGATCTGCCTCGCTTCCGCGATTGGCCCCTTCCCGACCTGCAGCTCCTCCTCAATGGGACCCCAGTGGCTGCAGCAAGGCTGGGGGAAGGCTGCTGAGGGTCAGATGGTGAGATGGCAGATGCCCTTGGGGGATGGCCTGGACCAGCTCTGGGCCTGGAGGGCCCGGCTTCTGACTGCTCCAACTCTGCTTGGGCGGCAGCAGTCTGTCCTACGGGTGGTGGCAGCTGCAGTGGAGGAGTGACAGTGTTGGCAGCAGGAATGCTGCCAACCTGACAGAGCACAGGCACTCCCTGGTCGGCCGAGACACTGGCACTCGCACGGGCCAGCACTGAAGCATGCGCAGCAATCTACTGAAGCACAGACTGCTGGGCTGCTGCAGCGCGGTGAGGGCTCCGTCGATGCCTGGCTGATCCAGTGAGGGTGGCAGCAGTTAGTGCCCGTGTGGCCCTGATCTGTGTCTGCATCACACCAGCCAATGAATGCACGGCACGACAGAGCACTTGGCTGGAAGCCGCCTTTGCTGCCCCGAATTCCTGAACACTCCTTGCCAGTGACTCTATGGAGACAGGCATCCTTGCCACTGCAGCCATGAGCTCAGTGTGCCTGCGCTCAGCCTGGGCACCCATTTCACCAAGGAGCCGCACCTCCTCTGTGCTCACCGTATCAGGACTGGAGGCCGCACTCACCCTCTGGGAAGAAGGCCACCGAGCTTCCCCACCCCTCGCGTGTTGCTGCAGCCCGCTGGGCCCCGGAGCTTCACCCTCATCAGACCCTTCCCCCCTGCTCCCCTCCAGGGAAGACGTGTCCCCATCATGGCCATGGGCTGCATCAGCTGAGGGTGGCACTGATGGGCCGGCTTCCTCTTCCTCCTCCTCGAATTCTGAATCAGACACAGTGCCAGCTTGAGGGTCCGCCTCCTCACCTGGCAAATCAGCATCTGAAAGCAGGGAGGCACAAGAGTTGCTTTAGAGTGAGGACAGGGCGGCAGCGAGGGAGGCATGAGTGCTGCTATGCACTGCATTGGTTCGAGAGTGGCAAAGGATGCTGGTGTGAGGCACAAGTGGAAAGAGAGAGGTCAAAAAGGTGATGACCTTACCATTGCCGTCCAGAACGGGGTCGGCATCTCCAGTGGCGACGGGGCCAATCAGCCGGCCTCTCATAATCTGCTCCACTCGCTGCTCCAGGTCGCTGAGCTCTTTAAGGTCAGGACGGCCTCCCCCGGTCCGTCGCTGCTGCCTGCGATTGTGTGCCAGCTTGCTCTGCAAGAGAAAGGATGGACTCTAAGTACACTGTCAGTCCCTGATCTTGCCTGCACTGCCTCCCATGGTGGAATAGCCCTGACAGTGTCAAGCCCTCATCTTGCATGCACTGCCTCCCATGGTGGAATAGCCCTGACAGTGTCAAGCCCTCATCTTGCCTGCACTGCCTCCTATGGTGGAATAGCCCTGACAGTGTCAAGCCCTCATCTTGCCTGCACTGCATCCCATGGTGGAATAGCCCTGACAGTGCCAAGCCCTCATCTTGCCTGCACTGCCTCCCATGGTGGAATAGCCCTGACAGTGTCAAGCCCTGATCTTGCCTGCACTGCCTCCCATGGTGGAATAGCCCTGACAGTGTGTAAAGTGCTGAATGTGCAAGTGATTTTCATGAGAGTCCCATAGCTGTTGGATAAGGGCTGGGCATTGGGGCTTTCAAGTCCCTTTGGCCATAAAGTGAGGTGCACATGCAGGGATGAAGAGGATACTGGAAAGGGTACTCACCCTGACAACCCGAGTGAGGTTGTTGAACTTTTTTCTGCATTGCACAGGAGTCCTGGCAACCATGCTGTTGGAGGTCACCCTGTTTGCCACCTCCCTCCAGGCTTTTCTATACTCGCTGGGCAGCGGCCTCCTGCCACTATCAGGGAAGAGGACAGGTCGCCTGCGCTCCACTGCGCCAACCAGTAGCTTCAGGGCACCCTCACTGAAGCGCTGCGCTCGCTCCCTAGCCTTATCCATAGTCCTGGGCGTTGAAATGGTGAAGCAGCTATGTTCAGGCCTTGATTCAGGGCTGCAGTGTGCAGGGCATCGCAGCAAAACAAATCGACCCTCCCCCTTTAAGAGCTGACCGGCGTCAATCAGCAACTCGCCGCACCTGCGCTGCGCCTGCCCTCGGTGGTAGCGCTGCACCTGCCCTCGGTGGTAGCGCACCGACTTGCCAGCGTAGCGCATTATGATAGTCATGCACCACCTGCTTTAGCGCAGCAGCAACATCTTGGGGCGATGCAACTCAATTTCGGCGAAGGTGGCGCTAAGTTGCGCCGGTCGCTAAATTTAGCGATCGCCCGGCTGCAGCGCCCCAAACATGGCGATACTGAATTTCTAGGCCATTACATCCAGTTCCCTTGTCTAGATCATTAATATATATTGTGAATAGCTGGGGTCCAAGGACCGATCCCTGCGGTACCCCACTAGTCACTGCCTGCCACTCGGAAAAAGACCCGGTTATTCCAACTCTTTGCTTTCTGTCTGCCAACCAGTTCTCTATCCAAGTCAATACCTTGCCCCCAATCCCATGTGCCTTAACTTTACACGCTAATCTCTTTTGCGGGACCTTATCGAAAGCCCTTTGAAAGTCCAAATACACCACATCCACTGGTTCTCCCTTATCTATTTTACCAGTTACATCCTCAAAAAATTCCAGTAGATTAGTCAAGCTTGTGTTATGGCTGACATTGGTGATAGGTACTCGATTGCCTTGGCCTGAGCACATGGAGTTTGATAGTGCTGTTATCATTGTATTGTGTATAGGTATTCGATTGCTTGTGCCTGGAAGTGTGTGTGTGTGTGGCAGCCATTATCAAAGCAGCATGAACTGAACTCTGCTTACGGTCTCTGGATTATCTTTGCAAACGCAACATTTGGCGACAAGGATGGCTGAAATCTCTCTTCCACCACCTCCTCCCTTCCTTGCACTACCAGGTGAGCCCCCGATCCCATGGGTTCGCTGGTTACAGTCCTTTGAAACCTACCTCATTGCTCTTGGACTAGAAACTGTGAGTACGGCACGGAAAAAGGCACTGTTATCCCATTGCTTGGGAGCGGAGGGCCAGCGTGTTCTTGGGACATTATGCACAGCAGACTCAATTCAAACGTATGATGTGGCTGTGGCTCTGTTAAGCACACGCTTCTCTGCCCCACAAAGTGCCCTCCTGCGGCGATTCATTTTTAGACAGCGTCACCAAATTCCCGGCGAGTCAGTGCATCAATACGTGGCTAATTTGAGGGGGTTAGCTAGCTCGCGCAAGTTCGGTGCGCTACAAGATGAGATGGTGTGTGATCAACCAATAAAGCACATCAACAACGTGAGAGTGCGTGAAAGACTGTTACTCGAGTCCGACGACCTGTCGTTGTCACAGGCAGTCAACATTGCCTTTCAAGTGGAGTCTGCAGCCGAATGTGCAGCGAAACTAGCACACACACCCAGTGACGGCGCCCTCGGCCCCGACAGCCCTGACACGGTAACGCTCGCGCGACGGCAGCAACACGCGCTACCGCGGCAACAGTGTGGAAACTGCGGATCTCGTTCACATGCTACCAGAGCACAGAATTGCCCCGCGCGCGGCCAAGCCTGTCGCAATTGTGGAAAACAAAATCACTTTGCCAAGGTCTGCCGCTCTGCCCCTGTTGCTACAGATGAACACTCTCAGTCCTCAAGCAGTTGGCCTATAATTCACAACGTGAGCTCTGGGCCAGTAGTGGCTTTCAAGTCATGCACAATTAACCTGAATGATTCAGATTCAGATCAGATTCAGATTCAGATTAGACTTATTTGCCATATGTAACAAGTACAATGGAATGCTTGTTCCCCATAGGGACGTGTCAGCTATACATATAGCGCCGCGTTCAGAGTCAATACAATGGCTTCCCGTGGCAGTGGGAGCACAATGTCCCTCAGCCGCTCCGTCCTCCTCTTCACCGCGGCCTCCTCCTCACTGTTGCCGGCTCCACGTGTGGTGGCCTGCTTCTCCCGCTCTGGCCACCATGCCCGGCTCCCCTCCTCCTATCCGGACTGCGAGTTACCCGAAATGGAGCTGCCGGCCGACATGCTGCAGCGTGATGTGTGCATCCCTCTGTTATTGGATACCGCTGCCAGCGTCTCACTACTGAATGTGGACACATTCAAACGCTTTTTCAGCTCCCTGCCACTCTCTGCGCCCTCCACTGCCCTTTGCGGGTATGGTAATTCGAAAATTGGACTAGTGGGCTCAGTCAACCTGTATGCTATGGAACAAAAGTTTTGCCAGATTTTTGTTTTCATGTGGCACGCCAAGGAGCTAACCTGATGGGACTGGATCTTTTCACTGACCTGAGTTTTTCTCACTTGGACACCGGCGGGTCTGCGATTCTGCACGTCGCCTCACCGTGGCGCCAAACATGGCCAGCACTCTTCGAGGGTCTGGGCTGCCTGACTGCCTTCACCCACCAGCCCATGGTTGACTCCACCGTTACCCCTGTCATTCAACCACTGCGCCGCATCCCGCTTGCTCTCCGTGACGGGGTCACAGCTGAACTAAAGCAGCTACTGGAAGCTGGCATCATCGAACCAGTTGATGCCTCCCCATGGGTCTCCAACCTGGTGGTCGCAACGGAAAAGTCAGAGGAACTCACAGCGCAGTTCTATGGTTCCATCCTGTTCTCGAAACTGGACCTTCGACAGGGCTATCTATAGGTTCCCCTCCACCCCAGCAGCAGGGACCTCACTGCTTTTGTGACACATGCTGGCGTCTTTCGGTACACCAGGATGCCATTTGGACTTAGCTCTGCACCCAGCTGCTTCCAAAAGGTGATGTCCTCTGTGCTCGCGGGCATTCCTGGGGTGGCCATCTACCTGGATGACATCGTCGTGCATGGGCCCTCGACCTCCACTCACGACGAACGCCTTCGCAGAGTTTTCATGGCTCTAGCAAAACACAAGCTCACACTGAATGGCGAAAAGTGTGTCTTTGCTGTTTCAGAGATCGAATTTGTGGGGTTTTGGTTGTCGGCTGATGGTATATCCCCACTCCAGTCAAACGTGGATGCCATTCACAGCATCCCAGAACCCAACTCTGCAGCACAGGTTGCCTCCTTCCTTGGCATGACTGGGTACTACCTGAAGTTTTTGCCCCAGTACTCAGCCACCACAGCCCCACTGCGCCTGCTCCTGTGAAAGGATGAGCCCTGGGTGTGGTCACAAGCCTGTACGGAAGCTGTTCGCCTCCTCAAATCGCAGCTCACGTCGCCTCCAGTGTTGGCTCACTTTGACGTCGCCAGCCCCACCCTCGTCACCTGCGACGCGTCCGCTGCAGCTGTGGGGGCAGTGTTATCGCAGATACAGAATGGAGTGGAGAAACCAATCGCCTTTGCCTCCCGAGCCCTCAGCCCCACCGAACAGAAGTACTCAGTAGGCGAGCGTGAGGCGCTGGCGTGCGTCTGGGCATGTGAGCGGTGGCACCTGTACACGTATGGCCGTGCCTTCACCCTGCGAACCGGTCACCAGGCTCTCACTGCCCTGATGTCGACATCCGGCACGGGCCACAGACCACTGCATCTACACCGCTGGTCTGACCGCCTCCGCCAATACAATTTCAGTCTGCAGTTCACACCAGGACGTGACAATGTTGTTGCAGATCTGCTCTCCCGCACTGTCTCTGCCCCAGCCCCACTCGTCGGGTCTGACCATGTGGAACAGGATATCGTCCAGATGCTGCACACGCCTCTCCAAACCACAGTCTCTCTCCAGGAGCTCAAAGAGGCCTCTGAACAGGATCCGGCCCTCTCCCAGCTGTGCACCTTCATCAGAGATGGCTGGCCTCGCAAGGTGCCTGAGGAACTGTCTGCCTACTCCAGAGTTAAAGAGGAGCTCTCCTGCTGGAATGACTCCTGTGTTGCACGTGGGCTCTGCACTATGGTCCCAAGTGCCCTTCGTGCGCGTGTTTTATCCATGGCGCATGAGGGCCACTTGGGCATAGTGAAGCTCAAACAACGATGCCGAGACCTAGTTTGGTGGCCGGGTATCGACAGGGAAATCGAGGCCCTGGTCAAGGACTGTGCAGCCTGCCTTGTAAGTGGTAAGACTGGCCACCAAGCTCCTCCACCTCTGCAACCCCTTACCTGGCCCTCTCAGCCCTGGGAGCACCTGCAGCTGGACGTCTGCGGGGAGATCCATGGTGTCCCACACCATCAACGGTTCCTAGTGGTGACCTATGACCTGCACTCAAAATGGCCAGAGGTCATTGCTGTGGGCTCCGTCACCTCTCGGGTCATCATTGATATTCTTGAGTCCCTCTTCTCCCGCTGGGGGCATCCAAAGGCCAGCACCACAGACAATGGCCCCCAAATGGTCTCTTCGGAACTCTCCTCTTACCTTGAGAGCAAGGGCGTCCGTCACATACGCAGCGTACTACCATCCCGAGTCAAATGGGGGGGTGGAGCGTTTTAACCACACACTGAAAAATGGCCTCAGAGCACACCTATCCCAGGGGTGTGCGTTTGACAAGGCCCTCCTCCACACACTGCTGCACTACAGAGCCTCCCAGCATTCCACTACAGGGGTCTCACCTGCATCCCTCATGCTAGGCCGTGAGCTCATGCTGCCCCTTGGCAGGCTCCGCCCCTCGCTAGCTCAGAGCCCTGCTCCACCAGCTCAAGCCACAGTCGCTAGACAGCAGGAGAAGATGAAACTCCGCTTCGACCAGTCGAAGAGGGCCAAGGCGCCCAACATCTCAGTATCCGATTGGGTCAGGGTCCGCAGGCCTCACCACAACAATAAGATGGCGTCATTCTGGTCCTCCCCTCTCCAAATCAGCCGTCAACTTGGACCAGCCACTTTCTGCCTCACTGACGGCTCTCGGTGGCATGCCAGCCACCTTTGGAAGGTGCCAGCACCCCCTGATGCGGGATTATATGGACCTATTCCCCAAGCCTTACCCCCAGAGTGGCGGGATGCACATGTGGCTCAGCCAGCCAACCCCCAAGCAGATGTTGTGCCTCAGCCTGCTCCTCACCAGTCCCCACTTCAGCCTGCTCTTCACCAGTCCGCACCTCGGCCTGTTCGTATACATTCTCGCCCTGGCCACCTACAGGACTTTGTCACTACATTTCATGTTTGAAATTCTGTGAGGGGGGAGGAAATGTTATGTTTGACATTGGTGATAGGTACTCGATTGCCTTGGCCTGAGCACATGGAGTTTGATAGAGCTGTTATCATTGTATTGTGTATAGGTATTCGATTGCTTGTGCCTGGAAGTGTGTGTGTGTGTGGCAGCCATTATAAAAGCAGCATGAACTGAACTCTGCTTACGGTCTCTGGATTATCTTTGCAAACGCAAAAGCATGATTTACCTTTTGTAAATCCATGTTGAATTTGTCTGATCCTGTCACTGTTTTCCAAATGCTCTGCTATTACATCTTTTATAATGGACTCTAGCATTTTCCCCACTACCGATGTCAGGCTTACCGGTCTGTAATTCCCCGTTTTCTCTCTACCACCTTTTTTGAATAGTGGGGTAACATTAGCTACCCTCCAATCCATGGGTACTGTTCCAGATTCCATCGAATGTTGGAAGATGATCAGCAATGCATCTACTATTTCTAGGGCCACTTCCTTAAGTGCCCTAGGATGTAGATTATCAGGCCCTGGGGATTTAGTGGCCTTCAATCCCATCAATTTCCCTAATACCATTTCCCTACAAATATTGATTTCTTTCAGTTCCTCCCTTTCATCAGACCCTATGTTCCCCGACATCTCTGGGAGGTTATTTGTGTCCTCCTTTGTGAAGACAGACCCAAAATATATATTTAATTAGTTCACCATTTCTTTGTTCCCCATTATAAATTCCCCTGATTCTGACTGCAAAGGACCTATGCTTGACTTCACCAATCTTTCTCTCTTCACATATCTATAAAAGCTTTTACAGTCAGTTTTTATGTTCCCTGCAAGCTTACTCTCATTCTATTTTCAACTTCTTAATTAATCCCTTTGTCCTCCTTTGTTGAATCCTAAACTGATCCCAATCCTCAGGTTTACTGCTTTTTCTGGCCAATTTATATGTCCTCTCCTTGGATCTTATGCTATCCCTAATTTCCCTTGTTAGCCACGGATGAGTCACCTTTTTTGTTTTATTTTTATGCCAAGCTGGGATGAACAAATTCTGTAGTTCATCCATGCGGCCTTTGAATGTTTGTCATTGCCTATCCACCGTCAACCCTTTGAGTGACATTCCCCAATCAATCCTACCCAACTCGTGCCTCATACCATCGTAGTTTCCTTTATTTAATTTCAGGACCCTCGTCTCTGTGTCAACTACTTCACTCTCCAACTTAATGAAGAATTCTATCATATTATGATCGCTACGACCCAAGGGACCTCGTACAACAAGATTGCTAATTAATCCTTTCTCATTACATAATACCCAGTCTAAGATGGCCTGATGTCTAGTTCGTTCCTCGACATATTGGTCCAGGAAACTATCCCGTAAACACTCCAGGAATTCCTCCTCCACAGTATTGTTACTAATTTGGTTAGCCCAATCTATATGTAGATTAAAGTCACCCATGATGACTACTGTGCCCTTATTGCACGCTTCTCTAATTTCCCTTTTAATGCCATCCCCAACCTCTGCATTACTGTTTGGTGGTCTATATACCACTCCCACTAACGTTTTCTGCCCCATGGTATTTCTCATTTCTACCCATACAGATTCCACATCATCAGAGCTAATTTCCTTCCTTACAATTGTGTTAATCCCCTCTTTAACCAGCAATGCTAACCCACCTCCCTTTCCTTTTTGCCTATCTTTCCTGAATATTGAATACCCCTGGATGTTGAGTTCCCAGCCTTGGCCACCCTGAAGCCATGTTTCCGTAATCACAATCAAATCATATTCGTTTACCTCTATCTGTGCAGCTAATTCATCCACCTTATTACGAATGCTTCTCGCATTAAGACACAAAGCCTTCAAGCTTGGTTTTTTAACGCTCTTAGACTTATTAGAATTACTATTTACTGTGGCCATGTTTGATTTAAACCGTTGATGTCTCTGACTGCCACTTTTGTTTTTCTCCTTCCTATCTTTTGCTTTTATCCTTGTTTCCCTTTCCTTTGTCTCCCTGCTCAGGTTCCCAACCCCCTGACATTTTAGTTTAAACCCTCCCCCAGAGCACTAGCAAACACTTCCCCTAGGACATCAGTCCCGCCCCTGCCCAGGTGCAAACCGTCCGGTTTGTACTGGTCCCACCTCCCCCAGAACCGGTTCCAATGTCCCAGGAATTTGAATCCCTCCCCCTTGCACCATTCCTCTAGCCACATATTCATCTGAAATATCCTTCTATTTCTACTCTGACTAGCACATGGCACTGGTAGCAATCCTAAGATTACTATCTTTGAGGTCCTATTTTTAAATTTACCTCCTAACTCCCTATATTCAACTTTTAGGACCTCATCCCATTTTTTACCTATATCGTTGGTACCTATATGCACCATGACAACTGGCTGTTCACCCTCCCCTTCCAAAATGTTCGGCAGCCGCTCTGAGACATCTTGACCCTAGCACCAGAGAGGCAACACACCTTCCTGGAGTCTCGTTTGCAGCCGCAGATACGCCTATCTATTCCCCTTACAATAGAATCCCCTATTACTATAGCTCTACCCCTCTTTTTGCTCCCGTCCTGTGTAGCAGAACCACCCCTGGTGCCAGGACGTTGGCTGCTGCTGCCTTCCTCTGATAAGCCATCCCCCTCAACAGTATTCAAAGTGGTATATCTGTTTGAGAGGGGGATGTCCACAGGGGACCCCTGCACTACCTGCCTGCGCTTACTGCTCTGCCTGTTGGTCACCCATTCCCTTTCTGCCTGTGCAACCTTTGCCTGCGGCGTGACCAACTGCTTAAGCGTGATATCCATGATGTCCTCAGCATCGCGAATGGTCCAGTATGTATCCAATCACAGCTCCAGCGCCGCAATGCGGTCTGCCAGTAGCTGCAGCTGGATACACATCCTGCACACATGGTCGTCAGGGACAGAGGAAGTGTCCCTGAGTTACCACATAGCGCAGGAAGAGCATACCATGGGGCCGTGCTCTCCTGCCATGACTTACCCTTTAATTAATTCAAATTAAATTAAATCAAATCAATCCCACCAATTACACTACAGTTAAATGATATAATTAAGGGCCCTGGTTTACCAACAGTCCCCGCTACACCACAGAGACCCTATAAACTATAAGCCACAGAGTTTAAGTTTAAAAAAACAGAGAAATACCAACCAATCACTTACCTGCTTTCTGGTGACGTCACACTTCGATTACTTTTTACTTCTCTCCCTCCCTCGGAGCTCGGAGATTGGTAAACCTACCTGAGCCTCGCCACTTTTATCCTGCCGCTTGGCCGCATCGTCCCTCGCAGGTCCGCCGCCGCCGCTCTGAGGCCTACCTGATCCTCGCCACTTTTATCCCGCCGCTCGGCCGCCTCATTCCTCGCAGGTCCACCACCGCTGCCGCTCTATGAAAGCATTCTGGCTATAGAGATAAGATAGTTGCTGACCCAGAATAAATAACCTTATTGAAACAGAAGGTGAAGGGCTCCGACAGGCTGAACTTTTGGGAACGAAACAAAAGTTCACCCTGGATAAGGTGTTCTAATTTACACTTCGTAAAGAAGCACATAAGATAAGGAACATTTGCTCTCGTAACGATGACATAAAGCAAGGAACACCTGCCGTCACGCCGTTTTATAAATGGTAAACTTAGAACAGCTAGAGATGAGACATGAGTCTGGCTGGTGTGGCAGTAAGGATTACAGAGGTCAGCAGAAAAATGACTAGAGATAATTAGCTTCCATCAGCAGAAAACCTTAAAGGACATACCACTGGAAAAAGGTATAAATATTGAACTCATAAATGGGATAACAGACTCGCTTTAATCGGGCAAAGTGATTCTCGGCTTCAGAGGTGGCTCTGTAGTCTCCAACTCTTTGAACCTCGGAGATCAAAGGTATTTGATTTTGGTGGATATCCTGTAGAACACTTTAAGGACTGTAATACTGTAGTGAAGTTAAGATTTGAAAGTAAGATTCTCTGTTAAAAAGATCGTATGTTTTCTCTTTTTAGAACTGTTAATGTTGTGATTGACTCACCAACTGTAAATTGCATGTCGGTTCTTTAATAAATCTATATATTTTAAGAATTGTCTCACATAAGACTTCTGTATCAAAAATGCACAAACTCAATCTCTGTACACTCTTTGGTGTGGAGTTGCAGAATTCTGAGGGAGTTTTCCAGACCCTCATAATATCTGGAATGTTATAGTGTAGCTAAACTTATTAGAAGTGCTATCTGGAGGATGGTAACATTCTCGGGTTGTTCCTTTCCTTTAGGGAGAGATAACCTGGAGCTTTAGACTCAATTAAGCGTCTTTAGGATTTGGCTACCTCAAACTTTAGTTGAAATGAACGTCTGAGAAATTCGCCTGATCCGGGGTAGCCATAAAGGGGCTAGGACTAGTAATTATCCCTTCACCTTTAGACTTTCTCTCTTATGGTTTGAAACTGACTCCATATTGGTAACAGTTATGATTTTTTTTTAAGCATAAGCATAAGTGAGAATTAGTACATTACAGTATATAAGCAGCAGTTTACAAGGAACAATTGAGAATTACATTACTCCGTTGATCCTTGGGTAGAGGGCATGGCCCATTCCTCATACCACCTACTCGCATACGCTTGTACACCTGTCTGCCTTGGTCCTTCTATATTGAGAATGACCCAAACCCCCTATGATTGGGTGGAATGGGGGTAATGGAGGATACACGATTAGATGGATTTTTCAGCTGTTCCGCTTATTGGGTTAAAGAATTGGGAAATGGTGGGAATGTTGGATAGAAAGTCACTGTGTGGAGTTAATGGGAAAACCTTTCCGATGCACACTGATGGTGGGTATGGGCTCTGGGAATCCACCTCATCATTGCCACAAGATTCCATGATCTTGTATTATCTAGCTGGTTTATGTGGTTGCTGTAGTTTTATTATTCCAAGTATGCAGGAGTTTTTGTCCAAAAACAACACTGTTTCCTATTTTAGTTCATCTCCTAGCCCAGTGAACTTTTTCTGGCAGCCATAACAAGGCATTAAGATCTTCTACCTTGCTCCAAAAAATATGATTTACAGTTGAAGATAATATTCTGTCATATTTGGAGCTTTGAGGAAGTATGCAGAAATTCTGAAAAAATTACCATATGGCCACTTACATAGCGATCAGCTATAGAACAGCGCAGGTCATGTGTTAAGAAAAATTCTATCTCTATTCGCGGTCTCATATTTGGTTTGTTAGTGTTAACTGAGCAGGGCTATTGATACTCATGGGAATACTCAAAAGTCTACCGCTCACCCTTAAATGCAACTGCCTCTACAGAGTACTACTGGACAGGACATTTTCTAAAGCTTGATAGAAGCACAAGTAAAGCAGTAGGATAACCACAGCATAACCCTCTAGGAGAATAGATACTGTATTACAGAATTGTGAGGAGAAAATTATAATTGGCAATCTCATTGGGTGTCTAAGAGACAGTTGCCAAGTTGCCAGATCAGGGGCAGGTACACAATTTCATGCCAACCTCTGATTTTGCCAAACTATTTTTACAGCTCTATTACTACACAGTGGATCAAGAACTAAAGGAGTGAATTTCCATGGAGGTTCTCTTACTTGTCTGTTGTAATTTTGGTGGAAAGCCATAGAAATCCCGGAAATTCAGGCCCTCAGTTCTAAAATAACTCAGTGTGCTCGTCTACCTTATGGACCATATCCTGTGGGTCACATTTTCTTCTCTATGTTCTTGTCATTTTTCCTGGGCATTTTCTGACATTTTTCTGCGCACTGTTATGTAAACATTCCAAGAAAGAATGGTACAGAAATGGGGGAACTGATTCCGTACTTTTCTTTGTTTTCACTTGTGCAGACATGGCTTTAAAAAAAAATCTATGGTTATACTAGGAGTCTTAGAAGATCTAAAGAAATTAAATGGGTGGGCTGAGAAATGTAATGTCGCTATAAATGCGCTGAACTTTAATGTAGATAGAAATGCGATGGATTTTAATACAGAGATAACTGCAAGGCTGTGCATAATAGAACTGAAAACAGAAAAAGTAGAAAAGGAAAAGGACTTGGGTGTGATTGTTGGCTATTCATTGCAAGCATCCAGTCAATATGAAACAGTTATAAACAAAGCTAGTCAAATTTCAGGATCTATCTGGGCAATTAACTATACATCAAAAACAAATTATTCTAACCTCACATAAACCATTGACTAGGTCACATTTGGAACACTTTATACAGTTTGGGCACCTTACATCCAAAAAGCACATCGATGCATTATAAGGAGGAGAAACAAGAACGACTCTGGCATTTGGGACTCTGAATTCGGAAGAGTGATCCGAAGAACTGGATTTGTTTTTATTGAAGAAGATTGAGATGGGTCATCACCTAGGACTTTAAAATTCTGAGAATACAGATATAAGTTACTCAGCTCAGAATGTGCCGTAGAACAAGAGAACTGACGTTTAAAATGAATAAGCCCAAAGAAAACTGAGGGGTTACAACATCCACTTGACGGAGGTTACTGTTACCAATTTTGGGTCTTGCCTTCGATACTTTCTTGGGTTTGGTGGTGTCAGTTGCTGCTGCAAGTGGATCCCCTGCCACTTAGGTGCTGGAGTTGTCTCACACCCACTACAGTACCCCACTGCTCATAACGGGCACATTGGCTTTAACACAATTTGCCCACTATAAGATGTGGATGGTAAAACTGCATCTTGTTATTACAATGACAGCACTCTGGTAGCTGGAGGGAGGCATTGGCTACAGTGTATGTTTTGGGAAGCAGGGAGGCTGCAAAAGAAAATTGGTGCCTACAAGAGGGTTAAATAGTGCATCCTATAACAATCGGGCAGGGGGGTGGGGGGCACACTGAGTTAAAGGTGTAGATCTGCGATCGGGGCTGGGGGAGGCTGAAGGCTTCTTTGAGGGGCTTAGGGGGAGCACTCCTGCTCCTCCTGACCAAAAAGGAGGTGCTCTCAATGTTGCTGTATGTGGTGCAGGTGTGGCCCATACCCCGCTCTTGCGCCGCGACAGTCACCCGAGCCATCTTCCACTTTGTTTGGAGATTGAAAATGGACCGTGTCCACAGGGACACGATGTACAAATCTCCAGATAAAGAGGGAAAAGACGTACCCAACGTCGCCCTCATCCTGATGGCCATCTTTGTGTGTGGCTGCATGAACCTTGGTACGCAAACACCAAATGGCACTATGTGCTGAGGTTCTATCTGACCCAGGTGTTGTGAAGGATGGGTCTGGCCACGTTACTGTGGAACGTTCCATTTAGTTGGACCATGCCGTAGCACCTGTTCTTCATAGAAAAGTTTGTGCAGAAAAACACCTTTGACCACACATCAATCAGGCAGTGCCTGATCAGGCTGCACGTAACGTCCTCGAGGCACCACGGAAAAAGGAGATGGTGGATCCTGTCGGATGGTTCCCCGAGCAGACTGTCAGTCATTTGGCAGAATGCCTCATCGCCAGAACTTTCCAACAAGCACCAAGATGTAGCTTGGTTGGTGGGGAGAAAGGCCCTTCCCGTCAAATCCTTCATGCACACCCGACGTCTCAGCACCACCACACGCTGCCCTCGAGGTGGGTGCAGTGGGGAAGAGACCGGCACCCATCTCCTTCTGGAATGTGCGTTTGCAAAGATGGTCTGGAAAGAGATGCAGTGGTTTTTGTCGAGGTTCATCCCGAGCAGTTCTGTAACACAGGACTCTGTGCTCTACGGACTGTTCCCAGGGATGCACACTGAGACAAACATCAACTGCTGCTGGAGGGCCATCAGCTGGGTGAAAGACGCCCTTTGGTCTGCCCGAAATTTGCTGGTCTTCCAGTGCAAGGAGTTGACCACGACCAAGTGTTGCAGACGGGCACATTCCCAGGTCCAGGACTACATGCTGAGGGACACACTGAAGCATGGTGCAGCTGCCGCAAAGGCTGAATGGGGAAAGGCCACAGCTTAAGGCATTCGTGCCATTGTACAGCGAGGGGCTGAAACCAGCATAAATCCCCCCTTGGGCTGTCTCTATCAGAAAATGCTCAATGTAAATGTAAATAGAACTTGCACTGTAACTGGACAGCGTGCGGTGGTGCTGAGACGTCGGGTGTGCATGAAGGATCTGACGGGAAGGGCCTTTCTCCCCACCAACCAAGCTACGTCTTGGTGCTTGTTGGAAAGTTCTGGCGATGAGGCATTCTGCCAAATGACTGACAGTCTGCTCGGGGAACCATCCGACAGGATCCACCATCTCCTTTTTCCGTGGGGCCTCGAGGACGTTACATGCAGCCTGATCAGGCACTGCCTGATTGATGTGTGGTCAAAGGTGCTTTTCTGCACAAACTTTTCTATGAAGAACAGGTGCTATGGCATGGTCCAACTAAATGGAACGTTCCACGGTAACGTGGCCAGACCCATCCTTCACAACACCTGGGACAGATAGACTTAGAGTGCCATGTATTGTAATTAGTGTGTATGCGAAATGTAACATTTGGATTGTATTGTATTGTAATGTACGATACAAATTTTTATGAATAAAGTACATTGTTGAAATCTTAAAAAGGAGTGCTGAAAGAGCCACTTACCTTGGGGTGCCGGCTGCTCCTGCCATGGTATCACTGTTGAGTTTCCCGACCCTCGGCTGCAGTATATGCTAAATAAGCACCCTCTCTACAATGGGACACTTGGATGCTCCGATATCCACCACTGTAAAAGAGGGGCGCAGCAGGTTGGTGTAGCATTGCACATACTTCAATTTTTAACCGCACACCGCCACCACCACCACCACCCCCCAACACTCTCCCGGCCGTGGTGGTGTTGGGGCGGGGGGATTAATATTGAGGCCAAAGTGTCTGGGGACTGCAAGGCTTTAATCTACCAAAGGGCTCAAGTGGTGACATAAATGGTAGGATGTCATCTAAAACCTTTTATGGGCTGACTGTTTTGAGCCTCCCGATCCACGTGTTATTTGGTGTACTATGTAATACGACAAGCATGATCCACCGCTGTCTGAAATAGTCGGCGTGCTTAATGTGTTATAAGCGGCGCCTTTGCAATGGCAAATGGTCAACACCATTTGGCCTATATAGGCACTGCCCGTGATAAGCGTGGCTGGTGTAAGGGGTGGGGACTGTATCTATTTATACAATATCGGAACCCAGGGGATGTAACAATGCTTTTAAATGAACTGTAAAGCAACAAAAGAGGAAACAGAAAGAGGCCTATATTCCCTAGAGTTTAGAAGAATGAGAGGTGATCTAATTGAAACATATAAAATTCTTAAGGGGCTTGACTGGATTAATGCTGGGAGGATGTTTCCCATGGCTGGGGAGTCTAGAACACAGGGTCAGAGTCTCAAAATAAGGGGTCGGCCATTTAGGACTGAGATGAGGAGAAATTTCTTCACTCAAAGGGTTTGTGAATCTTTGGAATTCTCTACCCCAGAGAACTGTGAATGCTCAGTCATTGAGTATATTCATGACAGAAGTTGATAAATTTTTGGGAACTAAGGGAATTAAGGGATATGGTGATAGTGCGTGAAAGTGGAGATGAGGTAGAAGATCAGCCATGATCTTATTGAATGGCAGAGCAGGCTCAAGGTCCAAATGGCCTACCCCTGCTCCTATTTCTTATGTTCTTATGAAACCAATAGAACAATAAAGATTTGGGCCCTGAATTCACACAGCGGACTTGTAGCCCTGCACCTAAACAGAGAAAGTTTCTGCGTTATATCCTTTTTTTTGTGACTATTGGATCCGCCTGAATAAAAAGAAAGACTTGCACTTATATAAAGCCCTTCATGACCTCAGGATGTCCAAAGCACTTTACAGCCAATGAAGTACCTTTTTTTTAAGTGTAGTCACTGTTGTAAAGTAGGAAACGTGGCAGCCAATTTGCACACATCAAGATCCCACAAACTGCAATGATAATTGAAGTACGTGGAAAGATAATCTGTTTTAGTGGTGTTGGTTGAGGGATAAATGTTGGCCAGGACACCGGGGAGAAATCCCCATGTTCTTCTTCAAAATAGCACCCTGGGATGTTTTATGTTCACCTGAGAGGGCAGATGGGACCACGGTTTAAAGTCCCATCCGAACAACGGCACCTCCCTTAGTACTGCACTGGAGTGTCAGCTGAGATTTTGTGTTCAGGTCTCTGGATTGGAACTTGAACCCATAACCTTCTGACTCAGAGGCAAGAGTGCTACCACTGAGCAGTTGTTGGAATTGTGGTATTTACTGCTTTTCAAAGTAGACAGCAGTGTGGTGGACATCCCACGTGATCTCTGGTGCATTATACCACCAGCGCTGTGACACACTCATGACATGTATAAGGGTGCAGTTTCGATGGATAGGAAACTCGCTGTGCTCACTGGGAGCTACCTTGTTGTTGTGAGTGTGTTAGGAGAAGGTTTCAATTGCAACAAAAAGCAGTTAGTTGATTGCTCATTTTTGCAAAAGTTGATCGACAAAAAGGCAGACAGCAGTTAATACACTCGGTAACATTCTGAATCAGTGCTCAAAATGAGATCAAACCAGTGCCCTGATCTGGTAAAAAAACAAATTGCTATTGGTTCTTGGTATTTTTTCAAAGTAAAAAGAAAATGAGGTTTACTAGATTTTTGAAAACCACACAATAAGAATAAGTAATTTGTTGTGGTTTACTTAGGTTGGTACATCAGGATCAATTATGTGAATTTATTTTATAACGATGTCAGTTGTGACTCAAAAGAAAGAAAGACTTGCATTTATATCGCGCCTTTCACAACCACCTTTACAGCCAATTCAGTACTTTTGGAGTGTCATCACTGTTGTAATGTGGGAAATGCAGCAGCCAATTTGCACACAGCAAGCTTCCACAAACAGCAATATGATAATGACCAGATAATCTGTTTTAGTGATGTTGGTTGAGGGATAAATATTGACCAGGACACTGGGGAGAACTCCCCTGCTCATCTTCGAAATAGTGCCTTGGGATTGTTTACGTTCACCTGAAAGCAGACGGGGCCTCGGTTTAACGTCTTATCCAAAAGATGGCACCCCTGACAGTTCAGCACTCCCTCAGCACTGCACTGGAGTGTCAGCCTAGCTTTGTGTGCTCAAGTCCCTGGAGTGGGACATGAACCCACAACCTTCTGACTCAGAGGTAAGTGTGCTACCAGCTTTTTTTTAATATATTATTTACTGAACATTAAAAACATTTACAACATTGTGATCATTCCATTGTATCATACAAATCCATGCTGCCGCTCTGCACAGCCATTCCTCAACCATATATTAACATCAAAACCTGAAGTTTAATTTGTCTCCCATAACATATACTAATCTATTGTACTTTAAAAATTGATCAGTAATAACGGATCCGAATAAGGGAAGTGTACCTGATAATCACCCCATCATTTAATCTCCGGCCCTTCCCTCCTCTTATGCTCCTTCCCAACTTTTCGGGCAGCTGTTGCTTTCTCCTGCGGCCTCCAGCTCTTTTTCACCTGTTTGAACCTTCCCTGCAGTTTCAGCCTCTTCCTTACATTAGTTTTGGGCTGAGGCACTGCCCCTTCTCCTTCCTTCTGTCCCTCACTAACCTTTCCCTTTCCACACGATGCCAACCCACCCCCCACTTCCATGTCTCTGTCCCGTTCTGACTCCACACTCTCGAGCTCTTCTGTAACCTTCCATCCCTGCTCCCATAATCTCCCTTAGAGGGTCTTCCTGCTATCACAGTTTCTCCAACAGTGCCACTCCCTTTGGCCTCATCTCCAGTGCTGACCCTTGCTCCCCGTTTCTTCTCTCTCTAGGACAATGGCGCATCTGCAACTATCTTGCTCCCTTCTTTGTCTCCCCGCTCACATCCTGCTGCCCCTTTAAGGCTCCTGCCTCTTGCACCCTCTCCTTGTCTTGCCCACTCCTGCTCCCCAAGATGTCCGACTCCCCGTCTTTCTTTGGAGTACTTACACTTATCCCGCACCCCGCTCCTGCCTTCTGTGGACACCAGATTCTTTAGGGAGAGCTGAACCATATTATGGCTCGACTCTGCCCTCGACCCATGCTGCCCGCTGCTGTCTTTGTCCTTTTCCATCGTACTTGCTGTGTTTTCCACCATCTCCACCCTGTTCTCTGCTCCGCAATTTTCTGCCTCTTCCTGTACTCTTTTCTCCTTCCATTCACCAGCTGTGTCCTCCACCTGCTCCGCTCCTCCAGCCGCTCCACTCACACCTCCTGCTCCTTCTCCCTCTCCCATCTCCTCATCATTCAAGGGGCTTCCTTCTGCCTCATATTCACAGCAGGTGGGGCCTTTGTGACAAACCCCACAGCTCTCCGTCTTGCAGCTCTGAGTGATGTGTCCAGACCCACCGCAGTTATAACAGTACAAGTCTGGACAGCTTCTTACAAGATGGTCATGTCCAAGACAATAATAACAAACCTTCACTTGGTTATCATGCAGTACTCGGAAGTACTGCACTCCTTCCATTGTCTCGAATTTCATGCTATATGGCAATGACTTCACCCCCTCTGGGAACTGCACCTTTACATAACGTTCCATCTGCTGCCCACGTTCCTGGATAGTATCTCCTCTTTTTTGCCGAGTAAATTTTAATGTCCCACAACTCCAACTTGTTCATTAGCACATCGTCCTTAATATAAACTGGCAAATTTAAGAATGAAACCATCACCTCTTCAGAATATAGCAGAGATACCTCCAAGAACTTATCTCCAACCTTCAAACTCAGTAAAAGTCTTTCCACCTCCTCTCGGCCACTGACCGTCACCTCGAACCCAACATTTGGCTTTGGTCGGCAGGCAAAGCAGCTTCCCTCGCCGCAGTCCTCATGTACCGATTGGATAATATCCCAAGCTCGTATCTCCTTATGCTCACACTGAACCACCACCATGTTTTCTTTTTGAAACCTCCTGGGGTCCCGGACAAATCTTTGGGCCTTTTTTTCTCCCTTCCCCAACATTTTCTCCCCTGATTAAATTCATCCTGGGAACATTGTCCTCTGAGGGGTCCGGCACTCCGGACCCCTCAGCAACCGTCTGGCTGCTGTTTAAGGACCAAAAATGCCCTCAAACCTGAAAAAAACTCCAACTTTTTACAAACTCACTCCAACTCCCTGCAGTAATCAAGCACCCAGCAGCACCTGCTCACTCCTAGCCCCTCCCACCGAGAGTGCTGCCCTCTGAGCCACAGCTGACACACTCAGTGGTTAGCACTCTCGTCACTGAGTCAGAAAGTCCCACTCCAGAGATTTGAACACAAAATCTAGGCTGACAGACCAGTGCAGTAGTGAGGGAGTGCTGCACTGTCGGAGGTGCTGTCTTTCAGATGAGACGTTAAACCGAGGCCCCGTCTGCCCTCTCAGGTGGTGTAAAAGATCCCATGACACTATTCAAAGAAGAACAGGGGAGTTCTCGGTGTCAAGGCCAATGTTTATCCCTCAACCAACATCCCTAAAACAGATTATCTGGTCATTATCACATTGCTGTTTGTGGGAGGTTGAATTGGCTGCCGAGTTTCCTACATTACAACAGTGACTACACTTCAAAAAGTACTTCATTGGTTGTAAAGCACTTTGGGACATCATAAGGTCAGGAAATGCGCTGTAGAAATGCAAGTCTCCCTTTTATTCTTACAGATTTGCTGCTTCCATTCTTTCCCCTATAGTAGCCAGTGAAGGAGATTTTTTTTTGGTATCATTTAAAAAATCCAAAACAATGTCTTTTTTCAGTAGTTTTCACTGAACAGAAAAGTTTATATACACAATGTAAATGGAAGGAACGAGGTATATTCTGGTTTCCAGAACAGGCTGGATCTCTTTTCTCTTGAAAAAATGTAAGAAATCACACACCAGGTTATAGTCCAACAGCTTTATTTGAAATCACAAGCTTTCGGAGCACTGCTCCTTCATCAGGTGAAGTGGAGAGATGCATAAAAACACAGCTTATATAGTCAGAGAATAATGTCAGATGTTTACAGGTAATCTTTCTAACTGCCATTTATCACACCTCGGCAGAGAGATAATCACTGCAATCAAAGGTGTGAATGGTGTCCAAACAGGTCAGTCAGGAAAACATTACATCAAAGAACAATGAGGTAGGGTCACAAGGGTCAAATGTTGCAGATGCTGGGGTCTGTATGAAAAACAAAAAAACAGACAAAAAACATTTTTTTTGCTGGTCGGGGAACACTTCAGCAGTCAAGGACATTCAGCCTCCAATCTTCGGGTAAGCATTCTCCAAGGCGGCCTTCGAAACACACAATGCAAAATCGTCGAGCAGAAACTGATAGCCAAATTCCGCACCCATGAGGACGGCCTGAACCGGGATCTTGGGTTCATGTCACGCTACATGTAACCCCACCTGATGTAGGGTCATCCAGACTCGAGTCGTCATTGGCTTGTTCTCTCCACACAGATGCGGCCGGACCTGCTGTGATTTCCAGCAAAAAAAATGTTTTTTGTGTTTTTTTGTTTTTCATACAGACCCCAGCATCTGCAACATTTGACCCCTTGTGACCCCACCTCATTGTTCTTTGATGTAATGTTTTCCTGACTGACCTGTTTGGACACCATTTACACCTTTGATTGCTGTGATTATCTCTTTGCTGAGGTGTGATAAATGGCAGTTAGAAAGATTACCTGTAAACATCTGACATTATTCTCTGACTATGTAAGCTGTGTTTTTATGCATCTCTCCACTTCATAGATACATAGATACATAGAAGATAGGAGCAGGAGTAGGCCATTCGGCCCTTCGTGCCTGCTCCGCCATTCGATGAGATCATGGCTGATCCTTTAATTCAGTATCCCGTCCCCGCCTTCTCTCCGTAACCCTTAACCCCTTTTGCCCGTAGAAATATATCTAATTCCCTCTTAAATATATTTAATGAGCTGGCGTACACTGCCCTCTGTGGCAATGAGTTCCACAGGTTCACCACTCTCTGAGTGAAGAAATTCCCCCTCATCTCTGTCCTAAATGGTTTAGCCCTTATCCTTAAATTATGTCCTCTAGTTCTGTTCTCACCCGCCAAGGGAAACATTCCTTCTGCATCCAGTCTGTCTAGACCTGTCAGAATTTTATACACTTCTATGAGGTCCCCTCTCAATCTTCTAAACTCCAGTGTGTACATCCCTAAACTACATAGTCTCTCCTCATAGGTCATTCCCGCCATTCCTGGTATCAGCCTGGTGAATCGCCGCTGCACCCCCTCCATGACAAGAACATCCTTCCTCAGATGAGGCGACCAAAACTGTACACAGTACTCGAGGTGTGGTCTCACCAGTGCCCTGTACAGCTGCAGCAAGGTATCCCTGTTCCTGTATTCTAACCCTTTTGCTATGAAGGCCAGCATACCGTTTGCCTTCTTGACCGCCTGTTGCACCTGCATGCTCGCCTTCAGTGACTGGTGTACAAGAACACCCAGGTCTCTCTGTACTTCCCCCTCTCCCAATCTATTGCCATTTAAATAATAATTTGCCCTCCCGTTCCTGCACCCAAGGTGGATAACTTCGCACTTGTCCACATTATAGTGCATCTGCCATTTATCCGCCCAATCGCCCAGTCTGTCCAAATCGCTCTGGAGCTTCCTGGTCTCTTCCTCTGAGCCCACCCCCCCTCCTAGTTTAGTGTCGTCTGCAAATTTGGAAATGCTGCATCCGACTCCCTGATCCAGGTCATTAATGTAAATTGTGAACAGCTGGGGGCCCAGGACAGATCCCTGTGGTACCCCACTTGTTACTGCCTGCCATTCAGAAAATGAGCCGTTTATTCCAACTCTCTGTTTTCTATCTGACAGCCAGTTCCCTATCCACGCCAAAACTTTCCCCTTTATCCCATGAGCCTCAATTTTCCATGCTAATCTTTTATGTGGGACCTTATCGAAGGCCTTTTGGAAGTCCAGGTACACCACATCTACTGGCTCTCCCCCATCTATTCTACCAGTTACTCCCTCAAAAAATTCCAATAGATTAGTCAAGCACGATTTACCCTTTGTAAATCCATGTTGACTCTGTCCTATCCTGTCCCCATTTGCTAAGTGCTCCGCTATTTCATCCTTAATGATGGACTCCAGCATTTTGCCCACAACTGATGTAAGGCTTACAGGTCTGTAATTACCTGCTTTTTCCCTACCCCCCTTTTTGAATAGTGGGGTAACGTTAGCTACCCTCCAATCCATCGGCACTGTTCCCGAGTCTAATGAATTCTGAAAAATCATCCTTAGTGCATCCGCTATCTCTAGGGCCACCTCCTTCAGTACCCTAGGATGCATGTTATCAGGCCCTGGGGATTTGTCCACCTTCAATCCCTTTAGCTTCCTTAACACCATATCCTTAGAGATATTGATTTGCGTCAGTTCCTCCTTTGCCAATGTCCCTATTTTTCCCAATATCCCAGGGAGGTTTTTTGTGTCTTCCTTCGTAAAGACTGACCCAAAGTATGCATTTAGTTGATCTGCCATTTCCTTATTTCCCATTATATATTCCCCCGTATCTGACTGCAATGGACCAACTTTGGTTTTCACCAGTCTTTTCCTTTTGATATATTTATAAAAGCTTTTGGAGTTAGTTTTTATATTTTCCGCCAGCTTGTTTTCGTAAGCTATTTTGCCCCTCTTGATCATGCCCTTTGCCCTCCTTTGCTCTATCTTAAACTGTTCCCAATCTTCCGCTCTGGCGCTTTTTTTGGCTATTTTATACGCCCTATCTTTGGATTTTATGCTGTCTCTAATTTCCCCTGTTATCCACGGTTGAGTCACCTTTTTAGATTTCCTTTTATGCCAGATTGGTATAAACAATTTTTGCAATTTTGTCATTCTATCTTTAAATGTTTGCCATTGTTTATCTACCTCCAGTCCTCCAGGAACGTTGTCCAATCAGACCTACTCAGTTCCCGTCTCATGGCATCATAATTCCCCTTGTTTAAATTCAGGACCTTAGTCTCTGAGTCAATTTCTTCGCTCTCCATTTCGAGTGAGAAATCGATCATGTTATGATCGCTCTGACCCAAGGGTCCCCGTACAACAAGATTACTGATTAGTCCCTTCTCATTGCACAGTACCCAGTCCAATATAGCCTGTTCCCGAGTTGGTTCCTCGACATATTGATCCAGATAACCATCCCTTAAACACTCAAGGAATTCCTCCTCCTCATTATTTTTACTGATTAGGCTAGTCCAATCTATATGTAAGTTAAAGTCACCTATGATGACAGCTGTGCTCTTATTGCACGCTTCTCTAATTTCCCTCGTGATGCCCTCCCTAACCTCTATTTTACTATTTGGAGGCCTATATACCACTCCTATTAATGTTTTTCGCCCCTCGCTATTTCTTAGCTCCACCCATATAGATTCTGTATTAACTGAGTTAATATCCTTCTTTTCAATTGCATTTATCCCCTCTTTTACTAGCAATGCTACCCCTCCTCCCTTTCTTTTTTGTCGATCCTTCCTAAATACTGAATACCCCTGTATGTTAAGCTCCCAGCCCTGCTCACCCTGCAACCATGTTTCCGTAATCCCAATTAGATCATAATTATTAACCTCTATTTCCACAGCTAATTCATCTACCTTGTTCCTGATGCTTCTCGCATTAAGGTATAAAACCCTCAGGCTTTTTTTATGCTCACATTTTTTATGAATTAGTTTGGCCCTTTGTTTTTTGTTCCTCACCCTTTTACCATTTATTTCTGTCTGCCTTTCACTTTCCTCTATTTCACTACATAGGTTTCTAGCCCCCTGCCATACTAGTTTAAATGCTCCCGAACTGCTTTATCAAAAATTACCCCGAGAACATCAGTTCCATCTCTGCACAGGTGTAGACCGTCCCTTTTGTATAGGTCACACCTACCACAAAACTGGTTCCAATGCCTCAAAAATTTAAAACCCTCCCTCTTACACCACTGCTCAAGCCACGTATTTAGCCTAACTATCCTGTTCTCTGTACTCTTACTAGCACGTGGCACTGGTAGTAATCCAGAGATTACTACCTTCGAGGTCCTACTTTTTAGCTTGGCTCCTAACTCCCTAAATTCTACTTGTAGGACCTCTTCCCTTTTTTTAGCTACGTCGTTGGTACCAACATGTATCACGACAACTGGCTGTTCCCCCTCCCCCTCCAGAATGTTCTGCACCCGCGCCGAGACATCCTTGACCCTTGCACCAGGGAGGCAACATACCATCCTGGAGTCTCGGTCGCGACCACAGAAACCCCTATCTATTCCCCTTACAATCGAATCCCCTATTACTATAGCCCTGCCACTCTTTTTCCCTCCCTTCTTTGCAACAGAGCCAGTCATGGTGCCATGAGCCTGGCTGCTGGTGCCTTCCCCCGATGCGTCACCCCCCCCGACAACAGTACCTAAGACGGTGAACCTGTTGCTAAGTGAGACAACCCCAGGGGATTTCTGCACTACCTTCCTGCCCTTGCTCTGCCTTTTGGTCACCCATGTACTGTCTACGCTGGCCTTAACCTGCGGTGTGACCAACTCACTAAATGTGCTATCCACACCCCTCTCAGAATCGTGGATGCTCCAAAGTGAGTCCATCTGCAGCTCAAGGGCCGTCACCTGATGAAGGAGCAGCGCTCCGAAAGCTTGTGATTTCAAATAAAGCTGTTGGACTATAACCTGGTGTTGTGTGATTTCTAACATTTGTCCACCCCAGTCCAACACCGGCATCTCCACACTCTTGAAAAAAGGCTGAGGGGTGACCTAATAGAGGTCTTTAAAATTATGAAAAATGTTGATAGAGTGGATACAGGGAGAATGTTTCCAGTTGTGGGGAAGAGCATAACTATAGCCATCAATATAAGATAGTCACCAAGAAATCCAATAGGGAATTAAGAAGAAACGTCTTTACCCAGAGTAGTGAGAATGTTGAACTCGCTACCACAGAGTGGTTGAAGCGAATAGTATGGATGCATTTAAGGGGAGGCCAGACAAGCATATGAGGAAGAAAGGAATAGAGGGTTATGCTGATTGAGTTAGATGAGGAAAGAGGGCAGGAGGCTCGAGTGGAGCATAAACGCCAGCATGGACTGGTTGGACCGAATGGCCTATTTCTGTGCCGTATATCCTATGTATTTCGATGTAATTCTATGTAATCCTATGCCACGCCTGAAACTTCCTCATTTTTGACCAGAAGTCTGTCTCTTGCTGAACGAACACTTGCAACGTAGGCACTTCAGTGACAGACCAAAGTTACCTTTCGAGCCAAATCTGATTAAAAAGAAACGCAGGTCTCCTTCCGATTTCGGTATTTGTTTTGAGATATTTTACGCACGCACTTCTCCGGGAAGCTGGCGGTTGCAGTTGAGTCCAACGCTTTGCATGGATTCATCAGAACACAGCACAAGGCGCCTAGTGAAAAATGCTGGGTGCGTGTTAACCCATGTTGTGTCAGTTTGAAACGTGGACCAGTGAGATTGACAGACCCAGTTCTGGTGGTTTAGTTTGGATCAGACAACTTCCCCTTTGAATAGCTGTTGTGATCGACGAGTGTGTGACTGAGAATTGGCTTGTGATCAGTGCTGGATCCAGACAACGAGCGCTTCGAAGGTAAGACTGCAGCATTGTATAACTTTTCATGCAGTTTTACTATTCGGATCCACTGATCTGCCAACGCGCGAAAGGTGTGTGCTCGGCATGGCTGAGTGGCGAGGAGTGTAAACAAGGTGCAAAAAACTTGTATGCAAAATTAATGGAAGGACATTCAGCTGAAACGGTGGAAATCACCTGCTGAAACGTAGACCAGGTATAGTTTTTAAAAGTGGAATAGGTTAAAGTTTTAAAAATGGACTAGATATAGTTTCAAAACGTCAGTTTGCTAAAGGATATATGTTAAATTCATTTCCAACTGGGTTGTTTGTACATTGAGGAGACCGGAATAAACATGGGAGGGGAATTTAAAAAAATTACAGGGAAATGATGTGCTCTATTGTTATTAGGAAGTCTGAAGAATTGAAAGAATATTTTGCAAAATTAATATCTTCTAACATGGGATTACTTGGGCGCATCATTCTCCCCGGTGAAAGTGGTTAGAAACTCCTTGAACACATTCAACAGGAGAAAGCATTTGAGCTATCTGCATATGTCCTTCAGGAGTTGATATAATAGCGAAATAGACAGCAGCCACCAGGGTTTTTTTAAATAGCAATTTCACAGTCATTGCTGGATCTAATTTCGACAGTCTGTGTGCAGCCACATTCATTGTTCAGTGTTAGTATCAGGCTCGCTCGCACCCGTACACGCGAGCAGTGCCAGCCTCGCAGAAGAGGCTGTTGTCATTCGCGGTGTCTGTTGCAACTTTTAACCGCCAAAACAGACGACACGCAGGCGAACAAAATCAGCCTTCCTCTATCGTCAGCAAAGCTTTTGTGGCTTGAGATCTCCACTTGATATCTTCTGAAACAGAAAATGCTGGAAATAGGCCATGGGTCAGTCTGCGTCTGAAAGAGAAAAAAAAACAATGTAATGTTTTGGGTGGGACTCTTCACCAGAACTGAGGAGTTCGAAACAAGGGTCCCGTCCAGATGTTGACCTGTATTTACAGTTGCTGACTGATCTGTGGTGTATTTCCAGCATTTTCTGTTTTTAATTCAGATCTTCAGCATTTGTCACTTCTTTTTCTGTATAATTGACCTAGTTTACTGCATTTCTCATATGGGGGGGCGGGAGTAGCAGTGAAATTTACAGAGCATATCATCAGCTTTCACCTACTGGGTGTTACCTATGTACCAACTTGTTTATCGATGGACTTGTCCCATCACCCGTCTCCCAGTACCTGGCCCTCAATTACAGGATAGAATGTAAATAATTTGCTGGCCTTTTCAGCCCAGATCCATATTCCATTCAACAGATGGTTGGAGATAACTGGAATAGAAATTTCTTCTGTTTGGTTTACGTTTGACTTGTTTAATTCACATAGAAACATTCAGCCCCTTAGCTAACATGTGCTTCATGCAAGAGCTATGCACAGCTTGTATAGGAGATCCGTATCATTTAGGTGCCTATTGCAACTCACACACACCTGTTAAGCTACGGTATGGTGAAGTAGAACATTGTCTTGGAAATAGAATCCAAAGTGATGGATATTTAAAAGGGAATGGTTATACATAGCATTCTCATCGCTGTGCCCAGATAACCATTATAAACTGCTTGACCTTTACTCTCAGACTTATCTAAACTCCAATACTTGCTTACCGTGTGGAAATCACTTTTGCCTGCTGTGTGGGATTGACAGGGGCACTATTTTGTTGCTGACTGAAGCTGTCATGGAAGACGTCAGGAGGTAGAACAAGCCACGGTCCTGAAATTATGCTGTAGTTTATATTTGTCTGAAATTCCTCTCCCCACTATTTTAGCAGAGGCACTAACCTATTTAAATTAAACAGGCTGAGGCCACTGTTAAAATAGCAAGGAGAGGAATTTCGGACAAGCACGATTTGTGTTCATTTGTTGGCATTCCATGGTAAAATTAACACACGGTTCTTAGCTGGGACAGAGATCGCAAGCGCATCATATCAAAGGCAAGTGGATTAACAGAAAACATAGGCATGGTCCATGTGATCTCCTGGACTGCTTTTGATCACCTAGGAGTCGGAGAGGAATTTTCCAGAGCTTTAATTTTCCCCTTATTGGCCCTGGATTTTCTGGGTTTTTTGCCTCCCCCAGGAGATTACTTGGCTATAGGGGTGGGTGGGGCGGAGGGGGTGGGGAGGGGTGGTAGGAAGTGTCTAGTCACTGTGCTCCAGCCATCATGAGTGAGGGGCAGGCTTGATGGACCAGCTGGTCTTTTCCTGCCCATTATTTCTGTATGCTCGATGATTACATTGAAAGATTATCATATTGCAAGTTTAATGAAGTGATCACCTTCAGTCAGCCAGCAGAAGACAACAGGAGCCATATTAAGCACACAACCGAACAATTACACCAGAACGAAAGCACTGGCTTTAGATTTGTTTTATTCTTAAATTTTCATGATCAGTTTTTCCCACCTTATTACCATTTGTCTCCATACATTCTCTGGCTACTGGAGAGGTGTGCAAATGGATCAGTGACTGCCCCATAACTGCATTCACAGTACAATGAGGCGATCACTGTGGGAAAGATCTACAAATTATTACTTAAAGGTAGCTGATGCCCGAGAACAGACAAACCAAACAGCTAAATTCAAACCACAGCTAAATTTAAAACCACCATATATCATTAGGGAACCATGGCGGGTAAATGGAGGTACAGATTAGCGATGATCGAATAGAATGGCAGAACAGGCTCAAGGGGCTGAATAGCCAGCACCTGTTCCGATCTCTGATTTGTACTGTGAAATTGTGAGAACGATTTGACAACATGACCTCACGTTTACTTGTGTAAATGGCCATATATTATTATAAAGGCTACAGGCAGATAATGTGATATTGCAGAAACAAAATGGTAGCCCACATGTAACATTACAGTGAGTTTCTTAGACAAGATTATTAGGTTGGAGTTTGTGTAGTTTGTATATAAAGCTCCACTTTTTCTTGTTGGTTGTCAGTAAGCAACTAATGCACAGCATTTGGATTGGCAAACCAGTTACCTTCAACAATAAATACTCAAAAGAGTTCATAATCATTGAATCATAGAATGATACAGTACAGAAGGAAGCTGTTTGGGCCATCGGGCCTGTGCCGGCTCTTTAAAAGAGCTAATAATAATGTTATCTGTAGATATGAAACAGAGTAACAAACAAGTGCAGGACTTACCCAATGGAATGAAATAAAAACTTTTGCAGCTGCTTTAGGCCATAGGGTTTCATACTAGGCTGCCAGACCCCAAGGAGCAGAAGAAAAGCCCAGCAGGTCTACATGGCCATCAGAATGTTATCCACCAGTTACCAGATTTCTGTATTTGTTGCCTTACTATTAGATTATTTCTATTGCTGTGTATATACTAATAAACACAATAGGTACACTGTTTTCCTTTGGGTAGTTGACACAGCCTTTAGGAAGTTAGGTCAAGGGCTCCTGGGAGTGTGTCAGTATTGGGAGGGGGTTCCTGCAGATGTGCGTCATTGTTTGCCGCGGATCCACCAGATAGAAAGGTTTGAAAACCACAGCTTTAGAACGGTGAGCTGATACAATTCTTGGCTTGTTTTTAACACAGTGGCTAACAGACAAAATGTGCGGGTGCAAAGGGTGTGATTTGAAAAGTGTCACAGCTGTTTTATATAAAAACATTTTGATATTCTATGTCCCAACATTTACCTGATATACAAGATATAAAGACAGCTTCCAATGATTTAACACCTTTCATATCCTCATTACGTCCTAAAGTGCCTCAAGGCTAATTAAATACTTTGGAAGTGCAATCAGCACTGTTTTGTGGGCAAATGCAACAGCATTTTATAATCTATTTTTGGAGGTGTTGCTTGAGAGATAAATGTTGGCCAGGACAACAGTGATTACACTTCAAAAAAAAAGTACTTCATTGGCTATAAAGCACTTTGGGATGTCCGGTGGTCAGGAAAGGCGCTGTATAAATGGAAGTCTTTCTTTTACATTTACACCTCATATTAACATCTCAACTGAAAGACGGCACCTCTGGTCCGTGAAGTGGGATTTGAACCCGCACCTTCTGGCTTAGAGATGAATCACTCAGTACAGTAGCATTTGTATAGTGCCATACCACACCAAAGTTGTTGCAATGAGCTAATTTGCTGAATGCAGTGATTTCTATGTAGGCGAATGCAACAGCTGTTCTGCACCAGTAATGTTCCACAGATAGCCATGAGTTGTACGTCCAGTTAGTCAGTATCTTCTGGTGGGATTACCCTTCTGGCTTTAACAGTCAAATTTAAACCAACAATATCTCCCTAGTGTATTAACAGGCAAATACATCACACGGGCTTGTACCCAAGTTTGGTCCTTGCTTTGTGTTGAGTTAGCTAAATGTAGTCGGGATGCTGCAAATGGCTTCAGTACTCCTGAATTCCATCTCCTGATTGTTATTTAATTACTCCTGATATATATCGCACACACACTTTCATCCATGTGGTGAGGCTGAATAGCATGCTGGCACTCACTGTCCAGGCTGTCAGGTGATGCTTGACCAGAGTTACTGGACAGCTGCCAGTGTCTTTGGAAACATTCGCTGGCATAAGTCAGCTGTCGAGTAGGGGAGAAAGCTGAAGAAGAATCATGTCTTCTTATGTCAACTAGTTGGAAGTTGATACACCGACTGTATTACATGTGTGCGAAGCTGTGACAATTTCCTCAAAGAAATGAAATTCACCTTGTGTGAATTACATAGGCTCTCCACATTTGTGATAGAAACCAGATTATGATGGTAATGAGTAGGTTATGTGACTTTTTTAAAATTCATATGCATTACTTGTTCTTTCAGCACTGTGAGTTCCCTCATCACACACATCCCTGCTACTAAATCCTTTCCTTCAGCCAGAACCAAGGTGCAGGTTTCCCTGTGGTCAGTCAATGCTACTGCGGCCAGCAGGCGCCTAAGCACGCTTGTAGGTAGGGTCCATGTTGTTCATTTTTCCATGACTTGCCTCTCTCATCAGGACCGATGTTTGGATTGGATTAACCCCACTCCTAAAATGATGCCTTGGAGAGGGTTATAGCGCAGATTCATCAGAATGATATGGAGCTAAAAGGATTAAATTATGAGGATTAGCCTTGTATTCCCTTCAGTTTAGAAGATTAAGGGGTGATCTAATTTAAGTATTTAAGATGATTAAAGGAATTAATAGGGTAGATAGAGAGAAACTATTTCCTCTGGAGTCCAGAACAAGGGGCATAGAAGCACTTCTTCACACAAAGGGTAGTGGAAATATGTAACTCCCCCAAAAAAGTTGTTGAGGTGAGGTCAATGGAAACATCAATTGAGTACACTGGATAGGGAGTACCTAGGGGCTCAGTTGCTTGGGCAGTTTTAGCAAGCTGGGGCACTACAATCAATCCACATGTTGACAATAATGCATGCGAACCCAAAATTCTGCTCTGGAGGTGAAACCAGTACATTTTCTCAACTCAGCAGATGGATGGACAGTTACAATGGAATATCTCATTAATATGGTTGGCCATCGTGCAAACCCTTAAGATTTTTTTTTATTGGTTATGGGATGTGGCGTCGCTGGCAAGGCTAGCACTTATTGCCCATCCCTAACTGCCCTTGGTGGTGGTGAGCCGCCTTCTTGAACCACTGCAGTCCGTGTGGTGAAGGTACTCCCACAGTGCTGTTAGGGAGGGAGTTCCAGGATTTTGACCCAGCGACGATGAAGGATCGGCAATATACTAAGTCAGGATGGTGTGTGACTTGGAGGGGAACTTGGAGGTGATGGTATTCCCATGCACCTGCTGCCCTTATCCTTCTAGGTGGTAGAGGTCGCGCAGTTGGGAGGTGCTGCCGAAGAAGCCTTGGCGAGTTGCTGCAGTGCATCTTGTAGATGGTACACAATGCAGCCATGGTGCGCCAGTGGTGGAGGGAGTAAATGGTTAAGGTGGTCATTTTCGGGCAGTTACATGACTTATTTTGAGCCATGTTGCTGGTGGAAGCTCTTTACTGTTCAAAGGAGTCATTCTGACCTCAGGTGCTTACCAGAACTCATAAGGCTGACCACTGTCTAATTTTGAGTTACGGTTGATGTCCTAAGGCTAGCCATGGCCCAAGACTTAGAATCATACAGCACAGAAGGAGGCCATTCGGCCCATTGTGCGTGCGTCGGCTCTTTGAAACATAGAAGATAGGAGCAGGAGTAGGCCATTCAGCCCCTCGAGCCCGCTCCGCCATTCAATGAGATCATGGCTGATCATCCAAACTCAGTATCCTGTCCCTGCCTTCTCCCCATATCCCTTGACCCCTTTAGCCTTAAGAAATATATCTAACTCCTTCTTGAATATATTTCATGAATTGGCCTCAACTGCCTTCTGTGGTAGAGAATTCCACAGGTTCACCACTCTCTGGGTGAAGAAATTCCTCCTCATCTCTGTCCTAAATGGCTTACCCCTTATCTTTAGACTGTGACCCCTTATTCTGGAATCCCCCGCCATCGGGAACATCCTTCCTGCATCTAGTCTGTCTAGTCCTTAGAATTTTATAAGTTTCAATGAGATCCCCTCTCATTCTTCTAAACTCCAGCGAGTATAAGCCCAATCGACCCAATCTCTCCTGCCATCCCAGGTATCAGTCTGGTGAATCTTCGCTGCATTCCCTCCATGGCAAGAACATCCTTCCTCAGATAAGGCGACCAAAACTGCACACAATTCTCAAGGTGTGGTCTCACCAAGGCCCTGTACAACTGCAGCAAGACATCCTTGCTCCTGTACTCGAATCCTCTCGCTACGAAGGCCAACATACCATTTGCCTTCTTAACCGCCTGCTGCACCTGCATGCTTACCTTCAGCGACTGGTGCACAAGGACACCCAGATCTCGTTGCACTTCCCCTTCTCCCAATCTATTGCCGTTCAGATAATAATTTGCCTTCCTGTTTTGGCCACCAAAGTGGATAACCTCGCATTTATCCACATTATACTGCATCTGCCATACATCTGCCCAATCACCCAACCTGTCCAAATCTTCCTGGAGTTTCACGGCATCCTCCTCACAGCATACACACCTGCCCAGCTTTGTGTCGTCTGCAAACTTGGCGATATTACATCTAGTTCCCTCGGCTAGATCATTAATATATATTGTGAATAGCTGGAGTCCTAGCACCGATCCCTGCAGTAACCCACTAGTCACTGCCCACCACTCGGAAAAAGAGCCGTTTATTCCAACTCTTTGCTTCCTGTCTGCCAGCCAGTTCTCTATCCAAGTTAGTACCTTGCCCCCAATCCCATGTGCCTTAACTTTACACGCTACTCTCCTATGCGGGACCTTATCGAAAGCCTTCTGAAAGTCCAAATACACCACATCCACTGGTTCTCCCTTATCTATTCTACCAGTTACATCCTCAAAAAATTCCAGTAGATTAGTCAAGCACGATTTACCTTTTGTAAATCCATGTTGACTTTGTCCAATCCTGTCACTGTTTTCCAAGTGCTCTGCTATTACATCTTTTATAATGGACTCTAGCATTTTCCCCACTACCGATGTCAGGCTTACCGGTCTATAATTCCCCATTTTCTCTCTACCACCTTTTTTGAATAGTGGGGTTACATTAGCTACCCTCCAATCCATGGGAACTGCTCCAGAATCTATAGAATTTTGGAAGATGACGAGCAATGCATCTATTATTTCTAGGGCCACTTCCTTAAGTACCCTAGGATGTAGATTATCAGGCCCTGGGGATTTATCGGCCTTCAATCCCGTCAATTTCCTTAACACCATTTCCCTACAAATACTGATTTCATTCAGTTCCTCTCTCTCATTAGCCCCGATGTTCCCCGACATCTCTGGGCGGTTATTTGTCTCCTCCTTTGTGAAGACAGAACCAAAGTATATATTTAATTGGTTAGCCATTTCTTTGTTCCCCATTATAAATTCCCCTGATTCTGACTGCAAGGGACCTACACTTGTCTTCACCAATCTTTTTCTCTTCACATATGTATAGAAGCTTTTACAGTCAGTTTTTATGTTCCCTGCAAGCTTACTCTCATACTCTATTTCCCCCTCTTAATTAATCCCTTTGTCCTCCTTTGCTGAATCCTAAACTGCTCCCAATCCTCAGGTTTGCTGCTTATTCTGGCCAATTTATATGTCCTCTCCTTGGATCTTATGTTATCCCTAATTTCCCTTGTTAGTCACGGTTCAGTCACCTTTTTTGTTTTATTTTTATGCCAAACAGGGATGAAGAAATTCTGTACTTCATCCATGTGATCTTTAAATGTTTGCCATTGCATATCCACCGTCAACCCTTTAAGTAACATTCCCCAATCCATCCTACCCAACTCGCGCCTCATACCATCGTAGTTTCCTTTATTTAAATTCAGAACTCTAGTCTCTGAGTCAAATACTTCACTGTTCATCTTAATGAAGAAATCTATCATATTATGATCGCTCCGCCCCCAAGGGGCCTCGCATAACAAGATTGCTAATTAATCCTTTCTCATTACATAATACCCAGTCTAAGATGGCCTGATCTCTAGTTGTTTCCTCGCCATATTGATCCAGGAAACCATCCCATATACACTCCAGGAATTCCTCCTCCACAGTATTGTTACTAATTTGGTTAGGCCAATCTATATGTAGATTAAAGTCACCCATGATAACTGCTGTGCCCTTATTGCACACGTCTCTAACTTCCCATTTAATGCCATCCCCAACCTCGGCATTACTGTTTGGGGGTCTGTATACAACTCCCACTAACATTTTCTGCCCCTTGATATTTCTCAGCTCTACCCATACAGATTCCACATCACCGGAGCTAATATCCTTCCTTACTATTGTGTTAATCTCCTCTTTAACCAGCAATGCTACCCCACCTCCTTTTCCTTTTTGCCCGTCTTTCCTGGAATATTGAATACCCCTGGATGTTGAGTTCCCAGCCTTGGTCACCCTGGAGCCATGTTTCCGTAATCCCAATCATATATCCATTTACATCTATTTGCGCAGCTAATTCATCCACCTTATTACGAATGCTCCTTGCATTAAAACACAAAGCTTTCAGGCTTGTTTTTTTAACACTCTTAGACCTTTTAGAACTATTATTTACTGTGGCCATGTTTGATTTAAACCCTAAACTTCTCTGCCTGCCTCTTTTGCTTTTCTCCTTCCTGTCTTTTGTTTCTATCCTTGTTTCCCATTCCACTGTCTCCCTGCACAGGTTCCCAAAATCCTGCCATTTTAGTTTAAACCTTCCCCAACAGCACTAGCAAACACTTCCCCTAGGACATCAGTCCCAGTCCTGCCCAGGTGCAAACCGTCCAGTTTGTACTGGTCTCACCTCTGCCAGAACCGGTTCCAATGTCCCAGGAATTTGAATCCATCCCCCTTGCACCATTCCTCTAGCCACATATTCATCTGAAATATCCTTCTATTTGTACTCTGACTAGCATGTGGCACTGGTAGCAATCCTGAGATTACTACCTTTGAGGTCCTATTTTTTAATTTACCTCCTAACTCCCTATATTCAGTTTTTAGGACCTCGTCCCGGTTTTGACCTATATCGTTGGTACCTATATGCACCACGACAACTGGCTGCTCCCCCTCCCCCTCCAGAATGCTCTGCAGCTGCTCCGAGACATCCTTGACCCTTGCGCCAGGGAGGCAACATACCATCCTGGAGTCTCGTTTGCGGCCGCAGAAAGGCCTATCTATTCCCCTTAGAATAGAATCCCCTATTACTATAGCTCTCCCACTCTTTTTCCTCATGTCCTGTGCAGCAGAACCACCCACAGTGCCAGGAAGTTGGCTGCTGCTGTCTTCCCCTGATAATCCATCCCCCCCAACAATATCCAAAGCAGTATATCTGTTTGAGAGGGGGATGGCCACAGGGGACCCCTGCACTACCTGCCTGCGCCTACTACTCTGCCTGGCGGTCACCCATTCCCTTCCTGCCTGTGCAGCCTTAACCTGCGGTGTGACCAACTGATTAAACATGATATCCACGATGTCCTCAGCATCGCGAATGCTCCAGTATGTATCCATTCGCAGCTCTTGCGCCGCAATGCGAAAGACCTGTCAAATTAGTCCTACCCCTTGCTTTTTCACCATAGCCCTGCAACTTTTCATTTTCAAGTATTTATCCAATTTCCTTTTGAAAGTTACTATTGAATCTGCTTCCCCCACCCTTTCAGGCAGTGCATTCCAGATCACAACCACTCAACGTATTAAAAGAAAAGTCTCCTCATCTCCCCTCTGGTTCTTTTGTCAATTATCATAAATCTGTGTCCTCTGCTTATCGACCCTCATGCCAGTGGAAACAGTTTCTCTTACACTTGTAGTAAGTTTACAATGGGAGAAGAATAAGTATGAGCTGTCTCACTGTTTGTCATAGTGATCTTACAGCTGTGGAAACCTGATTATTTGCATTGGCACTTCCCCTCAGTGCCCAAATAGCAGCCTCGGAGAGTAATTCATCCCATGAAGCACTGTGAAATGTGATAAGGTGCTATGTAAATGCAAGCATTATTGCAACTGCCATTGTATCCATTTGACTAACTCAATGGTCCCAATATTTACGGGGAGGCTGGGAGGGAGCGGGGGTACCTGCAAGTGGCCTGGAAACCTGGAAATGCCGGGAAAGCGGAAGTCCTGCCGAATTTAATGGCAGGACCTCATCAGAAATGTTTTACTCCGTTTCCCACCCAGCAGCCAGCCAAATTGAAGGCTGGGCAGCTGACAGGTGGGAAAGCCTTTGCTACAAGGCAGCAGGTGGGGACGGTCCCCAGCAACCGAGAAGGTCGTGGTGGGGGTGGGTGGGTGCTCGGAGCGTGGCAGAGTGGAAGGAGGGAGGGATAGATCGCAGGTGGAGAGTACGGAGATTGTGGGGCGGGGGAGAGATCGCACGGGTGTGGGGTGCGGAGATCGCAGGGTGGACAGGGGGGGAAGAGAGAGATTGAGTTGGGGGTGATCGGCCAAGCATGGGGAGGCAGATCGGAGGTTTGCTTGGGGGAGCTGGGTGGGGGGAAGCACTCCCGCTCCTCCTGGCCCACAAGCAGTGTTGGAAAAGCACTTACCTGCTGGATCTGGCAGCACACGCCTCCTTCCCGAGCCCTGAGAAACCCAGTCCGCAGCCAAATAAATCCACATGGCTGCTAAAATCTGAGGCATGAAGCCTCATTAACATATTATAATTACCGACCCGCCTCTTGAGAGCGGGTTAGTCTTCCAACCCTAGCCCGTCCCAGTTAAACCGGAAGTAGGCACATTCACGGTGGGTTGGGGTCGGGTTTCCCATTTTTAACAATTTATCCCCCCTGCCCCCGACATTGTCCTGCCCGTCCTGGGGGATAAAATTAACCCCAATGTATTTTCCCTTGGGCTGCACGATGATGTCAGAGGGCATAGAAAAAAAATCTATAATTTGGCACCATCTCTGAAACTCTTCTGCAGTGTTCCTCCATTGAGATAATAATCAGCTGTAAAACAGGCGAAATAAGAGGAGCATTAGATATAAGGGAATCACTGGGAACAGTGCATTTTGTGATATTTGTTTTCAGATCTCATACTATCCTTTTGATGAAACTCAAATCATTTTTATGCTTAAAAATCACGGTGCGTTTTAACTGAAAACCAGCAACAAATAACCGCCTGTTCTTTAACGTTAACATCACTAATGTTCACAGCAAAGAAACAGACCCTGAGCAATAGTGAGTTAGGGAAGATCATTGAAAACAAGGTGGATTAAAGAAGAAGTTTTGAGGAGGTTTTTAAGGATGGGGAGAGAAGCAGCAAGATGGCGGGACTTAGGGAGGAAGTTCCTCAGAGCAGAGCCAAGACAGCTAAAGGCTCCGTCACTAGTGGTTGAGCTGGAGGGAGAGGGATGCACAAGAGGCCAGAGTCAGAGAACCAAAGGGCATGAGCTGGGATGTAGAACTGAATGAGGTTGTGATGGAATGGTGGGACAAGTGGACGGAGGGCCTGGTAAATGAGGATTCTGAATTTGTTGTATTGGGGAACAGGCAGCCAAATGGAAGTCAGCGAGGACAGGGTGTCCAGCAAGCAGGACCTAGTGTCGGACATGATGTGGGCAGCAGATAAGTTGGAGTCCATGGAGGATGGAGCATGGGGTTTGGCAATCTGGAGATCAGCAAGGGCATTGGAGAAGTTGAGTCTGGAGGCAAAGGTTTTAGCAATGATGGGGTGAGGCAAGTTGTGGTGGAAGCCAGCAGTCCTGGTGGGGGATAGGAAAGACGAGATTTGAAACTCAGCTCAGGGTCCACCAAGGCACTGAGGTTGTGTAACATCTGCCTGAGCCTCAGCTGTGGAGGGGGACCGAGTTGGTGCAAGGGTAGGAGCTGACTGAGGTGTAGACTCAATCCCACATTAACAGGTGTCCCGAACGTCACAAGAAAAATGTCAGTTGGGCAGAAGAAGTAAAAATATTGGCTCCTGTTTCTGCGTGATTCTAAAATAAGAAAGTAAAAAGCCAGCTGGTCACAGCACCACCAGCTTTACTTACAGTGCAGCTGGCAGTGGGCTGCATCCAGTCATCATAAAAGAGCTGGTCTCAGACTTATAAGTAATTCTTCATTACTCTGAAGTACAGCTGTCCCTCAGAACAATACTATTCCCAGAAACAAGGAAAAATAACACTGGGACCGATATTCATGGTGCTGTTGTAAAGTCAGTTCTAAATGGTTAAGAACTGGTGCAAATCTCATCAGATGGGTAACTCGCTAATAGCTCTCAATTTCCAGACCATTTGCATAATTATTCACAGCTTCTGGTGCACAGTTATTTGGGTTTAGATAGCACAGTAGTGGCGGGGGCATAATGTTGTTTGTTGAATGTTGATGAAATTTAAAGGGTTCGTGACAATTAAAGAGGAGTTGCAGAAAAAAATCATTACAAACTTTCGAAAGGTTGAAAGGGCATCTCACCCCATTGCTGGCTTTTGCCAAAGCTGAAGGGCAGAAGGACTACGAGGTCACAGACAAAACTGGTGAAAGGAAAACTAATGAGCCGGGATGACTCTGCTGGCAAGTGACAGGGCAGCCCCGCACTTGACCCCCTACTTGGTGGCTGCTGAAGTGGACACGGTGCCGCACGAGGTGGTTGGAAGAAGGGCAGCCCTATTTGTCACTCCAGGGTACCATCCCATAGATCAGCACTGTACCATGCCTGGAGGGAGCCTGGAAGCCTGAACCGACCATTGCAGTCACTTGATGTGCCAGTCCTGTGCTGCACAATAGTCGACGTGCCTTTGCAGCAGTGGGCACAGCTCTACATTTGATCTCTTGCTGACCTGGATCCTGTGAAGGCAGTTCCCCATAGTCGTTACCAGATAAGTGTGCCAATGCCTGGAGATTTGGTTGGTGGCATCTTGGTGGGTGAGGCCAGTCGGGCTATGCTGGCTGTTAATCGCCCTGCCATGCCTTCTTTCATGGGGTGTGTCTGAAAGCATGGCACGCTTCTGAATTATGTTGAGTCAGGCCATCACTTATCTTACTTGTCACACTGAGTTTGCTGTCTCAGCTTCCGTTGGGAGTTGGAGCCTCTGCGTGCACTAATCCCCTGTCCAAGTGAGGTATCTACACCTCTGTTTACAGATGAGGGCGTCAGTGCACCTGCGGGTGGGCACAGAAACTCCTGGTGCAGCCAGACTTGCCTGGCATCCTTCTACTGACCGTCCTCTTCCCCCTCCAAAAAAGCTCACATGTTGGTGGTAGGAGGGCCACCGTAGGGAAAAAGAAGCCACAGAGCAATTACAAGGCTCCTGAAAACCTAACCAGCAGCAGAGAGAAAAGGAAACCTTGTAGAAATGACCTTAAAACAGCTCATTTAATATTCTTACTTTGCCCTTCAAGTGAACTTTCACCTGCAGCTGAACCCCTCGTGTCCATGGATTCCCATTATATATGGACGTGATTCAGGGCCGCCAACTCTGATTGCACCTATTCCCGGAGGTTTCATCACATGCTGTCCGGCCTCCAATCGCCTCGTCACCACACTCCCGCCATTGGTTGCCCGACACGTCCATCCTCGCGGTGCACGGCCTTCCCACACCAATTGGAAAGCGAACAGACTCTTCATACCCTATTGGATGACTGTCAGTCAAACAGCCATTTTCCCGTCTCCAATATTTTTACAAGCAATAAATGGAAGTATTCAAATAAAATGGAAAAAAAACATTTTTTAACGCCCCTATTATTATCTCCCAGGTCTTGCTCGCAGCAGTGTCCTGTAAATTAATCTTTAATTCCGTGAGACCCCAGGAAAATTCTGGAGGGTTGGCAACCCTAGCGTGATTATGATCTAATGCTGTACCAACCGCAAAAAGACAGAGGAGGCATTAATACATCAGTCATGGATCAATTGAATATTACACTGCATCTCCCGCCGGTTTCAAGTGAGAGCTTCGTGCAGCCACCCCCAGTCCCGCCAGAAATGCACGTCTGATGCAAAAAGCGATAGAGATACAATGCCACAGATCCACCCATATTTCTGCTCCCTTGTGTTCTGTGAACTGGATAATGGGCATGAAAATTGGCCCCATTGTATCAAGTGGAGCTCTGTATGCGAAGCCAGTTGTTGGCTCCCATGCTTGGATCCTTCCAAGCCACATCAGGCGGCCTGCAGTGCTCATGTGCATCAGGGAAGTGATAACTGCTATGTTTGCAAGGGGCAATGCCACCATCAACACTCGTCCTGTGGAAAGGAGGCATTGACTGGACAGGACACATGGCCTTCACCAGCTGGCAGGGTACTCTTGAGTTCAAAGACTTGCGCATGGTACCCAAGTGAGCAATGGGGCTTTTCAAGACCTTCATGAAGAGAATGGGTTTGCGCTTAATTAATGTTCAGGTAGTGTATAACTACAGAAATATTATTATGAATGTCAATGACCATTATCCTGAAGCATCCATCGTACCTGCCTTAGTTGAAGGAGTAGAAACACTGGGTAAATGACCCTTAGGAGAATGGGGCTGTCACCCATGTCATAGCTGTTGACCGCAGTGCGACATGGAGGTGGTGGTGTTCCCATGCGGCTGCTGCCCTTGTCCTTTTAGGTGGTAGAGGTCGCGGTTAGAGGGTTTGGGAGGTGCTGCTGAAGAAGCCTTGGCGAGTTGCTGCAGTGCATCTTGTAGATGGTACACACTGCAGCCACAGTACGCCGGTGGTGCAGGGAGTGAATGTTTAAGGTGGTGGATGGGTGGTGGCGGTTATCCCAGTTTGTCTGCCTTGTAATACTGGGGTTTAAAAATGTATTATTGGTGCAATGTAGTGCACAAATTCTAATCCTGTGCGGCGTAAATCCAAAATTGATCCCCTACCTGATTTTGGACTGAAGTGAAGTGACGCTCCTTCCTCTAGGAAGTGTCACTCGGCCTTGTTCTGGTACGAGGTTGAGCCCTAACTCTGGGTTTATAGTATAGCAGTAGCTCCATGATGCCATGCCTCCACTGGGGAGCTGTGCATGTAGGAAACACGGGTTGGAGAATTAGAGTTGTAGTATTGTAACCCTGTTCTTGATTTGTGCTCCCTTCGAGCGTGGTTTCCCCATTTGAAGCACGAGATCAGCGAATTATCCCTTATCACTGTAGGGTAGGTGCAAAACCAAACGATTTCACATTGGTGCTACAATTATAATGTAGATGCACCCTGAGAAAGTAAGTTTAGAAATGAATCCCTAATGGCTATCTTCTTATTAACTGCAAGATTTGGAAATTGTGTGTTTTGGTTTATTCCCCTTCTATGGCAAATATCACAAGACAAGTACATGTGAGGAGAGCCATGTGGTCATCTTAGCTCATTTGCCCAGAGCAAAAACCTATAGTTGCCCCATTATACCATCCCACTGGCTCATGAATAATTCTTTGGTTTCTGTCTCCACTACTCTCCCCAGAATTTTTTTGCTGTGGGGAAATCTTTGCTCACATAAGGCTATCATTTGCTGTCAGAATAACGGTGAGGCTAATGGCGTTGCCATTATTTATGCGCAAATGCCTCAGCAACTTCAGGCGAGGGCAGCTGTGCAGTTAAATGTGGAAATCCACAAGTTGCTGTCCAAGATGCTGCTGTTAGCCTCGTAAAAACTGTATCTCGCTGCTTGGCTCACCATTGAAATGCATTGAATGGTGTGAAGTTGCTGTATTTGCGCAGTAGATACGAACTAAACTCGCTACAGAAAGTGAAATCGTGTCCATTTCAGTCTTGGTGTGGAGATGCCGGTGTTGGACTGGGGTGGACAAATGTAAGAAGTCACACAACACCAGGTTATAGTCCAACAGTTTTATTTGAAATCACAAGCTTTCGGAGCGCTGCTCCTTCGTCAGGTGAAGTGGAGAGATGCATAAAGACACAACTTATATAGTCAGAGAATAATGCCAGATGATTACAGGTAATCTTTCTAACTGCCATTTATCACACCTCGGCAGAGAGATAATCACACCATTTCAGTCTAAGTGTTCTTTTAATAACACGATATGTGTTAATTACTGCCAATCAACCTCTCTGGCACCGAAAATGAACTATTACAAGTGTGGCGACTCATTCCTTCAGGTTTTAATTATTGCATGAGATTTTAAAAATGTAAAATTTAAAATGATTTTTTTTATTACTTTACCTTTCTGTCTCTTTTTTCTCTCTCAATGTAATCTTCCTTTCCCTCTCTTTATCTCTCTGATTTGACATTGAATTCACCCACTCGAACTTACACTTCCTTCTCAGTCCTTGCGCTGTTAATTTTAACAATCCTGCAATCTGCATCGCAACAGCCCCAAACAAGTCATCTTGCATTGGGATCAGAAAGCTAGAATATGAGTAAATGGGTGGCATCATGGTGTTCAAATTCTACGTGGGTCAGACATGCATTTAGCTGAAAGTAACTGTGCTGGTACCAAAAATCAGCCTGGTACTTCTGCATTGCCTCAATTGTGATGGATCACAGCATTTCCTCATGTTTGCCCAGCAAATTCTTACATTTTAAAACTGAGTGTTCCTTCATTTTTTGCCAGCTCTTCAAAGGGTTAATGAAAGGAAAACAACCGAAAAAGAGTAGTTTCGGAACAATTGCATATCAAGTGATCTGCTAGAATTTTGCCTTCCAGACACTGCATTACAGGAATGGAAAGATCTCTGCTTCACACTAACCAGACTTTAGCCTTGATTAAGTATGTACCTAACTAGTTAGATCAACCATCACATCCTTCATTTGTTTTAAATCACCTGTTGGCTCTCATGTATATATTTGGTTTCAATTCTAATCCGAGCTGCTCTTACATTTAGTAAACTGCCAGGGTTGCTGGTTCCCGATGGGCAGGTCACACGCAAACCACAAGTAAACATGCCTGGATTCGCTAAAGCCGACCGCTGGGAAGATTGGCGAAACTGGGTCCCCCCACTTGCTGGCCTTAGAGAATCCAGGCCGGTTTGCTTTGCCTCTGGATGTGTGAGATGCATGCATCGGGAACTAGCCGTACTGGCACACAACAAACCCGAGTATAACAGCAGCCTCTGATTCTATAGCACTTTCCTGGAACAACAAATGGTAGTTTATCTTTCCTCAGAGTTCTCATGTCCAGCAAGTTTTACAGGTCTGGTCATTTTTAATAGTGCATATATTAGCCCTACATCCCTCAGAGAAACTGTGCTCCTCCAACTCTGGCCTCTTGGTGTCCCCCCACCGCCGCTTCCTTCACCCCACCATTGACAGCTCTGCCTTTAGCTGTCAAGGCCCTAAGCTTTGGAAGACCATCCCTAAAGCTCGCGACCTCTCCACCTCTCTCTCCTCCTTTAGGACCCGCATTAAAACCTACCTCTTTAACCAAGCTTTTGGTCACTTGTCCTAATATATCCTTCTTTGACTTGATGTCAGTTTTTGTCTGATTACACTCCTGTGAAGTGCCTTGGGACATTTTACTACATTAGAGGTGCTATATAAATGCAAGTTGTTGTTGTAAACAGAGTATTGACTGCTCGAACAGAAAGCACTGGAAATGCTGCGTTCTGATAAAGGATCCCTGGCCGAAGCATTTACCAGTTTTTCTCCTTTCAACTGCTAACATGTACTGTTTTCTTTTTATTTTCAGATCAGCCTCCAATTCATTCAGCTCCTAAAATTTGTTTGCAAATAAATTGTTCTTCAACAGCCCCCATTTTATCTACTTGCCTCCCACATGGTGCACGTATAGGTTTAATGATTCCTAACACTGTAGAATATAGCTCTTAACCACAGCAGTGTTTAGATGTTAATCAATATTCAAATTACCTAGGAGTCACAAGGAGAGATGCATCATGCAAAATTAGATAAACCTTGGCTAAAAGAGAATGATCATTTCAAAAATGGCTAAGCAAGCAAACAAACAAGTAATGTACGCAGTGTTTAGGCTATTAGGGAGTTTAAAGCATCTTTTAGAATCAGTGGGGAATAGCAAGTTGATCCCTGTACATTCTTGTTCTGATTGCATGGGAACTCTTCTTACATTGTGTAAGCAAATTGTCTCCAACTGCTATGTAAAGATGATGCTTGTGGTGAAACTGGCAACAGCACATGTTTTTGCATGTTAACGACTGATTGCTGTTTAAAACTTTCAGTTTCTATGATGAGAATGCTGAATGGGCACTGAATCTGTTTATTTAGTAATCAACAATAAAATGAAGATGATAAAGAAACAAGTCAGTCTGAAAATGATCCCTACTGTGTCTGCTGAAAGCCCACAGCAGTGCTCAAATGTTGGAGCTAGCAGCTTATTTGCGCATGGGGCAAGGGGAGAGACGGAGTGGCGATCTTTGCCCGCTCTCACCTAGTTTTGCTCTCCTGAAGGCTGGGTCACTTTCACGAGTACCAGCAGTCATCCAGAACCCTGTCCCAGCCGTTGCCTCCGTGTGTGAGCCTAGGCAGTCAGTGTGTACAGCTTAAATAACAGCAGAAAATGCTGGAAAAACTCAGCAGGCCAGGCAACATCCGTGGAGAGAAAAAAGAGTCAACGTTTCGGGTCAAACCCTTTGTCAAGACTGGAAAAGCACAGGAAATGAAATAGATTAAAAGGCCAGGTAGGGGACTGGGAGAGAACAAAAGAGAAGTGAAGAGACATTAAGAGGTATTCAAAACGAGACGAGATGGTGATAGGACTAGTGGAGACAAAAGACGGCTCGAGATTAGGTGTGAATGCGCTGGCAGAATGGGAGACAGCTGCCATGTGGGAGAGAAAAAAAGCGGGGGGGGGAAAGGGCCGAAACAAAGATGTGGGTAAAAAATAAGTAAAAATATAATGGGGGTCGAGGTTATGATCTGAAATTGTTGAACTCGATATTGAGTCTGGAAGGCTGTATAAAGTGCCTAATCGGAAGATGAGGTGCTGTTCCTCGAGCTTAGAATTAGTGGGGAATAGCAAGTTGATCCCTGTGCATTCTTGTTCTGATTGCATGGGAACTCTTCTTACATTGTGTATGCAAATTGTCTCCAACTGCTATGTAAAGATGATGCTTGTGGTGAAACTGGCAACAGCACATGTTTGAGTGTGTACAGCTTATTGCCCAGGGGAGGTCGTCACAGCCAAGACCTTGCTGTTCTCATCCAATGTGCACCTTTCAGAGGGGCACTGAACAATGATCAGCTATTTCAATTTCCCCTTTTAGAAGTTACCAAAGCTAAGAACTGGTTGATGTGACTATTCAGCAGTACATTGCATGGTTAGGGTTGAGCATTATTCAGACTGTCATATCTCTCAACTGCCTCACGCTGTGCTATGTTCCACAGGTGACTCTATAGAGAGGTTTTGTGTAGATGAAGAGTGACTGAAGAGTCCATTGTGAAAGGTACATTTTTAAGTTTTCATTTTCTATTTCAAAAATCATAATTTTCAATTGCGTGTGTCTGTCACTGTTTAAACTGGTATAGTGTTACTGACACCCATTGTGTGTCACTGTTTAAACTGGTGTAGCATGTTATTGACACACATTGTGTGTGTCACTGTTTAAACTGGTGCAGCGTGTTACTGACACCCATTGTGTTACTGTCACTTTAAACTGGTGTAGCGTGTTACTCTGCCAGAGCATATACATCAGAATTAAGAGGTTTGAGGTTACCCCACAGTGAATAGCTTGTTGAAATATGTTCTAAATACTTACACCCACACGATTTGCAGGTCGACCACTCCACAATCACGTGCACGCTCCTTTTGCATTTAACAGAACCTTTTCCGTGACAAAGAACTGCAGTTACGATTGCTAATGCATTTAAAATCCAAACACTGTTTATTGAGTCTCCTCTCCCACAGACCCCTTCTAAGTGTTTAGACTCCATGCCTTAAAAAGTGGGAATTCTTCATGTGTGACCTTGTATTAGTATCAGCAAGCTATTTGACCATTGCAGGCATCATAACTGAGCCCAATTCTATCCTTGCACAATACCCACACGCTTAACTGCTGGGCTCACTGGTAACTATTGAGAGATGGAATCCTCCCCAGCCCAGGGACACTGAAGCAAATTGTACTCCCCTTCGGGCTGTGCTGGCTGGAAATGAGCTACCTCATCATTGTCCAGGGATTGGACCCGAGACCGCACCCCCCCTGTCTGTATGACTCACCACATGGCACATCAACCAACGGACTCATCAGGGGAAATGATCTCCACAGATTTGAAGGAAATATTTAAATCCATGCAGGTAAATCGACCGATCCTGCACTCCGAATGGGGAGCCATGGGAACAGTGATTGGAGAGTTGAGGCTACAGTGTTGTAGCTCTATCTTTGGCCTGCCTCTCCTTCGAGTCTGGCTCCCAGTGGTGATTGGTGAATTGACCCACAGGTCTCGCGCAATTTAAACTTTTTTCCTGCCCAGATATTTTAATGCAAAGCACCATATTTAGGTTATCATGGAAGTCAAGAAAAGATTGATGTAATACATCACTCTGTTATCTTCCCATGTCCTGGATCTTTGATCATTATTTGTAAGCAAATTCAAAAGCCCTTGGTGCTGCTGGAAAATGGAATGCATTTCACACACAATCTGGGAAAGGTAAACTACTAAACTCCTCTGATGTTGATGTTTTCTCTGGAGGGGAAAAAATAAATCAGTTGTGGTTCTGTGCCACTTTAAATGGAAGAATCGTGGGCAGATAAAGCCTGAGCTATCAGTTAAAGAAAGACTTGCATTTATATAGCGCCTTTCACAACCTCAGGATGTCCCAAAGTGCTTTACAGCCAATGAAGTAATTTTGAAGTGTGGTCACTGTTGTAATGTAGCAAACGCGGCAGCCAATTTGTGCACAGCAAGGCCCCACAAACAGCAATGTGATAATGACCAGATAATCTGTTTTTTTTATGTTGGTTGAGGGATAAATATTGGCCAGGACACCGGGGAGAACTCGGCTATACACCCTGCCTGAACTTCCTTTCTAGGAATGGACAGGAACATTGAATGGCCACCAGCTCGTTACCACCCATTTTCTGCCACTGGTGAAGATTAAAATCAGAAAATAGAAAGACTTGCATTTATATAGCGCCTTTCTTTCGCGACCTCAGGATGTCCCAAATCCTTTACAGCCAATGAAGTACTTTTGAAGTGTAGTCACTATCAGCCCTATTGAAGTATAATTTCTTCATTTCACTGATGTTGGGGGAATATAAAGTGTGGAAATTACAAACCATTAGCAAATAGAGGAACATTTAGCCCATGACTACACGTGGGTCAGGACAGACAGACAAACATATTGGAAATAACAACAGAAAACACTGAAAAAACTCAGCAGGCCAGGGCAGCATCCGTGGAGAGAGAAACAGAGTCAACGTTTCAGGTCGATGACCTTTCGTCGGTACTGGAAAAAAGCAGGCAACGGAAAGCAGGTTTAGGGGCTGGGAAAAGGAGGAGAGGATGAAAGAACAAAAGGGAAGGTCAGTGATAGGATAGAAAGCAGGAGAGATATTCAGGGCGAGAGGAGGTGGTAATGGGACAGGTTAAGAAAGAAAGGATGGCTCTAGATGGGGTGTGAATTGTGCTGGCAGAATGAAGGACAGCTGCCATGTGGGAGGGGGGAAAAAAGGCCAAACAAAAATTGTGGATAAAAAAAAAGAACATTATATATATATATGTGATAGGGGCCGAGGTTATGATCTGAAATTGTTGAACTCTATATTGAGTCCAGACGGCTGTAGAGTGCCTAATCGAAAGATGAGGTGCAGTTCCTCGAGCTTACGCTGAGCTTCCGTGGAACCATGCAAGAGGCCGAGGACGGTGAGGTCCGAGTGGGAATGGAGTGGAGAATTAAAGTGACAGGCCACCGGGAGCTCGGGGTCCCCCTTATGGACTGAGCAGAGGTGTTCCGCAAAGCGGTCACATAATCTGCGTTTGGTCTCCCCAATGTAGAGGACACCACATCGTGAGCAGCGAATACAGTATACTAAATTGCAAGAAGTACAAGTAAATCGCTGTTTCACCTGGAAGGGGTGTTTGAGGCCCTGGACAGTGGGAAGTGGGGAGGTATAAGGGCATGTGTTGCATCTCCTGCGCTTGCACGGGAAGGTGCTGGGCGAAGGGGAAGGGGTGCTGGGGGTGGTAGAGGAGTGGACTAGAGTGTCGCGGAGGGAGCGGTCCCTACGGAATGCTGAAAGGGGAGGTGAGGGAAAGATGCGTATGGTGGTGGGATCACATTGAAGGTGGCGGAAAATGCGGAGGATGATCCGTTGAATGTGGAGGTTGGTGGTGAAAGGTGAGGACAAGGGGAACTCTATCGTGGTTCTGGGAGAGAGGGGCAGGGGTGAGGGAAGTAGTGCGGGAGATAGAATGGACACAGTCAAGAGCCGTCAACCACAGTAGAGGGGAATCCTCGGTTGAGGAAAAAGGAAGACATGTCGGATGCACTGGTATGGAAGGTGGTATCGTCGGAGCAGCTGCGGCAGAGACGGAGAAACTGGGACAATGGAATAGAGCCCTTACAGGAGGCGGGGTGGGAGGAAGTGTAGTCCAGGTAGCTGTGTGAGTTAGTGGACTTGTAGTGAATGTTATTCAATAACCTATCCCCAGAGATGGAGACGGAGAAGTCGAGGCAAGGAAGGGAAGGGAAGAGTCGAAGATGGACCATGTGAAGGTGAGGGAAGGGTGGAAATTGGAAGCAAAGTGAATGAAATTTTCTAGTTCAGGGCGAGACTAGGAGATGGCACGATACAGTCATCAATGTACTGGAAAAAGAGGTGAAGGAGGGGACCCGAGTAGGACTGGAACAAAAAGTGTTCCACTTATCCCACGAAAAGGCAGGCATAGCTAGGACCCATGCGGGTACCCATAGCAACACCTTTGATTTGGAGGAAATGAGTGGAGTCAAAGGAGAAGTTGTTCAATGTGAGAACAAGTTCAGCCAGGCGGAGGAGGGTGGTGGTGGATGGGGACTGGTTAGGCCTCTGTTCAATGAAGAAGCGGAGTGCCCTCAAGCCATCCTGGTGGGGGATGGAGGTGTAGAGGGATTGTACGTCCATAGTGAAAAGGAGGCGGTTGGGGCTGGAAACTGGAAACTGTTAAAGTGGCGGAGGGCGGAGGAAGAGTCGCGGATGTAGGTGGGAAGAGGCTGGACAAGGGGAGAAAAATAGAGTCGAGATAGGAAGAGATAAGTTCCTTGGGGCAAGAACAGGCTGAAATGATGGGTCTACCAGGGCAGTCCTGTTTGTGGATCTTGGGAAGGAGGTAGAAGTGGGCTGTGCGGGGTTGGGGAACTATGAGGTTGGTGGCTGTGGGGGGGAAGATCTCCAGAGGAGATGAGGTCAGTGACAGTCTTGGAAACGGTGGCTTGATGTTCGGTAGTGGGTTCATGCTCCAGGTGTAGGTAGGAGGAGGTGTCGGAGAGTTGGCGTTCAGCTTCCACTAGGTAGAGGTCGGTTCGCCAAACAACAACAGCACCACCCTTGTCAGCAGGTTTAATGACAATGTTGGGGTTGGATCTGAGAGAATGGAGTGCTGCAAGTTCAGAGGGAGGTAGATTGGAGTGAGTGAGGGGAGCAGAGAAATGGAGACGGCCGAAGTCATGGCGGCAGTTAGCGATGAAAAGATCTAGAGAGGGTAAGAGGCCAGAGGGAGGGGTCCAGGTAGAACGAGAATTCTGAAAGCGGGAGAAAGGGTCAGCCGTGTGGGGGGAAGACTCCTGGCCAAAAAAGTGGGCACGGAGGTGAATGCGGCGGAAAAAGAGCTCAGCATCGTGCCAAGTTTGAAATTCATTGAGGTGGTAAGGGGATGACGCTCAGGCCTTTGCTGAGGACTGATCGTTCGGGGTCAGAGAGGGGAAGGTCAGAAGGGATAGTGAAAATGCGGCAGGGGGTGTGATTGGGAGAAAGGGGGTCAGAGGAAAGTGAAGGTACCCATAGCAACACCTTTGATTTGGAGGGTATGAGTGGAGTCAAAGGAGATGTTGTTCAATGTGAGAACAAGTTCAGCCAGGCGGAGGAGGGTGGTGGTGGATGGGGGCTGGCTGGGCCTCTTCACTTTCCTCTGACCCCACTTCTCCCAATCTTACCCCCTGCCGCGTTTTCACTATCCTGTTCTTGCCCCACAGAACTTATCTCTTCCTATCTCGACTCTATTTTTTCACCCCTTGTCCAGTCTCTTCCCACCTACATCTGCGACTCTTCCGACGCCCTCCACCACTTTAACAGTTTCCAGTTTCCCGACCCCAACCGCCTCCTTTTCACTGTCCCTCTGCACCTCCATCCCCCACCAGGATGGCCTGAGGGCGCTCCGCTTCTTCGTTGAACAGAGGCCCAACCAGTCCCCATCCACCACCACTCTCCTCCGCCTGACTGAACTTGTTCTCACGTTGAACAACTTCTCCTCTGACTCCACTCATTTCCTCCAAATCAAAGGTGTGGTTATGAGTACCCACATGGGTCCTAACTATGCCTGCCTTTTCGTGGGATATGTGGAACACTCTTTGTTCCAGTCCTACCCGGGTCCCCTTCCTCACCTCTTTTTCCGGTACATTGATGACTGTATCGGTGCCATCTCCTGCTATCGCCCTGAAGTAGACAATTTCATTCACGTTGCTTCCAATCTCCACCCTTCCCTCACCTTCACATGGTCCATCTCCGACTCTTCTCTTCCCTTCCTCGACTTCTCCGTCTCCATCTCTGGGGATAGGTTATTGACTAACATTCACTACAAGCCCGCTGACTCCCACAGCTACCTCCCACCCTGCCTCCTGTAAGGACTCTATTCCATTCTCCCAGTTTCTCCGTCTCCGCCGCATCTGCTCCGACGATGCCACCTTCCATGCCAGTGCTTCCGACATGTCTTCATTTTTCCTCAATCGAGGATTCCCCTCTACTGTGGTTGACACGGCCCTTGACCATGTCCGTTCTATCTCTTGTACTTCTGCTCTCACCCCTGCCCCTCCCTCCTGGAACCACGATAGAGTTCCCCTTGTCCTCACCTTTCACCCCACCAGCCTCCACATTCAACAGATCACCCTCCGCCATTTCCGCCACCTCCAGCATGATCCCACCACCAAACGCATCTTCCCCTCACCTCCCCTTTCAGCATTCCGTAGGGACCGCTCCCTCCGCGACACCCTAGTCCACTCCTCTACCACCCCAGCACCCCTTCCCCTTCGCCCGGCACCTTCACGTGCAAGCGCAGGAGATGCAACACATGCCCTTATACCACCCCACTTCCCACTGTCCAGGGCCCCAAACACCCCTTCCAGGTGAAACAGCGATTTACTTGTACTTCTTGAAATTAATATACTGTATTCACTGCTCACGATGTGGTCTCTTCGACATTGGGGAGACCAAACGCAGATTATGTGACCGCTTTGCGGAACACCTCCGTTCAGTCCATAAGGGGGACCCTGAGCTCCCGGTGGCCTGTCACTTTAATTCACCACTCCATTCCCACTCAGACCTCACCGTCCTCGGCCTCTTGCATTGTTCCATGGAAGCTCAGCATAAGCTCGAGGAACAGCACCTCATCTTTCGATTAGGCACTTTACAGCCCTCTGGACTCAACATAGAGTTCAACAATTTCAGATCATAACCTCGGCCCCTATCACATATATATATTTTCTTCTTTATTTTATCCACAATTTTTGTTTGGCCTTTTTTTTCTTCTTCCCTCCCACATGGCAGCTGTCCTTCATTCTGCCAGCGCAATTCACACCCCATCTAGAGCCATCCTTTCTTTCTTAACCTGTCCCATTACCACCTCCTCTCGCCTTGAATATCTCTTAATGTCTCTCAATGTCTCTTAACCTCTCCTGCTTTCTATCCTATCACTGACCTTCCCTTTTGTTCTTTCATCCCCTCCCCCTTTTCCCAGCCCCTAAACCTGCTTTCTATTTCCTGCTTTTTTCCAGTTCTGACGAAAGGTCTTTGACCTGAAACGTTAACTCTGTTTCTCTCTCTACAGATGCTGCCCTGGTCTGCTGAGTTTTTCCAGCGTTTTCTGTTGTTATTTCGGATTTCCAGCATCCGCAGTATTTTGCAAACGTATTGGAAACACTGGGTAGAAATTACTGGGCAGAAGTTACTGTCAGCATTGTCACTGTTCAAATGTTTAACCTACTTGTACAAAATTCCTCTGATACTGTAACAAATTGTTATCTCATTTAAAATGAATGCATCAATGCTTCCATTAAAATAGAAGAGGGGAATGAGTTGGGGCACTGGGTTAGGCACTGACCATTTACTTCAAATCCAACCTACATTAAGTTTCCTCTTGTCTGCTGGCTCTAAGGGTCCTGTGTGACCTGAGGTCAGGCAGTCTCAATTCGAAAGCTAGTGGGCATAGACCGACAGCCCCAAAACTGCTGCTAATTTGCTCTCAATTGGCAATCTTGCTCAGGCCCCAAGGATGGTTGGTATGGGGGAAAGAAAATGGCACACTATGGAGGGGTGCTGGCACACTGCTGGGGCAGAGTAGAGGGAGATCCACTGTGTTGTAGCTAACCCTGACTGACTGACTGAAACGTGTTCCATTCCCCAAGACTCACATCCCCTTTGCTAAGTACAATTGAAAAACAAATGAAAGGACAACATAGAATCTTACAGCACATAAGGAGGCCATTCAGCCCATCGTGCCTGTGCCAGCTCTTTGAAAGAGCTATCCAATTAGTCCCACTCCCCCGCTTTTTCCCCATAGCCCTGCACATTTTTCCTTTTTACGTATATATCCGATTCCCTATTGAAAGTTAGGATTGAATCTGCTTCCACCATCCTTTCAGGCAGTGCAATTTTGATCAGAACAACTCGATGTGTAAAAAAAATTCTCCATCTCCCCTCTGGTTCTTTTGCCAATTATCATAAATCTGTGTCCTCTGGATAATGACCCTCCTGCCAGTGGAAACAGTTTCTCCCTACTCTATCAAAACCCTTTTGTAATTTTGAGCACCTCTTTTAAATCTCCCCTTAACCTCCTCTACTCAAATATAACCAATATAAGTGTGCAGTTTAAACTGTGCTCATTTGAGGGCAATGGAAATGTAAACAAATTCTGACATTTTAATAATGGGGTGTTCTTTGACTATTTGATGGACAGTTATTGTGAAAAATGTTTTAAGGAAATCGCTGCATTCAATCTTGCCACTGCCCTTTACATCTCATACCGCATACAGCGTTTCATGGTTAATCTCAAATACAGACTAGTTTCACCCAGCTAACCACCACAACACGTGAACAATTCTCGATGTTGCCAAGGGAAAATAGAAATGTTTCATTTATTTTCTAGCTACCAAACAACTAAACTTAACTTTTGCACTTTTATGGAACCTCCACACCAATGAATCATTTTAAACTGTTCTATGTGGGGAACACTAGCAAGAGTTTGCACAGTCCCAGAAACTCACTGCAGATATTAGCAAGTTCCTGGAGATCCCCTGCAACCACTACCAGGGGCTTCCTATAAATATTGACATACTCCAGAGACCCCATGTAAATATTGGAAACTCCCTAGGACTCCCTGCAAATATTGGCACACTCCCAGGGACTCCCTGCAAATATTGGCACTCTCCCAGGGGCCCTTACAAATATTGCCACACTCCCAGGGACCCCTTACAAATATTGTCACAGTCCCAGGGACCCACTGCAAACATTGACCTACTGTCAGAGACCCTCATGTAAATATTGACATGTTCCCCAGGACCCCTGAAAATATTGACAGACACACCTGGGGCCACTATCTTAACTTCTGAAAGACACCATCAGGTATGCTGTCAGAAAATATTTTCCATTAAGGCTATAGCAGCAGAAACACCACGCTAGTAAAACAACAACAATTACAACTTGCATTTATATAATGCCTTTAACATAGTAAAACGTCCAAGGCGCTTCACAGGAGCGCTTTCAAACAAAATTTGTCAATGAGCCATATAAGATGTTATTAGGACAGGTCAAGAGGTAGGTTTTAGGGAGCGTCTTATAGGAGGGAAGAGAGGCGGAGAGGTTTAGGGAGGAAATGCCAGAGCTTAGGGCCTCAGCAGCTGAAGGCATGGCCGCTAGTGGTGGGGCGATGAAAATCGGGGATGCACAAAAGGCCAAAATTGTAGGAGCGCAGAGATCGGCGGGTTGTAGGGCTGGAGGAGGTGACAGAGATAGGATGGGGTGAGGCCACGATTTGAAAACAAGGATGAGAATTTTAAAATCAAGGTTTTGCCAGACCAGGAGCCAGTGTAAGTTAGCGAGCACAGGAGTGATAGGTGAACGAGACTTGGTGCGGGTTAGGCTATGGATGGCAGAGTTTTCGATGAGCTCAAGTTTACGGAGGCTGATAGGTGGGAAGCTGACCAGGAAAGCATTGGAATTGTTGAGTCTAGAGGTAATAAAAGCATAAATAAGGGTTTCAGCAGCAGATAGGCTGAGGCAGGGTGGAGATAAGTGATACCTGTATTACGGAGGTGGAAGTAGGCAGTCTTGGTGATGGAACGGATATATGGGTATATATATTTATATATAGTACGTCAACAAACAGAAAAATACAAAATCCTGATGTCAAATGGGCGGAAATGTGATCATCTTGCAGACCTCCTGGGTGGTGTCTCAAAGGGCTGGGAATCCCAGTTTGAAAACCTGTCCTTTGCAGAAATCAGTTAAGCGATTCCCTTTGAAATAAAAAAAAAGACACAGCTAAACAGAGATCTGCTTCAAATGCATTTTTACTGGGTAGCAATGCATCAACCGATATTGTTAGGGGTAAATGTTCCCATATCCTGTGCAGTAAGTGGGGCCTTGCATGTATCCAGTGCAAATTGGAAAAAATCGCAAGTTTAGTTTTGTGTTTAGTGAGAATCAATGGGTAGAAAATAAAGCGGTAGAGTGCCTGACATTTTATAACATTGCGATTTCAACAACAGCACAAGGTCTCAGAAGGTTTACCCCTTAAAATGTTCATGGGAACCAGGGTAACTCGGCAGGCTACACTGTGTGACATAAAGCGTTGGTGATTTACAAACCAATAGTGAGCAATGTGCGTTACAGTCATACATACAAAAAGCTCCAAAGCTAAGTCTGAGGGATCAGCACAGAGTGGCTAACATAAGTTCAAGCCCTTTATACAGACAAAAATCCAAAATTTTCAAATCTGTGAATTCATTTCTGGTGCCTGTGCCCTTTTTTTTATCCCAGCAGCACAGTTTCATGTTTGTAAAGTTGCTCTTGGAACTTGTAAGCTGCACTCACCTCAAAACATTGTGTCATCAAAATGGGGAGATTCAGAAATCAAAATGTTCCCAGTTAGATTGCAAGGCAACATTGCCAATCAGATAAATAACCCAATTATAAGCCACATCATTGCAAATCACCAATGATAGAATTGGCTGATGGTTCTAAGAATTGTTGAAGCGGGTGACTAAGGACCTACAGCCAGGTTTAGTGTGAAAACAACCGTAAACAGATTTAACAATGTTTCTCAGTAACTTCTCTTATTTCTTATTATTAGTCATTAGAATGATCATTGAATCAATCATTGATCTTTGCTAAGCCTCCTTATCTCACCCAGTGGGGTGTGCAGTGGGGTGCAACTTGGCCTCAATGTGCCATTTTCCAGCACTGATATCTTTCCCCTTGAAACACACAGTTTTGATAAATTTAAATGTTTTTTTGATAACTAACCATAATATATTGGCACAATCCCATGGACCCCTGAAAATATTGGCACAATCCCAACAACCATCCCTGGCCACCCAACTCAGCACCAACATAATTCCACCAATGAGTACCCATTGTTTTCTACCCTTCAGCCAATGTCTTTACCGATTCCCAAGATTTACCTGGAATCCCCTACAGCCTTGAGCTTAACTGATAGCCTTTTGCATGGAACTTTGCCAAATGCTTTTTGGAAGTTTAGGTACACTCTGTCGTAGGGCTATATAACCCAACCAAATACTCATCTAGCTTTTTGTTTTAAAAAATCACCACCAGAACGGAGACCATAGCCACTGCTTATTTTCTTAGCACTTAGCGGTTAGTATATTCCCTCACCACAGTTCTGTGGATCAAAAATAAAAAAGGTATTTGGAACAAATGCACATGCAATGTGGAGCGAAGGGCAGGTAAAAATGCTGCACTCCATGTATGGGGGTGGGGGGGTGGTGGGGGAGGCGGCGAAAAGGCCTTGCCTCAATCAGGCTGGCACCAGCCATATTTATTGGCTGCTGAGTTCATGCAGCAATGGTTGAAATGGTTTTCAGTGCAAGACATTTTCACCAACTGGACAATAAAAGCCCACTGTACTGACCAAATGTCATACACTTGCTGAAGGCACTCAGCAGACCGGAAACTCTCATTTCGATTTAAATGCAAGACCTATTTTGATACACAACAACAACTGGCATTTGTATAGTGCCTTTAACATAGTAAAATGTCTCAGGGTGCTTCACTGAAACGTAATCAGCCAAAATTTGACACCGAGCCACATAAGGTGACATTAGGACAGGTAACCAAAAGCTTGGTCAAAGAGATAGGGTGTAAGGAGTGACTTAAAAGGAGGAGAGAGGAGTGGAGAGGTTTAGGGAGGGGTTTGCTTAGGGTCCAGACAGCTGAAGGCACGGCCGCCAACAATGGAATGATGAAAATTCGGGGATGTGCGAGAGGCCAGAATTGGAGGAACGCAGAGATCTCGGAGGGTCGTGGGGCTTGAGGAGGTTACAAAGATAGGGAAGGATGAGGCCATGGAGGAATTTGAATGCAAGGATGAGAATTTTAAAATCAAAACGTTGTTGGACCGGGAGCCAATGTAGGTCAGCAAGTTTCATGGGGTAAATTTTCAGAGACTCTGCTCCCAGCACAGGGCCCATTCCATGGGAGCACAGATCAGAGAATCTGGCATAGAGGTCAGTGTGCCCAGTTTCCTGATCCACGCCCTCATCAAGTGAGACTCTGTAGTAACAGCGGGCCTCTGAAAACATATTCCCCGTGTAGCTTTAAATGCAGCTGCACATTGTGTCCCCCCGCCAAGCTAAAATTTTGCCTAACATTTTGCGGATGTTGAAAGCTGCGAAAACCGCCAATGCTTCTGCAGAATCTGAGCCTCTTTCCAGTTCACATAAGTATAGCGATGCCACTATAACGCTCATTAACTAAAGAGCATGTGAAGCGGTTACTATATCAGGTGCCTGCTGATCGAGGGCTGATGATGCAGAGGGCTGATTGGCTAAACCACAGCACAGTATGCAGACTTATGCAAGTGCAGATATGAATATGAGGAAAAACTACACCCTCTGCAACTTGATGGCCTGATTAAACATCAAAAGATATAAAAGCGTCTTGAAATTTGCTCATTCATGCACTTTTTTGTGGCGTGCTAGAAACATTAACCCAGGGCCTGCACCCGAGGTCCTAACAAACAAGCTGTTATTGTTTGATTCATGGCTGGAGTGCGGTTTGATTATCCAATCTAGGTGATATTTCTCAGTCGTGAGGAGGCTGCAACAGTGAAAGCCCCTCCAGCCTGCACGGAATTGAGTGCGCTAAGAATTGAGCAACCGACAGTGAATCACCCCACACCCAGCCACTGTCAGACCTGTACAGACAAACACTTTCTTTGACATTTACAATTCTCAAGTAGTGTTAGTCTTTCAGAAGGTGACGGAGCCAATTTTAATCTAAAGCGATCTGAGGAAAACATCTGAAGACAAGGGCACTTTCTTAAGGAACACACATCCCTATCACAGATAGGTGGAATTTTTTTTTCGCGCCAATGCTGTACCCCAGTGACAGCTGCCAACAATGGACAACGCCTACGTGTGACACTTTCAGTCATGCGTCATGTACCTGAGGAATCATCTCACACCAAAACAAGTGTGGTTAAAAAAGTGACAAACTGTGTTTTCCACATGAACCACATATCACAGCTGACTGGTAGTATTCTACTCTTCCATCTTATCCTGTTTTTGCACTGTTCTCTCATGTCTTTCCTTTCTCTTGTCTGTTTTTTCCCTTCTCACAACCCAGTCAGCAGGGTTGCCAACCCTCCAGGATTGCCCTGGAGTCTCCAGGAATTGAAGATTAATCTCCAGGACACTGCTGCGAGCAACCTGGGAGAAAAATCATAGAGGCGTTAAAAATGTTTATGTTTTTTCATTTTCTTTCAACACTTTTGTTTATTAGTTGTAAAAATATTAGAGATGGGGGAATAAAGACCAACAGTCAAGAATCATTTAATCGGGTAACAAAGGCCCCGATCTTCTATCCGAGGTGCGTTCAGTGTGGGGGGAATGGAGTTAGAAACGGGAAACCTGGACGTGCGGGTTTTCTGAAGGTCCTGCAGTTTTTAAGACGTCTGTTAATTTTTTTCTGTAGGTTTCCCGTCCACAGCCAGCCTATTGATAGGCTGGCTGCCTGTCGGGTGAGATATCCTGCAGCACAAGACTGTAGATGAGCTGAGAGCAGGTAGGTCTAGTGGGGGGGGGGGGGGTTAGGGGTCTGATCGCAGCCAGGGGGTGCGGTGGGGGTGTGTGAATTTACTGGGTAGTTTGTTGGGCCTGGAGGAAACACTCCTGCTGCTCCTGGCCCACAAGCAGTGCTGTAAAGACACTCACCTGACAGATCCAGTCCTTCTCGCCTCCTTTTATCTGTCGGGTTTCCCAAGGTCAGGGAAACCTGGCCGACAGTACTTAAAAATAGAATCACTGTTAAAATGAAGGCATGCGGCCTCATTATAATATTTAAATGACCAACCCGACTCCTGAGAGCAGATTGGTCGCCAAACCCTCATCCCGCCTTCGTTAAAATCGGAAGTGGACGGGTTCGAGGTGGGTTGGGTTCCTGTTTCAGATTTTTAGCTTTTTAACCACCCACCTGAACCAAACCCACCCATTTTTGGGGGTTAAAATTACCCCTAAAGAGTCTGTTCGCTTTCCAATTGGCGCAGGAAGGCAGTGCACCGCGAGGAACGGCCGTGTCAGGCAAACAGTGGCGGGAGCGTGGGGGTGGAGTGATTGGAGGTGGGAGATCATGTGATGAAACCCCCTGGAATACGTCCAACCAGAGTTGGAAACCCTGTCCCTGTGGGATTTGTAGATATTTTCTTTTGCAGCAACATAACACAAGACTCTCCCAGCAGCCTTAGCACAAGAAGGCTTTGCTAGTAAGATCTAGGGCAAAGTTAAAGCATGTGACGTTACATGTGAGGAGTTCCCGGCCACTGAGTCATCAGGAGGAGGTGCCAAGTGTGCATCATGCAGCAAGTACAAGGAGAGAGTGCAAATAAGCAGGTGAATCAGCCCGAATTCCTCTTCGAAACATAGAAGATAGGAGCAGGAGTAGGCCATTCGGCCCCTCGAGCCTGCTCCGCCATTCAATGCGATCATGGCTGATCATCCAAATTCATTACCCGGTCCCTGTTTTCTCCCCATACCCCTTGATCCCTTTAGCCTTAAGAAATATATCCAACTCCTTCTTGAATATATTTAATGTATTGGCCTCTACTGCCTTCTGTGGTAGAGAATTCCACAAGTTCACCACTCTCTGGGTGAAGAAATTCCTCCTCATTTCTGTCCTAAATGTCCTACCCCTTATCCTTAGACTGTGACCCCTGGTTCTGGACTCCCCGACCATCGGGAACATCCTTCCTGCATCTAGTCTGTCCAGTCCTGTCAGAATTTTATAAGTTTCAATGAGATCCCCTCTCATTCTTCTAAACTCCAGCGAGTACAAGCCCAATCGACTCAATCTCTCCTCATATGTCATTCCTGCCATCCCAGGTATCAGCCTGGTGAATCTTCGCTGAACTCCTTCCATGGCAAGAACATCCTTCCTCAGATAAGGCAACCAAAACTGCACACAATACTCAAGATGTGGTCTCACCAAGGCCCTGTATAACTGCAGCAAGACATCCTTGTTCCCATACTCAAACCCTCTCGCTACGAAGGCCAACATACCATTTGCCTTCTTAACCGCCTGCTGGACCTGCATGCTTACCTTCAGCGACTGAAGCACAAGGACAGCCAGGTCTCGTTGCACTTCCCCTTCTCCCAATCTATTGCTATTCATATAATAACCTGCCTTCCTGTTTTTGCCACCAAAGTGGATAACCTTACATTTATCCACGTTATATTGCATCTGCCATTCTTTTGCCCAAACACCCAACCTGTCCAAATCGTCCTGGAGTTTCTCGACTTCCTCCTCACAGCACACACGCCCACCCAGCTCTTTCACATCTTGCAAGAATCAGTTCCAGTTAAAAGGGCCACACACAAACCTAACTGAAAGAATGGCCTCGATATTCACCGTAGCAGGGTTTCGGCGCTGGCAGGGAGGAGTTACGTTCGGGAAACTCAGAAGTGTGTGTTTCCCTGAACGCCGTGGAGTCGGTGATCACAGGAGGGAGGGGGTATCGGGGGGGGAGAATGAAGGGGGATCGTAGGTGGGGGAGGGATTCGGCGGGAGATCATGGAGTTGGCGGGGTATTTACAGGTAAGCTTGTTGGGCCTGGAGGAATCACTCCTGCTCCTCCTGGCCCACAAGCAGTGCTGTAAATGCACTTACCTGATGGAGCCAGCCCTTCTCACCACCTTTTACGTGTTGGGTTCCACGAGCCCCGGGAAACATGGCCATCATGGTTTAAAAATAGAAAGCCTGTAAAAATGGAGGCACGCAGTGTCCTTAAAAAGGTTTCAATGACCGGCCCACCTCTGGATTGGGCAGGTTCGAGGGGGTTTGGGTTCCTATTTCAGATTTTTAACATTTTGACCCCCCACCCAACCCAAACCCGCCCATTTTTTGGGATTAAAATGACCCCCAAAGAGATTGTTAAACTGCAAAATTAACTGAAAGCCCAGATGGCTTGATGGTGCTTATCGGTTCAGAATGAACAAAGTCACTTCCTGATTGCACATTCGGTATGAAAAAGGTTTCTCTCCTCAGTCAGACTTTCAGAATTTATGTACAACTCTCACAAGCAGTGCCGCTGATTACTCTGTTTTCTCCAACCTTTTTCAAAAAGTGTTTTTGTTCCTACAAGTCATGTTAATGGAGAACAAACTTGGAGAAGTTACTGGCCTGGATTTGCCAATCATAATGCAGACAGTGATCCATTAAAATGATTGGATAACGCCCACCAGTGTCCAACTATGAAAAGGAAGTAAACTAGTATATTCAGACATTCAATAAACTCGTAGATTTGGTCAGTACGTTAAGCTGCTTTTACCTTGCACTAAGAGCTGTCTGAGTGCCAATCCCGGCGAGCTTACCCTGGAAGACTCGCTCATCGGGAGGAGGAGTCATTTGCTCAGGCCTTACTGCAAATAAAATAAGCATTTGGGAGACTTCGGTTGTGTCATCTCACCTGCGCGCATTCATTCACTCTCACACGGTCAGCACAGGAGACCCTTAAAATTGATTCCACCCACGATGAGCTCGAATTGGTGTAGAGGTACCGGTTCTCCTGAAATATTTATCATGGAGAGTTCAGTGGAAATGTTCATGTTACTGCATAGCATTAGATCTGTACCCACTACTGTATGGCATAGCATTAGGTCTGTACCCACTGTACTGTATGGCATAGCATTAGATCTGTACCCACTACTGTATGGCATAGCATTAGGTCTGTACCCACTGTACTGTATGGCATAGCATTAGATCTGTACCCACTACTGTATGGCATAGCATTAGGTCTGTACCCACTGTACTGTCTGGCATAGCATTAGGTCTGTACCCACTAATGCATGGCATAGCATCGGGTCTGTACCCACTGTACTGTATGGTATAGCATTAGGTCTGTACCCACTGTACTGTATGGTATAGCATTAGGTCTGTACCCACTGTACTGTATGGCATAGCATGAGGCCGTAACCTCTGTACATCTACAGGCCTTGCCTTTCTTTGGGGCCTTGGGTCTGATTTTCTCCGCCCTCAATTCCCAGGGCTCCTTTTCTTTTCCTTGCCCTTGACTGCTGTGCCAATTCTGTGGGACTGTATGTTGCCTTTATGGTTTCCCTACATGTATGATTTTTATTCCTCCTTCCTGCCTTTTTGGCTCTCTTCTCTGACCCTCTGTCACTGTCGCTGAGCTGTGTGCCCAAGGCTAGGGATATTCCACTCTCTCCAACTACCCCGTCAGCAACTTCACAGGATGTTATTCAGAAATAATGGCCTCGTTATTAACCACCGCCCACCCCCCACCCCCCGATGAGCAGGAGAGGGTTAAAAAATTTAAAACGGGGAATGCATATGCGCCTGCTGCCATTTTTACAGTGTTGGGTTTTGTGGCGTGCGAATGTTCTGCCGTGGAGAGGCAGGACACTTCGTTCAGATATTTAAGTCAGGTTCCCACAGTGCAATTGGGAGCCTGATTTCAATTTAACAATTGCCGCTCGGGTTTCCCAAGGCGCGGGAAACCCGGCAGCAAGAGAGAGGCGGGAGCTGCCAGCTCCACAAGGTAAGTGTCTTTTACAGGAGCAGGAGATCTCCCCCCGGCCCCTCAAGAAAGCCTTCGGCCTCTCCTCCACAGCTCTCTCTCACCACCAACGCCCCCCCGCCGCCGCAATCATGGCCGACCTCCCCCCAGGTCACGATCTCTGGCCTTCCCCCACCTCCTGATTGCAGGGAGCCATCACCAAAGGTGCTCAGCTGCGGCCTCCGGCTGCTGGTTTTCCCACCCGCCATGGACGGCTGCCGGGTGGGAAATGGAAGAAAACAATGATAATGAGGTCCTACCATTAAATTCAGCAGGACCTCGGCATCCCTGGCCTCGACGCGTTACCTGGCCATTTCACCCTCGCACCACACCCTCCCTGTCTCCCTGTAAATATCAGGGCCAATAAATTTAGCTCGACCAAATTGTGAGGAAGAGAACAAATTATACTCTCACTGTTAATAGTTGTGCTGAAGTGAGGGGCAGGAGGGAAATGTATTTATAATGCGAGACTGCTTGTTCACATTTCGTTGGGAGTTCCAGTTCCCTTCTATAAGTTGCGTGCTACTGCTCCAGTTTGTGGTTGGTTCTGAGGCAGTTCTGCTTCGTCGTCATAACCACTATGGTCACAGTTTCGGAGTCTTTTCAAGTCAACAGGCTGATGTGTTTTGGGGTTTTCCTTATTCTGACCTTGAAGGTAAGCACTCGGTGATCACAGAGCCTGATGACCGATCTGCTCTTGGGAGACCATCAGTGGGCCATGTGGTATCATTCTGCGGCAAGCCTTTTTGGGCTTGGGCACCTTCCAGAGCATACTTCAACTTGCACATTTCAAATACTTCTGAGCAAGTGCATTCTTCAAGATTTCATCACGGTCCCCCATAAGCCCATTTTGAAAGCATAGATGCAAAAGGGTCGAGGTTCATTCTCATTGTCCAGTTCCCTAAAGAAACCATCGTTGTCTTCCCCCCAACCCACCCTCAGCTTTTCTGATGTGAAAGAAAGAACTTGCATTTATATAGAGCCTTTCATGACCTCAGGACGTCCCAAACCGCTTTGTAGCCAATGGTGAAGTGTAGTCGCTGTTGTAATGCAGGAGACGCGGCAGCCAATTTATACACAGCAAGCTCCCACACAACAGCAATGTGATAATGTTTTAGTGATGTTAGCTAGGACACATAGAAACATAGAAGATAGGAGCAGGAGTAGGCCATTCGGCCCCTCGAGCCTGTTCTGCCATTTAATGAGATCATGGCTGATCATCCAAATTCAGTACCCTGTCCCTGCTTTCTCCCCATATCCCTTGATCCCTCTAGCCTTAAGAAATATGTATAACTCCTTGAATATATTTAATAAGTTGGCCTCAACTGCCTTCTGTGGTAGAGAATTCCATAGGTTCACCACTCTCTGGGTGAAGAAATTCCTCTTCATCTCAGTCCTAAATGGCTTACCTCTTATCCTTAGACTGTGACCCCTGGTCCTGGACACCCCGACCATCGGGAACATCCTTCCTGCATCTAGTCTGTCTAGTCCTGTTAGAATTTTATGGCCTAGAAATTCAGTTGGGCGCGCCAGCCGTTAGCGCCTTAGGAGGAGTAGATCTCGAGCGCTAGGCGCTTAGCACCCGGGCGCAGCGCGATCTGCGCCTCGCCCCAACTTCAGTAGACATTTAGCGCCGGCGCAAAGTCTTAGCGCGCGCCCTGCTGCGCGCGCAGATCATGACGTCATTTCGTCATGCAACGCCCTTTGGGCGCCCGGAACCGGAACTTCACTCGCGCCGCCCCATTGTGCGCCGGGCGGCCCTAACGACTGTGAAGTGGAACGGTACACAGCCGAGGCGGGCCGCGGGGAGCGCAAATTAAAGGGCACTTACCCTGCACTATAAAGGCCAGCCATTTTGCAGCATTCACTCTTGTGCAACGGTTTTTTGGAGAGAGACCAAGGAGGAGAGCTTACTGCTTTGGCCCAACACTAGGACAGGTATTTTTGGCTCAGGCCAGAGCTTAGCAATTATCTTTGCCTTCATTGAGATCTCAGTGTTTGCCAGCATATAATGGGGGCTGCATTGGGTGCCAACGCTGAGTTTCAGCCTTATGCCGGAAGGGCTTACAGACGCCGTGAGAGAGTGGCAGCCCTGGCTAGATGCAGAGGGGGCAACAGGCGTCACCAAGTAAGGCCTTACCCACCCAGGGTATACCGCCAGCAGTCCTCCTATCTGACCATGTCTGCTGCGCAGTGTGTTAGGAGGCTGCGATTCAGAAGGGAGGTGGTTGCAGACATCTGCCAGCTGCTTCACAGAGATCTGCAGCCACAGCTGATGCGCAGGACGTCTCTGTCGGTGGCAGTGAAGGTGACGGTGGCTCTCAACTTCTATGCCACCGGCTCCTTCCAATCCGCTGCTGGGGACATCGCTAACATCTCCCAGTTTGCCGTGCATTGCTGCATCCGCCAGGTGACCAATGCCCTTTTCAGAAGGAGACATCAATTCATCTCCTTCCCCATGACCCTGGACAAGCAGCAGCAGCGTGCAGTGGGATTTGTAAGAATAGCGGGCTTCCCCATGGTGCAGGGCGCCATTGACAGCACGCATGTGGCTTTGCGGGCACCTCTGGAGCATGCCAAGGATTACCGCAACCGGAAGGGCTACCATTCCCTCAACGTACAGCTGGTGTGTGACCACAGGCAGCGCATCCTAGCTGTCAATGCCCGCTTTCCAGGCAGCAGCCACGATGCCTTTATCCTGCGACAGACAACTGTGGCTGACATGTTCCAGGCACAGCCTCCCCCAAGAGGATGGCTTATCGGGGACAAAGGCTATCCTTTGTGTACCTGGCTCATGACCCCGCTCCGCGCGCCCAAGACCCCTGCTGAAGAGGCATACAACGAGCGCCATCAAGCGACTAGGAACATCATAGAACAAACAATCGGCGTCCTCAAGCAATGGTTCCGCTGTCTGGATCGCTCCGGGGGAGCCCTCCAGTATTCGCAGGAGCGAGTCTCCCAATTCGTCGTCGTTTCCTGCATGCTGCACAACCTGGCTATCCGCAGGACTCAGGCGCTGCCACCTCATGTTGGACCACCACCTCAGGAGGAGGAGCAGGAGGAGGGGGAGGACGAGGAGTACCAGCCCAGGAGGGAGGCAGAAGGTCCAAGGGCCGCCCGTCGGTGGCTTATTGACCGTCACTTCTAGGCCCCCTGTCAGGGAATGGCTTGTGCCAATGAAAGAACATGATTGCAGCCGCTCCGCAAGCCCTCAGCCGGTTAAGGCAACAAACACTTCTAAGATCAAACATGGACAATGTGAATAAATAAAATGGTTTATTGTACAAACTCAGGGCCCTTCCCACATGAAAACCAAAAACAGACGAAAACCCCAAAAAACACTCACACACATTACTCGCTCCCACAACCTGGAGAGGATTAACAAAACAGTGCAACAAAAATGGCCGTCATCCTCGGCCTTCGTAAAAAACAAACATCACATCCTCGGCCTTCAAAAAACAAACATCAAATTCTCGGCCTCAAAAAACAAACACAACTGCCCACACATTCTACTTTTTGGCCCGCGAGGGCGATGCCTTGGGCATCTTTGTGTGGCCCCTGCCCGCCCTGCTGCTCCTCAAAGTGAGGCCATTGGCTGCTGCAAGGCTGGGGGCAGGCTTCTGAGGGGCACATGTCGTGACAGCAGATGCCCTTGGGGGTCGGCCTAGATGACGTCTGGCCGTCGAGGGGCCGGCTGGTGAATGCTGCAGCTGTGGCTGGCCAGCATCAATCGCTGCAGCAGCTCCTGGCAGCTCCACTGGGGGAGTGGCAGTGGTGGCTGGAGGAATGGGGGCAAGCTGGCAGATGGCAGGTGCTCGCTGGTCGCCTGAGACACTGGCACTCGCCCGGGCCAGCACTGCAGCATGCGCACCAATCTGCCGAGGGACAGACCGCTGTGCTGCTGCAGCGCGCCGGGTGCCCTGGCGATGCCTGGCTGACACAGCGAGTGTGGCAGCAGTGAGTGCCCGTGTTGACCTGTTCAGTGACCACATCAGAGCAGCCAGTGGCTGCACGGCACCACTGATCACCTGGCCAGTCGCTGCCAGAGCTGCCCCGAATTCCGCCCGACTCGCTGCCTGATCTGCCCGGAATTCCGCCCGACTGGTGGCCTCTGAGGGCCCGAACTCGGTCACACTCCGAGACAGGGACTCGATGGCCTCAGGCAACCGTGCCACTACCCCCATGAGCTCCGTGTGCCGGCGCTCCGAGTCCGCGGACAAGTCCTCGATGCGGCGCATCTCCTCAGCGTTGGCCGCCTCCGGACTGGAGGCCGGACTCTCCCTCTGGGGAGAAGGCCGCCGAGCTGGCCGACCTTTCCTGCGTTGCTGGACGCCGCTGGGCCCAGCAATTTGACTCCCCTCCGACCCTTCCCCCCTCTGGGGAGAAGGCCGCTGAGCTTCCAACCCCCTCCCGCGTTTCTGCAGGCCGCTGGTCCCAGGAGCTACCCTCCCCTCCGACACTTCCCCCACGCTCCCCTCCAGGGAAGACGTGTTCCCTACATTGGCATGTGTTGCCACGGCTGAGGGTTCCCCTGATGGGCCGCCTTCCTCTTGCTCCTCCTCCTCTTCTGAGGGGCTGTCACTGGCAACTTCAGGGACCTCCTCCTCACCATCTGAAAGCAGGAAGGCACAAGAGTAGCTTTAGAGTGAGGAGAGGGCGTCAGCGAGGGATGCATGAGTGGTGGCATTCAGCGCATTGGTCGGACAGTGGCAAAGGATGTAGATCTGATGCGCAAGTGGGACGAGAGAGGTCCAAAAGGTGATGTCCTTACTATTGGTGCCCAGAACAGGGTCGGCATCTCCAGATGCAACGGGGCCAATCACCCGGGCACCCATGATGCGCTCCACGCGATGTTGCAGCTCGGTGAGCGGCTGGATCTGGGGGCCGCCTCCCCCGGTCGCATTCCGGCTCCTCTTATTATTGGCCAGCTTGGCCTGCAAGAGAAAGGACGGCCTCTAAGTACAGTGTGTAGCCCAGATCTTGTGTGCACTGCCTCCCATGGTGGAATAGCCTGGCCAGTGTGTAGCCCTGATCTTGTGTGCACTGCCTCCCATGGTCGAATAGCCTGGCCAGTGTGTTAAGTGCACAATGTGCAATTGATGTTCATGAGTGTCCCATAGCTGCTGCATGAGGGCTGGCCATTAGGGCTTTCAGGTCCCTTTGCCCATAATGTGAGGTGCACATGCAAGGATGAGGAGGACACTGGAAAGGGTACTCACCCTGACAATCCTGGCGAGGTCATTCAGCTTTTTGCGGCATTGGACACCGCTCCTGGGGACCTCGCTGTTGGATGTCACCTTGGTGCCGACATGCCTCCAGGCTCTCCGGTAGACGCGGCCCGGCGGCTTCCTGCCATTGTCCGGAAACAAAATATGGCGTCTCTTCTCCACAGCACCAACCAGCACCCTCAGATCAAGCTCTGAGAAGCGCTGCGCTCGTTCACGGGCCTTCTCCATGGTTTCAGGCGCTATTTGGGTCCAGCAGCAGTGTTCAGGCCTAGCTGGAGGGCTCCACTATCCAGGGCGTGGCAGCAGACCAAGTCGACCCTTCCCCCTTAAGAGCTGGCCAGCGCCAGGGTGTCTGCTGTCAATCAAGAAATGGCCGCACCTGCGCTGCGCCCGGCCTCGGCGCTATCACTCAGCACCTCCGGCTTAGCGCCTAAAGAGAGGCGTGCATCGCCAGTTTTAGCGCTCGAGCAAACTCTTAGGGCGAAGCTAATGAATATCGGGGAAGTGGCCTCGAATTTGCGCCGAGCTCAAACTTGAGCGGCCGCCCGACTTTACCGCCCCAAAAGTGGCTATAATGAATTTCTAGGCCTATAAGTTTTAATGAGATCCCCTCTCATTCTTCTAAACTCCAGCGAATATAAACCTAATCGACCCAATCTCTCTTCATACGTCATTCCTGCCATCCCAGGTATCAGTCTGGTGAATATTCGCTGCACTCCCTCCATGGTAAGAATATCCTTCCTCAGATAAGGTGACCAAAACTGCACACAATACTCAAGGTGTGGTCTCAACAAGGCCCTGTACAACTGCAGCAAGACATCCTTGTTCCTGTACTCGAATCCTCTCGCTATGAAGGCCAACATACCATTTGCCTTCTTAACCGCCTGCTGCACCTGCATGCTTACCTTCAGCGACTGGTGCACAAGGACACCCAGGTCTCGTTGCACTTCCCCTTTTCCCAATCTATTGCCATTCAGATAATAATCTGTCTTCCTGTTTTTGCCACCAAACTGGATAACCTCGCATTTATCCACATTATACTGCATCTGCCATGCATCTGCCCAATCACCCAACCTGTCCAAATCATACTGGAGCTTCTCTGCATCCTCCTCATAGCACACACGCCCGCCCAGCTTTGTGTCATCTGCAAACTTGCAGATATTACATCTAGTTCCCTCGTCTAGATCATTAATATATATTGTGAATAGCTGGGGTCCTAGCACTGATCCCTGCGGTACCTCACCAGTCACTGCCTGCCACTCGGAAAAAGACCCGTTCATTCCAACTCTTTGCTTCCTGTCTGCCAACCAGTTCTCTATCCAAATCAGTACCTTACTCCCAATCCCATGTGCTTTAACTTTGCACGCCAATCTCTTATGCGGGACCTTATCGAAAGCCTTCTGAAAGTCCAAAAACACCACATCTCCCTTATCTATTCTACCAGTTACATCCTCAACAAATTCCAGTAGATTAGTCAAGCATGATTTACCTTTTGTAAATCCATGTTGACTTTGTCCGATCCTGTCACTGTTTTCCAAGTGCTCTGCTATTACATCTTTTATAATGGACTCGAGCATTTGCCCCACTACCGATGTCTGGCTTACCGGTCTATAATTCCTTGTTTTTTCTCTACACCTTTTTTAAATAGTGGGGTTACATTATCTACCCGCCAATCCATAGGAACTATTCAAGAGTCTAGAATTTTAGAAGATGACCAGCAATGCATCTACTATTTCTAGGGCCAGTTCCTTAAGTACCCTAGGATGTAGATTATCAGGCCCTGAGGATTTATCGGCCTTCAGTGCCGTCAACTTCCTTAACACCATTTCCCTACAAATACTGATTTCATTCAATTCCTCCCTCTCATTAGACCCTATGTTCCCCGATATCTCTGGAAAGTTATTTGTGTCCTCCTTTGTGAAGACAGAACCAAAGTATGTATTTAATTGGTCAGTCATTTCTGTGTTCCCCATTATGAATTCCCCTGATTCTGACTGCAAGGGACCTACGCTTGACTTCACCAATCTTTTTCTCTTCACATATCTATAGAAGCTTTTACAGTCAGTTTTTATGTTCCCTGAAAGCTTGCTCTCATACTCTATTTTCCCCCTCTTAATTAATCCCTTTACCCTCCTTTGCTGAATCCTAAACTGCTTCAATCCTCGGTTTTGCTGCTTTTTCTAGCCAATTTATATGTCCTCTCCTTGGATCTTATGCTATCCCTAATTTTCCTTGTTAGCCACGGTTGAGTCACCTTTTTTGTTTTATTTTTATGCCAAACGGATGAACAGATTCTGTAGTTCATACATGCGATCTTTAAATGTTTGCCATTGCCTATCCACCGTCAACCCTTTAAATAACGTTCCCCAATCCATCCTAGCCAACTCGCGCCTCATGCCATCATAGTTTCCTTTATTTAAATTCAGGATCCTAGTCTCTGAGTCAACTACTTCACTCTCCATCTTAATGAAGAATTCTAAAACAGTGACAGGATCGGACAAAGTCAACATGGATTTACAAAAGGTAAATCATGCTTGACTAATCTACTGGAGTTTTTTGAGGATGTAACTGGTAAAATAGATAAGGGAGAACCAGTGGATGTGGTGTATTTGGACTTTCAGAAGGCTTTCGATAAGGTCTCGCATAAGAGATTAGTGTGCAAAGTTAAAGCACATGGGATTGGGGGCAAGGTATTGACTTGGATAGAGAACTGGTTGGTGGACAGAAAGCAAAGAGTTGGAATAAACGGGTCGTTTTCCGAGTGGCAGGCAGTGACTAGTGGGGTACCGCAAGGATCGGTCCTAGGACCCCAGCTGTTCACAATATATATTAATGATCTGGATGAGGGAATTGGATGTAATATCTCCAAATTTGCAGAGGACACAAAGCTGGGTGGGAGGGTACGCTGTGAGGAGGATGTCGTGAAACTCCAGTACGATTTGGACAGGTTGGGTGATTGGGCAGAAACATGGCAAATGCACTATAATGTGGATAAATTTGAGGTTATCCACTTTGGTGGCAAAAACAGGAAGGCAGATTATTTTTTGAATGGCAATAGATTGGGAGAAGGGGAAGTGCAAAGAGACCTGGGTGTTCTTGTGCACCAGTCGCTGAAGGTAAGCATGCAGGTGCAGCAGGCGGTTAAGAAGGCAAATGGTATGTTGGCCTTCGTAGCAAGAGGGTTCGAGTACAGGAACAAAGATGTCTTGCTGCAGTTGTACAGGGCCTTGGTGAGACCGCACCTTGAGTATTGTGTGCAGTTTTGATCGCCCTATCTGAGGAAGGACGTTCTTGCCATGGAAGGAGAGCAGTGAAGATTCACCAGGCTGATACCTGGGATGGCAGGAATGACGTATGAGGAGAGATTGTGTCGATTGGGCTTATACTCACTGGAGTTTAGAAGATTGAGAGGGGATCTCATCGAAACCTATAAAATTCTGCCAGGCCTGGATAGACTAGATGCAGGAAGAATGTTTCTGATGGTCGGGGAGTCCAGAACCAGGGGTCATAGTCTAAGGATAAGGGGTAAGCCATTTAGGACTGAAATGAGGAGGAATTTCTTCACCCAGAGAGTGGTGAACCTGTGGAATTCTCTGCCACAGAGGGCCGTGGAGGCCAGTTCATTAAATATATTCAAGAAAGAGTTGGATATATTTCTTAAGCCTAAAGGGATCAAGGGATATGGGGAGAAGGCAGGGACAGGGTACTGAATTTGGATGATCAGCCATGATCTCATTGAATGGTAGAGCAGGCTCGAAGGGCCAAATGGCCTACTCCTGCCCCTATCTTCTATGTTTCTATGATCGCTACTCCCCAAGGGGCCTCACACAACAACATTGTTAATTAATCCTTTGTCACTACATAATACCCAGTCTAAGATGGCCTGATCTCTAGTTGGTTCCTCGGCATATTGGTCCAGGAAACCATCCCGTATACACTCTAGGAATTCCTCCTCCACAGTATTGTTACTAATTTGGTCATCCCAATCTATATTTAGATTCAAGTCACCCATGATAACTGCTGTGCCCTTATTGTATGCGTCTCTAATTTCCCATTTAATGCCACCCCCAAACTCAACATTACTGTTTGGGGGTCTGTATACAACTCCCACTAATGTTTTCTGACCCTTAGTATTTCTCAGCTCTACTCATACAGATTCCACATCATCCGAGCTAATATCCTTCCTTACTATTGTGTTAAACTTCTCTTTAACCAGCAATGAAGCATTCCACCTCTTTTTCCTTTTTGCCTGTCCTTCCTGAATATTGAATACCCCTGGATGTTGAATTCCCAGCCTTGATCACCCTGGAGCCATGTCTCCATAATTCCAATTACATCATATCCGTTTACATCTATTTGTGCAGCTAATTCATCCAGCTTATTACGAATGCTCCTTGCATTAAGACACAAAGCCTTCAGGCTTGTTTTTTTAACACTCTTAGTCCTTTTAGAATTATTATTTACTGTAGTCCTGTTTGAGTTAAACCCTTGATTTCTCTGCCTTCCACTTTTGCTTTTCTCCTTCCTGCCTTTTGTTTCTATCCTTGCTTCCCTTTCCTCTGTCTCCCTGCACAGGTTCCCAACCCCCTGCCATTTTAGATTAAACCCTCCCCAACAGCACTAGTAAACACTCCCCCTAGGACATTGGTCCCGGTCCCGGTCCTGCCCAGGTGCAAACCGTCCAGTTTGTACTGGTCCCACCTCCCCTAGAACCGGTTCCAATGTGCCAGGAATTTGAATCCCTCCCCCTTGCACCATTCCTCTAGCCACGTATTCATCTGAAATTTCCTTCTGTTTCTACTCTGTCTAGCACGTGGCGCTGGTAGCAATCCTGAGATTATTATCTTTGCGGTCCTATTTTTTAATTTACCTCCTAACTCTCTATATTCTGCTTGTAGGACCTCGTCCTGTTTTTTACCTATATCGTTGATACCTATATGCACCACGACAACTGGTTGTTCACCTTCACCCTCCAGAATGCCCTGCAGCCACCCCGAGACATCCTTGACCCTTGCACCAGGGAGGCAACATAACATCCTGGAGTCTCGTTTGCGCCGCAGAATTGGAGGCGGGACAAGGGGTGGGCAGCCAACCTGCTCCCAGGAGGTGGGTTGGCCATTTAACTATTATAATGAGGCTGGGAGCCTCACATTTAACCTGTCTTACAGGTTTAATCCTCTCCGGCCGTGTTTCCCTGGCCTCGGGAAACCCAGAAGCCGAAGGGAGGCGAGGACAACTTCGGGGAAAAGGTAAGTGCCCTTGTGGGCCAGGAGGAGGAAGAGTGCTTCCCCTGGTCCCCCAAGCTTACTTTCTTCCCGACCATCTGACCCCCCGCCATCGCCATCATAGCCCCCCTCATCCAAAGACCGCCCGCCCCAGGATCAGATAGGAACACCCCACGCTCCTAGTAGCAGCTGTGGGCGCCCTACCTGCTCCTGCGACCTTCCTGCGATCCCCACCCAACAGGGAGCCAAGCCTGTCAATCGGGCAGGTTTCCGGGCAGGCATCCTGTCGAATAAATAAGATGCATACTGCGGAATCAAAACACTACAGCATGCGGGGACTGAAACTCGTCCCCCGTGCTTGGAAAACCCGCCCCTATCGATATCAGGGCCAATATCTTCGGTTCCCACCACAAACTTAATTCCCAAGCTATTGAATCCATCCCCCTCCCAGGCCACTGAAACAGACTGTTCACAACCTCAGCATTCAATTTGACCCTGAGCTGAGCTTTTTTAAAATTTGTTTATGGGATATGGGCATCACTGGCAAGGCCATTTATTGCCCATCCCTAATTGCCCTTAAGGAGGTGGGGTGAGCTGCCTTCTTGAACCGCTACAGTCCGTGTGGTGAAGGTACTCCCACACTGCTCTTAGGGAGGGAGTTCCAGGATTTTGACCCAGCTACAATGAAGGAACGGTGAAATACTTCCAAGTCAGGATGGTGTGTGACTTGGAGGGGAACTTGGAGGTGGTGGTGTTCCCATGCGTCTGCTGCCCTTGTCCTTCTAGGTGGAAGAGGTCGCGGGTTTGGGAGGTACTGCCAAAGAAGCCTTGGCGAGTTGCTGCAGTGCATCTTGTAGATGGTACACACTGCAGCCACGGTACGCCTGTGGTGGAGGGAGTGAATGTTTAAGGTGATAGATGGAATGCCAATCAAGCGGGCTGCTTTGTCCTGGATGGTGTCGAGCTTCTTGAGTGTTTTTGGAGCTGCACTCATCCAGGCAAGTGGAGAGTATTCCATCACACTCCTTACTTGTGGCTTGTAGATGGTGGAAAGGCTTTGGGGAGTCAGGAGGTGAGGCACTCGCTGCAGAATACCCAGCCTCTGACCTGCTCTTGTTGCCACAGTATTTATGTGGCTGGTCCAGTTAAGTTTCTGATCAATGCTAACCCCCACGATGGTGATGGTGGGAAATTCGGTGATAGTAATGCCATTGAATGTCAAGGGGAGGTGGTTAGACTCTCGCTTGTTGGTGATAGTCATTGCCTGGCACTTATGTGGCGCGAATGTTACCTGCCACTTATCAGCCCAAGCCTGAACGTCATTCAGGTGTTGTTGCATGCAGGCATGGACTGCTTCATTATCTGAGGAGTTTTGAATGGCACTGAACACTGTGCAGTCATCAGCGAACATCCCCATTTCTGACCTTATGTTGGAGGGAAGGTCATTGATGAAGCAGCTGAAGATGGTTGGGCCTTGGACGCTGCCCTGAAGAACTCCTGCAGCAATGTCCTGGGGCTGTGATGATTGACATTCAATCACCACAACCATCTTCCTTTGTGCTAGGTATGACTCCAGCCTGTGGAGAGTTTTCTCCCCAATTCCCATTGACTTCAGTTTTACTAGGGCTCCTTCATGCCACACTTGGTCAAATGCTGCCTTGATGTCATGGGCAATCACTCTCACTTTTCCTCTGGAATTCAGCTCCTTTGTCCATATTTGGTCCAAGGCTGTAATGTGGTTGGGAGCCAAGTGATTTTGGAGGAACCCAAACTGGGCATCAGTCAGCAGGTTATTGGTGAGTAAGTGCCGTTTGATAACACTGTCGATGACACCTTCCATCACTTTGCTGATGATTGAGAGTAGACTGATGGGGTGGTAACTGGCCGGGTTGGATTTGTCCTGCTTTTTGTGGACAGGACATACCTGGGCAGTTTTCCACATTGTCGGATAGATGCCAGTGTTGTAGCTGTGCTGGAATAGCTTGGATAGAGGCACTGCTAGTTCTGGAGCACAAATCTTCAGCACGACAGCCGGGATGTTGTCAGGGCCTATAGCCTTTGCTGTATCCAGTGCGCTCAGCCATTTCTTGATATCACGTGAAGTGAATCGAATTGGCTGAAGACTGGCTTCTGTGATGGTGGAGATCTCAGGAGGAGGCGGATATGGATCATCCATTCGGCACTTTTGGCTGAAGATGGTTGCAAATGCTTCAGCCTTGTCTTTTGCACTCACGTGCTGGGCTCCACCATCATCATTGAGGATGGGGATATTCATGGAGTCTTCTTCTCCCGTTAGTTGTTTAATGGTCCACCACCATTCACGACTGGATGTGGCAGGACTGCAAATCTTTGATTGTGGGATCGCTTAGCCCTGTCTACAGCATGCTGCTTCCGCTTTTTAGCATTCTTGTAGTCCTGTGTTCCAGCTTTCCCAGGTTGGCAGCTCATTTTTAGGTACGCCTGGTGCTGCTCCTGGCATGCTCTTCCACACTCCTTATTGAACCAGGGTTGGTCCCCTGGCTTGATGCTAATGGTAGAGTGAGGGATATGCCAGGCCATGAGGTTACAGGTTGTGGTGGAATACAATTCTCCTGCTGCTGATGGCCCACAGCACCTCATAGATGCCCAGTTTTGAGCTGCTAGATCTGTTCTGAATCGATCCCATTTAGCACGGTGGTAGTGCTACACAACACGATGGAGGGTGTCCTCAGTGTGAAGACGGGACTTCGTCTCCACAATGACTATGTGGTGGTCACTCCTACCAATACTGTCACGGACATGCATCTGCGACAGATAGATTGGTGAGGACAAGGTCAAGTAGGTTTTTCCCTCGTGTTGGTTCTCTCACTGCCTGCAGCAGGCCCAGACTGGCAGCTATGTCCTTCCGGACTCGGCCAGTTCGGTCAGTAGTGGTGCTACCGAGCCACTCTTGGTGATTGACATTGAGGTCCCCCACCCAGAGTACATTCTGTGCCCTTGTTACCCTTAGTACTTCTTCCAAGTGGTGTTCAACATGGCGGAGTACTGATTCATCAGTTGAGGGAGGGCGGTAGGTGGTAATCAGCAGGAGGTTTCCTTGCCCATGCTTGACCTGAAGCCATGAGACTTCATGGGGTCCAGAGTCAATGTTGAGGACTCCCAGGGCCACCCCTTTTTGACTGTATACCACTGTGCCGCCACCCCTGGTGAGTCTGACTTCCCCGGTAGGACAGGCCATACTCAGGGATGGTGATGGAGGAGTTTGGGACATTGGCTGAAAATTATGATTCTGTGAGTATGACTTTGTCAGGCTGCTGCTTGACTACTCTGTGGGACAGCTCTTCCAATTTTGGCACAAATCCCCATATGTTGGTGAGGAGGATTTTGCAGGGTTGATTGGGCTGGGTGTGCCGTTGCCGTGTCCGTAGCCGCTGCCGAGGTCGATGCCGGGAGGTCCGTCTGGTTTCATTTTTATTATTTTGTTTCATAGCGGTTTCAAAGCTTCCAACTCCATATCCTCTCCATAACAAAGACCACCTACCAAACATTGCCCACCTCAGCCCCTGCCTCAGCCCGTCTGCTGCTGAAAGCATTGTCCTTGCATTTGCTTTCCCCAGACTCGACTATAGGACAGGTGATCAAAAGCTTAGTCAAAGAGCTAGGTTTTAAGAAGCATCTTAAAGGAGGAAAGAGAGGTAGAGATGCGGAGAGGTTTAGGGAGGGAATTCCAAAGCTTAGGGCCTAGACAGCTGTGGGTATGGCCACCAATGGTGGAGCAAAGGAAATCAGGGATGCATAAGAGGCCATAATGATAAACTCCTGATCATAGGGGACATGAAGTCCACTTACCGAGGGGTGGGAACCATTGATGCTGAACCGAGAGAATATCCAAATTTGTAATATACGTATGTAGGGCCAATCTTGGAATATTCTGCAGGTTTGGGGATCCTACCTGTAAAGACACTTGATGCTTTAGAGTTGGACCACACAATGGCAACAGGGATGATGCTGGACCCCATGTCCTATGACTGGGATACTAGCAAAAGACAAGGCTGAAGCGTTCCCAACCATCTTCAGCCAAAAGTGTTGAGTGGATGGTCCATCGCAGCCTGCTCCTGAGGTCCACACCATTACAGATGCTTGTCTTCAACCAATTAGATTCACTCCACGTAATATCAAAAAACGGTTGAGCGCAATGGATACAACTAAGATTATGGGTCCCAACAACATTCCGGCTGTAGTGCTGAAGACTAGTGCTCCAGATCATCTCAGCCCCAGGACATCGCTGCAGGTGGTCCTCAGGGCAGTAACCTAGGCCTATCCATCTCCTGCTGCTTCACCAATGACTTTTCCTCCATCATAAGGTCAAAAGTGTGGATGTCTGCTGATGATTGCACAGTGTTCAGTTCTATTCACAACTCCTCAGATAATGAAGCAGTCCGTGCCCACATGCAGCAAGAACTGGACAACATTGCTGCGGAGGATGGAAGATAACAAGTTGCAGTATGTTGAAGACAAGCCACAAGATCTTCCATATTACCAGGCCTCCCCCTTTCTGTTAGATTTGGCAGTAGTCTTGCAAATGTCACATGCAGCAGGAGTGCAATCTCATGCCTTTGGTAATCCTGTGAATCCTGCTTTCATTTTTCTCTTGCTCGAAGCCTAAAAAAAAAGTGCATCATGGAGGCAGGATTATCCCAGCATTCATAGCAGTAGTGAAAGTGTTCTATTAAAACTTATGATCCTTTAAGGCATTCACTACTGCTGAGATTTCTGCAAAAGCAGCCATAGTGTTCCTTTATTGGACAGTGACAGAAAGCATAACAAAACTCCAATCTTGGCTGCGAGAATGAAATAAAAAAGAAACATTAACAAGCAAGGCTGAGCCTGGCTGGAATTTTCCCGCTGCCGTGCGTGTGGGTTTGGAGGCGGGTCGGCAGTAAACTTTGCAGAAAATGGGAGCGCGTCGGGAATGCGCCGTCATCCCGCCTCCTCGCGCCTTTAACTAGGTTCGTTTGTCAGCGCGCCACAGATCCAAACAGCAGAGGAGGGCAACCTAATTAAGCTCATTAAATCCTTGTTGTCAGACCCTTAACAGGGATTTTAACCAGACCTTTTGAATTTCACTGGATGCCCACGGGAATCACACAGCTCGGGAACCACGTCTGTCAAGCTGAGGCAGAAGCTCAGTGGCCATTGATCGAGGTCATTACTGCAGAGTATTGAAAGCACAATAAATGCTGCCACATGATACCTGCTTACTTTCCTAAGGGAAAGGCTCTTGCTGAGTGCATTTTGAGCAGAGATGTAGGTGTCTAGAGTTTGCAAGTATTTGCTGCAAACTCGGAAGCCACTCTCACCATATTACTAGTAACTATCACAACATTGACAGATTGCTCCTCTGATCTCTACGTGACTTGCAAGCTATTAAATCAGCATGGGTGCCGCTTATACAGTCTCACCTTGGTTCTCAGAATCGGACCAGGATGAGCCCCAATACCAGCAGCAGCAGGCACACCAGACGCAGCAGCAACAACACCAACCTTCTCCTCAACGCCCTGATGCTCCACGGGACAGAGGACATCAGCACAGGGCTGCACCGCACTGGTGGTGATACCCCCCAACTCAGGGTATACAGGCAGAGGATGAGCTTTCTCAGCCTGACTGATCAGCAGTGGCAAAGGAGGCTCAGGCTATCGCGCGAGGTCATCACAGACATTTGCAGCTTGTTGGAGAAAAACCTGCAGCCCAGAGGACCTAGTGGACAGGCCTTCCCAGTGGCTGATAAAGTCACCAGCACCCTCAACTTCTTTGCCTCAGGCTCCTTCCAGGGATCTGCAGCAGGCACTTGCAGCATCTCACAGTCGGACGCTCACAGATGCATCACACAGGTCACCGATGCTATGTTTAACAAGTCAGCCAATTATGTAAACGCTGCCACTGATGAAGCCAGTGTTACTGAGCGTGTGCTCGGCTTTGCTGCTCTGGCTGGCTTTCCAAAGGTGCAGGGCATCATCGACTGCACACATGTGGTCATAAGGGCACCCCACATCACCCACAAGTGTTTGTGAACCACAAGGGCTTCCACTCCCTCAATGTTCAGCTTATCTGCAACCATAGGAAGATCAACATACATGTGTGTGCCAAATTACCTGACACCTGTCATGACTCTTTCGTCCTGCACCAGTCCACCCTCCCTCAGCTCTTCGCACCTCCAAACAGACTTACTGGCTGGCTGCTTTGAGACAAAGGCTATCCACTGAAGTCATGGCTCATGACACCCTTGAGAAGGCCAAGCAAGGAGGCTCAGGAGTGGTATAATGAAAGCCACATGTCCACCAGATATGTCATAGAGCAAATTGCAGACATGCTGAAGATGCACTTCAGATGCCTTGACAGATCTCGAGGAGCCCTTCAGAACGCACCAGCCAGGGTCTCCAGAATTGTCGTTGTTTGCTGTGTGCTGCACAGCATAGCACAGCAACGAAGATTAGAGCTCCCATCAGGAGCAAGGTGCAGAGCGCACATCCTCTTCAGAGGAGGAGAAGCATCAGCTGGAAGATAATGAGGAGGAGCAGGAGGAACTGAGGTCCAGATGCCAACAGCACCAGAGCACATTGTTGCCCGGGAGGCCAGGAATGGCCTCATCATGGCCAGATTTACTTAACTTCCTGAATTGCACCCATATGTCTGCCACATGCTGTGCCAGGTTCCCCCTCCCCAACAACACCATAAAGCATCCCTACAATGACCAAGCCATTCCTTTCACACTGACTCCCATTGCTGGAGGTAACGTTATGTCTCACCATTCACTCCAACTCACTAAGCCACTTCCAAAGTAGCAGACAATAATGGGCATGACTGGAAAGTGGTGAAAATAAGTAGTTTTATATGTGTCATAACAGCAACAGAACCTTAACAATAACACTTCTTGAAACATCCTTGTGTTTACCCATGTGCATCTACTTCTGTGTCATTTTTCTTTTCCGAGTGCTTCTATGAGGTGCAACCCCTGTGGCTTCAGCAGAGGTAGAGACAGGCTGTTCACTTCCCTGCTGCAACTGCGTAGACACTTTTGGCGGACGTCCTCTGGGTTTTGGAGCCTCTGATGGCCCCGCCAAAGTCTGCTCCTCCTGTGACTGTGCAGGGGCAGACTCGGCCATCGCTGTCCGGTGAGGCATGTGGGGCTCTGACTGAAAAGGGGGCAACGGGGGAGAAGTATGAACTTCCATGTTCCCTCTCACTATGATCCCTCTCATGGGCCACCCGCACTTCCCTGCTAGCAAGGAGCTGGAGAGCAACTTGCTGCACAGCAGTGGGGAGCTGAGAGCCCAAGTCTATGTTTAGATCCCTCCTAAACAGGAGGTCTATGAGCCTCTACCATCTGTTCTCCATAGCAAGCATGTGCTCATGTGAAGGCGCATTAGCTGCTCCATGCAGTTGGTCATCTTTCCACATCGTCACCATCGCCTGCAACACAGTGGTGCTCATGTTGGAGATGGACTCCTCCATTCTCTGCACATTTGCAGACATCGCAGCTGCAAAACCTGTCAAAGCCTCCTGCACTTCTTGCTGCACCTCCAGGATCACCCTCTTTTTGGATGGCCCCCGAGGCTCAGCGCCTGCATGTAGCTGAGCAGAGCTGGGAGCAAGCTGCGCCCTCCGGCGAGGAGTCTCCACTGCTGTCCCTGTTTCCACCATCTCCTCTTGCTCACTTGTGAAGTGTGAGACACCAGGTAACAACACTACTCTATCTCACATAGGACCCACCAGAGTGTGCGTAAATGCACTGGTGCTGGGTGCGCTTGGGTCTGGTGACTGTGCACCCTCAGAGGCTGGAGGCTCCTCTGAGGAGTCATCCTCCTGCTGGACAGTGGCGGGGGGGCTCTTGATGGACCTGTGAGAGAGTAAAGAGATGATTTAGAAATGTTATATTAAGAATGGTTAATGATACCATTATGCACATGATGAACATTCACTGGCTGCTGACATCAGTCCCCATATGAGTGACTGCTGTATGCCATGTGGCTGTATGAGATATAATTCTGTCACCAGGTTGCTGAGAGGTCCCACTCTCTCCGTCTCCCACCGCCAGCAGCTTTGCAACTCTTGAGACCTCCAGGGCCTCCTCCTCTGCTGCAGTTAAAGTGCTGAATGATGGAGGGCTACCTCCGGTTCTCTGCCTCTCCCTATTGTTGTGGGCTCTCTTCTCCTTCAAGGAGGGAAAGAAGAGAAGTTTGAGTGAGTGTGATGGCATGAGTGTAAGGAATGGGTGGGTTACATCTGTAGAGGGTGACTATGAGGGAGTGTGGTGTCAATGTCAAATGGCCTCCTTCTGTGGTGTTAGTTGGTATTGCATTAGGATGAGGGTGAGTGAGGGATGGTTAGTCAGATGGGGATGTGAGTATGTACAGAGAGAGGGGGATGTGTGGACAGGGCGGTGGAGGCCAGTTCATTAAATATATTCAAGAAAAAGTTGGGTATATTTCTTAAGGCTGAAGGGATCAAGGGATATGGGGAGAAGGCAGGGACAGGGTACTGAATTTGGATGATCAGCCATGATCTCATTGAATGGCAGAGCAGGCTCGAAGGGCCGAATGGCCTACTCCTACTCCTATCTTCTATAAATGATGTGCAGGAGCAGGCTTGGGAAGGCAGAGTGATGGGGCTGTGGTGACAGGCACAGCAGGAGGAAGGTGAGTGTGGCTTTGCACTTACCTTTCCTGATCTCATCAGATCATTGAAGCGCTTCCAGCACTGCACCCAGGTCCTCCTCACCACATCCGTGCTGTTGATTTCCTCAGCAATTTGTAGCCAGGCTCTTTTTTTCTCTTGGGGAGGTCTCTTCCGCCCATCAGCAGGGAAGAGGACCTCCCTACTTGCTCTGACTCCCTCCACAAGAATATGTAGGGAGTCATCGGAAAAGTGGGGTACAGCCCTCTGTCTTTGTGAAGTCATTTTTCTATTTCTCCACAACAAGACACTCCTCTCCAATCCTCCCTCCACACTCCTACATAAACCTTCAAAATGCAATGTGGCCAAGGCTGCTTTAAATGTCCCCGCTGGAAATTAGTCATCGATGACATCATAGAACCCGCACCATTTAATAGGGCCAGGAAATGTGCATGTCTGCCTTAATAGGGGCCATTACGCTAAAGTCGCTCTGAGGAGCAGGCTGATCAATACATCGCGGTACCAACCCGCTACATGGCCCACACACACCCAACCTGACTCGGTAAGGAAAATTCCGGCCAGAAAATACAGACAGAGAAAATACAGAAATAGAGAGAAAGAGAATAGTGAGGCAGTAACAGAAAATAGAGTAAAAGTAAGTAGAGAGTAAATAGAAAGAGAGCGAGATAGACAGATAGGTAGACACAGAGACAGACAAATAGACACAAACCCAGACAGACAGACACAGAGACAGATACGAAAAATACAGTCAGAGAAATGCGTAGCACATTGCTTTCAAATCCCTCTCTCCACTGTCGTAGCAGGGCCATTAACCTGTTTAAATTTAATGCACTAAAGCTGCCCCCAAAATACCAAAACAGAGGACTTTCAGGTGACCGGGTTAAACAGTTCTGAGCTCAGATCGCATGGTATAATCTCAGGGCCAATATGCTCTTCCACCAACAGAAAAATCCCCTTTCTATTTTTCCCCTCGGGGGCCCCATGTGATGAAATACCCAACACATGCGGTCAATCCTTTGATTTTTAACATCTTTATTTCTGTGGGAATGTTACTTCAGACCAGAACAGCACAAATTCTTAGTTAAAATTCAGGCAAGTGGGAGCCAAAACCAGGCAGACTCCCTTGAACATCTTGCACAAATGAACCAACAAAGTCTAAATTGGTCCAGATTTGTCAGCCAAGGTTCTTACCACAACCTCAGCCTTGGTATTTCTACATTAAAAAAGAGGTTTTTTTTTCAAAAAAAATAGCAGACTCCGATCTATTTCTGTTTCTCAAATCTGTGAGTTTATCCACAAGTTTAATGTTATATTTTCGTGTGGCAAAAAGAAAATAAATGATTTCCACTTAGAGGCAGCCATTTGCAGCATTCTAGAAAGTACTCAGAGGAGTAGAAATTAGTCTGGGCCTCGTTTTCAGGCCCAAACAGAGAGGCCCGAGGCTGGCCTGAAATTGGGCCTAGGGCCTCATCCACATCTTTGGACCGAGCTTCATAGGTAGTGCGCCCCGTGAGAAGAATGAATTTAGGGCCATTGGCAACAGCCCACAGGTAAGTTCTGGGAAGGGGAATTGGATCGAGCAATTGGCGGCGGGCGGGGCAGGGGGTGCGATCGCCAGGACTGTGGAGTTGGGGGTAGGGGGCACTCTAGCTGCCGGGGCCGGCTAAAGAACCCAAGCAGGCCCATACTCATTGGGAACAAATTTTACACAGCAAGCGTTAGGCACCTAAAAAAGTGGTACCCACGAATTTAGCAGTAGGACCAACACCTGCACAGTTTGGCTGCTGGTCGTCCCACAGCTAAAGTGGTATTCTATACGCCCATTTTACACACGAAAAATGGGTACAATGCATACCAGTTTCTACCCCAGATTGTTTTATTGTCAAAGTACACAAGCTCACTGCTACTGACTGAAATATACAGGTAAAATATAAATGTCAGCCCAGGAGGGTTGTTCAGTTGGATTTCATTAAAAGTAAGTTGTTACTGGTGAGTAAATGGAAGATTTGTCTGTATCTTAATGTGAAAAGTGGGGGACACTAGTGAATATGGTGTCATTATCAGGTGATAAAACTGTGGATATTCTCTTCTCAGTGGAAACATTCACTTTGAAACTTGTTTTGCTGAATTGATAGAAAAAAACATAACCGTCACTGCTGGCAACCAGACGATGGAAGAGTTTCACAGAGATAAGTGCAGTTGAGGGGGTTCATTGAGATTTGAGGGCTTGGATGTTTCACTTGGGCCTTCGTGACTGGAACTACACGCAGTATTTGAGTTGCGGCCTGGCAAGAGCACGGTGGCCTCAGATTAAACTCCATCGATTTGGAAGTATAGTTCAGCATCCTGTTTGCTTTGCTAACTGTTGCTCCACAGTGACTCAACATGGTTTGCTATCATTCCCAGATCTCTTTCAGCTTTTGCACTACCTAATCTAATGCTATTTATTAAGTATGCCCCCAGTTTTTTCCTACCAATTTATAAAGCTTTGCTAAACGGGTACGGTAGCATAGTGGTTATGTTACTAGACTAGTAATCCAGAGACTTGGACTAATGATCTGGAGACGTGAGTTTGAATCCCACCATGGCAGCTGGGGAATTTAAATTCAATTAATTAAATAAATCTGGAAAAAAAAGCTAGTATCAGTAATGATGACCATGAAACATTGTTGTAAAAATCCTTCTGGTTCACTAATGTCCTTTAGGGAATGAAATCTGCAATCCTTACCTAGTCTGGACTATATGTGACTCCAGACCCACAGCAATGTGGTTGACTCTTAACTGTCCTCTGCAGTTCAAGAAGGTGGCTCACCACCACCTTAGCAAGGGATGGGCAATAAATGCTGGCCTTGCCAGTGACACCCACATCCCATGAACGAATAAAAAAAAAAATATCTGTATTTAACTTCTTCTGCCATCATTCTGCTCAGTTGCAAATATTGTCTGGGTCCTTCTGTAATTTTCTGGGTTGTTTTATCAGACTCTACCGCTCCCCTAGTTTAGTATTGTCACCAACTTACATTGTGTTTCTAAATCCAGGTGATTTATGTAGATCAGTGGCTCTAACATGCATCCCTGGGACACTCCATTCACCTAATTTTCCCAGCCCAATCATCATTCCTCTAATTGGAACCCGTTGATTTCTCTCTTTCAGCCAATTCCCGATCTATCTCAGAACATTTCCTAGGATACTCAATTGTTCTGTGCATTAACTCTGCTAATCATCACAGTATGCATTAACTAGCGCTAACCATGTCAAATTGCCATTTATTGTGCATGGTAATAATTAAATACAAGTTGTTATTAAATCTAACTAGATCTGCCTTGTATTCATAAAACTAATAACTAGGTATAGGATATGAACAGTGTTTAATAATTAAATTCCAGCAGTTCAATGCAGGATTTGTATGAAATAAGGCACTAAACTAATGCAAGCTAGCTCTCCGAAAATGGGAGGTCGCAGAGATTTTCTATCTCAGTACCTCCACTCTTCGTTCCATTACAACTGCCACGCTGCCTGACTCCCTGTCTAACATCGAGTCCTGGGCAAGCCAGAACTTTCTCTAGCTCGACATTAGATCAACAAAACTGAAGCCTTCCAGTTCAGTTTCCACCAGAAACTTCACGGCTAAGGCATCTACTTGATCTCCTTCTCTGGCTGCTCATTCAGGCTGAATCCACATTTATAGTTTAACTATGGCTTGAGTTTCAAACTCCACAACTGGTCCATTTACTTCCACTCCCAGAACATCACATGCCTATGCACCAACAGTAACCCCTATGCCACAAACACCTGCATCCACCTCTTCATTAAACTGAAGCCCCGTCTGCTCTCTCAGGTGGACGTAAAAGATCCCATGACACTATTTCGAAGATGAGCAGGGGAGTTATCCCCAGTGTTATGGCCAATATTTATCCCTCAATCAACATCACTAAAAAACAGATTATCTGGTCATTATCACATTGCTGTTTGTGGGAGCTTGCTGTGCACAAATTGGCTGCTACATTTCCTACATTACAACAATGACTACACTCCAAAAGTACTTTGTTGGCTGTAAAGCACTTTGTGACATCTGGTGGTCGTGAAAGGCGCTATATAAAAGCAAGTCTTTCTTTCATTACTTCAAGGCACAATTGCTCATTGTTCTTCTCACCTCTGCTCTACACAAACTCCAACCCATCCTGAAATCCATTGCCTATATCCATCCTGACAAAGTTCCACTCAGTCATCACCAACCTCAGTGTCTCCCAGTGCATCAGTTTGAAACCCTTGCCTTCATCTTCACATCCCTCCTTGGCTGTGTTCCACTCTCCCTCCTTCTGCAATCTTTTCTCATCCCACATCCCATCTCATACCTCCTTTTGACTGACGTGAGATGGTCCATCCTTAAACGGGACGTTTACTGCATTAAAGGTGCTATATAAATGCAGGTCGTTGTTGTTGATTCAATATACACTTTGCATCCTCCACTACCCCCGCCACCCCAGTTGGCCTTCAACCTCTGTGTCCCTGCCCTCTGGAACTCTCTTCCTAAATCTCTTGGCCTTGCTACCTCTCGCTCTCTCAGCCTTTTCCAACCTTCTTTCTCCCAGAGCAAACTTCTCTCCTACTTCCTGCTCGACATTCATGGCTCCCCTCTTGACAGGGCCTTTTTGGACCTTTGGTTGCACTATATAGATGGAAGTGCGATGGTTTGGGCGCGTTTCAAGAATGGAAACACCTTTCACAGCCCTGTAGACAGAGGTACGTGGAACAGGAAGCCAAGGAAGCGCTGGATGGACAATGCTCAGAGTAACTAGTCACATAAAGGGTCACAGATGACCGAAGCGGCCAGGCTAGCTAAGAACCGACAACAGCAGAGTGAATGCATTGGTCCCCATCATCCCTGCTGAGCTGGTGGACAGGAATTTAGTAGTAGTGTATAAATGCAGTTTATCAGATAAAACTGATTACCTTCCAAACTTTCTCTTTTTTTCAGTAACTCGAGCAGTTGATAACAGACTCCTCTCAACAAAAGAAAAAAAATGTCAATGCCAGTCAATGCATCTGTCCTGTGCCCAGAGGAACACTGGGAAAGCGAGCTGTTCCTGTACGCGGTTGTCTACGGAATAATCGTCATTCCTGGCTTCTTTGGCAACAGCGTGGCCTTGTGGGTTTTAATTGGGAATATCAAAAGGGAGAAGAAGGCAGTAATATTCATGATAAACCTGGCCTGTGCTGACTTGGCACATGTGCTGTCCTTGCCGCTGAGGATCTTTTACTACATAACTCACAGCTGGCCGTTTGGAAAATTCATGTGCTTGTTTTGTTTCTACCTAAAGTTTGTCAACATGTACGCAAGCATCTTATTCCTAGTCTGCATCAGCATCCAGCGCTGTATTTTCCTCATCTACCCCTTCAGATACAACAGCTGGAGACGCAGGTACGACGTGGGCCTCAGTATTATTGGATGGGTGGTCGTCTTCGCCATGTGCCTGCCATTCCCCATCATGCGCAACACAGGCACGTTCAACAGCTCGCTCTGTTTTGCTGATCTCCCCATGAAGCAAGTCAGACTGGGATCCTCGATATTGATGCTGACAGCAGCGGAGCTCCTGGGCTTTGTGGGGCCCATCATCATCATCGTCGCCTGCACCTGGAAAACGGCGCACTCTTTGCAGGAGAAGTGCACGCCGCCCAATGACCGGGGCGGAAGGAGGGCTTTAAAGCTGCTCCTAATGTGTGCGGTGGTGTTCCTGGTCTGCTTCGCTCCCTATCACATCCTCTTCCCCCTGAACCAGCTGAGACGGTTAAATGTCATCACAGACTGCTCGGTGCGGAGGAATATCCTGATCCTGCATTCAGTCACACTGTGCTTGGCTAGCATGAATGCCTGCTTGGACCCCATCATCTACTATTTTGTCACCTCCGAGTTCAGAGAGCAGCTGTCACGGACAGGGAGCTTCCTTGTGCGGAGTCGCCACTTGAGCAGGGAAAGCACCACCAGTCGGTAATCTCCGCCTGGTTCAGGCACACCACAGCAAACGGTTCAAGGGTTTGTCCTTTCTCACTGCTCTGCCTCGCAGCAGTACGCCAGTGGGCGTTCAAGGCATTATTGGGCCAGAAATCCCTGCAATGGCGCATCACGCGGGCGAGCGATGTTTAATGCATCATTCATTTTCCAGCAATATCCAGCTCATTCCTTGCAAGCTCAGAAATGGTAGTGAAAAGGATCGCAGCAACCAGCATAAGTAGTGCTTGAACGGTTAGGTAAAAAAAGAGTTCTTACTTTCCTTAAATTGTGTCTTTTATGTATTCTCTCCCTGCCAAGCAAAGACTCAAACTTGCTTTTCCTGCAACACTTACCCATAAGGACAAACGTTTGTGTTGTAGCTTTCATTCAAACATTTGGACAGTGACCGTGGTCAGTTATGAACCTGCACGATACGGGATTAGCTACATTTTTCTCAACAAAATATTACAGCTCACAACCCACACAAATCTGTAAGCAAGCAGCTACTCATTCTGGTTGGAAACTGTTAGAAATAAGAAGCAATAGTAATCATTTCTAAATAGGAAATAAATGCACTGGTGATTTTATCAGGAGATTAACGTGCAGTGTGTTCAACCATAAATGTATTTTGATGCTTTGGCAACATAAGATGTACCTTATCATGCCAATAAAGCGATTTGTATTGTATTGTATTATTGTATAGGCTGCGGGTTTTCTGCTTCTGTTCATAAGGCGCTCAGGACTGATTCAATGCTGGTGACACTCGCAGGAGGACAGTTTTCAGATGTTTGCAGCAGCGTCAAGTATATTACTCTTTCATTGGAGGTTTTTTTGCTTACTGCTGTGTGTTTGGGGTTAAATGTGTTGATCTCTACAATCGTAAGGAACTTTCCTCCAATTTGAGGGCGGATGGTTGTGGAAATTAAGATATCTGTGCAACTATCAAATGTTGGAGCAAACCGAAAGATGTAGCTATTTCTTGCTAACGGTCTGCTGACTTTGTTTTTGCTGTCGCCATTTTGCACCCGGCAAACCAGTCACAGTGCGTCTGATCAATGAAACCGACACATGCAATTCCCAACCCGATGCAAAAAGATTCCAGCTGAGCTTGAACTACAAGAAAATCACCACACACAACAAAAGGCTCAATCGTAACGGTTCCCTCCATCTACATAGTAAAATGGTATGTCACGCTCCAGATATTGCACGCTGTTACACAAACAAAAGGAACATAGGTACAGGAGTAGGCCATTCAGCCCCTCAAGACTGTTCCGCCATTCAATTAGATTTGTACCTAACCTCCATTTACCCGCTTTTGCTCCATATTCCCTGGTACCTTCTACCTAATAAAAATCTGTTGGTCATAGTCATGAATATTTCAATTGACCCAGCATGCAGCCTAAGGTGCTGTGTCACTCTCAGCTCCAGCCTGAATCTGTCCAGCACTGTCTCAACAGTTCCTTCCTTCAAAACAGTTAAACTGCAAGTGACCTGTGTTTACTTATTATCAGAGGAGAGTAACTGACCCCACCATTTATTTCAAGAATTCAGGCCAATTACACTTGATAGCCTTAAAATGGACTTTAGCAGCTGAGTAATACATTGCACCTGATGGTATAATCTTCCTGTCCTTATTGAGCAGCAAAACCTCTGATTTACTGTGAGCCGCATCACATGATATCGACTGGTATATATTATATAGAAAAGTTTTAATTCTGCTATATTTTAGACATCACACATGAAACAATTTTTTTTAAAGAAAGCCACTTGTTTCCTGCTGATGCTAATCTAGAGGAGGGAGTGCAGCGAAGATTCACCAGACTGATACCTGGGATGGCAGGAATGACGTATGAGAAGAGACTGGGTCGATTGGGTTTATACTCACTGGAGTTTAGAAGAATGAGAGGGGGTCTCATTGAAACTTATAAAATTCTAACAGGACTAGACAGACTAGCTGCAGGAAGGATGTTCCCGGTGGCGGGGGAGTCCAGAACCAGGGGTCACAGTCTAAGGATAAGGGTAAGCCATTTAGGACAAAGATGGAGGAATTTCTTCACCCAGAGAGTGGTGAACCTGTGGAATTCTCTACCATAGAAGGCAGTGGAGGCCAATTCATTAAATATATTCAAGAAGGAGTTAGAGCAGGCTCGAGGGGCTGAATGGCCTACTCCTGCTCCTATCTTCTATATTTCTATGTTTCTACGTAGAGCAAAATAATTGCCTCTAATTTAACAGCAGAATGTACTTATATACAGAAATTAGACCTTGTGCCTTAAAAGAAACAGTTCAGCTTACATACAGCTGCACTTTACTGCTACTGCTACTAAATCCCAGTCAGTCAGCTCAGCAGCGATGATGGGGCCTAATGAATTCACTCCGCTGTTGTTGGTTCTCATCTAGCCTGGCCGCTTCAGTCAACTGTATCCCTTTCTGTGACTAGTCACACTGGACATTGTCTATCCAGTGCTTCCTTGGTCTTCCTCAGCTTCTTGTTCTATTTACCTCTGTACGCAGGACCATGAAAGGTGTTCTAGCTGTTTCCATTTCTTGAAATGTACCCAAAGCATCGCAGTCGCCTTTCTTGGATCTTCTGTTGTTTCTCATCCAAGCCATGTTATTATTATATCATTCTTGATTCTTTGCAACCTGGAATACTCCCAGTATTCCTCATGTGTCAGCTGTGGCTCAGTTGGTAGCACACGCACCTCTAAGCCAGAAGGTTTCTTTCTTTCTTCTTTCTTTCTTTCAATCTCTGCTGTTAGTATCTTTTGCTCATCAAATTTTTTCATGTTCCAACACTCAGATCCATAAAATATGAGGATAACCATCGCTTCATAAACTAACTATCTTTTGCCTTCCATATCTTCCAAAAGCAGCAGAAACAAGTCCATTCCTTCTTTCGATGTCATCTTCATAACTCCCATTCTCTGACACTAACCCACCACTAACCTTTCCACCTTTTCCAGATGCACCTTAGCAGCAGAATAATACTGTGCATTAAATGCCATGGAAGAGCCACCAGCCTGTTAAATAAAAACAGCTTTAGCCTCCCTGCTCTGTGATGACGAGAAGCTAATTTAAACAATTTGGTTGTTAGAGTAGCATTTTAAATATGTGGTAAAATGATTTGATATTAAATCTCTGCACCACATTTAGAACATTTTTAGCTGCATTTTTTAAGTTAAAAAAGCAGCAAAATATTAAAGGAGTGTTACCTTAGGGGAAAAAATTCTCCCCGGGGTCAACATTGTGCTGTCATTATGGGCTGTGGAGCTGTCTGTTCCAGGAACTGAGCCCACACAAACTTCTCCAACACAGAGATTATGACAGTTACATGCCCAGTAGTGACATTTTGAACTGAGATTGTGACATTACCAGAGTCCTGGCATGTGAAAAGGCCAGCTAGTCCTGTTCTTTCACCGAGGTCTCTGCAAGGAACCGCACTCTTAGCTTGGCAAAAAAAAAGCTATTCCCAGGTAATAAATACATGAGCTACACAAATTGATGTCTTCCTTTGCAATTCAGTTTAAGTCTTTTAGAGTCATCTACATATTAAAATGTCCCATATCTAGTGTGTGTCCTTCATTGTTCAAATATCACATTTCAGGTGTCACATAGGCACATATGCAAATTTCAGAGTCACTTTATAAAAAGAGAAAGCCAGGTATTTCCTGCTGGTTTCTTCTAACCTTGGGAAGGAGCTGATGATTTACAAGCAGCTGCCAATCTAGAGAGAAACTTCTCCAACAGAAATTATCTTCTAATTGACCTCAGTGTGATGATTTACAGGAATAGGATGTTGTGGCCTTACAGGGACTGGTCAACTTAACCACAGTACAACCACAGTAGCATAATTATACATTGACTTTACATGGGATCATGCGCCAGTCCTTATAAAATGTGTATCCTCCAACTTACCGTGAGCAACAACAAAAATGCAATCACGTTGCACCATTAGCCCAATAAACAGTCAGAGAAAATCAATGAGCCTGATTCAGGGAACCTTTAGGAGAAGCAGTTCTCTTCTAAAATATTCAGGAAGAGCTACACCTCCCACAGGTCATTGTTAATAAATTGAATATACAATCATCAAGATGACACCTTCACTTATCAATGGCAACACTGCTCAATTCAAACAACTGTGGGTGTGTCTACTAAGCAGGAGGATATTTCATTCCAGCTATATTGCACTTTCGTCTTATATACAGACCTCTGCATCTGTGGCTGATGAAATATCTTTCGCTTGCAAGGAAGTTTGTTCATTGGAATTACTAGACAATACCAAATGTAGTAAGGAGAGATATAATTACTGATGTATGTCAGCACTGTCTTGTACCTATGCAGCTGATTTGTGGATTAAATTCCCACTGCAGTGATACTGTCCGTACAGCGTTGATATCCCTTCATCACAGAATGTCTGCTCGCAATCCAACCTCTAAGCTTACTTCGTGTAAGACTTCACCCATCAGACTTTATTGATAAACTCCCCTATTGTTATCAAACAGCGAATCGTCTGACTCACCATGATTTGATTCCGATTTGTGACAGCTCTCATTCTTGTAGACTAAAGGGGAAATTTTACTAAATCGTGCTCACTGCACAGATCCTTGTTCTGAGTGCATACCGGGAATTTCCCCCCATGATTTTTCATCCATTAAGTCCGACAGTGCAGCACTCCCTCAGTACTGCCCATCCGACAGTGCAGCACTCCCTCAGTACTGCCCCTCCGACAGCGCAGCACTCCCTCAGTACCGCCCCTCTGACAGTGCAGCACTCCCTCAGTACCGCCCCTCCGACAGTGCAGCACTCCCTCAGTACTGCCCCTCCGACAGCGCAGCACTCCCTCAGTACTGCCCCTCTGACAGTGCAGCACTCCCTCAGTAATGCACTACAGTGTCAGCCTAGATTTTGTGCTCAAATCTCCAGAGTAGGACTTGAATCCACAACCTTCTGATTCAGTGGCGAGAGTGTTTGCATTAAGCCACAGCTAACACTCACAAAAGTAGGGTCCCGTGAAACTGCTAGATTGTTAAAGAAAAATGTTTTAATGTCAAGTGATGTCTGTACCTGGTATTGTTGTTTGCCATATCTCTACTGCAGCTATTGGATATCCCATCCTAAATTCACAATAAAGGGGGTAAGGTCACCAAGCCATTGTGTGTGCAGTATGCCAACCAGTCGATCATAGATTCCATTCTGTGGGCAGACTGCTGATCTCCTGATCACAGCTGGGATGATTTAAGTCGGTTCATAATTGCATAGAATGTACAGCACAGAAACAGGCCATTTGGGCCAACTGATACATGCCAATGTTTATGTTCCACATGAGCCACCTCCCACCCTATTTCATCTAATCCTCTCAGCATACCCTTCTATGCCTTTCTCCCTCATACTTATCTAGCTTCTGCTATACTAGAGGGAGCATTTCCCAAGAGCTAGGCGTTATACTTGGGGGAGAGCAAAACTGACGTTGGGTATCAGGCTCATCTCCTGTTGGTCTCTCAATGTCTGGATTGCCGGTGGAAGAAATGGCAGGAGCGGCATGAAAATAAGAAACTTTTTGTTACTCATGTTTACAACAGCATTCGGTTTTAACAGTGGGAATCAATACTTTGCTATTCCAGTATTAGAAGAAATCAATATTCAAGCAAACCTTTGTGAAGACCTGCCAGTGGGAATCGGAAACAGGAAATCAAGATAGCATTTGTTTACAACATTTGCCTTCCTCATTAACGAGCTTTCAAAACTGCACAGGACAAGTTCTGTAAACAATTACTGTGAAAAGAAATGACATCTGTAGATGGCCGAGTAGCATTTGGCTACAACCCAGCAGAGGTCCAACCACCATGAATGACTGCGTGCGAGTGTTGGGGGGCCAAGGACGCCATTGCAGCAAATCCAGGTTTTGGAATGGGGAAGTAAAGGGAACATAATTCATTCCATGAGAAAATTGGGCAGATGGTATCCCTCATATGCTTTGAAGAAGAGCCAGGGAGTTCACCCCCTCTAAAGCTGATTATCTGGTCATTATCACATTGTTGTTTGTGGGAGCTTGCTGTGTGCACATTGGCTGCTGTGTTTCCTACATTACAACAGTGATTACACTTCAAAAATAACTTCATTGGCCGTAAAGCGCTTTGGGACGTCCTGAGGTTGTGAAAGGCGCGATATAAATGCAAGTCTTTCTTTCTTTCATAGAATCTTACAGCATAGAAGGAGGCCATTTGGCCCATTGTGCCTGTGCCAACTTTTTGAAAGAGCTGTCCAATTAGTCCCACTCGCCCCATAGCCCTACAAATTTTTCCTTTTCAAGTATTTATCTAGTTCCCTTTTGAAAGTTATTATTGAATGCTTCCTCTACCCTTTCAGCAGTGCATTACAGATCATAATAACTTGCCACGTAAAAGAATTTCTCTTCATCTCCCCTCAGGTTCTTTTGTCAATTATCTTAAATCTGTGTCCTCTGGTTACCGACCCAACCATTATTGGAATGTTTTTCCAAAGTGTAACTAGGGCTACTGATTACAGTGATGGCACAAGGCAAATTCCACACGGATTCTGAGATTTTAGCTGTGTTTTAGGAGATCACGCTATAATTTGGCCCACTAGTTTGTGGCCTCTGAACAAGTCAAATTACGTTTTCAACCATATGGGATTCCTAGATTCTTAATGGTGTTTTGCAGATCGTATTGAATGATTCCATTTCTTTTCCCTTGAAAGCCACGAATCAGCGATCCTGAATATAATTACAGCTGTAAAAGAAAAAGAAAGAAAGACTTGTATTTATATAGCGCCTTTTATGTTCTCAGGATGTCCCGAAGCTCTTTACAGCCAATGAAATACTTTTGAAGTGTGGTCACTGTTGTAGGAAAGGTAGCAGCCAATTTGAGCACAGCAAGAAACAGCAATGTGATCATCTGTTTCAGTGATGTTGGTTGAGGAATGAATATTGGCCAGGACACCGGGGAGAACTCCCCTAGTCTTCTTCACATAATGTCACGAGATCTTTTATGACCACCTGAGAGGGCAGATGGGACCTCGGGTTAACATCTCATCCAAAAGAAGGCAGCTCCACAGTGCAGCGCTGCCTCAGTACTGCGCTGAAATGTCAGCCTAGATTTTGTGCTTCCGTCTCTGAGTGGGACTTGAACCCACAACCTTCTGACTCAGATGCGGGATGGCTACTCACTGAGCCACAGCTGACACCAACTGTAAACTGTAGTGGTGTGATACTCTTGCTGCAGCTACTCGGCTATGACAAGTGTTTATAAAATACCAATGAGGAGGTGGGGTTGCTCAGTTCACTGAGACCATTTTAAATAAGCAAATGGTTTTAAAGCTAATTTTGTACAAAATGTAGTTGACAAGTAACTGTTCAGTGGGAAAGTTTGTCTGTATCACTGCTTCATGAAAGCTGTCTGCTGTAATAAACGCTGATTGTACTTGGCATACACCAAAAACTCTCAGTTCACTCATTTGTCACTGTTAAGCTGCTGAAACATAAAAGTAGAAATTCACATGAGCCATGTTATCGTCTGAAAACTTAATGCATTCATATCAAATTCCACTCCACAGTATTTAAACAAAGGCCTAACCCTGTTTATTTAAACGTCTCCATTAAAATATCAAAGAGAGACATTTGATGCAAACATGCCAACATTTATATGATACATCACTAAGAATAAAAGTTTGGTTTTGTCTTTTACCATTTGACACAGTCATTCTAAAATGTCACATTTTTGTAATGATAGTGAACATAGAAGATAGGAGCAGGAGTAGGCCATTCCCTCGAGCCTGTTCCGCCATTTAATGAGATCATGGCTGATCATCCAAATTCAGTACCCTGTCCCTACTTTCTCCCCATATCCCTTGATCCCTTTAGCCTTAAGAAATATATCTAACTCCTTCTTGAATATATTTCATGAATTGGCCTCAACTGCCTTCTGTGGTAGAGAATTCCACAGGTTCACAACTCTCTGGGTGAAGAAATTCTTCCTCATCTCAGTCCTAAATGGCTTACCCCTTATCCTTAGACTGTGACCCCTGGTTCTGGACTCCCCCGCCATCGGGAACATCCTTCCTGCATCTAGTCCTGTTAGAATTTTATAGGTTTCAATGAGATCCCCCCTCATTCTTCTAAACTCTAGCGAATATAAGCCTAATCGACCCAATCTATCTTCATGCGTCATTCCTGCCATCCCAGGTATCAGTCTGGTGAATCTTCGCTGCACTCCCTCCATGGCAAGAAGATCCTTCCTCAGATAAGGCGACCAAAACTGCACACAATACTCAAGGTGTGGTCTCACCAAGGCCCTGTACAACTGCAGCAAGACATCCTTGCTTCTGTACTCGAATCCTCTCGCTATGAAGGCCAACATACCATTTGCCTTCTTAACCGCCTGCTGCACCTGCATGCTTACCTTCAGCGACTGGTGCACAAGCACACCCAGGACTCGTTGCACTTCCCCTTTTCCCAATCTATTGCCGTTCAGATAATAATCTGCCTTCCTGTTTTTGCCACCAAAGTGGATAACCTCGCATTTATCCACATTAGACTGCATCTGCCATGTATCTGCCCAATCACCCAACCTGTCCAAATCATACTGGAGTTTCGCTGCATCCTCCTCACAGCACACACACCCACCCAGCTTTGTGTATAACATACAATTTTATTTCAGTCAAAAAGGTTAAAAAATAGAGAATAAGCACAAATTCAAAAGAATTGTTTGCACCTGTTCTTTTCTCCTTTCCCCAGCAATGCAGTACCATGAACACTATTAATTACTTGGTAACGCATTGCCATTACTTGGCTTCTTATGTATGGAAAATCACTACAGAAATATGCAGGTTAGCATCAACTCTGTGGACATAGAATCTTACAGCACAGAAGGAGACCATTCAGCCCATCTTTGAAAGAGCTATCCAATTAATCCCACTCCCCTGCTCTTTCCCCTTAGCCCAGCAATTTTTTCCTTTATAAACATTTATCCAATTCCCTTTTGAAAGTTACTATTGAATCTGCTTCCACCACGCTTTCTGACAATGCATTCCAGATCGCAACAACTCGGCAAGTAAAAAAAATTCTCATCTCCCTCCTGGCTTTTTTGCCAATTATCTTAAATTTGTGTCCTCTGGCACTGACCCTCCTACCAGTGGAAACAGTTTCTCCCTATCTACACTGTCAAAACCCTTCATAAATTTGAACACCTCTGTTAAATCTCCCCTTAACCTGCTTTGCTCTAAGGAGAACAATTGCAGCTTCTCTAATCTCTCCACATAACTGAATAATGTGTTATGATTTATGATATTTAATTTATAATTATGAATTAGGACATGCCGTCACTTCAAAACCTGCTCCCATAACTGTGATGCTTCATTACACACTGAGATTCCGCAACAGAATCGCAAAAGGCCTTGACCTGCACAATTCCTCTGAGTGTTAAATGTGAATGGACATGAATACAACAACAACTCAATCTTGGTGTTTGGTAGCAAAGATGGATTGTTGGTGACTGCACTGAAGTGCCATTGACTAAAGCTTTTGCATTTCAGACCTGGGATACAGACTGTGACTGGGAATACTCCCAAGTGCAGATTAGATTCAGATCAGGAGAGTCTGCCATGGTCTGGTGCTGAGCTATGAATTTTAAAGTGGTTGGTGCCACTCTGGGGCCAGAGACTCAACACTTGGTGGCATACCATCACTAGGCTGGCTACCTACAGACCTAGGTAGACCAATACTAGCCATTGGGCATCCATACATGTCGCTCTCCCATGTGAGACCACCAATGTAAATGGGCACTAGTCACTGAACCACAGCTAAAATAAAAAATAGTCAGTGCCCTACCTTGTAGCATTCAATTCAATTCAATTCAATTCAAATCGCTTTATTGGCATGACAAGTTACATCTTATGTTGCCAAAGCATCGGAGAACATTCATGTTTGTTCACAAAAATACAGATCTATCCATACCGTGTATTCAGTCCCAGCAGCCAGACACCCACCTTGAGATACTAAAACTCTTGTTGCATCAGAAAATAGATTTGCACAGAGCTAACATGTACACCCACACTCCCACACTCTGACCTTTAAGAAAGGCCAACTGAAATGCATCTGAATCTTAGTTACAAAGTGCAATATGTGCACTAAACACGTTGTTTGTAGGATGAAGACCGGGTAAGGGAAGCTGTTGAGGAGAGAGCTAGGAAGGGAAGTCAACGTGAAGGATTTGGTAAGATGGGGAAGATTCCCAAGAGGCAGAGCCAACTGGGAGAGAGCTGATTGGAAGAAGAGGAGCCTCAGTTTGCACGAACCCTAGTTTGAAGTTAAGAGGCCTTCACTGGGTTAACATCAGGTGATCTCAAGAATAGCTTCACTTTCATTTGTCACAAAGTCAACTCTCAGTTCCAGTGACTGGCATGTGAGTGTCCCTGGACTACCAAAGAGCATGGGTGTGTCTGGAACTGCGCTACTGGGAGAACTAATGCATACTTACCTCTACACCAGCAGAGACCTTCCTCCATACCATCCAGAACATTCAGGGCAGCGACAAGCAAATAGTTGACTACATGCGATTGAAATAGATACGGTAGACATACAACCCGTGATAGATGAGGGCGATCTACGGCCCTGGAACGGAACGAAACAACCGGATGGACGGTTGTTGGAGGTGTTAGGCCGTCAGCCACCTCAGAGGCTAAACTTGATCAAGGTGTTAGGCCATAGCCACCTCGGGGAAGTCTTCGCCCCTAACTGATTTCCTCTCTTGGTCGTCTATATTTATAGTTATACCTGGTGATTACCTGGTGTCAATCATTTGTTCCCCATCCTATTGTGAAGCGGGAAGGCATCCCTCACCGTCTCTTTCTGCATGGCTGATGAGGCCTCCATCTTATCTTTCTGAGGAATGTTTTGTTTTTTCTTTAAGGACATTGGCTCCCTATTGTCATATACTCAACAACTGAGCCTCCACAGCCCTCTGGGGTAGAAAATTCCAAAGATTCACCATCCTCTGAGTGAAGAACTTTCTCCTCATCTCAGTCTTAAAAGGCTGACCCCTTATTCTGAGACTGTGACCCCTGGTTCTAGACTCCCCAGCCAGTGGAAACATCCTCCCTGCATCTACCCTGTCAAGCCCTGTAAGAATGTTGTGTTTCAATGAGATCACCTCTCATTCTTCTAAACTCCAGAGAATATATGCCTAGTCTACCCAACCTCTCCTCATAGGACAATCCCCCCCATCCCAGGAATCAGTCTGGTGAACCTTCAGTGCACTCCCTCTATGGCAAGAATATCCTTCCTTAGGTAAGGAGACCAAAACTATACACAATACTCCAGGTGTGGTCTCACCAGGGCCCTATATAATTGCAGTAAGACATCTTTACTCTTATACTCAAATCCTCTTGTAATAAAGGCCAACATACCACTTGCTTTCTTAATTGCTTGCTGTACTTGCATGTTAACTTTCAGTGATTCGTGTACAAGGACACCAGGTCCCTCTGAACACCAACATTTCCCAATCTCTCACCATTTAAAAAAGCGTCTTTTCATCCTCCTCACAACTTACATTCCCACCCAGCAAACTTGAATATATTACATTTGGTCCCCTCATCCAAATCATTGGTATAGATTGTGAATAGCTGAGGCCCAAGCACTGATCCTTGCGGTACCCCACTAGTTACAGCCTGCCAACCCGAAAATGACCCGTTTATTCCTACTCTCTGTTTTCTGTCCGTTAACCAATCCTCAATCCATGCTAGTATATTACCCCCAATCCCATGTGTAGTGTATGTAACCTGTACCACCTTAAGAGACTACCTTAAGGTGATGAACTACTTTCTGATGGCTCCTGTATATTGTAGTACCGGTGGTGACCACACCGGTATATATAACCCTGTGGAGCAGTTTGTATTTCAGTTCAGCCCTGACCCTCAATTACTAAAGACCTGTTTAAGTATTCTGTTGTCTGTGTCCAGTTATTCAGCATAACTACATTTGGAAAACACAGACTCAACAGTGGCGACGAGCCTGATCGTACCTAGCGGCAGTTTTGCATCCAAGGAAGCTTCGTCCTCAGAACGGGCGTCGAAAAGGGGCATCCGCCTTCATCATCCTGCTGAGCACCGCATCGCACGGGAGGCATCGAGAACCCGGTTTGGATTTGCTGGCCACGAAGTCCACCATCAGCAACAGGCAGTGATCATCCCTTCTACGACAGCGGCGGGTAAGCCCGATCTAGCGACACAGAGAGAAAGTCGGCCGAGCTGTCAGTGGGAGAAGGGGAGGGAAACCGAAGAAAAGGGCGGAGAACACGACCGCAGCCGGTGAAAAGGGCCGGACTGCAATCGGGCAGACGCGCAGCAGCCAGAAAAGCGTTAATGTCCACGAGGACCGCGGGAGCGGCGGGGAACAAGAGCAGCAGCGTCGGGGGAAATAAGGACCGCTGGGAGGCGAGAACGGCAACAGCGCGGTAATCGCCATTTTAGTCGGCGGGGGAAGAAGATAAGCGCGGGAAAAGCCGCCAAGCGCGGGAAGCCGTCATTTTGGAAAAATAAAGGAAACTCAACAAGATGCCAAAAACGGGTAACATCACTGCTTTTGATAGCGATGTAGAAGATTGGGCCACTTATGTGGAACGCGTTGAAGTTTACTGTACAGCGAATGAGGTACCGGCGGATAAGAAAGCACTAACCATATTAAACTCGATGGGTGCGAAGACGTACGGGTTATTAAGGCACCTTGTAACACCAGATAAACCGGTAGGAAAGAGTTTCGCGGAGATTGTTACTAACCTGCAAGAGCATTTAAACCCCACGCCGCTGCTGATAGCGGAACGATTTAAATTTTACAAAAGAATTCAGCTTAAAGAGGAAAGCAACGCTGAATTCTTAATCGAACTGCGCAAGTTATCAAAGTACTGTCAGTTCGGTACAGGACTAGCAGACGCTCTGAGAGATAAGTTTGTGTGTGGGCTACTAAAGGAAGGAACCCAGAAGCGACTGCTAGAGGAAAAGGATCTTACGCTGGACAAAGCTTTCAGCATTGCAGCATCGCACGAGGCAGCAGCACGAGGCACTGCGGAAATGCAGCAAAGGCCATCGGAATTCAGCACCAATGAAATGGCATTGGGTGCAGCAAAGTGTTATCGTTGCGGAAGGACAACGCATGATCAGAACCAGTGCTGGTTCAAAGATAAAGAATGCAGGAAATGTGGCAGACTTGGTCACATAGCGAAAGTATGCCGGTCAGGAAAGAAGACCAGCCACAAAAAGTCGCCGCAGGAGAAGTACAAGAAAGTACACAAGGTGACAGAGAACAGTTCGGATGAACAAAAGACGGATTCAGACTCCAGCAGTAAGGAACTGGGTTGTCTAAAAATACATAATGTGGGTAACACAGCAGACCACCAAACTATCTGGGTCATGCTTCGGATAGCAGGAGTCCAAGTGAAGATGGAATTGGACACTGGATCGGCATTGACGGTCATGAATAAGCAAGAGTACAAAAGGTTATTCTCACACATTCCCCTGAGGGATACGGAGATTGTATTGAAAACATACACGGGGCAAAGAGTATACCCCATCGGAAAGATAAAGGTAAAGGTGGTCTACAATGGTAAAGAAAGTCAGGGAATGGACTTGTATGTGTTACCTGAGGGAGGTCCACCACTACTGGGACGGGAATGGATCCGGAGAATAAATATGGACTGGCATTCCTTACAAGCACTAACTGTAGATTCCTGTAAAGAGGACGATGTCAAACCTAAACGACTGTCCAAAATATTGGACGATGCTCAGGAGGTGTTCCAATAGGGACTGAGAACACTGAAAGGAATTACGGCAAACATCAAGGTTGAAGAACATGCAAACCCAAAATTTTTCAAAGCCAGACCGGTACCTTATGCGATACGACTTGCTGTGGAAGCAGAGCTGGAAGGGCTAGAACGTTCAGGAGTACTGTCAAAGGTGGACTGGAGCGAATGGGCCACGCCCATTGTTCCCGTCATGAAGCGTTCGTTGAGCAACAAGCCGGGGGAACCTGGGAAGGTTCGCATCTGTGGCGATTTCAAGATCACTGTTAATCCGGTTCTTCACACGGTGCAATATCCGCTTCCGCGGATTGAGGATATCTTCGCTTCACTGTCTGGCGGGAAACACTTCACCAAGATAGACCTGGCGCAGGCGTACTTACAGATGGAAGTTGATGAAGCGTCACGCCAGTATCTCACGATCAACACACATAAGGGCTTATATCGGTATAATAGACTGGTTTTTGGAGTGGCATCGGCTCCAGCGATTTGGCAAAGGGCCATGGAGCAGGTATTACAGGGAATTCCAGGCACACAATGCTACCTGGACGACATTCTGAGTACAGGAGATGATGATAAGGAACACCTCGCGAATTTGGAGCAGGTGCTCACCAGATTGAAAGAATATGGACTCAGAGTTAATCGCCAGAAATGTGAGTTCTTTCAGAAGCGAATCTCGTACTGCGGTCACGTCATTGACCAGGAGGGGCTTCATAAGTCACCTGACAAGATCGAAGCTGTTGTGAAAGCTCCCGCTCCGGAAAATGTATCCCAGTTGAGGTCGTTCCTTGGGTTGATTAACTATTACCACAAGTTTCTTCCAAATTTATCCACGGTGTTACACCCGCTGAACACTCTTTTGCAAATGGGAGTACCATGGAAGTGGAGCGAGGAATGTAAGCGGGCTTTTCAAAAAAGCAAGGCACTGATCACCTCTAAGGAAGTGTTGGCTCACTTTAACCCAACGCTGCCTATTCGTTTAGCTTGTGATGCTTCTCCATATGGTATCGGGGCAGTGCTCTCACATAAGTTGCCAAATGGCTTGGAAAGGCCAGTCGTGTTCGCATCCAGATCATTGACCTCCGCTGAGCGCAACTATGCTCAGATAGATAGGGAGGCTCTCAGCCTCGTGTGGGGAGTTAAGAAATTTAACCATTACCTGCAAGGCCAAAGGTTTACGCTGCTGACAGATCACCAGCCGTTGGTTTCCATCTTTAACCCTAAGAAGGGTGTTCCGGTTATGACGGCGCAGAGGCTTCAGAGATGGTCCCTTTTCCTAGGGGCACATCAATATGATATTGAATTCAAAGGTACAAAGCAACATGGTAATGCTGATGGGCTGTCGCGCCTGCCACTACCTACAGCGGAAGAGGCACCGGCAGTTGACCCTGTCGAGATATTTCACTCAACCATCATCGAATGCTTACCAGTCACCAATGCGAGTATTGAGAGAGAGACCAGAAACGACCCGACACTGTCTCGGGTCTATGATTTGACAGTGAAGGGATGGCCAACACATGGCGAACCACTGTTACCGGCATTCTCAGCCAGACGAGAGCAGCTGTCCGTCTGTCAAGGAACATTGATGTATGGAACAAGGGTGATTATTCCTCCTAAATTAAGGGAGAGAGTTCTGAAGGAACTGCATGAAGGTCATCTGGGGGGAGTCAAGATGAAAGGCCTTGCTAGGGCTTATGTGTGATGGCCAGGTATCGACAAACAAATAGAGGATCTGACTAAAAGCTGCTCAGGGTGCCAAAAAGTTCAAAATGCACCTCCAATTGCACCGCTGCATCCGTGGGAATGGCCTTCAACCCCATGGCAACGTGTGCATATCGACTTTGCAGGTCCATTCATGGATTCCATGTTTTTGATAGCGGTAGACGCACATTCTAAATGGCCAGAAGTGATTAAGATGTCGACCACTACCTCTGAAAAGACGATCGCAGTTCTAAGAACCATATTTGCAAGGAATGGGCTGCCGGCACAAATATGTTCAGACAACGGACCACAGTTCGTGTCAGAAGAATTCCAGAAATTCATGAAGAAGAATGGGGTGAAACACTATACATCTGCCCCATATCATCCGGCTACAAATGGGTTGGCCGAGAGATTTGTACAAACGTTCAAAAAGGCGAAAAATGCCATGAGTGAAGACCATATTCCACTACAACACAAGGTGGACAATTTCCTGATGGCGTATTGAAACGCCACGCATGCAGTGACAAATCAAAGCCCTGCCATAATGTTCTATAACAGGAGGTTGCGGTCCCGATTGGATTTGTTAAAACCCAATGTGCGTAGGGAAGTCGAAAACAAACAATTCCAGCACATAAATAACAAGGGCACTCAGAGTTTCGAAATAGGACAACCAGTGTTGGCCAGGGACTATAGGAATGATAAATGGCAATCCGGAACAATTCGTGCCCGACAAGGACCCTTGATGTACACGGTAGACGTTGCTGAGAACGTAATACGACGTCATGCTGACCAACTTGTGGAATTGAGAACAAGGGTCGACCCCATGTCTACGGCAGAGACACCAGTTGAAGAAGTTATTGAGCCTGTAGCATCTACCTCAGACTCGAACGTACATGATGATGTTAAAACCATAGGAGATCAAGTGGATGAGTCACCCCAGCAACGAGAACCAGAGACCCCTGAAAGGCGTTATCTGGCCCGGATCAGGAGGCCTCCTCAGAGACTGAATCTTTGAACAGTTTTGTATGAAAGTTGTATATATGTTATCCATGTTATGTTTAAATTGGGGTGTACACTGTTAAGCTAAAAGGGGAGGAATTGTAGTATATGTAACCTGTACCACCTTAAGAGACTACCTTAAGGTGATGAACTACTTTCTGATGGCTCCTGCATATTGTAGTGCCGGTGGTGACCACACCGGTATATATAACCCTGTGGAGCAGTTTGTATTTCAGTTCAGCCCTGACCCTCAATTACTAAAGACCTGTTTAAGTATTCTGTTGTCTGTGTCCAGTTATTCAGCATAACTACATTTGGAAAACACAGACTCAACACCATGAGCCCTAATTTTGTTTAATAACCTCTTGTGTGGCACCTTATTGAATGCCTTTTGAAAATCCAAATACACCAGAGCCACTGATTCCCCCTTATCTATTCTGCTAGTTTCCACCTCAAAAAACTCTTAACAGATTCGTCAAACACGATTTCCCTTTCATAAATCCGTGTTGACTCTGCCCAATCCTATTATTATTTTCTAAGTGCTCTGTTACCACGTCCTTAATAATAGATTCTAGCATTTTTTATCCCTACTACTGATGTCAGGAAGGGTGGGAGCAGGAAAGGAAGCACAGGAGCAGGAAAGAAAGGGAGGGAGTGGGAAAGGAAGAAGCCTGTCTTGTGAAAACCAAAAAGCACCTGAATTGGGTAAAAGTTCAGATATTCACCAACTAACATGAAATAGTTTAATTTGAGTGACTTTGGGTTTCCTTTTGGTTTAGACCTCATTTCAGCCTCTTTACTGAATCTTGTTCACAACTGTCGTACGATTGGCCAGAAAGAGGTGTGAATCGGCGAAGTTAGTTGGCGTGCCTCGGGCTTTGTCCTTTCATAAATAGAGCCCCTCATTATTTTGCAATACTCCCATCAGCAGTCCAAACAAGAAGCAATAAAACTCCTCCAGAAAGCCAGCAGAAGTACTTTGGCTCAGAGTAAAGCTCTCAGGCACTTGACCTACAGAGTGGGCTGCTCCAACAAAGCACAATCCTGATGTAAACATCAAGTTGGCAATCTAGTGATGTGTTTGTCAAGATTCAATGGAATACTTTTGGGAAGCTGCCCCAGTATACAATAGTTTCTGCTTTGGGTGCAATTGGCAATCCGGGCACTAACTGCGCTCAAAAGTACGCTAGTTTTCTGAAGTGAAGTTATGGTATGGTATAAGTTTCCGTTCAAACTAATTTGCATAATCACAAACATAAATTCTTCCATGAACCAGTAAAACCCAAATAGCACATTTGTCCCATTTACAACGGGAATGACAGCATAGTGGTAATGTTACTAGGCTAGTAATCCAGAGGCCTGGACTAATGATCTGGAGACGTGAGTTCAAATCCCACCACAACAGCTGGGGAATTTAAATTCAGTTAATTAAATTAATCTGGAATAAAAAGCTAGTATCAGTAATGGTGACCATGAAACTCTCGGATTGTCGTAAAAACCCATCTGGTTCACTAATGTCCTTCAGGGAAGGAAATCTGCTGTCCTTACCTGGTCTGGCCTATATGTGACTCCAGTTCCACAGCAATGTGGTTGACTCTTAACTACCCTCTAAAATGGCCTAACAAGCCACTCAGTTGTAAAACACAGCTAAAAAACAATAAGAATAAAACCGGACGGACCACTCGGCACTGGCTACGGACACGACAACAGCACACTCAACCAAAGCCCTCCTCACCAACATCTGGGGACTTGTGCCAAAATTGGGAGAGAAACAGCCTGACATAGTCATACTCACAGAATCATACCTTTCAGCCAATGTCCCAAACTCCTCCATCACCATCCCTGGTTATGTCCTGTCTCACGGGCAGGAGAGATCCACCAGGGGTAGCAGCAAAGTGGTATACAGTTGGGAATGAGTGACCCTGGGAGTCCTCAACATTGACTCTGGACCCCATGAAGTCTCATGGCTTCAGGTCAAGCATGGGCAAGGAAACTTCCTGTTGATTACCACCTACCACCTTCCATCAGCTGATGAATTAGCACTCCTCCATGTTGAACACCACTTGGAAGAAGCACTGAGAGTAGCAAGGGCACAGAATGTACTCTGGGTGGGGGACTTCAATGTCCATCACCAAGAGTGGCTCAGTAGCACCACTACTGACTAAGCTGGCTGAGTCCTGAAGGACATAGCTGCCAGTCTGGACCTACAACAGGTGGTGAGGGAAAAACCTACTTGACATTGTCCTCACCAAACTACCTCTTGCAGATGCATCTGTCCATGACAGCATTGGTAGCAGTGACCACCGCACAGTCATTGTGGAGACGAAGTCCCATCTTCTCACTGAGGACACCCTCCATCATGTTGTGTGGCACTACCACTGTGCTAAATGGGATAGATTCAGAACAGATCTAGCAGCTCAAAACTGGGCACCCATGAGGCATTGTGGGCCATCAGCAGCAGCAGAATTGTAATCTCATGGCCCGGCATATCCCTCACTCTACCATTACCATCAAGAGCAGAGGACCAACCCTGGTTCAATAAGGTGTGTAGAAGGGCATGCCAGGAGCAGCACCAGGCGTACCTAAAAATGCAGTGCTAACCTGGGGAAGCTGCAACACAGAACTACATACATGCTAAAAAGCAGAAGCAGCAAGCTATAGACAGAGCTAAGCGATCCCACATTCAACGGATCAGATCAAAGTCCTGTCACATCCAGTCGTGAATGGTGGTGGACCATTAAACAACTAACAGGAGGAAGAGGCTCCGTGAATACCCCATCCTCAATGATGGTGGAGCCCAGCACGTGAGAAGCGTTTGTAACTATCTGTAGTGGCGCTCCGTAGTTTCCAATATGCAGCCACTGAGCTTTGAGGCTTTTAGCGTGTCGAAATAAAACATTCCAAAATGTAACTTTGTCTTTTAACTGTTTACTGTAGTACATTTCAAACAGAATTTCAAAGTAAAACACGTTTAACACGCACACGGTCAAAAACTGTATTGCACCACAGCCCTCAAAGCTTCTACCTTTTCCAGCCTCGTGGAGCTTGAACTATAAAAATGGCTGGATATCACGTTACAAGCTTAAGGACTGTACCATTGTAGCAAGAATAAAGCGGGTCTCTCAGACTATACTATTGGAACAAGAAACGAGGGGGTTTCTCAATACAATAAGTCAGTCAGGTAAATTAACTATATTATACTAGAATATGCATCAATAATAAACAAATGTGCATACATGCTGTACCATAATATTTAACCAATATTTTAAAGTATTTTCTTTCTTCTTTACACTTTCTTAAACTTTCATGAATCTTACATTCCGGCCCCTAATTGACTAGGCACATGAAGCAAATTACTCAAACATTCTTAAGAGTCATGAACTAATGAGTTCAACATATTTACGATATAAATGTCCCCTTTTTTTTGTTCAGGAACCTTTCACGCTGCTTCTTGTAGCAGGCAGAGCTTTGTGATCGGTCTTTCCAGGGTCGTGTAACCGTCTGCAAACAATGCATTCAGAGAGTATTTTTCTTATTACAGAATTAGCTCCTGGAATCCAGTATCTTTGTCTTAGCTTCACAAGCACATGGTTCCTCCCACTGTGTCCAATACTCTGGTGTATATGCTGAAGAATGAGAGTAGCAACCCGGAGGTCCTTAGAAAGGATAGCAGGATGCTTGGCCTCCTCTGGCATAGCAGATTTGTTTAGTCGCCTTCCCACCCTCAGTACTCCATCTTGGAGTGTAGGGTCCAGCTTGTAGATATGACTACATTTCTTGATTGGAGTATTTCACTGTAAAGCTTCGATTTCTTCTGGATATGTTTGTCTTTGACTGAAGCAAACTATCTTCATCTCAGCCTTGGCCAAATCCTCCACGGTCAATGAATTCTTACCCAATGTGGTCTTGTGCTGGTGCATATACTGCTATAGAAGCATTCTCTGCTTATCAGGGTTACTTTCAGACTGACTGATAGTGGCTCGATACTTTTTTCTCTTACCGCTCAGGTGTAGCAGCAACTCTTTCAGCCTTAGAAACCATGCAACTGCTTTCCTCAACTGGTGCCATCCTGAAAAATGGTTAACAAGCTTGTTCACTGTGTCAAAGTTCTCTTTCGTAATTATGAGATTTGCTGTGACTGATCTCTTAACTTCGACGTCGTCTTTAGCAATCTGACTTGGCATATCTGGTCTTTCTGGCCATGATCTCTGTTTCCAGCAGATAACTTGGGCCTTGTATCCAAGTTTCGCTCCTCATGAGGTTTTCAGCCTTCAATCCCCGTGAGGCTTGACCTGCGGGGTTTAATGAGGTGTTTACATACCTCCACTGAGATGGTTGTAGAGCTTCTCTAATGGATGCGATTCTGTTTGCTACGAAGGTCTTGAAGCATATCTTCTCATTTTCTATATACTTCAGCACTGTAGTGTTATCCGTCCAGAAGACAGATTCTTCTAGTGGGAGCTGTAACTCTTTCCGCATCACCTTGTCAACTTTAACTGCAACAACCGCTGCCATCAACTCCAGTCTCGGGATGGTGACCTGCTTCAGCGGAGCCACCCTGGATTTTCCCATGAGGAAGGAACAATGTTTCTGGCCCTGTAGATTTGTCAGCAAGAGGTAAGTAGCCGTGCCATAGCCGTCCTCACTGGCGTCCGAGAAATTATGTAGTTGAGCCGTCTTTGTAACTCCAAAACTCACAGGCTTGGTGCATCTACTGACGTTGAAGCTAGAAAGTTGTTGCAAATCTGTCAACCATCTGAGCCATCTCTGAGCTTGACCTTCTGGGATATCTTCATCCCATACTCTCTTGTCTCTACACAGCTCACGTAGGATCAGCTTCACCGGCAGAATGAGTGGTGCCAGGAATCCAAGAGGGTCATAGATGGAACTGACCACGGAGCGAATCCCTCGTCTTGTAGATGGTCTTTCGTTCACCATTATTCTGAAGTTGAACGTGTCTGACTCAATGCACCATTGTACACCAAGAGCTCTCTCGATAGGAAGGACATCGTGGCTCAGGTCCAGATCTTTGACTTCAGTGGCTCTTTCCTTTTCTGGGATAGAAGCTAGAACTGCTCTGCTGTTGCTTATCCACTTAGTCAGATGGAATCCTCCATTCGAACACAGAGTTCTAAAGTCTCTTGACAGTGCAATGGCATCGTCTTCTGTTGACACGGACTTCAGACAGTCATCGACGTAAAAGTTTCTGAAGATTGTCTCCACAGCCTCTGATGGTGCCTTGCCTTTGCCATCTTCTGCAGTTTTTCTGAGAGCGTAGCTTGCACAGCTGGGAGATGATGTGGCTCCGAACAAGTGTACAGCCATTCTACATTCCACCATAGCTTGACTAACGTCGCCATCTGACCACCAAAGGAAATGCAGAAGATCAGCATCTTCATCAGGGACTCTGACTTGGTAGAACATTGATTCTATATCTGCCATCATGGCAACGCGCTCTTGTCTAAACCTCGTCAAGACGCCAATGAGGCTATTAGTAAGATCAGGACCTTGAAGCAGCTGGTCATTCAGTGAAGTTCCTCTGAATGAAGCGGTGCAGTCAAACACTACACAGATCTTTTTCTTCTTTGGGTGATACACACCGTGATGAGGAATGTACCAGACCCTTCCATCTTCTCTGTTCAACTGTTCCTCGGGCACTTTTACCACATAGCCTTTCTCTATGATGTTTCTCATGAAGCCTTTGTAGTCTTTGTGAAAGTCGGGGTTCTTGTTCAGCTTTCTCTTTAGACTGATGGCGCGCTGCTCTGCTATGCAGCGATTATTCAGCATCTTTGTGGTCTGCCTTCTCAGTGGCAAACCAATGTGATAGTGGCCATCAATGAACTGTGTAGACCTTGTCATCAAATCCATGAACTAATGGTCTTCTTGTGACATCTCTGTCTTTTCCTCACAGCTGTGTTCTGAGAAGTCTGCGTTGAACTGCTGTATCAACAGCTCTTCAATGCTTGCGATAGAGATACGATTAACTGTGACATTTTGTCGTTGCTCCTTGTTCGACTTGTTGCCATCGGGCCAGAAATTCCAGGCCAGAAGCGTGAGTACGGTCGGCTTACTCACGCTTCTGGCCGTTGGAAATGCCGGCGTTCAGCATGAACAGCGCATGCGGGGAACGCCGGCATTTCCAGACCTCGAGCGCGTGCGACTGCACAGGCAGCGCTTGCGCAGTGAACTTCGTGGATTTCATTCATGAAATCCGTGAGGTTAAGTCCTTAGAAGTTACACTTGAAAAAAGCAAGTGTAAAGTTGTTCATTGGCTGCGGAGGAAGATATATTTTATCGTGGAGCTTTTGAAATGCAATATTTTTGTTTGGGAAAGGGAGGGAAGTTATTTTAAGAAATTTTAAGTAAGTTTAAAAGTTTAAATTTTTTTTTTAAAAGGGTTTTCAGAACGGTAGGTAGAAGGAGCAATTGTGGCTGTGTGAATGGAATGTGAGAATGAGTTATGTATGTATGTCCACATATATTCCTTTACGTATATGTATGTATGTTTTATATTCCTTTACTAATGTGTATGAATAGAGTCATAGAGTCATAGAGTCATAGAGTAATACAGCACGGATAGAGGCCCTTCGGCCCATCTTGTCCGCGCCGGCCATCAAGCCCTGTCTAATCTAATCCCATATTCCAGCATTTGGCCCGTAGCCTTGTATGCTATGGCATTTCAAGTGCACATCCAAATGCTTCTTAAATGTTGTGAGGGTTTCTGCCTCCACAACCCTTTCAGGCAGTGAGTTCCAGACTCCAACCACCCTCTGGGTGAAAAAGTTCTTTCTCAAATCCCCTCTAAACCTCCCGCCCTTTACCTTGAATCTATGCCCCCTAGTTATCGACCCCTCTACTAAGGGAAAAAGCTCCTCAGCATCCATCCTATCTATGCCCCTCATAATTTTGTACACCTCAATCATGTCCCCCCTCAGCCTCCTCAGCTCCAAGGAAAACAAACCCAACCTGCCCAGTCTCTCTTCATAGCTGAAGCGCTCCAGCCCTGGTAACATCCTGGTGAACCTCCTCTGCACCCTCTCTAACGCGATCACATCCTTCCTGTAGTGTGGCGACCAGAACTGCACACAATATTCCAGCTGTGGCCTAACCAGTGTTTTATACAGCTCCATCATAACCTCCTTGCTCTTATATTCAATGCCTCGGCTAATGAAGGCAAGTATCCCATATGCCTTTTTTACCACCTTATCCACCTGTTCCGCCGCCTTCAGGGATCTGTGTACTTGCACACCCAGATCCCTCTGACCCTCCGTCTTGCCTAGGGTCTTTCCATTCATTGTGTATTCCTTTGCCTTGTTAGTCCCCCCAAAGTGCATCACCTCGCACTTTTCCGGGTTAAATTCCATTTGCCACTGTTCCGCCCATCTGACCAACCCACCTATATCGTCCTGCAGACTGAGGCTACCCTCCTCGCTATTTACCACCCTACCAATTTTTGTATCATCCGCGAACTTACTGATCATACCCTTTACATTCATATCCAAGTCATTAATGTAGACCACAAACAGCAAGGGACCCAGCACCGATCCCTGTGGTACCCCACTGGCCACAGGCTTCCAGTCACAAAAACAACCTTCGACCATCACCCTCTGCCTTCTGCCACTAAGCCAGTTTTGTATCCAATGTGCCAAGGCACCCTGGATTCCATGGGCTCTTACCTTCTTGACCAGTCTCCTGTGCGGGACTTTATCGAAGGCCTTACTGAAATCCATGTATACCACATCCACTGCGTTACCCTCATCCACACACCTAGTCACCCCCTCAAAAAATTCAATCAAATTAGTCAGACATGATCTTCCCTTGACAAAGCCATGTTGACTATCCCTGATTAATCCTTGCCTCTCCAAGTGGAGACAAATTTTGTCCCTCAGGATTTTTTCCAATAATTTTCCTACCACTGATGTTAGGCTCACTGGCCTGTAGTTCCCCGGTTTTTCCCTACTACCCTTCTTGAATAATGGTACTACATTAGCGGTTCTCCAGTCCTCTGGCACATCCCCTGTGGCCAGAGAGGTCCTGAATATATGTGTTAGAGCCCCCGCAATCTCCTCCTTTGCCTCACACAGCAGCCTGGGATACATTTCATCCGGGCCTGGGGATTTATCCATTTTTAGGCCAGCTAAAACCGCCAATACCTCCCCCCGCTCGATGTTAATATGTTCGAGCATATCACAGTCCCCCCGCCCTATTTCTATGTCTACATCGTCCTTCTCCATAGTGAAAACAGACGCAAAAAATTCATTCAGAACCCCTCCTACATCTTCCGGCTCCACACACAGATTGCCACTTTTGTCCCTAATGGGCCCTATTTTTTCCCTAGTTATCCTCTTACCCTTAATATACTTATAAAACATCTTCGGATTTTCCTTTATTTTGCTTGCCAGTGTTATTTCATGGCCCCTCCTTGATCTCCTAATTTCTTTTTTAAGTATCCCCCTGCACTTTTTGTACTCCTCTAGGGCTTCCTCCGTCTTTAGCCTTTTGTATCTACCAAAAGCCCTCCTTTTTTTCCTAATCCATTCCCGTATATCCCCTGACATCCAAGGTTCCCTGTGGTTTTTGGAACCACCCTTGACCTTTACGGGAACATGTTGCCATTGTATGATCTCAATCTCCCTTCTGAAAGCCTCCCATTGCTCCGATGCGGATTTTCCTACAAGTAGCTGATCCCAGTCCATTTTGGCCAGATCCTGCCTTATCCTATTAAAATCGGCCTTCCCCCAATTTAGAACCTTTATTTCCGGCCCATCCCTGTCCTTTTCCATGGCCACCTTAAATCTTACCATATTATGGTCACTATCACCAAAGTGCTCACCTACTAGCACTTTTTCCACTTGGCCGGCCACATTCCCTAGAATTAGGTCCAGTACCGCCCCCTCTCTTGTAGGACTTTCTACATGCTGGCTCAAAAAGCTCTCCTGGATGCACTTTAAGAATTCTACACCCTCTGAGCCTTTCACACTCTGACTATCCCAGTTAATATTGGGGAAGTTGAAATCCCCCATTATTATTACCCTATTATTTGCACATTTCTCTGAGATTTGCCTACATATCTGTTCCTCTATCTCCCCCTGACTGTTTGGAGGCCTATAGTACACTCCCAGCAAAGTGCTTGCCCCCTTTTTGTTTTTAAGCTCCACCCATATGGCCTCATTGGAGGACCCTGCTAATATATCATCCCTCCTTACTGCAGTAATTGACTCCTTAATTAATATTGCGACACCCCCTCCTCTTATACCTCCCCCTCTGTCTCGCCTGAAGATTCTGTACCCCGGAATATTGAGCTGCCAGTCTTGCCCTTCCCTCAACCATGTCTCCGTGATAGCAACAATATCATACTCCCATGTGTTTATCAACACCTTCAGTTCATCCACCTTATTCGCAAGACTCCTTGCATTAAAATAGATGCCATCCAGCCTTGCCCTTATATATTTGCCCTGTCTACCAAGCTGACTTGTTTTTTTCTCTATAATTGGCAGCACATCCCCCCCTATTTCAGCTCCCCTCTGTATCCCATCCCCCTGCCAAGTTAGTTTAAACCCCCCCCAACAGTGCTAGCAAACCTCCCCGCAAGGATATTTGTCCCGCTCTGGTTCAGGTGCAACCCGTCCGACTTGTACAAGTCCCACCTTTCCCAGAAGCAGGCCCAGTGATCCAGGAAAGTAAAACCCTCCCCCCTACACCAACTCTTTAGCCACGCATTCATCTGCTCTATCCTCCCATTCCTATACTTACTAGCACGTGGCACTGGGAGTAATCCAGAGATTACAACCTTTGAGGTCCTGCTCTTTAATCTGTTACCTAGCTCCCTAAATTCTTGATGCAGGACCTCATCCCTCTTTTTACCTATGTCGTTGGTACCAATGTGGACCACGACCATTGCCTGTTCACCCTCCCCCTCCAGAATGCCCTGCAGCCGCTCAGTGACATCCTTGACCCTGGCACCAGGGAGGCAACAAACCATCCTGGATTCACGTCTACGGCCACAGAAACGCCTATCTGTTCCCCTTACTATAGAATCCCCTACCACTATTGCTCTCCCACTCTTTTTCCCCCCTTCCTGGGCAGCAGGAGCACCCCCAGTGCCAGGAAGTTGGCTGCTGCTGCCTTCCCCTGGTGAGTCATCCCCCTCAACAGTATCCAAAGCGGTATACTTGTTTGAAAGGGGGATGCCCGCAGGGGTTCCCTGCACTACCTGCCTGCCTTTGTTGCTCCGCCTGATGGTCACCCCCTGTGCCGCCCTGCCCTGAGGCGTGAACAACTCGCTAAACGTGCTATCCACGAGCCTCTCAGCATCGCGCATGCTCCAAAATTCATCCACCTGCAGCTCGAGCGCCGCAATGCGGTCTGCAAGTAGCTGCAGCTGGATGCATTTCCCGCACACATGGTCGTCAGGGACACTGGCAGCTTCCCTGATTTCCCACATGGAGCAAGAGGAGCAGAACACGGGTCTGAGCTCTCCTCCCATGACTTACTCCTTTAATTAATTAAAAATTTTATTCAATACCCCAGTTACAGGTATACTCTAGGGCGCTTTATTTACCAACTGTCCCCACTACACCACAGAAATGTAACACCACAGAATTCAAGCTTGTATTGAAAAGAGAGAAATACTCACCAACCAATCACTTACCTGCTCCCTGGTGACGTCACACTTGGATTACTTTTTACCTCTCTCCTCTGCTGTTGATTTGGTCGGGCCTCTGCCTTGGCGCCGGTTTTTATACCGGGCTCACCTCCGCTGCTGCTGCTCTCCCCCGAACTGGTCGGGCCTCTGCCTTGGCGCCGGTTTTTATACCGGGCTCACCTCCGCTGCTGCTGCTCTCCCCCGAACTGGTCGGGCCTCTGCCTTGGCGCCGGTTTTTATACCGGGCTCATCTCCGCTGCTGTATGTTTTTAATTATGATTTTCCAATAAGTTACTTTCTCTGAAAGTCATAATTAAATAATACATTCATACACATAAGTAAAGAAATATATACATAACACGCAAAGGAATATATACAGACATACATACTTTCAGAAGCTCCACGATAAGAAATATCTTCCTCCGCAGCCTCTGTAGCAACTGTACCCATGCTTTTTTCATGTGTAAGTTGTAATGACTGGACCTCACTGAAAGCATTAATGAAAGCGGCGAATTATACTGCGCACGCGCTGCCTGTGCAGTCGCACGTGTTCTGCCTCTGAACCCCTTCGTTCAGAGGACAGGAAATGCCGGTTTTCCCCACATGCACTGTGCATGCTGAAAACCGGCATTTCATCCGGCCAGATGCGTAAGTACCCCGACCGTACTAGCGCATTTGGAAGGGAATTATTGGGCCAACATTTTACATGCCAATAAAATAAAAAATTTAACAATTGCACGACTTGCCCCCTCGCATCTGCGACTGAGGGTCCAAGGAGGTGCATTGCGCAAGAGGTCATCATCGGACGTATCCTCACACTGTTCCCTTTGGGGAACTGTATGAAGTGGTGGAAGGATTTATGGCCGTGATTAGCGCTCATTCCGTGACCGTAACCATCTTTGAACCAGCCATTAGGGTGGTTAGTGCTATGGCGGGAGGGTTTTACAGGCTCCCACAACCCATCTGAGGGGGGGGGGCCACCAACACCCACGGACGCAAGTATCCCGCTGGATGTCCACCCAGAATTTAAAGTTGGAGCTCCGACTCCACTTGCCGGGACTGTCTGGAGTGGGGTTCAAAACCCTACTCCTTCTGGCCCAGCGGCGGGGATGCTTACTGCTACGCAAAAGGCCCACTCCGCACAAAAGGTGACACCCATACGTTTCCTGCGCCTTTTCCCTCCCCGTGACTGGAGCCCTATGCTGCCATTTCACGTTGCTAATCGGATTGGGCCTTTGTCATAGCGGTAGGATCCCCGCCGCTGGGCCAGATCAGGGTAGGGTTTCGAACCCCGCTCCAGACAGTCCCGGCAAGTGGAGTCGGAGCTCCGGCTCTAAATTCTGGGTTGACATCCAGTGGGATATTTGCGTCCGTGGGTGTGGGTGGCCCCCCCTCCTTGTATAGCTTGTGGGAGCCCGTAAAACCCTCCCGTCATAGGACTAATCGCCCTAATGGCTGGTTCAAAGATGGTTACGGTCATGGAATGAGCGTTAATCACGGCCATAAATCCTTCCACCACTTCATACAGTTCCCCAAAGGGAACAGTGTGAAGACACGTATGACGACGACATTGCTAAATAAATAAATGGAATTTAAAAAATTCTTTTAGGGCTTTTAAAAGTCTTTAAATTGCTTTAATTCTCTTTAAAACTACTTCAGATTACTCAAAATAATGTAAACATTTTAAAAAGTTTATAAAAGTTACCAAAATCTTCAAAAAACTTCCAAAAACCTATTTAAACTGCTGCTTTGCATGTAAAAAAGCAAAGCAGCTTGACAGAAACATTGGGGGCGTGTCCAGTGAAACTGAGACCTCAAGGGGCGTGTCTCACTTACACTGCACGCTCCTGGGTCCGCGCTGGCTGCACTCCTGGGCGGCGTGACGTCATACGCTGCCCGGGATTCTTCTTTCAGTTTCTGTAAGTGCAGGCGTCCCTGGAGCTGATCGGCAGGAGCGCGGGGTAAGTGCAAATACGGGGCTTGCACGCGCTGCAAGCCCCGTTCTGGAATTTCTGGCCCAGTATCTCTCCTTACCGGTCCATTGACTACCTATCCAAGGGCTGTCCTGACAGCGTAGGGTCCGTCATCCTTGCTGTTTATCACCTGCCATGGCTCCATAGTTTTGCAGGCATTGGTTCCAATTAATAGGCCAATTTCTGCTTCAATGTATGGGAGACGCACCTTTTCCAGGTAAGGCCATCTCTCCACATCCTTCTGCAGGGCTAAGTTCCCTATTTTAACAGGAATCTCCCTCTGTGTGAAAACATTAGGCAGGTCTATGAAGTCCTTCTCTTCAAGTCCACACACTTCTAAGTCTGACAGGATATAACTTTACATTGACTTCTCATGACCCATGGTGCGTAATAGGATTTCTGTTCTTCTGCCTCTAACGTTCAGCTGTCGCATGAGTGTTTCTGTGCAGAACATTGCTGAACTACCTGGATCCATGAAGGCGTAAGTCTCCACAAACTTCTCACTCCTCTTAGACTTGATCTTTACAGGTACGATGGCAAGAATACCTGTCACCGGCCCCAGTGAATCCACAAGTCTCTGGTTCTAGTGACACCAGAGCACTTGAAACAACCTTCTCGTCGGTATTGTTTTCTTCACTCTTCTTAGAGACTTGTTCTTCTTTATGGATATGCAGCAGACTGGGATATTTCCGAGTGCACTCTCTGCATGTTGTTCTTTGCTTACAGTTTCTACTCAGGTGCCCCTGAGAAAGACATCCAAAACATAGGCCATTGTACTTCAGAAATTCAATTCTGTCTTTATGTGACTGTGCTTTGATGTCACTGCAGAAATCCAATGTGTGATTCTTCTGGCAGAATAAACATGGCTTCTGAAAGGCATTAGCAGGCGTCACTGTGCTGCTCTTTTTGGGAGATGAGTTCTGAGACTTTTCTTCCCCAGCTTGAGTGACAATAGTTGCAAAGCTGCTTCCCTTGGAACCACCTTTCCTGCGAGCCTTTGATTTAGCAGGCTTGGCTTTCACTCTTCCATCAATAGTTGGGCTGACATCCTTGATGTTTCCGAACAATGGGTCCATTGCAATTTTAGCCTGTTTGTCTATGAAATTCACTAAATCTACAAACCTGGCTCTACCTTTCCGTCTCTCCATTATCTTAAAGGCTTTTCCTCTCCATTGTTCTCTCATCCTGTAAGGAAGCTTAGAGATGATGATTCTCATAGTCGTAGGATTGTCCATCTCTTCCATGAATTCAACATCCTCCATGGTGTTGCGACATCCTATGAGAAAAAGAACATATGTGTTTAATGGCTCCCCGTCCTCCGATCTGATCTGTGGCCACTTGATAGCCTTTTCAATATATGCAGTGGCTATCTTCAGCTCGTTGCCATAGTGCTCCTGCAATAACTTCCTGGCTTCTATGTATCCCCGTTCCGGTCTCATGTGTTCACAGCTTCTGACCAGGTCTTGTGGTTTACCACTGGTGTACTGTCCCAGGTAGTACAACTTATCACTGCTGCTCTCTGTTTTGGAGTCAATGGCTTGTTCGAAGGATCTGATGAAGGGCTTATACTTGAGTGGGTCGCCTTGGAACACTGGTATGTCTCTTTGAGGGAGTCGAAACAGATTCTGTTGTTTTACAAGCATCTCTGTAATTTCGTTCTGACGTTGCATCACTCAGTATAGGCTTCTCTCTGGGTCTTCAGGCCTCTGGTGGCCATCAGCAGGGTCTAGTCTAGACCGTCTGATGTCTGGGGTAGCATCACGTGCTCCTGTTAGTGGAAAGGCCTCTCTTCCACGCTGTAATGCCAGGAGATGTTCTTCAGACTCTCTTTTAACTCTTGAAGGTGCCCTGGATCCAACTCTGTGTGACAACATTGACTGGCAGTATTCGTTCATGCCATCCTGTGAGCCTTCATAATCTTCAACACACTCAACTTGGCATTTGAGACTGCAATAGCTGTTTTTAGCTCCAGCTGTTCTTTCTTTGCCTTCAGTTGGGCCTGCAGTTGGGCCTGCAGTTGGGCCTCTTCCCGTTCAAGAGCTCGCTTCTCCAATAAAGATGCTGCACGCGCCATCAACGCTGCCCGTTCAACCTCTTCTCTCATGCACCGCGACGAGCATGTGGTAGAAGCGACTGACTTCTGTCCAGAAACAGAGCTACCTTCTTTTTGATTTTTGCTCAGTCTGGCTGAAGTCTCTGAAATGCTATCGTCTGGTCCGACTTCATTGTCATCTTTATCTTTCTCTGCTGTATCAGCATCTTGACGAATCTTTAACATCCACTGTTCTGTGGCCTTGACATAGTCCTTAATGTTAGATGATTTAAGATCAAACCAGTTGTGCTGATCAGCGTTTCCCTCTTCTTCAGACAAAAGTGCTAATACATCTTCATTGAGTACAGTAAATTCTTCATACAACTTGAAGAAATCATAATGCATTATGTCTTCAACTTTCTTAATATTAGCATTATCTTCCATGAGACAATCAATTATCTTCATTTTTCCAGTTATCTGAGCTAATTTAGCCCTCCTTGCACTTATGCTTCTATTTAACTTCTCTTCCATTGCCTTTGGGGTGAGCTTTACTTCCCTCTTTTGGGCAACAATCCTTCTGGCTGGGGGAAGCTCCTCACGGCTCCATAAGGCCTCGGCCATTTTACCCGCAGCTCTTATTTAGCTTCTCAATAGAATGAACAAGGCAAGTAACAGTCACTGTACTTTTGCTTTCTTAAATTGTCGTCTGGCTCCGTGACCATTCCTGTATATACGTTCGCCGACAATTCCGTCCTTTACTTCTTAGGGAGCTAGTTTTTGACTAATGTAGTGGCGCTCCGTAGTTTCCAATATGCAGCCACTGAGCTTTGAGGCTTTTAGCAACAAGTAGACGCTTGTCGAAATAAAACGTTCCAAAACGTAACTTTGTCTTTTAACTGTTTACTGTAGTACATTTCAAACAGAATTTCAAAGTAAAACACGTTTAACACGCACACGGTCAAAAACTGTATTGCACCACAGTCCTCAAAGCTTCTACCTTTTCCAGCCTCGTGGAGCTTGAACTGTAAAAATGGCTGGATATCATGTGACAAGCTTAAGGACTGTACCATTGTAGCAAGAATAAAGGGGGTCTCTCAGACTATACTATTGGAACAAGAAAAGAGGGGGCTTCTCAATACAATAAGTCAGCCAGGTAAATTAACTATATTATACTAGAACATGCATCAATAATAAACAAATGTACAAACATACTGTACCATAATATTTAACCAATATTTTAAAGTATTTTCTTTCTTCTTTACACTTTCTTAAACTTTCATGAATCTTACACTATCTTCAGCCAGAAGTGCCGAGTGGATGATCCATATTGGTCTCCTCCTGAAGTACCCAACACCACAGAAGCCAGTCTTCAGCCAATTCGATTCACTCCACGTGATATCAATAAATGGCTGAGCACACTGGATACAGCAAAGGCTGTGGGCCCCGACAACATCCTGACTGTCGTGCTGAAAACTTGTGCTCCAGAACTAGCCGTGCCTCTAGGCAAGCTGTTCCAGTACAGCTGTAACACTCGCATCTATCCGCCAATGTGGAAAACTGCCCAGGTATGTTCTGTCCACAAAAAGCAGGACAAATCCAATCTGGTCAATTACCACCACTACTCTCAATCATCATCGACAGAGCTATCAAGCAGCACTTACTCACCAATAACCTGCTCACTGATGCCCAGTTTGGGTTCCGTCAGGACCACTCGGCTCCAGACCTCATTACAGCCTTGGTCCAAACATGGATAAAAGAGCTGAATTCCAGAGGTGAGGTGAGAGTGACTGCCCCTGACATCACGGCAGCATTTGACCGAGTGTGGTTCTAGTAAAACTGAAGTCAATGGGAATCAGGGGGAAAACTCTCCACTGGCTGGAGTCATACCTAGAACAAAGGAAGATGGTTGTGGTATTTGGAGGTCAATCATCACAGCCCCAGGACATCGCTGCAGGAGTTCCTCAAGGCAATGTCCTAGGCCCAACCATCTTTAGCTGCTTCATCAATGACCTTCCCTCCATCATAAGGTCAGAAGTGGGGATGTTCGTTGATGACTGCACAGTGTTCAGTGCCATTTGCAACTCCTCAGATAATGAAGCAGACCATGCCCGCATGCAGCAAGAGAATAGTTTTTTTTAATTCATTGCTGGGATGTGGGCATTGCTGGCAAGGCCAGCATTTATTGCCCATCCCTAATTGCCCTTGAGAAAGTGGTGGTGAGCCGCCTTCTTGAACCACTGCAGTCCGTGTGGTGAAGGTACTCTCACAGTGCTGCTAGGGAGGGAGTTCCAGGATTTTGACCCAGTGACAATGAAGGAACGGCGATATACTTCTAAGTCAGGATGGTGTGTAACTAGGAGGGGAACTTGGAGGTGATGGTGTTCCCATGCACTTGCTGCCCTTGTCCTTCAGAATAAGGGGTCAGCCATTTAGTACTGAGATGAGAAGAAATGTTTTCACTCAGATGGTAATGAATCTTTGGAATTCTCTACCCCAGAGTGCTGTGGAGGCTCAGTCGTTGATTATATTCAAGACAAAGATCGATAGATTTTTAAATATTAAGGAAATCAAGGGATATGGGGATAGTGCAGGAAGGTGGAGTTGAGGTAGAAGACCAGCCATGATCTTATTGAATTGCGGAGGAGGCTCAAAGGGCCAAATGGCCTACTCCTGCTCCTATTTCTTATGGTCTTATTTTCTAGGTGGAAGAGGTCGCGGGTTTACGAGGTACGCGAGTACACGGGGTGGAATTTCGGCTTTGGGTGCAATCAGCAATCCAGGTGCAAACTATGCTCATAATTGCGTTAGTTTACTTAAGTGAAGTTATGGTACAAGTTTCCCTTCAAAGTCATTTGCATAATCACAAACGTAAAATCTTCCATGAACCAGTGCAATTGGCCAGCATTTTAGGACATTATTGTTTATTTTTTCCCCTTAATAAATATTCCTTGATATATTTAAGAGTGGTGACCTGGTGCAGTTTTATTGAGACAGCTGAAAATGGGTTTATCACAAAAAAACAAGCATTTTTAATAAGAGTGTCTTGTCCACCACCTGTAAGTAATCTGATTTTAAATAACTGAAAATGTCTTTAAAAAAACTATACAGAACAATTTACTAGTTTAATTGGTGTACACTAGTCAGTTTCTTAATAAATTAAATATTTTAAATTTAAATTTTTTTTTTAAACGGGCCTCTCAGTGCCCTTACGCCTAAAAGAAACACCAGTTTAGTTTTAAGAGCCTCCCTGATGGGCTGCAAACGAGCGCAATTAATGGAAACTCGCCTTGGTGATTAAGTCGATTGCGGGGGGGCATGGCCAGTTTTGTGGGCAGGGCTGGCTTCGAGCATGATGTTTTTAAACCAGCGCAAAAGATCGCGGAAACTCTGCGCTAGACGTAACTTGCGCTTGAAATTCCTTGATCTTTTGTGCTGGTTTGGCCGATGTCAGGCGAATTGCGCCCGAGCGGAACCTCAACCCCCATATTGTTAAGCTAGCCCGGGAGATTACCCCTTCAAAGTTTCTTCAAATACAGTGCAAAATAATTGATACCCAGCAATACTGAGTAAATTAAATAGGGCCAACTAACAAGAGAGGTCACATCCTCAGATATTTCCACTTACCGGATGCACTATAATAATGCAGCACTAAATGGATTAGTTAATATGAATTATTTCCATAAATAACAGTAAGCAATATGTTCTACCAATGCAGTATTAGTACTGTCCCTTGCACGAATACTGCATCAAACACGTGGTTGTGCCGGAGATCAAAATTGGAATTCTGCCCTCAAGCACTAACCAGTGTATTAAGTGACAAGTACGTGGGCGATCTCATTTACTATGTACCAGTGGCCATCTTGGAGATTGCTGCATGATTGCAATGGATGCAACAAGAAAGCTCAGTGCTGAAAATGTCCTTACTCGGCTGCATAATTCTAAGAAATCTTATTGAATAAAACCTGCTTGACCCCTGTCATTCCAGCAACAGGAGCTCCTCAAGACTGAAAAACAGATATTACTCCAGGTCTGTATTTTCCAATGAGCATCTAGCCTCTATTTGCATAGCATCAATCCAAGTGATGCTGTGACTGGGGGATTGAGGGGGAAAAATTCGGTTGATTAGCGCTTCCCATTAGTACCCTAAGAGGGCGCCAACGGGTTACAAAGCAAGTAGCGCCTGGGCGCGGCGATGTTTGCGCCACTTGTGAAATTGACCAGACATTTTGTGGCGGCACTAAACACTTCCGCCACAATCTCCTGCACCCACAGATTGTGACATCAGTCGAGAGTGCAACGCCCCGGTAGCGCCCCGGACCAGATATTGAGTGGTGCCCCCTGCCTTTCCACCTGCCGCTAGCAACAACAGGTAGAGGGGGACGTTTTGCAGTCGGGAAGGGACTGGGGGAGCGCTATTTAAAGGTGGACACTTCCTGCCTTTTTTGCCGGCGACATTTTTGCACCACGCATTCTGAGAGAGAGCCTTCTGGAGAGATTCAACATTGTGCGAAGGAGTTTTGGGTACAGAGCAGCACTTTGCAGGTGACCTTCCCTTTTGTTCTTTCATTCCCTCCCCCTTTTCCCAGCCCCCAAACTTGCTTTCCATTTCCTGCTTTTTTCCAGTTCTGACGAAAGGTCATCGACCTGAAACTTTAACTTTGTTTCTCTCTCCACCGATGCTGCTTAGCCGGCTGAGTTTTTCCAGCGTTTTCTGTTGTTCATTTTGATTTGACCTTCCTCACATCGATTTAGAAGAGACTATGGGGGCTGCACTCTGAGCTCTTTTCCTGGGCCTCTCCGTTGTTCTTTCCAACAGAATTGATGTACAGGTCTCTCCAGGTCGAGATTCAAGGCTGCAATGAGTAGGGTTTTACTGGAGAGCAAGATCAACCCTCCCCTTTAAGAACTGGCCGGCACCAGTGTGCCTGTGTTCCATTGCTGACTGACATCACATGAGCTTTGCCAGCGCTCTGAGGTAGCGCCTCGCTCCTTGGCCTTTGCGCCTTAAAAGAGGTGTGTAGCGCCTGATTTAGTGCTCCAATCACCACCAGGGGCAATAGAAGCCAAGTTTGCAGTTGGAGGCGATAATTAGCGCCAGGCGCTAAACTTTGCGCCCGGACGATAATTGTGCCCCAAACGGGGCAATACCGAATTTCTCCCCCTGAGACTCTAGCTTGCACTGGACCAATCCCTCATTTGCTGCAGTACCAGGGTCAAAAGACACTTGGAGGGGCAGCATTCATACTTCTCAGTAAAACTTTTGCTCCTGATTATCTTGAATCTCAAGTGACAGATTGGCAACAATTAGGGATAACCAACAAGGCCAATGCAAAAACACTACGAATTGGTCCAGCTCGGACCTATTCAGCATTTAGGAAATTGTGGAATTTGTTTCTGAGTTTATTTGATTCATGGAGCTCCCCTGTCCCTTCAAACCCTACAATGCTCCGAGATTTCTGCGCTCCTCCAATTCTGGTGTCTTGCGCATCTCTGATTTTCATCACTCCACCCGAGTGGCTCCCGGTGCTGTCCCACGTTGCCCCGCCTGCTGTTCGACTTGACTCCACCGTGCTCCGTGAGATGGAAAAAATCATGAGTAGCATCGACCTTCCCATTCACGAAGACTTGAAAAACCCACTTCGAAGGCACTTAAAATCCTGCTGGCCATTCTGGGACATCGCAACCAATATTCATGCAGCTGGTATCAACCCACTATCCAGATGGATGGAATCGTGGGACGCATGCAACATAAAGAACCAACACCTCGTCACTAACCCAACAGCAGAGATTCCTGGCTTCGACCTCCTTCAAAGAAGTTGGACAGCGCTCAACCGAATCCGCACAGGGCATGGACGATGCGGCCATCTGCTCCACAAGTGGAAGATGAGGGACGGCCCAAAGTGCAACTGTGGCCATGAGCCCCAGACCATGAAACACATCACATCAAAGATCTGTTGCTGGAGGCACCTCATTTCTCCATTCGGCATCTCAGGAGGCCATTGAATGGATAGCCAAACTAAACATTCCATTGTAAGCTTTTCCTGTCATACGAAACAACAACAACATCACTTCACCACTGACAGTCATGCCTTCGCTATCTAGGCCCTAAGCTCTGGAATTACCTCCTCTAAACTTCTCCGCCTCTCTACCTCTCTCTCCTCCTTGAAGATACTCCTTAAAACCTATCCGTTGGACACCCTGGAGAGATGTATGTTGGACATCTTGGGGAGTTAAGGGTTAACAGTCGAACTTCTTTGTGTCTTGAAGCAACAGGCTTTCCAATATAAACAGGATGACTTTGAAGTGTCTTGTGGAGAAAGTATGGCTTGTTTTCTGATGCAAAAAGAGCTTGTGTGAGGAAATACATGACAGCAATGATGTCACCCATGAGTGGTTAAGGTTTAGTTTTAAGTTAATAAACATAGCTGGGGTATCATTAGCTATAGTATGGAAAGATAACAGTTGACAAAGGGTTTAAGGGCAGTTAGATCAGGAAGTCTTGTTTAAGGGAAGTAGTTTTGAAGTAAACAAACTATAACTGTTTACATGAATAGTCTGTTTTCAAAGGATTTGAGAATAGATATGTCGTATAGTCTTATCTATAACATTTTCCTTCAATGTAGTCAAAATATGGTGTTTCAATGATCATGGTTTTCAACAGTATGTCAGAGGGCTCAAAAGATAGAGCTTGTAACCGAACAGCCACTCTCTGTATACAGTTAAAGGCTGATCACCTTTACTGTGTATCAATAAAGTCTGTTGAGTACTTCAGTAAGATTATTTCCTGGTACTCACTCCCAAATATCTATTTATCTTGAATATATGGCGCTATCCATGATTCTCCTGTTTAGTAAGTAAGGATTCGAAACTACTTTGCATTTCTGGAATTTTTTTGCTCCTCCCTCCACCTTAAAAAAAAGTGGTTTAAAGAAAAGTGGTTTACCTGACTCGTACTTTAATGAAATGGTGCACAAATTTGAAAAAAGGCACAATAGTTGATTCAGTTAATAAGTGTATTGCACAGCGTGGGACAGAGACATGCAGACCAGGAAGGTTCGATTTCTCTCTTTATATGCTGAGCTAGCTGATAGGGATGTGCTACTGGGCTAGTTAGGGAGGGAGGGGGGCGGGGGGCGGGGGGTAGCAGGGGGGAATTTCCAGGGTTCGGCTCTTAATTGATATCCAGTGATTCCTATGAGAAAGTGCTTGTGTGTTGATGTTGGTTAAAGAGCAGATCAGGTTCAATGGCCTAGAAATTCAGTCGGCTTCGCCACCCGTTAGCGCTTTAAGAGGGCACTAAGTGGGTCGGAAGCCACTGGCCACACCTCCCACTAAATTCAGCAGGACGCTAATGGCGGCGCTAGCCGTTAGCGCTGCGCTGCCACCGATGACGTCATCGGTGTGCGCAGTGCCCCGCTGACGCCCCGATCGCAATATTTAGATGCGCCCCCTGCTTTAACGCCAGGCGCTATGTGCGACCGGTTCAGGGGGGCCTACCTGCAGCGGTAGAGGCGCTAATTAAAGGAGAGGTGCGGGGTGGCCATTTTTGTTGCTGGCCGACTGCCAGCACCTCTCCGCACTGCCATCCCCGGCCTCCTGAGCCCCCCCCCCTCCGCCCCCGCGGAGTGCCGACTGCGTTCCGAGGAGAAGTGCCGGGCTCTTTTGCCGGTACTCGCGATCCTCGGGGGCCCAGCTGGGCCCCAGATCGCGCTGCACAAGGCCCCTCCCCTTTAAGAAGGGGAGGAAGGCCTGCAGTACCACAGCGCAACATGCCGCAGCATGTGGCGCTGCGGCACGTTGCGCAGCGATATTCAGTTGCAGCGCCCCAAGAGGGATGCGGGGTGCCTCCAGTAGCGCCGCGCTTCCCTCTGGGGCGCGCCAACTGAATTTCCAGCGGGCGGCCGCGACTGCTTCCGGGGCGCTACTTTTAGTGCCCTGGCGAGGCTGGCGCCCCAAACGGGGCTATAGTGAATTCCTAGGCCAGTATCTCCTGCAGCTGAATGCCATTACAATACGCTCTATGCTCGTATGTGAAGAATTGCCATGTTGACAGGGAACCAGAGCAGTTCATCCACCCCCCCCCCCAAAAAAAATCAGCATCTGCCTGGCAGAGGGAGGAGAGGAAAGGAAGAGGGGAAGAAATCATGTTAGAAAAGACAACAAAAGAGAAAAGCTATGCAGAAAGAATTTTTTTTAAAGCTCAATTTAAAGAAAGCATAAGAACTACCAGTAAGGCAGAGATAGCTCATTGATCATCCATCTATAAGGAAATCATAAATAGAAACAAAAAATGCTGCAAATACTCACGGGTCAGGCAGCATCTGTGGAGCGAGAAACACAGTTAACGTTTCTCAGAAACCATCAGAAAGGTCATCGGCCTGAAACTCTGTTTCTCTCTCCACAGATGCTGCCTGACCTGAGTATTTCCAGCATTTTCTGTTTGTATTTCCAACATTCGCAGTATTTTGCTTTTGTATATAGAAATAAGCTTGCTTATGGTTTGTGATTTCTATTTCTTTGATTTTTTGGTGTCCCCATGATGGATGTAAGTCCAGGGCTAGGAGCTCTAACACTTATGACCTCAAAACCCCATGAGTTCTGAAAAAATCGAACGGCTTAACTGTGACCTTTTAGCACCATCCTTTAACAGAAATATTGTTACAGGAAACTCTTTGGTATCTGGCACCGACGGGACCGGGATGGTGCCGGTTGATTAAAAATTCCGGATGACGGAGAGGGTTATCTACCAAGGCTATTTTTAACAAACAAAAATAAAAAAATCAAGAAATGTGCAGTATACAGTAATTGGGTACTCCCGGCAGTGCGGGAGAGTCAGACTCCTAAAAGTGCAATTTTGTGCCAAATTGTTTAGTCCTGTGTTCGAACTTGAGCAAAAAAACCTCTAGCTTTATATTTTGAAATAGGATCTTAAAAAAAGTAGAAAAACCTTAAGTTTCTTCATCTCCAGTTTGTTAGATGCTCAATTTCTTTCACTGGTATAATTCAAGTTAAAGCATAATAAACAATGGAGTTACACACACCATCAAATGGAACTGGAGCTATTAAGATGCTGAGGGTTGCCCATTTTTGGGTGATTGGGTGGGAAAGAGACAATACTATTTTGGACTCCACAGGAAGCACCTGGTTGAGTTTAACATTTGATGCATCTTTTAATGTTTAATGCCTCTGTTACTACAGGGTTATAGCCTATGAAACCCAGGCAGAGAGGACCTGCGGGAAGGAGGGAGGAGGACAGTAGCAGTATGTGTGTGTGTGTATGTGTGTGTGTGTGTGTGTGTGTGTGTGTGTGTGTGTGTGTGCGCTAGGCCGATGTAGCAGAGCCTGGTCTCCAATCGTCTTGGATCCCCTTGCCATTGGATCAAGACCCTGCTCTGTCAAGCCCGTGTGGTAGCTGGTGTGCAACGACCACCCCACGTTAAAAGAATTCACGCACAGGCATCTTCCACCCTTTAAAATGAAGTTCGGGACCTGGAACATCAGGACCCTCATGGACAACCCCAACAGAGACTGTAGGTCCCGCATTGGACTCATCAGTCACCTGAGAACTCATTTTTAGTGTGGAAGCAAGTTATCCTCAGTTCCGAGGGACTGCCTAAGAAGGAAGAAGACTACGAAGATGCGTGCTTACTTGAAATGTGTTGTTGTGAACCAGACGAGAAAGGAGGTTGACTGCTAACACTATCACTGTGACCAAGTCACATGTCCTAATATCTCCTTATGTGGCTCGCTGTCAAATTTTGTTTGATAACGCTCCTGTGAAGCACCTCGGGACGTTTTACTATGTTAAAGGCGCATTATAAATGCAAGTTGTTGTTGTTGTTTCAGTCTTGTTCTGGGCCCTCCACCTCCTGTTGTTGCTGCTGCAAGTGACCAAACATTGCAGCATGCAGTAGTGCACGGTTATACAAACTTACAAAAATGATGGGCAGAAAAAGGCTGATCCATTAAGCCTGCTCCACACACATGATGGCCGGTGCATCGTGACTAGACACTTCCTACCCCACACCACAGCTGTATAACCTCCTGGGAGAGGCAAAATCCCAGGGCCAATAAGGGAGAAAAAAAACTCTGGGAAATTCCTCTCCGACCCCCTCAGGCGATCAAAATCTGTCCAGGAGATCACATGAACCATGTGTTACCTGCTAATCCACTTACCGTCTATATGATGCGATCTTTGCCCCAGTCAAGAACCAGTCCAGCTAAAGGCAATATTACCCGACTAATAATCCAGAGAACAGGAATTCAAATCCCAACACAACAGTTTGAGAATTTGAAGTCAGCTGGTATCAGCAAAAGTGACCATGAAGCTGTCGGATTGTCATTAAAACTGAACTGGTTCACTAATTTCCTTTAGGGAAGAAAACCTGCCATCCTTACCTGGTCTGGCCTATATGTGACTCCAGTCTCACACCAACGTGGTTGACTTTTAACTGCCCTTTGAAGAGGCCTAGCAAGCCACTCAGTTGAGGGCAACTAGGGATGGGTAATAAATGCCGGCCTTGCCAGGGATGTCCACATTCCGAGAATGTGTTATAAAAAGCCGACTGTGAGTAGGAATTCTTGCAAGACCAGAGTGGGAGGCTCCGGTGAAGGAGGAAGCCAGTTTTAACTGAGGAAAGTGTCAGCATTAACTCAGAGGTTGGGCAGGGAAGCAGAGTGCCAGCATTAAGTGAGTGGTCTAGAGTGGTTTAGAAATGTTGGTGCTGAGCTGAGTTTGGGATAATTTGTCCCATGAGAAGTGCCCCAAACACTGAGCCCGCTGCCCTTCGATCAATCTCTCGCTTTGGTTCAGGTCGGTCTGTGGCGCCTGGTTTTGTTGTGTGAAGTCCAAGTACAGATCAGCTTTGACTGAGGTTTTCAGTTTAGAGTTGTCACTTTCACACAAACTACAGTCAAAGGAGCCAAGGAGAGTGATCGGGCCTATTAGAAGTGGCATTGACTGGGGAATCTGACCGCACCTTGTGCAGTGCAGGGAGATTGGGGCTACGGTTTCAGGGTAAATATCAGCAGGTTAAATGATTATTACTGGTTACAGTTAGGATATCGGGGTGTTACACGTTTTACTATTAGTTCCATATAGACTGTCAGTGACTTATTGTATTACTGTTGCTTATGAGGAGGATCTGAGTGTCGCCAATATTACTATTATTAGTTAACAGTGCAATTTCAGTGAGTTACTATTAGTTACAGGTGGAATCAAAAGTTCATCCCACCTCTGGTTTCCCCTCTGCAAATTGCTTCCCTATCTTCAGATTCCCTTTTCTGCCTTCTGAACTTAGAATCATAAAATCATAGAATGGTTACAGCACAGAAGGAGGCCATTCGGCCCGTCGACCCCATGCCGGCTCTCTGCAAGAGCACCTCAGCTAGTCCCACTTCCCCGCCCTTTCCCCGTAGCCCTGCAATTTTTTTTCCTTCAGATACTTATCCAGCTGCCTTTTGAAAGATAAAATTGAGTCTGCCTCCACCACCCTTTCAGGAAGTGCATTCCAGATCTTAACCACTCGCTGTGTAAAAAGTTTTTTCTTACGTGGCCTTTGGTTCTTTTGCCAATCACCTTAAATCTGTGTCCTCTGGTTCTTGACCCTTCTGCCAATGGGAAAAGTTTCTCTCTATCTACTCTGTCCAGACCCCTCATGATTTTGAACACCTCTATCAAATCTCCTCTCAATCTTCTCTGCTCCAAAGAGAACAACCCTAGTTTCTCCAGTCTAGCAACGTAACTGAAGTCCCTCATTCTTTTCTGCACCTTTCACTGATAAGGCAGGACTGCAGGGGGTAGTGATAGTCAACAGAGAGAAACAAACCCCCTGAGTATTGTAGACATGGTGGGCAGGATTTTCATTGGGCCGTGGAGGCGGGATTGAAGGCGTGCAGGGGGTTAAAATCCCGAAATCGGGGGACCCGAACCCATCCCGCCCCCAACCCGCCTCCATGCCAGTTTCAAAGGAGGCGGGTACCAGCCCGCACTGGGACCCGCCTCCCCTACGCGGGAAGGGGATTAGTGCCAATTAACTGCCTGTTACCAGGTAGTTAACAGGCAGTTTTTAGCCTAATCCCTATTTTTAATGTTGAAGTGTGGGAATCCTGATGGCTCCAAACCACGCCAAGCGGACCGTCGGGATGAAGGGCTTGGAGGGGTCGAGATGTCAGGTGTTCAGGTGAGTGATGAGTGCATGAGTGCAAAGGTAAGTGTGTTTGGTGTGTGTAAAGTGTTTAAATAAGTATTACATACCTTTACTTACCTTTACAGCCTTCATTCCTTCAAGTCTCGGGAGTCCCTCATCTCACCAGCACAGAAAGCAGAATGGCTGCGAGCTGTCAAAAATTGCAGCATTCAGCTTTTTGTTCTGGGGAGATCTCTAAATCATCCTGAGAGGAAGGAATTAACTTAGCATACAGATTGTCAGTGTTTGACAGCTTCAAACAGCTGTGAAATGCTGATATTTCATCTGTCAAAAGGTCTTGACAGATGAAATATCAATCTGTGACGTCACCTGTTACCGGTTGGCTCAACAAGGTCAATCAAGTCAAAATCGCATGGGTTGGCTAGAACTCGATGGAGATGGGACTATAATCCCGAAAGTTGTAGTCCCGCCTCCTACCCGACTTCTCAATGAAAATCCAGCCCGGTGTCTCTGCTGACCTTTCTGAGGTGAGAAGTCAAACCTTTGAAGTTTTGAAATGCAGAATACGATGTAACTCATGAACCGAACCAAGTGGTTTTCTGCCACTTTTGTAAACTTTAGGAGTGAATGAACAATTTTGGGTGGTGATAAGGATAAGCCTCACAGGATGAGTTAATGTAAACGTTTAACAGCTCAGACCAACATTAAAGGAACATTTCACTATCTCTGAATGAATGATTTAATGCAACAGACAAGGAAAGCTGTATAAAGCACAGTGGCTAAAGAAAATCAGCACTGCAGTCAGAGGAAGGTGGCTTGGCCAGTCATCTCACCTACAAGGATCAAGCTGCAGTCAGAGGAAGGAGCGGCCTGGCCAGTCTTTCCGCTTACGAGGACCTACAATCAACGCTGGACCGATCATCGGCAGGTGGTTGTATTTATGATTTCCTGTAATATTATTGGTGAACTGCTCGAATAGTGGTTGAGGGTTTCGAATCTGTCTTAGGAACAATAAAAGGTTAAAGGCAGAACCCGTGTGTCTGGTGTAATTTCTCATAACTCTCAAGTCTGAACTCTGTAACCTGTTGGACGGGGCGAGGGGTAATTCCACACGTCTTACAGGTCTGGGGGAACTTTTAGCAGGCATACTCATTGTTGTGGAAGTTTGGAGCCTGTAGGAATTAGCACACGCTAGCGGGGTTGGGGTTATTTGTCTCTGGCCAGTCAGAAGCCTCTGAGCTGCTCCAGGGACCCCCTTGCGGTTTCGAAGTGCTCCCCTATTCCTGAGTTCTGACCGCCGAACTTATTCAGTAGCGATGTAGACAGAAAAAAAACGTAACTCGTGGTTTGGGTGCAAAACAGACCAGTATTTATTGAAAACAAAAGAAAGAAACAACTTAAAATAATCGATATAGCGCTTATGCCTGGTACAGCACTTTTGCTTAACGCAGTACCCTCAGTGTCCACTAGAGCGCTCCCTGCTCAGTGCAACACTCCTTTATTTTAAATCCAGCACTTTAAAAATACAAACCCCTTGCTCACTACAGCACCTTAGCTTAGTGGCTTTTACTTAAAAACAGCACTTTAATACAGCTGTACAGTGTTCACTGAAGCACTTCTCTGCTTAGCGCAACACTCCTTTAAATACAATACTGTGGCGGTACCACCAGTTGTCCCTTACATTGAGATACATAATTCCCTTTAACTTACCTTACTGTATATAATTACTTTTTACAGCTTTGTTATACAGCCTGACAATGTACTTTTAAATGTATCTGTTACTATACTCAGGTTTCTCTCCTATACTCTGCGTGATGACATCATGACGTCAGAGCTTGGAACCTTCTGACGTCAGAGCTCGGAACCCTCTAGTAGTTCCAGACAGTTGGGGAGAGGGTCATATCTCGGAACCTGCTGGCAGTTGAGCTCGGAACCTGCTAGCAGTTGAGCTCGGAAACTTCTAGTTAGTCCTCGTGGAGTCCCCGCTGGGACAAGACCTATACCACAGTGCTACTACAGTCAGCCATTTTACCTGCCATCTTACCTGATGTAATTAGTCTGTTCCTGTAAATAAACAACTTGTTAATAGTTCGTCGAAGTCAAACTCTCTTATTTAGTGGCGATCTACACGAACCGCTACATTGGTGACCCAACGACGTGAGTACGGGAGCTCATCAATTCCAATGCTACAATTGGTGAACCCGTATCCGTGAACGATTTTCACGGTAGCAATGCGTGCCTGAACCTCGTCTTCCCAAAAGATGACCAACGCACAACCGACGAACAACCACGGAACAGCAACCGCCTAACACCGATTCCTCGAAAGGCGATCCCGTCTTTGCGAACGTATTCGCAAGGTAAGCGTAGCCTGGAGTAGATCCCGTTTGATACGGACTAAACTCAACCGGACCCTGTTCGTTTTTTTGTGAGCAATTTTCACAAAAGAAGCACGCCTTGGAAGCACCAGCCGTTTTGCTGTCGCTACCGCAATCCAGGGAGCCACAGTCTCCCTTGTGCTTTATACCGGTAGAAGCCCCGTTCAACGAGAACATCGATGCGGCGCCGACCACGCACTTGCTCACGGTCCCCATACTCGTCTTTCCTACCGCCACACGGATCGTCCGCCTCTGCGTCCACAGTGACAGCAAGTATAAATCTCTCCAAGCGCGGGGTACAGCATGTTCGGGCCCACAAAATCAGAGCGCGCCCTGCGGGGATACCATGAGGACTCACCCCCGCGAAACACGAGGACGCACTCCTCGCGTACGAGGACCCATCCCTCGCGAACCACGAGGACCCATCCCTCATGAAAAACGATGACTCCTTCTCCGCCGACGATGCACCAGCCCTTCAGCCTGCTGGTTGTGTTACCTACTACACGATTCGGCGTGAACAAAAGGCGTGCCGCCGTCCCAGCTGTTTTCTCCTAAATCTACAACTGTTACAAGTGTTGCCGCCCTCCAGGCAGAGTTAACCCCTCCTGAAAGCAACAACAACCTGGACCGTTGCCGCCCTTTCTCTAGTTTTCCCTTTAACAAACGCAAATGTCTACTGAAGCTGCACACATCGAGGACGGGTCCAACGGGCATCCTGCGGCTGCGATCAGCCATGTGAAAGTTGCTAGCCTCACCGATCACAGGTTAACGCAGTAACTCTTCACCCTCTGTTGTGTTAACGTCGTAGCACTATGGCACGCACCATTCTGCGTGTTCCAGCCTCCTGAAGGTTTCGCTCACCTGTCGGCGAGTTCACTCACCTCGCCTGTCAAGTCCTTCTGGAACGTTCGTTTGGCGTTCCTGCAGAGTTCGTTATAACAAGGACTTGTTCCAACATCAACAGAGTCATCGCCCGCGTCCGCCCAACTTGCCCGTCACTCTGACAAGGCCTGCTGTTTCGCACGTCTCCACAGTCCTTCACCTGACAGATACACTTTATTCGCCACGACGTGCGTACGGATCCCCTCACGAGCAGCATCTTCGGAACTCGCTCACCAAGCTGAGACAGCACGACCGCCGAGACCACCAGCGTCAGACCATCTCATCCTTGGACTTTCGTTAAAGCGAATTCTGGGGGGGCCTATGTGGTGGTACCACCAGTTGTCCCTTACATTGAGATACATAATTCCCTTTAACTTACCTTACTGTATATAATTACTTTTTACAGCTTTGTTATACAGCCTGACAATGTACCTTTAAATGTATCTGTTACTATACTCAGGTTTCTCTCCTATACTCTGCGTGATGACATCATGACGTCAGAGCTTGGAACCTTCTGACGTCAGAGCTCGGAACCCTCTAGTAGTTCCAGACAGTTGGGGAGAGGGTCATATCTCGGAACCTGCTGGCAGTTGAGCTCGGAACCTGCTAGCAGTTGAGCTCGGAAACTTCTAGTTAGTCCTCGTGGAGTCCCCGCTGGGACAAGACCTATACCACGGTGCTACTACAGTCAGCCATTTTACCTGCCATCTTACCTGATGTAATTAGTCTGTTCCTGTAAATAAACAACTTGTTAATAGTTCGTTGAAGTCAAACTCTCTTATTTAGTGGCGATCTACACGAACCGCTAGAATACTTTAATATCGAAACACAGCGTTCACCACAGCACTTCTCTGCTTGGTGCAACACTCCCTTTTAATACAGTTACTTTAAAAATAGCTACACAGTGTTCACCACAGCACTTCTCTGCTAGGTTTTAGTACAGTTTTAAATACAGTACTTTAAAACAGCTACACAGTGTTCACCACAGCACTTCAGCTTGATGCAACACCTCTTTTAATACAGTTTTAAATACAGTACTTTAAAACAGCTACTCCCTTTTAATACAGTTTTACATACAGAACTCAGTGTCCAACTGAAGCACTTCCTCTGCTCAGTGCAACACCATCTTACTTAAATAGGGGGGGGAGAAACGGACACAACGAGGGAAGATCGACTAAAATCACAGTTCTGAAAAAATTCCCACTTAATTCCCACCCCTATACCTATTCTAAGTTGCCTTGTGAAAAGCCAGAAAAATATATGCTCACCAATGAAAATGCCTCCTCCGTGCCCTGCGATCTTTGATCTTCACTGCTCCGAAGTAAAAACACCCCAGTATTTTAAAAGTAAACTGCTGGTGTTCCACTTCTTCAGGCAGACTCCCACATTGTAGAGAGCACGGAGGCGAGGCCACAGAGAGAGATATGCTTCTGGGAAGCTACCTTTTATACCCCATTTGGAGCCCACCCAGGTCCGGATGTAGCTGGGCTAAACAAAAGGGATCCAAACTGCCCAGTGTCTGCAATGGGTTTTGATGAATTATCCATTCGTTTAAACTGTTCCTTTTCTCAGTTTAACTGTCTCTTCAATTGTCTGTGATTGGCTTTGAATGTGTTTCCATTCATCAATGATGGGTTTGAATGGAGCTGTCTTGGTTTGATTGCTGAGTAAACAGCTTTGGAGGCTAGTGTAAACAAAGCCATTGTCCTGTGGTCAACTGAAACTGCAGTCTCAAGTGATTACTCCTTTGTGTAGCAGTTTCTGTAAACATATCGATTGTCTCTGCAGGGAGGTGGGAACTCCCCTTTGATTGGCAGATTGGAACCTTTTTCCACAGACCCAGGCTGCTCTTTCAAGTCCCTTGTCCTCTGCCATGCGGTCTGATGGCCATTTTGATCCCTCTGGATTTTTAAAGGTATTGCCCAGGTATTCTTTAATCAAAATTAATCTTCAGAACTGTAGGAAATTTCAAAATTATTGCGAAATCCTACAAGCCTGACACCCATCTCCAGTGTGACCTCCTGGGAAACCCCTCTCCCCACCTTGACTGAGCGCTTCCTCAACTGAGGCATATACCAGAAGCATGGGCACCATTTATTTCCTTTCCTCCTGGACATCAGATTTGGATCAAGACCAGCCACGGCAGCAGCAGTACCATGAACAACAGCAGCAGCAACAACAGGAGCGCCAAGCTGCTGCTCACCCACCTGAAGCTGCACAGGCCAGAAGGCACCAGCGCGTGACCACATTGCTAGCCGGGATGCAAGGGATGCATCCATGTGGGCCAGATTTGCTTAGCCTGCACAATCAAACACTTTTGCCTCGCACCTTCTGACCAGAGTTTCGAAAATGGACAAGAACCTGTGGATTCCTATCACTCTGACCACCATACTGACAATTGCAAGTCGCCCTAAGCCCTCAATATGGAAGTTCCATTTGCGAGATGACACAGGCCACAACTTCAACAGTTTGCCATCAAATCTGTTTATCATCACATTACAAGGATGGCTTGTCAAAAACAATGCAACAGAACACCCAAGTGACTATCCTTGTGACTACTTGTGCTTTATCTTCCTCTTACGCATGCTCCTACATGGTGCTTCCCCTGAGGCTTCAGCAGATGTGGAGGCCCCTTGCTCACTTTCTTGCTGCTCCTATCTTGACACCTTTGGCAGGCATCCTCTGGGGTTGCGAGCCTGTGAGGGCTCGGCAACAGTCTGCTGCTCCTGCAGCTGAGCAGGGGCTGAGATGCCCATCTCAGTTGGGTGAGGACTCTGGTGGGGCTCTGACCGAGGGCTTTGCAGTGGCATGGTCATGTGAGCACTTGAAGAGGAGCCCCCTCTTTCTTGTTCTCTGCCACCAACTTTTCCTGCAATGAGGGACACAAATGGAGTTTGAGTGAGAATGAAGGAGTAGGTGTAGAGTATCCATAGCATAGATGCTTAGAAGGAGACAAAGGGCCCTCCCTGTGTGTTGTAAGTTGTTGTCATTGCATCACAGTGATAGGGAGTGTGAGGGTTACATAGTCGAATAGTTAAGTGAATGTGACCATAGAGAGAGGGAATGGGTAAGGGTGCAGGGATGTAAGTGTCAAGTGGGATGTGGAGGAAGAGGTTGGCAAAGCGGAGTGCTGGTGAGGAGAGGTGATGGGGATCAGATTGAGGGTGATGGGAAAGTCATACTCACTTTTCCTGTGCGGAGAAGGCCATGAAACCTCTTCCTGCATTGCAGCCAGGTTCTGCGGCACATAGAGATTGAGTTGACCTCCTGGGACACTTGCATCCACACAGCTTTAGTCTGCTGGGGAGGCTTTTTCCTCCCTGAGGAAGGGAAGAGCACCTCCTTATTTGATCTTGCTCCCTCCACCAGAGCTTGGAGGGAGGCCTCATCGAACCTTGGATCACACTTTGGCTTACTGGTGGACATAGTTGCTGAATGAAGCGATCACAACAATGGTCATAAAGTTTAAAGTCTCCAGAAGAAGCAAGGCTGCTTGCAGGCCTTAAATCCAGCAGCACTGATGATGTCATCGGAGGCGACTTTCTGTATGAAAAGGCTCATTGGGCCAGGGGCTTCCACACGCTGGAAATCAAGTGCACAATTAGGACAAAATCGCACTTTTTTCCCACTTCACATCAGAGTTGGGGTCCTGACACGAAAACCACCTGACATGCCCCAGCCCGCCCCCAATGGCAAAATCAAGCCCCGTGTGTTTGAGCCAGCTCTTTGCTAGAGCAATCCCAAACCAATCCCACTGCCCTCCTCTCAATCCATAGTCCTGTATCTTCCTTTAGTTCAAATGTTGATCTGCTCCTCCCTTTAAAGCTGCAATGGTCTTTGCCTAAATCACTCCCTGTGGCAAAGCACTGCATGCACTAACAAACCCTCTGTGTAAAGACATTTCTCCTAACCCTTTGCCTTAGTCTCTTAGTGACAACTTGCAATTGATCACCCCTCATCACTGACTTCCCCAACCAGAGGAAATAGTCTTGCTCTATTCACCCTAATAAAACCTTTCATAATTTAAAAACCCTCTATCAAATCTTCTCTTAGCCGCCTCTATGCCAGTGGAAATAGTCCCAGTATCTCAAGTTTCTCCCCATCCCTAGTATAATTCTGGTGAATCTACACTATACACTCTCCATGGCTTTAACCTGCTTCCACCACCCTTGCAGGCAGTGCATTCCAGATCATAACAACTCGCTGCACAAAGAAAATCTCCTCAACTCCCCTCTGGTTCTTTTGCCAATTATTTTTAATCTGTGTCCTCTGGTTACCGACCCTCCTGCCATCAAAACAGTTTCTCCTAAGTTACTCAGCAAAGCTCTTCATAATTGTGAACACCTCTATTAAATCTCCCTTTAAACTTCTCTGTTGTAAGGAGAACAATGATGTCTTTATTTTCTTGCATAATTATGTATTTGTACCTCTAGGTGCCTCTGTTCCTCCACAGCCTATAGCTTCTCTCCACTGAGTTTACAGTCCCAGTGCTTTTGCTTCCAAAATGTATCCCCTATATTAAACTGCTTTTGCCAGCGATATAGCCATTCCCCTGAACTTTCTGAGGCCTCCTTAAGTCTTTTACAGTCCTACTTACTGTGTGTTGATACCCCAACCTTTGTGCTGTTGGCAAATTTCAATATTGTGCTCCCCACGTCCAAGTCCAAATCACCTGTATATATATTGATAACAAAAATCGACCCAGCATTGAGCCCGGGGGTGAACCATTTCCAACCCTTCTCCAATTCAAGCAACACCCATTAATACTAACACTTTCCTCCTTGTCCATCAATCAATTTTACATCCTCGGGTTCAATGGGATCTTGCGTATTTCAGAAGTAAAAGCCAGAGCTGACACATGCTTTGTGCAATAAAGTTGTTGAAAAAAAACAAGAACAATTCGTGGATGAACTCAGAAATTGCTATTATTTCTTAGAAATTCATGATAAACCAATCAGCCTCAAGTATGTTGGAACCTAGCTTGAACACCACCTTATTTTGAATTGTCCAAATCTGAACTATTATGGTATTGATATTGGGAATGTAAATGGCCTAAATTCCTAGTCATCAAGAAGCCCCTTGATTCACTAAATTGCAGTATTCAAGGAATGGAAACCTATAAAGCAGTTCTACTTGTATCTTGAAAAGAGCCACCAAAAGAACCTATCTGAAAACACTTTCTTGTGATTATTTTGTAGGTTGTTAGCGTTGGAAAATGGAACACATTCCAATTGAAGCACCCCAGTGTCAAGCACTCTCGGATCAGGTTAGATGCAGAGCAGAACTCCGTTCAATCTGCCCCAATGCAATTCAGTCCCAACCTCAGTAGTATTTCCCAGTCCATCTCTGTTGAACAAACTTCCACCTTCATCCATTTATTTGAGTACAGGAGAGAAGCAAAAGAGATGCTTTTGTGAGGGGTCATGTAAAGGAAGAACAGAGACACTCCTCTGGGAGGAGAAAAGAAAGGGAGAAATACCTTCTAGGGACCTGGTTGATGGTTTGGATCCAAACTCCCTAGTGGTGTGTTATGTTCATAAATAAATAGACATTTTCATTATGAACAGCTAGCTTGAGCTAGTCATTTATTCAGCCATGTGGACTAGTTTGCAGGTATCCATCTTGACTACTGCCTTGTGGGTAGCCCACCACTAAACATACAGCTCCACCTAGTGTACCATTCTAGAATGACATGTTACTGATCATTACATCCCCCTTCCTTAGAGGTTAAACAAAATCAATATCAATCAATCATAACGACATAAACATCTTCACAACAGTCAACACATTTTCAAAGCTTTACTTTATGAACTCTAAACTTTTCATTCTTTTATTATAGTTTTCTTTGTACTCAAAGATTAAGTCTATCAGGCTTTTTTACTTCACGTGTGGATCTTCTAAGCACAGGTAAGTCTGACGTGTTTTCATGAGAGCCTGTATGTGTGTTTGTGTTAGATTGTTCTGGTGGTGAGTGACAAGATTCAGTTGCGGCATTGTCATCGATTTGCTCTTGGATAGTTTCTTGTGTTTTCAGGAGGGAATGGCGGTTCCTCCTGAGAATCTGTCCTTCCTGAGTTCTAACAGTGTATGACCTTGGTCCTACTTCCTCAAGAACTGTAGCTTTCCCGTTCCATGCATCTGGATCCTCAATCCTGACAACATCATCCCTTGTCAATGGTTTCAGAGTTTTGGATGACTTGTCATAGTGTGATTTCTGTTTCAGCTTTAACAGTTGAAGTCTCTGTCTCAGTTCCTTACTCTGCTTTTCTTTTGCACAGCAGGGTAGCGTGGTGCGCAACTTGCGACCCATTAGGAGTTCAGCAGGTGAAGAACCACAGTCTAAAGGGGAGGCTCGGTAGATCAGCAGGGTGAGATAAGGATCAGACTTGCTTTCTGTTGCTTTCTTCAGTAGCTGTTTGAGAACTTGAACACCTTTCTCTGCCTTACCATTCGACTGAGCATACAGAGGACTGGATGTGATGTGCTGAAAGTCATAATGTGCTGCAAACTGTTGCCACTCCTTACATTTGAAGCACGGACCATTGTCGCTAACGGCAATCCTGGGAATTCCATGTCTGGCGAAGATGGATTTAACAAGCATTATGACACTGCTTGCTGATGTGCTTGAGAGCAGCGCCATCTCAGGATAGTTAGAATAGTAGTCAATCACTATTAGATAGTCTTTACCATTCAAATGAAAGAGGTCCATACCAACCTTTTGCCATGGTGCTGTTGGTAAGTCAGCTACTATCATTGGTTCCTTTGCTTGTTTGTTTTGGTGTTTCTGACATGTCTCACATTTGCCTATCATGTTCTCAATGTCCTTATTTATGCCAGGCCAATAAACAGTGTCTCTTGCTCTCCTTTTGCATTTTTCAATTCCGAGGTGTCCCTCATGAATCCTTTTGAGCATGTCTCGACGTAGAGCCTGCGGAATGACTATTCTGTTCTGTTTTAGTAATAGTCCACTTGCGACACTTAACTCTGACCTGATGTGATAGTACTTTGGACAGGAACCTTTTGGCCAACCATGATGAATGTTCTCTATTACTGTTTGTAACACTGTATCTTTTACTGTTTCTTCTGCTATTTGTTTTGATTTTGTGTCTGACACGGGCAGTGCAGCAGTGACCATACTCACATGAACATCCACGTCTTCCTCAGTAGAGCTCACATGACTCATTGTGGGTGCTCGGGATAGTGCATCTGCTAACACTATGTGTTTGCCTGGTGTGTAGATCAGTTCAAAGTCATATCTTTGCAGCTTCATCATGAGTCGTTGAATCCTTGGAGACATCTCATTCAGATTTTTTTTTATGATGGCAACCAGTGGGCAGTGGTCTGTCTCAACTGTGAAGGTGGGAAGTCCATATATGTAGCCATGGAACTTTTCTAGTCCAACTACCAAGCCTAGACATTCCTTTTCAATCTGGGCGTATCGACACTCAGAGTCAGTCATAGACCTGGAGGCATAGGCAACAGGCTTCCAATCTTCACCCTCTGCTTGTAGCAAGACCACGCCTAGGCCATCTTTTGATGCATCCGTTGACACTTTGATTCTCTTTGTTGAGTCAAAGAAGGTGAGTACAGGTGTGGTTGTCAGCACTGTTTTGAGGTTCATCCACACTTGTTCATGTCTTCCTGTCCATGCGAACTCATTTGTTTTATGTAGCAGGTCTTGCAGACAGGCTGTCTTGGCTGACAAGTTGGGAATGAACTTTCCAATGAAGTTTATCATCCCCATGATGCGTAGCACTCCTTTTTTGTCAGTGGGTCGGGGCATTTTGAGTATGGCGTTTACCTTTTCCATATCTGGCTCTATTCCTTTACCAGATAGATTATCTCCTAGGAAAGTGACTTCCTGGACGCCAAACTGACACTTGGCTTTGTTGAGCTTCAGTCCATTCCGGCGTATGCTCTGTAGCACTTTAGTCAGTCTCTCATTGTGTTCTTTCAGTGTGGAGCCCCAGATGATGATGTCATCAACATAGACCCGAACTCCTTCCAGACCTTCAATTATGTGTTCCATCGCTCTATGAAAGATTTCAGATGCGGATATTATCCCGAAAGGCATTCCGAGGAAACAATACCTGCCAAATGGTGTGTTGAAGGTACAGTATTTGGTGCTCTCTTCATCCAGTTTTAGTTGCCAAAATCCTTGTGAGGCATCGAGCTTTGTGAAGTATCTGGCACCTGACATTTCACTGGTGATTTCTTCTCGCTTGGGAATCTGGTGGTGTTCACGTTTTATGTTTGCATTTAAGTCCTTTGGATCCATGCATACTCTTAGATCATTGTTCTTTTTCTTTACACATACCATGGAGTTAACCCAGTCTGCTGGCTTTTCAACTTTCCTGATGACTCCTAGTGTGGTCATTCTGTCCAGTTCTTTCTTGAGCCGGTCAAGCAGGGGTGCTGGAACTCTCCGTGGAGCATGTACCACTGGCTGAGCATCCTCCTTTAGCTGGATCCTTTAAGGGAATGGTAGAACTCATCCTGGAAATTACTCACTACAGAATCCACTGAGTCATCTGGTCTGCTTTTGGCACAGTTTATACGGTAGACTCTCTTGACCAGTTCTAAGTCCTCATAAGCTTTGTCACCTAGTAGTGAATCAAGTCCCTCAGCCACAACAGAAAACATGAGATGATGCACTTTGTCTTTGACTGTCACTTTAAGAGTGCATACACCTAAGCTATCTATTTTCTGTCCATTATAGTTCTTCAGTAGTACTGACTTTTTCTGTATTTTGGGCTTTTCTGTCATATTTTTAATGTCACTCATACTAATTAAGTTTGCTTTTGCCCCAGTGTCTAGTTTCAATGTAACTAATGCTCCATTTACCTGCAGTGGCATCATCCATTTGTCCTCTTTTACTGCATTAACTTTATGTTCAGCATTGTCCATTCCTGAGGGCTGCACATTTTCTGTATCCTTTTCTATATTGTCACATGACACCATTCCTACAAAAAATGTCTCACTTAAATCAGTGTCCTCAATCACATTGACTTGTTGCCCTTTCTTTGTTTTTACTTTTGAAAAGCATTGTTTGGCAAACTGATTCTTTCCATTACATTTTGTGCACATTTTCCCAAACGCTGGGCATTGTCTTGACTGGTACTGGTAACCACAGCGTTTACAATTAAAATTTCCATCCTCCGATTGCTTTGCATTTCTGTTCTGCCCACGTTTCTTCCCTTTGTAGGACACAGCACCGACAGCAGCACTGTCCATTCCTACAGTCGCACCACTATTAATTTCACTGAAAGTCTTTGCGTGCTGCCGAGCTAGCTCACTGGCATGGCATATTTTCACAGCATCCTCCAATGTTAGTTCGGTTTCTCTCAACAAACGTTCCCTGACTTTTTTTTATCATGAATACCAAACACAATCTGGTCACGAATCATGGATGATTTCAGTTCAGAGAAATTACATGTCTGTGCTTTCAGTTTCAGATCGGTCACAAAGCTATCAAAAGTCTCATTTTGCTGCTGTGTCCGTGAACGGAACACGTACCTCTCATAGGTCTCGTTCTTTTTGGGAGAACAATGTGTATCAAACTTCTTTAGCACATCGTTCATTTTTTTTCTGTCCTCCTCTTGATCAAATACAAACGTATTAAATACCTCTATCGCCTGCGGGCCTGCAACCGTTAGCAGTAACGCTATTTTCCTTGCGTCTGGCTTCGTACCAAACCCGATGGCAGCAATGTAGAGTTCGAATTGTTGTTTGAAAGTCCGCCAATTGCAGTCAACATTCCCTGTGAGTTTCAAACCCTCCAGTGGATTCAAATTCTCCATGTCGCGTTTCACAATATTCTGCAGATATTACCAATCCTGGTACCATGTTATGTTCATAAATAAATAGACCTTTTCATTATGAACAGCTAGCTTGAGCTAATCATTTATTCAGCCATGTGGACTAGTGTACAGGCATCCATCTTGACTACTGCCTTGTGGGTAGCCCACCACTAAACATACAGCTCCACTTAGTGTACCATTCTAGAATGACATGTTACTGATCATTACAGTGGTGTAGTGGTGGTGGAGATAGGAGTGTGGAGCGAAGCATTTGATTCATCATTTCCTGCATAAACTCGGGCAGAGGCTGGGTCTCAGTTACCTGTTTACTATTGGGTTGGATGGATTAATTGAATGATTCTATTGTGTGTTTTGGCTTGCTCACAGAATGCCTCCATTTATGCCAGGCCTGTTTTACAAGCCACCAGCTCAAGAAGAAATGGTTTGGCTATCACAAGAGTTCTCACTCACCAAGCTTGTCTGTGGCACTGGACATAGCTCAAAATTAAAAGACAACAACTTACAGAAAAGGTGTTAAATGCTCACATTTGTTTCAGCGTGGGTGGCATTTGTTTTCTCAAATCTTCATGTTTTGTTTTTGAGATTTATTTAGTCATTCCACCTCAAGTTATGCTGGGGAAATTGCTGTACAGAGGGCAATGCTACTGGGGCAGGGCAGGAGCTACAGGCTTTCCTTTTTTAAAGAAAAAGGTGAGTGGTATTTGGATGTGAAGCCCATGTGCCTAATTCCTATTTAGTACTTAAAACTGGTCGAGATCTTAGATAGGTGCAAGGAAATTTGCAACTCTCATTTTTTCATGGCTTAATTTACAAAATGGCCACCATGTCTGTCAAAATGTCCTTATAAAATCTCATGTATTTTTGATAAATTAAACAGCACTGGTGATCTGGGGGTGCAGGGTGGGGGGGGTGGGTGCAGAAGAGAGGGTTGTCCATATTCCCTAGTGACAGGAATGTCCAAACTATGACCTTGGCAATGCAGCCCATTACCAGACCTACTTGTGGTTACATTTCCTACTCACTGCTTTATGGTGGTTGAATTTTGTGCAACTGGAGGTTTGGAAAGGACACCACTGCCTCACTTTAGGAAAATCCTAAACCAAAACATCAAGGTCTCTTATTGTCCACAGACTGAGATCTACGTCAATTAATGGGAACGTTTCACCTTTACATGTGGTCGGCAAGACTTCCTTGTGTGCACCAAAGTGGCCCACGAAGAAAAAAACTCGGATGTTCCTGGTCGAGGGAATGTTCTACAGCCAAAATGATAACCTGTCCTTTCGGCTGTGTAATTCCATTGGTTTCTGTTTTAAATTTCTTTCTTCACTTCTTGCCCATGAACACTGCCTCAGACTTGGATTCGTAACAACTAGTCTCTGGAATTAGATGTTTCATCAACCCCACTTCTAAAACAAACTGAATGAAGGGTCAGTACCCAACTGCAGACATTCTTATGGCAGTCTTAAGGGGGCCAACTTTCTTGACCTCTGCCCCCCGGCATTGCCTAATCTCCAGGCACAAAGGAAATAGGAGATGGAGATCCATACAATACTTCTGTTTGAACAATGAGTGAGCTGCTCACAAAGTATCAAAACTGATGCTCTGCCCCCAGGATTTCCATCTCTGCCCCCTTTTCATTGCCCCAGGATTTCCATCTCTGCCCCCTTTTCATTGCCCCAGGATTTCCATCTCTGCCCCCTTTTCATTGCCCCAGGATTTCCATCTCTGCCCCCTTTTCATTGCCCCGGGATTTCCATCTCATGCCCCTTTACATTGCCCCAGGATTTCCATCTCGTGCCCCTTTACATTGCCCCAGGATTTCCATCTCTGGCCCCTTTACATTACTCCGGGATTTCCATCTCTGCCCCCTTTACATTGCCCCAGGATTTCCATCTCTGCCCCCTTTTCATTGCCCCAGGATTTCCATCTCGTGCCCCTTTACATTACTCCGAGATTTCCATCTCAGCCCCCTTTCCATTGCCGCTGGATTTCCATCTCTGCCCCCTTTACATTCCCCCGGGATTTCCATCTCTGCCCCCTTTACATTGCCCCGGGATTTCCATCTCTGCCCCCTTTACATTGCCCCTGGATTTCCAGCTCTGCCCCCTTTACATTCCCCCGGGATTTCCATCTCTGCCCCCTTTACATTCCCCCGGGATTTCCATCTCAGCCCCCTTTACATTGCCCCGGGATTTCCATCTCTGCCCCCTTTACATTGCCCCGGAATTTCCATCTCTGGCCCCTTTACATTGCCCTGGGATTTCCATCTCTGCCCCCTTTACATTGCCCAGGAATTTCCATCTCTGGCCCCTTTACATTGCCCTGGGATTTCCATCTCTGGCCCCTTTACATTGCCCCGGGATTTCCATCTCTGGCCCCTTTACATTGCCCTGGGATTTCCATCTCTGGCCCCTTTACATTGCCCCGGGATTTCCATCTCTGGCCCCTTTACATTGCCCTGGGATTTCCATCTCTGTCCCCTTTACATTGCCCTGGGATTTCCATCTCTGCCCCCTTTACATTCCCCCGGGATTTCCATCTCAGCCCCCTTTACATTGCCCCGGGATTTCCATCTCTGCCCCCTTTACATTGCCCCGGAATTTCCATCTCTGGCCCCTTTACATTGCCCTGGGATTTCCATCTCTGCCCCCTTTACATTGCCCCGGAATTTCCATCTCTGGCCCCTTTACATTGCCCTGGGATTTCCATCTCTGGCCCCTTTACATTCCCCCGGGATTTCCATCTCAGCCCCCTTTACATTGCCCCGGGATTTCCATCTCTGCCCCCTTTACATTCCCCCGGGATTTCCATCTCAGCCCCCTTTACATTGCCCCGGGATTTCCATCTCTGCCCCCTTTACATTGCCCCGGAATTTCCATCTCTGGCCCCTTTACATTGCCCTGGGATTTCCATCTCTGGCCCCTTTACATTGCCCCGGGATTTCCATCTCTGCCCCCTTTACATTCCCTGGGGATTTCCATCTCTGCTCCCTTTACATTGCCCCAAGATTTCCATCTCAGCTCCCTTTACGTTGCCCCGGGATTTCCATCTTGGCCCCCTTTATTTAGCCCCGGGATTTCCATCTCAGCCCCCTTTATTTTGCCCCGGGATTTCCATCTCGGCCCCCTTTATGTTGCCCCAAGATTTCCATCTCGGCCCCCTTTGTGTTGCCCCAGGTTTTCCAAGGCTTCCCCAAGAGGCGAAGCTGGGCTTTGTAAGGGGTTTTAGATCGCAGAGGTTTCTCTCTCTAGAGGCCTCTCTCTCTTGCACAGTAAAACCTTGAGTGGTTCGACCCACTCGCCCCTTAGATTCTGTACTCTGGACTTTGGGGCAGGAACTACAATGTAGAGAAAACTCTTGTAGACCAAGTTTGATGAAACAAAATGAAATTTTATTGCATAAGGAAAAATAAATCAAATGCAAGCAGATAAGAGAGTACATGGGAGGGAAAAACACAAACAAATCATAACGACACAATACTAACTAAGGCAAATACAGGCATATTATACTCTACAAAGATCATCATGAAATAAGGAAACACACAGAACATCGAGGGACAACAACTCATGTTAATTGTACCCTTAAATCCACCCCCTTAAACCTACCTAGATCTGATTGTGAAGGGCCAGAAACATGCTCACCAATCCAACTAGGAAGTACCAGGTTTTGAAAGCAAGTCTGTGTTTTGATCCCTTCAGGCACCCCGTCTCCTCGTGGATCGTGGATCCCCTGTGAGCTGCGCCACACCTCTATCCTGAGGTGGGGGTCGGGGCGGCTGGACACCGACTGGTTCTGGCTGTCGGCGGGGTCGGGGATCGTCGGCTCGACCCCGGTCAGAGGAGCCTTGGGCTGGCTCCCATCATTTCTTCAGTTTGTTTTTGTCTCTTCTCCCGAGTTGGGAGAAGGCCTCTCGTCTTCGTCAACCGCCCGGAGTTGGTCGATGATCTCCCGATGTGTGACCCCAGGGCGGGACGCCGGCTCGAGCGGTCTTCTTGGTGGTTTGGTCTTCTTCGTCTTCCTCCGATAGTGGAGAGGAGTTCGCTGATTTTCTCCCAAACCAGCTCCTCTTGTTCCACTGCAACTCGGTCGTGTGTGTCTGAGTGTGTGTGTCCAACTCCGACTCTTCCAATTATACCTTTTCTTCAGAGGCTTCCACTTCCCGCCCAAAATCAGGTTAGTCTTTGTTTAACTTTTAGCAGGCTGGGAGCACAGCGGGGTAGTTATTATATTTTTTTATGTTTTCGATGGCCGGTAAAGGCCCATCTCTGGTCTGGAATGACCTTCATTGTTTTTAATGTCCTGCTGATCTCGTTATCTAGTCCTTGGTGCTGTTCTCATGAATATGAAATTGTCCCCTTTTGTCTGGGTCAACATTTAGATGGCCTCTGTCTCCAGGCCGATCTTGACTGGATCTGCATCTAATCCGTATGTATATGTGTGGGTCTGGTTTCGTTCTCTCAGAAACGGCTTCCAGAACTTACTGTGGGTTGAATCCACAAAGCTGTCTGAGGTTTCGCAGGAACCATTTAAAAATGTCCCAATAAGCCGGTCACATGGTATGGCGGCCATTTTGTATGCCCCTTTTTCTGGGCTTCTTCTAAAACAGTCTTTAAAATCATGGCCTCTTCTGCCATTTGACCCTTATTAATACAAAGTCCAATTTTGCGAATCCTACACTCCCCCTGATGATACTGTAACTTGCTTGAAGTATCATAATTTTGGGTGAGCAAAATTTTCTGACTTTCCACAATCAAACCATCCCCAGTATTTACCTATCTATGACCCCACGACACATGCATTTCCCATTTCAGAAAAATCTAGTGTACATTAAGCATCTATAGATGGCAATACCTTGGAGTTAAAAATCTAACAACTTACTTCCACGCATGGAGGGGGTCCTTATACCCCTACATCACCTAGTGCATATACATTACCCTTTGAATAATAACATCGCATCTAATAAGACTTCAATAATAAAATAAAATACACACGAAAATCACAATGCACATGAATACATATCAAAAATAATACAGAGGAGGGAGGGAAAACTTTAACTTTATACACAGCAGCAAAAAACTAAACGGGTGTCTCTTCTTCTACCCGCACATAATGCTCCCTCCATTCCCCTCTATTCTCATACTTTTGTGAATGTTTGACCCTTTTACAGTGCACAAACAGTAAATAAACTACAATGATAACCTGGCACACTACAAGAATGTGGGAGGCTATCCTAATCCAGGAAGGGACTTCTATATTAGTGAACAGGTCCCACCACGGTGGGGTCACTATGTCCAATATGTCTGCCCCTATCTCTAAAGTCTTCTGCTCCAGTGTGTAGAAGTGTTTCTGTGAAACAACAATGGCTTTTAATATCTTGGTGAGGTGTTCAGGGAGAGGGGGAATGATATATCCAAAATGTGCAACAAAATGCTGCAGATTGGTGAAATTCTCTTTCACACTGATGTGAACAGTGGAAGGTTCAGGAATGGGGACAATTTGCTCTTGGGCCACTTGAACCTCTGCCCTGGGCTTGAAGCAGAAGCTGCTGTCACTAACCGGACACCAACCGTGCTGTCCATGTTGGTAGTGGGGCGCTGCAGTGGTGACACAGTATGTCCCACCTCCTATATATGCCACCTGCGGGGGCACATGGCCTTGTGCCATTGCCTCCATGGTGCAATTTATAGGCTTCGCGCCAGCAGTTCTGAACCCGCACTGTGGTTTTAAATGGGCATTCAAGTGCTGGGGACACAGGATGCTGTGTGCCCCCCGGCTCCGGCACCCCGAGAGGTCGGTACCCGTCATTGCATGCTCCCATCGAATGACGTAAGGTGGGACCCCTGTGTAGCGAATGTGCGCACCCCCCTGAATGACTCCAATGTTCTCCACCCTCTATACCGGGGCGGGGTTAGCTGTCTTTCCCATCACCGGCATTCTTACCACTATACCCATAATGGTGTGATTAGACCGTCCACAGTCCACTGGGACTGGGCAGGCCACTGAGGCTAGTCTGAGCTGGCACGGACTTAATGCATTCTCAAAAGGGTGGAGGGCTGCGAGGTGCCTGTTGCTGATCCAGGAGGGGACTAAACCTTGCTTTAAATCCTCCAGATTACTGCGGCCCTCGCCCAGTAACCACGCCCCGTATAGCACACAAGCTTCGTTCTGCGCAGCCTGATCGGATGCATTCCGATCCTCCCTAATGAGGGCATTTACCGTTTTGGCGTGTTTCTCCAGCTCAGCTATTATCTCTATTAAGTGTAGTGCCATGGCCTGGTCCTCATGTAACTCAGAACCCACTACCTTATTCTCATCAGTCAGTATCTTTCTTAGCTGTGTTTTCAAACCATTGATTTGGGTTTGCAGCTCCACGTCATCCAGTGTGTTGATGACGGAAGTTCCTGTGTTAAAAGCTGTGAAAATATCATTTACTGCACCCCTTCTTTGTCTCCCTATCCTGTCCAAGACCTCATGTGGTGTGGTGTGCAATTCGGCTCTGTCGACATCGGCAAAGTCGAATTCGTAAAACTGTTTAAACATGTTTGTTAACAGGACCTGGTATAATTGCTCCGTTTCCCTGGGGCACCACTCTGGCAATCGTGCCTCGGTGAGGTTTAAAATCACCGAAGCCACCACATAGTGAACCCCTTGGTACAGTACCTGACCTGTGGGTACCAATACCAATCGTTCCCGGGTCCCTTTGTTGTGGTGGGGCACCCTTTCTTGAGGGCTTTAGCTACTGGAATTGTGGGCAGGGGCTTGCGGGGTCGGGTGATAAGCTCAGTGGTGTTTACTGGGATCTGAGAGTATGGGACTCCGCACGCCCGTGTGCTGATGTCCCACCTCATTCCTTGTCCAGCATCCTGCCACTGTCTTTGGAAAAAGATGGAGACGCCTGTGGAGCAAGCGCATTCTGAACCCCACATACGGATGTAGATCCCCTCATCTGGTTCCCACCATTTGTCCCAACAGACACTCAACCCCCCATGAGTTCCCGTAATTGTCCGATGGGTGTTGTTACCCAGTCTCTCCCACTCCACAGTGGAGTTCTTCATGGTGCTGCTCAACTTGCGCAGCCAGCACCAACGATCCAAGGGTACATGTCCACTGCACTCCAGGCAAATCCTCCTTCCTACGGTGACGCTTATTCTGGGTGCAATGAACCGCACCCTGGGGCACATCAGAGACGTTTCTTTGTACGTAAACCCCGTCTGGCTGGAGTATTCAGTAGAGTTCGACCCCAGCCAGCCTGGCCATCTTCCTTCATGGAAGTAGGCAGCAGTCTCTTCAGCGTCCCGTGGGCCGGTTCCGTCAGTCGCGATGGGGCCTCTGTCCCCAGAGCACCCATATATGGTGGAGTCCTTAGTGCGGCCCCGATAGGCCCAGCTCCACCCGATCGTCACGAATGCGACGAGGATCCCTCTCATCTTTCTCCTGGTTCCTGCAACAAATCACACAATATAGCCAGGCTCCCGAGAGATTCTGGCTTAGGTGACGGCATGATCGGGTCTTTCGACCTCGATCCAAAAATACACACATGCTGGGCAGATTTAAAACTACTTAAACTCTAATCATTTTAATATTTACACACTTTAAACTTAAACTTAACTTATATACAGCGCCGCCCGTCCCCGGGCGGCTTGCCTAATCCCTGATTGGACTGCAGCTTGCAGCTCCCTGTGGCGGGGCTGCAGTGACCTGTGGCTTGGGTTCCCCGCAGCCTTTTGCTGTTAATCAGGGACTGCGTTTTGTCAAGGATTTCTCAGGTCGGCGTTTACTGGGAGCGGGGGACTCGGGCCAAGGTTTTACTGGCTGAGGCGTTCGAGTCGACCTGCGAAAAGGTACTTTGGGCGTGGCTCCCTTAGCGAGTGGACCTTCGGATGGGACCTTAGCTCTCACAGTCCGTGGCTCTTCCACGACTGTGGGCTTCGGCTCCCTTCCCTCAGGCTCCGCCCCTTTGGGATTCGTGCAGGCTCCCTTGCCGAGTGGACCTTCGGGTGGGACTTTAGCTCTCACAGTCCGTGGCTCTTCCACGACTGTGGGCTTCGGCTCCCTCCCCTCGGGCTCCACCCCTTCGGGATTTGGGTCTGTGGCAGACGACTCCTCCTCACCTGTCCCCACAGGTGGAGGATCTCTGCCCCCACTTTCTACCTCCCCCACGCTCGAGTCGAGGGCGGGATCTCCGTCCTCTGACTCCACCTCCTCCAGAATCGTGTCGAGGGCGGGACCTTGTTGTTCGGGCCCCTCCTCGTCCGAGTCCCAGGCCATCGGGGAAACCTCCCCCCAGGTGGGCGGGACAGCTTCTCCTTCCAAGCAGGCTGCAATGCCAGCTTGTGTGGTCTGTGACTCATCGCGCGCCTCAGGCTGAGGATCTTTACCCTCAGACCTGGCTTCGGTTGCTGATGCTCTTGTACCCGGTTTAAACAGTTTGCACCGCTTCATGCAAAACCACTTGTTGCATCAGGACACCTCCACTGTGCGAGTGGCGTAGACCGGTGGATTTTCCACCGATTCCGGTCTATCCTCCTGGTCTACGGCTCTCTCGCCAGCGCATATGCTTAGACCCAAGAATTTTACTTCTCGCCGGCCAACCCGCGCCTTCATAGGGTTTTCCTTAACACTATCTCCTTCACACTCATGCCCGCTCCCCAGAGACAATGATTTCTCAGGTCCACGTGGATCCCGTGGGCCACCAAAAAATCAGACCCCAGGACTCCCGTTCCACCTCCCACCTCCCACTTCATTAGTGTGCACTTCCACGTGGTGCAGAGTGGTCCTAAACGAATGGAGAGGGGAAGGGAATGTGCGCCAGCCTGCTCTTCACCCGTGAAGCCCGACAGAAGGTATGGGACCCCGGTGGACAGAGACGAGGCGATGGGGTTATCTGCGTGGATTACGGTGCACGATGCTCCCGTATCCAACAGATAGGTCCCTTTCACCTCCTCCACTTACATCTCCACGAGGGGTCGTCTCCAAACATCATATCGCAGCGCACACAGGTAGACGGGCTGTGCCGACTCTAGTCACTTGGGCACAACAGTCGGGGTTTCGGGAGCGACAAGACCGGTGGCGACAGCTATTTTCCCCTGTGAAATCATCAGAGACCGCATTGTCTCTATGATTGATTCAATCGCAGTGGGATCCATAACTGCACCAGCTCCTTGTGCTGGGGCAGGAGCTACGGCTTGGGTTTTGGCTGGTGCTGGGGCGGCGGTCTGGGCTTGGGCTTGGGCTGCGGGAAATCTCCCTTTATTATCCTTCCACAGATTTCTACAGTCCTTGCGCCAATGTCCATCCTTCCCACACCCGTAGCAATTGAGCTTGGTTTGGACAGGGCGAATCCCCTCCTGACGCCACTCCTTCTTGCTTGGGGCTGCGGGTTTTGCCTCAAGCAGCTTTCCCTTCTGGGGAGGTGTTTCCTGACCTCTACAATTCTTGTACGCCACATTGAGCTGACGGAGCACCGTCTCCTCCGTGACGCCGGGACCTTGGGGATCAAACCATGACCTGGCTAGGGCCCGTATCTCTGGCAAGCTGTTGGTAACCAAGCAACTGAGCCAATGAACCCGCTGTTCGTCGCTCAGTGCAGCCCGTTCAGGCATACCCGGACAGGTGCGTCGATACACTGGCCACAGCCTTTCTGCGAAAACCCGTGGGGGTTCTCCAGATAGCTGCACGGTCCCGTCCACACGGTCGAACGGACTACCGGCGTCCACTCCCATTACTTCTAAAACTTCCTCCCTGAGATCCGTATACCCTTTCCGTCCCCTCTTACCATCCTCTGAGAGGCACTGAAGGATTGTGCAATCCAGGGAGAAAAGCAACAGTTTCACCTGTTCCTGATCATCACAGTCATTAATGGCTGCTGTTTCCTCTATCTCCCTGAAATGAATCGAGGGATCTCCCTTTACTGTGAGTCGTGCGAGGTGGCTCACCATGGACCTTAATTGCGGGCCAGCGTAGGGCACCACGAGCTGGTTCTGGTGGGGTCCGATACCGCCATCGGCAGCGTTGGGACCGAACCTCTGGTGCCGAGTGGGACACATTGGTGCCGGTCCCGGCTTTGCTACCAGTGGTTCTTCCTCACACTCCACCTTGGCTACCTCCTCTTTCACTACCCCCTCCTTTTCCGGCCAAGTCTCACTATAGCTCGGCGGTGCTGAGGGCTCAGTGGCTTGTAGCAAAATTACCTCAGCTGGAATCGGCTGTTTTGATTCCTTTGAAAAGTCCATGTGACTAGCTTTCGGGCTGATGAGACACACCATGCCTTTTGCCTTTACCAGGGCCGGTCTTAGGTCCTCTATGGTCTTTTGGCAGGGGCCGTGGTCTGTGCTCTCAAACTCGTGCTGGAGGGCTAGCTTGTAAGCTGCCTTAACCTCCACTACTCTCTCCTGCATTCTTAGTTGTTGTGCGAGGCGGGTGTTTTTCTCCCGTATCCTCGTTTCATTAATCTTTGCCTCAGTAACCTGGCACTCCAGCTACTCTATCCTAGCCTGATGTTGACTAGCTACCACTTGGCATTCCTGATTCAGCGCGTGAAGCGCTGTGATGAGTTTTTCCCCACCCATGGGCCTAGAAATTCAGTTGGTTGCGCCAGCCGTTAGCGCCTTAGGAAGAGTAGATGTCGGGCGCTAGGCGGGTAGCGCCCGGGCGCAGCGCGAACTGCGCCTCGCCCCAACTTCACTAGAGATTTCGCGGCGGCGCAAAGTCTTTGCGCGCGCTCAGCTGCGCGCGCAGATCATGACGTCATTTCCTCGTGCAACGCCCTTTGTGCGCCCCCAGCCGGAACTTCAGTAGCAACGCCCCATTGTGCGCCTGGCGCCCCTAGCGACTGTTAGAGTGGAACGGTGCTCAGCCGATGCGGGGCGCGGGGGGCGCAAATTAAAGGGCACTCCTCCTGCACTATAAAAGGCTGCCATTTCGCAGCACTCCCTCTTGAGAAACGGATCTTTGGAGAGAGACCAAGGTAGATAGCTTTCTGCTTTGGCCCAACACTCGGACAGGTACTTCTGGCTTCAGGCCACAGCTTTCCACTAGTCTTTGCCTTCATTGACATCTCATTGTTTGCCAGCATATTATGAGGGCTGCAATGGGTGTCAACGCTGGCATTCTCAATTACATCCAAAGGGCTCACAGACACCGTGAGAGAGTGGCAGCCCTGGCTAGACGGAGAGGGGGCAACAGGCGTCGGCAAAGGAGGCCTTACCCACCCAGGGTATACCGCCAGCAGTTCTCCTTTCTCAACATGTCTGAGGAGCAGTGTGTTAGGAGGCTGCGATTCAGAAGGGACGTGGTCACAGAGATCTGCCAGCTGCTTGGCGGTGATCTGCAGCCACAGCTGAGGAGCAGGATGTCTCTGTCAGTGGCAGTGAAGGTGACGGTGGCTCTCAACTTCTATGCCACCGGCTCCTTCCAATCCGCTACTGGGGACATTGCCAACATCTCCCAGTTCGCCGTGCATTGCTGCATCCGCCAGGTGACCAATGCCCTTTTCAAAAGGAGACGTCAGTTCATCTCCTTCTCCATGGCCCTTGCCAAGCAGCAACAGCGTGCAATGGGCTTTGCAGCATTCGCGGGCTTCCCCGTGTTGCAGGGCGCCATTGACTGCACGCATGTGGCTTTGCGGGCACCTCTGGAGAATGCCGAGGATTACCGCAACCGGAAGGGCTACCATTCGCTCAACGTCCAGCTGGTGTGTGACCACAGGCAGCTCATCCTAGCTGTCAATGCCCGCTTTCCAGGCAGCAGCCACGATGCCTTCATCCTGCGACAGACTTCTGTGGCAGACATGTTCCAGGCACAGCCTCACCCACGAGGATGGCTTATCGGGGACAAAGGCTATCCTTTGTGTACCTGGCTGATGACCCCGCTCCGTGCGCCCAGCACCCCTGCTGAAGAGGGATACAACGAGAGCCATCAAGCGACCAGGAACATCATCGAACAAACAATCGGCGTCCTGAAGCAACGGTTCCGCTGTCTGGATCGTTCCGGTGGAGCCCTACAGTATTCACCGGAGCGAGTCTCCCATTTCGTGGTCGTTTGCTGCATGCTGCACAACCTGGCTATCCGCAGGACTCAGCCACTGCCACCGCAGATTGGAGGACCGCCTGAGGAGGAGGAGGAGGAGGAGGAGGAGGACCAGCACAGGAGGGAGGCAGAAAGTGCAAGGGCCGCCCGTCGCCGGCTTATTGAACGTCGGTTCTAGGCCCCCTCTCAGGGACTGGCTTGTGTCAATGTCAGCAGATGAATGTAGCCGCTCCACAAGCCCTCAGCCGAGCAGGGCAACCAGGACTTAACCAAAAAACCATGCACACTGCAATTTAACAGCAATAATTTATTGAAAACCTCTGCCCTTCCCACATTACATGCTCATGTGGAGAAGCCCCCTCCAAAAACACAAAACTACCAGTCTCGGCCTTACAAAAAGAAAGAAAGACACCAGTCTCGGCCTTACAAAAAGAAAGAAAGACACCAGTCTCGGCCTTACACAAAAACAACTGCACCAGTGTCGGCCTTACAACAAGCACCAGGCATTTGTGCATACCTCTACTGTTTGCCCTGCGAGGGCGATGCCTTGCCTGGCCCCTGCCCGCCCTGCTGCTCCTCCTCAATGGGAGCCCAGTGGCTGCAGCAAGGCTGGGGGAAGGCTGCTGAGGGGCAGATGGCGAGACGGCAGATGCCCTTGGGGGTCGGCCTGCACCAGCTCTGGCCTTGGAGTGTCCGGCTGCTGACTGCTCCAACTCTGGCTGGGCGGCAGCAGTCTGTCCAGCAGCTCGTGGCAGCTGCAATGGCAGAGTGGCAGTGTCGGCTGCAGGAATGGTGGCAACCTGGCAGATCGCAGGTGCTCGCTGGTCGCCTGAGACATTGGCACTCGCACGGGCCAGCACTGCAGCATGCGCAGCAAACAGCTGAAGAACAGACTGCTGGGCTGCTGCTGCGTGGCGAGTGCCCTGGCGATGCCTGGCTGATCCAGCGAGGGTGGCAGCAGTTAGTGCCCGTGTGGCCCTGGTCTGTGTCCGCATGACACCAGCCAGTGAATGGACGGCACGACTGAGCACTTGGCTCGAAGCCGACTGTGCTGCCACGAAGTCCTGCAGACTCCTGGCCTGTGCTGCACTGAATAGTTGCAGACTCCTGGCCTGTGCTGCTCCAAATTGCTGCACACTCCTTGACAGACACTCTATGGAGTCAGGCATCCTTGCCACTGCAGCCATGAGCTCAGTGTGCCTGCGCTCAGCCTGGACGGCCATTTCCTCTAGGAGGCGCACCTCCTCTGCGCTGACCGTCGCAGGACTGGAGGCCACACTCACCCTCTGGGGAGAAGTCCGCCGAGCTTCCCCACCCCTCCCGCGTTGCTGCAGGCCGCTGGGCCCCGGAGCTTCACTCTCCTCCGACCCTTCCCCCGGCTCCCCTCCAGGGAAGACGTGTCCCCTACATCGCCATGGGCTGGCGCGGCTGAGGGTGGCACTGATGGGCCGGCTTCCTCTTCCTCCTCCTCATCTTCCGAAGGGCTGACAGTGGCAGCTTGAGGGCCCGCCTCCTCACCTGGCGATTCACCGTCTGAAAGCAGGAAGGCACAAGAGTAGCTTTAGAGTGAGGACAGGGCGGCAGCGAGGGAGGCATGAGTGGTGCCATTCACCGCGTTGGTCGGACAGTGGCAAAGGATGCTGATCTGATGCGCAAGTGGAACGAGAGAGGTGCAAAAGGTGATGCCCTTACCATTGGTGCCCAGAACAGGGTCGGCATCTCCACTGGCGACGGGGCCAATCAGCCGGCCTACCATAATGCGCTCCACACGCTGGTCGAGGTCGGAGAGCTCTTTGAGGTAAGGACGGCCTCCCCCGGTCTCAGTTCAGTTGCGCCGGTTGTGCGCCACCTTGGTCTGCAAGAGAAAGGACGGCCTCTAAGTACAGTGTGAAACCCTGATCTTGTCTGCAATGCCTCCCATGGTCGAATAGCTTGTACAGTGTGTAGCCCTGATCTTGTCTGCAATGCCTCCCATGGTCGAATAGCTTGGACAGTGTGTAGCCCTGATCTTGTCTGCAATGCCTCCCATGGTCGAATAGCTTGGACAGTGTGTAAAGTGCTGAATGTGCAATTGATTTTCATGCCAGTCCCATAGCTGCTGGATGAGGGCTGGCCATTAGGGCTTTCAGATCCCTTTGCCCATAATGTGAGGTGCACATGCAAGGATGAGGAGGACACTGGAAAGGGTACTCACCCTGACAACCCGAGTGAGGTCGTTGAACTTCTTCTGGCATTGCACAGGAGCCCTGGCAACCACGCTGTTGGAAGACACCCTGTTGGACACCTCCCTCCAGGCTTTCTGGTAGGCGCTGGGCAGCGGCCTCTTGCCACCTTCTGGGAACAAAACACGGCGCCTGCGCTCCACTCCGCCAACCAGCAGCCTCAGGTCACCGTCGCTGAAGCGCTGCGCCCTCTCCCTGGCCTTCTCCATAGTCCTGGGCGTTGTACAGGTGAAGCTGAAGTGGTCAGGCCTAGGTTGAGGCCTGCAGTGTGCAGGGCGTGGCAGGCAAACAAATCCACCCTCCCCCTTTAAGAGCTGACCGGCGCCAGAGTGTCTGCCGTCAATCAAGAACTCGCCGCACCTGCGCTGCGCCCGGCCTCGGGGGTATCGCTCAGCACCGCCGGCTTAGCGCCTAAAGATAGTCGTGCATCGCCTGTTTTAGCGCAGCAGCAACCTCTTGGGGCGATGCAACTGAATATCGGCGAAGGGGGCGCGACTTTGCGCCGGGCGCAAACTTTAGCGGCCGCCTGACTTTACCGCCCCAAAAGTGGCTATACTGAATTTCTAGGCCATGGCCTTTTCCTCTATCTCTGCTGCCTGGGTTGTGATCTTGGCTGCCTGTGCTGCAACGACCCAGTCCAAAATCTGGACCTGCTTCTTGTAACACATCAGCCACACTGCCTTCTCCACTGACTTCTTATGTTCTTTGCTCTCTGTCCACCTGATGGCTGCGTCCACCGGACGCCCATCCAGCAAGAGATCGGAAATCCACTGTTTAGTGAGATTTACCTTGCCAAAGACATAGGCCTAGAAATTGGGTTGGTAGCGCCGGCGCTGAGCGCCTAAAGAGACCTAGAATTGGGGCGATGCCCTATGTTGGGGCGAGCGCTATGAAGATAGCGACAACTCAGATATTGACTATACATTTAGCGCCTGCGCTAAGTGTTTGCGCGCGCCCGCGAGCGCAAGCAGTTCATGACGTCATTTCAGTGTGCAACGCCTTCTAGGAGCGCCTGAGCGCATATTGGGTGGCGCCCGGAGCCTTAGCGCCCAGCGCTATTAGTGACAGTTCGAAGGAGGGCTAACAGGCCCTTCTCGGAGTAGGGGGGCGCTATTTAAAGGGGACAGCTTTAGTGCAGATTCTTCTGCCACTTGGCCTGCTCATTGCGATCGTTGCCAGAGAGAGTTGGCGAGCTAATGTGGAGTGGAGTTCTGGGAATGTAGCTTTACAGTACTTGGGTCCTTCAAACCTGTCCGAAGCACTTGTAGCGCTACACCTAAAAGCCTTTTGACCAACTGGCATCGGAATGAGAGCTTGTTTGGAGGGCGACGGCCTCATCGCCCAACACTGTGAAGGGGCAGAGAGAAGGCGGGAGAGAGGGCCGGGATTGGCCAGAAGGAGGAGGGCCAATGGAGTTTGGCCAATCCGACGGGAAGCTGCGAGGGTCTTTAGGCAGCAGGTGACAAGCCTTGACATGTTGGAGGAGCAGTGTTTGGGAAGGTTCCGATTGTGGAGGGACATTGTTACTGATCTGTGCCACCTGTTTGGTCATGAGCTGCAGCCGCGTGAACGCTGCAGAACCTCTCTGTCCATGATGGCTAAACTGATTGATGGCCTCCATTTTTATGCCAACGGATCCTTTCAGTCAGCCACTGGGGACATTGCGACTGTCGCTCAGGTTGCAGTCCACTCTTGCATTCGGCAAGCTACAGAAGCCCTTTATAGGCGAAGGCGTCAATTCATTACCTTCCCTCGGACCCTGCACAAGCAGGCGGAGGGCGCGCAGGGTGTCGCTTCTATTGCGGACTTCCCCATGGTGCAGGGGGCGAGTGACAGCACACACTTGGCTTTGAGGGCGCCATGCCATCATCCTTAGGACTTCCGCAACCGCAAGGGGTTGCACTCCCTCAACATGCAGCTGGTCTGTGACCACCGCCAAATCATCATGGCAGTCACCGCGCATTTCCCAGGGTGCAGCCACGATGCCTTTATCCTGCGGCTGACCTCAGTTTGTAACCTTTTTGAGGGGCTGCCTCGAAGACGAGGCTGGCTTACTGGGGACAAGGGCTATCCTCTCTGGCCATGGCTGATGACAACACTCCGTGTGGCCAACACCCCAGCAGAAGAGCTGATCAGCAGCGGCCATCAGGCGACCAGGCACAGTAAACAGCACACTATTGGTGTTGTCAAAAAGCGTCTCCAATGTCTGGAAGATTCGGGGGGATCCCTGCAGTACTCGCCGCAGCAAGTGGGACACATCGTCGTCGTCTGCTGCATGCTCCACAACTTGGCGATTCGACGCACACAGCCAATTCCAGCTGTCCCTCAACGACCAGCAGAGCAGGCTGAGGAGGAGGAGTATGAGGAGGAGGAGGAGGAAGAGCAGGCGGAGGAGGAGGAGGAGGAGGAAGAGCAGGCGGAGGAGGAGGAGGAGGAGGATGAGGAGGAGGAGGAGGAGGAGGCGGAGGAGGAGGAGGAGGAGGAGGAAGATGGAAGGGCTGCTGAAAGTGGAAGGGCCATACGTCAGAGGCTCATCTGCACTCGTGTCGAGACCCCTGTGGCAGAATGATGAGAGTCTTAACTCATGCGCACTTTGGATGTTTGCGGGCCTCTGAATGCCAGCATCACTGAAACTAGTCACATGCACCATGCCACATTGAAACTTCTGTTTATTGGCACAAAAGTCTTTCATTACAGCTAAACAACGTAATGTCAACAGAAACCATAACTTTCAAAATAACTGTGAACTGTTCGACAAAGCTGCAAAACTCAAAAAACCTTCTGCAAATATAACAACAGGTGTGGGTGTCCTTGCATTTGGACAAACAAACGTCTCAGCACCTCACTCTACAACTGGCCCCTTGAGGGAGAACGACTTCTCTTTCGCGCCCGGCCCCTTCCCTCCCTGCTGCTTCGACGTAATTGGACCCCAGTGGCGGCCTCAAGGCTGGGGGGCGCCTGCTGACTGTCTGGAAGCGCAGAAGCCCCTGAGGGACGGCCTGGCCGACCTCTGGGCTTGGAGGGTGCGGACGCAGGATACTTGATGGGACCATGGCTGGAAGCAGTGTGGCCTGCAGGTGGTGGCAGCTGCAATGCAGGCGTCCCAGCGCTGGCATGTGCAATGCTCTCCTGCCGAGAGAGGACACCTGCACCATGGTCGGATGACACACTGGCTATCTGAGGGGAGCGGGTCGGCTCTACCGCCACAATCGCATGCTCCACTGATTGCTGGCCTTGTATGGGACTGGAAGGGTCCGGGGTGATCCTAACTGATGCAGAGAGGGTGGCTACAGTGAGAGATCGCGTTGCGTCAATCTGGCTGTGGAGGAGCCCAGCAAGTGACTGCGTGGCAACAGTGAGGACCTGTGTGCCAGGTGCCAGTGCTTCGGAGAAGGCCTGGACAGTTCTTCCCATTGCTTCGGACAAGCCAGGTACCGACCGCTCCACTACCTCGGACAAGCCCTGCACAGACCTTTCCAGGGATTGTCCGAAGCCCTGAACAGTCCTTTCCATAGCCGACTCAAAGCCGTGGACAGTCCTCTCCATTGTTGGGCCGAAGCCCTGGATAGTCCTGTCCATTGTTGCCCCGAAGCCCTGGATAGACCTGTCCATTGTTGCCCCGAACACCTGCAGAGTCCTGTCCATTGTTGCCCCAAAGCCCTGGAGAGTCCTCTCCATTGTTGCCCCGATGTCCAACATACTCTTAGCCAATGAATCTATTGACTCAGGCATCTTCTCCACTGCAGCCATCAGCTCCGTGTGTCTGACCCGGGCCTGTTTGCTCATCTCAGCCAGGCGACGGACCTCATCTGCACTCTGTGCAGCAGTCATCACAACCTGCCTTGCCCTCCGGGGAGACAGTGGCCGAACTTGCCTATCCCCCGTGCATTGCTGCATGCCGCTTGGTCCGGCAACTGGTTCATCCTCAGAGCCCCCGCCGCTCCCCTCCAGGGGACTACTATCCCCAGTCTGTAGATGTGTCAGCTCCCCGGATTCTGCAACGGCTGGTCCGGATTCCTCCTGGTCCTCGCCTCCGGTGGCACTGGCACTGGCAGCTTCAGCGCGTTGAGCCCGAGTTGGTGCTGCTTCATCTGAAAGTGCGAGGTGGAAGAGTGGCTTTAGCAAAAGGACAGCTTTGCTGAAAGGCATGCCAGATTGCGGCAAGGATCTGACATGTCTGCACACTGAGGATGCATGCTGGCGGGGGGACCAAGTGGAAGGCAACAGGTGAAAAAGGTGAGAGTCTTACCCTCGCTGTCGGTAATGGGGTCGGCAGATGCAGTGGTCACAGGACCAGACAGACGTCCTCCAAGTATCTGGTGCACTCTCTCCTCCAGATCCGTCAGAGTGACCACTTGTGGTGGTCCGCCACCGGTTCGACGCTGCTCCTTTCGGATCATGGCCAGTTTGGACTGCAGGGGAAAGAAGGGGATGTTCTGTAACATGAGGCCTTGAGAGATCATCGCATGCCCCCCATGGTGCAAGAGCCCTTACATGAGGCCTTGAGAGATCATCGCATGCCCCCCATGGTGCAAGAGCCCTTACATGAGGCCTTGAGAGATCATCGCATGCCCCCCATGGTGCAAGAGCCCTTACATGAGGCCTTGAGACATCTGTCCATGTGTGTGCCCAGAAAGGGTCATGGGTGCATGCTGACAGATGGCCATTGGAGCATCATTGCAGCAGGGTGCCCGAAGTCAGCTGCAGATGGAGGGAATCAGAAGATTGCTAAACCATCACTCACCCTAACGATCCATGTGAGGTCGTTGAATTTCTTCCTGCACTGAACAGGGGTCCTGGTCGCCATGCTGCTGGAGTTGACCCTCACAGCAACCTCCCTCCAAGATCGTCGGTAAGCCTTCTGATTCGGCCTCTTGCCATTATCCGGATACAGGACCTCTTGACGGTGCACAACTGCAGCCACCAAGTGGTCCAGAGCCTCAGTGCTGAAGCGCTCTGCTCTCTGTCTAACCTTCTCCATGATGAACAACTTTGTACCGCCAGACAAGGGCGAGCGCCGAATCTGAGGCCTACAGGGCATTGGGTGTTGAAGCTCAGGCTGACTGACCCAACCCTTTAAGAGCCGGCTGGCGCCTGGAGGTCTCGTGGTTTCCCGTAATTGAGATCACCTGCGCTGCACCCGTCCGCGTCAATATTGAGTAGCGCCTGAACTTTTGCGCCTTAAGAGCACCGTGCAACGGCTGAATTAGCGCCTCAAGACCCTTTGGGGGCGATGCAACCCAATATCTCGCCAGGCAGCGATAACTTTCGTCTGGCTATAAACTTAGCGCTTCGCCAGTTCTAACGCCTCAAGCGAGGCTATACCCAATTTCTAGGCCATAATCCGCTATTCACTCATCCATTGCATTTCGACCATTCAAACTTGGATCTACTACATTGCAATCCTGCTGCCAGAGTCATGCCGCGGTCGCCATTTTCTGTAAGGGGTTTTAGATCGCAGAGGTTTCTCTCTCTAGAGGCCTCTCTCTCTTGCACAGTAAAACCTTGAGTGGTTCGGCCCACTCGCCCCTTAGATTCTATACTCTGGACTTTGGGGCAGGAACTACAATGTAGAGAAAACTCATGTAGACCAAGTTTGATGAAACAAAATGAAATTTTATTGCATATGGAAAAATAAATCAAATGCAAGCAGATAAGAGAGTACATGGGAGGGAACAACACAAACAAATCATAACGACACAATACTAACTAAGGCAAAAACAGGCATCTTATACTCTACAAAGATCATCATGAAATAAGGAAACACACGGAACATCGAGGGACAACAACTCATGTTAATTGTACCCTTAAATCCACCCCCTTAAACCTACCTAGATCTGATTGTGAAGGGCCAGAAACATGCTCACCAATCCAACTAGGAAGTACCAGGTTTTGAAAGCAAGTCTGTGTTTTGATCCCTTCAGGTACCCCGTCTCCTCGTGGATCGTGGATCCCCTGTGAGCTGCGCCACACCTCTATCCTGAGGTGGGGGTCGGGGCGGCTGGACACCGACTGGTTCTGGCTGTCGGCGGGGTCGGGGATCATCGGCTCGACCCCGGTCAGAGGAGCCTTGGGCTGGCTCCCATCGTTTCTTCAGTTTGTTTTTGTCTCTTCTCCCGAGTTGGGAGAAGGCCTCTCGTCTTCGTCAACCGCCCGGAGTTGGTCGATGATCTCCCGATGTGTGACCCCGGGGTGGGACGCCGGCTCGAGCGGTCTTCTTGGTGGTTTGGTCTTCTTCGTCTTCCTCCGATAGTGGAGAGGAGTTCGCTGATCTTCTCCCAAACCAGCTCCTCTTGTTCCACTGCAACTCGGTCGTGTGTGTCTGAGTGTGTGTGTCCAACTCCGACTCTTCCAATTATACCTTTTCTTCAGAGGCTTCCACTTCCCGCCCAAAATCAGGTTAGTCTTTGTTTAACTGTTGGCGGGCTGGGAGCACAGCGGGGTAGTTATTATATTTTAAATGTTTTTGATGGCCGGTAAAGGCCCATCTCTGGTCTGGAATGACTTTCATTGTTTTTAATGTCCTGCTGATCTCGTTATCTAGTCCTTGGTGCTGTTCTCATGAATATGAAATTGTCCCCTTTTGTCTGGGTCAACATTTAGATGGCCTCTGTCTCCAGGCCGATCTTGACTGGATCTGCATCTAATCCATATGTATATGTGTGTGTCTGGTTTCGTTCTCTCAGAAACGGCTTCCAGAACTTACTGTGGGTTGAATCCACAAAGCTGTCTGAGGTTTCGCAGGAACCATTTAAAAATGTCCCAATAAGCCGGTCACATGGTATGGTGGCCATTTTGTATGCCCCTTTTTCTGGGCTTCTTCTAAAACAGTCTTTAAAATCATGGCCTCTTCTGCCATTTGACCCTTATTAATACAAAGTCCAATTTTGCAAATCCTACAGCTTGTACCTGCAATGACATTCAGATGCTAATGTGGGAGTGTTCCTAGTCTCCTATGTTGAGGGGGGCAGGTGACTCAGACACAGGGGTGGTACAAGAAAGGAACAGAGGGTGTGAGGGAAGGGGGGTGCGGTCTGGCAGCGTGCCACAGGGCACCCAAAAGGTGAGGAGGATCTCTTCAGCACTCCTCAGGTCTTCAGGCCTTGGAAACTCTCGACAGCTGCTCCCTAGCTGCAGTCAGAAGGTCCTGAGGCCGGTAGACGGGCTGACAGCTACAGACCTCTTAGGCCTGCAGTTGCGCTCCTTTTAGTTCCCCCACTTGCCAGGGAGAAGGCCTGTGCTGGAGGTTGCCACTAGTTCATGGTAAAGGATGGCAGGACGAACCAGGCCGCACAGAATGTCCACGGGTAAATCACTTCGGCTTCTGTTTTATCCAGTCTTTTTCTCAGATCTACAAAGATCCACCCCTGGCTCAGAACTTATTGGAAACAGATTTTCAAGATTAACTGAGATACTTATCTTATATAAATAAACAAGATTATTTATATTTGGCAAGTACAATATTATTGCATCTGACTTGATCTGATGGTGTCAGCGACCTCATCTCCCAGAGGGAGATGGTAAATGTGAACAAAACTGCTTTTTTCACACTGTAGACAGCAATGACCTCACCACATACAAGAATCCCGAGGAGCCCTTACTCCCACTTTTCCCGACGATTTGCCTTTCAGTTTTGAAACTTTGCGAGCCGCTCGCTCATTGTTCAGACAGAAGTACTGTGCGATTGCCCCCTTGAGAAGGTAGGTAAGAAAGCTGTTGTGATTGTCATTCTTAAACTGACTGGGTGAGGCTTAAGATTAGTGTGGGATTTTCATGGTGGCAGGAGCATGAGAGATGGTGAGGAAATAATTTATATAACGGGGTGAGGAAATATTTTTAGAAGTTAAAATATAGATACACTGTTATCTAACCAAGCATGCGAGGATTCTGGATGTGCCTGACTGAACCAAATTAAAATTGTTTTCGAGCCCAGAGTTTCACGGATGCTTGCCAGGTACGGTCTGTGAAGTCAGTTAATAGATCTCATTAAATACACTCCCAGCTTTGGTGTTTGCCAATAGTCTCGCAGGTTGGTTCATGGTATACAGTACTCGAGTCACACTGCACCACAGCTTAATCCCAGCTCCACAGATTTGGAATCTCACCCGGATTTCATCTGTACTGAACTCCAACCTCCATTAACTCAAATATGGAACTCAGATTATATTACGACAAAGAGAAAGTAAATATACCGAAAAGTCCAATAAATCCATTGCTAAATCAGTAAGATATTACACATCCATGAATGTGGTTTTCATTGTCCTGACATTGTGAATTCAGTAATGTGAGAATGATACTCACTTCCTGCCAACGATACACCACTCTCCATTCTTCTAATTCATTCTCGGGATATGGGCGTTGCTAGTAAAACTGGCATTTATTGCCCATCCCAATTGCCCTCGAGAAGGTGGTGGTGAGACACTGCATGATGAAGGTACTCCCACAGTGCTGTTAGGTAGGCAGTTCCAGGATTTTGGCCCAGCGACAATGAAGGAACGGTGATATATTTAAAAGTCAGGATGATGTGTGACTTGGAGGGGAACTTGGAGGTGATGGTGTTCCCATGCATCTACTGCCCTTGTCCTTCTAGGTGGCGGAGGTCACAGGTTTGGGAGGTGCTGCCGAAGAAGTCCTGGCGAGTTGCTGCAGTGCATCCTGTGGACAGAACACACTGCAGCCACTGTGCAGCGTTGGTGGAGGGAGTGAATGTTTAATTTGGTGGATGGGCTGCCGACCAAGCGGACTGCTTTGTCCTGGATGGAGCCAAGCTTCTTGAGTGTTGTGCCCCAAATCATCCCTCAGACTGACTCTCCCTCCTTTTACCATCACCACAAGAAAGAAACAGAGATCTTGCCAGGAACATTAGTTTTATTATCCACAGAAAAATAGTTCAATTTGAAAATGTTGACATTTTAATGCAACACTGATAGATGTACATAAGAGCATAAGAAATAGGAGCAGCAATAGGCCACTTGGCCCATCAAGCCTAGTAATAGACTGTCAGCTGTCGGAAGTCCAGCGCTGCAAATATTTTGCTGTAAATACTGACCCATTGTTTGAACAAATGCAGCAATGGCAGCACAGTGCTTATGTTACTGGACTAGTAATCCAGGGGATAACAACAGAAAATGCTGGAAAAACTCAGCAGGTCAGGCAACATCCGTGGAGAGAAATTTGAGTTGACGTTTCGGGTTGGACCCTTCTTCAAAACTGGAAAGAAAAGAAACTAGATCGGAGGCAGGGCTGCGATCGGACAAAAGAATAAAAGAAACAAAAGAAGTAAAAGAGATTAGAAGCTAGACGGTAATAGGCTGGGATTAGGTGTAAAGTGTACTGGCAGGGCAAAAGATAGCTGCCAGGTGTGAGAGAGAAACAAAAGGAAAGGGGGGGGGGGGGGAAAGGAGTGGAACAATTACAAGAGAAAATGAAATGGGGGCCGAGCTTATGATCTGAAATTGTTGAACTCGATATTGAGTCCGGAAGGCTGCAGACTGCCTAATCGGAAGATGAGGTGCTGTTCCTCGAGTTTACGTTGAGCTTCCGTGGAACAATACAAGAGGCCAAGGACGGTGAGGTCCGAGTGGGAATGGAGCGGTGAATTAAAATGACAGGCGACCGGAAGCTCGGGGTCACCCTTACGGACTGAACGGAGGTGTTCCGCAAAGCGGTCACCCAATCTGCGTTTGGTCTCCCCAATGTAGAGGAGACCGCATCGTGAGCAGCGAATACAGTATACTAGATTGCAAGAAGTACAAGTAAATCGCTGTTTCACCTGGAAGGGGTGTTTGGGGCCCTGGACAGTGGGAAGGGGGGAGGTATAGGGGCAGGTGTTACATCTCCTCCGCTTGCACGGGAAGGTGCCAGGCGAAGAGGAAGGGCTGTTTGGGGTGATAGAGGAGTGGACTAGGGTGTCTCGGAGGGAGCAGTCCCTGCGGAATGCTGAAAGGAGAGGGGAGGGGAAGATACGTTTGGTGGTGGGATCACTTTGGAGGTAGCGGAAATGCCGGAGGATGATCCGTTGAATGTGGAGGCTGGTGGGGTGAAAGGTGAGGACAAGGGGAACCCTATCGTGGTTCCGGGAGGGAGGGGCAGGTGTGAGGGCAGAAGTGCGGGAGATAGAACTGACACGGTCGAGGGCAGTGTCAACCACAGTAGAGGGGAATCCTTGGTTGCGGAAAAAGGAAGACATGTCTGAAGCACTGGTGTGGAAGGTGGCATCGTCAGAGCAGATACGGCGGAGGCGGAGAAACTGGGAGAATGGAATAGAGTCCTTACAGGAAGCGGGGTGGGAGGAAGTGTAGTCCAGGTAGCTGTGGGAGTCAGTGGGCTTGTAGTAAATATTGGTCGATAACCTATCCCCAGAGATGGAGACGGAGAAGTCGAGGAAGGGAAGGGAAGAGTCCGAGATGGACCATGTGAAGGTGAGGGAAGGGTGGAAATTGGAGGCAAAGTGAATGAAATTGTCCTCTTCACCTGGCACCTTCCCGTGCAAGCGGAGGAGATGTAACACCTGCCCCTATACCTCCCCCCTTCCCACTGTCCAGGGCCCCAAACACCCCTTCCAGGTGAAACAGCGATTTACTTGTACTTCTCGCAATCTAGTATACTGTATTCGCTGCTCACGATGCGGTCTCCTCTACATTGGGGAGACCAAATGCAGATTGGGTGACCGCTTTGCGGAACACCTCCGTTCAGTCCGTAAGGGTGACCCCGAGCTTCCGGTCGCCTGTCATTTTAATTCACCGCTCCATTCCCACTCGGACCTCACCGTCCTTGGCCTCTTGTATTGTTCCACGGAAGCTCAACGTAAACTCGAGGAACAGCACCTCATCTTCTGATTAGGCAGTCTGCAGCCTTCCGGACTCAATATCGAGTTCAACAATTTCAGATCATAAGCTCGGCCCCCATTTCATTTTCTCTTGTAATTGTTCCACTCCTTTCCCCCCCCCCCCCTTTCCTTTTGTTTCTCTCTCACACCTGGCAGCTATCTTTTGCCCTGCCAGTACACTTTACACCTAATCCCAGCCTATTACCGTCTAGCTTCTAATCTCTTTTACTTCTTTTGTTTCTTTTATTCTTTTGTCCGATCGCAGCCCTGCCTCCGATCTAGTTTCTTTTCTTTCCAGTTTTGAAGAAGGGTCCAACCCGAAACGTCAACTCAAATTTCTCTCCACGGATGTTGCCTGACCTGCTGAGTTTTTCCAGCATTTTCTGTTGTTATTTCGGATTTCCAACATCTGCAGTATTTTGCTATCGTACTAGTAATCCAGGGGCCTGGACTAATAATCCAGAGATGTGAGTTCAAATCCCGCCACGACAACTGGGGAATTTAAATTAAGTTAATTAAATAAATCTGGAATAAAAAGCTAGTATCAGTAATGGTGACCATGAAACTATAGGATTGTCATTAAAACCCATCTGGTTCACTAATGTCCTTTAGGGAAGGAAACCTGCCGTCCTTACCCGGTCTGGCCTATATGTGACTCCAGATCCACATCGATGTGGTTGACTCTTAACTGCCCTCTGGAATGGCCTAGCAAGCCACTCAGTTGTAACAAACCACTACGAAACACAATAATAAGAATGAAACTGGACAGACCACCCGGCATCGACCTTGGCACCAGCTATGGACACGACAATGGCACACTCAGCCCAGTCGACCCTGCAAAGTCGTCCTTGCTAACATCTGGGGACTTGTGCCAAAATTGGGAGAGCTGTCCCACAGACTAATCAAGCAACAGCCTGACATAGTCATACTCAGAGAATCATACCTTTCAGCCAAGTCCCAGACTCCTCCATCACCATCCCTGGGTCTGTCCGGCCGGTAGGACAGGAGGTAGTGGCACAGTAGTATACAGTTGGGAGGGAGTGGCCCTGGGAGTCCTCAACATTGACCCCAGACCCCATGAAGTCTCTTGGCTTCAGGTCAAGCATGGGCAAGGAAACCTGCTGATTACCACCTACCGCCCTCCCTCAGCTGATGAATCAGTACTCCTCCACGTTGAACACCACTTGGAAGAAGCACTGAGGGTAACAAGGGCACAGAATGTACTCTGGGTGGGGGACCTCAATGTCCATCACCAAGAGAGCCTCGGTAGCACCACTACTGGCCGAGTCCTGAAGGACATAGCTGCCAGTCTGGGCCGGCGACAGGTGGTGAGAGAACTAACATGAAGGAAAAACGTACTTGACCTTGTCCTCACCAATCTACCTGTCACAGATTCATGTCCGTGACAGTATTAGTAGCAGTGACCACCGCACAGTCATTGTGGAGACAAGACTCATTTTGACACTGAGGATACCCTCCATCATGTTGTGTGGCACTACCACCGTGCTAAATGGGATAGATTCAGAACAGATCTAGCAGCTCAAAACTGGGCATCCATGAGGTGGAGTGGGTCAGCACTAGCAGAATTTTTCTCCACCATAATCTGTAACCTCATATCCCTCACTCTACCATTACCATCAAGCCAGGGGACCAACCCTGGTTAATGAGGCATGCAGAAGAGCAGCGCCAGGTGTAACTAAAAATGAGGTGCCAACCTGGGAAAGCTGCAACACAGGACTGCATGAATGCTAAACAGCAAAAGCAGCATGCTATAGACAGAGCTAAGCGATCCCACAATCAATGGATCAGCTCTGCAGTCCTGCCACATCCAGTCGTGAATGGTGGTGGTCAATTAAACAACTAATGGGAGGAGGAGGCTCCATGAACATCCCCATCCTCAATGATGGTGGAACCCAGCACGTGACCATCTTCAGCCAGAGTGGCTGAGAGTTACGTGGATAGCACGTTTTTAGATGTGGTCACCCCGCAGCTTAAGAAAGTGCAGTCAGAGACGGAATGGGTGACCACCAGTCAGAATGAAGGGGGCAGGCAGGTAGTCAGGAAAGCCCCAGAGTGCATCTTACTCAACAACCGTTTTTCTGTGTTGGAAAACGGTGAAAGTGACGGTTCCACTGGGGAGTGCAGCCAGAGCCAAGTTCACGGCACTGTGGATGGCTCAGCTGCACAAGGGGGGAGGAGTAAGAGTGGAAGGGCAATAGTGGTAGGAGACTCAATAGTGAGGGGTGCAGACTGGCGTTTCTGCAGCTGCAGACGTGATTCCAGGTATGTTGCCTCCCTGGTGCCAGGGTCAAGGATGTCACTGAACGGCTGCAGGGCATTCTGAAGGGGGAGGGCGAACAGTCAGAGGTCGTGGTACACATTGGTACCAACGACATGGGTAGAAAGAGGGATGAGGTCCTGCAACAAGAATTTAGGGAGCTAGGTAGCAGATTAAAAAGCAGGACCTCAAAGGTTGTAATCTCTGGATTACTCCCGGTGCCACGTGCTAGTGAGTATAGGAATAGGAGGATAGAGCAGATGAATGCGTGGCTAAAGAGTTGGTGCAGGAGGGAGGGCTTTAGTTTCCTGGATCACTGGGTCTGCTTCAGGGGAAGGTGGGACCTGTACAAGTCGGACGAGTTGCACCTGAACCGGAACGGGACTAACATCCTTGTGGGGAGGTTTGCTAGTACTGTTGGGGGGGGGGTTTAAACTAACTTGACAGGGGGATGGGATACGGAGTGGAGCTATAGTAGGGGGTGATGCACAGCCGAATATAGAGGAAAAAACAAGTCAGCCTGGAAGGCAGAGCAAATATGTAACGGCACAAGGGAGTATGGCGAGGCTGGATGGCATTTATTTTAATGCAAGCAGCCTTGTGAGTAAAGCAGATGAATTGAAGGTGTTGATGAACACATGGGAGTATGATATTGTTGCTATCACAGAGACATGGTTGAGGGAGGGGCAGGACTGGCAGCGCAATATTCTGGGGTATAGAATCTTCAGGCGAGACAGAGGGGGGTGTAAAAGAGGAGGGGGAGTCGCAATAATAATCAAGGAGCCAATTACTGCAGTAAGGTGGGATGATATCTTAGCAGGTTCCTCTAATGAGGCCATATGGGTAGAACTTAAAAACAAAAAGGGGGCAAGCACTTTGCTGGGAGTGTACTATAGGCCCCCAAACAGTCAGGGGGAGATAGAGGAACAGATATGTAGGCAAATCTCAGAGAAGTGTAGAAAAAATAGGGTAATAATAGCAGTGGATTTCAACATACCCAATATTAACTGGGATAGCCAGAGTGTGAAAGGCTTAGAGGGTGCAGAATTCTTAAAGTGCATCCAGGAGAGCTTTTTGAGCCAGCATGTAGAAAGTCCTACAAGAGAGGGGGCAGTACTGGACCTAATTCTAGGGAATGTAGCCGGGCAAGTGGTAGATGTGTCAGTAGGATAGCATTTTGGTGACAGTGACTATAATTCAGTGAGAATAAGGTAGTCATGGAAAAGGACAAAGATGGACCGGAAATAAAGGTTCTAAATTGGGGGAAGGCCGATTTTAATATGATAAGGCAGGATCTGGCCAAAGTGGACTGGGATCAGCTACTTGTAGGAAAATCCACATCAGAGCAGTGGGAGTCATTCAGAAAGGAAATAGAGAGAGCACAGCGCCAACATGTTCCCGTAAAGGTCAAGGGTGGGACCAACAAGTCCAGGGAACCCTGGATGTCAAGGGATATACAAGAATGGATTAGGGGGAAAAAGGGAGGCTTTTGGCCGATACAAAGGACTAAAAACAGTGGAAGCCCTAGAGGAGTATAGAAAGTGCAGGGGGGGTACTTATAAAAGAAATTAGGAGAGCGAAGAGGCGGCATGAAAAAACACTGGCAGGCAAAATAAAGGAAAATCCCAAGGTGTTTTATAAGTATATTAAGGGCAAGAGGATAACCAGTGAAAGAGTAGGGCCCATTAGGGACCAAAGTGGCAATCTGTGTGTAGAGCCGGAAGACGTAGGTGAGGTTTTAAATGAATATTTTGCATCTGTGTTCACTATGGAGAAGGACGATGTAGGCATAGAAATCAGGCTGGGGAATTGTGATATACTTGAACAAGTTAGTATTGAGAGGGGGGAGGTACTAGCGGTTTTAGCGGGCTTAAAATTGGATAAATCCCCAGGCCCAGACAAGATGTATCCCAGGCTGCTGTGTGAGGCAAGGGAGGAGATTGTAGGGGCTCTGACACAAATTTTCAGAACCTCTCTGGCCATAGGGGAGGTGCCAGAGGACTGGAGGTCAGCTAACGTAGTATCATTATTCAAGAAGGGTAGTAGGGAATTACAGGCCAATGAGCCTAACAGCAGTGGTAGGGAAATTGCTGGAAAAAATACTGAGGGACAGAATTAGTCTCCATTTGAAGAGGCAAGGATTAATCAAGGATAGTCAGCATGGCTTTGTCAGGGGGAGATCATGTCTAACCAATTTGATTGAATTTTTCGAGGGGGTGACTAGGTGTGTGGATGAGGGTAGTGCAGTTGATGTAGTCTACATGGACTTCAGTAAGGCTTTTGACAAAGTCCCGCATGGGAGACTGGTCAAGAAGGTAAGAGCCCATGGGATCCAGGGCAATTTGACACAATTGATCCAAAATTGGCTTAGTGGCAGGTGGCAGAGGGTGATGGTCGAAGGTTGTATTTGTGACTGGAAGCCTGTGTCCAGTGGTGTGCCGCAGGGATCGGTGCTGGGTCCCTTGCTGTTAGAAGTGTACGTTAATGATTTAGATATGAATGTAGGAGATATGATCAGCAAGTTTGCAGATGACATGAAAATTGGTGGAGTGGTAAATAACGAGGAGGGAAACCTCAGGCTACAGGACGATATAGACGGGTTGGTCAGATGGGCAGAACAGTGGCAAATGGAATTTAACCCTGAAAAGTGTGAGGTGATGCATTTTGGGAGGACAAACAAGGCAAGGGAATACACATTGAATGGTAGGACCCTAGGAAGGACACAGGATCAGAGGGACCTTGGTGTGCATGTACATAGATCCCTGAAGGCAGCAGGACAGGTAGATAAGGTGGTTAAAAAGGCATATGGGATACTTACCTTTATTAGCCGAGGCATAGAATATAAGAGCAGGGAGGTTATGATGGAGCTGTACAAAACTCTAGTTAGGCCACAGCTGGAATACTGTGTGCAGTTCTGGTCGCCACACTATAGGAAGGATGTGATTGCATTGGAGAGGGTGCAGAGGAGATTCACCAGGATGTTACCTGGGCTGGAGGGCTTCAGCTATGAGGAGAGACTGGACAGGCTGGGGTTGTTTTCCCTGGAGCAGAGAAGGCTGAGGGGGGACCTGATTGAGGTGTACAAAATTATGAGGCGCATAGATAGTGTAGATAGAAAGGAACTTTTCCCCTTAGTAGAGGGGTCAATAACCAGGGGGCATAGATTCAAGGTAACGGGCAGGAGGTTTAGAGGGGATTGGAGAAAAAACTTTTTTACCCAGAGGGTGGTTGGAATCTGGAACTCACAGCCTGAAAGGGTGGTAAAGGCAGGAACCCTCACAACATTCAAGAAGCATTTAAATGAGCACTTGAAACGCCAAAGGCTACAGACCAAGTGCTGGGAAATGGGATTAGATTAGATAGGGCTTGATGGCCGACGTGGACACGATGGGCCGAAGGGCCTCTTTCTGTGCTGTATAACTCTATGACTCTATGGATGATCCATCTCGGCCTCCTTCTGAATACCCCACCATCACAGAAGCCAGTCTTCAGCCAATTCGATTCACTCCATGTGATATCAAGAAACGGCTGAGTGTACTGGATACAGCAAAGGCTATCGTGCTGAAGACTTGGGCTCCAGAACTAGCCACGCCTCTAGCCAAGCTGTTCCAGTACAGCTACAACACTGGCATCTACCTGACAATGTGAAAAACTGCCCAGGTATGTCCAGTCCACAAAAAGCAGGACAAATCCAAACTGGCTAATTACCGCCCCATCAGTCTACTCTCAATCATCAGCAAACTGATGGAAGGTGTTGTCGAGAGTGTTATCAAGCGGCACTTACTCACCAATAACCTGCTCATCGATGCTCAGTTTGGGCTCCGCCAGGACCACTCAGCTCCAGATCTCATTACAGCCTTGGTCCAAACATGGACAAAAGAGCTGAATTCCAGAGGTGAGGTGAGAGTGACTACCCTTGACATCAAGGCAGCATTTTACCAAGTGCGGCACCAAGGAGCCCTAGTAAAATTAAAGTAAATGGGAATCAGGAGGAAAACTCTCCACTGGCTGGAGTTATACCTAGCACAAAGGAAGATGGTTGTGGCTGTTGGAGCTCAATTAGCTCAGCCCCAGGACATCGCTGCAGGAGTTCCTCAGAGCAGTGTCCTAGGCCCAACCATCTTCAGCTGCTTCATCAATGACCTCCCCTCCAACATAAGGTCAGAAGTGGGGATGTTCACTGATGACTGCACAGTGCTCAGTTCCATTTGCAACTCCTCAGATAATGAAGCAGTCCATGCCCGCATGCAGCAAGACCTAGATGACATTCAGGCTTGGGCTGATAAGTGGCAAATAACATTTGTGCCACAGCAGTGCCAGGCAATGACTATCTCCAACAAGAGAGAGTCTAATCACTGTCCCTTGACATTCAACGGCATTACCATCACCGAATCCCCCACCATCAACATCCTGGGGGTCACCATTGACCAGAAACTTAACTGGACCAGCCACATAAATACTGTGGCTACAAGAGCAGGTCAGAGGCTAGGTATTCTATGGTGCGTGTCTCACCTCCTGATTCCTCAAAGCCTTTCTATCATCGACAAGGCGCAGTTAAGGAGTGTGATGGAATACTCTCCACTTGCCTGGATGAGTGCAGCTCCAACAACACTCAAGAAGCTCGACACCATCCAGGACAAAGCAGCCTGCTTGATCGACACCCCATCCACCACCTTAAACATTCACTCACCCCACCACCGGTGCACCAGGAACAAATTTAAAAAAGTACTCATGACATCGTGATTGAAATCCAGAAGTGCACCACTATAGGAGCACTGTACTCTGTATAGTGAAATGAAAAATATATTCAAATAGATCTAGATTTACATATTTAGCATTAACAGAGGCGGACAAACACACTGCACTCCCACCCCTAGAACCTGGGTTCCAATCTACCTCAGCCTGAGCGGACAAATACCTCCCCTGTCTGCTGATGGTAGCCATCATACATAAACTGACTCAAATACGAGTTTTACAACCAGCAGAGAGAGAGTAGACATTCATCCCACCAGGATAAGATGAACTTGAACCCAGACCTTAAGGGTGAAAGGCTGGTGAGTGTACCACTTAATGAAATGAAGTAGCTTTGAGTTAATGTCCTAACATTGCCTCTGGGAGCCCCAGCCCAACAGATGTGCCGTTGACTCTGATGAATTTTTCTTGGTTAAGCTCAATTTTAATGTTTAAGCAAGTTCCCACGGAGTTTCTCTTTGGGAGCGTGCCAGGAGGGGAAGGGATGACAGGAGGAGGGGAAGTGGAGCCAATTCCCTGCTGCTACCCAAATTTGGCACTTGCAGCAAGTTAAAAGCAGCTAAGAGCAGGGAAGTTCTCCCCGGTATCCAGGCCAATATGTATCCCTCAACCAACATCGCTAAACCATATTACCCGGTTATTATCACATTGATGTATGTGGGAGCTTGCTGCGCGCAAATTGGCTGCTGTATTTTCTACATTACAACAATGACTACAGTTCAATAGTACTTGGCTGTAAAGCGCTTTGGGCGTCCTGAGGTCGTGAAAGACGCTATAGAAATGGAACACTTCCTCTCTTTTTTTTAAAGGAATCAGACTGGACCTAATTCTAGGGAAGGTGGCCGGGCAAGTGGTAGAAGTGTTAGTAGGTGAGCACTTTGGTGACAGTGACCATAATTCGGTGAGATTTAAGGTAGTCATGGAAAAGGACAGAGATGGACCGGAAATAAAGGTTCAAAATTGGGGGAAGGCCGATTTTAATATGATAAGGCAGGATCTGGCCAATGTGGACTGGGATCAGCTACTTGTAGGAAAATCCACATCGGAGCAATGGGAGTCTTTCAGAAAGGAAATTGAGAGAGTACAATGGCAACATGTTCCCGTAAAGGTCAAGGGTGGGACCAACAAGCCCAGGGAACCTTGGATGTCAAGGGATATACAAGAATGGATTAGGAAAAAAAGGGGGGCTTTTGGCAGATACAAAGGACTAAAGACAGAGGAAGCCCTAGAGGAGTATAAAAAGTGCAGGGGGATACTTAAAAAAGAAATTAGGAGAGCGAGGAGGGGCCATGAAATAACACTGGCGGGCAAAATAAAGGAAAATCCTAAGGTGTTTTATAAGTATATTAAGGGCAAGAGGATAACTAGGGAAAGAGTAGGGCCCATTAGGGACCAAAGTGGCAATCTGTGTGTGGAGCCAGAAGATGTAGGTGGGGTGTTAAATGAATTTTTTGCATCTGTGTTCACTATGGAGAAGGACGATGTAGACATAGAAATCGGGCAGGGGGACTGTGATATACTTGAACATATTAGCATCGAGAGGGAGGAGGTACTAGCGGTTTTAGCAGGCTTAAAAGTGGATAAATCCCCAGGCCCAGACGAGATGTATCCCAGGCTGCTGTGTGAGGCAAAGGAGGAGATTGCAGGGGTTCTGACAAATTTTCAGAACCTCTCTGGCCACAGGGGATGTGCCAGAGGACTGGAGAACAGCTAACATAGTACCATTATTCAAGAAGGGTAGTAGTGATAAACCAGGGAATTACAGGCCAGTGAGCCTAACATCAGTGGTAGGGAAATTATTGGAAAAAATTCTGAGGGACAGAATTGGTCTCCACTTGGAGAGGCAAGGATTAATCAGGGATAGTCAGCATGGCTTTGTCAAGGGAAGATCATGTCTGACCAATTTGATTGAATTTTTCGAGGGGGTGACTAGGTGTGTGGATGAGGGTAGTGCAGTGGATGTGGTATACATGGATTTCAGTAAGGCTTTTGATAAAGTCCCACATAGGAGACTGGTCAAGAAGGTAAGAGCCCTTGAGATCCAGCGTGCCTTGGCACATTGGATCCAAAACTGGCTTAGTGGCAGAAGGCAGAGGGTGACGGTCGAAGGTTGTTTTTGTGGCTGGGAGCCTGTGTCCAGTGGGGTACCGCAGGGATCGGTGCTGGGTCCCTTGCTGTTTGTGGTCTACATTAATGATTTGGATGTGAATGTAAAAGGTATGATCAGTAAGTTCGCAGATGACATGAAAATTGGTGGGGTGGTAAATAGCGAGGAGGGTAGCCTCAGTCTGCAGGACGATATAGATGGGTTGGTCAGATGGGCGGAACAGTGGCAAATGGAATTTAACCCTGAAAAGTGTGAGGTGATGCATTTTGGAGGGACTAACAAGGCAAGGGAATACAATATGAATGGTAAGACCCTAGGAAAGACAGAGGATCAGAGGGACCTTGGTGTGTATGTACATAGATCCCTGAAGGCAGCAGAACAGGTGGATAAGGTGGTTAAAAAGGCATATGGGATACTTGCCTTCATTAGCCGAGGCATAGAATATAAGAGCAGGGAGGTTATGATGGAGCTGTACAAAACGCTGGTTAGTCCACAGCTGGAATACTGTGTGCAGTTCTGGTCGCCACACTATAGGAAGGATGTGATTGCTTTGGAGAGGGTGCAGAGGAGATTCACCAGGATGTTACCTGGGCTGGAGCGCTTCAGCTATGAAGAAAGACTGGACAGGCTGGGGTTGTTTTCCTTGGAGCAGAAAAGGCTGAGGGGGGACCTGATTGAGGTGTACAAAATTATGAGGGGCATAGATAGGGTAGATAGAAATGAACTTTTTCCCTTAGTAGAGGGGTCAATAACAAGGGGGCATAGATTCAAGGTAAGGGGCAGGAGGTTTAGAGGGGATTTGAGGAAGAACTTTTTCACCCAGAGGGTGGTTGGAATCTGGAACTCACTGCCTGAAAGGGTGGTAGAGGCAGGAACCCTCACAACATTCAAGAAACATTTGGATGAGCACTTGAAATGCCATAGCATACAAGGCTACGGACCAAATGCTGGAAAATGGGATTAGATTAGACAGGGCTTGATGGCCGGCGCGGACGCGATGGGCCGAAGGGCCTCTTTCTGTGCTGTATAACTCTATGACTCTATGAATCATCATCTTCCAGACCAAGAGAAAGTTGTTGTCCTCTGACAGATCCCACAAAGAGTGCTGGTGAGTGGAGGTGAATCTATCAATTGCTCTCCCTGTGCTAGGCTTTTTCATTAAAAAAAAATAAATGCCCTAGCAACCCTGCATTCCTGCTGTGTACAGGGCCAGTGTCCTTACCTCCAGTGGTGCTATACGTAATTACCACCTTATTTGGTTATGCCCGCCCCTTCTCAAGCCGGCGCTTCAGGTGTCTGATGGAGGTGATGCTGGGAGATTGATTCGAGCCTGCAAGTGGGCAGGAATTCAGCGGAAACAGTCAAAGACCCATCGTCCCCCACAGTCTACCCCAGTCCTGCCTGAAAACAAATGGGAAAGAAGAAATCTGCTCTAATTCTTTGGTGTTTCTTTTTTTTTACATAGAAATTACAGCACAGAAATAGGCCATTCGGCCGATCTGGTGTGTGCCAGTGTTTATGCTCCACTCGAGCCTCCTCCCACCCTACTTCATCTAACCCTATCAACATAACCTTCTCCCTCATATACTTATCTAGCTTCCCTTTAAATGCAACTATGCTATTTGCCTCAACTACTCCCTGTGGTAGCAAGTTTCACATTCTAATCATTGTCTGAGTAAATACGTTTTTCCTGAATTCTGAATTAGATTTATTAGTGACTATCTTATATTTATGGCCCCTAGTTTGGATTCCCCAAAAGCAGAAACATCTTCTCTACATTTACCCTATCAAACCCCTTCATAATCTTAAAGACCTCTATCAGGTCACCCCTCAGCCTTCTCTTTTCTAGAGAAAATAGCCCCAACCTGTTCAATCTTTCCTGATAATTATAACCTCTCAGTTATGGTACCATCCTTGTAAAAAAAAAATTGCACCTTCTCCAGTGTCTCTACATCCTTTTGTTAGCTGGAACCCTTTAATAGACATCCAGGTAGAGTAGAAGGGTTACAAACTGTGGAATCTTAATGGGGATAATTAAAAAAATGTGATGATAGTGTAAAAGGGGTGATATCAGAGCGAGCGGCCATTATACATATTTTCCTGCCATTAAAGTCAATGGTGAATGAGCCAATATCATCCATGTTGCATTATCACAAAAGAGAGAAAATTACTTCCAATTGGTGTTGAAATGGGGAGGGGGATTTTTCGGATCTTTCTGAATGGACAACGTAAGATGTGCCAAAAATCCTTCCTTATCCCTTACTATCTTTAGATTTTGTGATTTATAGTCCTGTGCTGCTCTTTTACTTTTGGCTTCAACTTCAGTGGACTAAGTTTGTGCTTCAATTTTGTTGGTAAATATTGAAAAAAGAATGATGGGGGCTGAATTCCCTCACCGTTTTCAGTGCATTCATGATGTAGAAATAGCACAGGAAATATTTTTAGGCCAGAAAATTGGGTGGACGCTGATTCCACACGACTTCCACCATTAAAACGCCTCTCCCAAGTTCCCTCACACTTTTTGAGTGTCGCCAACCTCATTCGCATATATCAAAGAGAGGCCTGTCGCGCTGCAGCTTTGCATGTCCGAGTTTTATATTTCTAACGCATTCTGGCTCATTTATGCTGAGGTGCAACAGTTGCCAGGATCAGCTGATCAAGGCAGCAGCGAGGAGTTTCTGACACAGAAGAGTCTTCAATTCCTTCAGTTTGTTTAAACTTTCTAATATCTAGTTGGTACATTTGATTTTCCCAATGTTTGTTTAATCTTTGGAAAGGTTTTGTCCACTGTCGATCGTAGGATCAATATGGCAGTGTCGATTTATTACATGACAATCCAATCGGCACCTCAGCCCTTCAGGATTCTTTCCAGCACTCAAAGAGAGTAAGTCGAGCTCCCCAAAGCCAAGACAGAGCACATGCAGAGTTTGCCATGACAAAAACTAGAAAATTATTTCAAAGCAGCGTTTTCTGTCCCTTGCAAAAACACAACTTGATGAATCATCATTGGCCGGGGCAAATGAGAAATACTGAATAACTGAAAGAATTTAACTTGGAGATTAATATCACAGCAAATAAATGTCAAATACTCACTCAGTGAATAAAACTGTTCCAATCATGGTCCAGTGATGATGAAGTACATTCCTAGGCAACAGTTATTGTGGCACCGATATTCATTTGCAGATGTGTTACATAGAAACATAGAAGATAGGAGCAGGCGTAGGCCATTCGGCCCCTCGAGCCTGCTCTGCCATTCAATGCGATCATGGCTGATCATCCAAATTCAGTACCCGGTCCCTGCTTTCTCCCCATACCACGTGATCCCTTTAGCCTTAAGAAATATATCCAACTCCTTCTTGAATATATTTAATGAATTGGCCTCTACTGCCTTCTGTGGTAGAGAATTCCACAGGTTCACCACTCTCTGGGTGAAGAAATTCCTCCTTATTTCTGTCCTAAATGGCCTACCCCTTATCCTTAGACTGTGACCCCTGGTTCTGGACTCCCCGACCATCGGGAACATCCTTCCTGCATCTAGTCTGTCCAGTCCTGTCAGAATTTTATAATTTTCAATGAGACCCCCTCTCATTCTTCTAAACCCCAGCGAGTACAAGCCCAATCATCCCAATCTCTCCTCATACGTCATTCCTGCCATCTCAGGTATCAGCCTGGTGAATCTTCGCTGAACTCCTTCCATGGCAAGAACATCCTTCCTCAGATAAGGCGACCAAAACTGCACACAATACTCAAGATGTGGTCTCACCAAGGCCCTGTACAACTGCAGCAAGACATCCTTGTTCCTGTACTCAAACCCTCTCGCTACGAAGGCCAACATACCATTTGCCTTCTTAACTGCCTGCTGCACCTGCATGCTTACCTTCAGCGACTGGTGCACAAGGACACCCAGGTCTCGTTGCACTTCCACTTTTCCCAATCTAGTGCCATTCAGATAATAATCTGCCTTCCTGTTCTTGCCACCAAAGTGGATGACCTCACATTTATCCACGTTATATTGCATCTGCCATGCTTCTGCCCAATCACCCAACCTGTCCAAATCATCCTGTAGTTTCTCGGCATCCTCCTCACAGCACACACGCCCACCCAGTTTTGTGTCATCTGCAAATTTGGAGATATTACATCTAGTTCCCTTGTCTAGATCATTAATATATATTGTGAACAGCTGGGGTCCAAGGACCGATCCCTGCGGTACCCCACTAGTCACTGCCTGCCATTTGGAAAAAGACCCATTTATTCCAACTCTTTGCTTTCTGTCTGCCAACCAGTTCTCTATCCAAGTCAATACCTTGCCCCCAATCCCATGTGCCTTAACTTTACACGCTAATCTCTTATGCGGGACCTTATCGAAAGCCTTCTGAAAGTCCAAATACACCACATCCACTGGTTCTCCCTTATCTATTTTACTAGTTACATCCTCAAAAAATTCCAGTAGATTAGTCAAGCACGATTTACCTTTTGTAAATCCATGTTGACTTTGTCCGATCCTGTCACTGTTTTCCAAGTGCTCTGCTATTACATCTTTTATAATGGACTCTAGCATTTTCCCCACTACCGATGTCAGGCTTACCGGTCTGTAATTCCCCATTTTCTCTCTGCCACCTTTTTTGAATAATGGGGTAACATTAGCTACCCTCCAATCCATGGGTACTGTTCCAGATTCTATCGAATGTTGGAAGATGACCAGCAATGCATCTACTATTTCTAGGGCCACTTCCTTAAGTACCCTAGGTTGTAGATTATCAGGCCCTGGGGATTTATCGGCCTTCAGTCCCATCAATTTCCCTAATACCATTTCCCTACAAATACTGATTTCTTTCAGTTCCTCCCTTTCATCAGACCCTATGTTCCCCGACATCTCTGGGAGGTTATTTGTGTCCTCCTTTGTGAAGACAGTTGGGAGCGGGGGGTGTACGATATTGGCTGGAAAACCCGGAAGTAAGTTCAGCGCGCCTGTCTGTGGTTTTTTAACTCAGCCAGCTCATTAGCATTTTACTTATGGGTTTGCCGTCCAATGCGTGGCAGTGGGCATGATGAGGACCCACATGATGCAATCTCAATTCCAGTATTTAAAGGGCCAATCCGAAGATGGAATTATGGAGGAGTTGGAGTTCGAAACAAGAGAAGAGGAAGTGTGATAATGAATTCCAGAAGGGGAAAGGTTGCGCCACGGTTCAATGATGCCTCGCTTGATGTGCTGCTGGGGTCAGTGAGGAGTCAGACAGAGATGCTCCTCCCCAGCAATGGGAAGGCATGACTGGAGGTAGCCAAGGAGGTCAGCAGCAGGAGTGTAGTGCCACGTTCCTGGATTCAATGCAGGAAGCGCTTTAATGACCTAACCAGGTCAGGAAAGGTGAGTCCAGTTGCACATTGACCTACATCCTGCTGTGTTCATCACCCCACCCTCTCACCCTACCTCCTCAAGCCTACTCCATCACATCACTCCTCACATCCGCTTAGCTTACAAGCGCACCCATCCTTCCTCATATCCCCATCTATCCATCCACCACAGCCACCCACCCTCATCTTTATGCAATTTCATGTTTTTCCCTGATAGACACCCTCACCAAGTGCACTGCACCCATCGGGTGAAAACAAGCCGTTACACTCACTCATAGGCCTGTCCTTTCCCTCATTGCAGGAGAAGAGAGCACAGAACACAAGGGAGAGGGAGCGAACCAGAGATGGGCCTCCCAAGATTTCCCAGCTCATAAATGCAGAGGAGGAGGCTCTGGAGATAAGTGGAGTTTCGACATCCCTGGCCGTCGGGAGATGGAGAGACAGGGAGCTCCCAGCTACCTGGTGACTCAATTAAATATCAGCGACCCACATGTCATACAACACTCAGTCATGTTGACTTGATTTCAACTGCGAGTGAAATATGATCAACTTCATAATCATAAGTTGCATAATTCTGATCTTGCGTGCACTCATTCATGTCTTTTATCTCCCACAGGGTGTTCATGTGAGCAGCAGCAATCGCTGGAGGTCACGAATGACGATTCCTCAGAGGAGCTGATTCCTTCTGAGGGTGTACCATCACAGGACTCATGCTTACCATGCACCAGCACCGATACTCGCACTTCGGTGGGACCACTTAGTCAGATAGTTGGGATTTTACCTGGTGACTCACACTTCACAAGTGAGTAAGAGCAGACGGTGGTGGCAGGGACAGCTATGGAGAACTGTGTCGGAGGGTGTAGCCCTCTCCAATCTCTGCTCAGCTGGACACAGATGCTGTTCCCCGGGGGCTGTCGATGAAAAGGATAATCATTGAGCAGCAGCAGATAATGTGCGATGCACCGACAGGCCTTCCAAGCTCACTGACCATGATTGCAGAGAAAATGGAGGAGTCTGCCTCAAGCATGATTGGGAGAATGTCACAGGGCATTGCGACAACGTCCTCTTTCATGAATAGAGAGGCCAGTGCCATGGAACATCAAATGCTCCAATCAAATGAGTCCATGCATGCCTTGACCAAGGCTGTGCACACTCTGGATGACAACATGTCTGAGGATGACAGATAACTGAGCCTTACAGCGCCGCACTGATCTGCACTAAGGTGCTCTCCAACAGAGTGGTAGCAGTGAAATGCAGCTGGGCCATGAACGGGATGATGGCGAAAGGGGACTTAGAAGTGGGGACTTCACTCAAAGTGCTTCCACTTCACACCCATTGTTCCCCTCTCAGTCATCTCCCGATGGCCAAGTCTGCCCCTGCCAGATGCAGGTGGAGCAGTCTTTGGTGGGACCCTCATGGGCTCCAAAACCCAGAGGTCGTTGGTCAAGAGCATCTCAGCAGTCAAAGTAGGGATCTGAGCAACCTTCCTCTACCTCTGCTTAAGCCACAGGGATTGCACCATGTAGGAGCGGAAAGAAAAGGAAGGTGAAAGCTTTGTAGTTGCACAAGGGTAGTGATGTGCCTCAATGTTCAAGAGTTGATCCATTGCGTTGAAAATTTAGTTAATAAAATTGATGTGCCTCAATGAATCCGAGACTCGACGTTAACGGAGCAAAGCAAGGCTTTTATTAACTAAGAAAGTAACACACAGTGGAGAAGTGTCTCCCATCCAAAGATCTGCTGCACTGCCTGTGAGACAGTGCAGCCTGCTTAAGTAGTGGCCAGGTATGGGCGGAGCCTTACACACAATACAGTACAGGTGGGGAAATGAAACTGAAACTAAACTAAACACAGAGAATACAGTGCCTGATGAACGGCATATTTCATCACAGGTATGTACACGGGTGCATGAGAAAATGTGATGTTGTTAAGTTTCTGTTGTTGAGTTAACTTTATACCTTTGCACCACTTTTTCATCTTGCTCATTCTTGGTTGCTGGGTGGCAAGTCACCTTTTAACTTGCTTGATGATGAATGGGAAGACATGAATTGACGGATCCAATGGGGGATGTGCAAGGAGTGGTTGGTTGTTTGCAGGACTGTTTTGTGTCAGTGGCATAGGGTGGGGGTAGCAGGTGGGGGGGGGGGTAAGAGTGGTCGTTTCATGTGCTTCTGACATCGGTCCACTGATGCAACCTAAGTGAACCTTGCATTAATAAGGGCATCCTGGGCAGCAAGGTGAGCAGTTGGAGTGGCATTTCCCTCATCACCTTCCTCCTCCTCATCTTCCTCCTCCTTCTCCTCGGAATTGTCCAACGTGGATCTGAGCTCTGCGCCTTGTTCACCCTGGAGGTCCAAACCTTGCTGCTATGCAATGTTGTGCAGAGCACAGCACACCACGACCATTCTGGAGACCATGGTTGGTGCATATTGAAGGCCGCCTCCAGATCTGTCCAGGCACCACAAATGCATTCTCAGCATGCCGATGGCTTGTTTGATCACAGCAAGAACCCAACACACACATACCCCTTTTATTGGGAGAGATCAACAACAAGTCAGAAAGAGTGACCCAGGGGAAAAGGAAGTCGTTTGTCAACATGGACGAGATGCACCTGCTTTCTTGAAGAAGTCAGCAAATTTCTAAACCATCTTTGCTGAACTTTTGTCTGTGATTATTCTTATTTCAATTAGAAAAATCATTTTTGGCAGTTGACAAATGTTTACGTTCCAAAAGACATTTAGCACTCAAAAGGGTTAATCTGTGGATTCACTGTCACGCTGTTGGGCTTCATTGGTCAGGTTTCTGACAGGTGTCAGCACCAAGTTTGAAGTGGGTATCCCTTGTCTCCTAGAGCCACCCCTTAAGTTTGCTCGCAGGTCCAAAGACGTCAGGCAGTTTGGACTACCGCAGGACGAAAGCATCGTGGCAGCTCCCCGGGAATCGTGCGCACACCTGCAGAAATATCTGTTTGTGGTTGCACACCAGCTGCACATTGATGGAGTGGAAGCCCCTGTGGTTGATGAACACTCCTGGGTGATCTGGGGGTTCACGGATTGCCACGTGTGTGCAGTCTATGACCCCCTGTACCTGTGGGAAGCCAGCCAGAGCTGCAAACCTGAGCGCCTGCTCATTCTAACTGGCATCATCGCAGGCGAAGGTCACATAATTGCCTAGCAAACAAACCATCAGTTACCTGTCTTATGCATTTGTGGGCCGCCGACTGGGAGATCCTGGATATGTCTCCGGCAGAGCCCTCGAAGGATCCGGAGGCTAAAGATTTGAAGGTGGTGGTGACTTTGACAGCCACTGGTAACGCGTGGCCACCAGGTCCAGCAGGGAGCAGGTCTTCTTCTAGCAGGCTGCAGATGTCTGCCACCACCTGACATGGCAACCTGAGCCTCCTGAAGCACAGCTGTTCCAACATGTCAAGGCAACTCCGCCTCTGTCTGTACACACTGTGTCATGGGTAGTGCCTCCTGCGAGCTGCACTCCTCTGCTGCTCCCCCTCAGCAGCTCCCCTCTCAGCAGCTTCCTACTCGGCAGCAACCCGCTCTGCTGTCTAGCTACAGGTCTCTCAAGAGCAAGCTGCTACTGCTGCTGCTGGTGCTGCTGCTGGTGCTGGTGCTGGTGCTGGTCATATTGGTCCATGTCCGAGGTCCAATCTAAGGCAGCCAAAGCGCCATCCATCCTGAAGTGATTCAGAAAACCTCCAATGTGTAGAAAGTAAACTCTCAGCAAAAGTACTGTGAACAAACACTTTCCCACTAGTAGGTAAGAAAGCAGCTGTGAGTACAGTATTGAGTATTTATTGCAGAATTTCCTCGAGATTGATTCAGCCCTCTGAATAGCCACTGTGCTCTCACCTTGCTTTCACTGGCGAGTTTCAGGAAACCCGTGGATGTGCCGTTGAATTTGAAAGTCAGTTGAAATATTGCTCTAATGGAGCGATTAGCATATATTAATAGCCAACCCGCCTCTCCCGAGTGGGTTGCGCACATGCAGCCTAACGCGCTCCAGTTCAACGCGGAATTTGGCGGGTTGGTGCCGGCTTCCCGACACGCTCACATATTTGCAGGTGTTAACCCCCCCACCCACCCACCCGTACCCAAACACACGCATTCCTCCAGGTTAAAATTCCTGCCTACGTGTGAACTTGGATTTACAGCACACTGTTTCAAATATATGGATATGGTGGGAGGTGGGCAGTGCAGGATTAACTCCCATCCCATTGGATGAGAGTTGATCATTCCCCCCCCACCCCCACCATGAACTTCCGGGTCAGCCTCATTTTAAAACAGGGGCCAGCACGTGACCCATTTTGGGCTTGGCACTGGGATCTCGCCAGAAGAGTAAAGGAGGGAAGAAGGGAGGGATTGGTGGGGGAAAGAGGGAAATCATGGGCCAAATGAATCAGGTGCAAAAACATGTCCCATCCCTCAACAATTTATCAATCCCTTCCTCCATTCAATACCTACACAAACACAAACTGTAAAGCTACCCTGCTCCCTGCGTTCCTGTACCTATACTGATTTTTACAGGGTTAATTGCTTCAGTGGCTGCTTCTGCTTTCTCAGCTTAGTCAACTCCCCCTCTGAGTAACTTTCCACAAAACCATGTTATTTTGGTGCTGTAACATGTGACTGAGCAGGAGATGGGGTGAGCTGATTGAGGTGTTTAATATGATCAAAGGAGTTGCTAGGGTAGATAGCGTAGAAACTATTTCCTCTGGTGGGGAGGTCAGAACAAGGGGGCATAACCTTAAAATTAGAGCTAGGCCATTCAGGGCTGATGTCAGAAAGCACTTCTTCACACAAAGGCTACTGGAAATCTGGAAAACTCTCCTTCAAAAAGCTGTTGAGGCTGGATCAATGGAAAATTTCAGAACTGTGATTGATAGATTTTTGTTGGGTAAGGGTTATTATGGGTTACGGAATAAGGCGGGTAAATGGAGTTAAGATACAGATCAACCATGATTTAATTGAATGGCAGAGCAGGCTCGAGGGGCTGAGTGACCTACTCCTGCTCCTATGTTCCTAAATTTGAGATGCAGTAAAAGCAAAGGTCGCACAAGCAACCTGCTGATAATTGGGTAGTTACAGCGTGAGCCATCTGAGGCCTTCTCTGAACCATTGACTGATAGCTGGCACATTCGCTAATCAAAGGCATCATGTTCTCTGTGTATAGTCCTGAACAATTATAAATCAAAAGCAGTTTAGTAATCATTTTTCTTTGACTTCATGTACATTTAAACACGTCCCCTTAACCACACTCAACCCTCCACCTAAAAAAGGTGGAACTTCAGAAAATTAAAACAAACCGAATCTTTCTTAAACTCCCAGTTTATTGACAGCTTGCATTTAAAAGTAAAACGACTATTTAATTCTGGTAATGTGTGCTTTGTATATTGTGATAGGACACTTTGGTATTCCTCGAATCTTCCAAATGCCTAAGAGACTGTCAGAAAATGTCCTGTTTCACGACAGGAGCATTAGGCCAGATAAAACACAAAGGGCTAAAAATTTGGTTGCGTAGCGCCCGTTGTTTGGGTACTACGGGTGCCGTTTTGGGTCAAAAATTGCATCCGAGCAGCGCACACACACTTCTGTTGTGGGCCACGCCAGACGCCATTTTGGTGAGGGTGTTAGCGCGGTGCTGGGAGCGTCCACCAGAGGTATGCAGAGTGCGCAGATCGTGACAACAATTAGCGTGTAAGGCTGATTTGAAGCCAGCACTGCCATTTTTGACCTCAACACTGGAGCTCTCCCTTAACCTTCCACAGCTGAACATGCATTTAGCAGCAGGATGGACCCCCCCCACCAGCGCTATTTAAAGGGATCATCACCTACTTACAGGTTAGATGATGATTGATTTCTACTGGCTGTTGCTGAGCTTGTAGAAGAGTTTGGTGCGTTCTAGACTTCTTTAAAGTTGCCTAATGTTTACAAGGTGTGGTGTGACACGTGCTCAAGGACTTGGTACTGACTTGCAAGGGGTCTGCTCAGACCAGTTGCTCCCAGACATGGATGCTGTAGTTTGTATCCCCCTTGGCCTGCAGTATAACAGGGACAATGAGCAGAGGTGACACAGAGCAGGACAAGCTGCTCAAAGAGGGAGGAGGAGGAGGGGGAGAAGGGCTCTCAGCAGGAGGCCATATCCACCCAGGGTCTTCAGGGAGCAATTCTCCTACCTCAACCTCAGTGCATGCGACGTCTCCATTTTACTAAGGAGGTGCTCACTGAAATCTGCCACCAGCTGCGGGCAGACCTGCAGCTTCAGTCCAGGGCGAGGACAGCATTGTCAGTGGCTGTAAAGGTGACTGAGGCCTTGAACTTCTTCACGTTGGGCTCCTTCCAGGCTAGAGCAGGAGACATCTGTAACATCTTCCAGTTCTCCGTCCGCTCCTGTATAAGGGAGGTGAGTGAGGCTCTGTGTGCAAAGAGAGCTGAATTACATTTCATTCTAACTTTCCAGAGAGAAGCAGGTGGAGCGAGCTCGTGGCTTTGCCATGATAGCAGGCTTCCCCATGGTGCAGGGCGCCATTGACTGCATGCACAGCATTTTGCAGGTGCCGCGTCTCGATTCGGAGATTTACCGCAACAGGAAGGGATTCCACTCCCTCAATGTCCAGCTGGTGTGCGACCATACTCAGCACATCATGCTAGTCAATGCTCAGTATCCTGGCAGCAGTCATGATGCCTTCATACTGCGGCAGTCTACTGTGCCAGCTGCATTTGAGCCATGATAACTAACCAGAGGGTGGCTACTGGGCAACAAGGGCTATCTGCTGACCACCTGGCTCATGACTCCGCTGCACAACCCAAGCACACGTGGGCAGCATGTATATAATGAAAGCCATGCTGCCACATGGAATTTGATAGAGCAGACCATTGGTGTCCTTAAACAACGCTTCCACTGCTTAGACCGCTCTGGAGGAGCCCTGCAGTACTCACCAGAGCGCATCTCAAGATTCGTCGTGGTCCGCTGCATGCTCCACAATCTCACCATCGTGATGGCACAGCCCTTGCCACCAGGTATACGGCAACCAGCTGGGGAGGAGGAGCAGGAGGAAGAGGAGGAGGATAAAGCAGAAGAGGAGGAGGAGGAAGCGGTAGAGGCAACCCAGATGGCCCCTTTCTGCCCGGGCAGTCCACGATCGACTAATTTGACTGCGGTACCAGTAAACGCAACCCCAATTCCCCATTCAGCAATAGTCCCACACCTTACCTTCCCTCTGTTACTGACCATCACAGTGTCCTCTTGGCCACAATGCTACAATAAAAGCCACCACAAAATAAACATTCCAAACCAATTTTATGAATCAAACCATTACAATATTGAATTCAAAAGTCAACTAATCACCTTTGTGCATTCCCTTAGTGCCTGTCTTCCATGTGCTTTTGCCTGTCCTAGTGCTCCAACGCAGTGCTACCCCAGTGGCTGCAGCATGGCTGACGGAATTCTGCTGACTTTCAGTTGGAGAGACTGCAGATGGCCTTGCCGGATGACCTCGAGCAGTTCTGAGCCTAGTAGGCACGGCTTCGGACTGCACCACCTTGGCATCGGTGGCAGCAGTCTGGGCTGGCTGGCTGACAGGCAACAGCAAGGGCACTGGCGGAGTGGCAGTGGTGGGAGGACGAATGGTGTCATCCTGAGAGAGGACAGCAGGTTTGTCCTCCATGGAGCCACTGTCACTCCCCAGGGCCGCGCCTCAGCAATCCTAGTAAACTGCTGGAGGACAGATTGCTGGGCTGCTGTGACTCCTTTCAACACCGGTAACCATAGCCATGATGGCAGCAGTCTGTGCTTGCACGGCAGCAAGCTGAGCTTGCATGACTTCAGTCTGAGCTTCCATTGCAGCACTCAGACGTAGGGTGGCTTCTGCTTGTGCTGCAATGGAAGCTGAGACATCGGCCATCAGGCGCTGTATGATGGTTGGGTCCACAAGTGTGCTAATGTATCTGTCCACCCCTTACATGCTGGAAAGGATGGGCTCCAAGCTCTGCGTAAAGCTGTGTGCAAGGCTGGAGCTGGACTCCTCCATGCTCCTTGACATTGCATTCAGGCTTTTTGGCAGGCCTGCCAATGCACCAAGTATTTTGTTGTGCATACACATTGTGGTAAACCACTGTTGTTAGTATTGTTGTTCACTGTGTTAGTATTGTTGTTCACTGTTGTTCACTGTTGTTCACTCTTGCACATTGTTGTACTTGTCTGTGCATGCCTCAGCTGACTCCGCCCCTGGCTCCACCCACATGGCCGGGTATAAAGGTGACTGCTCGGCAGCCCCCTGCCCTTTTGGATACCAGGCAACCACGAGAGGCATGCTCTGTTCTTTGGTAATAAAAGCCTGTTTGTTACTCACTTAACTCCCAGTCTTTTGTAGTAATTGATAGTGCATCAATTTTATTACCAAAGTTAAATGTTGGCTCCGAATGCTGATCAACCAATGGCGCAAAACGCTGAGCAGCAGGCGCTGCTGCGAGCCCTCAGACCAACATGCCTGGACCTAGACCCCCAAGAAGCGGGTTCATCGACTAAATTTACACAATGGCTGCGTTGCTTTGAGGCGTATCTGGAAGCCTCAACCGTGACTCTCGATGAAAATAAACTGAAAATCCTGGCCTCGAAGGTGAGCCACCAAGGCTATACTTTAATCCAAGATGCGACGACCTACGCGGCGGCTATCGACCTACTGAAAGGGCAGTATGCACGCCCGGTTAACACGGTCTATGCCAGGCACCTTTTAAGATCTCGCAGACAGCAGCCCAGGGAATCGGTGGAGGCCTTCCTACGGGCACTGCGGGTACTCGGACGCGGCTGCGACTGCAAGGAAGTATCGGCCGCGGCACATGCGGAGGGACTGATACGAGACGCTTTCGTTGCGGGTCTAAGGTCCGACTACTCCCGGCAGAGACTGCTGCAGAAAGGTGAAATAGACCTCACAAAGGCAGTGTCCCTCGCGCTCTCGCTCGACGCGGCCCACAGAAATATGGACGCTTTCTCCCCTAATCGCCCCGCGCCGTGGACGCCGCAATCTTGGGCCATGGGACCGCCACCTCCGACTGCTGCAGCGATGTCCAAGGCACTAAAATGCTATTTTTGTGGCCAAGCTAAACACCCTAGAGCACGCTGCCCCGCGAAGAATGCTACCTGCTCCGGCTGTGGGAAGAAAGGTCACTACGTTAGCACCTGCAAAGGGAAGACCGCTAACGCCAGCAGCGCTGCGTGCGAACCGTGGGCGCAGCCATCTTGTCCGCCATCTTGGGCTCCCCCAGCCGCGTGGGGATCAGGACTGTGGGCGCCGCCATTTTGTCCGCCATCTTGGACGCCTCCGACTTCGGTTACGGGGGACCCGGACTCCACCACCGCCGCTGCGGACGACCGCATCGACACGCTTGAACATACGCTGGCTTCCGTGACGCTGGATCAATCTCTCCCGCATCAACTGTCCAGGTCCATGATGGACATTACGGTAAACGGCCGCGCCACTACCTGCCTTTTTGACATCGGGAGCACGGAGAGTTTTATACACCCCGACACGGTGCGCAGTTACTCTCTCCCGGTCCTGCCGACGCGTCATCGGGTCTCTATGGCTTCCAAAGCCCAGTCAGCAGACGTCGGTGGCTACTGTATGGTGACTCTTTCAGTGCGGGGTACTGAATACAAAAATTTTAAACTTCTGGTCCTGCCCCATCTCTGCGCTGCCGTCCTACTGGGGTTGGATTTTCAGTGCCACCTTAAGAGTGTCACTTTAGCGTACAGTGGACCCCTCCCCCCTCTCACAGTCTGCAGCCAGCAGTTTTTAAATCGCCCGCCGCGCGCCATTTGCAGCCTCTCCACCCTTAAAGTCTCCCCCCCTCCTTGTTCGCTAACCTCACCCGCGACTGTAAGCCCATCGCTACCAAAAGTAGGCGTTACAGTGCCGGGGATAGGGGTTTCATTAAATCCGAGGTAGCGAGACTCCTGAAGGAAGGGATTATCGAGAGCAGCAATAGCCCATGGCGAGCACAAGTGGTGGTGGTGAAGGCTGGCGGCAAACAGCGCCTAGTTATTGGCTACAGCCAGACGATCAACCGTTACACCCAGCTGGATGCATATCCACTTCCCCGCATATCTGACATGGTCAATCAGATAGCACAATACCGGGTGTTCTCGACGATTGATCTGAAGTCAGCATACCACCAGCTCCCCATCAGGGCTGAGGGCCGCCAGTACACAGCTTTTGAAGCTGACGGTCGGCTCTATCACTTTCTCAGAGTTCCCTTCGGCGTCACCAACGGAGTTTCTGTCTTCCAACGGTAGATGGACCGGATGGTTGACCAGAACGCGCTCCAGGCCACTTTCCCATATCTAGACAACGTCACCATCTGCGGTCACGACCAGCAGGACCACGACGTTAACCTAGAGAAATTCCTCCGGACGGCCCAGCGGCTGAATCTCACATACAACAAAGACAAATGTATGTTTCGTACTACGCGCCTTGCTATTCTTGGCTGCGTAGTGGAGAACGGAGTCATCGGCCCAGACCCCGATAGAATGCGTCCCCTTATGGAGCTCCCCCTCCCCCACTGCCAGAAAGCACTGAAGAGATGCCTGGGGTTCTTCTCTTACTATGCTCAGTGGGTGCCCAACTATGCGGATAAAGCCCGACCCCTCATCAAGTCCGCCTCCTTCCCCCTGACAGCAGAGGCCTGTGCAGCCTTCACTCTCATAAAAGGAGACATTGCGAAGGCCACAATGCATGCTGCCGATGAGTCCCTCCCTTTTCAGGTGGAGAGCGACGCATCCGACTTTGCCCTAGCTGCAACCTTTAACCAGGCGGGGAGACCCGTGGCCTTTTTCTCAAGGACCCTCCAGGGCCCCGAGATTTGACACTCCTCTGTCGAAAAGGAGGCCCAGGCCATTGTGGAAGCCGTGCGACATTGGCGGCATTACCTGGCCGAAAAACGATTTACCCTGCTCACTGACCAGCGTTCAGTGGCTTTTATGTTTCATAATAAGCAGCGGGGCAAAATCAAGAATGACAAGATCTTAAGGTGGAGAATCAAACTCTCCACCTACAATTACGATATCTTGTACCGGCCCGGGAAACTCAATGAGCCCCCAGATGCCCTATCACGTGGTACGTGCGCCAACGCGCAGGTTGATAGACTACAGACCCTCCACAATGACCTCTGCCACCCGGGGGTCACCAGGTTCTTCCATTTTATCAAATCCCGTAACCTGCCCTACTCCATTGAGGAGGTCAGGACCATAACCAGGAACTGCCAGATCTGTGCCGAGTGCAAGCCGCATTTTTATAGGACAGACAGAGCGAGCCTGATCAAAGCCACGCGCCCCTTCGAGCGGCTGAGCATCGATTTTAAAGGGCCCCTCCCCTCCTCTGACCGCAATGTGTACTTCCTCAATATAATTGATGAGTACTCCCATTTCCCGTTTGCCATCCCTTGCTCGGACATGACCAGTACCACGGTCATTAAATGTCTGAATGACCTCTTCGCCTTGCGATAGCAAAATACTGCAGATGTTGGAAATCCGAAATAACAACAGAAAATGCTGGAAAAACTCAGCAAGTCAGGCAACATCCGTGGAGAGAAATTTGAGTTGACGTTTCGGGTTTGACCCTTCTTCAAAACTGGAGAGAAAAGGAACTGGATCGAAGGCAGGGCTGCGATCGGACAAAAGAATAAAAGAACCAAAAGAAGTAAAAGAAATTAGAAGCTAGACGAGATGGTAATAGGCTGTGATTGGGTGTAAAGTGTACTGGCAGGGTAAAAGATAGCTGCCAGGTGTGAGAGAGAAACAAAAGGACAGGAGGGGGGGAAGGAAAGGAGTGGAAAAATATAAGTGAAAATGAAATAGGGGCCGAGGTTATGATCTGAAATTGTTGAACTCAATATTGAGACCGGAAGGCTGCAGAGTGCCTAATCGGAAGATGAGGTGCTGTTCCTCGAGTTTACGTTGAGCTTCCGTGGAACAGTACAAGAGGCCAAGGACGGTGAGGTCCGAGTGGGAATGGAGCGGTGAATTGAAATGACAGGCGACCGGAAGCTCGGGGTCACCTTGTTCGGTTTCCCTAGCTATATCCATAGCGACAGGAGCTCATCCTTTATGAGCGACGAACTTCGGCAGTACCTGCTCGCGAGAGGCATTGCTACAAGCAGGACCACCAGCTACAACCCCCGGGGGAACGGCCAGGTGGAAAGGGAGAATGCGACGGTCTGGAAGGCAGTCCTTTTAAACTTAAAATCTAAGGGCCTTCCGACCTCCCGCTGGCAGGAGGTCCTCCCTGCGGCGCTCCATTCCATTTGGTCGCTGCTCTGTACAGCCACCAATGCCACTCCTCACGAGAGAATGTTCTCCTTCCCCAGGAAGTCCACGTCGGGGATTTCGCTACCAACATGGCTGACTTCTCCAGGACCCGTCCTACTGCGGAAGCACGTGAGGACCCATAAGGCGGACCCCCTGGTCGAGAGGGTGAGCCTCCTCCACGCCAACCCGCAGTATGCTTACGTGGTGTACCCGGACGGGCGGGAGGATACAGTCTCCATTCGAGACCTCGCACCTGCGGGTGCTCCTGAAACACCCTCTTCGCCACCCACCGCTACTCATGCCTACCCCCAGGACACAGTCCCCGCACGAGACCTCGCACCTTCGGGTGCCTCTGAGAGACCACCATCGCTACCTCCCATTACCCGCGCTCCGACCCCTGTAGACGGCATGCAGCAGCCCCAGGGCCCGCCACCGGCTACACCTCCTCTAAACGAGACACCGGGTTCAACGTTGGATGCTGCACCATCACCGCCGCTGCTGAGACGCTCAGGACGGCTTACAAGGCCTCCTGATAGACTTCAGTACACGAACTTTTAGTGCACTTTACCCCGCCGGACTCAATTCTAAACAAGGGGTGAATGTGGTAAACCACTGTTGTTAGTATTGCTGTTCACTGTGTTAGTATTGTTATTCACTGTTGTTCACTGTTGTTCACTCTTGCACATTGTTGTACTTGTCTGTGCATGCCTCAGCTGACTCCGCCCCTGGCTCCACCCACATGGCCGGGTATAAAGGTGACTGCTCGGCAGCCCCCTGCCCTTTTGGATACCAGGCAACCACGAGAGGCATGCTCTGTTCTTTGGTAATAAAAGCCTGTTTGTTACTCACTTAACTCCCAGTCTTTTGTAGTAATTGATAGTGCATCACACATCAGCTTTGTTCTGTAGGCTGCCCCATCGAAGTCCTCATCTGAGTCCTGTGCAACAGAACTCGTGTGCTTCCTTGCCCCCTGGGGAGCTGGCTCCTGCACTACCCTTTCCTCCTACCCACTCAAGCCAGGTGGCAAATGGAATTTAACCCGGAAAAGTGCGAGGTGATGCACTTTGGGGGGACTAACAAGGCAAGGGAATACACAATGAATGGTAAGACCCTAGGCAAGATGGAGTGTCAGAGGGATCTGGGTGTGCAAGTACACAGATCCCTGAAGGCAGCGGAACAGGTGGATAAGGTGGTAAAAAAGGCATATGGGATACTTGCCTTCATTAGCCGAGGCATAGAATATAGGAGCAAGGAGGTTATGATGGAGCTGTATAAAACACTGGTTAGGCCACAGCTGGAATACTGTGTGCAGTTCTGGTCGCCACACTACAGGAAGGATGTGATAGCTTTGGAGAGGGTGCAGAGGAGATTCACCAGGATGCTACCAGGGCTGGAGCGCTTCAGCTATGAAGAGAGACTGGGCAGATTGGGTTTGTTTTCCTTGGAGCAGAGGAGGCTGAGGGGGGACATGATTGAGGTGTACAAAATTATGAGGGGCATAGATAGGATGGATACTAAGGAGCTTTTTCCCTTAGTAGAAGGGTCAATAACTAGGGGGCATAGATTCAAGGTAAAGGGCGGGAGGTTTAGAGGGGATTTGAGAAAGAACGTTTTCACCCAGAGGGTGGTTGGAGTCTGGAACTCACTGCCTGAAAGGGTTGTGGAGGCTGGAACCCTCACAACATTCAAGAAGCATTTGGATGAGCACTTGAAATGCCATAGCATACAAGGCTACGGACCAAATGCTGGAATATGGGATTAGATTAGACAGGGCGTGATGGCCGGCGCGGACACGATGGGCCGAAGGGCCTCTATCCGTGCTGTATAACTCTATGACTCTATGACTCAAGCATTGTGTTCCTTAACTTAACCCGGAATCCATTCTCCCCCACACCCACTCGTATCCCCAAAGGTGGGTGCTGAAACCAGAGGCCTCCTCCCCCATCTCCTCGATTCGCTATCGTCCATTTTGCATTATCGCCCGAGATGGATTTCCCCCTTCAGACTGAACAATCCAAATTCAGCTCACAATGTCATAGCTCTGTGCAAAAATATCAAAGCTGAGGCATTTGGGAGAAGTAAAAACTTTAATAAAGGTGTTGTTAATGGTCTAAAAGAAATGTGTCTCTTCCTGTAACTATCTATCTGCTTCTTTCCCACTGATAAAACTGAGCCAACCACATTTTAATCGTTCATGGGATGTGGACATCGCTGGCAAGGCCAGCATTTATTGCCCATCCCTAATTGCCTTTGAGAAGGTGGTGGTGAGGCACCTTCTTGAACCGCTGCAGTCCATGTGGTGAAGGTACTCCCACAGTGTTGTTTGGGAGGGAGTTCCAGGATTTTGACCCAGCGACGATAACAGATCGGCAATATATTTCCAAGTCAGGATGGTGTGAGACTTGGAGGGCAACTTGAGGTGGTGGTGTTCCCATGCACTTGCTGAGCTTGTCCTTCTAGGTGGTAGAGGTCGCGGGTTTGGGAGGTGCTGCCGAAGAAACCTTGGCGAGTTGCTGCAGTTCATCTTGTAGATGGTACACACTGCAGCCATGGTGCACCAGTGGTGGAGGGAGTGAATATTTAATTTGGCGGATGGGGTGTCAATCAAGCAGGCTGCTTTGTCCTGGATGGTGTCGAGCTTCTTGAGTGTTGTTGGAGCAGCACTCATCCAGGCAAGTGGAGAGTATTCCATCACACTCCTTACTTGTGCCTTGTAGATGGTGGAAAGGCTTTGGGGAGTCAGGAGGTGAGACACTCCGCAGAATACCTGGCTCTTGTTGCCACAGCATTTATGTGGCTGGTCCAGTTACGTTTCTGGTCAATGGTGACCCCAGGATATTGATGGTGGGGGATTCGGTGATGGTAATGCCATTGAAAGTCAAGGGTCAGTGGTTAGACTCTTGCTTGTTGGAGATAGTCATTGCCTGGCACTTGCGTGGACTTTAGGTCAGGTAAGGACGACAGCTTTCCTTCCCTTAAAAGAACATTAATGAACCAATTGGGTTTTTATGAGAACCTGATAACTTCATGGTCATTTTTACTGATACCAGATTTTATTTCTAGATTTTTAAAACTAGAATTCAAATTCTCAAACTGCCCTGGTGGGATTTGAACTCGCGTTGTCTGCATTATTAGTCCAGGCCTCTGGAATATTAGTCCAGTAACAGAACCAGGACGTTATCATACCCCACGATTGATTGCTGTTTAGTGAAAGGAATTTGCAGATTGCCAGATATTTGTACACGTCCTGGTTCCAGGTCAGAAAAAACATGTAATAACTCTTCTTTTTACTTTTAACAGTTTGAACTGCAACGTCTGCCATCTGACCCAGGAATCATATAAAAACCAATTGGATTCTGTAGTGGGGGGACTTCTGGATGGATGGAAGATGGGCTGAATGCCTGTCCTTATCCATAGTTATCTTGTGATATAATTTGATAGATGGGGGTCATGAAGCTGATGGATTAAAAAGCAGTTTGAACCATGATGCTGTTTCACGATCATGAAATGAAACAATTTGAGTTGTTAAGTTTGTCACCACATCAGTGGTACAAACAGAATATAATGGCAACAGTTAAGGAAACTTTACAAAGGAGGTGAAACTCTCAAGCACGGGACCTGGGAAATATTAATACTGTCCCCACCACTTATAGCGGGCACGAGGGTGTTAACACGATTATTCCGCTCTATGTGGTAGATGGTGTGTCGTCTTTTAAAGACACCGAGAGAGAACGGGAACAGGGAATGAATGTCCCAGGCTGGGACTGAAACGCAGGACTGAGAGCAGTGAAGGTGAGACTCTCTCCAGAGTGAGCACACACTGCCCTGTGTTTGACCACGTCCCTCCGGAACTGATCACTCTGTTCATCTCTGCCATTGGGTAAATTGCCCCTTCCTACATCTCCCCTGACGACCAGCAAATCAAACTTAATAAAACCTACCTGTAAAAACAACCAGGCACAGAATGATCCATGGAGGAATTTAAATACAAATATGATAACAAGGTGGGAAAAGCTATTAAACTAACAACAGAAAATGCTGGAAAAACTCAGCAGGCCAGGGCAGCATCCGTGGAGAGAGAAACAGAGTCAACATTTCAGGTCGATGACCTTTCGTCAGAACTGCTATTGAACTGTCTGAAATAGCCGACGACCTTTATGTGTTATGAACGTCGTCTTTGTAATTGACTTCAGTGGAAATGGCAAATGATATAGGCGGCTGCCTGTGATAAGCACAGACGGTGTAAGTAGTGGGAACTGTAACCTAAAAAACAACCAGAAGGGTGATTGAGGAGCTGGAAACATATATCCACCAGTATTTTACTGCATTCCCATCAGGTTATATCACGGCTAACTACTGATGCTGTTTCACTCATGGGGCACTTCTTCAATACCTACTGCTAGCCACACTGCAAGTGAACTGTTGAGTTCCAAGAAACTTGTTTAGTAAAAGGAGAAGTAAGAGTGACCTTGCAAACTAAGTTTATGCAACGTGCATACACGGTCTATTGAATACAATTAGGGCAGTGGCCCCAGTAAAGATTCTTTGTACAGTTTTTCAGTTAAGTTTATGGCTGCTTAATATCTGCCTCTCATTCTTCAGCAGAGAATGTTTAAAACAGATGTGTTCTATCTGATCTTACTGATTTCAGCTACTTCCTGTATTCTCTAATTTAGAAATTTAATCAATTGAGTTACCTTCCAGGAGCACAATTAGCATTTTTTGGTCAGCAGCTCTTTAATCCAATTTATAGTTTTGATAATACGTCTGCTTGTCCAGGTGAGATGTGTCAATACTATAGAAGTGAACACTTTTCCACTTTAGGCACCTAGGGGGTGATTTTGCCAATGGGGAGCTTTTGGAGGTGGGACTCCCACTTGTCGGGTTTTAGTCCCGCCTCCAACAACTTCTGGCCAACCCACGCTATTTTCCCTTAATTGACCTTGTTAAGCTCGCCCAGCAAGCTTAGCAGGCCAATTAAGGGAAGCCGGTTGCAGAGAACATCAACGTATGACGTTTCATTTTTGACAAATCAATTGTCATCGTTTGACTGCTCTGTGAAGCTGTCAAACACTTGTAAAGGGTTTTAGATCGCAGAGGTTTCTCTCTCTAGAGGCCTCTCTCTCTTGCACAGTAAAACCTTGAGTGGTTCGACCCACTCGCCCCTTAGATTCTATATTCTGGACTTTGGGGCGGGAACTGCAATGTAGAGAAAACTCTTGTAGACCAAGTTTGATGAAACGAAATGAAATTTTATTGCAAATGGAAAATTAAATCAAATGCAAGCAGATAAGAGAGTACATGGGAGGGAAAATCACATACAAATCATAACGACACAATACTAACTAAGGCAAATACAGGCATATTATACTCTACAAAAATCATCATGAAATAGGGAAACACACGGAACATCGAGGGACAACAACTCATGTTAATTATACCCTTAAATATCCACCCCCTTAAACCTATCTAGATCTGATTGTGAAGGGCCAGAAACATGCTCACCAATCCAACTAGGAAGTGCAAGGTTTTGAACCAGTCTGCGTTTGATCCTTTCAAGCGTTCCGTCTCCACGTGGATCGTGGAGCCCCAGCGAGCTGTGCCACACCTCTCTCCTGAGGTGGGGGTCGGGGGCGGCTGGACACCGGCTGGTTCTGGCTGTCGGCGGGGTCGGGGATCGTCGGCTCGACCCCGGTCAGAGGAGCCTCGGGCTGGCTCCCATCGTTTCTTTAGTTCGTTTTTGTCTCTTCTCCCGAGTTGGGAGAAGGCCTCTCGTCTTCGTCAACGGCCCGGGGTTGGTCGATGATCTCCAGATGTTTGACCCCGGGGCGGGACGCCAGCTCGAACGGTCCTCTTGATGGTGGTTTGGTCTTCTTCTCCTTCCTCTCCGTCGATGGAGAGGAGTCCCGCTGATCTTCTCCCGAAGCGACTCCTCTTCACCCAGCTCAAAAGCTGGGCAGGCCTGCAAGCTGCAAAGCCAACCAACTGACTGAATTCCTCTCCAACGACTCAACTGTCCGACAACTGTTCAACTCTTGTTCCACTGCAACTCGGTCACTGTGTACAACTCCAACTCCTCCAATTATACTTTTCCTTCAGGAGCCTCCACTTCCCGCCCAAAATCAGGTTAGTCTTTGTTTAACTTTTGGCGGGCTGGGAGCACAGCGGGGTCGTTATTATATTTTAAAATATTTTAGATGGCCGGTAAAGGCCCATCTCTGGTCTGGAATGACCTTCATTGTTTTTAATGTCCTGCTGATCTCGTTATCTAGTCCTTGGTGTTGTTCTCATGAATATGAAATTGTCCCCTTTTGTCTGGGTCAACATTTAGATGGCCTCTGTCTCCAGGCCGATCTTGACTGGATCTGCATCTAATCCATATGTATATGTGTGGGTCTGGTTTCGTTCTCTCAGAAACGGCTTCCAGAACTTACTGTGGGTTGAATCCACAAAGCTGCCTGAGGTTTCGCAGGAACCATTTTAAAATGTCCCAATAAGCCGGTCACGTGGTATGGCAGCCATTTTGTATGCCCCTTGTTCTGGGCTTCTTTTAAAACAGTCTTTAAAAATCATGGTCTCTTCTGCCATTTGCCCCTTTATAATGTAAAGTCCAAATTTTGCGAATCCTACACACTGACATTCTCTGTAGTTTGATGAAGTCTTGAATTCAAGACCTCATCAAACATCATTCTTTTGCAGAAATGAGATGGTTGTTGCATTGGAGAATGCAACAGCCATCTGTCATCTCTACCGCGGAGATCCGAGACTCTCCGCATACACACCGATTGAAGCCTGCAGGAAGAAACAAAGGTAAGTACACTTTTACTAACACTTTGCACTTACCACAGATACTCATCTCTCAACACTTGCACCCATCACTTACCTCCACAGCACACTTTTGCACCCACCCAACCCCCGCAGACCCACCACTCGCCTCGCTGACCTGATGGGTTTAGGAGCCTTCGGGAAGCCCGCACTTGTGAGGGCAAAAAGGGGATAATCCTATTTTCTGCCTGTTAATTACCTGTTAACAGGCAGTTAATAGCCTTTAATCCCTTCCTGCCTCCAAGGAGATGGGACCTGGCGCGGTACGGCTACCCGCCTCCTGGGAAGATGGCATGCAGGTGGGTTGGGGGCAGGTTGGGAACCCACCCCCAAATTCTGCCATTTTCCCAGCAGTCCCACCTCCATACCCGCTTCCCCAGGGCTGGCAAGATCGCCCCCTAGTGTTAGTATCAAGCACTCCTACATCAGAAGCAAAGTAAAACTCCCTTTAATTGGCCCCAAAAATGTGCGTTAACCCCACCTTTGGAAGAGCATCTCCTTACCACACCAGTGTGGATTTTCCCATTGCTCTCAGTGATCCTGAACAAGACGGTCAGGTCAGGGTTATTTTGTGACCAATCTGGAGACAATTCTGTACTTGTGAATCTGCTGGAAAATGGGTTAAGAATTCACAAACTAATTTTGCGAGGGAATCTTACAGAAAACAAACCAAGATTTTAAGTCTATCAGTATAGGCTGGACACAACCCAGTTTCCCAAGGTGAAAAGATAATAGCCTAGAAATTCCCTACCTTAGCGCCACCTGTTAGTTGCTGGAGTTGTGGCGAAAAATGGCAGCCGCCACTCTAGTGCCCTTCTCTGGCGCGGGACTCGGCGGCCGCCACTTTGGTGAGGGCCTTAGCGCTGCCAATAGCAGCGGTGGCCCTGGAGTTGTAAATAAAGAGAGCGTGAGACAGAGTAGGGATAATGGGCAGGTACTCTAATTGGCAGAATGTGACTAGTGGTGTCTTGCAGGTTCTATGTTGGGGCCTCAACCATTCACAGTATTTATTAATGACTTAGATGATGGCATAGAAAGCCATATATCCAAATTTGCCGATCACACAAAGATAGGCGGCATTGTAGGCAGTGTAGATGAAAGCATAAAATTACAAAGGGGTATTGGTAGATTAAGTGAATGGGCAAAACTGTGGCAAATGGATTTGAATGTAGGCAAATGTGAGGTCATGCACTTTGGACCTAAAAAGGATAGAATAGGGTACTTTCTAAATGGTGTAAAGCTAAAAACAGTGGCTGTCCAAAGAGACTTGGGTCCATGTATGTAGATCATTAAAATATCATGAACAGGTACAGAAAATAATCAAAAAGGCTAATGGAAGGCTTTATATCTAGAGGATTAGAATACAAGGTAGAAGTTATGCTGCAGCTGTACAAAACCCTGGTTAGACCACACCTGGAGTACTGTGAGCAGTTCTGGGCACCACATCTTAGGAAGAATATATTGGCCTTGGAGGGAGTGTAGCGTAGGTTTACCAGAATGATACCCGGACTTCAAGGGTTAAGTTATGAGGATTACACAAATTAGGGTTGTATTCCCTAGAATTTAGAAGGTAAAGGGGTGATCTGATCGAGGCTTTCAAGATATTAAGGAGAACAGATAGGGTAGATAGAGAGAAACTATTTCCGCTGTGGAGTCTATGACTAGGGGGCATAATCTAAAAATTAGAGCCAGACCTTTCAGGAGTGAAATTAGGAAACAATTCTACACACAAAGGGTGGTAGAAGTTTGGAACTCTCTTCCGCAAACAGCAATGATGCTAGATCAACTGTTATTTTTAAATCGGAGATTGATAGATTTCAGCACCAGCATTTTCAGCAGCCGTTAACACCAGCCTACATTGGCACTGGCTGATTTTTACCAATATCGAATTTTTAGCCCACTGTTCTCACATACCCTGCCATTCAGTTATCCCAGCAACCAGTAGCAAGAATATTTTATATTTGTAAATCAATAATGGTGGGTCAATCGGGATGGTGTGCCAGGTTTAAAAGAACTTAAGGACTTTATGAGGAAATCTTGAGGCAAATGGAGCAGAGGTTCCTAGGCTTGACCCCTGGTAAGTGTTGCTTTAACTGACCTCAGGTAGGGCAGGAGCTTTGCTGCCCCAAATTCAACTCAGAGACCTGGAGCTAAGGAAGGGGATTGTGATCCAGTTAGTGCTGCTAGAAGTAAGGGTGCATGTATGTGTGTCCATGCGCATACACGCATACATGTGGGTTTACGTGTGCGTAACCGGGGCGGAGGTGAGAGGAAGATCAGGCTTGGTGGTGATGTCCTCCACAGTCAAATAATCTACTGATATTCGCTGACTATTCGCACACATGAAGATAGGCCACTTGGGCAAGATACAAGAGGGCTAGTTTCACCAATCAAATTGTACCCCAGCAACGGTTCAGGAGGGAGCGGAGGGGAGAAAGTTGGGGGAAAAAAGCTTTATATACTGATCACCTTTGGGGTCCTGAAGGATGTGGAATAATATATTCCCCACCTGATTATTTTTTAATGAATTCAAATTCTCATACTGCCATGGATATTAGTTCCAGCCTTGTGATTATTAAAGCAGTAACATAACCACTACACTGCCGTACTCCTCATTTTATTTTTTCTGCTGCACTGTCAGGAGCAGGAGACAATCCAACTAACAAATGATTTATTTTGCTAAATGTCATGTAAAATCGATTCATACTCTTTATTTAATTAGTTAGAATCTGTCTCCACCTGCTGGAGCTGGTCTCAATTCCCAGAATTTATGTCGAAGGCTCCTTTGAATCTCTGGAGCCGGCTGACATTATATAACAAAACCTTTTGTGAATTCCATTCCTCCATATATTTCCAGTGGCGTGATAATCATGAATAGGATTGTACAGTTTATAAGTCATGAGACAAGTCAGGCGACCCCTTCAAGTGTGATGTGATAACTGGTACATGTTAACCTGATAGCTTAATAACCAGTCTTCAGTGATCAGGCTCAATAATTGCAAGTCACACAATTTAGTTGACCCCCTATTAAAGTTACATGTGGAGGTCACAGGAAGAGGCTTCAGGCCCCACTCCCAACATGCCTTTATTTCTGCAGTAGTTTCACAGGATGCTTTGAAACATACTGTGCAGAAGAGGAATATCAGAAGCACAGAAAGAACTTTGGACCTTACAAGTTTTCATGGTAATCCAGCAGCTTTCATGGTCATTTTCTGGTGTTAGCCCAGAAATTAGCAGCTTTTATGAATTCAAAATCAAAGCTTGCTATAGTAGGATTTGAACTCACAAAACTCAGTTACTAGCACCGTACCATAACTACTAGGCTACTACAGTGCCTGACTCAAAGCTATTGCGGGAGTATCATCAACACAAAGCCTGCAGCAATCCAAGAAGGCCCACCACCACCTCTCTGGGGCAACTAGGGACAGACAATAAATGCAGCCTTGCCAGCGTTGCCCACATCCTGAGAACAACAAAGCACTTTACAAATCATCCTTGCTGTGGTAACAGGCCATCCTGAGTCTGTGCCACCACTTACAATAGCTTACTTTCATAATTGCAATGAATTTTAGAAAATCCAGACAAAATACACATCGGGAATGATAGCATCGTGGTCATGTTACTGGACTAGTAATCTAAAGGCCTGGACTGATGATCCGGAGACGTGAAATCCCACCATGGCAGCTGGGGAATTTAAATTCAGTTAATTAAATAAATCTGGAATAAAAAGCTAGTATCAGTAATGGTAACCAAAAACAATAAGGATAAAACCAGATGGACCACCCGGCATTGACCCGCTACAGGCACGACAACAGCCCAGTCAACCCTGCAAAGTCCTCCTCACCAACATCTGGGGACTTGTGCCAAAATTGGGAGATCTGTCCCACAGACTAGTCAAGCAACAGCCTGACATAGTCATACTCACAGAAACATACCTTTCAGCCAATGTCCCAAACTCCTCCATCACCATCCCTGAGTATGTCCTGCCCACAGGTGGCGGCACAGTGGTATACAGTCGGGAGTCCTGGGAGTCCTCAACATTGATTCTGGACCTCATGAAGTCTCTTCAGGTCAAGCATGGGCAAGGAAACCTCCTGCTGTCTACCGCCCTCCCTCAGCTGATGAATCAGTACTCCTCCGTGTTGAACACCACTTGGAAGAAGCACTCAGGGTAGCAAGGGCACAGAATGTACTCTGGGTGGGGGACTTCAATGTTCATCACCAAAAGTGGCTCAATAGCACCACTACTGACTGAGGTGGCTGAGTCCTGAAGGACATAGCTGCCAATCTGGGCCTGCGACAGGTGGTGAGAGAACCAACATGAGGGAAAAACCTACTTGAACTCATCCTCACCAATTTACATGTCGCAGTTGCATCTGTCCATGACAGCATTGGTGGCAGTGACCACTGCACAGTCATTGTGGAGACGAAGTCCCGTCTTCACATTGAGGACACCTCCATCGTGTTGTGTCGCCTGCGACAGTTGGTGAGAGAACCAACACGAGGGAAAAACATACTTGACCTCGTCCTCACCAATCTACATGTCGCAGTTGCATCTGTCCATGGCAGCATTGGTGGCAGTGACCACCACACAGTCCTTGTGGAGACGAATTCCCCTCTTCACACTGAGGACACCCTCTATTGGGTTGTGTGGCACTACCACCATGCTAAATGGGATAGATTCAGAACAGATCTAGCAGCTCAAAACTGGGCATTCATGAGGCGCTGTGGGCCATCAGCAGCAGCAGACTTGTATTCCACCACAAACTGTAACCTCATGGCCCGGCATATCCCTCACTCTACCATTACCATCAAGCCAGGGGACCAAACCTGGTTCAATAAGGAGTGTAGAAGAGCATGCCACAAGCGGCAACAGGTGTACCTAAAAATGCAGGGCCAACCAGGGGAAGCTGCAACACAGGACTACATGCATGCTAAAAATCGAAAGCAGCATGCTATAGACAGGGCTAAGCGATCCCACAATCAACGGATCAGATCAAAGCTCTGCAGTCCTGCCACATCCAGTCGTGAATGGTGGTGGACCATTAAACAACTAACGGGAGGAGGAGGCTCCATGAATATCCCCATCCCCAATGATGGTGGAGCCCAGCATGTGAGTGCAAAATACGAAGCTGAAGCATTTGCAACCATCTTCAGCCAGAATTACCAAGTGGATGATCCATATCAGCCCCCTCCTGAGGTCACCACCTCCACAGAAGCCAGTCTTCAGCCAATTCGATTCACTCCATGTGATATCAAGAAACAGCTGAGCACACTGGATACAGCAAAGGCTGTGGGCCCCGACAAAATCCCGGCTGTCGTGCTGAAGACTTGTACTCCAGAACTAGCCGCACCTCTAGCCAAGCTATTCCAGTACAGCTACAACACTGGCATCTATCCGACAATGTGGAAATCTGCCCAGGTATGTCCTGTCCACAAAAAGCAGGACAAATCCAATCCAGCCAATTACTGCCCCATCAGTCTACTCTCAATCATCAGCAAAGTGATGGAAGGTGTCATCGGCAGTGCTAACAAGCAGCACTTACTCACCAATAACCTGCTCACTGATGCCCAGTTTGGGTTCTGTCAGGACCACTTGGCTCCAGATCTCATTACTGCCTTGGTCCAAACATGGACAAAAGAGCTGAATTCCATAGGTGAGGTGAGAGTGACTGCCCTTGACATCAAGGCAGCATTTGACCGAGTGTGGCATCAAGGAGCCCTAGTAAAACTGAAGTCAATGGGAATCGAGGGTAAGCTCTCCACTGGCTGGAGTCATACCTAGCACAAAGGAAGATGGTTGTGGTGGTTGGAGGTCAATCATCACTACCCCAGGACATCACTGCAGGAGTTCCTCAGGGCAGTGTCCTAGGCCCAATCATCTTCAGCTGCTTCATCAATGACCTTCCTTCCATCATAAGGTCAGAAGTGGGGATGTTCGCTAATGACTGCACAGTGCTCAGTGCCATTCGCAACTCCTCAGATAATGAAGCAGCCCAAGCCCGCATGCAACAAGACCTGGACGACATTCAGGCTTGGGCTGATCAGTCCCGGGTAACATTCATGCCACACAAGTGCCAGGAAATGACTATCTCCAAAAAGCGAGCGTCTAACCACCGTCCCTTGACATTCAATGGCATTACCATCACCGAATCCCCCACCATCAATATCCTAGGAATCACCATGACCAGAAAATTAACTGGACCAGCCACATAAATACTGTGGCAACAAGAGCAGGTCAGAGGCTGGGTATTCTGCGGAGAGTGTCTCACCTCCTGACTCCCCAAAGCCTTTCCACCAGCTACAAGGCACAAGTCAGGAGTGTGATGAAATACTCTCCACTTGCCTGGATGAATGCAGCTCCAACAACACTCAAGAAGCTTGACACCATCCAAGACAAAGCACCCATCCACCACCTTAAACATTCATTTCCTCCACCACCGGCGTACCGTGGCTGCAGTGTGTACCATCTACAAGATGCACTGCAGCAGCTTGCCATGGCTTCTTCGGCAGCACCTCCCAAACCCGCAACCTCTACCACTTAGAAGGACAAAGGCAGCAGGCGCATGGGAACACCACCACCTCCAAGTTCCCCTCCAAGTCACACACCATCCTAACTTAGAAATATATCGTCATTCCTTCATCATCGCTGGGTCAAAATCCTGGAACTCCTTTCCTAACAGCACTGTGGGAGTACCATCACCACAAGGACTACAGCGGTTCAAGAAGGTGGCTCACCACCACCTTCTCAAGGGCCACTAGGAATGGGCAATAAATGCTGGCCTTGCCAGCAATGCCCACATCCCATGAACGAATAAAAAAATAGCTTAGCAGTAGGGTACAAAGTAATATGAAAGTGAAAGGTCATAGAATCTTACAGCAAAGAAGGAGGCCATTCGGCCCATCGTGCCTATGCCAGCTCTTTTAAAAAGCTGTCCAATTTAGTCCCACACCCCAGCGTTTCCCCAAAACCCTGCAAATTAGTTCTCTTCAAATACATGCCCAAATGCCTTTTGAAATTTCCTATGGAATCGGCTTCCACCATCCTTTCAAGTAGTGTGTTCCAGATCATAACAACCCTCTGTGAGAAGAAATTTCTCCCCTCTAGTTCTTTTGCCAATTATTTTAAATCTATGACCTCTGGTTACTGGCTCACATTCCAGAGGAAACAGTTCCTCCCTACTTGCTCTATCAATGACCCTCATAATTTTGAATATCTCTATTAGGTCTCCCTTAACCTTCTCTGCTCTAAGGAGAACATCCCAGCTTCTCCAATCTCTCCACATAACTGAACACCCTCATCCCTGATATCATCCTAGTAAACGTCCTCTGTACCCTCTCCAAGGCTTCAACATCCTTCTGAAAGTGTGGTGCCCAGTATTGTACACAATAATCCAGCTGAGGCTTAACCAGTGATTTGTAAAGGTTTAGCACGGCTTTCTTGTTTTTGTATCCACTGCCCCAATTTACAGAGTCATGTATCCCATACACATTCTTAACTGCCTTACCAACTTGCCCTGCCACCATCAAGGATTTGTGAATATGCATCCCCATGTCCCTCTGCTCTTGCACCCCCTCAAAATAGTACCATTTAGATTATACTGTCTCTCAATGTTGTTCCTCCCAAAGTGCATCATTTCACACTTATTCGCATTTAATTGCATCTGCAATGTGTCTGTACAATCTATCTATGTCCTCCTGAAGTCTGCTACTACCCTGCTCACTATTTACTACGTTGCCAAGTTTTGTATCATCCACAAATGTCAAAATTGTACTCCCTATACCCAAGTCCAGGTCATTTATATATAACAAGAAAAGCAATGGTCCTAATACTGACCCCTGGGGAATCCACTACATATGTCCCTTCAGTCAGAGAACCATCCATTCACCACTACTCTCTGCTTCTTATCCCTTAGCAATTACGTACCCAAGTTACCACTGCCACTTTAATACCATGTGCTTCTATTTTCCGAGTTAGTCTGTTATGAGGTACTTTATCAAAAGCCTTTGAAAGTCCATATATACATTTGCTGCACTATCTTCATCAACCATCTCTTTTACTTCATCAAAGAACTCAATCAGGTTAGTCAGACATGATTTACCTTTAACGAATCTGTGCTGGCTGTCCCTTATTAACCCATGCTTCTCCAAGTAAGAATTAATTTTGTCCTTGACAATGGTCTCTAGTAGTTTTCCTACCACTGACATTAGACTGATTGGCCTGTAGTTACCAGGTTTATCCCTCTCCCCGTTTTTGAACAGGGGTGTAACTTTTGCAATCCTCCAGTCCTCTGGCACCACTCCCATATCCAAGGAGGATTGAAAGATTGTGGTCAGAGCTTCTGCAAACTCCACCGTGACACTCTGACAGTGTTCAGTGCCATTCACAACTCCTCAGATAATGAAGCAGTCCATGCCCGCATGCAACAAGACCTGGACGACGTTCAGGCTTGGGCTGATAAGTGGCAGGTAGCATTCGCACCACAGAAGTGCCAGGCAATGACTATCTCCAACAAGCGAGAGTCTAAACACCGCCCCTTGACATTCAATGACATTACCATTGCTGAATCCCCCACCATCAATATCCTGGAGGTCACCATTGACCAGAAACTTAACTGGACCAGCTACATAAATACTGTGGCAACAAGAACAGGTCAGAGGCTAGGTATTCTGTGGTGAGTGTCTCACCTCCTGACTCCCCAAAGCCTTTCTACCATTTACAAGGCACAAGTAAGGAGTGGGATGGAATACTCTCCACTTACCTGGATGAGTGCAGCTCCAACAACACTCAAGAAGCTCGACACCATCCAGGACAAAGCAGCCCGCTTAATTGGCACCCCCTCTATACCTTAAACATTCACTCCCTCCACCGCCGGCGTACCGTGGCTGCAGTGTGTACCAGCTACAAGGTGCACTGCAGCAACTCACCAAGGCTTCTTCGACAGCACCTCCCAAACCCACGACCTTGCCAGTGACGCCCACATCCCATAAAAATGAATTTTAAAAAACCTTGCTTCCCTCAGCAACCTAGGATGTATCACATCTGGACCAGGTGACTTGTTCACTTTGAGTGATGCCAACCTGTTTAGCACCTCTTTTCTATCTATTTTTATCCTATCCAATATCTCTACTTCCCCCTCCTCTACTGCAACATTAACTTCATCCTCTTCTTTTGTGAAGACAGGCACTCATTCCGCACCTCAGTCGTGCCCTCTGTCTCCACAAGAAGATTTCCTTTTTTTGTCTCTAATCGGCCCCACCATTCCTTTAGCTATCCTTTTACTTTTTATATGTTTATAAAGGATTTCTGGATTCCCTTTTATGTTACAAACTGGTCTTTTCTCATACTCTCTCTTTTCCCTTCTTACATCCATTTCAATTTCCCCTGCACTCTCTGTATTCTGCCTAGTTTTCTATTGCATTCTGTACCTGACATTTGTCATAAACAACCTTTTGTTTTATTTTAACCTCTATTTCCTTTGTCATCCAGGGAGCTCTAGCTTTGGATGCCCCATCTTTCCTCCTTATGGGAATATGCTTGGTTTGTACCCGAACTGTCTCCACCTTGAAGGCCTACCACAGCTCATTACTGTTTTCTTGGCCAGTCTTTGTATCCAGTCCACCTGTGCTGGATCCCTTCTCAATTTACTGAAATTGGCTCTCTTCCAGTTGGCTATTTTCACCTTTGATGTTTCTTTGTCCCTGTCCTTAACTACTTTACACCTAATTATATTATGATCACTATTACCCAGATGTCTTTCTGCCACTGCAACACACTCCACTTGCCCTATTTCATTCCCCATAACTAGATCCAGCACTGCTTCCTTCCTCATTGGGCTAGAAAAAGGGAATCAAGGGATATGGGGATAGTGCAGGAAAGTGGAGTTGAAGTAGAAGATCAGCCATGATCTTATTGAATGGTGGAGCAGGCTTGAGGGGTTGTATGACCTACTCCTGCTCCTATTTCTTATGTTCTTAGGTTCTTAAACATACTGATTAAGGGAATTCTCTTGTATACATTTTAGGAATTCTTCACCCTCCTTGTCCTTTACTATGTTTTTCTCCCAGTCTATATTAGGGCAATTGAAGTCCCCCACTCCTACTGCTCTATTAGTTTTACATTCTCTGAAATTTGCCTAAAGATTTGCTCCTCTATCTCCTTCTCACTATTTGGAGGTCTATAATAAACACCCAGCAATGTAACAGCTCTTTTTCTGTTCCTTAACTCTAACCAAATAAATTCAGTCTTTGAACCTTCTAGTATATCATCGCTCTGTAGAACTGTAATATTATCCTTGATCAATACTGTCACCCCCACCCCCAACTTCTGTCTTTTTTCCTTCCCTATCCCTCCTGAATACATTGAAGCCAGAAATGTTTTGTTCCCATTCCTGACCATGGTAAAGCCAAATCTCCATTATAGTCACTATATCATAACCCCATGTGGCAGCGTGCACCTGTAACTCATCAACCTTATTTGTAACACTCCTCGCATTACCACACATGCATTCAAACGCCATGCTAGTCGGCTTTGCTTTATTTCTCCATCTAATTCCTGTCCTTTCTACATTCTTTTTTCTTCTGTTGCTGTTTGTCCCTCATAGTTTTCTGTGCACCTTGTCTCGCCTATCTGCTGCTACTTCCTGGTGCCCTTTCCCCTGCAAAATTAGTTTAAACCCTCCCATGTGGAAGAAGTGTCAGAATGACCCTAAAATTACAGCATCTGATTGTTTCTCAAACTGCAAATAAATATTTATTTTAGTTCGATTCCCTAGATCACAAGAGAATTATGAGTGAGGAGGTCCATTGAACCCATTTTAGTTCATTGATCCAGAATGACCCTAAAGTCCACCCATTGAAGCATTTAATTGTTCCTCCAATGATTCCAAAGGCTTTACCTCAACTACTCCATTCCATGTATTGATCACTCTTTGTGTGAAGAAGAACCTCCTAATATCAGTCCTAATTTTGTCTATTACTAAATTAAACCCTTGTCCCTTGTCCAACTCTCGCAATAATTTAATTTTAAACATTTTTTCAGATTTACCTTTGCCATACAGTTTACTATTTTGTATACATCTATGAGATCAACTCTCAGACACCCCTATTTCAAGGTTGGAAAGCCCAAGTTCCTCCAGTTCTTTCCTCATACTTTAGGTCTCTTCTCTGGAAGATCTCCAGGACTTGAATGTCTCCTTTGTACCTCAGTGACCAGAACTGGACACTGTAGTCAAGAAGTGTCCGACATAGCACTGTACAGTTTTATCATAACTCCGCCTGACTTATACTGCTGTAGCTATGTAGTTCAGCATTCTATTGACATTGGACATTTTAAGCATTGAGCCCACTAAGAATCCTAGGTCTTTATCAACTTCATCCTTACCTATTTCCGCACCAGTCATAGAGTGCATGTGTTGTCCAGTTTTCCTTCCTGTACATAGTATATTACATTTTGTGCTGGGAATAATTTTCTTGAAAAGGCTGAAACACTTTTTGTTTTAATTTTTATTTTTACTGAATGTTAAAATTCTCAATATAACAAGAGTGCATTTTGTCACATTACCAGTAATGTAAGATTGTCAAGTGATGTACTTTCCCCATCCCAAGCTCCTCCCTCTTTTATAAAGTGAAACTGAATGCTGTACTTATACATTAATGATAAAATCCTTGTTCCTGTTTGATCGGCATTCATTGATCAACCATGCACTGGTGTACACAGTTTAAATATGTGGCCTATTTTAGAACTAAACTAAACTCAGACATTGAAGAGCAACTTGTCACCTTATATGGCATTGTTTTCCAGTACTTTGTATCTTTAAGTATGATGTTCTGGAAAGATATGAAAATAAATCTCAAAAATCATCACCATTACAGGACACATCAAAGGTGGATCATTATTTGCGGCTTTTGAGCTTTGGACCACCTTGAAACAAAATATTTAACATTTAACTAGAGAATTCTAGTGGTACAAAAACAAACAGAAAATCAATCGAAGGATTAGCTTGATCCTTTGCTTATTATGATTTATTATTCCCCAAACAGAAGTGTTCCATTTTCTTTCATAAGCTGGGATCTGTCAAATTTCACATGACATAATTTGTACTGAGCACCAATTATGGGCTAAAGTTGGCAGTTACAGTAACTTCCTATCTGATACACCAGCTGTCGTTTTCTTCACAGTGAAAAATGCTAACTTAGCTCATAGAACATTATCTATTATCTTATCTTGTGCACACATGACACTTCCTGTCATTTGTAAAATGCCAATGATGTTTCACTCACTTCCTTTTTGACTGTATTATTATACAGAATTTGTCATCGTCACTTGCTCCTAGTGTTGAAAACAATAGCCTCTCTCCCTCCTATTTCTTTTGATTCCTCAAACCAAATGGTTCATGGGCACACAAAATTCCCAACCTCAACCAGTTTGATGTTTCTTTGTAGTTGGAGAGAATTTACCCTTCAGAATTTCCCCATGATATTCTTTAGGTTTCAGTTGATATTTTAGTTTCCATCCAGTATCATTCTCACAAGCCCTGATCCTCTAACTCTTAATATCTTTCATGTTCTTCAAAGTCCTTGAATGCACTGTCACCAACCAGCTCCTCACTCACGTCTCCCAACATTCCTTGTTGGAATTTCTTCATTACATTTCTGCTCTGCCCAAGGTTCTGAGAATGCCTGGTCATAGTCACCAACAATATCCTTTGTAACTGCACAATATCCTGTCCTATACTCAACACCTCTGCCATATTGGATACGATTGATAACTCCATTCTCTTCTACTATCCATGCTGTGGCACCGCTCTCACTTGGGTCTACTCCTAACCTGTTCCAATGTAGCCTACATGTTTCCTGCAATGGTTTCTCCTCACTCCCACACAGTAACTTGCAGAGGACTCCAATATTCCATCCTTGCCCCTCCCCCCAATCCCTCAACAACGTTATCTGTGCAAATAGGAACTTAGAAAAATAGGTACAGTAGACCATTTAGCCCTTTGAGCCTGTTCTGCCATTCAATGAGATCATGGCTGATCTGTGACCTAACTCCATATACCCGCCTTTGCCCCATATCCCTTAATACCTTTGGTTATCAGAAATCTATCAATCTCAGATTTAAAATTAACAATTGACCCAGCATCAACTGCCATTTGTGGAAGTGAGTTCCAAACTTCTACAACCCTTTGCGTGTAGAAGTGTTTCCTAACTTCACTCCTGAAAGGTCTGGCTCTAATTTTTAGGCTATGTCCCCTAGTCCTAGACTCCCCAACCAGCGGAAATAGTTTCTCTCTATCTACCCTATCAGTTCCCCTTAATATCCTGAAAACTTTTAAATTCCAGGGAATACAACCCTAGTTGAAGTGTACTCTTATTTTTATCCTCCTTTACCATTAATAGGTTTTGCTGTTTCCCTGACATTTCCTTATTCTGCTTGTCCCTTTGCTCTGATTACATAGAATTATATAGAATATGCAGCGCAGAAACAGGCCATTTGGTCCAACTAGTCTGTGCTGCTGTTTATACTCCACACGGGTCTCCTCCCATTCCATCGACCTCATTTCAGCCTATCAGCATATCTTTCTATTCCCTTTTCATCATGTACTCAGCTAGCTTCCTTTTGAAAGCATCTAAGCAATTTGCCTCAACCACTCCCTGTGGTAGCGAGTTCCACATTCTAACCACTCTCTGAATAAACACATTTTTCCTTATTTCCCTATTGGATTAATTAGTAATTGTCTTGTATTCACGGGCCCTAGTTTTGAATTCTCCTACAAGCGGAAACATTCTCTCCACACCTACCCTGTCCAACCCATTCATAATTTTAAAGACCTCTATCAGGTCTCCTGTAAGTCTTCTGTTTTCTAAAGAAAAAGCCCTAACCTGTTCAATCTTTCCTGATAGTTGTAATCTCTCAGTTCTGGTGCAAGCCTTGTACAGTAAATCTTTTTTTGCACTTTCTCCAGTGCTTCTCTGTCCTTTTTATAGAATGGAGACCAGAACTGTGCTCAGTATTCTAAGTGTTGCCTGACCAGGGTCCTATACAAGTTTAAGATAACTTCACTACTTTTGAATTCTATACCCCTAGAAGTAAATCCCAGTGCTTTATTAGCATTTTAATTGTTTTGCTGACCTGCAAAGCTGCTTTTAATGAGTTGTTCACTTTGCTCTTCTACCCCATTCAGTTTCTTATTTTCTAAGGTGAAGGTGATGTTTCTGTTTTTCCTACCAAAGTGCATCACCTCACATTTATCTATGTTGAAGTTCATTTGTCAATTAACTGTCCCATCTGCAAGTTTTCTAATATCTTCTTGTATTATGTTGTATTCTTCCTCAGTGTTAGCTATAGCACCCAGTTTTCAAATTTTGATACTGAGTTACTTGTTCCTCAGTCCAAATCATTAATGTAAATGATCAATAACAGTGGTCCCAGCACTGATCCTTGTGGAACGCCGCTTTCTACCTTCCTCCAATCTGAATAACTACCCTTTACTCCTACTCTCTGCTTTCTATTTTTAGCCAATTTTCTATCCATTCAGCTGTTTATCCCCCAACTCCACATGCTAAACCTTTGTCATGAGCCTACCGTGTGGTACCCAATCAAAGGCCTTTTGAAAATCCAAGTGTATGGCATTTACTACATTACCCTTGTCTACTTTTTCCGTTACCTCTAGAAAGAATTCTGTCAGGTTGACATTTTTTATTGTGTTTTCCGTCTCTTTCTCTTCTATCACTTCTTTTAGTCTAGATTCCAGTATCTTTCCTATCACTGGTGTTAAGCTGCCTGATCTATGGTTCCCGGGTTTTGTTCAATCTCCCTTTCTGTATATAGAACCAACATTAGCTGTCCGCCAGTTCTCTGGCACTACCCCCTCGTTTATGGGACTTATATATATATAAATTAGTGCCCCTGCTATCTCTTCCTTAGTTTCCTAAAGTATGCATGGGTGCATACCTTCCAGACTTAAGGTTTTATCCTCTTTTAGCTTTGCTAGTTAGTCAATTATTTTCTCCCTTTCTATCCTAACTGTATTAATATCCCCTTTTAAGCTCATCCTCTAGTGAAGTGTCTATTTCATTGGCCCATATTTTCCAATCACATGCCTCCTGGGCCTCTCCAAACTTGAAGTGTGCAGGGCCTACGTATCCCAAGATGCATGTAGTTCGCAGTGTCCCTGGGATCATGTGGGCCATGGGGAGCCAATCACAGAAGGGAATCTCCCTTCATACATATGACAGGAAGACCTGTCAAATATATGAATGGAGATCACCCCAAAAATATAGTAAAACTTTAAATATATTTTTTTTAAATCACATTTTTAAAATGACTTGAAATTACAATAAATTAAATATTTTAAACAAAAATTAAATTAAAAAAAAAAATTACTTTTTTTACAGGGCTAAAAATAAACTTACCCTTTTAAAAAGTATTTTTAAATGATAAATCAGTGAAAAACAATTTTTTAAAATCTTTTTTCAACTCTTATCGTAGGCCTGCTTTTACCAGGCGTAAGAATTGTAAGGGTTTTCTGCGGGCGGAGGGTCTTCAGAAAGCGGAACTATCTGCCCGCAGAGGCCCTTCTCCGTGGCAGCCGGAGGATCGGAAATGCCGGTTTTCAGCGCATGCGCTGTGCATGCCTGAAACCGGCATTTCTGATGACCCTACGGGTGGGTACACAACGCGTACATAGCTGTAGGGATCGGAATATCTGGGCCATTATCTTTAGTAAAAGCTGAGGTGAAGTAGTTATTCAATAATTCTGCCGTTTCTCTGCCATTACCTGTGAGTTTATCTTGCTCATCCTTTAGTGGCCCTATCCCTACTTTAATTTTCCTTTTGTTATTTATGTGTCTATAGAACGCTTTATTAATTCATTATTGTATTTCTTGATAATTTGATTTTGTAATTTGATACTTTTTTTTAACTTCTCACCTAAGTTCTTCATATTCCCTTTTGACATCTTCTCCTTTTGTATCCAAGTACTTCTTATATGTCTTTTTCTTTAGATTCAATTTTCCCTTTAGTTCTTTATTCATCCACAGTGCCCCACATTTAGCTTGCTTGTTTTTGGTTTTCAGTGGAATACACTTCTCCTGAACTCTATTGATTACCCTTTTAAAGATTTCCCACTGTGTTTCTGTCTCTTTTGTCAATAACTTCTCCCTGTTTACCTTCTTTAATTCTACCATCATTTCCTCATAATTTGCTCTTTTCCAATCTATCACCTTAGTCCTACTTATGTCACTCGCGATCCTAATCTTGAACCTTATTATGTTGTGATCACTACTACTAAGATGTTCGCCTACTCTTACTTCTCCTATCTGTACTGGTTCATTACCCATTACAAGATCCAGCAGTGATTATTTTCTTGTTGGACTTCTTACCTACTGAGTGAGAAAGAAGCCCTGTATACATTGTAAAAACTTGATTCCCCTTTCTCCTTGTATTACTTCTTCCTGAGAGTTTATTTGGGGGTAGTTGAATTCTATGCCTACCACTCACCTCATAGAGTTGCCGACATATTTCTTCCTCCAATTGCCTTCCCCTATCTGGTGGTCTATAGTATACCACTATTAGGGTGATGGATCCCTTTTTATCTTTTAACTCAATACATATGGATTCTGTATCAATCTTATTGCTAGTCACATCCTTTTTTTCTACCGTCATTATGTTATCTTTAACTAGTGCAGCTACTCCACCTCTCCTCCTGCCTTCCCTTTCCTTCCTTCTGTCTTTCGGATGAAACATTAAACCGAGGTCCGGTCTGCTCTCTTAGGTGGATGTAAAAGATCCTATTGCACTATTTCGGACAAGAGCAAGGAGTTATCCCCGGTGTCCTAGCCAATATTTATCCCTCAATCAACATCACTAAAACAGTTTATCAGGTAATTTTCACATTGCTGTTTGTGGGAGCTTGCTGTGCAAATTGGTTGTTGTTTCCCACATTACAACAGTGACTACACTTCAAAAGTACTTCATTGGCTGTAAAGCACTTTGGGAAGTCCTGAGGTTGTGAAAGACGCTGTAGAAATGCAAGTTCTTCTTCTTCCTAAATGTGTTATATCCGGCAATATTTAGTTGATTGGAGTTGAATGGAGAATTGCATTAAAATATTTAATTTGAAATGGAAAGAACCCCCCCCCCCCTTTGGATTCTCGGCATTACTCATACATTATTCAACCTCCTACGGAGTTTAACAAGAATAGCCAGAACATGAGAAGATTTTTTTTGGGTGATCCGCCTGCGCAAAGACCTTTTACCAAGTCGGTTTAAAGTGAAACTATCCGGCCCGGCAATAACCTGTCAATCGAACGCATTCCTGCACAAAGTTCAGGAGGGCAACGGTACTGAAAAGACTTACCGTCTGCCATAAACGAATTTGGTGGAAGAACCCCGATCTTAGATATTACGCAAAATATAACAGTGACAAGCAGTAAGGGGAGATGATATACTGGGAGAAGTCACCCAGGGGATGATGCCGTTACATGAGTGAGGAGGCTCACAGTTGAGGGAGCTCCACCAACAGACTGATCCGTGGTAAGTTCTATATGTCTGTACTCTCTGATATTAAGATGCACTATTTGCAAATCGCCATCCCCGTCTGGTTCTGCTCGCCTTTGTGACGCTCCATTTTTGCAACACTCCTCTTCTCCCCCACTCTTAAGGAAATCCTTTACTTCTTCATAACAGCTCGGTCTGGTTCATACAGCCGCACCTCCAAGCGAAAGGGCGGGGAGCTGGGGCTGTGCAGAGATGCGCTCGCTGACAGCCAGAATGCTCGTGTTTCACCGCGCACCCCGCAGCCTCAACACTCAAAACTGAACGGCGTCGAAACTGCCCGGTCTCTAGTCTGAAGGCAGGTAATGAAACCCCCCACCGCTTGGTAGACTTAATTTACATAAAACCACCGCACGCACAAGCCGAGTGGAAAAAAGGAAATGTAACATGTACAACTCTAAAGGCTTCGTTCCAAACAGAACCTCAGCCCCCGTTATTGGCCCGAGTGAATTTCACATCAGTTGCAGTCTTCAGTTCGGGGCTCGGGTTTGAACAACTTCTCTGCACCTCTCGCTGAGGAGGTAAGTGCCTTTTAGTCAATGTAAACAGCGGGAAACGAGGCGTAAGCTTCAACTAACCTTGTACCTACCCAATTTCGAGCTTTGGAACAATCTAACAGTATTTGAAACAAGGCCTGGCATTTGTAATAATATGTTCAATGAGGTGGTGTCGCTTTTCTCCTTTCTAAATTTGGCATGTTATAGGTTTAATAATTACCAATATTTTTTTCAACACAAGAAGGCGTGTGCTTTGCGCAGTTAGCTGTTCATGCGAACTTCGCGTCCCCGTTTTGCCATGAAATCCGTCAAGTTCTATCCAGCTAGGGACAGTTCCCCGTTAATAACCAAATACTCGACAAGACCAGCTCCTGAATCGAATTTTTTTGCCGTCACTCCGAGTTTGTCAAAACGAGATTAGAGGGGAATCTTGGATCACAAATCAGGAGGATAGACATAGTTACTGTCTAATCGCAGACCAGAGAAAATCTAGAATACAGTACTTGATCTTATGAGATATTCTGTTTATTACATCAAATTGATGGAAATTAAAGTTACCTTTACAGCAGGAAATGATGGTGGGATCATTGGGTTAATGATCAAAATTGACCCGAAATTCAAATGCAACCAGGTTTCAACGCTTTGATCAACCCACGTTGAACCAGATCCTTTAGCAGTTTGGTGTGTCTGGTAGGGGTTGTGGGGGGGGGGGTTATATTTTCAAACTGGGGGTCCATAGATCTCAGGAACTTCACACTGCGATTTAGGGGACACCTGGAATCATGATATATCTGCATTTTTTGTATTTGTTGCCGAGCTAGCATGTTATGTCGGCTGCTGTGTGCTACCAAAACACGTTTTTTGCAGTGATAGCACGGGGTCCCTTTGGTTAGAAGATATTGCCTTTTAGAAGTTAAGAGGGTGGCCCCTGGGAACATGCCAATAATTGTAGCCACCCCGCCCCCCTAAACAAAAATAAATGTTTGAAAGGCACCGTTGTTTAGACCCTTGGTTAGCCCTCTAGAGTACAGTATTCAGGCTTGGGCACCGCACAGCGGAGATTCACCAGGATGATACTGGGGTTTGGAGGGTTCAATTATGAGGACAGGTTGCATAGACTAGGCTTGTATTCTTTTGGATATAGAAGATTGAGGGGTGATCTGATCCAGGTGTTTAAAATGTTAAAAGGATTCGATAGGGTAGATACAGAGAAACTATTTCCTCTGGTGAGGGATCCAGAACAAGGTCGCGTAATCTTAAAATTAAAATTAGGGCATTTAGGAGGGAAATCAGGAAGCATTGTTCCACACAAAGGGTAGTACAAATCTGGAATTCTCTCCCCCAAAATGCTGCGGATGCTGGGACAATTGGAGCTTTCAAGCCAGAGATTGATAAGAAGGAACGCAAGTAGCTTTGGTCAAAACTCTTTCATCTTATGTAACTTAAACAGTAAGAAGCAGACAACCTAGTTCAAGCTTGGTTGAAGGATGGGACCTGACTAAACACCAGCACATCACCTGGACCTCTCATTCCTAATTGTTCTCGTTTGGATAGGTTTCCCCATGTACAAAAAAAATTGTACTTCAGTAAAACAATAATCCTGACATACCGTTCACTTAGGTAACGTAAGTGTCTGAGCAGCACTAGATCATACTGTTTCAAAGAGATTACAAATTACACAACAGAACAAGAGTCCGATTCATGTTAGAATTTATCTAACCTTAAACTCTTTACAATTACTAAACAGATGTAGTGTAATTATGCCTTATCTGAGGAAGGATGTTCTTGCCATGGAGGGAGTGCAGCAAAGATTCACCAGGCTGATACCTGGGATGGCAGGAATGACGTATGAGGAGAGATTGGGTCGATTGGGCTTATACTCACTGGAGTTTAGAAGAATGAGAGGGGATCTCATTGAAACTTATAAAATTCTAACAGGACTAGACAGACTAGATGCAGGAAGGATGTTCCCGATGGCCGGGGAGTCCAGAACCAGGGGTCACAGTCTGAGGATAAGGGGTAAGCCATTTAGGACAGAGATGAGGAGGAATTTCTTCACCCAGAGAGTGGTGAACCTGTGGAATTCTCTACCACAGAAGGCAGTGGAGGCCAATTCATTAAATATATTCAAGAAGGAGTTAGATATATTTCTCAAGGCTAAAGGAATCAAGGGATATGGGGAGAAGGCAGGGACAGGGTACTGAATTTGGATGATCAGCCATGATCTCATTGAATGGCAGAGCAGGCTCGAGGGGCCGAATGGCCTACTCCTGCTCCTATCTTCTATGTTTCTATGTCAAATCAAGACTAGATTCCACCAAAAAGGGTTGGAAGATACAATATTAAAGTTTCAGTGATTCTGTGTGGAGGAAAATGTTCAATTTGTCTGAAGTGAATCTTCTAATCATGCAGAAAGATCAAGGGCAGAAAGAGTACTTTCTCTTAATGTTTTTTTCTCCTGTTGAAGTTCTCTTTTTATATTCTGCCCTTCCAGCTCCTTTCTCCTTTCTGTTGTGGATACCCTGAGCCACGTGTTGATAATGTCACAGTACTGAGATCAGTGTTCACTCACTGCAGCCCATGCTATCAATACAGCATTGGACTCATTTTGATATATTTAGTGTAAGATAGAGAAAATAAAAACAAAGAACTAGCTTAGAAGAGAAAGATCAATATCAATATGATTAGCAGGAGAGAATATATCCATTACAATCATCAACCCAGATAAAGATTATGGATAAAGGATTGCTGCCACAGATATTTAATATTCTTTCAAATGCATCTGGTTCATTAGTGCTGCTTTAATAAAATAACTTTTGGAACAAGATTGACAGGTCTTCATCATCTGATTGAATAAAAGAAAATAAAGTACATTAGTATAAAGGTCAGATTAGCACTGAGTTAATGTGCATAAAGTTTGGGTTGAGTAGAACAATCTTGGAAACAGTAGAGAGAGAACAGGGAGGTCATCAAAGATAATAAATTCCCACTGGAAGTATTTGGTTCTATAAAAACATTTTAGAGCTAAGTTAAAGCAGATTCCAACAATTGGCAGGCAGTAGATGTGCTTACTTATTGCTAAGGAATGATTGTAAACATAAACGGATCAGTTGGACTTCAACTAAAGAGGACAGTGGGACAAAACAATCAGTTACAATGATGAAATAACAACAGAAAATGCTGGCAATACTCAGCAGGTCAGGCAGCATCTGTGGAGAGAGAAACAGAGTTAACGTTTCAGGTCAATGACCCTTCATCGACCTGAAACGTTAACTCTGTTTCTCTCTCCACAAATGCTGCCTGACCTGCTGAGTATTTCCAGCATTCTCTGTTTTTATTTCAGATTTCCAGCATCCGCAGTATTTTGCTTTTGTATTACAGTTGCAATGATGGTTGGATGGGAGTTTTAAATAGAGCCATAATGGACTTCCAAACCTTCAAGGATTTGATAGCATCACCTTTCTTCTTCTTAGGCAGTCCCTCGGAACTGAGGATGACTTGCTTCCACATTAAAAATGAGTTCGCAGGTGACTGATGAGTCCAATGCGGGACCTACAGTCTCTGTCACAGGTGGGGCAGATGGTGGTTGAAGGGGGCGGGTGGGTGGGGTGCTTGGGTTGACGTGTGCTCCTTGCGCTTGGCTTCCGCTTGTTCCCGGTGAACCACCTTTAGAACCAGAGGAAATGTGTAAACTGAGCTGGAAAAGCAAATCACGGTCCAGGAGCTTGGGCTAGTAACACTTAAAATCAGATTCATCGTTCAGTAAGTTTCTGATCTCGGGCATGCTGTCAATGGTAAGTAAAGAGCAAAGATTGGGCACTTACATACTGGAACCGAGGGACGGACGGGGAACAATTGGCAGATGAGTCACCCTGGGGTGCTCTTCTGCACCTATTATCTATTATTGGACAATTACAGAATTAAATTAGCAAAGGTATCAATGTAGGTCATTTGCCCATTTACCTCATCTGAGATTGGCACATGATGTTGGGGATATAGAGGAGGGGGGGGGGGGAAGAAAATAAATTAGAAAATTAAAGGGGGAGGGGAAGCTTCAGTTCCAACATGTGACCATCAAACTTGAAACCATGTTACCAAAAATCAAACCTTTAAAGTATCAGTTTTCACAGAATCACAGAATCACAGAAACCCCACAGTGCAGATAGAGGCCATTTCGGCCCATCGAGCCTGCACCGACACATATCCCACCCGATCCCTGTAACCCCACGTATTTAATCCCCCTAACACTAAGGGTCAATTTATCATAGCCAATCAACCTAACCCGCACATCTTTGGACTGTGGGAGGAAACCGGAGCACCCGGAGGAAACCCACGCAAACACGGGGAGAATATGCAAACTCCACACAGACAGTCACCCGAGGCCGGATTCGAACCCGGGTCCCTGGCGCTGTGAGGCAACAGTGCTAACCACTATGCCACCGTGCATAGTCCTCATCCCATGGCCTACCTACATATTATTATTGTTCAAAAAAGGATATGTTTTCAGAGCTGTAGCACAGCCTAAACTTAGCAGTAACTGAGCAACATCTCAATACCAATTGTTGGGAATATGCTGCTGAAGTGAGGAGCTGGTAAAACAATGTTACCACCAACATTCAAGAACTATTTGGCTGATGCTCCATCCTCGTAATCACTGCCCAGAAGAAATGTCAGGATACACGTTAGATACAAACTGGCTATGGGCAGTATCATACCTTTCAGTCCTTCACTTTATAATAAGGGTGCATTCACGCACCAGCTTCTGCATCACTGGAATGGTGTGGGGCTGACATTCCTGGTGGGGGGGAGGTGGAAATTGGAAGTTGTGCCCACACTGTGAGGAATAGGTGGGAGAGGGGCAGGAATTTGGAACTGCCGGATTTCCACTCTGTCATAAATCCCAATGGAAGTGGGTGAGCCCACCCCTCCTTCACTGACAGCCCAAATTTGGGTGAGTGTCTAGGGGCATCCCTAGGCTACCTCAGAATTCCACCCAGTACCCCTCGTTTAGCCCAGCAGAAGCCACATTTGCTAAGTGCACATTCTGGGTTGCATTGTGTGCCTGCTAAAGGCCCTATAAATGTAAAGAGAACAAAGGTAATCGATCCTGGCTGGATTTGCTGCCCCGTTGCTCCCTATAGGGGAGGAAAAGTTAGGGTCTTGAGTTCTCTTCCTCAGAGTGGCAGGGTGCTGGCTCGAACTTCCAGCCCATCATCAGGGTGGGCACCTCTGTTGCACCTCCATAGATGTATGCCGCCCTCCCTAGATATTAAAATGACCCCATACCCCGGGTTTTGGGATGGGGTTGAAGGCCTGACCAGTTGGCGGAGAGAGGTCCTGCACAACCCCTCCTGAGTGCTGAGCAGGGGCCCAGTGTGGACAACCGGGCTGATGGCAGATCCATTAGATCTCCAGGCCCTGGTGGTTTCAGACCCAAACTGCAGGTCTCAAACTGGAGCAGTTTTCAGCACTGTTGATACCAATGGGCCAAGTTAAGCAGAGCTAGAGAAGAAATGTTTTTTAATGTCTAAGCTCATTCTCCAAATGGTTGTCTCTTCTGGGGATAATGTTGAAAACATGTTAATGGTTCAAAAATTTACTAAATTATATGTGTCTTAACATCAAGCTGTCTCCAAGCAAACAAACTCAGCTGCATTTTTGGAAGTTCCAGTAATGAGTCAACCCTCCAAACTGAAAGTGAACTTGGGTAGTGATTCACTCCCAGTTCAATTGCTTGTGTGAATGCATCACAACTGACTCTTTTCATGCCTCTCTGGATTTGTGGAGGTGAAGCAGACAAGCAGAGCACTGCAGAGACTATTAAGGAATCAAAGCTTGCTCAGGTTCTGTCGCCATTCACAACAGTTCAGTTGTTTTACTGTTTACAGTCAAGGAGCTAAACCTTGGCTCTGGCTTTAAAAGTATAATTGTGAGCCCCCCTTGCAATTATGGTAATGAAATAAGTCACGCAGGTCAGTTAAACTATAGAGAAAACATTTCTTAACCTTTTAAAAACACAATAATACAAACAGGAAATTGAAGTTTCAGTTAATTCCTTATCGCCATAAAGAAAACAGAAAGATCAGAATGAGAGGTGTGTCAACAGTGAAGAGCAATGTCTTGTACAAGATACAACTGATGTTTTCAAGTCTGGAGATGAAGAGTAGAGTCTGCAGGGTACAGGGTAGCACAGACGACATTAGTTATCCTGCAGATGTAAAAATACAATGTTTAATGAAGGGGCTTGTGGACAAGATGTAAATAAAAGATGACAGATGCTTGTTTTTATGCAGGGTAATGACATCGTCTGGAAGAGAAAAGGAATAATTCAGTGGGCATTACATGGCACACACTTAAACCAATTCTGGGAACAGGACTATATGTTATTCTATTCTGACTATATTTTTATTACAAACATTCTAACCTGTTACAATGAAGTTGTGCCTCCAAAGTTGCCTTTAAGCAGAGGGGAGATGAGTTTTTTTATTACTCAGCGAGTTGTAATGATCTGGAATGCACTGCCTGAAAGGGTGGGGGAAGCAGATTCATTCAATGGTAACTTTCAAAAGTGAATTCGATATATACTTGAAAAGGAAAAAAATTACAGGACTACAGGGAAAGAGCAGGGTGGGACTAATTGGATAACTACCAAAGAGCCGGCACAGGCACGATAGGCCAAATGGCCTCCTTCTGTGCTGTAAAATCCAAGTGCTCCTATTATTCGGAACAAAGTATTTCATTTTTAAAATAGCAGTTTTGCCTTTTTCACTATACCTCAGACTTCCAAGTTGAACACATTTTCATTAAAGGAAAATGAACTACAGTTAGATAAGAATTTTTACTTCCAAATAATAATTCAAGGAAGCATGTTTTGAACTTGGAATCAAGGCATCTGACTTAAAACTAGGATATCTGGCCTCATTAAGTCCATATTCCGATCTGTTACCTGATGAGTCTGATTCCCTACACATTCCATCAACTAGGTCTGTAGCGTATAAATGAAAGTGCAACATTTTATGGTATAAACAACATGGGAAGCTGATGAGCTGAATAACTGTTCAGCTATAATGCATAATCTTAGCTTGTTTTAGAAGTTTTGTATTCAACAATATTCTGAAAAATATAACTCTTTGTTTTAAGGGTAAAGTGTGAAATGTGAACATCCTGTCTTTGCTAGACACTTAAGGCCAGAGTTCTACTTTGTGCAAGGGTTCTTGTAAACTGCAGTACAAGTGTATTGTATGTGAACTGCAAGCAGTAACATTGTGACATACTTGTGGTGGCAATCCATGTGCTGAGCCATTTAGAGTGTGGGACTATTCACTTTAAAGACTTGCATTTATATTACACCTTTCACGACCACCGGATGCCCCAAAGCGCTTTACAGCCAATGAAGTACTTTTGGAGTATAGTCACTGTTGTAATGTGGGAAATGCTGCAACTAATTTGTGTTCAGCAAGCTCCCACAAACAGCAATGTGACAATGACGAGATAATCTGTTTTTGTCATGTTGATTGAGGGATAAATATTGGGCAGGACACTGGGATAAATCTCATGCTCTTCTTTGAAATAGTGCCATGGGATCTTTTACATCCACCTGAGAGAGCAGATGGGGCTTCGGTTTAACATCTCATCCAAAAGGCAGCTCCTCTGACAGTGCAGCACTCCCTCAGTACTGCACTGGAGTGTCAGCTTAGATTTTTGTGCTCAAGTCTCTAGAGTGGGACGTGAACCCACAACCTTCTGATTCCAAGGTGAGAGTGCTACCAACTGAGCCACTGGCTGACACAGTTCATATTGTGACACATGCAGTTATATCTATACGGATGGTGCAGACTCACCCCAGTTTCAGTAATGTAGTGACCGGTTTACAATAGCAGCCATTAAAAGTCAAAGACAGCAGACTTTTGTGTTGAACGGACTCAATTCCAGGAAGTGGCGAGAATCCTCCAGCTCACTTAAAAATTGGGCCTCGACTGTACTGAAAGTGCACACAAGCCAAAAAATAAGTTAGCTTTGATTATAATCACAAAATGGAAGGGGCACAGCATTGTGACATGGTGCACATTAATATGAAATCCATTTCTCTTTCAGTGTTGAGAAGGAAAAGAACACAGATGTAAATTATTATTCAATATAAATCTGTTCTTGCAATCTCTATCGCTACTAACCTCCTTTGTAACTAATATCTTTCCATGGGATGTGGATTGGCTAAACCAATAAACACTGCATTTGCAATTAAACTTTACAATTTGCTTACTTGTTACCTGCATTGATTTCCCATTGATAAATTGCAATGCAGTTCCCAACTAATTTATAGATGCAGCTCGTGTTCAATGATGTAAAATCATCTGACTGCTTTTAACAGCAGAATTTGTAATCGAGTTACAGATTGGGGGAAGGGGAAAGAGTATTTTATGAGAAAAGTATGAGATTATAATTTTTATTATTATGCTGTCTACTATTATATATATCTTCTATTTATATATATATTAGGCAGCAAGATTGAGCAGGCTAGGGCTCTTTTCTCTGAAAAAGACTAAGAAGAGACCTGATAGAGGTCTTTAAAATTTATGAAAGGGTTCGATAGGATTGATGCGGGGAAACTGTTTCCACTTGTGGGTCAGTCCAGAGCCAGTGGGCGTAAATATAAGATTGCCACTAACAGATCAAATAAAGAATTTAGAAGGAATTTCTTTACACAGAGAGTGATGAGAATGTGGAATTTGCTGCCACAAGGAAAGGCTGCAGCAGATAGCAATGACACATTTAAAGGGAGGCCTGTTGCATAAATGAGTGGGAAGAGGATAGAGGGGGACAGGGCAGGATGGGAAGAGGTAATTAGAGTGGGAAGAGGCTCGCGTGGAGCATAAACACTGGCATAGGTGAGCCAAATGGCCTATTTCTGTACGGAATAATCCATGTAATTCTATGTAACTGGAGGCAATAACTTACCTAACAGCACTGTGGGAGTACCTTCGCCACATGGACTGCAGCGGTTCAAGAAGGCGGCTCACCACCACCTTCTCAAGGGCAACTAGGGATGGGCAATAAATGCTGGCCTTGACAGCGACGCCAGATCCCATAAGCGAATAAAAAAAAATTGTTATAAGATCAGATGCCTCACATATTAGCCCCTAGACAGAGACTTGCCAAAACAAATACAATCAAAATGAGACCCTAGCGATAAGTAAATGACAGGACCGTAACCAAATAATGCAGCATTGTTCATGTGATAATGTTATGTATAAAGAGTAAATTATTATTTTTTCTGACATTGTCCCAGGGCCAGCAGGGAGCAACACTGTAAAATCAAGGTTGCAATCCTACCATGAGTAAGAAGTAAAATGAGACAACAATGCACGTCAGGGCCAATAATACAGGTCGATACTAAGTAGGTTTTGTTGATAATTGGAATTTCCTGTAGCTCTGGAGTGACTGATGCACTAGTGTTTGTAGAGTTACAAAAACAAATATGGATTGCAATCTCCCTAGTTTTTTTAAACACCTGGGTAATAATTTCCATGACAGCTTTAATTCAAATTTGATTTAAAAAATGTTGGCGAATCTCTCAAAATGAGTTGCTTGTAAATTACTCAGTCAAATGCAAATTATAGTGGAACCTCAATGACCCGTTATAGTGGAAGGGGTTCCCCCCAATCCTCCCCACCGATAATGGAAAGTGAAAAATAATCGAGAGTGTCCAATTTTTGATGCTACATGTTTGGTATTGCAATAATCCAAGCACCAGGGTAAAAACCAGTGCAAAATACAAGCCAGCATAAACTGAACATGGGGTCTGAAGTTGATTCATCAGACAGGATACAAGTGTTAGCTGATTGTGTAGTGGACTTCTCGCAATTGCAAATAACAGATTATCTGGTCATGATCTCATTGCTGTTTGCTCTGTGCAAATTGGCTGTCCTGTTTCCTACATTACAACAAACACTACACTTCAAAAGTACTTAAGCAAAATACTGCAGATGTTGGAAATCTGAAATAAAAAGAGAAAATGCTGGAAATACTCAGCAGGTCAGGCAGCATCTGTGGAGAAAGAAACAGAGTTAACGTTCCAGGTCGATGACCTCTCGTCAGAACAGGAAAAAGTTAGAGATGCACCACTTTACAACATTGCAGACTCAACACTGAGTTCAAGAATTTCAGATCAAAACCATCGCTCTCATTTTTTCAGACAGCAGGTGCTGGTAATGATTCTGCTGTTGCCATTTACAGCTACTCTAAACCCAACTTTTGTTTCTTTACTTGTCCGATTACCATCCACCTTCACCTTGCACCATCATCCCTTTTGTCATTTAATCTCTCCTGCCTTCCACCCTATCACAGACCTTTCCTTTTGTTCTTTCCTCCCCTCCCCCTTTCCCTGCCTCTGCACCTGCTGAAAACCTGTTACATCTCTAACTTCTTCCTGTTCTGATGAAAGCATCGACCTGAAATGTTAACTCTGTTTTTCTCTCTCCACAGATGCTGCCTGACCTGCTGAGTATTTCCATCATTTTCTCTTTTTACTTTAAAAGTACTTCATTGGCCTGCAAAATGCTTTGGGACATTCTACAGTGGTGAAAGGCGTTACCTAAAAATGTAAGTTCTTTCTAATTGGAGTGGGGGGTAATTGGAACACAGAGAATGGGAGATTCACCGTGAATATCAAAGGTGGACAATATATATATATAAAGGAGACATTTAATTAATGGTTTATCCATATCCAAACATAAGGAACATGATTCTCAAGCCTTTCTTGCTGTCCCAGTAATGTGTATATATTTCCACTAAACAAGCCGGATTATTACCCATTGGTGCAAAAAATACTTTTGTTATAAAGCAATGGTCGTTTGACTTGAGATAAACCTCTATTTTCTGTCTGTCATTTTCCAGAAAGCTAGCTTCAGCGAGACCTTTGGCAGAAATGGCGAGCGGAGACCTGAATGTGTTAAAGAGCTCCCTTATCTAAACCATTAACTAACTGCACATGCGAGTGGGTCAGAGAGGACGCGCTTGTAGATGTCACCACTCCAGAACAGTACTGGCTGCATAAAGCAGAAGTGAGCTTAACCAGCCAGTGAGAACGTTCGGAGGGAGAGAAAACGCAAGGCGATTACCTGAAATGCCATGAGGAGGTTACCAAGAAGGAAACTGGGGAGGAGAAAAACACCTTTAAACAACACTGGGGTACATTGAAGGACATTCACACCGAGCAGATGGTCAGGACCTCGCCCTTTGAACACTGTGCCCATTTTACCCGTGGGTTTTCAATCCTTACACATCAATAATGTTTGCAACCTGAAGTTAGCGTTGGATTAATGTTTAATCCTGAGATCGAAATTAATGGTTAAGAAAATCACAGCAAATTGAAAGTTTGGCACTGCTGTACTCATTCAGATATCTGTGAAATAACTTTTTCTTAAGAATTTGTTCCATTGAATTTCACATTTTTTTTCAATCCCAGGAAATTTTCTTCAAATTTTATTCCCAGTTCTTCCAGACTCAGCCAGGTTTATTCTCGGTTAGAAGGTAATTGGAAAATGTCAAACGATTCATCTAGCTGCAGTGATGACCGAGGTACTACCGATTTCCTGTATGCTATCATGTACGCTATAATATTTATACCGGGCTTAGTAGCGAATGTGCTGGCTCTCTGGGTGTTCCATGCTTATGTCAGGGAGACGAAGAGGGCGGTGATATTCATGATTAACTTGGCCATTGCAGACTTGGCGCAGGTTTTGTCTTTACCGCTCCGGATTTTCTACTACCTGAACCATGTCTGGCCTTTTGGCAGCTTTCTGTGCATGTTTTGTTTCTACCTGAAGTATGTGAACATGTACGCCAGTATATTCTTCCTGGTCTGCATCAGTGTCCGACGGTGCCTGTTTCTGATCCAGCCCTTCAAGTACAATGACTGTAAACGCAGGTACGATGTCTATGTGAGTATCATAGGGTGGCTCATGGTGGGCGCCGCTTGCCTGCCCTTCCCACTCATGAGGATAGACACGAAAAACAGTTCCAGACATTTCAACAGCTGCTTCGCAGACCTTCCTCTCATCGAAATTGGTATCCCTACCTCTGTTGCCATGGTGACCCTGGCTGAACTAACAGGGTTTGTGCTACCTCTCGTCATTACCATGATCTGCTCTTGGAAAACCATCATATCACTGCGAGAGAAAACCTCAGTCTTGCAAGACAGTGGGGAAAAGAAGAAAGCCTTAAAAATGGTGCTAACCTGCGCCATGGTCTTCTTGGTTTGTTTTGCGCCGTATCACATCACCTTCCCCTTGCATTTTTTGGCCATAGCGGGGCGCATTGAAAATTGTTCCATCAAGAAGTTTATACTCACCTTCCACCCAGTCGCGCTGTGTCTAGCCAGCCTGAACTGTTGCCTGGACCCCGTCATATACTACTTCACAACTGATGAGTTCAGGAGAAGACTGTCACGGCAAGAAATCAGCGATAATGGTATTCAGCTCAACTCCAAGGAATATGGGTGAAGAGTCTGCAATGGATGAAAGTTTTGAACATTCAGCTTCTTTGCAATATTGGAAATAGCGATATGAAAAGGACATCTGTGTCTGCCTCGGAGGCCATGGTGTAAATTTTATTTTTCAATGTTATTTAGCATATTTATATAATGTATTTGTATATGTTGTACTTTTTCTACAAAAAAAATGTGAATCTTTACAATGGTGAAGAGTTGAAAAATGCTTGTCTCGAGTGTTCTATTTTGAGAATTTTGCAGAGAAAAGCCGAGTGGATTGGAAGATAAAGATAGGGCCGATCACATGCAGGGATCCTTCTGTTGCCCAGTGATGTGCCTTAAATAGATTTGCAGAGTGGCATTTCGGTTCCGTTGTGACATTTCCACTTCCCACTTCAATCACGATGGTCTCTATGAGTGAGTCTGACCTATTAATGTCAAGCGATAGGTGGAAACACGTGCTGGCTAGTATGAAGCTTGACATTAATTATAAAGTCTGCAAAGAAAGGGAAGCCAGCTGGATAAGAACAGTAATAAACCGAAATAAATATAAACTGTTGTTCAACCAATTATCTGATCCCAGGTAACTCCAATAAAATGAATCAGCTTTTAAAATGAATCAGCTTTTAAAAGTGTTTTCTTCTTTGTACACTTTAAACTATCTCTGTCCATTAAGATGCAGTGCATTCTATTACAACGTACTGGTTTTGCATTAGAAAACATTTAAATAATCTGCAAAAATGCAAACACCGTGTTCCAAAACCAATATGCAAATAGTAAAGCAGAACAGCTGCCAGTTCCAACACCTGCTTGTAGTTGAGAAGAAGGGCTCCTCTAAAGAACGGCTGGTTAACTGGCACTGAGGCTAAGTCAGAGGAGAAAAAACTGCTGCTCCTCCTTTCAGTTTTACCCAGCACAAGTACCTGATGGTCCTTAAAAATGACCAAAAGAAAAATCATAGAAAGTTACAGCACGGAAGGAGGCCATTTCGGCCCATCATGTCCACGCCGGCCAACAAAGAGCTAGCCAGCCTAATCCCACTTCCCAGCTCTTGGTCCGTAGCCCTGCAGGTACTTTTTATATGTAGTTAGGGTTCCTGCCTCTACCATCATTTCAGGCAGTGAGTTCCAGACCCCCATAACCCTCTGGGTGAAGAAATTTCCCCTCACATCCCCTCTAAACCTTCCACCAATTACTTTAAATCTGTGCCCCCTGGTTTTTGACCCCTCTGCTAAGGGAAATAGGTCCTTTCTATCCACTTTATCAATGCCCCTCATAATTTTATACACCTCAATAAGGTCTCCCCTCAGCCTCCTCTGTTCCAAGGAAAACAGACCCAGCCTATCCAGTCTTTTCTCATAGCTAAGATTCTCTACTCCTGGCAACATCCTTGTAAATCTCCTCTGTACCCTCTCTAGTGCAATCACATCTTTCCTGTAATGTGGTGACCAGAACTGCACGCAGTACTCTAGCTGAGGCCTAACTAGTGTTTTATACAGTTGAAGCATAACCCCCCCTGCTCTTGTAATCTGTGCCACGGCTAATAAAGGCAAGCATTCCGTATGCCTTCTTAACCACCTTATCTACCTGGCCTGCTACCTTCAGGGATCTGTGGACATGCACTCTAAGGTCCAAAAACTCAAATCCACAAATTTAGTTTGTTATTGAAAGACAGACTGTAAAATGGCCAACTTGCTAAGCAACTGTTTTGTTGATGAACTACCTCATGAATATTCTAAATAAATAGGCCAAAAGTTATAATACTTTGATCTTTACATCATAATTAAATGAGCCGTGTTGGTATAGTCAACTGTTGTGAAAAGCACTTAGAACCTGCTTGTAGTAAATGTATTAACCCAACTGAATCAGGAGTAGGACACTTGGTCCAGAAAGTCAACTCTGCCAATTTATTCGCTATTCCCTACCCCTTCCTCAGAACTCTAAATACCTTTACTTCCCAAGTAAGATGTCTCTTCTAAAGATGTCCATTGATTTTGCATCAATGTCCTTCAGGGGCAGTGCATGCCATATTCTTACAACACTTTCATGAAGAAATATTTTCTGGAAACAATCTTAGCCAAATTAGTTCAAATTATAAGATTGTGACCCCCGTGTCACAATCAGTAACAAGATCAATTTGTGTTACCGATTAGATCTACCAATTCAAATTTATTTATTTTCCTTCAATCAGCTTGGTTCAGTTGATAGTACTCTTATCCCTGAGTCAGAAGATTGCGGGTTCAAACCCCACACCAGGACTTAATCACAAAATCTAAAGTGATACTTCAGTGCAGCACTGAGGGAGAGTGCATTGTCGGAGGTGCCGTCTTTCTGATGAGACATTAAATCATCTGCCTGTTCAGGTGGGTGTAAAAGATCCCCTGTCGCTGTTTGAAGAAGAGCAGGGCGTTCTCCCTATGTCCTGACAAACAACCCCCGCCCCTGCCTCAATCAACACTACCAAAATACAGATGAACTGTTCATTCATCTCATTTGCTATCTGGTGGAATCTGCCTGTGCTCAAATTGGCTACTACCCACATTCATTATGAGTCACTTTGAGACATACTGAGGCTGCGTTAAGGCATTACAAAATGCATGTGCTTTCTTCTTTGATGAAATGAAAGGTTAAGAACTGGATTGAAAGTGTTTATATTACTCGAGCACAAACTTCCTGTACAGTCTCGATAGTGGCAGTGTGTTATAGAGGGGCAAGTAGGACTGTTGAAAACACCCAGAAATAGCAACAGTGGCCTCCAATGTTGAACTTACATCTAAAATGGTTATATATTACTTCTCACACTACTCTAGGCAGATGATTTCCCTTTCCCACCCCGATCAACAAACAATCTGGTCTCCCTTGCTGTCAATATCATTGTAAAGGGCAGCTCAATGTAATTTTCCCCTTCTGCTCTATGAGAAAGCTTTACTTTGTGCAGCATCCTCACTGCCTGACCATGCCACCATTCCAAATGTCATTACTTTGCCTTTCACTCTTGTTTTATTCAGGATAAGTCAAACATTTTGGGAATAAAACTTCAAAATATCAAAATTATTAGAAACACTCAGCAAGTCAAGCAGCATCAGAATCATGCTAGGGCTTAGAGGGTTCAATTATGAGGATGGGTTGCATAAACTTGGCTTGTAATCCCTTGAGCATAGAAGGTTGAAGGGTGAGCTGATCCAGGTGTTTAAAATGTTAAAATGATTCAATAGGGTAGATACAGAGAAACTATTTCTCTGGTGAGGAAATCAAGAATGAGGGAACATAATTTTAAAATTAGAGCTGGGCCATTTAGGAGGGAAATCAGGAAGCACGTTTTTATAGACATAGTAGAAATCTGGAATCCTCTCCAAAAGGCTGTGGATGTTGGGACAATTGGAGCTTACAAGACTGAGATCAATAGATTTTTGTTGGGTAAGGGTGTCAAGGGATATGGAGCAAAGGCGGGTAAATGGAGTGGAGGTACAGATCAGCCATGATCTAATTAAATGGTGGAGAGGGCTCGAGGGGTTGGATGGCTTGTTCCTAATGTTCCAATGTGGAGAGAGAAACGTAAAGTCAACATTTCAGGTCAATGACCTGTCATTTCTGACCTGAAACGTTAACTCTATTTCTCTCTCCACAGTCGTTGCCTGACCTGCTGAGTATTTCCAGCATTTTCTGTTTATATTTCAGATTTCCAGCATCTGCAGTATTTTGCTTTTTGTTTTATCAAATGTGTTTGTTTGTCTTTGATGAAGTCTTGTTGAAATGTTAAACTTTATTCATATAGAAAAGATTATTCCAAAGTAAACTTCTTAGGTATGTCTGAAAAACCATCCGACTTCAAATAAATTAGCAAAACTATCTGACAGATTGAATGGTGGTGAGCTGCAGCAACACTGCCCGTGCCAGCTAGAGCGAGTATGCGAGTATCTTGTACAACACCGAGTTGTGGTTTATAAGAAAAACATGTTCAGAAGGTAGATTAGCTTGAGTTTTGTTTTTCAGCACCGTAAAATTTTGCAGCCTTGCAGTTTCCTTTGTAAATATGCTGTGGTTTTGAAACAATGGATGGCAGTAGCCGGCATGGACTGCTTCGGCCGAATGGCCTGTTTCTGTGCTGTATATGCTATGTAATCCTATGTAATTCTATGGCAGCATTTGCTGAGCTTCACTGGACCACTCCAGCAGCTAAAATAGAAATAACCGTCCCTAACCTGTGCCTTACCACTAATCCTTAGTCATTCTGTTTGCAAAATATGACTGCTAAATCACAAGTTGGAAGTGGCCATTTTGTGAGTGCTTAACATATAATTTAATTAGTATGACAGAACTGAGCTAGGTTGGTCAAACAATAGTCTGTATCTCTATTGCTTTCTGCTGCATGCAAGTAAGAATTTGCAAACCCATCTTTTTCTTCCTTCTCTACACGATGACAAATTTGTTTGAATCGTAAACTTGCTAAGTATGCTGAGAAGCTGGACTAAATCCATCCTGAGACTACTTTTTTTTTTACCTTGCAGTTCAAGACAGCGGAAATGAGAGGTATACCATTGATCAGTGAGTGGCAGGCAGTCAGATAAAACATAGCTAAAATTAATGGCATCTACCTGTAAAAGATTGGAAGAATGACATGGAATGACGGGAACCTGCTGTTGGCTCAATATGGCACATGTGCTTTTTTTAAAGCTGGCTGGTTTCTAGAGCTTTGAAGAATCACTCAATCTCCTATGGTATAACAGGTCAAATTCCCTATTAATATGAACAGATTGACTCATTCGCAGCTGAGACGTTGCAGGGGCTGATTTTTACATCTGTACTATAAAAGAAGAAAGACTATAAATCTAGACTATTTATATAGGGCCTTTCACAATCTCAAGATTCCCAAAGTGCTTCACAGCCAATGAAGTACTTTTGAAGTGTAGTCACTGTTGTAATGTAGGAAACGTGGTTTGCACACAGCAAGGTCCCACAAGCAGCAATAAGACAATGACCAGATAATCTCTTTTAGTGATGTTGATTGAGGGATAAATATTGGCCAGGACACCGGAGAGAACTCCCCTGCTCTTCTTCAAATAGTGCTATGGGACCTTTTATGTCCACCTGAGAGGACAGATGGGGCCTCAGTTTAATGTCTCATCAGAAAGGCAACACTCCCTCAGCACTGCACTGGAGTGTCAGCCTAGATTTTGTGCTCAAGTCACTGGAGTGGGACTTGAACCCACAACTTTCTGACTCAGAGGCGAGAGTGCTGCCATCTGAGACAAGGCTGACATCTATATTCCATATATGTGCCAGTTTACAGGACGTTATGGACAGGATAAAAGGGAGGAGTCCCTTAACGAGTGTTTTCCACCCCTTTTGTCCATCAGTCAAACAGGTAGGTGGAGGAAGTTTCTGCTTGAAACTGGCAGTAGCTTCATCATATTTGCTAATAACACAAAAGCGCCACTATGACACTGCCTGTTCCTTTATGCAGCCTGTGCTCTGGGTTTATGATACTTCAACAGAATGCCCATACAAATGGACATCCAGGATGCTGAGGAATACACAGAAGGTAAGTTTAAGGGGCCTTAAATAACAATAATTGAGTAGTTTGGAAGCCAATTCAAGCCCATTTTCCTAATATTTTGTTCTACTAGTACTTAGGTTCTCATGTGTCTTTGCACCTAATGTTTTAAATTTTTATTATCTCAGCACCATGACTGGCATGGATGGGTTTCCCAATGGGAAATGCCCTGATGTCCTTAGAAGAAAAGTTGGCTATCTGAAAGGATGCCAGGGAGGCCGGCTGCTTGAGAGTTTCTCTGTGCCTATCCGCCAGTACCTGCACACCTACATTTGCAGACAGAGGTCTACCTTGCTTTTCCAGATGATTAGTGCATGCAGAGGCTTCAACTCTGGTGGGAGGTTGTGACAGCAGGCCCGATAGCACAGATTTAGGTGAAGGCCTGACGGTTATAATGGATGGTTCTTCAGAAGCACCTCAATCACAGCATGTCATTCATGTCCTTCTTTACATGGTATTGCATGCCAGAGTGATTATCATCTAGAAAGGCCTGATTAGCCATGTCCAGCATGATGCCACCAACAATATTTGCAGGCAATATCTATGGGGAAATATCTTCTCAGGGCCTAAGTCAGCAGAGGCAGGGCAGAGTTGTGCCCTCTGCTAGAAGGACATCTGCTAATGTAGAGCTGGCACAGCCAGTGACATAATTGGCTAGCTGCAGCCTCAAACCTGCACATGAGGTTTCCTTTCCCTTCATTTTTATCAGACACTTCTTGATCTCCAGACCCTTCAGCCTTACCAAAGACTACTAATTTTATGAGATGCCTTTTGAGCCTTTATAATGGCTGTCAGAATTTTTATCCGCACCCTGTGGCTGTGACACGTCCTTTTAATTGTTCCTACCCTTTTGCATTTCACTTACACTCAGTCTTTCACTACCCGCAACACTAGTTTGCTCTGTACAACTGAAGCTAGTTCTGTGAATAATTCTGCAAATTAGATGACCCAGAACATTTGAAGCCTCTTCGTACTTACCTATTCAGGAAGGATTTGCACCAGTTCTTAACGATTTACGCCAGCAGACAAATATCAGCCCCTGTAAGTTTGGCAACTCAAAATGTGGATTGGTTGAGAAGTGTGCGCACTGTACAATTTTCCACTTTACGTCTTTAAATGCTCCACCCTTGATCCCTGGTGGTACTTAAACGAATAATAAAAGAAGGACTGAAGGATAAATTTACTTCTACTTCCCCATCTCCCATCTTTTTTTATATTCAGGAATTGATACACAAGAGTGAGTTACAAGATTGCATCTCAACCAAATAGATCTGATTACATCGTAATATTCAAACATTTAAGATGTCTTTTTAATACCACAATCATTTAAAATTCATCTTCATCCATTCTAAGCAACCTGTTTGATGACAAGTCTGAGTTGACTAAGATCCAACTGGTGCAAGTCTTACAATCTTAAACATTTGTAAAGTGGATGTTTTCTATGCTAAAGACTATCAAAAATCTAAATGTACACTCTCGGGAGCCGCAAGCCTACATTTCGTTGTACTGCACTTGTGCACTAACAATGACAATAAAGTTGATTATTATTATTATTATAAGTAGATCAGTGGACTGGTGCCCTTTGGTGGGACAGAGTCAAACATTATGCTGTTCTGCAAAGTGCTCCATCCAGCAATCTCGCTGGTTGATGCGAATCACCCATTGAAGGGAACTGTTTAAATGCCAGTTGAGAACGAACCCAATCAAAACTTTTGAATTGAAATCCAATGCTCAATCATTCTCAGAACCTACCATTTTAATTTGTGTATATTGTTTGCCTAGATAACGGTCCCTACATAATTCATAGGTCAAGTGCTTTGGGATATTGACATAAGGCATTATATAACATAGGAAATGTCATCGAGCATTAATGAGTTCCATCTTACAAATATTTAATATTGTAAGACCAGTAGCAGTTAGATTCTAATAACTCAGCTCAGACTCATTACCAAAAGAGTTGTTTACGATGGATGAAGTTGAATTTTAAAAGACTGGTATTAAAAAAGACACTCATAACAGAAATAGTATTAGCAATAATATTGCAATTCAAACTATTTGGTTGAGTTTAGTCTTATTACCCACATTAGCATTCTATTTATTCAATGTGTTCTAATAAATATGTTCTGATGTTATACTGATAACCAGAAATGGTTGAAATCTCTTCAGTTACCTGTTAAGGCCAAGTTGTGGTCCTATTCAGGATGTAAGTCAAAGTTTCACGGCCAAGAGTCTTGCTTGTTTTTTTGTTTTTTTTAAGTGCAGTCCTTGCCCAATTTCTTTGTGGCAGTAAAGCAATTAATATCCTGTCCAAATTTCCTTTCTCTCTTACATCACAAAACATTATTTTATTATTTAGTATCACAAACATATCAGTTTTTCTTTTTTTATATTTAATTATTAGCAAGACATGAAGCCCTGTATTTAACATAGGATTGGGCTGGATTTTGCGGTCAGTGGCGAATGAACAGCACCAGCCGTTCATCACACTTACACTTACACTAGACTTTCTATGGGATCTTGTGCAAGAATTTGCTATGATTGGAGATCAATTTCAGCACAGCACTCTCTACAGGAAATCTGATACTTGTGTGAACAGAGCAAGCAACTGTGTAGCTCCTTAACCAATCAGATTGAAGAATCGTTAATTAGTCTGAACCAGGAAGTGTCAGTTAGCCTAGTGAATTCAATGTCAAATCATGTACAGAATGCAAAATAAAGAGAGGGAAAGAAAGATGGGGTTAAGAGAGAGATAAAAGAGACAGAAAAGAAGAATAAAATAACATTTTTATTTAAATTTAATTTTTTTTTTAACTCTCCAACAATAATTAAAATCTGAAGGAATGAGACTCCACACTTATAAAAGTTAATGTTCAGTGCCAGATAGGTTGTTTGGCAGTAATTAAGACATATCACACTTTTTTAAAAGGCCTAACTTTTTCTGGCATGTTTAGTGGGTATCTATCATGTAAGTAACTCAACTTCACGCCCTTCCATGTGTTTCAATGCTGAGCCTCTCAGTGAGATACCGGTATAGCGAAGCTTCTGGAGGAGCAGGACAACTCGGACAACAACTTCCTGATTTGCGCATTTAATTGTGCATGTGAGGTCACCAGATGTTGCTGTCTGATTTACACTTTAATAACGGTGAGCGCTGTTAACCTCACCGTTATTTTACCGCAAAATCCGGCCCAATTATAATGTTTGTAAAAGCTGAAGAATCGCAAGGAGTCTCACGTTTTGCTGATCATATCTGCCACAAGTTAAATCATTCTAAAATTTTATGAAAACATTCAGCTTTTCCAGCAATTATCAAATGAAACTTTCAAGGAAGCAATTTATTTTTGCCTAATTCAGTTTTGCAAAATTAATTAAGTCTGGAACTCCACCACAGCTCCCCTTATTTTGCATTATTGGTTGCTTCATGTTTCTCTCCTCATCTGTGGGACTCTTTGCAGCGTTCAATACTTCATCTTAGCAACTGTCCCGTGAGAAAGGTTTTCAAATTTCAACCATGGTATGATAATGCCTCAGTCGGATAATATGCCACTTTCTCTAGCTCCTCTTCCGGTCCAAGTGTATCAACTAAGATGAACAAAGGGCAATACTGGCATCAGAAGTCCTTCTTTCCAACTGGAAGAAGTTGGATGGAGGAGAATAGTTACAATAGGATATGAAGAGGATTTGGTAGCACAAAGGAATAACACTTTATCCTTTCATGTCAGGGACTTGGGCTCAAATTCATTTGACCTTAATGGAATGCAGCAAGTCTCTAACAAGATCCTATGCCAAATGAACGTGAACATGTTGAAGCCAGTTCCAAATAGGCACAGGTCCACAGCACATAATATGTCACTAAACTGTCAATTTCATGTGGAATCACCGTAAGGGTGGTTAGTGTGGGAAATTAAAACAAATTACATTGGTGCAGTTGGAAGTGTTTTTTTGAACAGAGCTTTGTATCTGCTTCTGCTATACCGGACCGAACACTGATTTCAAAACCAGAAAACTTCTGTTCCTCTTACTGAACGGTCCTCACCTTAGTTAGTACAAAAAATGAGCACAAAGCATAAATTATATCTTTTAAAAATCTGAAATCTGTGTATACCTGATATATAAAACATACAGGCAATAGTGGGGACAGATCTTGACTTTCCATCTGCCCCTCTCCTTCCCTGCCTGGTGGTCTGTACCTTCAAGCATGAAAATATATTGTTAATAACACGTGACTAAAAGAACAGAGCCACAGTGCTTCATGAGCAATCTTGGAAGTGTCCAGACATTTGAATTCCACCTACATCACTCACTTCAAGTTTTTTTTACTGATTCTTCTTGTGTTCTGTCCAATCACAATGGGTGAAGATTTCATCTGTGCATTTGGAGTAGTGAAGTCGTCAACCTTTTTTTTATAAACATGTTTACAATTGCAGTAAGCCCATTGCAGACAGGGAACCTTCCCCAATATCAGTTCTAAAGAGCTGTAAAATAGAAGCAAGGCTGTCTCTACAATTCGAACTTCTGCTTTTCATACAGTAACAGTGATTGTGCTGAAGTGAGATTTAAGGGGGCCTACCCGCGCCTTCAGAGTGGCATCTTTCTGTTTTGTCACTTCCCAAAATTTAGAGCTAAATTATTTGATTAATTTATGTTATCAGTTCACTCTTGTCCAATTGAGTAAAAGGTTGACACCCACACAAGATGTTGTCAAAGTATTGGAATTCTCTCTCCTGGAACAAATCCCATAATGTAGTAAGGTTGGCCCCTGTGCAGACCTTTCATTCTGAAAATAGGGATCCTGCAACAGATCAAGATTTCTGCATGGATAGAAATTAAAAGGATAAAATACATCATGTAAAAAATTTGCATTGTTTCTCCTTTTAGTGCTTGATTTTTCTATTTTACATAGTTCAGTGTCGTCTACCTCACCGTCATAAGAACAAACAAATTTTAGGAGCAGGAAAAGACTATTAGGCTCACCAAGCCTGCCCCCTTTTCCTTGATCAACCCATCCTGCTCGCCATCTCACTTTCTCTCTCTTGACCCCATTCATACTGTCTGCTTCAATGGGCTTCCCTCATAACTTAGCTGCAACTTTGTCCCCTCGTTATCCATTTACTGTAAACCCTTCTGTACCTGGTTATGTTGTTCCTCATTATTTCCTCCACGTCCCATTTTGCTATCACCTGTAAACTTCTGATTCTCTGCCAAGTTGAACAATGTATCTAGACGTGACATCTTGAGTTACCATCCCCGTTGCATCCATGTTTCGCACATTTAGACTCCAATGTCTATGCTTGTGACTAGAAATAATTGGAAATCAAATGCCTGGACACTTCCAAGATTGCTCATGAAGCACTGTGGCTCTGTTCTTTTAGTCACGTGTTATTAACAATATATTTTCATGCTTGAAGGAACAGACCACCAGGCAGGGAAGGAGAGGGGCAGATGGAAGGTCAAGACAGTGAGAATAATTATGATTGCATTTGGCATGCTTGCTTTTGTGGTTTGGTGTTTAGGACTGGTCTTCTGTCTGTCACTTCCTTTGTTCAAATCATTTACATAGGCACAACTGAAATGATATTGAAGGATTTACCTGAAGGCTGCTTCCAGCGAGCCAACTGGCTCAAATTGGAATGTGCCAAACTGGCGAGCTGCCTCTGGAGGCACCTGCAGCTCACCAGTAATATTGAAATGAGGCCTGAGGCCCAATTTCAGATGAACCTCGGACCTCCAGCTTCTGGCGTGTGCTGACTATTCTGCACCCGAAAACAAGCCCAAACAAATTTTTCGCCTTCCATGTGCAAAATACAGGAGAATCCAGTCCATATCACAAGGGGATACTATTGTTCATCCCTGGGTTATACAATCACCTTCTCAACAACAACTAGAGATGGGCAATAAATGTCAGTATTGCCAATGACACCAATATCCCGAGAAAGAATATATAAAAACTATCATACAGGTAGATACAAAGCTGTGCGAGTCAGCTCCCATAAAAAGTAAGAGGCTTAGATCATTTGAGGGAGTGACTGGCTCCACTGAACCTGAGAGTTATCAATGGAAGACCCAAATTCGCAGCAGGCTTACATTCAGACTCAATAATACTGGCAGCAACACATCCCAGTTTCCCATATAAATCATAAAATAGACAGAAAGTAGCTAGTGATATTTTCAGTTTTAAAACAAAGTCAGCAGGATGTGTCATACGAACAGAATACACTTGTCATCATGGTGGTTTACAAAGATCCAGCTCTTATGGCATAGCTGATATAATTCATGAGTAACTCAGGTCTGGGAGATTCACATCACTCTATTAATTATTTTTCATAAGCTATATGGATCCTCTATCTTATTGGTGGCCAAAATACCCGAATCACTGCTGTTTAACATATTTTAATCTGCTTGATCTGTACTCAAATGAAAAAAAAATTTCTTTCCCTTCCTCATCGCATTTTCTCCAAGGATCACATGCTGTGGTTTTTCTGTCTAGTTATACTTTTCCTGAGAAACATACTTTGCTTGGACCCTCAAATACCATTGAATTTGGGTACCTTCTATGGATAGACTTTCCTCACTTTCTAGGCAGGTATTCATGAATCAAAATCTGAAAAAGCCAATCCTAATCATTAGAGTACAAGTCCCTCTGTACCACTAAAGGACACAGATGCTTCTTTACTCCGTGTACAGAAGGTAGTGGGTTCAAGCCGCACTATGGACTTGAGCAAATAATCTAGGCCAACACTTAAATGCAGTACCGAGGGAGGGTTGCATTGTCAGAGGTGCTGTCTTTCAGATTATATGTTAAACCAAGGCCCCGTCAGCCTTTTCAGGTGGGGGACATCAAAGATTCCATGGCACTATTCGAAGGAAAGCAAGGGAACATAGGAACAGGAGTAGGCCATTCAGCCCCTTGAGCCTGTTTCACCATTCAGTTAGCTCATGGCTGATCTGTATCCTAATTCCATTTAACAGTCTTGGGTCCATATCACTTAATACCCTTGGCTAACAAAAATCTATCAATCTCAGATTTAAAATTATTAATTGAGCTAGCATCTACTGTTTTTTGTGGGAGAGAGTTCCACACTTCTACCACCCTTTGCATGAAGAAGGGTTTCATAGCCTCTCCTGAATGGCCCTTAAGGTTCGATCCCCCTGCCTGAGACACCCACCAGCGGAAAACATTTCTCTCTATCTGTCCTATCAATTCCTTCCATCTTTTCCACTCTATGCTTAGCAACCAATGCTTCTGTGTGTACTTTGGCACCCAGAAGAGCAGATATAGGACATTGAACAGAGTTATGTCCTGGCACCCATGTTTTTCAACGTTTACACCAGTGACCTGCCCGAAACAGAGTCCCACAAGTTTGTATATGCTGATGACATTTCCTTGGCCACGCAAAACATGAATCTGTCCATCACCGAGGGGACCTGAACCAATGATTTACAGAGGATGGAGACCTACTTCTGCTGATGGCGACTTCGGACAAACCCGCAAAAGACCGTCACCTCAACATTCCACCTCAATACTCATCAAGCAAACCAAGCTTTGAAAGTCTCCTTTTGCGGTGTGGAGGTAAACCATGCCAAAAAACCCTCCTATTTAAGAGTCACGCTTAATTACACCCTGTCATATAGACAACATCTCCAGAACCTTGGGAAGAAACTAAAGAGTAGGGTCAACTTGATCCAGAAACTTGCCGGATCCACATGGGGAGCAGACGCTCAAAGCCTCCGTATGGCAACAATCACCCTGGTGTACTCTACAGCGGAGTACTGCTCTCCAGCATGGCTATCGAGTCCGCATGTCAAATCCATTGATGTCCAGCTGAATTCTACTATGAGAATTATCACCGGTATGCTTTTATCGACACCAACACCTTGGCTGCCTATGCTTGCAAACACCGTACCACCACACCTACACCACGAATATGTAGTCTCCAGATAATACAGCCGCCACACCAACAAAGACATGCCAATCCAGGCCGATTTGAAAAACCTACCACCAACCTATCTCAACTCTAGAAGGCCATTTTGGACCATCGGCCAAGCCCTTTAGCGATCTCCCCTCAGCCTTGATGACCAATGGCGAAATGCTTGGAAGAACTGTGATATACGGAATGGATTCCTTTTAGAGCACTCCACAGTACAACCTGAAGGATCAAACCTTCCTCGCAAACAGTGGACAACCATCAACCGCCTCAGAACCGGTCATGGTAGATACTGCCACCTTCTCCATAGATGGAAGATTAAAGCATCCCCATCATGCAACTGTAGCGCTCCTAATCAGACCCTGGAGCACATCATTGAGCACTGCCCTCAGAGGAAATTCGCAGGCAACCTATAAGATACCCACGCTGTTACACTGGAAGCTTTGGCCTGGGTATCCAACTCAGATATTGACATTTAATTTGCTTTGCTACTACCATACGAAAGAAGAAGATTCCTTTCAAAATCCTAAAACCCCAAATCAAATCAGCCCTTAACTTTCTATATTTCAGGGAATACAAGCCTAGTTTATGTAGTCTCTCCTCATAATTTAACCCTTGCAACCCCGGTACATTCTGGTGAATCTGCACTGCACTCCTTCCAAGACCTAAGGGAGTTTCCCTGGTGTCCCAGCTAACATTTAGCAATCAACCAACACCACCAAAAATAGATGATCTGTTCATTTGCTGTTTGTGGGATGCAGCTGTGTGAAGATTGGCATATTGGGACATCCCAGGGATGTGAAAGGTGCTATATAAATGCAAGTTCTTTTGTCTTGCTTTTTTTCTATACAACACTGGGTTTTGGATACAAACACCTCTCCTTCAAACAGATCATCCTACCAGTGCAACCAGGGACAATATGCACATACTCTACAACCAGGCCATTGAAATACAGATTTAACTATCAGCAATTGACCTCCCATCTGTCTAGCCCAGTCATAAGGACTTAGAAGCCCCACTACAGTGAAGAAATTGAAAATAATTAAATAGCTACTTTTGTTACTGTGACAACATCATTGGGCGATGATGGCGCTATGGGGAAAAAGTAACAACACGTGCATACAAGCATACTGCTACTTTATTAAACTCAAAATGACTCAGATTGGTTAAATAGTTAACCTGAAGTGATCCCCTTTCATGCTGGATGTTCAATTAAGTCCGGGTGTCAGTCCAATTATGGTGTCTTAAGTGGTGCAATGATGTTACATGACTTAATCTTTTATTTCTGGAGGGTAAATTACTAAAAAAATCATCTGTCCCTAAACTCTTGCTACCATTTCCCTTAAGTCTGTGGGGCGTTTGGTCAATATCATGAGATTGCAAGTTGGCTGTAATTGGCAGAATTGCCAGTTTCTAAACATCTGCACATATTTATTGAAGAATGATTGTAAGGCCCAAAATAATAAACCATTCAACAAAATAACATATGGTTGGCAACCTTCCATTGTTTTGAAGTTAATACTGATGTACATAATGTCTTATATGTATTATTATAATTTATCAGTGAAAATAGTTTTTGCACACTTGAGGACATCAAATGGGTTGTGGCCTGTCAATAAAATGAAATATGTAAAATGACATCAACTTTGTTCTCAAGAATTATTCTTCAACTTATTTCATACAGTTGAAGTTCAGTCTTTGAAATGTCTAAGTAGTTACATTGCTTCGACAGCTGCTTAATGCTTTGAGGAATGTAGTACGATTCTTGGATGAAGAAGACATATTTTATATATGACTATACAGATGGATCCTATAAACTTCAGGCAAAGTTAACCAGTCTGCAGTGCTTTGTATTATAGGGCATTTAATCATCAATTAAGCAACATTAAACAAAAAAATGACCAAAAATACTGCACAAAAACATAAGTAACACAGAAGTTATTAGACCCCTCAAGTGTGCTGGTATTCCTCAATGAATATTGTATATAATTATATGTAAACAAGAAGACTTTATGCTTGAATCAGGAAGTCTATAAAATGAAAAGGACAAAGGCATGGTTTGGTTGTGGCACAGTAGATTAGGTAGGCAAATATCCACATAAAGGGGATTAGAGTATTTCTCTTACTTTATTTAGACTTTACTGTGAAGAAGCATTTCAGTAGGTCAGAGGTGTTACGAATGTATAAGAACTGATTATGGGAAGGGGTTTAAACACATAATGAAGGGAGTAATTTGCTTGCAAGGAGGAGTGGATGCATGTGTGCGGATTGCTGACAATTGATTTTATTTCACTTCAACATAGATGTAGTCACCTTCAGGGGAAGAAACTGATTTCACATGGAATTTTTGCCATGTTGGAGGGGAATTTTAATCTCTGAGTTCTGACATATTGTCGAAAGAGCTGAACACTATTTTTTAATTACCATGTCAGTAAGACACTATGCCTAATTCAAGAAAGTAGAGAAAGATGTTAGTGACATGAAATACAAAATACAGGAAACTTTCGATGAACCGGCCCCTAAATAACCGGAACGCTCTATCCACCGGCAAAATGTAGGAGTCGGTTCAGGTAACTTTTTTTACTTTTATTACTCCATTTGTTGCTGTGCAAGGGTGTAGCTGAAGCTGTTGCTAAGCTACAGAGACACTTGCAACTTGTGACGATTGTTTTGAAGCTGTCAGGGTTTGTTGCTTTATACGGAGCTCTGAGCTCTGAGCTCCGTATCTTTTACTATAGCATTCGGTTATCCGGAATTGTTGATGAACCGGCACCACGTCGGTCCCATCCATGCCAGATACCAGAAAGTTTCCTGTACCACAAATGGCATTAACTCATCAAGCATTTCTCAACAAATTTGAGGCCGAGTCATTATCTTTAGACTGGTGGTCATTTCCATTTAAGAAATGATTGCCTTATGTATTCTTGCATAATTACTTGGAGTGACTTAAAGTTGCAACACAACTACTCAACAGACATTTAACACATGTAGTAGAACATTTGAAATATAGCTTTTAATATGCATCCACTCCCTCCAACCATCAGTGGCCATCAGCCATCTTGCGCTTTCTCCCTCAATGCCTCTAACCTCACCTCAAAAGCCTCCTTAAAACACCAGTAATCTAGAGTACTGTGTTCAGTTCTGGGCACCGCACCTTAGGTAGGATATATTGGCCTTGGATGGGGTGCAGCGCAGATTCACCAGAATGATACTGGGACTAAAAGGCTAAATTATGAGGACAGGTTGCCTAGACTAGGCTTGTATTCTCTTGAATAGAGAAGATTAAGGGGTGATCTAATTGAGGAGTTTAAGATGATTAAATTATTTGATAGGTTAGATAGAGATAAATTATTTTGTCTGGTGGGGGAGTCCAGAACAAGGGGGCATAATCTTAAAATTAGAGCTAGGCCGTTCAGGGGTGATGTCAGGAAGTACTTCTTCACACAAAGGGTGGTGGAAATCTGGAACACTCCCCAAAAAGCTGTTGAGGCTAGATCAATTGAAAATGTCAAAACCAGGATTGATATTTGTTAGGCAAGGGTTTTAAGGAATATGGAACCAGTGTGGCTAAATGGAGTTAAGATACAGATCAGCCAAGATTTAATTGAATGCGGGGGGACAGATGCGAGATGCTGAATGGCTTACTTCTGTTCCTAAAACCTGCTGCTTTGTCTGCGCATTTGGCCACTTTCCCCCAACTCCTTTTCTACTCCTGCTATATATCTGGTCCCTGCTGTGAAACCCCTTGGGATATTTTGTTATGTTAAAGATGCTATCGGAGTACAAGTTAATGTTTAAAGGTTATTTGAGATAACTACATTAAGCCAGACAGAAAAAAACTACCACTATTTTACAGAAAACAAGGAAGGTACAAAACTTAATCAGGAAGTGTCCCTGCCTATGTTCAGAATGACTCATTTTTTTTATAAGCTATGTTTATGTACAATTTTAGAGTACATTTTCCTGACTTTGTCAGTTCTGCAGTATTTACCAATATCAACATAATGGGAAACATTTGCTTCTCTGAAGCTAACAACCCCTTTCACCCCACAAAGAACAGTAGATCTTTAAAAAGATTTATTTTTTCCACCTCGAAGTATAAAAGCATAGGCCAGTTCTGTTCATTCTTGAGCCAATCAGAGCCCCGAATGTTTGTGCTTCCAAACTCTCTGCAATCCAAATTTTGAATATATTTTTCTATTTACAAGGCGACAAAATTAAAAACAGGCAAAGCTTAATTTCAGAAATTAAACCATCTGAAATAAGTCCAGTTGTTCTGTTGTCTTGTACAGTTTATACATTACAGCACACACACCATTCCTTATCTAATCACTGGTAGAGGTTAGGCTTTCAAATCTGGTGCAGATAATTTGAAGCTCCGCTGTCACGACAAATAATTTTTTCCCAATATACAAGGTCAGAGCTCAAGAAACCTCCCAGTTTATGAAGCCATATTTTTCAGTTATCTGTTATAATGGAGGTCTAGTTTTCTGGCAGATGTCAACATCAGGAATGTGGTTGTGTACTTATGCTGCTAATCTCTACTCGCCACCCTGGCTCTGTTATTGACAGCAGTTAACTGCATGAATTACACAAAGCTCACATTCCTCTTATGGATTGAAGTACATTGGAACTGTCCAAACATATTTCACTTAGAGGCCTTAACAGCCATCAAAGCAGAAGACTTTCACCCCATTTAAATCCAAATCTCAGAGATGAAAGAACAGTTATCCTCTTTTTCTCTCCACTATACAGCGATGCTCTGGGATGAAAATCTGAGGTGATTTATTCCACAACCAGGCAGCAGGAAGCATGATTCAAGAACTAGGTAAAGGCACTAGTACCCCGTTCCTCAAGGTGGAACACATCATTGTCATATGATGCTGAGCTGAGCAGTCTGGCTGAGTACTGACAAATTTCAACCAAAGGTTCTAATGAAAGCAGCTTTGACATTTAAGTTCTGGTTGAGAGTCAAATGATAAACCACTTAAACCAGCAGCCCACATCTTCCTTTATTTGTATGGAGAAAGAAACACTATGATGCAGGGTAATTTTGGGTGGGGGTAAAGCTAAAGGGCACCAGTTAAACTCTGCAGCAATTTTACTTGCACTTTAAATCACAAAGGGTCCTTGAAAAACAATTTTTTTATGACATAGTATGAATATAATGAAATAGTACTGCTGGAGGCAACGGCTTAATAAGAAAACTGAAACCATTCTACCTTATTATTAGTAAATCTGAACAACCTTTAATGCAGTGTTAATCGCTATACCATCTCACATTCTACTATTTTTAGACACAAGCATTTCCATTAGTCCCTTGAGGCTTCAAGCTATGAGGTGAGTTATTTGTAACATTAATGTCCTGTGGTTGGATCAAAATCTTTAAGACCTGATATTTTTATATTTATCCCTCAATCAACATCACTGAAACAGATTATCTAGTCATTATCATTTTACTGTTTGTGGGAGCTTGCTGTGTGCAAATTGGTTGCCGCGTTTCCTACATTACAACAGGTGATCACACTTCAAATAAAAAAGTACTTCATTGCCTATGAAGCGTTTTGGGACGTTCGGTGGTCATGAAAAGCGCTATATAAATGCAAGTCTTTCTTTCTCTATCAAATGTAAGGTATCAAATTAGATGAGTTTCTGAGAGAAAATTTTACTTCAGAACAATTAACCCGGCCAATTCCCACTCCATCAACTTCCTCCCAATCGCCAGTAAAGTGATGGAATGAGTCATCAATGGTGCTGCCAAGTGACACCTACTCACCCACAAACTACTCACTGACGCTCACTTTTGGTTCAGCCTGAACCCACGGCTCCAGACCTCATCACAGCCTTCATTAAGATAAATGTAAGAAGTCACACAACACCAGGTTATAGTCCAACAGCTTTATTTGAAATCACAAGCTTTCGGAGCGCTGCTCCTTCTTCAGGTGAAGTGGAGAAATGCATAAAGACACAGCTTATATAGTCAGAGAATCATGTCAGATGATTACAGGTAACCTTTCCAACTGCCATTTGTCACACCTCGGCAGAGAAATAATCACAGCAGTCAAAGGTGTGAATGGTGTCCAAACAGGTCAGTCAGGGAAACATTACATCAAAGAACAATGAGGTGGGGTCACAAGGGGTCAAATATTGCAGATGCTGGGGTCTGTATGAAAAACAAAAAAGCAGACAAAAAACATTTTTTTTGGCTGGAAATCACAGCAGGTCCGGCCGCATCTGTGTAGAGAGAACAAGCCAATGTCGACTCGAGTCTGGATGACCCTGCATCAGGTGGGGTTACATGTAGCGTGACATGAACCCAAGATCTCGGTTGAGGCCATCCTCATGAGTGCGGAACTTGGCTATCAGTTTCTGCTCGACGATTTTGCGTTGTCGTGTGTCTCGAAGGCCACCTTGGAGAATGCTTACCCGAAGATCGGAGGCTGAATGTCCTTGACTGCTGAAGTGTTCCCCGACTGGAAGGGAACACTCCTGCCTGGTGATTGTTGCGCGGTGTCCGTTCATCCGTTGTCGCAGTGTCTGCATGGTCTCGCCGATGTACCATGCTCCGGGGCATCCTTTCCTGCAACGTATGAGGTAGACAACGTTGGCCGAGTCACATGAGTATGTACCATGTACCTGGTGGGTGGTGTCCTCATGTGTGATGATGGTATCTGTGTTGATGATCTGGCATGTCTTGCAGAGGTTGCTGTGGCAGGGTTGTGTGGTGTCGTGGTCGCTGTTCTCCTGAAAGCTGGGTAATTTGCTGCGAACGATGGTCTGTCTGAGGTTAGGCGGCTGTTTGAAATTGAGTAGTGGAGGCGTGGGGATGGCCTTAGCGAGGTGTTCGTCGTCATCGATGACATGTTGAAGGCTGCGAAGAACATGGCGTAGTTTCTCCGCTCCGGGGAAGTACTGGACGACGAAGGGTACTCTGTTGGTTGTGTCCCGTGTTTGTCTTCTGAGGAGGTCTATGCGATTTTTCGCTGTGGCCCGTCGGAACTGTCGATCGACGAGTCGAGCGTCATATCCCGTTCTTACAAGGGCGTCTTTCAGTGTCTGTAGGTGTCCATCGCGTTCCTCCTCGTCTGAGCAGATCCTGTGTATTCGCAGGGCTTGTCCATAGGGGATGGCTTCTTTAACGTGGTTAGGGTGGAAGCTGGAGAAGTGAAGCATCGTGAGGTTGTCCGTGGGCTTGCGGTAGAGTGAAGTGCTGAGGTGTCTGTCTTTGATGGAGATTCGTGTGTCCAGGAATGAGACTGATTCTGAGGAGTAGTCCATGGTGAGTTTGATGGTGGGATGGAACTTGTTGATGTTATCATGTAGTCTTTTCAGTGATCCTTCGCCGTGGGTCCATAGGAAGAAAATGTCGTCGATGTATCTGGTGTATAGCGTTGGTTGGAGATCCTGTGCAGCGAAGAAGTCTTGCTCGAACTTGTGCATGAAGATGTTTGCGTATTGGGGTGCGAATTTGGTCCCCATGGCTGTTCCGTGTGTTTGGGTAAAGAACTGGTTGTCGAAGGTGAAGACATTGTGGTCAAGGATGAAGCGGATAAGTTGTAGGATGGCGTCTGGAGATTGGCTGTTGTTGGTGCTGAGTACTGAGGCTGTTGCAGCGATGCCGTCATCGTGGGGGATACTGGTGTAGAGTGCCGAGACGTCCATCGTGGCGAGGAGTGTTCCTGGTTCAACTGGTCCGTGGGTGCTGAGCTTCTGTAAGAAGTCTGTAGTGTCGCGACAGAAGCTGGGGGTTCCCTGTACGATGGGTTTCAGGATGCCCTCGACATATCCAGAGAGGTTCTCACACAGGGTTCTGCTGCCTGATGCGATAGGACGTCCAGGTGTGTTGGCTTTGTGTATCTTTGGGAGGCAGTAGAAGTCTCCCACGCGGGGAGTACGTGGGATGAGAGCATGTAGGATGCTTTGAAGGTCTGGATCGAAGGTTTTGATCAGTCTGTTGAGTTGGCGGGTGTGTTCTTTGGTCGGATCTGCGGGTAACTGTCTGTAGTGTTCCTGGTTGTCCAGTTGTCGGTATACTTCTTTGCAACCAGTTCTTTACCCAAACACACGGAACAGCCATGGGGACCAAATTCGCACCCCAATACGCAAACATCTTCATGCACAAGTTCGAGCAAGACTTCTTCGCTGCACAGGATCTCCAACCAACGCTATACACCAGATACATCGACGACATTTTCTTCCTATGGACCCACGGCGAAGAATCACTGAAAAGACTACATGATAACATCAACAAGTTCCATCCCACCATCAAACTCACCATGGACTACTCCTCAGAATCAGTCTCATTCCTGGACACACGAATCTCCATCAAAGACGGACACCTCAGCACTTCACTCTACCGCAAGCCCACGGACAACCTCACGATGCTTCACTTCTCCAGCTTCCACCCTAACCACGTTAAAGAAGCCATCCCCTATGGACAAGCCCTGCGAATACACAGGATCTGCTCAGACGAGGAGGAACGCGATGGACACCTACAGACACTGAAAGACGCCCTTGTAAGAACGGGATATGACGCTCGACTCGTCGATCGACAGTTCCGACGGGCCACAGCGAAAAATCGCATAGACCTCCTCAGAAGACAAACACGGGACACAACCAACAGAGTACCCTTCGTCATCCAGTACTTCCCCGGAGCGGAGAAACTACGCCATGTTCTTCGCAGCCTTCAACATGTCATCGATGACGACGAACACCTCGCTAAGGCCATCCCCACGCCTCCACTACTCGCTTTCAAACAGCCGCCTAACCTCAAACAGACCATCGTTCGCAGCAAATTACCCAGCTTTCAGGAGAACAGCGACCACGACACCACACAACCCTGCCACAGCAACCTCTGCAAGACATGCCAGATCATCAACACAGATACCATCATCACACGTGAGGACACCACCCACCAGGTACATGGTACATACTCATGTGACTCGGCCAACGTTGTCTACCTCATACGTTGCAGGAAAGGATGCCCCGGAGCATGGTACATCGGCGAGACCATGCAGACACTGCGACAACGGATGAACGGACACCGCGCAACAATCACCAGGCAGGAGTGTTCCCTTCCAGTCGGGGAACACTTCAGCAGTCAAGGACATTCAGCCTCCGATCTTCGGGTAAGCATTCTCCAAGGTGGCCTTCGAGACACACGACAACGCAAAATCGTCGAGCAGAAACTGATAGCCAAGTTCCGCACTCATGAGGACAGCCTCAACCGAGATCTTGGGTTCATGTCACGCTACATGTAACCCCACCTGATGCAGGGTCATCCAGACTCGAGTCGACATTGGCTTGTTCTCTCTACACAGATGCGGCCGGACCTGCTGTGATTTCCAGCCAAAAAAAATGTTTTTTGTCTGCTTTTTTGTTTTTCATACAGACCCCAGCATCTGCAATATTTGACCCCTTGTGACCCCACCTCATTGTTCTTTGATGTAATGTTTCCCTGACTGACCTGTTTGGACACCATTCACACCTTTGACCGCTGTGATTATCTCTCTGCCGAGGTGTGACAAATGGCAGTTGGAAAGGTTACCTGTAAACATCTGACATGATTCTCTGACTATATAAGCTGTGTCTTTATGCATTTCTCCACTTCACCTGAAGAAGGAGCAGCGCTCCGAAAGCTTGTGATTTCAAATAAAGCTGTTGGACTATAACCTGGTGTTGTGTGACTTCTTACATTTGTCCACCCCAGTCCAACTCCGGCATCGCCACACCTTCATTAAGATAGGGATGCAAAGATTGAATGCCAGAGCTGAGGTGAGAGTGGCTGCCTTCGACATCAGGACAGCATTCAACCAAGTCTGGCATCAAGGAGCCCTAGTAAAACTGAGGTCAATGGGGGTCTAAGGGAAAACCTTCCAGTGGCTGGACTCATACCTGACACAAAATAAGATGTTTGCAGTTGTTGGAGGCCAATCAACGTATTGACTTGGATAGAGAACTGGTTGGCAGACAGAAAGCAAAGAGTTGGAATAAACGGGTCTTTTTCCGAGTGGCAGGCAGTGACTAGTGGGGTACCGCAAGGATCGGTCCTTGGACCCCAGCTATTCACAATATATATTAATGATCTAGACAAGGGAACTAGATGTAATATCTCCAAATTTGCAGACGACACAAAGCTGGGTGGGCGTGTGTGCTGTGCGGAGGATGCAGAGAAGCTCCAGGATGATTTGGACAGGTTGGGTGATTGGGCAAAAACATGGCAGATGCAATATAACGTGGATAAATGTGAGGTTATCCTTTGGTGGCAAAAACAGGAAGGCAGTTTATTATCTGAATGGCAATAGATTGGGAAAAGGGGAAGTGCAACGAGACCTGGGTGTCCTTGTGCACTAGTCGCTGAAGGTAAGCATGCAGGTGCAGCAGGCGGTTAAGAAGGCAAATGGTATGTTGGCCTTCTTAGCGAGAGGGTTTGAGTACAGGAACAAGGATGTCTTGCTGCAGTTGTACAGGGCCTTGGTGAGACCACATCTTGAGTATTGTGTGCAGTTTTGGTCGCCTTATCTGAGGAAGGATGTTCTTGCCACGGAAGGAGTTCAGCGAAGATTCACCAGGCTGATACCTGGGATGACGTATGAGGAGAGATTGGGTCGATTGGGCTTGTACTCGCAGGAGTTTAGAAGAATGAGAGGGGATCTCATTGAAAATTGTAAAATTCTGACAGGACTGGACAGACTAGATGCAGGAAGGATGTTTCCGATGGTCAGGGAGTCCAGAACCAGGGGTCACAATCTAAGGATAAGGGGTAAGCCATTTAGGACAGAAATGAGGAGGAATTTCTTCACCCAGAGAGTGGTGAACCTGTGGAATTCTCTACCACAGAAGGCAGTAGAGGCCAATTCATTAAATATATTCAAGAAGGAGTTGGATATATTTCTTAAGGCTAAAGGGATCAAGGGGTATGGGGAGAAAGCAGGGACAGGGTGTGGTGTATGTAACCTGTTCCACCTTAAGAGAACTTAAGCCTGTTCCACCTTAAGAGATGTACTACTTTCTCTGGCTGCTGTATACGTAATAGCGGTGGTGACCACCGGTATATAAGTACCGTGTAGTGATATTGTAGTTAGTATAGTCCTGACCTCCAACTAGTAAAGACCTGTTGAACTTTATTCTTGTAGTCTGTGTCAGTAATTAATCTTAATACAACTGGAACACACAGACTTAACAGTGGCGACGAGTCCGATTCTTACCCTGCGGCAGTTTATATCCACGGCGGCTTCGTCCACAGAACGGGCGTCGAAGAGAGGCATCCACCCTCATCACCCTGCTGGAAGACACGTCGCGCGGCAGGCATCGAGAACCCGGAGTGCAGAAGACATCCTGAACTCGAAGCCTCCATCAGCGGCAGTCAGCTATCTTCTTTCTACCTCGGTGGTGGGTAAGCCGGTCAGCGACGCGAGCAGAAAGTCGGCCGCGTTGGCTGTACAGACGGGGGGAGGAAGACGGAGGAATAAGGGCAGTGAGATCGATCGCGACCGGAGATAAGGGCCGGGCCGCATTCGGGCCGAAAGGCACAGCGCGGGGACATCGATCGCGGCTGGTGATAAGGGCCGGGCCGCTTTCGGGCCAAAAAGGCGCAGCTTCTGGGGCGACTGAAGGCGCGAGAGCCGTGGTGAAGGCGAACGCAGCCGGTGCTAATTACCGGGCTGCAAGAAGGGCTGCGAGGCGCGACATCGGGGAAGCGCGAATGCCCAAGGGAGCTGCGGTGAAGCGGAGACAGCGTCGGGGGAGTTACTAACCGCTGGGAAAGGGGAGCAGCAGCGGCACGCCAAACGCCATTGCAGCCAGTGGGTGAAGACCGCCAAGCGCGGGAAAACCGCCATTTTGTAGGCGGAGGACGAAGACAAGAGCGGGAAGCCGCCATCTTGGGATAAAATTTAAAGAAATAAAAAATAAATAAAATAAATTGCAACAATGCCTAAACATGGGAACATTAATACCTTTGATAGCGACATCGAAGATTGGGCCATGTATGTAGAATGCATACAAAATTATTGTAAAGCAAATAAAATCCCAGATGCAGAGAAAGCACTAACTTTATTGAACTTATTGGGTGCGAAGACACACGGGCAATTGAAACACCTTTTATCACCAGATGAACCGGCGGATAAGACGTTCGAGGAGGTTGTTACTGTCCTGAAAAATCATCTAAACCCCACGCCGCTGATGCTAGCGGAACGATTTAAATTTTACAGCAGAAGGCAGCTGAAGGATGAAAGCAATGCTGAATATTTAATTGAATTGCGTAAGCTAGCAAAGTACTGTCAGTTTGGAACGGGACTAACAGACGCACTAAGAGATAAATTTGTGTGTGGATTATTAAAAGAAGATACACAAAAGCGACTGCTCAAGGAGAATGAGCTGACGCTTGAGAAAGCGGTCACTATGGCAGCAGCACACGAAGCCGCAGCGAGAGGCACGGCAGTAATGCAGCTACGGTCACCGGAACTCAGTACAAATAAATTGGGTTTGAGTACTGTAAAATGTTATCGTTGTGGAAAGACAACACACGATCAGAACCAGTGTTGGTTTAAAAACCAAGAATGCAGAACGTGTGGCAGGCTTGGCCACATAGCTAAAGTATGCCGGTCAGGAAAGAAGACCAGCAACAAAAAGTCACCGCAAGGAAAATACATAAAGGTGCACAAGGTGACAAAGACCAGTTCGAACGAACAGAAGTCAGATTCAGACGCTAGCAGTAATGAACTGGGTAGCTTAAGAGTACACAACGTTGGTAAGGATGCAGATCTCCAGACAATTTGGGTCACTCTTCAGATAGCAGGAGTCCAAGTAAAGATGGAATTGGACACTGGATCGGCATTGACGGTCATGAATAAGAAAGATTACAAAAGGTTATTCCAACATATTCCCCTACGGGATACGGAGATTATATTGAAAACATACACGGGACAAAGAGTGTACCCCATCGGAAAGATAGAGGTAAAAGTGGTCCACACGGGCAAAGAAAGCCAAGTAATGGACTTATATGTGCTACCTGAAGGAGGTCCACCGCTACTGGGACGGGAGTGGATTAGGAAAATGAATATGGACTGGCACTCCTTAAAAGCACTAACGGTAGATTCCGGGGAAACAGATGTCAAACCTAAACGATTGTCCAAAATATTGGATGATGCTAAAGAGGTGTTCCAGCAAGGATTGGGAACACTGAAAGGAATTACAGCAAACATCAAGGTTGATGAACATGCACAACCAAAATTTTTCAAAGCCAGACCGGTACCCTATGCAATACGACCTACTGTAGAAGCGGAACTGGAAGCGCTAGAATGTTCAGGTGTACTGTCTAAGGTAGATTGGAGTGAGTGGGCTATGCCCATTGTTCCCGTTATGAAACATCCTTCGAGCAACAAGCCAGGAGAACCAGGGAAGGTTCGCATCTGTGGAGATTTCAAGATCACCGTTAATCCGGTGCTTCACACGGTGCAGTATCCGCTTCCGCGGATTGAGGATATATTTGCTTCGTTGTCTGGCGGGAAACACTTCACCAAGATAGACCTGGCGCAGGCGTACTTGCAGATGGAGGTTGAAGAAGAGTCACGCCAGTACCTCACGATCAACACGCATAGAGGTTTGTATCGGTATAATAGGCTGGTTTTTGGAGTGGCATCGGCTCCGGCAATTTGGCAGAGGGCCATGGAGCAGGTATTACAGGGAATTCCAGGCACACAATGTTACCTGGACGATATTCTGATTACAGGTGATGGTGATGAAGAACACCTCGCAAACTTGGAACTGGTGCTCAACAGACTGAAAGAGTATGGACTTAGAGTTAATCGGCAGAAATGTGAGTTCTTTCAGAAGCAGATCTCGTACTGTGGTCATGTCATTGACTGGGAGGGGCTTCATAAGTCTCCTGACAAGATAGAGGCAGTTGTAAAGGCTCCCGCTCCGGATAATGTCTCTCAGTTGAGGTCGTTTCTGGGATTGATTAACTATTACCATAAGTTTCTACCGAATCTATCCACGGTACTGCACCCGCTGAACGCTCTTTTACAGAAGGGGGTACCATGGGAATGGAGCGAAAACTGTAAGAAGGCATTTCGCAAAAGCAAAGAATTGATCACCTCAGAGGAAGTGTTGGCTCACTTGAACCCGACACTGCCTATTCGGTTGGCTTGTGATGCTTCTCCATATGGTATTGGGGCAGTACTCTCACACAAGTTGCCAAATGGCACGGAAAGGCCAGTCGCGTTTGCATCCAGATCATTGACCTCCGCTGAGCGCAACTATGCGCAGATCGATAGGGAGGCTCTCAGCCTTGTATGGGGAGTGAAGAAGTTTAATCATTACCTGCAGGGCCAAAAATTCACACTTCTGACAGACCATCAGCCGTTGGTATCCATTTTTAACCCTAAGAAGGGTGTTTCGGTGATGACAGCACAGCGACTCCAGAGATGGTCCCTTTTCCTAGGGGCACATCAATATCAAGTAGAATTCAAAGGTACAAAGCAGCATGGCAATGCTGATGGGCTGTCGCGCCTGCTACTACCTGAAGCAGAAGAGACGACGAAAGTTGACCCTGTTGAGTTATTTCATTCGACCATCATCGAGTGTTTACCAGTCACCAATGCAAGTATTGAAAGAGAAACCAGGAACGACCCGACACTGTCCCGAGTTTACGAGGTGACAGTGAAGGGATGGCCAACACATAGTGATCCTCTGTTACCGGCATTCTCGGCAAGGCGAGACCAGCTGTCCGTCTGCCATGGTACTTTGATGTACGGGACAAGAGTGATTATTCCTCCCAAGTTACGGGAAAGAGTTCTAAAGGAACTGCATGAAGCTAGGGCTTATGTATGGTGGCCGGGCATTGACCAACAGATAGAGGAGTTGACAAAAAGCTGCGCTGGGTGCCAAAAAGTGCAAAATGCACCTCCGATCACACCGCTACACCCATGGGAATGGCCTTCAGCCCCATGGCAACGCGTACATATTGACTTTGCTGGTCCATTCATGGACTCCATGTTCCTAATTGCGGTGGACGCACATTCCAAATGGCCAGAAGTGATCAAGATGAATACCACTACTTCAGAAAAGACAATTGCGGTGTTAAGAACAATATTCGCAAGGAACGGATTGCCAGAACAGATATGTTCGGACAACGGACCACAGTTCGTGTCGGAAGAATTCCAAAAATTCTTCAAGAAGAGTGGGGTGAAACATTATACCTCTGCCCCATATCATCCGGCGACAAACGGGTTGGCCGAGAGATTTGTCCAAACATTCAAAAAGGCAATAAAGGCCATGAACGATGATCAGATTCCGTTACAACACAAGGTGGACAATTTCCTAATGGCATATCGAAACGCCACTCATGCAGTGACTAACCAAAGTCCTGCCATGATGTTTTATAACAGGAGGTTGCGGTCCAGGTTGGACTTGTTAAAACCAAATGTGCGGAGGGAAGTGGAAACAAACAGTTCCGGCATATTAATAACAAGTCCACTCGAAGTTTCGACGTAGGACAACCAGTGTTGGCAAGGGGCTATGGAAACGAAAAATGGCAGGCCGGAACAATTCGGGCCAGACAAGGACCTCTGATGTACACAGTAGATATTGGTAACAATGTGATAAGGCATCATGCGGATCAACTGGTAGAATCAAGAGCAAGGGTCGAACCCATGGTTGCAACAGAGACAACTGTGGAAGACGTTAATGAACCTGAAGCATCTACCTCGGCAGGGACTGTACCTGATGATGACGTCCAATACATAGGAAACCAACAAGAAGAGTCACCTCAGCAACAAGAATCAGAGACCACTGAAAGGTGTTATCCAAACCAAATCAGAAGGCCTCCTGAGAGACTGAACCTTTGAACTGTTTATACCTGAAGTTATATATGTATATATGTTATGTTAAATGGGGATATGACTGTTAAGCTAAAAAGGGAGGATTGTGGTGTATGTAACCTGTTCCACCTTAAGAGAACTTAAGCCTGTTCCACCTTAAGAGATGTACTACTTTCTCTGGCTGCTGTATACGTAATACCGGTGGTGACCACCGGTATATAAGTACTGTGTAGTGATATTGTATTTAGTATAGTCCTGACCTCCAACTAGTAAAGACCTGTTGAACTTTATTCTTGTAGTCTGTGTCAGTAATTAATCTTAATACAACTGGAACACACAGACTTAACACAGGGTACTGAATTTGGATGATCAGCCATGATCGCATTGAATGGCGGAGCAGGCTCGAGGGGCTGAATGGCCTACTCCTGCGCCTATCTTCTATGTTTCTATGTTTATATTTCATTACAGCAGGGGTTCCTCACAACTGCTTCATCAATGACAGTCCCCCCATCATAAACTCAAGAGTGGAGCAGTTTGCTGACCATTCCACAGTGTTCAGCTTCGTTCACAACTCCTCCACTGATGAAGCTGCACATGCCAGCCTACAGCAGGCCAAGCCAACATTCAGACTTGAGTTGACAAGTGGCAGGTAACATTTGCACTGCATAAGTGTCAGGTAATGACCATCTCGAACAAAAGAAAGTCCAGCCAGCTCCCCTCCATTCAATAGTACCACCATAACTGAATCCCCCACCATCAACATCTTGGGGGTCACCATTGGCCAGAAGTTTAATCATACCAATCAAAGCAACACCATGGCTACAAGTGTAGGGAAGAGGCTGGGTAATGTGTGATCAGTGGCTCATTTACTGACCGCTCAAATCTATGTACCTATCGACAAGGCTCAAGTCAGGAGTCTGATGGAAGACTGAACACTTGTCTCGATGGGTGCAGTGGCAACATTTAAGAAACCTAACACCATCCAGGAAAGAACTTGATTGATGCCCCTGTCACTGGATTCAATATCCCCTATATATCAACATATATATCTATCCCCTCCACCATCAACATACTATGGCTTCAGCATGTATGATCTGCAGGATGCACTGCAGCATCTCACCAAGGTTACTTGTACAGCACCTCCCTCCCCTGCAATCTCTACCCCCGAGAAGGACAAGAGCAGTAACGTTGTTGGGACATCATCACTTCCAAGTCACACACCGTTCTCACTTGGACAAATATAATGCTGTTCCTTCATCATCATTGGGTTAATAACCTGAAATTCCTACCTAACACAAATGTGGGAGCACCAGCACCACAAGGCCTGCAGTGGTTCAAGAAGGCTCACCACCACCTTGTCAGGGTAATTAGGGATGAACAATAGATGTGGCTTCACCAAGTATCACCCACATTCCAAGAAAAACAAACAACTGGTATCTAAATAAATCAGCGTAAAGGGTAGTTTTAAAGATGTAGAGTGACAATGTGTCAGATAAAGTATTTGAATTTTGTTTAAGTGGAAGGGTCAATGGCATTGTCTTGGGAGTGCCAGTGAGCCTGAAGGTGTGAGAACAAGAACAACTCATGTTTGAATACCCTGTTGAATGAAAGGTAATTGTTATGGTACTGGATTAGAAACCCAGAGGTTGTGAGTTCAGTGTGGCAAATTGTGAAAGTAAATTCAATTAATCTGGTAATTTGTGGCAGCAGACAAAATGACAGTGAAAGCTGCTGGTTTGTCGTAAAAACACAACTGGTTCATTAATGTCCTTCAGGGAAGGGAGTCTGCCAGTCTGGTCTGCACTTGACTCCAGTCCCACAATATAAAGCCACTTAGATGTCAAAAGAATTGCAAAGGACTGCAACGTTGAAGAAAGCAGACCACCTTCTTAGGCAACAAATGTGGCCTTGCTAGCATTCTGAGAACATAGGAATATAGAAACAGGAGTAGGCCATTCAGCCCCTTGAGCTTGTTCCACCATTCAATTAGATCATGGCTGATCTGTACCTTAACTCCATCTACCCGCCTTTGGTTCTGTAAACTTTAATACCCTTGCCTAACAAAAAATCTATCTATCTCAGTTGTGAAATTTTCAATTGACCTAGCCTCAACAGGTTTTTGGAGGAGAGAGTTCCAGATTCCCACTACCCTTTGTGTGAAGAAGTGCTTCCTGACATCACCCCTGAATGGCCTAGCTCTAATTTTATGTTCATTAATTTTAATACAAATATTTTTTTAAGGCGCCAACGCACTTTACAAGACTGAAGGAGACAGACCGAGGAGTAGTATAAGAGATGATCAATGAACATGGTCAAAATGGATGTTTTGAGGAGGTTTAAAGATAGGGAGAAAAGTGGTAATGCAGAGAGGACTAGGGAAGAAATTCTTGAGAGTAGGACTGAAATGGTTTAGAACTCTGCTACTGAATGAAGAACACTGGGAGGTGGGGATGCCCAGAGTTGGAAAACCATATGCACAGGATAGGACATAGGCTGGAGGAGGTTGCAGAGGTAGGGTGGGATGAGTCCATGGAGGGATTTATAACTGAAGACAAAGGTTTTGAATTCAGCTCCACTGGGGACTGTGTAGGGTGGGGCTTAGGAGGCCGGCAAGGAGGGAGCTGGAGAAGTTGATATTTGAAGCAATAAAACCTTGAACAAGTCCCAGAAGTGGGACAATAGTGTGAAGGTGGAAGTCTTCGCGATGGACAGGCTATTAGGTTTGAAGCTCAGTTCAAGAATGTACATCATCTGGTTCACACTAAGTGACCAGCCTGCAAAGGGGTGGAATTTTTGGGGTCATCCACAACTTGATATCAGATAAGTAGTCTGACAGTACAGAGGTAGCCATAGAATCTAGGGTGGTTGGAGCGAGCAAGAGCTGGGAGTCATCAGCGTACATACAAAAACTGATCTCCCGTGTCGACAGTTAATGTCTCTAGGGGTATTAGGTAAACAAGGAAAAGGAGGGGGCTGATGATTGACCCTTCAGGTGCTTCAGTAGTGGCAGAGCTGACAGCAGTAGCAATAAATCTAGACTGCTTCAGCAATAAAACCATCTCAATTTCATTAACTTGGTTCCCTCACACTTCGAGTACATTATCTCCAGTAATGGCATCACTAGATAGGTCAACAGAAATAGACAGAAACAAAAGCAATGTTAAATTAACTGCCCTAGATTATATAGCTACCTCTGCATTGCCCCAAAGAGCTGTGGATGCTCAGTCGTTGAGTATATTCAAGGCTGAGATCAATAGATTTTTACACTCTAGTGGAATCAAGGGATACGGGAATAGGGCAAGAAAGTGGAGTTGAGGTCGAAGTTCAGCCATGATCTTATTGAATGGTGGAGCAGGCTCGAGGGGTTGAATGGCCTACTCGTGCTCCTAATTCTTATGTTCTTATGTTCTTATTGATGCGCTATTAATTACTCATAAAAGACGGAGAGTTAGGAGAGTAACTAAAAGGCTTTTATTAACAAAGAACAGAGCATGCCTCTCATGGTTGACTGGTTTCCAAGAAGGCAGGGGGCTGCAGAGCAGTCACCTTTATACCTGGGCATGTGGGTGGAGCCAGGGGCGGAGCCAGCTGAGGCATGCATAGATACAACAGCGTGCAACAACAACAACAACGGTGAACAACAATAACAGTGGTTTACCACATTCACCCCGTGTTTAAAATTGAGTCCGGCGGGGTGAAGTGTACTAAAGGTTCGTGTAAGTGAGTCTATCAGGTGGCCTTGTATGCCGTCCTGATCGTCGTGGTGGCGGCGGTGATGGTGCAGCATCCAACGTTGAATCTGGCGTCTCATTGAGTGGTTGGGTGGTCAATGACGGGTCCTGGGGCTGCGGCATGCCGTCTACAGGGGCTGGGTTGTGGGTAGTGGTGGATGGCAATGGTAGTGTTTCAGGGGCACCCGAAGGTGCGAGGTCTCGTATGGAGACTGTGTCCTCCCGCCCGTCCGGGTACGCCACGTAAGCATACTGGGGGTTGGCGTGGAGGAGGCTCACCCTCTCGACCAGTGGGTCCATTTTATGGGACCTCACGTGCTTCCGCAGTAGGACGGGTCCTGGAGACGTCAGCCATGTCGGTAGCGAGGTCCCCGATGTGGACTTCCTGGGGAAAGTGAACATTTTTTCATGGGGGGTGGCATTGGTGGCCGTACAAAGCAGTGACCGAATGGAGTGGAGCGCCGCAGGGAGGACCTCCTGCCAGCGAGAGGTCGGAAGGCCCTTAAATTTTAAGTTTAAGAGGACGGCCTTCCAAACCGTCGCGTTCTCTCTTTCCACCTGGCCGTTCCCCCGGGGATTGTAGCTGGTGGTTCTGCTTGTAGCAATACCTCTCGTGAGCAGGTACTGACGGAGTTCGTCGCTCATAAAGGATGAGCCCCGGTCGCTATGGATATAGCTAGGGAAGCCGAACAAGGCGAAAAGGTCATTCAGACATTTAATGACCGTGGTACTGGTCATGTCTGGGCAAGGGATGGCAAACGGGAAACGGGAGTACTCATCAATTATGTTGAGGAAGTGCACGTTGCAGTCAGAGGAGGGGAGGGGCCCTTTAAAATCGACGCTCAGGCACTCGAAGGGGCGAGTGGCCTTGATCAGGCTTGCTCTGTCTGGCCTATAAAAATGCGGTTTGCACTCGGCAAAGATTTGGCAGTTCCTGGTCATGGTCCTGACCTCCTCGATGGCGTAGGGCAGGTTACGGGATTTGATGAAATGGAAGAACCTGGTGACCCCCGGGTGGCAGAGGTCATTGTGGAGGGTCTGCAGTCTATCAACCTGCGCGTTGGCGCATGTACCACGTGATAGGGCATCTGGGGGCTCATTGAGTTTCCCGGGCCGGTACAAGATATCGTAATTGTAGGTGGAGAGTTCAATTCTCCACCTCAAGATCTTGTCGTTCTTGATTTTGCCCCTCTGCTTATTGTTAAACATAAAAGCTACTGAACGCTGGTCAGTGAGCAGGGTAAATCGTTTTCCGGCCAGGTAATGCCTCCAATGTCGCACCGCTTCCACAATGGCCTGGGCCTCCTTTTCGACAGAGGAGTGTCGAATCTCGGGGCCCTGGAGGGTCCTTGAGAAAAAGGCCACGGGTCTCCCCGCCTGGTTAAGGGTTGCAGCTAGGGCGAAGTCGGATGCGTCGCTCTCCACTTGGAAAGGGATGGACTCATCCACTGCGTGCATTGTGGCCTTCGCAATATCTCTTTTTATGAGAGTGAAGGCTGCACATGCCTCTGCTGTCAGGGGGAAGGAGGTGGACTTGATGAGGGGTCTGGCTTTGTCCGCATAGCTGGGCACCCACTGAGCATAGTAAGAGAAAAACCCTAGGCATCTCTTCAGTGCTTTTTGGCAGTGGGGGAGGGGGAGCTCCATAAGGGGGCGCATTCTGTCGGGGTCGGGGCCGATGACTCCGTTCTCCACTACGCAGCCAAGAATGGCGAGGCGCGTGGTGCGAAACATACATTTGTCCTTGTTGTATGTTAGATTCAGCCGCTGGGCCGTACGGAGGAATTTCTCCAGGTTAACGTCATGGTCCTGCTGGTCGTGGCCGCAGATGGTGGCGTTGTCTAGATAGGGGAAGGTGGCCTGCAGCGCGTTCTGGTCAACCATTCGGTCCATCTCCCTTTGGAAGACCGAAACCCCGTTGGTGACGCCGAAGGGGACTCGGAGGAAGTGGTAGAGACGACTGTCAGCTTCAAAAGCTGTATACTGGCGGTCCTCAGCCCTGATGGGGAGCTGGTGGTATGCCGACTTCAGATCAATCGTCGAGAACACCCGGTATTGTGCTATCTGATTGACCATGTCAGATATGCGGGAGAGTGGTTATGCATCTAACTGGGTGTAGCGATTGATCGTCTGGCTGTAGTCAATAACTAGGCGCTGTTTTTCGCCAGTCTTCACTACCACCACTTGTGCTCGCCATGGGCTAGTGCTACCCTCAATAATCCCTTCCTTCAGGAGTCTTGCTACTTCGGATTTAATGAAGCTCCTATCCCCGGCACTGTAACGCCTGCTTTTGGTAGCGATGGGCTTACAGTCGCGGGTGAGGTTAGCGAACAAAGGGGGGGGGGACTTTAAGCGTGGAGAGGCTGCAAATGGTGCATGGCGGGCGATTTAAAGGCTGCTGGCTGCAGACTGTGAGTGGGGGGAGGGGTCCGCCGTACGCTAATGTGACACTTTTAAGGTGGCACTGAAAATCCAACCCCAGTAGAACGGCAGCGCAGAGATGGGGCAGGACAAGAAGTTTAAAATTTTTGTATTCTGTGCCCCTTACTGAAAGGGTCACTACACAGTAGCCACCGACGTCTGCTGAATGGGATTTGGAAGCCATAGAGATCCGATGGCGCGTTGGCAGGACCGGGAGAGAGTAACTGCGCACAGTATCGGGGTGGATACAGCTCTCCGTGCTCCCGCTGTCGAAAAGGCAGGTAGTGGCGCGGCCGTTTACCGTGATGTCCATCATGGACCTGGACAGTTGGTGAGGGAGAGATTGGTCCAGCGTCACGGAGGCCAGCGTATGGTCGAGCGAGTCGCTGTGGTCGTCAGACGAGGCGGTGGTTGAGTCCGGGTCACCCGCGATTGGAGTTGGAGGCGTCCAAGATGGCGGACAAAATGGCTGCGCCCATGATCCCGATCCCCACACGGCTGGAGGTGTCCAAGGTGGCGGACAAGATGGCTGCCCCCACGGTTCACACGCGGCGCTGCTGGCGTTAGCGGTTTTACCTTTGCAGGCGCTGACGTAGTGTCCTTTCTTCCCGCAGCCAGAGCAGGTAGCGTTTTTCGCCGGGCAGCGTGCTCTGGGGTGTTTTGCCTGGCCACAAAAGTAACATTTCGGGCCCTTGGACATCGCTGCAGCAGTTGGTGCCGGGGGTGGCGGTCCCATGACCCAAGGTTGCGGCGTCCACGGTGCGGAGCGGTTAGGGGAGGATGCGTCCATATTCCGGTGGGCCGCGTCTAGCGAGAGCGCGAGGGACACTGGGTTCTTCAGGTCGATTTCGCCCTTCTCCAGCAGTCTCTGCCGGGAGTAGTCGGACTTGTAGCCCGCAACGAAAGCATCTCGGATAAGTCCCTCCGTGTGTGTCGCGGCCGATACCTCTTTACAATCGCAGGCTCGGCCGAGTATCTGTAGTGCCCGTAGGAATGCCTCCACCGATTCCCCGGACTGCTGTTTGCGGGATCTCAGGAGGTGTCTGGCATAAACCGTATTTACCGGGCATGTGTATTGCCTTTTAGCAGATCGATAGCCGCCGCATAGGTAGTCGCGTCCTGGATGAGCGTGTAGACTTGGTGGCCGGCCCACCTTGGAGGCCAGGATTTTTAGTTTGTTTCCATCTCATGTCACGGCTGAGGCTTCCAGGTAAGCTTCGAAGCAACGCAGCCATTGTGCGAACTTGGTAGACGAACCCGCCTCTTGAGGGTCTAGGTCCAGGCATGTTGGTCTGAGGGCATGCAGCAGCGCCTGCTGATCAGCGTTTGGTGCCGTCATTTGCTGCAGCGCCTGCTGCTCAGCGTTTGGTGCCGACATTTTGTTTTTGTTAATAAAATTGATGCGCTATTAATTACTCATAAAAGACGGAGAGTTAGGAGAGTAACTAAAAGGCTTTTATTAACAAAGAACAGAGCATGCCTCTCGTGGTTGACTGGTTTCCAAGAAGGCAGCGGGCTGCAGAGCAGTCACCTTTATACCTGGGCATGTGGGTGGAGCCAGGGGCGGAGCCAGCTGAGGCATGCATAGATACAACAGTGTGCAACAACGACAACGGTGAACAACAATAACAGTGGTTTACCACACTTATTAATAGCAAATCCTTATAAAAACAGATGTTTGAAATGTCGTCCTGCTGGTAAGACTCTGTTTAAAGTAGATATTGATGCTAAGACTCCCACTTTAACTTCCTGAAATCTCACTGACCCCAATGCAACATTAGCCTCATTACTGATTCTCATGACTTAAAATTTGTTCAACAGATTGGCCCATAATTTCTGATAGGAGGTTTCCTGCGTGCGAATGCCTCCTATCGGGAAAAAAATCTACGCTCTTACCTGAGGGCTCCCGAGGTCCGGCCATTTCCGCTCCTGGGCCTCTCCACGACGAAATGTATTTCAGGGGCGCATGCTGTTTGCAAGCACCCCTGGGATCACGTGGGCCAGGCGAGCCAATGGGAGAAGGGAATCTCCCTTCATACATTTGACAGATAGACCTGTCAAAAGTATGAATGGGGATCACTGAAAAAAGACATCAAAACATTAAATACATTTTTAAAAAACCATCACATTTTTAAAATGAGTTAAAATTACATTAAATTAAATATTTTAAACAAAAATTTAATTTTTTGAAAAAATTAGTAATTGAAGTTTTTATGGGGCTAAAAATAAACTTACCTTTTTTATAAGTATTTTTAAATTATAAAATGAGTGAAACATTTTTAAAAACTTTTTTAAACTCTTATGCTGGTAAAAGCAGGCCTTACGCCTGTTTTTACCAGGCGTAAGATTTTTAAGGGATTTCAGCGGGAGGAGGTTCTGCAGAAAGCGGAACTCTCCACCCACAGAAGCCCTTCTCCAGAGCATTCTTGAGGATTCTTGACAGATCGGAAGTGCCAGTTTTCAGATCGGAAAATACAGGCCATTGTAAAACTGAGTACTATCACAATAAAGTAATTGCTGTTACTCACCCAAAGACAGTTTGACACCAATTACAGTATATATATATATATTTTTTTTTAAAACACTAAAAATATATTACCAATGAATGCATGACAGTTAAATTATGTAAAAATAATCACTGTGATGATATTCTAATGTGGAAAACTTTTATTTTACAGCATTAGACATTGTGTATCCTTCCCGAATGTAAAACTCACACATATCAAATGCTTATTAAACCTCAAACTGCATCGACTCATTTGCTTTCTACGTCAACCCAATTCACAAATCACTTGATAATTATGGATGAGGAAGACCTTTCAGTTCATCTTAATTCATCCATCCAGTGATTTCCTCCCTTACCCTTTAGTTTCACTGCAGCCACTGCCTTGTATTAGTCCCATGTACTTCTGTTCCTTAAGTACCTGGCTACCTGCATAAAGAAAGAAAGACTTACATTTATATAGTGCCTTTCACGACCACCGGACGTCTCAAAGCGCTTTACAGCCAATGAATTACTGTTGGAGTGTAGTCACTGTTGTAATGCAACAACTGTTGCATAGGAACAGGGGTAGGCCATTCAACTCCTTGAATCTGCTCCGTCATTCAATTAGATCATGGCTGATCTGTACCTCAGCTCCAACTATCTGCCTTAGCACCATATCTCTTGAAACCCTTACCTTACAAGAATCTATTGATCTCAGTCTTGAAAGCTCCAATTGTCCCCAGCATCCATGGTCTTTGAGGCTGAGTTACTGTGGGTCGGTTTCGACTCATGCTCGCTATGAGTGAAGCTTTTCTGCTGGGAGTGTGGGATCACCTCATACATTTAGTAATTTGTCTGTTGGCCTTGCTTCCTCCTGGCCCCCAAGCTCCCTTCCATCAGACACCACCCCCCCATACAAATGCCCCCAGTATCGGCGATCGGACCTTCCCTGGGTCAGGGACCAGACCTCCCCCCGGGGTCAGTGATCGGAAGCCCCCGGGATCGGAAACCCCCCACCCGGGGTCGGAGGTCGGACCTACCTGCTCCTTGACCAAATGGAAGCCAAGCCTGTCAATCAATCTGACTTCCAAGCGGGGAACCTGTCAGGGCCAAAAGACGCACGCTTTGGAGTTAACACTCCACAGCATGTGGGGAAACCTGGACATCCGGGTTTCCTGTCCAAAACTCCACCCCTCCTTCTGCCTAATTAACCCACCCCTGTTAATACCCAGGCCAGAGTTTCTGCCACAGTTTGTTGCCAAAGGGTTTGTGTGCTGCTAAAACATGGGTAAATTATAAACATCACATAGCTTGAGCATTAGCACCTGAAAATCCAGTGTTCACACCTGCCCAGAATGCTTGTCACATTGATTGCCCAAAGTGTTGAGCCCTAGCACCTGACGAGGTATTCCGAAAAATACTCTGAATCATCACTGAATTGGTAGACGGGCGATTATCACACCTAGACAAAAACACTTGTAAAAAACACATTGGACAAAAGGTTAGCTTTAGCAAGGCAGTGTAGCACTTAAATGAATAAATTCCAGACTTTTGCAATTAATTTAAACATTTTATTTATTTAACAGGGACAGCTATCATTAGAAAAGATAGAAAATGAATTTGAGCAAGGACATTTTATTCTCTTAAACATTTTATTCTTTTATCAGTTATTCATTTAAGTAGGCTTGATTGTATCTGATGATTGATAAAAAGAGTAGCAGCTGCTTCTATTGATATTAACACATACACAAATGATTCTATAGGATTCGTTTGTATATTTTGGCCATTAATTGAGCACGGTGTCTCTGTCACAGACACTAAAGTCCCTTGCTTCTGAGATCTAATATTTTTTGCTTATCTATGTAATGACTGAATGTGAGCCAAATAGTTTCATCCGGTATAACGACTGAAATATGAAAATGAGTCAAAAGGACAGAGCATGGAACTAACTGCACCGCTCTTCAAAGATGTGATTTTCAGTAACTAAATACCACAATCCACAACAGTTTTACTGTCATTTCGCAAGCAACATGGCAAAGAGAATTAAGTATTCTGTATGGCAGATATTTCTTGTATACACTGATTCTAGGGATGAGGGACTTCAGTTATGTGCAGATAATAGAGAAGCTGCGATTGTTCTCCTGAGAGCAGATAAGGTTAAGGGGAGATTTAATAGAGGAGTTTGATCGTCAATAAAGGGAAACTGTTTCTACAAGTGGATGGGTTGCTAACCCGAGGACAGAGTTAAAATAATTGGCAAAAGAACCAAAGGGGAGAGGAGGAGAATTTTTTTTTTAACAAGTTGTTATGATCTGTAATGCACTACCTGAAAGGGTGGTGGGAGCAGATTCAAATTAGATATATACTTGAAAAGGAAAAATTTGCAGTGCTATGGGGACTAATTAGATAGCTCTTTCAAAGAGTTGGCTCAGACACGATGGGCCGAATTGTCTCCTTCTGTGCTGTAAGATTCTAGAGACCAGAATTCTTAAAAAAAAACATTCAAAATACAAGAGAGTTCCAGGTTCAATCCCCAGTCTGTGCTGAATTAGCGGATCTCAGCAGGACATCAATTAAAAGAAAGAAAGACTTGCAATTATATAGCGCCTTTCACGACCACCGGACCTCTCAAAGCGCTTTACAGCCAATGAAGCACTTTTTGGAGTGTGGTCACTGTTGTAAAGTGGGAAACGCGGCAGCCAATTTGCGCACAGCAAGCTCCCACAAACAGCAATGGCTTTGGTGCTAAGTGAGGGGGTGAAAAACAGCTAAGGTCCCATTCAATGATACCTACTGGAAAGTCAAGCTTGGCTGTAATGCCCGTAAATTGTTGAACAGCTGACTGACGGTTACTACCTATGTTTATGCATGAAGGCCGCCTGCACAAGTTATCAGTGCCTGCCAGTGCCCACAAAACCGCACCCCAGCAACAATCAGAGCCAGCAAACAGGGACAGGGAAAACTGACAAGAAAATGGTACAATAAATGATAATCTATTCCCTTCATAGGCCATGTAAAAACCATTTTATCTAAGACTTTACCCAATGGTCAATATATCTCAGTCAATAATGTGATAACATTTATATGGTATATACTGCATTGGCAAAACTGGTATGTGTCAATGCTGAACTAAACGGGTATTTGACCTGTTGAGGAAAGGTTCAAGGCATGGGCCGTGCACTATATTCCAATTATTATTATAGCTCTCCCACACTGCAGATCTGCACAAAAAGAAACTGTCATATATGCATCAGCGATGCTAAGAACCTAGTAAGGCTGATGGGGTCTGTGCATTGGGGTGGAGGAAGGGGCAAGAGGGCACACACCTCTAAATCAGATGAGCCTCAAAAGCAATGCATCAAGGTAGTTTAAACTTTATCTTTTTACATTTTTGTTTCTGGGTTCTGGAGCCACCAAGCCTTATTGAAGTTATGCTTATAGGGAGCAATTTTCTATTCCAGTGTAAATTAGGCGGGCAAAGGTCGGGGCATGCGATGTGCCCGCCCGCAGGAGTCAATGTGGGTCCCAAGCCATTTCTGCGCTGGGTCTCATTTAGATTAATTGGGTGATCTGCCAGCACAAAGCTAAAGCTTTATAGGCAGCTCACCGATATGGGGCAGGAAATCCAGCAAGGTGGCTGATTTCAAAGGGCATGCAGCAGCACCTTAAAGGGGAGGTGTGGAAGGATTGAGAGTACAAGGCAGCAGTAGCTTTGAGCAGCAGACAAGATTTCTGCAGCACCAACAGCAGCAAGGAGATTAAATATGGCAGCCTTTAGGGCTTCAAAACAAGCGACTGCAGTAAAACACCTTGCATTTATACACAATCACGACTTTAAAATAGGAAAAACATCCCACGGCACTTCACAGACTCATAATCAGACAAAAAATATTAGGAGAGGTGACTGAAAGCTTGGTCAAAAAGGTAGGTTTTAAGGAGGGTCTTAAAGGAGGTGAGGGTGTTGAGGAGGCTGAGAGGGATTTCCGAAGCTAGGGTCTAGGTGGCTGAAGGCACGGCAGCCATTGGTGGGGCAGAGAGTGGGGGATGCATAGGTTGGTGGAACACAGAGTTTTGGGAGAGTTGTAAGGCTGGAGAAGGTTACAGAGCTAGGGAGGGATGAGGTTGTGTAAGGATTTGAACACGAGCATGAACATTTTAAATTTGAGGTTTTGAGCAACTGGGAGACAATGTAGGTCAGCTAGCATGGGGGAAGCCGGTTGGGTGGGACTTAGTGTAGCATAGGATGTAAGCAGAAGAGTTTTGAATAAGCTGATGTTTATAGAGGGTGGAGGAATGCAGGCTGGCATGAAGAGTGGAATAATCAAGTCTGGAAGTGACAATGATACGGATGAGGGTTCAGCCACAGAAAGGCTGAGGAAGGGGCAGAGATGGGCAATGTTATGGAGGTGGAAGTAGACATTCTTTGTGATGGGGAGGGTATGAGATCTGAAACTCAGCTCCGGATCAAATAGGACGCCGAGGCTGTGAGCGCCAAACCTACTTCCAGATTTCCCCGATTACAGCTAAGGATCTCTTTAATGTACACTCCTATTGGCTGCCTCTAGACTCCTGCTGCACATGTTTGATGGGCAGGAGCAGGAACTGGCAGTAATCTGCTGGGCGGAGCCAAAAATGGCATTGGGTTTCATAACTACATCACGTGACCCTGATTAGCATATGTCATGATCCTCTCACTTGTTTCCAACAGGAACTCCAGCCGCCGGGACAGAGGCGTGCCCGAAAATTGGAATGGGCGCTTCACATGTGCACGTATTTTTGGTTCCGCTAGTGCCCTGTTTTTAGGTGCAAATAGAAAGAAAAGAAAGAAAAGAAAGACTTGCATTTATTACATGCCTTTCACGACCACCGGACGTCTCAAAGCGCTTTACAGCCAGTGAAGTACTTTTGAAATGTAGTCACTGTTGTAATGTGAGAAACGTGGCAGCCAACTTGCGCACAGCAAGCTCCCACAAACAGCAATGTGATAATGACCAGATAATCTGTTTTTGTTATGTTGGTTGAGGGATAAATATTGGCCAGGACACTGGGGATAACTCCCCTGCTCTTCTTTGAAATAGTGCCATGGGATCTTTTCCGTCCACCTGAGTGAGCAGACGGGGACTCGGTTTAACGTCTCATCCGAAAGACGGCACCTCCAACAGTGCAGCACTCCCTCAGCACTGCACTGGAGTGTCAGCCTAGCTTTTTTATGTGCTCAAGTCCCTGGAGTGGGACTTGAACCCACAACCTTCTGACTCAGAGGCGAGTGTGCTACCAACTTTTTTTTAAATTATATTCTTTATTGAACATTAAAAACATTAACATCGTTGTCATTCCATTGTATCATAAAAATCAATTCCGCCACTCTGCACAGCCATTCCTCCACCACATATTAACATCAAAACCTGAAGTTTAATTTGTCTCCCATAATATATATTAATTGATTGTAAAATACTATCTTTAAATTCCTTTCTGAATAAAACATCCACAGAGCTTTATAATGATCTTTTAGCTAATATTTAAAATACTCTTTTAGATTGATTCTCCTCCCCTTAAAAAACAGAGCATTCCTTCTTTGCACAATCATGAATCTAGCCAAACTGAACATTAAATGAATTGCCACTCCGCTGGACTCGGGCAGACTCTCCTGTAATCCCCATCTCAAAATTGAGTCCCACGGGATTCCCAATCTCGCTCTTCGGTCCCACCCAGCAAAAAAACCTCATACAACTGTCGAAAGTAGTACTTAAAATCATTTAACTGCGGGCATAACACCAGTAAATGGGACAGAGTCTCATCCCGTGTCCCACACACTGGGCAAGTTGCCCCCTCCACTCGCCCAATCTTACACAAGACCGTCATGGTAAAAATTCGGTTATGGGCCAATTTGAAATCCAGTTCAATCCACTCTGGACATTTAAAATTCGCTCACACTCCCTTCCAAATCCTGTTGAAGTCCAGCTGTGGGTATATACTCTGCCAAAACTCCTGACCAGCAGGTGTCTTGAATCTCCATTCTCTAAATACCTCATAGAAATCTCGAGTATTACAGTTGTCAAATTGGACCAACTCTCCCCCTTTCTCCAGCAGAAAGCTTGGAAAAGCAGGACGCATTTTACTTTCTTTGGAGATTTCCGCATTTATTTCTTCCATCCTATTCACAATATATATTGGGGCAGAAATTCGGATCGGGGGCTTGCCGCGCGTGCAAGCCCCCGATCTGCACTTACCCGACGCGCCTGCCGTTCACCTCCAGGGACGCCTGGAATTCCTTTTTGAAAGAGAAGAATCCCGGGCAGCGTATGACGTCACGCCGCCCAGGAGTGCAGCCAGCGCGAAGTCTGGAGCGCACTGTGCAACTGAGACACGCCCCTTGAGGTCTCAGTTTAATAGGACACGCCCCCAATGTTTCTCACAAGCTGCAAAGCATTTTTACATGCAGAGCAGCATTTTAAATAGGTTTTTGGTATTTTTATGAAGCTTTTGGTAACTTTTATAAACTTTTAAAAACGTTTACATTATTTTGAAGAATCTGAAGTAGTTTTAAACAGAATTAAAGCAATTTAAAGAATTTTAAAAGCCCTGAAAGCATTTATTTCATTCCATTTATTTAATTAGCAACGTCATCGTCGTACGTGTTCCCTTTGGGGAACTGTATGAAGTGGTGGAAGGATTTATGGCCGTGATTAACGCTCCTTCCGTGACCGTAACCATCTTTGCACCAGCCATTAGGGTGGTTAGTCCTATGGCAGGAGGGTTTTACGGGCTCCCACAACCTATACGAGGGGGGGGCCACCCACACCCACGGACGCAAATATCCCACTGGATGTCAACCCAGAATTTAGAGCCGGAGCTCCGACTCCACTTGCCGGGACTGTCTGGAGCGGGGTTCGAAACCCTACCCCGTCTGGCCCAGCGGTGGGGATCCTACCGCTACACCAAAGGCCCACTCCGATTAGCAATGTGAAATGGCTGGAATGAGCACAATTCACGGCATTAAAAGGACTCACAATTGAACTGATGATGACCTCAGCAATCTCCTCAACGAGGTGGAGGCGCAGCGCCTGCTCATCATTGGTAATGAGAAGTCCAAGGCGCCGCAAAAAGGACAGATGATAGCTTGGTCTTTCAAGTGGCAGCATAGGGCTCCAGTCACGGGGAGGGAAAAGGCGCAGGAAATGTATGGGTGTCACCTTTTGTGCGGAGTGGGCCTTTTGCATAGCGGTAAGCATCCCCGCCGCTGGGCCAGAAGGAGTAGGGTTTCGAACCCCGCTCCAGACAGTCCCGGCAAGTGGAGTCAGAGCTCCAACTATAAATTCTGGGTGGGCATCCAGCGGGATACTTGCGTCCGCGGGTGTGGGTGCCCCCCCCCCCTCAGATGGGTTGTGGGAGCCCGTAAAACCCTCGCGCCATAGGACTAACCACCCTAATGGCTAGTATGAAGACGGTTATGGTCACGGAAGGAGCGTTAACGTGGCCAGAAATCCTTCCACCACTTCATACAGTTCCCGAAAGGGAACAGTGTGAGGATACGTACGACGATGACCTCTTGCGCAATGCACCTCCTTGGACCCTCAGTCGCAGATGCGAGGGGGCAAATCGTGCAATTGTTAAATTTTTCATTTTATTGACATGTAAAATGTTGTGTTTGCTGTTTTCATTGAAATGTTTATTTGTGACTGAAAGGATATGTAACCTTTTCCTTTAAACAGTGCAGCCTGTAGTCAGTTTGAAAAAAATTAGCAACTTTTATTGGAGCCAAAGTATTTTTACAACAACTGTTTGAAAATTAGAACATAGCTAGTTTCCACCTTGAATGTCTTTATTGCACTAAGAAAACAGAAAAAGTCACTTTAAAATGTTAACACATTTTTTTCTGAACTATTCATGTTTACAAATGTTTGAAAAGCAGGAAATAGCTAGTTAACATTTTAAAGTTATAAACTATCTACATCAAAACTGACCCTGAAAACTGTTTGATGATTCAATAAAAGTTCACTGCTTCACTTTAAATTGTGTCTGCTCCTTTCTTTGCCTTGCGGGGGGAGGGGGAGGTACAAGGTGTAATGATATCAGCAAATAGAGATGGTATTTGCCTGTTCGATTATGATGCCTTACCAGCATGATTGCATGTATTGATTGCTTGTGCCTGACCAGCAGAGGGCATGTGACAGAGACAAGCAAGGCAGTTCAGTTTAGTTTCAGTTTCGTTCTAGATGCATCACTAGCATCGTGTCTCCTGTAAAGCTGTATAAAGAGTTGAACAGACTTTAGATTAAAAGACATTCTCTTTCATAAATGTCTCGTCATTGAACCCACAAAGAAATCAATACCTGGTGTCAGAAGTGATTGAAAGAGATGAAAAGAAAAAATCTGAAGTTAAATCAGCTCTCCACAAATTAGCAAGCCAAAAGAGAACATCGTTGCTTACCATTGGAGAATAGCTAACGAAGTGAAAAATTGAAGGTTTACACCCACCGGCGACGCTTCAGTTGACAGGTAATGTGGCTGAAAATTGGAGGAGATTCAAACAACGTGTGGGGTTGTATTTAGCGGCAATCGGAGCTGACGAGAAAAGTAATAAAAGGAAATCGTCACTGTTCTTACATGTCGTGGGTGATGAAGCGCTGGAGGTGTATAATAACTTCACATTCGCTGTTGATGGAGACAAAATGAAGCTAGATAAAATAATGGAACAGTTTGAGGCCTACTGCATACCTAAACGTAACGTGATGTTTGAGAGGCACAGATTTTTCACATGTGTACAGAAAACAGGTGAGGCTATTGATCAGTATGTGACTGAACTGAGAAACCGAAGCAAAACATGTGAATTTGGGGGACTGACAGACTCGCTGATAAAAGACAGACTGGTGTGTGGTATTCCAGATAATGGTCTAAGGGAAAGACTGCTAAGAGAGCAAGATCTAGACCTGGGAAAAGCCATAGCACTGTGTAGGGCTACAGAGACTGTGAAGTTGCAGGCAAAGGAGCTGTTCAGTGACAATAGCTGCAACGTGGATGCAGTGAGTAAGAACGGACACAAACCGTTTAACAAAAAGAGCACCAATGTGAAAAAAAAGGCGTGGCCATTGAACGAAAATGAAAGGGACAATCGAAAGTCATGTAGTCGATGCGGTACACAGCATCCACCAAAAGAGTGTCCAGCATATGGTAAAAAATGCAATAGTTGCAACAAAAACAACCATTATGCCCGTTGCTGTAAGAACCAAGCGCAACAAAGCAAGGTCCATACAGTAGATGAAAGCGAGATAGAGGAATTCAATGTAGATGTTGTGTCTGAAAACAAAGAAGAAAAAAGAGACTGGATGTTGACACTAAAAGTGAATGACATACGCATTCCATTTAAATTGGATACTGGAGCACAAGTTGATGTGATATCAGAGACTGATTTTAAGAAAATTAGACCCAGACCAAAGATACATGGAATAAAAGTGAAAGTGACAGGATACTCAGGTACTGATATACCAATGAAAGGAAGATGCATTGTCAAAGTAACACACAAGGACAGAGAGCACACGCTAGCATTAATCATGGTGCCAAAGGATGTGCAAGCCATACTAGGTTTAAAAGCCTGTGAGAGACTGAACCTGGTAAAGAGAGTCCTCGTTGTGGAAAGCGAAGGAGAGACAGTCTATGATGAACTGAATGTTGCGTACACACCGGGTAAGCTGATGTATACAGCAGACACGTTGTCCAGAGCTGTTGACCCAGGAGAGCCCGCAAACACAGTGAAAAGACTGATGTACAAGGCAAAAGACAGTGGAACTGACTTCTACCAGAGCATGCTTGTATACCGCACAACGCCGCTTGAGTGTGGTATGTCACCAGCCCAACTCCTGATGGGACGTCTGCTAAGGTCAAACCTACCCATCCCGGAGAACCTCCTGAAAACAAAAGAGGGGGAGAAAGTGAGGAAGTTCAAAGAACAACAGAAAGAAAAGCAAAAGTACTACTATGACAGAGGAACACAAAACCTACCTGAACTCCACACTGGTGACCAAGTAAGGTTCAAAGACAAAACAAACATATGGACTCAGGAGGGAACTGTCCTGAGTGAAGTTCAACCAAGATCATACACCATTCAGACAGATGAGGGTGCTGTTCTGAGAAGAAATCATCGAGATCTTCTCATGGGACCAGCCACAGCAAGTCAAAAGACTGATACTGTTGAACAACCTGAGCACACAGCTGAGAAACCATCATCTGAGGCAACAACTCAGATTCAAGGACAATCAATCAGAAAATCCTCAAGACACGTGAAGCCTCCTGAGAGACTCATTGAGCAAATTTAAGGACTATTGTTATAGAAGGAAGTAATGTTATCTTATTCTTTCTTCAAGTTCTAGTGTATTGACATATTTCATGTGAACACACAAAGCAAGGTTAAAAAACCTTGATCATGATAATGATAATGTAAGTTCATTAAGTGTTACAGTTAAAATGCAGATTAATACAAAGAAAACATGTTGTTAGTTAAAAGTAAAATACTTCTGTTTTAAGAAAAGGAGATGTAATGATATCAGCAAATAGAGATGGTATTTGCCTGTTCGATTATGATGCCTTACCAGCATGATTGCATGTATTGATTGTTTGTGCCTGACCAGCAGAGGGCATGTGACAGAGACAAGCAAGGCAGTTCGGTTTAGTTTCAGTTTCGTTCTAGATGCATCACTAGCATCGTGTCTCCTGTAAAGCTGTATAAAGAGTTGAACAGACTTTAGATTAAAAGACATTCTCTTTCATAAGTGTCTCGTCATTGAACCCACAAAGAATTCAATACACAAGGCGCCACTAGCTCGTGAAGGTGTTGGCTACTAGCAGTTCCCGGGCATTTTTCTCGCTCACAGGCCTCCTGCTTACACAGACGTCCTTGCAAGGAAGAAATGGAAAGAGTTGTTAAAGTAATTTTAATGAAGTGACTGGCTAGAAAATCACCCCGGCCTATGGCAGGAGAAACGCGTTATCGTCTTGGTAATACATCATACCCACCTGATCAATTCCACAGCCCGAGATGATTTTCCAATCAGTTACTTTCTCGCAAAGTCATAATTAAATACATACATTCATACACATAAGTAAAGGAATATATACATACATACATATACGTAAAGGAATATATACTGACATACATACATAATTACTTACTGATGAAAAGTTTCTTTCTTAAAAATGTTGGAAATGTTACATTATTCATTTTTGAGCAGTCATTTTCACATTTAATAAACACAGCAAATTCAATTCACACAGCCACAATTGCTCCTTCTACCTACAGTACTGAAAACCCGTTTAAAAAAAAAATTAAACTTTAAAACTTACCTCATCATTTCTTAAAATAACTTTCCTCCCTTTCCCAAACAAAAATATTGCCTTTCAGAAGCTCCACGATAAAATATATCTTCCTCTGCAGCCTCTGGAGCAACTTTACTCATGCTTTTTCATGTGTAAGTTGTAAGGACTTAACCTCACTGAATCCATGAATGAAATCAACGAAGTTCACTGCGCACGTGCTGCCTGTGCAGTTGCACGTGCTGTGCCTCTGAACCCCTTTGTTCAGAGGACAGGAAATGCCGGTTTTCCCCGCATGCGCTGTGCATGCTGAAAACCGGCATTTCCTCCGGCCAGACGCGTGAGTACCCTGACCGTACTCACGCGTTTGGAACGGAATTACTGGGCCATTAATGATGATCTAGATGAGGGAACTAGATGTAATATCTCCAAGTTTGCAGATGACACAAAGCTGGGTGGGTGTGTGTGCTGTGAGGAGGATGCCGACAAGCTCCAGGATGATTTGGACAGGTTGGGTGATTGGGCAGAAGCATGGCAGATGCAATATAACGTGGATAAATGCGAGGTTATCCACTTTGGTGTCAAAAACAGGAAGGCAGATTATTATCTGAATGGCAATAGATTGGGAGAAGGGGAAGTGCAACGAGACCTGGGTGTCCTTGTGCACCAGTCGCTGAAGGTAAGCATGCAGGTGCAGCAGGCGGTTAAGAAGGCAAATGGTATGTTGGCCTTCGTAGCGAGAGGGTTTGAGTACAGGAACAAGGATGTCTTGCTGCAGTTATACAGGGCCTTGGTGAGACCACATCTTGAGTGTTGTGTGCAGTTTTGGTCGCCTTATCTGAGGAAGAATGTTCTTGCCATGGAGGGAGTTCAGCGAAGATTCACCAGGCTGATACCTAGGATGGCAGGAATGACGTATGAGAAGAGATTGTGTCGATTGGGCTTATACTCACTGGAGTTTAGAAGAATGAGAGGGGATCTCATTGAAACTTATAAAATTCTGACAGGACTGGACAGACTAGATGCAGGAAGGATGTTCCCGATGGTCGGGGAGTCCAGAACAAGGGCTGTTCTAAAAATTCCTCAGCCCCCTTGGGCATAAACTGCACACTTTTTAAAAATTGGGCCCAAGTCTCTACAACCCCCTTATAAAACCTAGGGAGAGGTTTAATCGATTTCAAAAACATATTATTGTATTCCATATACAATATCCCCTGCCCTCCTATCCCACTTCATTTAAAAAAATGTTCAATTCAACTCTTCCAAAAACTTGTTTTTGACTTCTGAAGAAATCTCCTCACCCATTTGATTCTAAAGGATTTTTTCTTCAAATCAATATCTGGGAAATTGAGTCCTCCCTGATTTCTCCGCCCAATAATGGTATTGTAAGCAACCAAGGCTGGTTTCCCTTCCCAGAAAAACCTCTCACAAGCCTCTTGGATGGACTTTTCCACCCACTCAGGAATATCCTCCACCATCAATAAGTACCATAGCTTAGATAGCAGGAGAGCGGACACCGCTGTCGCTCTTCTTTTCACTTTCAGCCACCTTCTTTCCCATCTTCCCAAAATCTTTTTAATTGTCATAACCTTTGGTTCCCAAATTAATCGATCCACTTCATCCCTGTCTTTCTTGCACCCCATATGCACCCCCAGACCTTCCAAAACCTCCACCAACTTAAAGGAACTTTCCTCCAACCATTCCCCCCTACCCCTTCTGGCAACCAGGCATTGGGACTTACTATAATTCACTCTGGCTCCTGAGGCTCTACAATACTCTTCCACTATGTCCATAGCTTTCCTCACTGACTCCCCATTTCTCAATGTTAAGGTTGTGTCATCTGCATATTGGTGTATCACCGACACCAGCCCGGAACTGGGAACCATAATCCCAACTACACCTTGTTTCTTTCGCATCATGTAACCGAATGGTTCTGCTACCAATGTGTACAACAATGGGGACAGGGGACAACCCTGTCTCACTGACATCTGTATCGGAAAATACTTGGATAAAAAAACATTACATTTAACACAACTAAATATGTTTGAATAAAAAATCCTTATCCACTCAATGAAATTTCCCCCGAAACCAAATGCTTCCAAAACCTTCAATAAAAACTCATGAGAGACCCTATCAAAGGCTTTCTCTTGATCTATCTTTAATACATAAGCCTCCCTCCCACTCACTTCCATGAGCTCTATCGCATCTCGGATTGAGACAACAGAGTCTGCGATGTCCCGGCCTATGACTCCATAGGACTGAGAGGGCAAAACTATCTCCGGTAACACCTCCTTCATACGATTTGCCATAACCCTCGCCAAGATCTTATAATCCACATTTAATAATGTGATGGGCCTCCAATTCTTCAGATCCTTTCTATCCCCTTTATTTTTCTTTAAGCTAAGCTTATGACACCTCTCCTCATAGATGGGGCCAGGCTTCCCTCAATTTTCATTTCCTTAAATACTTCTAAGAGCAATGGATTAAAATCTCGAAAAATTCTTTATAAAATTCTGCCCTTAGTCCATCGGACCCCGGGCTTTTCCCCCCCTTCATTCCACTTATTGCTACTTTTATTTCCGCTCATCCTACTTCTTTGTCACACATGCTTCTCGCCTCCTCCTTTAAACCCTCTTCAATAAAAGCACTAACTTTCTCCATCGCCAAATTGGAAATGTCTTCTTTCGTACATAACTCTTGATAAAAGCTGCTAGCCGCCTCTAAAATCTTCCCACTTTCATGAATGATCTTCTCCCCAACCTTCAACTCTCCAATTAATGATAATCTCTGTTGCAGCTTCTCTTGCTCTAGAAAATATCTAGTGCATCTTTCGCCCTCCAATGCATCTTTAGCCTTTGCACGGAGAATGGCCCGCTTGCATTTTTCAGCTTGCAATAATTCCCACTCTTCCTTTAATACGCGGAACTTAGTCTCAGCTCCCTTATCCCCTCCGTCAACTGCTTTACAGACATCCATAAACCTTTTGTTTATATTCTCTTCTCGACCCCGGTTAGCTGCCGCTCTCTTTTTCCCATAATGTACCGAAAAAACTTTTACCTCATATTTGAAATTGTCTCACCAAACTCTTCCTTCTTTCAAGAACAAATGTTCCTTCCGAGCATTCTTTATTATATTTTAAATCCCTTCTTTATAAGCAATTTCTTTCAGGTATTGATTGTTTAAAATCCACACCCCTGGACTGATCTTAACTCTGCTGTTCCTAATTCTAAGAACCAAAGCTGAGTGGTCACTAAAAAATACTTTTTTATAATAAATCTCCATCACCTCAGAACTTAACCTGTCCTGCATTAACACAAAATCTATTCGGCTCTGTTTTAACACATCGCCCACCCAACCTGTTCTGGAGAACTCCCTTTTTATGGGGCTCCGATCCCTCCATAAGTCTCTCAAATTTAAGTTTGCCATCATTTTTACAATCATCCCTCTGGAGTTATCATCCTTAAAGGTCATCTGGGCTGAAATGTCCATCCGAGATAAAAATACATTAAAATCCCCCACTATACAAGGATTTTCCACCTCTGCCAATTCAGCGAATAACCCCCGAAAAAACTTGTGATGCTTGCAATGGTTGTTGGGTGCATAGATATTAAAGAGATCGCAATTAAATTCCTCCGTTTTTACCCTTAGCCGTAAAAATCTCCCCTCAGTGTCCTTATCCATCAAGGCAATGTTCTCTTTTATGGACGGACTCACCAAAACAGCCACCCCTCTACGGTTATTGTTTGCACAACTTGCAAACTCCTCTCCCTTCCAAACCTTCTGAACACTTTCTAGGATATCCTCATCCCAAAAGGTTTCTTGCAGACACAACAAGTCAGTGCCTTTAAAACACTGCAACAACTGCTGCAATTTCTTCTCACGCCTCAGTCCGTTCACATTAATCGAGACCAATGTAATCATGGCTCAGAATAAGGGAAGTATGCCGGATAATCTCCTTCTCATTAAATCTCTGGCACTTCCGTCTTCTCATGCTCCTTCCCAACTTTTTGGCCAGCTGTTGCTTTTTCCTGCAGCCTCCGGCTCTTTTTCACCTCCTGTTTGAACCTTTCCTGCTGCTTTAGCCTCTTCCTCGCATTAAGTTTGGGCCAAAGAGCTGCCCCTTCTCCCTCCTTCTGCCCCTCACTAACCTTTCCCTTTCCACATGAGGGCACCCTACCCCCCACTTCCATGTCTCTGTCCCCCTCTAATTCCTCACTCTCGAGCTCTTCTGTAACCTTCTGTTCCTGCTCCCCGTCAGATACATAATCCTGTTCCCCGTCAGATACATCATCTCCCATAGAGAGTCTTCCTGTTATTGCGATTTCTCCAACAGTGCCGCTCCCTTTGGCCTCATCTCCACCGCTGACAATATTGCTCCCTTCTGGCATCTTTGTCTCGCCACTCCCGTCCTGTTGCCCCTTTAAGGCTCCTGCCTCTTGTACATTCTCCTTGTCTTGCCCCCTCCTGCTCACCAAGATTTCCGACTCCCCATCTTTCTTTGGAGTACTTACATTTAGCACGCATCCCGCTCCCACCTCCTCTCCCCCCGCGGACACCAGATTCTTTAGGGAGAGCTGAACCGTATTATGGCTCGACTCTGCCCTCGACCCATGCTGCCCTCTGCTATCTTTGTCGTTTTCCACTGTACTTGGTGTGTTTTCCACCATCTCCATCTTGTTCTCTGCTCTGCAATTTTCTGCCTCTTCTTGCGCTCTTTTCTCCTTCAATTCAGCAGCTGTATCCGACTATCCGCTCCTCCGGCCATTCCACTCACACCTCCTGCTCCTTCTGCTTCTCCCATTTCCTCATCGCTCATAGAGCTTCCTTTTGCCTCACACCCACAGCGGGTGGGGCCTTTGTGACACACCCCACAGCTCTCCGCCTTGCAGCTCCGAGCGATGTGTCCAGACTCGCCGCAATTCTAATAGTACAAGTCCGGACAGTTTCTTACAAGATGGTCGTGTCCAAGACAATAATAACAAACCTTCACTTGGTTATCATGCAGTACTCGGAAGTACTGCACTCCTTCCATTGTCTCAAATTTCATGCTGTATGGTAATGACTACACCCCCTCTGGGAACCACACCTTTATGTAACAGGTTCCATCTGCTACCCGTGTTCCTGGATAATATCTGCTCTTCATTGCTGAGCAAATTTTAATGTCCCACGACTCCAACTTATTGATTAGCACATCGTCCTCAATATAAACTGGCAAGTTTAAGAATGAGACCACCAGCTCTTCCAAATATAGCAGAGATACCTCTAAGAACTTATCACCAACCTTCAAACTGAGTAAAAGTCTTTCCACCTCCTCTCGGCCACTGACCATCACCTCGAACCCAACATTCAGATTTGGTCGGCAGGCAAAGCAGCTTCCCTCGCCACAGTCCTCATGTACCGCTTGGATAATGTCCCAAGCTCGTATCTCCTTATCCTCGCACTGAACCACCACCGTGTTTTCTTTTCCAAACCTCCTAGGATCCCGGCCCAAATCTTTGGGCCTTTTTCTCTCCCTTCCAACCACAGTTTCTCCCCTGATTAAATTAATCTTGGGAACACTGTCCTCTGAGGGGCCCGGCACTCTGGACCCCTCAGCAGCCATCTGGCTGCTGTTTATGGGCCAAAAAGGCCGGAAACCCAGAAAAAAAACCCACCACCAACTTTTTACAAGCACACTCCAACTCCCTGCAGCAATCAGGCAACCAGCAGCATCTGCTTCCTCCTAGCCACTCCCACCTAGAGAGTGCTACCCACTGAGCCACCGCTGACACTCCAGCTGAAACAGGGCAGTAGGGGCACATAACTTGCCCCCTCATGTCTAAATACTATGTTATTCAATGATAGTATTTTGTGTAGAATAAAGAAACTTTCACGGTCAATGTTCTAACTAATTAGATCTGTTTATTAAAACTGCACCCATTTCTATGAGTTATGCTTTATATTTTAAGAACTTTTCCACATAAAAATAAATTGATAACTTACATTAAAATTAATCGCAAGCAACGGTGAACCTTTTAGGTACTTAAAATATTTTGTTCATATCATAATGTTCTACGTGGCCAATCTTTAAAAGTCTGCTCTAATCTGATTGCAGACCTTTAAGAAATATAGAGCTAATGGTAAGGCATCTAATTAAAGATGGTCCCGTGTAATTGCAAATAAATGTAAAGCAATGTCCCCTCTAAGGGGCGTGTGTGCGCGGCCATGCAGCAATCTAGAATGTACCGCACATGAAATACACGGGCCACACACAACAGTGAGCTCGAATGGGGGGGAGGGGCTGAGCATCAAAACCCAATGGCAAAAGCGCAGCGGCTGGAGAAAGAGCAGGAAAAAGTGCAGCTGTGATTGGAGGAGCAGTGAGCTCGAGTGGGGGAATGGGGAGGTGTGTCCGGAAGTGAACAGCGCGCGAGGAGAAGGGCGGGAGGCAAGGAGCCGGACAAGGCCTCAGAGCACCAGGAGAGCCTGAGGCCGGGATTTTGCCACAGGAGGTGGGTTGGAGTCGGGTTGGCTGGTGGGCGGGTTCCGGTCCCTCTGCCGGTTTCAGCCACTCCCAAATAACAATTTTCATTTAACTGGGCTCATTAAGCCCGCCATGCGCGCTACCCGGCCCAATCAATGGGTGCGGGTCTGCTGCTCGCCTCTGCTGACATCATCGCTTCAGTTGGTTTTAAGGGGTCCATGTTGCCTTTGCTTTTCATGTCCTTTGTGCTGCTCCTGAAAACGGCCCACTGCAACATGACTGCTCCAAGATGTAAGGCTGCTTCTCGTTTTGATGATAACTCCCTCCATGCTCTTGTGGAGGGAGGAAGAGGGCGCAGGGAGGTTCTGTTCCCTCCCGATGGACGGAGGAAGTCTCCTCAGCAGAAAGGCAGCCTGACTGCAAATTGCTGAGGAGGTTAGCGCCAGGTCTTTGTGCTCATGCACCTAGGTGCATTGCCGAAAATGGTTCAATGATCTGCTACGCTCAGCAAAAGTGAGTATCACCTCACACTTACCTTCAATCTGCTTCCCATCTGTTCTCATCACCAGCACTTTGCGTTGTCAACCTACTTTTCCACATCCCACCTTACCCTTACTTCCCTTGCACCCTCACCTATCCCTCTCTCTTTATGTACAGAATCACTTCACCATTCTACTATGCACCCCTCACACTCGCTCTCACTGTTATGCAATGACAACTAACAATGCACAGGGAGGGCCCTTGGTATTGGCACCTCACTCCATCTTTGGCTCCCTCTAAGCATCTATGCTATAGATTCTCTACACTCACTCCATCAATCTCGCTGAAACTCCTCGTGTCCCTTCTTGCAGGAAAAGAGAGCCCACAATAAGAGGGAGAGGGCCAGGACAGGAGGAGGGCCACCATCCCTGGCCACTTTAACAAGCACTGAGGAGGCTGCTTATGACTTCGTCGGAGGTGCAGAGGAGCTGGAAGTGGGTGACGGAGAGACGAGCACAGTAGCACAAGCTGGTGACAGGTTAGATTTGCAGCCCTCTCATTTAGATTTCATGAGTGACTGATATGGAATCTGATGTTCGTACAGATTGAGTTCTGATCAACTGCACAATGGGATGTGTCTGCTACCTAAATATCTGATGTCTAACTCTTGCCTTTACTCCCCCCCACATCGATAGCCCCCCTCCCCACTGTCCAGGAGGAAGAGCCGGATGACTCCTCAGAGGAAGCTGCAGCCTATGAGGGAGCAGCGTCAGCAGAAATGAGCATACCCAGCACCAGCGCAGAGACGCACACCTCAGTGGGTCCTTCGCAACATAGTGTTGTGTTGTCACCTGGTGTATCACAAGTGAGCATCAGCAGATGGTGTCGGGTCTGATCGGGACCCGACATCAATCATTTAGAATTTTACTCCCGACCCGCCTCCAAACACGCCCTCTGAGCGCCGGCAAATTCGCGGCCTGAGCTTCAGAAAGTGAGTGCGCTCTGGGTTCATCGGTCAAGGTTTGTGCGAAGAGACTCGGGAAAGTTCCCCATTAGTTGGTCAGCCTGTTAGGCGAGGGACTGAGCTGGATGAAAGTGATCGGGCCCGCGGAGCGTCTGGTTCAAAGCCCTGGATTAGAGTGAGACTCGGGAGTGCTCCCCATTCAGCAGCTCTCAATGCCCCAGGATTCAACCTGGAGTCGAAAAAGGCCCATGGCAACTAAAGGTCACAAAATCAGTGGGCACAGTCCATCATGGCCAGATAAACACACACAGTCTGGGGTGAAGTTGATCAATGTTTTAGTCTCAGTGAGTACCTAATGCATCCTGATGGACAGGTTTATGATGCAGATTGAGTTATTGATCATATATATGGACCACGGCCAATGAACACCTGCCTTTAGCATTGCCTGAGCCACATATATCAGACTGGAAACAGCAGGTTCATTGAAGCTATCTAGGTTAATGGATAATGGAAGAGAGACCAGATTATGTGAGTTTCATTTCACTGTTTGGCGAGATCATTGGATATTTAAGGTTGTGTATGAACTAAGCCCAGACATTCATGCTGTGTGTATCCTCCCCCCATCCACACCCCATCCCACCCCCAACTTGTGCATTTGTTCTATTCTCATGAAAGTGCAAGCTCTTGTGTTGGGAAAGGGAAGCCAAGAATCCCGAGGTGGGATGTGTGAGAAGATATAGAAAGGGATGTGAGAGCAGGGGAAGAATGGGACGTGTGAGGAGAGGTAGAATGGGATGTGTGAGGAGAGGTAGAATGGGATGTGTGAGGAGAGGTAGAATGGGACGTGTGAGGAGAGGTAGAATGGGACGTGTGAGGAGAGGTAGAATGGGATGTGTGAGGAGAGGTAGAATGGGATGTGTGAGGAGAGGTAGAATGGGATGTGTGAGGAGAGGTAGAATGGGATGTGTGAGGAGAGGTAGAATGGGATGTGTGAGGAGAGGTAGAATGGGACGTGTGAGGAGAGGTAGAATGGGACGTGTGAGGAGAGGTAGAATGGGACGTGTGAGGAGAGGTAGAATGGGATATGTGAGGAGAGGTAGAATGGGATGTATGAGGAGAGGTAGAATGGGACGTGTGAGGAGAGGTAGAATGGGACGTGTGAGGAGAGGTAGAATGGGACGTGTGAGGAGAGGTAGAATGGGATGTGTGAGGAGAGGTAGAATGGGACGTGTGAGGAGAGGTAGAATGGGACGTGTGAGGAGAGGTAGAATGGGACGTGTGAGGAGAGGTAGAATGGGATGTGTGAGGAGAGGTAGAATGGGATGTATGAGGAGAGGTAGAATGGGATGTGTGAGGAGAGGTAGAATGGGATGTGGGAGTAGAGGTAGAATGGGACGTGTGAGGAGAGGTAGAATGGGACGTGTGAGGAGAGGTAGAATGGGATGTGTGAGGAGAGGTAGAATGGGATGTGAGGAGAGGTAGAATGGGAAGTGTGAGGAGAGGTAGAATGGGACGTGTGAGGAGAGGTAGAATGGGACGTGTGAGGAGAGGTAGAATGGGATGTGTGAGGAGAGGTAGAATGGGACGTGAGGAGAGGTAGAATGGGAAGTGTGAGGAGAGGTAGAATGGGACGTGTGAGGAGAGGTAGAATGGGACGTGTGAGGAGAGGTAGAATGGGACGTGTGAGGAGAGGTAGAATGGGACGTGTGAGGAGAGGTAGAATGGGACGTGTGAGGAGAGGTAGAATGGGACGAGTGAGGAGAGGTAGAATGGGACGTGTGAGGAGAGGTAGAATGGGATGTGTGAGGAGAGGTAGAATGGGACGTCTGAGGAGAGGTAGAATGGGACGTCTGAGGAGAGGTAGAATGGGATGTCTGAGGAGAGGTAGAATGGGATGTGTGAGGAGAGGTAGAATGGGATCTGTGAGGAGAGGTAGAATGGGATGTGTGAGGAGAGGAAGAATGGGATGTGTGAGGAGAGGTAGAATGGGATGTGTGAGGAGAGATAGAATGGGACGTGTGAGGAGAGGTAGAATGGGACGTGTGAGGAGAGGTAGAATGGGATATGTGAGGAGAGGTAGAATGGGATGTGAGAGGAGAGGTAGAATGGGATGTGTGAGGAGAGGTAGAATGGGACATGTGAGGAGAGATAGATTGGGATGTGTGAGGAGAGGTAGAATGCGATATGTGAGGAGAGGTAGAATGGGATGTGAGAGGAGAAATAGATTGGGATGTGTGAGGAGAGGTAGAATGGGATGTGTGAGGAGAGGTAGAATGGGATGAGTGAGGAGAGGTAGAATGGGACATGTGAGGGGAGGTAGAATGGGATGTGTGAGGAGAGGTAGAATGGGATGTGTGAGGAGAGGTAGAATGGGATGTGGGAGGAGAGGGAGAATGGGATGTGTGATGAGAGATAGAATGGGATGTGTGAGGAGAGGTAGAATGGGATGTGTGAGGAGAGTTAGAATGGGATGTCTGAGGAGAGGTAGAATGGGATGTAAGAGAAGAAGAAGAATGGGATGTGAGAGGAGAGGTAGAATTGGACGTGAGGGGAGAGGTAGAGTGGGATGTGTGAGGAGAGATAGAATGGGACGTGTGAGGAGAGGTAGAATGGAATGTGTGAGGAGAGGTAGAATGGGATGTGTGAGGAGAGTTAGAATGGGATGTGTGAGGAGAGGTAGAATGGGATGTATGAGAAGAGGTAGAATGGGATGTGAGAGGAGAGGTAGAATTGGACGTGTGAGGAGAGGTAGAATGGGATGTGTGAGGAGAGTTAGAATGGGATGTGGGAGGAGAGGTAGAATGGGATGTATGAGAAGAGGTAGAGTGGGATGTGAGAGGAGAGGTAGAATTGGACGTGTGAGGAGAGGTAGAATGGGATGTGTGAGGAGAGGTAGAATGGGACATGTGAGGAGAGGTAGAATGGGATGTGTGAGGAGAGGTAGAATGGGATGTGTGACGAGAGGTAGAATGGGACGTGTGAGCAGTTTTCCAAAACTCCCTGGACTCGCCAAAGGTCCCGGCAGACTGGAAAACTGCAAATGTAACACCCTTATTTAAAAAGTGCAGTAGACAGAAGGCTGGAAACTATAGACCGGTTAGCCTAACATCTGTGGTAGGTAAAATTTTGGAGTCCATTATTAAGGAGACAGTATCAGGACATTTGGATAATCATAATTTAATAGGACAAAGTCAGCATGGTTTTATGAAGGGGAAGTCATGTTTGACAAATTTGCTGGAGTTCTTTGAGGAAGTAATGTATAGGGTGGATAAAGGGGAACCAGTGGACGTAGTGTATTTAGACTTCCAAAAGACATTTGACAAGGTGCCACACAAAAGATTATTGCTTATGATAAAAAATCACGGGATTGGGGGTAATATTCTGGCATGGATAGAGGATTGGCTATCTAGCAGAAGGCAGAGATTTGGGATAAATGGTTCATTCTCAGACTGGCAATCAGTAACTAGTGGTGTTCCGCAGGGGTCAGTGCTGGGTCCCCAACTCTTTACAATCTATATTAACGATTTGGAGGAGGGGACCGAGTGTAACATATCAAAGTTTGCAGATGATACTAAGATGGGAGGGAAAGTAGTGAGTGAGGAGGACATAAAAAAGGTGCAAGGGGACATCGAAAGGCTAAGTAAGTGGGCAGAGATTTGGCAGATGGAATACAATACTGGAAAGTGTGAGGTTATGCACTTTGGCAGGAAAAATAGGAGAGCAAGTTATTATCTTAATGGCAAGAAACTGGAAAGTACTGAAGTACAAAGGGATCTGGGGGTCCTGGTGCACGAAACTCAAAAGGTTAGTATGCAGGTGCAGCAAGTGATTAAGAAGGCCGATGGAATGTTGGCTTTCATTGCAAGGGGGATAGAATATAAAAATAGGGAGGTATTGCTTCAGTTGTACAAGGTATTGGTGAGACCGCACCTGGAATACTGCGTACAGTTTTGGTGTCCATACTTAAGAAAGGACATACTTCCTCTCAAGTCAGTACAAAGGAGGTTCACTCGGTTAATCCCGGGGATGAGGGGATGGACATATGAGGAGAGGTTGAGTAGATTGGGACTCTACTCATTGGAGTTCAGAAGAATGAGAGGCGATCTTATTGAAACATATAAGATTGTGAAGGGGTTGGATCGGGTGGATGCGGGGAAGATGTTCCCGATGATGGGTGAAACTAGAACTAGGGGGCATAGTCTTAGAATAAGGGGCTGCTCTTTCAAAACTGAGATGAGGAGGAACTACTTCACTCAGAGGGAGGTGGGTCCGTGGAATGTGCTGCACTAAAAAGCTGTAGAAGCTACATCATTACATAAATTTAAAACAGAAATAGACGGTTTCCTAGAAGTAAAGGGAATTAAAGGTTACGGGGAGCGGGCAGGAAATTGGACATTAGTCTAGGTTCGGATCGGTCATGTCCCTGTGGGTAGCGGAGTGGGCCCAGGAGCCGTGTAGACTGATCCTGCTGCTATTTCGTGTGACTAATTCTGTTAGATTCAGGAGATGGTTCTGGGATAGTGGATTGGCGGTTAGGATCAGATTAGCCATGATCTTATTGAATGGCGGAGCAGGCTCGAGGGGCAGATTGGCCTACTCCTGCTCCTATTTCTTATGTTCTTATGTTCTTTTGTAGGTAGAATGGGATGTGAGAGGAGAGGTAGAATGGGATGTGTGAGGTGAGGTAGAATGGGACGTGTGAGGAGAGGTAGAATGGGACGTGTGAGGAGAGGTAGAATGGGATGTGTGAGTCGAGGTGCAATGGGTTGTGTGAGGAGAGGTAGAATGAGACGTGTGAGGAGAGGTAGAATGGGATGTGTGAGGAGAGGTAGAATGGGACGTGTGAGGAGAGGTAGAATGGGATGTGTGAGGAGAGGTCGAATGGGATGTGTGAGGAGAGGAAGAATGGGAAGAGTGAGGAGAGGTAGAATGGGATGTGTGAGGAGAGGTAGAATGGGACGTGTGAGGAGAGGTCGAATGGGATGTGTGAGGAGAGGTCGAATGGGATGTGTGAGGAGAGGTAGAATGGGATGTGTGAGGAGAGGTCGAATGGGGTGTGTGAGGAGAGGTAGAATGGGATGTTTGAGGAGAGGTAGAATGGGATGTTTGAGGAGAGGTAGAATGGGATGTGTGAGGAGAGGTAGAATGGGATGTGTGAGGAGAGGTAGAATGGGACGTGTGAGGAGAGGTAGAATGGGATGTGTGAGGAGAGACAGAATGGGGTGTGTGAGGAGAGATAGAATGGGATGTGTAGGAGAGGAAGAATGGGATGTGTGAGGAGAGGTAGAATGGGGTGTGTGAGGAGAGACAGAATGGGATGTGTAGGAGAGTGAGAATGGGATGTGTGAGGAGAGGTAGAATGGGATGTGTGAGTAGTGGTAGAATGGGATGTGTGAGGAGAGGTCGAATGGGATGTGTAAGGAGAGGTAAAATGGGACTCATGAGGGGAGGTAGAATGGGATGTATGAGGAGAGGTAGAATGGGAAGTGTGAGGAGAGGTAGAGTGGGACGTGTGAGGAGAGGTAGAATGGGATGTGTGAGGAGCGGTAGAATTGGACGTGAGAGGAGAGGTAGAATGGGATGTGTGAGGAGAGGTAGAATGGGATGTGTGAGGAGACGTAGAATGGGATGTGTGAGGAGACGTAGAATGGGATGTGGGAGGAGAGATAGAATGGGATGTAAGAGAAGAGGTAGAATGGGATGTGAGGGGAGAGGTAGAATGGGATGTGTGAGGAGAGGTAGAATGGGATGAGTGAGGAGAGGTAGAATGGGATGTAAGTGAAGAGGTAGAATGGGATGTGAGAGGAGAGGAAGAATGGGATGTGAGAGGAGAGGTAGAATTGGATGTGAGGGGAGAGGTAGAATTGGACGTGAGGGGAGAGGTAGAATGGGATGTGTGAGGAGAGTTAGAATGGGATGTGTGTGGAGAGGTAGAATGGGATGTTTGAGGCGAGGAAGAATGGGATGTGTGAGGAGAATGGGATGTGAGTAGAGGTAGAATGGGCTGTGTGAGGAGAGTTAGAATGGGATGTGTGAGGCGAGGTAGAATGGGATGTGTGAGGAGAGGTAGAATGGGATGTGTGAGGAGAGGTAGAATGGGATGTGTGAGGAGAGGTAGAATGGGATGTGTGAGGAGAGGTAGAATGGGATGTGTGAGGAGAGGTAGAATGGGATGTGTGAGGAGAGGTAGAATGGGATGTGAGGAGAGGTAGAAGGGGACGTGTGAGGAAAGGTAGAATGGGATGTGAGAGGAGAGGTAGAATGGGATGTGTGAGGAGAGGTAGAATGAGACGTAGGAGGAGATGTAGAATGGGACGTGTGAGGAGAGGTAGAATGGGTTGTGTGAGGAGAGGTAGAATGGGTTGTGTGAGGAGAGGTAGAATGGGATGTGTGAGGAGAGGTAGAATGGGCTGTGAGGGGAGAGGTAGAATGTGACGTGTGAGGCGAGGTAGAATGGGACGTGTGAGGAGAGGTAGAATGAGACGTAGGAGGAGATGTAGAATGGGACGTGTGAGCAGAGGTAGAATGGGATGTGTGAGGAGAGGTAGAATGGGATGTGCGAGGAGAGGTAGAATGGGATGTGTGAGGAGAGATAGAATGGGATGTGTGAGGAGAGGTAGAATGGGATGTGTGAGGAGAGGTAGAATGGGATGTGTGAGGAGAGGAAGAATGGGATGTGTGAGGAGAGGTAGAATGGGATGTCTGAGGAGAGGTAAAAAGGGACGTGTGAGGAGAGGTAGAATTGGACGTGTGAGGAGAGGTAGAATGGGATGTGTGAGGAGAGGGAGAATGGGCTGTGTGAGGAGAGGTAGAATGGGATGTGTGAGGAGAGGTAGAATGGGATGTGTGAGGAGAGGTAGAATGGGACGTGGGAGGAGAGGTAGAATGGGACGTGTGAGGAGAGGTAGAATGGGATCTGAGAGGAGAGGTAGAATGGGATCTGAGAGGAGAGGTAGAATGGGACGTGGGAGGAGAGGTAGAATGGGACGTGTGAGGAGAGGTAGAATGGGACGTGTGAGGAGATGTAGAATGGGATGTGGGAGGAGAGGTAGAATGGGATGTGAGGAGAGGTAGAATGGGATGTGTGAGGAGAGATAGAATGGGATGTGTGAGGAGAGGTAGAATGGGATGTGTGAGGAGAGGTAGAATGGGATGTGTGAGGAGAGATAGAATGGGATGTGTCAGGAGAGGAAGAATGTGATGTGTGAGGAGAGGTAGAATGGGATGTGTGAGGAGAGGTTCAATGGGATGTGGGTGGAGAGGTAGAAAGGGATGCGAGAGCAGGGGAAGAATGGGATGTGTGAGGAGAGGTAGAATGGGATGTGTGAGGAGAGGTAGAATGGGATGTGTGAGGAGAGGTCGAATGGGATGTGTGAGGAGAGGTAGAATGGGATGTGTGAGGAGAGGTAGAAAGGGATGTGAGAGCAGGGGAAGAATGGGATGTGTGAGGAGAGGTAGAATGGGATGTGTGAGGAGAGGTAGAATGGGATGTGTGAGGAGAGGTAGAATGGGACGTGTGAGGAGATGTAGAATGGGATGTGTGAGGAGAGGCAGAATGGGGTGTGTGAGGAGAGGTAGAATGGGATGTGTGAGGAGAGGTAGAATGGGATGTGTGAGGAGAGGTAGAATGGGATGTGTGAGGAGAGGTAGAATGGGATGTGTGAGGAGATGTAGAATGGGATGTGGGAGGAGAGGTAGAATGGGATGTGTGAGGAGAGGTAGAATGGGATGTGTGAGGAGACATAGAATGGGATGTGGGTGGAGAGGTAGAATGGGATGTGTGAGGAGAGGAAGAATGGGATGTATGAGGAGAGGTAGAATGGGACGTGTGTGGAGAGGTAGAATGGGATCTGTGAGGAGAGGTAGAATGGGACGTGGGAGGTGAGGTAGAATGAGACGTCTGAGGAGAAGTATAATGGGACGTGTGAGGAGAGGTAGAATGGGATGTGTGAGGAGAGGTAGAATGGGATGTGTGAGGAGAGGTAGAATGGGACGTGTGAGGAGAGGTAGAATGGGATCTGTGAGGAGAGGTAGAATGGGACGTGGGAGGTGAGGTAGAGTGGGACGTGTGAGGAGAAGTATAATGGGACGTGTGAGGAGAGGTAGAATGGGATGTGTGAGGAGAGGTAGAATGGGATGTGTGAGGAGAGGTAGAATGGGACGTGTGAGGAGAGGTAGAATGGGATCTGTCAGGAGAGGTAGAATGGGACGTGGGAGGTGAGGTAGAGTGGGACGTGTGAGGAGAAGTATAATGGGACGTGTGAGGAGAGGTAGAATGGGATGTGTGAGGAGAGGTAGAATGGGATGTGTGAGGAGAGGTAGAATGGGACGTGTGAGGAGAGGTAGAATGGGACGTGTGAGGAGAGGCAGAATGGGACGTAGGAGGAGAGGTAGAATGGGACGTGTGAGGAGAGGCAGAATGGGATGTGTGAGGAGAGGTAGAATGGGATGTGAGAGGAGATGTAGAATGGGATGTGTGAGGAGAGGTAGAATGGGATGTGTGAGGAGAGGTAGAATGGGACGTGTGAGGAGAGGTAGAATGGGATGTGTGAGGAGATGTACAATGGGATGTGTGAGGAGAGGTAGAATGGGATGTGAGGAGAGGTAGAATGGGATGTGTGAGGAGAGGTAGAATGGGATGTGTGAGGAGAGATAGAATGGGATGTGTCAGGAGAGGAAGAATGCGATGTGTGAGGAGAGGTAGAATGGGATGTGTGAGGAGAGGTTGAATGGGATGTGGGTGGAGAGGTAGAAAGGGATGTGAGAGCAGGGGAAGAATGGGATGTGTGAGGAGAGGTAGAATGGAATGTGTGAGGAGAGGTAGAATGGGATGTGTGAGGAGAGGTAGAATGGGATGTGTGAGGAGAGGTAGAATGGGATGTGTGAGGAGAGGTGGAAAGGGATGTGAGAGCAGGGGAAGAATGGGATGTGTGAGGAGAGGTAGAATGGGATGTGTGAGGAGAGGTAGAATGGGATGTGTGAGGAGAGGTAGAATGGGATGTGTGAGGAGAGGCAGAATGGGATGTGTGAGGAGAGGTAGAATGGGATGTGTGAGGAGAGGTAGAATGGGATGTGAGAGGAGAGGTAGAATGGGATGTGTGAGGAGAGGTAGAATGGGGTGTGTGAGGAGAGGTAGAATGGGACGTGTGAGGAGATGTAGAATGGGATGTGTGAGGAGAGGTAGAATGGGATGTGAGGAGAGGTAGAATGGGATGTGTAAGGAGAGGTAAAATGGGACTTGTGAGGAGAGGTAGAATGGGTTGTATGAGGAGAGGGAGAATGGGATGTGTGAGGAGAGGTAGAATGGGATGTGAGGAGAGGTAGAATGGGATGTGTGAGGAGAGGAAGAATGGGATGTATGAGGAGAGGTAGAATGGGATGTGAGAGGAGAGGTAGAATGGGATGTGTGAGGAGAGGTCGAATGGGATGTGAGAGGAGAGGTAGAATGGGATGTGTGAGGAGAGGTAGAATGGGATGAGTGAGGAGAGGTAGAATGGGACGTGTGAGGAGAGGTAGAATGGGACGTGTGAGGGGAGGGAGAAAGGTACGTGTGAGGAGAGGTAGAATGGGACGTGTGAGGAGAGGTAGAATGGGATGTGTCAGGGGAGGTAGAATGGGATGTATGAGGAGAGGTAGAATGGGATGTATGAGGAGAGGTAGAATGGGATGTGTGAGGAGAGGTAGAATGCGATGTGTGAACAGAGGTAGAATGGGATGTGTCAGGAGAGGAAGAATGGGATGTGGGTGGAGAGGTAGAATGGGATGTGTGAGGAGAGGAAGAATGGGATGTATGAGGAGAGGTAGAATGGGATGTGAGAGGAGAGGTAGAATGGGATGTGTGAGGAGAGGTAGAATGGGATGTGTGAGGAGAGGCAGAATGGGACGTAGGAGGAGAGGTAGAATGGGATTTGTGAGGAGAGGTAGAATGGGATGTGTGAGGAGAGGTAGAATGGGATGTGTGAGGAGAGGTAGAATGGGATGTGTGAGGAGAGGTAGAATGGGATGTGTGAGGAGAGGTAGAATGGGATGTGTGAGGAGAGGTAGAATGGGATGTGTGAGGAGAGGTAGAATGGGACATGCGAGGAGAGGTAGAATGGGATGTGCGAGGAGATATAGAATGGGATGTGTGAGGAGAGGTAGAATGGGATGTGAGGAGAGGTAGAATGGGATGTGAGGAGAGGTAGAATGGGATGTGTGAGGAGAGGTAGAATGGGATGTGTGAGGAGAGATAGAATGGGATGTGTCAGGAGAGGAAGAATGTGATGTGTGAGGAGAGGTAGAATGGGACTTGTAAGGATAGGTAAAATGGGACTTGTGAGGAGATGTAGAATGGGATGTATGAGGAGAGGTAGAATGGGATGTGGGTGGAGAGGTAGAATGGGATGAGTGAGTAGAGGAAGAATGGGATGTATGAGGAGAGGTAGAATGGGATGTGTGAGGAGAGGTAGAATGGGATGTCTGAGGAGACATAGAATGGGATGTGGGTGGAGAGGTAGAATGGGATGAGTGAGAAGAGGAAGAATGGGATGTATGAGGAGAGGTAGAATGGGATGTGTGAGGAGAGGTCGAATGGGATGTGTGAGGAGAGGTAGAATGGGATGTGTGAGGGGAGGTAGAATGGGATGTATGAGGAGAGGTAGAATGGGATGTATGAGGAGAGGTAGAATGGGATGTGTGAGGAGAGGTAGAATGGGATGTGTGAACAGAGGTAGAATGGGATGTGTGAGGAGAGGTAGAATGGGATGTGTGAGTACAGGTAGAATGGGATGTGTGAGGATAGATAGAATGGGATGTGTGAGGAGAGGTAGAATGGGATGTGTGAGGAGAGGTAGAGTGGGACGTGTGAGGAGAGGTAGAAAGGGATGTGTGAGGAGAGGTAGAATGGGATGTGTGAGGAGAGGTAGAATGGGACGTGTGAGGAGAAGTAGAATGGGATGTGTGAGGGGAGGGAGAAAGGGACATGTGAGGAGAGGTAGAATGGGACGTGTGAGGAGAGGTGGAATGGGACGTGTGAGGAGAGGTAGAATGGGACGTGTGAGGAGAGGTAGAATGGGATGTGTGAGGGGAGGTAGAATGGGATGTGTGAGGAGAGGTAGAATGGGATGTGTGAGGAGAGGTAGAATAGGATGTGGGTGGAGAGGTCGAATGGGATGTGTGAGGAGAGGAAGAATGGGATGTATGAGGAGAGGTAGAATGGAATGTGAGAGGAGAGGTAGAATGGGATGTGTGAGGAGAGGTAGAATGGGACGTGTGAGGAGAGGCAGAATGGGACGTAGGAGGAGAGGTAAAATGGGATGTGAGAGGAGAGGTAGAATGGGATGTGTGAGGAGAGGTAGAATGGGATGTGTGAGGAGAGGTAGAATGGGATGTGTGAGGAGATATAGAATGGGATGTGTCAGGAGAGGAAGAATGTGATGTGTGAGGAGAGGTAGAATGGGACTTGTAAGGAGAGGTAAAATGGGACTTGTGAGGAGAGGTAGAATGGGGTGTATGAGGAGAGGTAGAATGGGATGTGTGAGGAGAGGTAGAATGGGATGTGTGAGGAGAGGTAGAATGGGATGTGTGAGGAGAGGTAGAGTGGGATGTGTCAGGAGAGGAAGAATGTGATGTGTGAGGAGAGGTAGAATGGGATGTGGGTGGAGAGGTAGAATGGAATGAGTGATGAGAGGAAGAATGGGATGTATGAGGAGAGGTAGAATGGGATGTGTGAGGAGAGGTAGAATGGGATGCATGAGGAGAGGTAGAATGGGATGTGGGAGGAGAGGTAGAATGGAATGTGTGAGGAGAGGTAGAATGGGATGTGAGAGGAGTGGTAGAATGGGATGTGAGAGGAGTGGTAGAATGGGATGTGTGAGGAGAGGTAGAATGGGATGTGTGAGGAGAGGTAAAATGGGATGTGAGAGGAGAGGTAGAATGGGATCTGTGAGGAGAGGTAGAATGGGATGTGAGAGGAGAGGTAGAATGGGATGTGTGAAGAGAGGTAGAATGGGATGTGTGAGCAGAGGTAGAATGGGATGTGTGAGGAGAGGTAGAATGGGATGTGTGAGGAGAGGTAGAATGGGATGTGTGAGGAGAGCTAGAATGGGATGTGTGAGGACAGGTAGAATGGGATGTGTGAGGACTGGTAGAATGGGACGTGTAAGGAGAGGTAAAATGGGACTTGTGAGGAGAGGTGGAATGGGATGTATGAGGAGAGGTAGAGTGGGATGTGGGAGGAGAGGTAGAATGGGAAGTGTGAGGAGAGGTAGAATGGGATCTGTGAGGAGAGGTAGAATGGGATGTGGGAGGAGAGGTAGAATGGGATGTGTGAGGAGAGGAAGAATGGGATGTATGAGCAGAGGTAGAAAGGGACGTGTGAGGAGAGGTAGAATGGGATGTGTGAGGAGAGGTAGAATGGGATGTGTGAGGAGAGGTAGAATGGAATGTAAGAGAAGAGGAAGAATGGGATGTGTGAGGAGACGTAGAATGGGATGTGTGAGGAGAGGTAGAATGGGATGTGCGAGGAGAGGAAGAATGGGATGTGTGAGGAGAGGTTGAATGTGATGTGTGAGGAGTGGTAGAATGGGACGTGTGAGGAGAGGTAAAATGGGACTTGTGAGGAGAGGTAGAATGGGATGTATGAGGAGAGGTAGAATGCGATGTGGGAGGAGAGGTAGAATGGGAAGTGTGAGGAGAGGTAGAATGGGATGTCTGAGGAGAGGTAGAATGGCATGTGGGAGGAGAGGTAGAATGGGAAGTGTGAGGAGAGGTAGCATGGGATGTGTGAGGAGAGGTAGAATGGGATGTGGGATGAGAGGTAGAATGGGATGTGTGAGGAGAGGAAGAATGGGATGTATGAGGAGAGGTAGAATGGGATGTGTGAGGAGAGGTAGAATGGAATATGTGAGGAGAGGTAGAATGGGATGTGTGAGGAGAGATAGAATGGGATGTGAGAGGAGAGGTAGAATGGGATGTGAGAGGAGAGGTAGAATGGGACGTTTGAGGAGAGGTAGAATGGGATGTGTGAGGAGAGGTAGAATGGGATGTGAGGAGAGGTAGAATGGGATGTGTGAGGAGAGGTAGAATGGGATGTGTGAGGAGAGGTTTAATGGGATGTGTGAGGAGAGGTAGAATGGGATGTGTGAGGAGAGGTAGAATGGGATGTGTGAGGCGAGTAAGAATGGGATGTGTGAGGAGAATGGGATGTGAGTAGAGGTGGAATGGGATGTGTGAGGAGGGGTAGAATGGGATGTGTGAGGAGAGGTAGAATGGGACGTTTGAGGAGAGGTAGAATGGGATGTGTGAGGAGAGGTAGAATGGGATGTGAGGAGAGGTAGAATGGGATGTGAGGAGAGGTAGAATGGGATGTGTGAGGAGAGGTAGAATGGGATGTGTGAGGAGAGGTGTAATGGGATGTGTGAGGAGAGGTAGAATGGGATGTGTGAGGAGAGGTAGAATGGGATGTGTGAGGAGAGATAGAATGGGACGTGTGAGGAGAGGCAGAATGGGGCGTGTGAGGAGAGGCAAAATGGAACGTGTGAGGAGAGATAGAATGGGACGTGTGAGGAGAGGTAGAATGGGGCGTGTGAGGAGAGGTAAAATGGAACGTGTGAGGAGAGGTAGAATGGGATGTGTGAGGAGAGGTAGAATGGGATGTGTGAGGCGAGGTAGAATGGGGCGTGAGAGGAGAGTTGGAATGGGATGTGAGAGGAGAGGTAGAATGGAATGTGAGAGGAGAGGTAGAATGGGGCGTGAGAGGAGAGGTGGAATGGGATGTGAGAGGAGAGGTAGAATGGAATGTGAGAGGAGAGGTAGAATGGGACGTGTGAGGAGAGGTAGAATGGGACGTGTGAGGAGAGGTAGAATGGGACGTGTGAGGAGAGGTAGAATGGGATGTGTGAGGAGAGATAGAATGGGATGTGTGAGGAGAGGTAGAATGGGATGTATGAGGAGAGGTAGAATGGGATGTGGGAGGAGAGGTAGAATGGGACGTGTGAGAAGAGGTAGAATGGGACGTGTGAGGAGAGGTAGAAAGGGACGTGTGAGGAGAGGTAAAACGGGACTTGTGAGGAGATGTAGAGTGGGATGTATGAGGAGAGGTAGAATGGGATGTGGGAGGAGAGGTAGAATGGAATGTGTGAGGAGAGGTAGAATGGGATGTGAGAGGAGTGGTAGAATGGGATGTGAGAGGAGTGGTAGAATGGGATGTGTGAGGAGAGGTAGAATGGGATGTGTGAGGAGAGGTAGAATGGGATGTGAGAGGAGAGGTAGAATGGGATCTGAGAGGGGAGGTAGAATGGGATGTGAGAGGAGAGGTAGAATGGGATGTGTGAAGAGAGGTAGAATGGGATGTGTGAGTAGAGGTAGAATGGGATGTGTGAGGAGAGGTAGAATGGGATGTGTGAGGAGAGGTAGAATGGGATGTGTGAGGAGAGGTAGAATGGGATGTGTGAGGACAGGTAGAATGGGATGTGTGAGGAGAGGTAGAATGGGACGTGTAAGGAGAGGTAGAATGGGATGTATGATGATAGGTAGAATGGGATGTGTGAGGAGAGATAGAATGGGATGTGAGAGGAGAGGTAGAATGGGATGTGAGAGGAGAGGTAGAATTGGACGTGTGAGGAGAGGTAGAATGGGATGTGTGAGGAGAGATAGAATGGGATGTGTGAGGAGAGGTAGAATGGGATGTGTGAGGAGAGGTAGAATGGGATGTGAGGAGAGGTAGAATGGGATGTGTGAGGAGAGGTAGAATGGGATGTGTGAGGAGAGGTGTAATGGGATGTGTGAGGAGAGGTAGAATGGGATGTGTGAGGAGAGGTAGAATGGGATGTGTGAGGCGATTAAGAATGGGATGTGTGAGGAGAATGGGATGTGAGTAGAGGTAGAATGGGATGTGTGAGGAGAGGTAGAATGGGATGTGTGAGGAGAGGTAGAATGGGACGTTTGAGGAGAGGTAGAATGGGAGGTGTGAGGAGAGGTAGAATGGGATGTGAGGAGAGGTAGAATGGGATGTGAGGAGAGGTAGAATGGGATGTGTGAGGAGAGGTAGAATGGGATGTGTGAGGAGAGGTGTAATGGGATGTGTGAGGAGAGGTAGAATGGGATGTGTGAGGAGAGGTAGAATGGGATGTGGGAGGAGAGGTAGAATGGGATGTGTGAGGAGAGGTAGAATGGGATGTGTGAGGAGAGATAGAATGGGATGTGCGAGGAGAGGTAGAATGGGGCGTGTGAGGAGAGGTAAAATGGAACGTGTGAGGAGAGATAGAATGGGACGTGTGAGGAGAGGTAGAATGGGGCGTGTGAGGAGAGGTAAAATGGAACGTGTGAGGAGAGATAGAATGGGATGTGTGAGGAGAGGTAGAATGGGATGTGTGAGGAGAGGTAGAATGGGATGTGTGAGGAGAGGTAGAATGGGATGTATGAGGAGAGGTAGAATGGGATGTGGGAGGAGAGGTAGAATGGGAAGTGTGAGGAGAGGAAGAATGGGATGTGTGAGGAGAGGTAGAATGGGATGTGGGAGGAGAGGTAGAATGGGATGTATGAGGAGAGGTAGAATGGGATGTGTGAGGAGAGGTAGAATGGGATGTGTGAGGAGAGGTAGAATGGGATGTGAGAGGAGAGGTAGAATGGGACGTGAGAGGAGAGGTAGAATTGGACGTGTGAGGAGAGGTAGAATGGGATGTGTGAGGAGAGATAGAATGGGATGTGTGAGGAGAGGTAGAATGGGATGTTTGAGGCGAGTAAGAATGGGATGTGTGAGGAGAATGGGATGTGAGTAGAGGTAGAATGGGATGTGTGAGGAGAGGTAGAATGGGATGTGTGAGGAGAGGTAGAATGGGACGTTTGAGGAGAGGTAGAATGGGATGTGTGACGAGAGGTAGAATGGGATGTGTGAGGAGAGGTAGAATGGGAAGTGTGAGGAGAGGTAGAATGGGATGTGTGAGGAGAGGTGAAATGGGATGTGTGAGGAGAGGTAGAATGGGATGTGTGAGGTGAAGTAGAATGGGACGTTTGAGGAGAGGTAGAATGGGATGTGTGAGGAGAGGTAGAATGGGATGTGTGAGGAGAGGTAGAATGGGATGTGAGGAGAGGTAGAATGGAATGTGAGAGGAGAGGTAGAATGGGTTGTGTGAGGAGAGGTAGAATGGGATGTGTGAGGAGAGGTGGAATGGGACGTGTGAGAAGAGGTAGAATGGGACGTGTGAGGAGAGGTAGAATGGGACGTGTGAGGAGAGGTAGAATGGGACGTGGGTGGAGAGGTAGAATGGGATGTGTGAGGAGAGGTAGAATGGGATGTGAGAGGAGAGGTTGAATGGGATGTGAGAGGAGAGGTAGAATGGGGTGTGTGAGGAGAGGTAGAATGGGGTGTGTGAGGAGAGGTAGAATGTGAAGTGTGAGGAGAGGTAGAATGGACTGTGTGAGGAGTGATAGAATGGGATGTGTGAGGAGAGGAAGAATGGGATGTGTGAGGAGAGGTAGAATGGGATGTGTGAGGAGAGGTGGAATGGGATGTGTTAGGAGATGTAGAATGGGATGTGTGGGGAGAGGTAGAATGGGATGTGTGAGGAGAGGATAAAAGATATGTGTGAGGAGACATAGAATGGGATGTGTGAGGAGAGGTAGAATGGGATGTGTGAGGAGAGGTAGAATGGGATGTGTGAGGAGAGGTAGAATGGGATGTGTGAGGAGAGGTAGAATGGGATGTGTGAGGAGAGGTAGAATGGGATGTGTGAGGAGACATAGAAAGGGATCTGTGAGGAGAGGTAGAATGGGATGTGTGAGGAGAGGTAGAATGGGATGTGTGAGGAGAGGTGGAATATGATGTGTGAGGAAAGGTAGAATGGGATGTATGAGGAGAGGTAGAATGGGATGTGTGAGGAGAGGTAGAATGGGATGTGCGAGGAGAGGAAGAATGGGATGTGTGAGGAGAGGAAGAATGTGATGTGGGAGGAGAGGTAGAATGGGATGTGGGAGGAGAGGTAGAATGGGAAGAGTGAGGAGAGGTAGAATGGGATGTGGGAGGATAGGTAGAATGGGAAGAGTGAGGAGAGGTAGAATGGGATGTGGGAGGAGAGGTAGAATGGGATGTGTGAGGAGAGGAAGAATGGGATGTATGAGAAGAGGTAGAATGGGATGTGTGAGGAGAGGTAGAATGGGATGTAAGAGATGAGGTAGAATGGGATGTGTGAGGAGAGGTAGAATGGGATGTGTGAGGAGAGGAAGAATGGGATGTATGAGGAGTGGTAGAATGGGATGTGTGAGGAGAGGTAGAATGGGATGTGTGAGGAGAGGTAGAATGGGATGTGTGAGGAGAGATAGAATGGGATGTGAGAGGAGAGATAGAATGGGATGTGAGAAGAGAGGTAGAATTGGACGTGTGAGGAGAGGTAGAATGGGATGTGTGAGGAGAGATAGAATGGGATGTGTGAGGAGAGGTAGAATGGGATGTGTGAGGCGAGTAAGAATGGGATGTGTGAGGAGAATGGGATGTGAGTAGAGGTAGAATGGGATGTGTGAGGAGAGGTAGAATGGGATGTGTGATGAGAGGTAGAATGAAATGTGTGAGTAGAGGTAGAAAGGGATGTGTGAGGAGAGGTAGAATGGGATGTGTGAGGAGAGGTAGAATGGGATGTGTGAGGAGAGGTGTAATGGGATGTGTGAGGAGAGGTAGAATGGGATGTGTGAGGCGAGTAAGAATGGGATGTGTGAGGAGAACGGGATGTGAGTAGAGGTAGAATGGGATGTGTGAGGAGAGGTAGAATGGGATGTGTGAGGAGAGGTAGAATGGGACGTTTGAGGAGAGGTAGAATGGGATGTGTGAGGAGAGGTAGAATGGGATGTGAGGAGAGGTAGAATGGGATGTGAGGAGAGGTAGAATGGGATGTGTGAGGAGAGGGAGAATGGGATGTGTGAGGAGAGGTGTAATGGGATGTGTGAGGAGAGGTAGAATGGGTTGTGTGAGGAGAGGTAAAATGGGATGTGGGAGGAGAGGTAGAATGGGATGTGGGAGGAGAGGTAGAATGGGACGTGTGAGGAGAGGTAGAATGGGACGTGTGTGGAGAGATAGAATGGGACGTGTGAGGAGAGGTAGAATGGGGCGTGTGAGGAGAGGTATAATGGAACGTGTGAGGAGAGATAGAATGGGATGTGTGAGGAGAGGTAGAATGGGACGTGTGAGGAGAGGTAGAATGGGATGTGTGAGGAGAGGTAGAATGGGAATTGTGAGGAGAGGAAGAATGGAATGTGTGAGGAGAGGGAGAAATGGATGTGAGAGGAGTGGTAGAATGGGATGTGAGAGGAGTGTTAGAATGGGATGTGTGAGGAGAGGTAGAATGGGGTGTCTGAGGAGAGGTAGAATGGGTGTGAGAGGAGAGGTAGAATGGGATCTGTGAGGAGAGGTAGAATGGGATGTGAGAGGAGAGGTAGAATGGGATGTGTGAAGAGAGATAGAATGGGATGTATGAGTAGAGGTAGAATGGGATGTGTGAGGAGAGGTAGAATGGGATGTGTGAGGAGAGGTAGAATGGGATGTGTGAGGAGAGGTAGAATGGGATGTGTGAGGACAGGTAGAATGGGATGTGTGAGGAGAGGTAGAATGGGACGTGTAAGGAGAGGTAAAATGGGACTTGTGAGGAGAGGTGGAATGGGATGTATGAGGAGAGGTAGAATGGGAAGTGTTAGGAGAGGTAGAATGGGATGTGTGAGGAGAGGTAGAATGGGATGTGGGAGGAGAGGTAGAATGGGATGTGTGAGGAGAGGAAGAATGGGATGTATGAGCAGAGGTAGAAAGGGATGTGTGAGGAGAGGTAGAATGGGATGTGTGAGGAGAGGTAGAATGGGATGTGTGAGGAGAGGTAGAATGGAATGTAAGAGAAGAGGTAGAATGGGATGTGTGAGGAGACGTAGAATGGGATATGTGAGGAGAGGTAGAATGGGATGTGCGAGGAGAGGAAGAATGGGATGTGTGAGGAGAGGTTGAATGTGATGTGTGAGGAGAGGTAGAATGGGACGTGTGAGGAGAGGTAAAATGGGACTTGTGAGGAGAGGTAGAATGGGATGTATGAGGAGAGGTAGAATGGGATGTGGGAGGAGATGTAGAATGGGAAGTGTGAGGAGAGGAAGAATGGGATGTATGAGGAGAGGTAGAATGGGATGTGTGAGGAGAGGTAGAATGGGATGTGTGAGGAGAGGTAGAATGGGATGTGTGAGGAGAGATAGAATGGGATGTGAGAGGAGAGGTAGAATGGGATGTGAGAGGAGAGGTAGAATTGGATGTGTGAGGAGAGGTAGAATGGGATGTGTCAGGAGAGATAGAATGGGATGTGTGAGGAGAGGTAGAATGGGATGTGTGAGGAGAGGTAGAATGGGACGTTTGAGGAGAGGTAGAATGGGATGTTTGAGGAGAGGTAGAATGGGATGTGAGGAGAGCTAGAATGGGATGTGTGAGGAGAGGTAGAATGGGATGTGTGAGGAGAGGTGTAATGGGATGTGTGAGGAGAGGTAGAACGGGATGTGTGAGGAGAGGTAGAATGGGATGTGTGAGGCGAGTAAGAATGGGATGTGTGAGGAGAGGTAGAATGGGATTTGTGAGGAGAGGTAGAATGGGATGTATGAGGAGAGGTAGAATGGGATGTGGGAGGAGAGGTAGAATGGGAAGTGTGAGGAGAGGCAGAATGGGATGTGTGAGGAGAGTTAGAATGGGATGTGGGAGGAGAGGCAGAATGGGATGTATGAGGAGAGGTAGAATGGGATGTGTGAGGAGAGGTAGAATGGGATGTGTGAGGAGAGGTAGAATGGGATGTGAGAGGAGAGGTAGAATGGGATGTGAGAGGAGAGGTAGAATTGGACGTGTGAGGAGAGGTAGAATGGGATGTGTGAGGAGAGGTAGAATGGGATATGTGAGGCGAGTAAGAATGGGATGTGTGAGGAGAATGGGATGTGAGTAGAGGTAGAATGGGATGTGTGAGGAGAGGTAGAATGGGATGTGTGAGGAGAGATAGAATGGGACGTGTGAGGAGAGGCAGAATGGGGCGTGTGAGGAGAGGCAAAATGGAACGTGTGAGGAGAGATAGAATGGGACGTGTGAGGAGAGGTAGAATGGGGCGTGTGAGGAGAGGTAAAATGGAACGTGTGAGGAGAGGTAGAATGGGATGTGTGAGGAGAGGTAGAATGGGATGTGTGAGGCGAGGTAGAATGGGGCGTGAGAGGAGAGTTGGAATGGGATGTGAGAGGAGAGGTAGAATGGAATGTGAGAGGAGAGGTAGAATGGGGCGTGAGAGGAGAGGTGGAATGGGATGTGAGAGGAGAGGTAGAATGGAATGTGAGAGGAGAGGTAGAATGGGACGTGTGAGGAGAGGTAGAATGGGACATGTGAGGAGAGGTAGAATGGGACGTGTGAGGAGAGGTAGAATGGGATGTTTGAGGAGAGATAGAATGGGATGTGTGAGGAGAGGTAGAATGGGATGTATGAGGAGAGGTAGAATGGGATGTGGGAGGAGAGGTAGAATGGGACGTGTGAGAAGAGGTAGAATGGGACGTGTGAGGAGAGGTAGAAAGGGACGTGTGAGGAGAGGTAAAATGGGACTTGTGAGGAGATGTAGAGTGGGATGTATGAGGAGAGGTAGAATGGGATGTGGGAGGAGAGGTAGAATGGAATGTGTGAGGAGAGGTAGAATGGGATGTGAGAGGAGTGGTAGAATGGGATGTGAGAGGAGTGGTAGAATGGGATGTGTGAGGAGAGGTAGAATGGGATGTGTGAGGAGAGGTAGAATGGGATGTGAGAGGAGAGGTAGAATGGGATCTGAGAGGGGAGGTAGAATGGGATGTGAGAGGAGAGGTAGAATGGGATGTGTGAAGAGAGGTAGAATGGGATGTGTGAGTAGAGGTAGAATGGGATGTGTGAGGAGAGGTAGAATGGGATGTGTGAGGAGAGGTAGAATGGGATGTGTGAGGAGAGGTAGAATGGGATGTGTGAGGACAGGTAGAATGGGATGTGTGAGGAGAGGTAGAATGGGACGTGTAAGGAGAGGTAGAATGGGATGTATGATGGTAGGTAGAATGGGATGTGTGAGGAGAGATAGAATGGGATGTGAGAGGAGAGGTAGAATGGGATGTGAGAGGAGAGGTAGAATTGGACGTGTGAGGAGAGGTAGAATGGGATGTGTGAGGAGAGATAGAATGGGATGTGTGAGGAGAGGTAGAATGGGATGTGTGAGGAGAGGTAGAATGGGATGTGAGGAGAGGTAGAATGGGATGTGTGAGGAGAGGTCGAATGGGATGTGTGAGGAGAGGTGTAATGGGATGTGTGAGGAGAGATAGAATGGGATGTGTGAGGAGAGGTAGAATGGGATGTGTGAGGAGAGGTAGAATGGGACGTTTGAGGAGAGGTAGAATGGGAGGTGTGAGGAGAGGTAGAATGGGATGTGAGGAGAGGTAGAATGGGATGTGAGGAGAGGTAGAATGGGATGTGTGAGGAGAGGTAGAATGGGATGTGTGAGGAGAGGTGTAATGGGATGTGTGAGGAGAGGTAGAATGGGATGTGTGAGGAGAGGTAGAATGGGATGTGGGAGGAGAGGTAGAATGGGATGTGTGAGGAGAGGTAGAATGGGATGTGTGAGGAGAGATAGAATGGGATGTGCGAGGAGAGGTAGAATGGGGCGTGTGAGGAGAGGTAAAATGGAACGTGTGAGGAGAGATAGAATGGGACGTGTGAGGAGAGGTAGAATGGGGCGTGTGAGGAGAGGTAAAATGGAACGTGTGAGGAGAGATAGAATGGGATGTGTGAGGAGAGGTAGAATGGGATGTGTGAGGAGAGGTAGAATGGGATGTGTGAGGAGAGGTAGAATGGGATGCATGAGGAGAGGTAGAATGGGATGTGGGAGGAGAGGTAGAATGGGAAGTGTGAGGAGAGGAAGAATGGGATGTGTGAGGAGAGGTAGAATGGGATGTGGGAGGAGAGGTAGAATGGGATGTATGAGGAGAGGTAGAATGGGATGTGTGAGGAGAGGTAGAATGGGATGTGTGAGGAGAGGTAGAATGGGATGTGAGAGGAGAGGTAGAATGGGACGTGAGAGGAGAGGTAGAATTGGACGTGTGAGGAGAGGTAGAATGGGATGTGTGAGGAGAGATAGAATGGGATGTGTGAGGAGAGGTAGAATGGGATGTGTGAGGCAAGTAAGAATGGGATGTGTGAGGAGAATGGGATGTGAGTAGAGGTAGAATGGGATGTGTGAGGAGAGGTAGAATGGGATGTGTGAGGAGAGGTAGAATGGGACGTTTGAGGAGAGGTAGAATGGGATGTGTGACGAGAGGTAGAATGGGATGTGTGAGGAGAGGTAGAATGGGAAGTGTGAGGAGAGGTAGAATGGGATGTGTGAGGAGAGGTGAAATGGGATGTGTGAGGAGAGGTAGAATGGGATGTGTGAGGTGAAGTAGAATGGGACGTTTGAGGAGAGGTAGAATGGGATGTGTGAGGAGAGGTAGAATGGGATGTGTGAGGAGAGGTAGAATGGGATGTGAGGAGAGGTAGAATGGAATGTGAGAGGAGAGGTAGAATGGGTTGTGTGAGGAGAGGTAGAATGTGATGTGTGAGGAGAGGTGGAATGGGACGTGTGAGAAGAGGTAGAATGGGACGTGTGAGGAGAGGTAGAATGGGACGTGTGAGGAGAGGTAGAATGGGACGTGGGTGGAGAGGTAGAATGGGATGTGTGAGGAGAGGTAGAATGGGATGTGAGAGGAGAGGTAGAATGGGATGTGAGAGGAGAGGTAGAATGGGGTGTGTGAGGAGAGGTAGAATGGGGTGTGTGAGGAGAGGTAGAATGTGAAGTGTGAGGAGAGGTAGAATGGACTGTGTGAGGAGTGATAGAATGGGATGTGTGAGGAGAGGAAGAATGGGATGTGTGAGGAGAGGTAGAATGGGATGTGTGAGGAGAGGTGGAATGGGATGTGTTAGGAGATGTAGAATGGGATGTGTGGGGAGAGGTAGAATGGGATGTGTGAGGAGAGGATAAAAGATATGTGTGAGGAGACATAGAATGTCTTGTGTGAGGAGAGGTAGAATGGGATGTGTGAGGAGAGGTAGAATGGGATGTGTGAGGAGAGGTAGAATGGGATGTGTGAGGAGAGGTAGAATGGGATGTGTGAGGAGAGGTAGAATGGGATGTGTGAGGAGACATAGAAAGGGATCTGTGAGGAGAGGTAGAATGGGATGTGTGAGGAGAGGTAGAATGGGATGTGTGAGGAGAGGTGGAATATGATGTGTGAGGAGAGGTAGAATGGGATGTATGAGGAGAGGTAGAATGGGATGTGTGAGGAGAGGTAGAATGGGATGTGCGAGGAGAGGAAGAATGGGATGTGTGAGGAGAGGAAGAATGTGATGTGGGAGGAGAGGTAGAATGGGATGTGGGAGGAGAGGTAGAATGGGAAGAGTGAGGAGAGGTAGAATGGGATGTGGGAGGAGAGGTAGAATGGGAAGAGTGAGGAGAGGTAGAATGGGATGTGGGAGGAGAGGTAGAATGGGATGTGGGAGGAGAGGTAGAATGGGATGTGTGAGGAGAGGAAGTATGGGATGTATGAGAAGAGGTAGAATGGGATGTGTGAGGAGAAGTAGAATGGGATGTAAGAGATGAGGTAGAATGGGATGTGTGAGGAGAGGTAGAATGGGATGTGTGAGGAGAGGAAGAATGGGATGTATGAGGAGTGGTAGAATGGGATGTGTGAGGAGAGGTAGAATGGGATGTGTGAGGAGAGGTAGAATGGGATGTGTGAGTAGAGATAGAATGGGATGTGAGAGGAGAGATAGAATGGGATGTGAGAAGAGAGGTAGAATTGGACGTGTGAGGAGAGGTAGAATGGGATGTGTGAGGAGAGATAGAATGGGATGTGTGAGGAGAGGTAGAATGGGATGTGTGAGGCGAGTAAGAATGGGATGTGTGAGGAGAATGGGATGTGAGTAGAGGTAGAATGGGATGTGTGAGGAGAGGTAGAATGGGATGTGTGATGAGAGGTAGAATGAAATGTGTGAGGAGAGGTAGAAAGGGATGTGTGAGGAGAGGTAGAATGGGATGTGTGAGGAGAGGTAGAATGGGATGTGTGAGGAGAGGTGTAATGGGATGTGTGAGGAGAGGTAGAATGGGATGTGTGAGGCGAGTAAGAATGGGATGTGTGAGGAGAACGGGATGTGAGTAGAGGTAGAATGGGATGTGTGAGGAGAGGTAGAATGGGATGTGTGAGGAGAGGTAGAATGGGACGTTTGAGGAGAGGTAGAATGGGATGTGTGAGGAGAGGTAGAATGGGATGTGAGGAGAGGTAGAATGGGATGTGAGGAGAGGTAGAATGGGATGTGTGAGGAGAGGGAGAATGGGATGTGTGAGGAGAGGTGTAATGGGATGTGTGAGGAGAGGTAGAATGGGTTGTGTGAGGAGAGGTAAAATGGGATGTGGGAGGAGAGGTAGAATGGGATGTGGGAGGAGAGGTAGAATGGGACGTGTGAGGAGAGGTAGAATGGGACGTGTGAGGAGAGATAGAATGGGACGTGTGAGGAGAGGTAGAATGGGGCGTGTGAGGAGAGGTATAATGGAACGTGTGAGGAGAGATAGAATGGGATGTGTGAGGAGAGGTAGAATGGGACGTGTGAGGAGAGGTAGAATGGGATGTGTGAGGAGAGGTAGAATGGGAATTGTGAGGAGAGGAAGAATGGAATGTGTGAGGAGAGGGAGAAATGGATGTGAGAGGAGTGGTAGAATGGGATGTGTGAGGAGAGGTAGAATGGGGTGTGTGAGGAGAGGTAGAATGGGATGTGAGAGGAGAGGTAGAATGGGATCTGTGAGGAGAGGTAGAATGGGATGTGAGAGGAGAGGTAGAATGGGATGTGTGAAGAGAGATAGAATGGGATGTATGAGTAGAGGTAGAATGGGATGTGTGAGGAGAGGTAGAATGGGATGTGTGAGGAGAGGTAGAATGGGATGTGTGAGGAGAGGTAGAATGGGATGTGTGAGGACAGGTAGAATGGGATGTGTGAGGAGAGGTAGAATGGGACGTGTAAGGAGAGGTAAAATGGGACTTGTGAGGAGAGGTGGAATGGGATGTATGAGGAGAGGTAGAATGGGAAGTGTTAGGAGAGGTAGAATGGGATGTGTGAGGAGAGGTAGAATGGGATGTGGGAGGAGAGGTAGAATGGGATGTGTGAGGAGAGGAAGAATGGGATGTATGAGCAGAGGTAGAAAGGGATGTGTGAGGAGAGGTAGAATGGGATGTGTGAGGAGAGGTAGAATGGGATGTGTGAGGAGAGGTAGAATGGAATGTAAGAGAAGAGGTAGAATGGGATGTGTGAGGAGACGTAGAATGGGATATGTGAGGAGAGGTAGAATGGGATGTGCGAGGAGAGGAAGAATGGGATGTGTGAGGAGAGGTTGAATGTGATGTGTGAGGAGAGGTAGAATGGGACGTGTGAGGAGAGGTAAAATGGGACTTGTGAGGAGAGGTAGAATGGGATGTATGAGGAGAGGTAGAATGGGATGTGGGAGGAGAGGTAGAATGGGAAGTGTGAGGAGAGGAAGAATGGGATGTATGAGGAGAGGTAGAATGGGATGTGTGAGGAGAGGTAGAATGGGATGTGTGAGGAGAGGTAGAATGGGATGTGTGAGGAGAGATAGAATGGGATGTGAGAGGAGAGGTAGAATGGGATGTGAGAGGAGAGGTAGAATTGGACGTGTGAGGAGAGGTAGAATGGGATGTGTCAGGAGAGATAGAATGGGATGTGTGAGGAGAGGTAGAATGGGATGTGTGAGGAGAGGTAGAATGGGACGTTTGAGGAGAGGTAGAATGGGATGTTTGAGGAGAGGTAGAATGGGATGTGAGGAGAGCTAGAATGGGATGTGTGAGGAGAGGTAGAATGGGATGTGTGAGGAGAGGTGTAATGGGATGTGTGAGGAGAGGTAGAACGGGATGTGTGAGGAGAGGTAGAATGGGATGTGTGAGGCGAGTAAGAATGGGATGTGTGAGGAGAATGGGATGTGAGTAGAGGTATAATGGGATCTGTGAGGAGAGGTCGAATGGGATGTGTGAGGAGAGGTAGAATGGGACGTTTGAGGAGAGGTAGAATGGGATGTGTGAGGAGAGGCAGAATGGGATGTGAGGAGAGGTAGAATGGGATGTGAGGAGAGGTAGAATGGGATGTGTGAGGAGAGGTAGAATGGGTTGTGTGAGGAGAGGTGTAATGGGATGTGTGAGGAGAGGTAGAATGGGATGTGTGAGGAGAGGTAGAATGGGATGTGGGAGGAGAGGTAGAATGGGATGTGTGAGGAGAGGTAGAATGGGATGTGTGAGGAGAAATAGAATGGGACGTGTGAGGAGAGGTAGAATGGGGCGTGTGAGGAGAGGTAAAATGGAACGTGTGAGGAGAGGTAAAATGGAACGTGTGAGGAGAGATAGAATGGGATGTGTGAGGAGAGGTAGAATGGGACGTGTGAGGAGAGGTAGAATGGGATTTGTGAGGAGAGGTAGAATGGGATGTATGAGGAGAGGTAGAATGGGATGTGGGAGGAGAGGTAGAATGGGAAGTGTGAGGAGAGGTAGAATGGGATGTGTGAGGAGAGTTAGAATGGGATGTGGGAGGAGAGGCAGAATGGGATGTATGAGGAGAGGTAGAATGGGATGTGTGAGGAGAGGTAGAATGGGATGTGTGAGGAGAGGTAGAATGGGATGTGAGAGGAGAGGTAGAATGGGATGTGAGAGGAGAGGTAGAATTGGACGTGTGAGGAGAGGTAGAATGGGATGTGTGAGGAGAGGTAGAATGGGATATGTGAGGCGAGTAAGAATGGGATGTGTGAGGAGAATGGGATGTGAGTAGAGGTAGAATGGGATGTGTGAGGAGAGGTAGAATGGGATGTGTGAGGAGAGGTAGAATGGGACGTTTGAGGAGAGGTAGAATGGGATGTGTGAGGAGAGGTAGAATGGGATGTGGGAGGAGAGGTAGAATGGGATGTGTGAGGAGAGGTAGAATGGGATGTGTGAGGAGAGATAGAATGGGACGTGTGAGGAGAGGTAGAATGGGGCGTGTGAGGAGAGGTAGAATGGGATGTGTGAGGAGAGGTAGAATGGGATGTGTGAGGAGAGGTAGAATGGGACTTGTGAGGAGAGGTAGAATGGGATGTATGAGGAGAGGTAGAATGGGATGTGGGAGGAGAGGTAGAATGGGAAGTGTGAGGAGAGGTAGAATGGGATGTGTGAGGAGAGGTAGAATGGGATGTGGGAGGAGAGGTAGAATGGGATGTGTGAGGAGAGGTAGAATGGGATGTGTGAGGAGAGGTAGAATGGGATGTGTGTGGAGAGGTCGAATGGGATGTGAGAGGAGAGGTAGAATTGGACGTGTGAGGAGAGGTAGAATGGGATGTGTGAGGAGAGATAGAATGGGATGTGTGAGGAGAGGTAGAATGGGATGTGTGAGGCGAGTAAGAATGGGATGTGTGAGGAGAATGGGATGTGAGTAGAGGTAGAATGGGATGTGTGAGGAGAGGTAGAATGGGATGTGTGAGGAGAGGTAGAATGGGACATTTGAGGAGAGATAGAATGGGATGTGTGAGGAGAGGTAGAATGGGATGTGTGAGGAGAGGTAGAATGGGATGTGTGAGGAGAGGTAGAATGGGATGTGTGAGGAGAGGTGTAATGGGATGTGTGAGGAGAGGTAGAATGGGATGTGTGAGGAGAGGTAGAATGGGATGTGTGAGGCGAGTAAGAATGGGATGTGTGAGGAGAATGGGATGCGAGTAGAGGAAGAATGGGATGTGTGAGGAGAGGTAGAATGGGATGTGTGAGGAGAAGTAGAATGGGACGTTTGAGGAGAGGTAGAATGGGATGTGTGAGGAGAGGTAGAATGGGATGTGTGAGGAGAGGTAGAATGGGATGTGTGAGGAGAGGTAGAATGGGACGTGTGAGAAGAGGTAGAATGGGACGTGTGAGAAGAGGTAGAATGGGACGTGTGAGGAGAGGTAGAATGGGACGTGTGAGGAGAGGCAAAATGGGATGTGTGAGGAGAGGTAGAATGGGATGTGGGTGGAGAGGTAGAATGGGATGTGTGAGGAGAGGTAGAATGGGATGTGAGAGGAGAGGTAGAATGGGATGTGAGAGGAGAGGTGGAATGGGACGTGTGAGGAGAGGTAGAATGGGATGTGTGAGGAGAGGTAGAATGGGGTGTGTGAGGAGAGGTAGAATGTGAAGTGTGAGGAGAGGTAGAATGGGGTGTGTGAGGAGTGATAGAATGGGATGTGTGAGGTGAGGAAGAATGGGATGTTTGAGGAGAGGTAGAATGGGATGTGTGAGGAGAGGTAGAAAGAGATGTAAGAGAAGAGGTAGAATGGGATGTGAGAGGAGAGGTAGAATGGGATGTGAGAAGAGAGGTAGAATTGGACGTGTGAGGAGAGGTAGAAGGGGATGTGTGAGGAGAGATAGAATGGGATGTATGAGGAGAGGTAGAATGGGATGTGTGAGGCGAGTAAGAATGGGATGTGTGAGGAGAATGGGATGTGAGTAGAGGTAGAATGGGATGTGTGAGGAGAGGTAGAATGGGATGTGTGATGAGAGGTAGAATGGGATGTGTGAGGAGAGGTAGAATGGGATGTGTGAGGAGAGGTGTAATGGGATGTGTGAGGAGAGGTAGAATGGGATGTGTGAGGAGAGGTAGAATGGGATGTGTGAGGCGAGTAAGAATGGGATGTGTGAGGAGAATGGGATGTGAGTAGAGGTAGAATGGGATGTGTGAGGAGAGGTAGAATGGGATGTGTGAGGAGAGGTAGAATGGGACGTTTGAGGAGAGGTAGAATGGGATGTGTGAGAAGAGGTAGAATGGGATGTGAGGAGAGGTAGAATGGGATGTGTGAGGAGAGGTAGAATGGGATGTGTGAGGAGAGGTGTAATGGGATGTGTGAGGAGAGGTAGAATGGGTAGTGTGAGGAGAGGTAGAATGGGATGTGGGAGGAGAGGTAGAATGGGATGTGGGAGGAGAGGTAGAAAGGGACGTGTGAGGAGAGGTAGAATGGGACGTGTGAGGAGAGATAGAATGGGACGTGTGAGGAGAGGTAGAATGGGGCGTGTGAGGAGAGGTATAATGGAACGTGTGAGGAGAGATAGAATGGGATGTGTGAGGAGAGGTAGAATGGGACATGTGAGGAGAGGTAGAATGGGATGTGTGAGGAGAGGTCGAATGGGACTTGTGAGGAGAGGTAGAATGGGATGTATGAGGAGAGGTAGAATGGGATGTGGGAGGAGAGGTAGAATGGGAAGTGTGAGGAGAGGTAGAATGGGATGTGTGAGGAGAGGTAGAATGGGATGTGGGAGGAGAGGTAGAATGGGATGTATGAGAAGAGGTAGAATGGGATGTGTGAGGAGAGGTAGAATGGGATGTGTGAGGAGAGGTAGAAGGGGATGTGTGAGGAGAGGTAGAATGGGATGTGTGAGGAGAGGTAGAATGGGATGTGTGAGGCGAGTAAGAATGGGATGTGTGAGGAGAATGGGATGAGAGTAGAGGTAGAATGGGATGTGTGAGGAGAGGTAGAATGGGATGTGTGAGGAGAGGTAGAATGGGACGTTTGAGGAGAGGTAGAATGGGATGTGTGAGGAGAGGTAGAATGGGATGTGAGGAGAGGTAGAATGGGATGTGAGGAGAGGTAGAATGGGATGTGTGAGGAGAGGTAGAATGGGATGTGTGAGGAGAGGTAGAATGGGTTGTGTGAGGAGAGGTAGAATGGGATGTGGGAGGAGAGTTAGAATGGGATGTGGGAGGAGAGGTAGAATGGGATGTGTGAGGAGAGGTAGAATGGGATGTGTGAGGAGAGATAGAATGGGACGTGTGAGGAGAGGTAGAATGGGGCGTGTGAGGAGAGATATATTGGAACGTGTGAGGAGAGATAGAATGGGATGTGTGAGGAGAGGTAGAATGGGATGTGTGAGGAGAGGTGTAATGGGATGTATGAGGAGAGGTAGAATGGGATGTGGGAGGAGAGGAAGAATGGGACGTGTGAGGAGAGGTAGAATGGGACGTGTGAGGAGAGGTAGAATGGGATGTGTGAGGAGAGGTAGAATGGGACTTGTGAGGAGAGGTAGAATGGGATATGTGAGGAGAGATAGAATGGGATGTGCGAGGTGAGGAAGAATGGGATGTGTGAGGAGAGTTTGAATGTGATGTGTGAGGAGAGATAGAATGGGATGTGAGAGGAGAGGTAGAATGGGATGTGAGAGGAGAGGTAGAATTGGACGTGTGAGGAGAGGTAGAATGGGATGTGTCAGGAGAGATAGAATGGGATGTGTGAGGAGAGGTAGAATGGGATGTGTGAGGAGAGGTAGAATGGGACGTTTGAGGAGAGGTAGAATGGGATGTTTGAGGAGAGGTAGAATGGGATGTGAGGAGAGGTAGAATGGGATGTGTGAGGAGAGGTAGAATGGGATGTGTGAGGAGAGGTGTAATGGGATGTGTGAGGAGAGGTAGAATGGGATGTGTGAGGAGAGGTAGAATGGGATGTGTGAGGCGAGTAAGAATGGGATGTGTGAGGAGAATGGGATGTGAGTAGATGTAGAATGGGATGTGTGAGGAGAGGTCGAATGGGATGTGTGAGGAGAGGTAGAATGGGACGTTTGAGGAGAGGAAGAATGGGATGTGTGAGGAGAGGCAGAATGGGATGTGAGGAGAGGTAGAATGGGATGTGAGGAGAGGTAGAATGGGATGTGTGAGGAGAGGTAGAATGGTTGTGTGAGGAGAGGTTTAATGGGATGTGTGAGGAGAGGTAGAATGGGATGTGTGAGGAGAGGTAGAATGGGATGTGGGAGGAGAGGTAGAATGGAACGTGTGAGGAGAGATAGAATGGGATGTGTGAGGAGAGGTAGAATGGGATGTGTGAGGAGAGGTGTAATGGGATGTATGAGGAGAGGTAGAATGTGATGTGGGAGGAGAGGAAGAATGGGACGTGTGAGGAGAGGTAGAATGGGACGTGTGAGGAGAGGTAGAATGGGATGTGTGAGGAGAGGTAGAATGGGACTTGTGAGGAGAGGTAGAATGGGATATGTGAGGAGAGGTAGAATGGGATGTGCGAGGAGAGGAAGAATGGGATGTGTGAGGAGAGTTTGAATGTGATGTGTGAGGAGAGATAGAATGGGATGTGAGAGGAGAGGTAGAATGGGATGTGAGAGGAGAGGTAGAATTGGACGTGTGAGGAGAGGTAGAATGGGATGTGTCAGGAGAGATAGAATGGGATGTGTGAGGAGAGGTAGAATGGGATGTGTGAGGAGAGGTAGAATGGGACGTTTGAGGAGAGGTAGAATGGGATGTTTGAGGAGAGGTAGAATGGGATGTGAGGAGAGGTAGAATGGGATGTGTGAGGAGAGGTAGAATGGGATGTGTGAGGAGAGGTGTAATGGGATGTGTGAGGAGAGGTAGAATGGGATGTGTGAGGAGAGGTAGAATGGGATGTGTGAGGCGAGTAAGAATGGGATGTGTGAGGAGAATGGGATGTGAGTAGAGGTAGAATGGGATGTGTGAGGAGAGTTCGAATGGGATGTGTGAGGAGAGGTAGAATGGGACGTTTGAGGAAAGGTAGAATGGGATGTGTGAGGAGAGGCAGAATGGGATGTGAGGAGAGGTAGAATGGGATGTGAGCAGAGGTAGAATGGGATGTGTGAGGAGAGGTAGAATGGGTTGTGTGAGGAGAGGTGTAATAGGATGTGTGAGGAGAGGTAGAATGAGATGTGTGAGGAGAGGTAGAATGGGATGTGGGAGGAGAGGTAGAATGGGACGTGTGAGAAGAGGTAGAATGGGACGTGTGAGAAGAGGTAGAATGGGACGTGTGAGGAGAGGTAGAATGGGACGTGTGAGGAGAGGCAAAATGGGATGTGTGAGGAGAGGTAGAATAGGATGTGGGTGGAGAGGTAGAATGGGATGTGTGAGGAGAGGTAGAATGGGATGTGAGAGGAGAGGTAGAATGGGATGTGAGAGGAGAGGTAGAATGGGATGTGTGAGGAGAGGTAGAATGGGATGTGTGAGGAGAGGTAGAATGGGGTGTGTGAGGAGAGGTAGAATGTGAAGTGTGAGGAGAGGTAGAATGGGGTGTGTGAGGAGTGATAGAATGGGATGTGTGAGGAGAGGAAGAATGGGATGTTTGAGGAGAGGTAGAATGGGATGTGTGAGGAGAGGTAGAATGGGATGTGTGAGGAGAGGTAGAATGGGATGTGTGAGGAGAGGTAGAATGGGATGTGTGAGGAGAGGTAGAATGGGATGTGTGAGGAGACATAGAAAGGGATCTATGAGGAGAGGTAGAATGGGATGTGTGAGGAGAGGTAGAATGGGATGTGTGAGGAGAGGTGGAATATGATGTGTGAGGAGAGGTAGAATGGGATGTATGAGGAGAGGTAGAATGGGATGTGTGAGGAGAGGTAGAATGGGACGTGCGAGGAGAGGAAGAATGGGATGTGTGAGGAGAGGTAGAATGTGATGTGTGAGGAGAGGTAGAATGGGATGTGGGAGGAGAGGAAGAATGGGAACTGTGAGGAGATGTAGAATGGGATGTGGGAGGAGAGGAAGAATGTGATGTGTGAGGAGAGGTAGAATGGGATGTGGGAGGAGAGGAAGAATGGGAACTGTGAGGAGATGTAGAATGGGATGTGGGAGGAGAGGTAGAATGGGATGTGGGAGGAGAGGTAGAATGGGATGTGTGACGAGAGGAGGAATGGGATGTATGAGGAGAGGTAGAATGGGATGTAAGAGAAGAGGTAGAATGGGATGTGAGAGGAGAGGTAGAATGGGATGTGAGAAGAGAGGTAGAATTGGACGTGTGAGGAGAGGTAGAATGGGATGTGTGAGGAGAGATAGAATGGGATGTATGAGGAGAGGCAGAATGGGATGTGTGAGGAGAGGTAGAATGGGATGTGTGAGGAGAGGTAGAATGGGACGTTTGAGGAGAGGTAGAATGGGATGTGTGAGGAGAGGTAGAATGGGATGTGAGGAGAGGTAGAATGGGATGTGAGGAGAGGTAGAATGGGATGTGTGAGGAGAGGTAGAATGGGATGTGTGAGGAGAGGTGTAATGGGATGTGTGAGGAGAGGTAGAATGGGTTGTGTGAGGAGAGGTAGAATGGGATGTGGGAGGAGAGTTAGAATGGGATGTGGGAGGAGAGGTAGAATGGGATGTGTGAGGAGAGGTAGAATGGGACGTGTGAGGAGAGATAGAATGGGACGTGTGAGGAGAGGTAGAATGGGGCGTGTGAGGAGAGGTATATTGGAACGTGTGAGGAGAGATAGAATGGGATGTGTGAGGAGAGGTAGAATGGGATGTGTGAGGAGAGGTGTAATGGGATGTCTGAGGAGAGGTAGAATGGGATGTGGCAGGAGAGGAAGAATGGGACGTGTGAGGAGAGGTAGAATGGGACGTGTGAGGAGAGGTAGAATGGGATGTGTGAGGAGAGGTAGAATGGGACTTGTGAGGAGAGGTAGAATGGGAAATGTGAGGAGAGGTAGAATGGGATGTGCGAGGAGAGGAAGAATGGGATGTGTGAGGAGAGTTTGAATGTGATGTGTGAGGAGAGATAGAATGGGATGTGAGAGGAGAGGTAGAATGGGATGTGAGAGGAGAGGTAGAATTGGATGTGTGAGGAGAGGTAGAATGGGATGTGTCAGGAGAGATAGAATGGGATGTGTGAGGAGAGGTAGAATGGGATGTGTGAGGAGAGGTAGAATGGGACGTTTGAGGAGAGGTAGAATGGGATGTTTGAGGAGAGGTAGAATGGGATGTGAGGAGAGGTAGAATGGGATGTGTGAGGAGAGGTAGAATGGGATGTGTGAGGAGAGGTGTAATGGGATGTGTGAGGAGAGGTAGAATGGGATGTGTGAGGAGAGGTAGAATGGGATGTGTGAGGCGAGTAAGAATGGGATGTGTGAGGAGAATGGGATGTGAGTAGAGGTAGAATGGGATGTGTGAGGAGAGGTCGAATGGGATGTGTGAGGAGAGGTAGAATGGGACGTTTGAGGGGAGGTAGAATGGGATGTGTGAGGAGAGGCAGAATGGGATGTGAGGAGAGGTAGAATGGGATGTGAGGAGAGGTAGAATGGGATGTGTGAGGAGAGGTAGAATGGGTTGTGTGAGGAGAGGTGTAATGGGATGTGTGAGGAGAGGTAGAATGGGATGTGTGAGGAGAGGTAGAATGGGATGTGGGAGGAGAGGTAGAATGGAACGTGTGAGGAGAGATAGAATGGGATGTGTGAGGAGAGGTAGAATGGGATGTGTGAGGAGAGGTGTAATGGGATGTATGAGGAGAGGTAGAATGGGATGTGGGAGGAGAGGAAGAATGGGACGTGTGAGGAGAGGTAGAATGGGACGTGTGAGGAGAGGTAGAATGGGATGTGTGAGGAGAGGTAGAATGGGTCTTGTGAGGAGAGGTAGAATGGGATATGTGAGGAGAGGTAGAATGGGATGTGCGAGGAGAGGAAGAATGGGATGTGTGAGGAGAGTTTGAATGTGATGTGTGAGGAGAGATAGAATGGGATGTGAGAGGAGAGGTAGAATGGGATGTGAGAGGAGAGGTAGAATTGGACGTGTGAGGAGAGGTAGAATGGGATGTGTCAGGAGAGATAGAATGGGATGTGTGAGGAGAGGTAGAATGGGATGTGTGAGGAGAGGTAGAATGGGACGTTTGAGGAGAGGTAGAATGGGATGTTTGAGGAGAGGTAGAATGGGATGTGAGGAGAGGTAGAATGGGATGTGTGAGGAGAGGTAGAATGGGATGTGTGAGGAGAGGTGTAATGGGATGTGTGAGGAGAGGTAGAATGGGATGTGTGAGGAGAGGTAGAATGGGATGTGTGAGGCGAGTAAGAATGGGATGTGTGAGGAGAATGGGATGTGAGTAGAGGTAGAATGGGATGTGTGAGGAGAGGTCGAATGGGATGTGTGAGGAGAGGTAGAATGGGACGTTTGAGGAGAGGTAGAATGGGATGTGTGAGGAGAGGCAGAATTGGATGTGAGGAGAGGTAGAATGGGATGTGAGGAGAGGTAGAATGGGATGTGTGAGGAGAGGTAGAATGGGTTGTGTGAGGAGAGGTGTAATGGGATGTGTGAGGAGAGGTAGAATGGGATGTGTGAGGAGAGGTAGAATGGGATGTGGGAGGAGAGGTAGAATGGGATGTGTGAGGAGAGGTAGAATGGGATGTGTGAGGAGAGATAGAATGGGACGTGTGAGGAGAGGTAGAATGGGGCGTGTGAGGAGAGGTAGAATGGGGCGTGTGAGGAGAGGTAAAATGGAACGTGTGAGGAGAGGTAAAATGGAACGTGTGAGGAGAGATAGAATGGGATGTGTGAGGAGAGGTAGAATGGGACGTGTGAGCAGAGGTAGAATGGGATGTGTGAGGAGAGGTAGAATGGGATTTGTGAGGAGAGGTAGAATGGGATGTGTGAGGAGAGGTGTAATGGGATGTGTGAGGAGAGGTAGAATGGGATGTGTGAGGAGAGGTGTAATGGGATGTGTGAGGAGAGGTAGAATGGGATGTGTGAGGAGAGGTAGAATGGGATGTGGGAGGAGAGGTAGAATGGGATGTGTGAGGAGAGGTAGAATGGGATGTGTGAGGAGAGATAGAATGGGACGTGTGAGGAGAGGTAGAATGGGGCGTGTGAGGAGAGGTAAAATGGAACGTGTGAGGAGAGGTAAAATGGAACGTGTGAGGAGAGATAGAATGGAATGTGTGAGGAGAGGTAGAATGGGACGTGTGAGGAGAGGTAGAATGGGATGTGTGAGGAGAGGTAGAATGGGACTTGTGAGGAGAGGTAGAATGGGATGTATGAGGAGAGGTAGAATGGGATGTGGGAGGAGAGGTAGAATGGGAAGTGTGAGGAGAGGTAGAATGGGATGTGTGAGGTGAGGTAGAATGGGATGTGGGAGGAGAGGTAGAATGGGATGTGTGAGGAGAGGTAGAATGGGATGTGTGAGGAGAGGTGGAATGGGATGTGTGAGGAGAGGTCGAATGGGATGTGAGAGGAGAGGTAGAATTGGACGTGTGAGGAGAGGTAGAATGGGATGTGTGAGGAGAGATAGAATGGGATGTGTGAGGAGAGGTAGAATGGGATGTGTGAGGCGAGTAAGAATGGGATGTGTGAGGAGAATGGGATGTGAGTAGAGGTAGAATGGGATGTGTGAGGAGAGGTAGAATGGGATGTGTGAGGAGAGGTAGAATGGGACGTTTGAGGAGAGATAGAATGGGATGTGTGAGGAGAGGTAGAATGGGATGTGTGAGGAGAGGTAGAATGGGATGTGTGAGGAGAGGTAGAATGGGATGTGTGAGGAGAGGTGTAATGGGATGTGTGAGGAGAGGTAGAATGGGATGTGTGAGGAGAGGTAGAATGGGATGTGAGGCGAGTAAGAATGGGTTGTGTGAGGAGAATGGGATGCGAGTAGAGGTTGAATGGGATGTGTGAGGAGAGGTAGAATGGGATGTGTGAGGAGAAGTAGAATGGGACGTTTGAGGAGAGGTAGAATGGGATGTGTGAGGAGAGGTAGAATGGGATGTGTGAGGAGAGGTAGAATGGGATGTGTGAGGAGAGGTAGAAAGGGACGTGTGAGAAGACGTAGAATGGGACGTGTGAGAAGAGGTAGAATGGGATGTGTGAGGAGAGGTAGAATGGGACGTGTGAGGAGAGGCAAAATGGGATGTGTGAGGAGAGGTAGAATGGGATGTGGGTGGAGAGGTAGAATGGGATGTGTGAGGAGAGGTAGAATGGGATGTGAGAGGAGAGGTATAATGGGATGTGAGAGGAGAGGTAGAATGGGATGTGTGAGGAGAGGTAGAATGGGATGTGTGAGGAGAGGTAAAATGGGGTGTGTGAGGAGAGGTAGAATGGGGCGTGTGAGGAGAGGTATATTGGAATGTGTGAGGAGAGATAGAATGGGATGTGTGAGGAGAGGTAGAATGGGATGTGGGAGGAGAGTTAGAATGGGATGTGGGAGGAGAGGTAGAATGGGATGTGTGAGGAGAGGTAGAATGGGACGTGTGAGGAGAGATAGAATGGGACGTGTGAGGAGAGGTAGAATGGGGCGTGTGAGGAGAGGTATATTGGAACGTGTGAGGAGAGATAGAATGGGATGTGTGAGGAGAGGTAGAATGGGATGTGTGAGGAGAGGTGTCATGGGATGTGTGAGGAGAGGTAGAATGGGACGTTTGAGGAGAGGTAGAATGGGATGTGTGAGGAGAGGCAGAATGGGATGTGAGGAGAGGTAGAATGGGATGTGAGGAGAGGTAGAATGGGATGTGTGAGGAGAGGTAGAACGGGTTGTGTGAGGAGAGGTGTAATGGGATGTGTGAGGAGAGGTAGAATGGGATGTGTGAGGAGAGGTAGAATGGGATGTGGGAGGAGAGGTAGAATGGAACGTGTGAGGAGAGATAGAATGGGATGTGTGAGGAGAGGTAGAATGGGATGTGTGAGGAGAGGTGTAATGGGATGTATGAGGAGAGGTAGAATGGGATGTGGGAGGAGAGGAAGAATGGGACGTGTGAGGAGAGGTAGAATGCGACGTGTGAGGAGAGGTAGAATGGGATGTGTGAGGAGAGGTAGAATGGGACTTGTGAGGAGAGGTAGAATGGGATATGTGAGGAGAGGTAGAATGGGATGTGCGAGGAGAGGAAGAATGGGATGTGTGAGGAGAGTTTGAATGTGATGTGTGAGGAGAGATAGAATGGGATGTGAGAGGAGAGGTAGAATGGGATGTGAGAGGAGAGGTAGAATTGGACGTGTGAGGAGAGGTAGAATGGGATGTTTGAGGAGAGGTAGAATGGGATGTGAGGAGAGGTAGAATGGGATGTGTGAGGAGAGGTAGAATGGGATGTGTGAGGAGAGGTGTAATGGGATGTGTGAGGAGAGGTAGAATGGGATGGGTGAGGAGAGGTAGAATGGGATGTGTGAGGCGAGTAAGAATGGGATGTGTGAGGAGAATGGGATGTGAGTAGAGGTAGAATGGGATGTGTGAGGAGAGGTCGAATGGGATGCGTGAGGAGAGGTAGAATGGGACGTTTGAGGAGAGGTAGAATGGGATGTGTGAGGAGAGGCAGAATGGGATGTGAGGAGAGGTAGAATGGGATGTGAGGAGAGGTAGAATGGGATGTATGAGGAGAGGTAGAATGGGTTGTGTGAGGAGAGGTGTAATGGGATGTGTGAGGAGAGGTAGAATGGGATGTGTGAGGAGAGGTAGAATGGGATGTGGGAGGAGAGGTAGAATGGGATGTGTGAGGAGAGGTAGAATGGGATGTGTGAGGAGAGATAGAATGGGGCGTGTGAGGAGAGGTAGAATGGGGCGTGTGAGGAGAGGTAAAATGGAACGTGTGAGGAGAGGTAAAATGGAACGTGTGAGGAGAGATAGAATGGGATGTGTGAGGAGAGGTAGAATGGGACGTGTGAGCAGAGGTAGAATGGGATGTGTGAGGAGAGGTAGAATGGGATTTGTGAGGAGAGGTAGAATGGGATGTGTGAGGAGAGGTGTAATGGGATGTGTGAGGAGAGGTAGAATGGGATGTGTGAGGAGAGGTGTAATGGGATGTGTGAGGAGAGGTAGAATGGGATGTGTGAGGAGAGGTAGAATGGGATGTGGGAGGAGAGGTAGAATGGGATGTGTGAGGAGAGGTAGAATGGGATGTGTGACGAGAGATAGAATGGGACGTGTGAGGACAGGTAGAATGGGGCGTGTGAGGAGAGGTAAAATGGAACGTGTGAGGAGAGGTAAAATGGAACGTGTGAGGAGAGATAGAATGGAATGTGTGAGGAGAGGTAGAATGGGACGTGTGAGGAGAGGTAGAATGGGATGTGTGAGGAGAGGTAGAATGGGACTTGTGAGGAGAGGTAGAATGGGATGTATGAGGAGAGGTAGAATGGGATGTGGGAGGAGAGGTAGAATGGGAAGTGTGAGGAGAGGTAGAATGGGATGTGTGAGGAGAGGTAGAATGGGATGTGGGAGGAGAGGTAGAATTGGATGTGTGAGGAGAGGTAGAATGGGATGTGTGAGGAGAGGTGGAATGGGATGTGTGAGGAGAGGTCGAATGGGATGTGAGAGGAGAGGTAGAATTGGACGTGTGAGGAGAGGTAGAATGGGATGTGTGAGGAGAGATAGAATGGGATGTGTGAGGAGAGGTAGAATGGGATGTGTGAGGCGAGTAAGAATGGGATGTGTGAGGAGAATGGGATGTGAGTAGAGGTAGAATGGGATGTGTGAGGAGAGGTAGAATGGGATGTGTGAGGAGAGGTAGAATGGGACGTTTGAGGAGAGATAGAATGGGATGTGTGAGGAGAGGTAGAATGGGATGTGTGAGGAGAGGTAGAATGGGATGTGTGAGGAGAAGTAGAATGGGACGTTTGAGGAGAGGTAGAATGGGATGTGTGAGGAGAGGTAGAATGGGATGTGTGAGGAGAGGTAGAATGGGATGTGTGAGGAGAGGTAGAATGGGACGTGTGAGAAGAGGTAGAATGGGATGTGTGAGGAGAGGTAGAATGGGACGTGTGAGGAGAGGCAAAATGGGATGTGTGAGGAGAGGTAGAATGGGATGTGGGTGGAGAGGTAGAATGGGATGTGTGAGGAGAGGTAGAATGGGATGTGAGAGGAGAGGTAGAATGGGATGTGAGAGGAGATGTAGAATGGGATGTGTGAGGAGAGGTAGAATGGGATGTGTGAGGAGAGGTAAAATGGGGTGTGTGAGGAGAGGTAGAATGGGGCGTGTGAGGAGAGGTATATTGGAACGTGTGAGGAGAGATAGAATGGGATGTGTGAGGAGAGGTAGAATGGGATGTGGGAGGAGAGTTAGAATGGGATGTGTGAGGAGAGGTAGAATGGGACGTGTGAGGAGAGATAGAATGGGACGTGTGAGGAGAGGTAGAATGGGGCGTGTGAGGAGAGGTAGAATTGGACGTGTGAGGAGAGGTAGAATGGGATGTGTCAGGAGAGATAGAATGGGATGTGTGAGGAGAGGTAGAATGGGATGTGTGAGGAGAGGTAGAATGGGACGTTTGAGGAGAGGTAGAATGGGATGTTTGAGGAGAGGTAGAATGGGATGTGAGGAGAGGTAGAATGGGATGTGTGAGGAGAGGTAGAATGGGATGTGTGAGGGGAGGTGTAATGGGATGTGTGAGGAGAGGTAGAATGGGATGTGTGAGGAGAGGTAGAATGGGATGTGTGAGGCGAGTAAGAATGGGATGTGTGAGGAGAATGGGATGTGAGTAGAGGTAGAATGGGATGTGTGAGGAGAGGTCGAATGGGATGTGTGAGGAGAGGTAGAATGGGACGTTTGAGGAGAGGTAGAATGGGATGTGTGAGGAGAGGCAGAATGGGATGTGAGGAGAGGTAGAATGGGATGTGAGGAGAGGTGGAATGGGATGTGTGAGGAGAGGTAGAATGGGTTGTGTGAGGAGAGTTGTAATGGGATGTGTGAGGAGAGGTAGAATGGGATGTGTGAGGTGAGGTAGAATGGGATGTGGGAGGAGAGGTAGAATGGAACGTGTGAGGAGAGATAGAATGGGATGTGTGAGGAGAGGTAGAATGGGATGTGTGAGGAGAGGTGTAATGGGATGTATGAGGAGAGGTAGAATGGGATGTGGGAGGAGAGGAAGAATGGGACGTGTGAGGAGAGGTAGAATGGGACGTGTGAGGAGAGGTAGAATGGGATGTGTGAGGAGAGGTAGAATGGGACTTGTGAGGAGAGGTAGAATGGGATATGTGAGGAGAGGTAGAATGGGATGTGCGAAGAGAGGAAGAATGGGATGTGTGAGGAGAGTTTGAATGTGATGTGTGAGGAGAGATAGAATGGGATGTGAGAGGAGAGGTAGAATGGGATGTGAGAGGAGAGGTAGAATTGGACGTGTGAGGAGAGGTAGAATGGGATGTGTCAGGAGAGATAGAATGGGATGTGTGAGGAGAGGTAGAATGGGATGTGTGAGGAGAGGTAGAATGGGACGTTTGAGGAGAGGTAGAATGGGATGTTTGAGGAGAGGTAGAATGGGATGTGAGGAGAGGTAGAATGGGATGTGTGAGGAGAGGTAGAATGGGATGTGTGAGGAGAGGTGTAATGGGATGTGTGAGGGGAGGTAGAATGGGATGTGTGAGGAGAGGTAGAATGGGATGTGTGAGGCGAGTAAGAATGGGATGTGTGAGGAGAATGGGATGTGAGTAGAGGTAGAATGGGATGTGTGAGGAGAGGTCGAATGGGATGTGTGAGGAGAGGTAGAATGGGACGTTTGAGGAGAGGTAGAATGGGATGTGTGAGGAGAGGCAGAATGGGATGTGAGGAGAGGTAGAATGGGATGTGAGGAGAGGTAGAATGGGATGTGTGAGGAGAGGTAGAATGGGTTGTGTGAGGAGAGGTGTAATGGGATGTGTGAGGAATGGTAGAATGGGATGTGTGAGGAGAGGTAGAATGGGATGTGGGAGGAGAGGTAGAATGGGATGTGTGAGGAGAGGTAGAATGGGATGAGTGAGGAGAGATAGAATGGGACGTGTGAGGAGAGGTAGAATGGGGCGTGTGAGGAGAGGTAGAATGGGGCGTGTGAGGAGAGGTAAAATGGAACGTGTGAGGAGAGGTAAAATGGAACGTGTGAGGAGAGATAGAATGGGATGTGTGAGGAGAGGTAGAATGGGACGTGTGAGCAGAGGTAGAATGGGATGTGTGAGGAGAGGTAGAATGGGATTTGTGAGGAGAGGTAGAATGGGATGTGTGAGGAGAGGTGTAATGGGATGTGTGAGGAGAGGTAGAATGGGATGTGTGAGGAGAGGTAGAATGGGATGTGGGAGGAGAGGTAGAATGGGATGTGTGAGGAGAGGTAGAATGGGATGTGTGAGGAGAGGTGTAATGGGATGTGTGAGGAGAGGTAGAATGGGATGTGTGAGGAGAGGTAGAATGGGATGTGGGAGGAGAGGTAGAATGGGATGTGTGAGGAGAGGTAGAATGGGATGTGTGAGGAGAGATAGAATGGGACGTGTGAGGAGAGGTAGAATGGGGCGTGTGAGGAGAGGTAAAATGGAACGTGTGAGGAGAGGTAAAATGGAACGTGTGAGGAGAGATAGAATGGAATGTGTGAGGAGAGGTAGAATGGGACGTGTGAGGAGAGGTAGAATGGGATGTGTGAGGAGAGGTAGAATGGGACTTGTGAGGAGAGGTAGAATGGGATGTATGAGGAGAGGTAGAATGGGATGTGGGAGGAGAGGTAGAATGGGAAGTGTGAGGAGAGGTAGAATGGGATGTGTGAGGAGAGGTAGAATGGGATGTGGGAGGAGAGGTAGAATGGGATGTGTGAGGAGAGGTAGAATGGGATGTGTGAGGAGAGGTGGAATGGGATGTGTGAGGAGAGGTCGAAGGGGATGTGAGAGGAGAGGTAGAATTGGACGTGTGAGGAGAGGTAGAATGGGATGTGTGAGGAGAGATAGAATGGGATGTGTGAGGAGAGGTAGAATGGGATGTGTGAGGCGAGTAAGAATGGGATGTGTGAGGAGAATGGGATGTGAGTAGAGGTAGAATGGGATGTGTGAGGAGAGGTAGAATGGGATGTGTGAGGAGAGGTAGAATGGGACGTTTGAGGAGAGATAGAATGGGATGTGTGAGGAGAGGTAGAATGGGATGTGTGAGGAGAGGTAGAATGGGATGTGTGAGGAGAGGTAGAATGGGATGTGTGAGGAGAGGTGTAATGGGATGTGTGAGGAGAGGTAGAATGGGATGTGTGAGGAGAGGTAGAATGGGATGTGTGAGGCGAGTAAGAATGGGATGTGTGAGGAGAATGGGATGCGAGTAGAGGTAGAATGGGATGTGTGAGGAGAGGTAGAATGGGATGTGTGAGGAGAAGTAGAATGGGACGTTTGAGGAGAGGTAGAATGGGACGTGTGAGAAGAGGTAGAATGGGATGTGTGAGGAGAGGTAGAATGGGACGTGTGAGGAGAGGCAAAATGGGATGTGTGAGGAGAGGTAGAATGGGATGTGGGTGGAGAGGTAGAATGGGATGTGTGAGGAGAGGTAGAATGGGATGTGAGAGGAGAGGTAGAATGGGATGTGAGAGGAGAGGTAGAATGGGATGTGTGAGGAGAGGTAGAATGGGATGTGTGAGGAGAGGTAGAATGGGATGTGTGAGGAGAGGTAGAATGGGATGTTTTAGGAGATGTAGAATGGGATGTGTGAGGAGAGGTAGAATGAGATGTGTGAGGAGAGGAAGAATGGTATGTGTGAGGAGAGTAAGAATGGGATGTGTGAGGAGAATGGGATGTGAGTAGAGGTAGAATGGGATGTGTGAGGAGAGGTAGAATGGGGTGTGTGAGGAGTGATAGAATGGGATGTGTGAGGAGAGGAAGAATGGGATGTATGAGGAGAGGTAGAATGGGATGTGTGAGGAGAGGTAGAATGGGATGTTTTAGGAGATGTAGAATGGGATGTGTGAGGAGAGGTAGAATGAGATGTGTGAGGAGAGGAAGAATGGTATGTGTGAGGAGAGTAAGAATGGGATGTGTGAGGAGAATGGGATGTGAGTAGAGGTAGAATGGGATGTGTGAGGAGAGGTCGAATGGGATGTGTGAGGAGAGGTAGAATGGGACGTTTGAGGAGAGGTAGAATGGGATGTGTGAGGAGAGGCAGAATGGGATGTGAGGAGAGGTAGAATGGGATGTGAGGAGAGGTGGAATGGGATGTGTGAGGAGAGGTAGAATGGGTTGTGTGAGGAGAGTTGTAATGGGATGTGTGAGGAGAGGTAGAATGGGATGTGTGAGGTGAGGTAGAATGGGATGTGGGAGGAGAGGTAGAATGGAACGTGTGAGGAGAGATAGAATGGGATGTGTGAGGAGAGGTAGAATGGGATGTGTGAGGAGAGGTGTAATGGGATGTATGAGGAGAGGTAGAATGGGATGTGGGAGGAGAGGAAGAATGGGACGTGTGAGGAGAGGTAGAATGGGACGTGTGAGGAGAGGTAGAATGGGATGTGTGAGGAGAGGTAGAATGGGACTTGTGAGGAGAGGTAGAATGGGATATGTGAGGAGAGGTAGAATGGGATGTGCGAAGAGAGGAAGAATGGGATGTGTGAGGAGAGTTTGAATGTGATGTGTGAGGAGAGATAGAATGGGATGTGAGAGGAGAGGTAGAATGGGATGTGAGAGGAGAGGTAGAATTGGACGTGTGAGGAGAGGTAGAATGGGATGTGTCAGGAGAGATAGAATGGGATGTGTGAGGAGAGGTAGAATGGGATGTGTGAGGAGAGGTAGAATGGGACGTTTGAGGAGAGGTAGAATGGGATGTTTGAGGAGAGGTAGAATGGGATGTGAGGAGAGGTAGAATGGGATGTGTGAGGAGAGGTAGAATGGGATGTGTGAGGAGAGGTGTAATGGGATGTGTGAGGAGAGGTAGAATGGGATGTGTGAGGAGAGGTAGAATGGGATGTGTGAGGCGAGTAAGAATGGGATGTGTGAGGAGAATGGGATGTGAGTAGAGGTAGAATGGGATGTGTGAGGAGAGGTCGAATGGGATGTGTGAGGAGAGGTAGAATGGGACGTTTGAGGAGAGGTAGAATGGGATGTGTGAGGAGAGGCAGAATGGGATGTGAGGAGAGGTAGAATGGGATGTGAGGAGAGGTAGAATGGGATGTGTGAGGAGAGGTAGAATGGGTTGTGTGAGGAGAGGTGTAATGGGATGTGTGAGGAATGGTAGAATGGGATGTGTGAGGAGAGGTAGAATGGGATGTGGGAGGAGAGGTAGAATGGGATGTGTGAGGAGAGGTAGAATGGGATGAGTGAGGAGAGATAGAATGGGACGTGTGAGGAGAGGTAGAATGGGGCGTGTGAGGAGAGGTAGAATGGGGCGTGTGAGGAGAGGTAAAATGGAACGTGTGAGGAGAGGTAAAATGGAACGTGTGAGGAGAGATAGAATGGGATGTGTGAGGAGAGGTAGAATGGGACGTGTGAGCAGAGGTAGAATGGGATGTGTGAGGAGAGGTAGAATGGGATTTGTGAGGAGAGGTAGAATGGGATGTGTGAGGAGAGGTGTAATGGGATGTGTGAGGAGAGGTAGAATGGGATGTGTGAGGAGAGGTAGAATGGGATGTGGGAGGAGAGGTAGAATGGGATGTGTGAGGAGAGGTAGAATGGGATGTGTGAGGAGAGGTGTAATGGGATGTGTGAGGAGAGGTAGAATGGGATGTGTGAGGAGAGGTAGAATGGGATGTGGGAGGAGAGGTAGAATGGGATGTGTGAGGAGAGGTAGAATGGGATGTGTGAGGAGAGATAGAATGGGACGTGTGAGGAGAGGTAGAATGGGGCGTGTGAGGAGAGGTAAAATGGAACGTGTGAGGAGAGGTAAAATGGAACGTGTGAGGAGAGATAGAATGGAATGTGTGAGGAGAGGTAGAATGGGACGTGTGAGGAGAGGTAGAATGGGATGTGTGAGGAGAGGTAGAATGGGACTTGTGAGGAGAGGTAGAATGGGATGTATGAGGAGAGGTAGAATGGGATGTGGGAGGAGAGGTAGAATGGGAAGTGTGAGGAGAGGTAGAATGGGATGTGTGAGGAGAGGTAGAATGGGATGTGGGAGGAGAGGTAGAATGGGATGTGTGAGGAGAGGTAGAATGGGATGTGTGAGGAGAGGTGGAATGGGATGTGTGAGGAGAGGTCGAAGGGGATGTGAGAGGAGAGGTAGAATTGGACGTGTGAGGAGAGGTAGAATGGGATGTGTGAGGAGAGATAGAATGGGATGTGTGAGGAGAGGTAGAATGGGATGTGTGAGGCGAGTAAGAATGGGATGTGTGAGGAGAATGGGATGTGAGTAGAGGTAGAATGGGATGTGTGAGGAGAGGTAGAATGGGATGTGTGAGGAGAGGTAGAATGGGACGTTTGAGGAGAGATAGAATGGGATGTGTGAGGAGAGGTAGAATGGGATGTGTGAGGAGAGGTAGAATGGGATGTGTGAGGAGAGGTAGAATGGGATGTGTGAGGAGAGGTGTAATGGGATGTGTGAGGAGAGGTAGAATGGGATGTGTGAGGAGAGGTAGAATGGGATGTGTGAGGCGAGTAAGAATGGGATGTGTGAGGAGAATGGGATGCGAGTAGAGGTAGAATGGGATGTGTGAGGAGAGGTAGAATGGGATGTGTGAGGAGAAGTAGAATGGGACGTTTGAGGAGAGGTAGAATGGGACGTGTGAGAAGAGGTAGAATGGGATGTGTGAGGAGAGGTAGAATGGGACGTGTGAGGAGAGGCAAAATGGGATGTGTGAGGAGAGGTAGAATGGGATGTGGGTGGAGAGGTAGAATGGGATGTGTGAGGAGAGGTAGAATGGGATGTGAGAGGAGAGGTAGAATGGGATGTGAGAGGAGAGGTAGAATGGGATGTGTGAGGAGAGGTAGAATGGGATGTGTGAGGAGAGGTAAAATGGGGTGTGTGAGGAGAGGTAGAATATGAAGTGTGAGGAGAGGTAGAATGGGGTGTGTGAGGAGTGATAGAATGGGATGTGTGAGGAGAGGAAGAATGGGATGTATGAGGAGAGGTAGAATGGGATGTGTGAGGAGAGGTAGAATGGGATGTTTTAGGAGATGTAGAATGGGATGTGTGAGGAGAGGTAGAATGGGATGTGTGAGGAGAGGAAGAATGGTATGTGTGAGGAGACATAGAATGGGATGTGTGAGGAGAGGTAGAATGGGATGTGTGAGGAGAGGTAGAATGGGATGTGTGAGGAGAGGTAGAATGGGATGTGTGAGGAGAGGTAGAATGGGATGTGTGAGGAGAGGTAGAATGGGATGTGTGAGGAGACATAGAAAGGGATCTATGAGGAGAGGTAGAATGGGATGTGTGAGGAGAGGTAGAATGGGATGTGTGAGGAGAGGTGGAATATGATGTGTGAGGAGAGGTAGAATGGGATGTATGAGGAGAGGTAGAATGGGATGTGTGAGGAGAGGTAGAATGGGATGTGCGAGGAGAGGAAGAATGGGATGTGTGAGGAGAGGAAGAATGTGATGTGTGAGGAGAGGTAGAATGTGATGTGGGAGGAGAGGAAGAATGGGAAGTGTGAGGAGATGTAGAATGGGATGTGGGAGGAGAGGTAGAATGGGATGTGGGAGGAGAGGTAGAATGGGATGCGTGAGGAGAGGAAGAATGGGATGTATGAGGAGAGGTAGAATGGGATGTGTGAGGAGAGGTAGAATGGGATGTAAGAGAAGAGGTAGAATGGGATGTGAGAGGAGAGGTAGAATGGGATGTGAGAAGAGAGGTAGAATTGGACGTGTGAGGAGAGGTAGAATGGGATGTGTGAGGAGAGATAGAATGGGATGTATGAGGAGAGGTAGAATGGGATGTGTGAGGCGAGTAAGAATGGGATGTGTGAGGAGAATGGGATGTGAGTAGAGGTAGAATGGGATGTGTGAGGAGAGGTAGAATGGGATGCGTGATGAGAGGTAGAATGGGATGTGTGAGGAGAGGTAGAATGGGATGTGTGAGGAGAGGTGTAATGGGATGTGTGAGGAGAGGTAGAATGGGATGTGTGAGGAGAGGTAGAATGGGATGTGTGAGGCGAGTAAGAATGGGATGTGTGAGGAGAATGGGATGTGAGTAGAGGTAGAATGGGATGTGTGAGGAGAGGTAGAATGGGATGTGTGAGGAGAGGTAGAATGGGACGTTTGAGGAGAGGTAGAATGGGATGTGTGAGGAGAGGTATAATGGGATGTGTGAGGAGAGGTGTAATGGGATGTGTGAGGAGAGGTAGAATGGGTAGTGTGAGCAGAGGTAGAATGGGATGTGGGAGGAGAGGTAGAATGGGATGTGGGAGGAGAGGTAGAATGGGACGTGTGAGGAGAGGTAGAATGGGACGTGTGAGGAGAGATAGAATGGGACGTGTGAGGAGAGGTAGAATGGGGCGTGTGAGGAGAGGTATAATGGAACGTGTGAGGAGAGATAGAATGGGATGTGTGAGGAGAGGTAGAATGGGACGTGTGAGGAGAGGTAGAATGGGATGTGTGAGGAGAGGTCGAATGGGACTTGTGAGGAGAGGTAGAATGGGATGTATGAGGAGAGGTAGAATGGGATGTGGGAGGAGAGGTAGAATGGGAAGTGTGAGGAGAGGTAGAATGGGATGTGTGAGGAGAGGTAGAAAGGGTGTGGGAGGAGAGGTAGAATGGGATGTATGAGAAGAGGTAGAATGGGATGTGTGAGGAGAGGTAGAATGGGATGTGTGAGGAGAGGTAGAATGGGATGTGTGAGGAGAGATAGAATGGGATGTGAGAGGAGAGGTAGAATGGGATGTGAGAGGAGAGGTAGAATTGGACGTGTGAGGAGAGGTAGAATGGGATGTGTGAGGAGAGGTAGAATGGGATGTGTGAGGAGAGGTAGAATGGTACGTTTGAGGAGAGGTAGAATGGGATGAGTGAGGAGAGGTAGAATGGGATGTGAGGAGAGGTAGAATGGGATGTGAGGAGAGGTAGAATGGGATGTGTGAGGAGAGGTAGAATGGGATGTGTGAGGAGAGGTGTAATGGGATGTGTGAGGAGAGGTAGAATGGGTTGTGTGAGGAGAGGTAGAATGGGATGTGGGAGGAGAGTTAGAATGGGATGTGGGAGGAGAGGTAGAATGGGATGTGTGAGGAGAGGTAGAATGGGACGTGTGAGGAGAGATAGAATGGGACGTGTGAGGAGAGGTAGAATGGGGCGTGTGAGGAGAGGTATATTGGAACGTGTGAGGAGAGATAGAATGGGATGTGTGAGGAGAGGTAGAATGGGATGTGTGTGGAGAGGTGTAATGGGATGTATGAGGAGAGGTAAAATGGGATGTGGGAGGAGAGGAAGAATGGGACGTGTGAGGAGAGGTAGAATGGGACGTGTGAGGAGAGGTAGAATGGGATGTGTGAGGAGAGGTAGAATGGGACTTGTGAGGAGAGGTCGAATGGGATATGTGAGGAGAGGTAGAATGGAATGTGCGAGGAGAGGAAGAATGGGATGTGTGAGGAGAGTTTGAATGTGATGTGTGAGGAGAGGGAGAATGGGACGTGTGAGGAGAGGTAAAATGGGACTTGTGAGGAGAGGTAGAATGGGATGTATGAGGAGAGGTAGAATGGGATGTGGGAGGAGAGGTAGAATGGGAAGTGGGAGGAGAGGAAGAATGGGATGTATGAGGAGAGGTAGAATGGGATGTGTGAGGAGAGGTAGAATGGGATGTGTGAGGAGAGGTAGAATGGGATGTGTGAGGAGAGATAGAATGGGATGTGAGAGGAGAGGTAGAATGGCATGTGAGAGGAGAGGTAGAATTGGACGTGTGAGGAGAGGTAGAATGGGATGTGTCAGGAGAGATAGAATGGGATGTGTGAGGAGAGGTAGAATGGGATGTGTGAGGAGAGGTAGAATGGGACGTTTGAGGAGAGGTAGAAAGGGATGTTTGAGGAGAGGTACAATGGGATGTGAGGAGAGGTAGAATGGGATGTGTGAGGAGAGGTAGAATGGGATGTGTGAGGAGAGGTGTAATGGGATGTGTGAGGAGAGGTAGAATGGGATGTGTGAGGAGAGGTAGAATGGGATGTGTGAGGCGAGTAAGAATGGGATGTGTGAGGAGAATGGGATGTGAGTAGAGGTAGAATGGGATGTGTGAGGAGAGGTCGAATGGGATGTTTGAGGAGAGGTAGAATGGGACGTTTGAGGAGAGGTAGAATGGGATGTGTGAGGAGAGGCAAAATGGGATGTGAGGAGAGGTAGAATGGGATGTGAGGAGAGGTAGAATGGGATGTGTGAGGAGAGGTAGAATGGGTTGTGTGAGGAGAGGTGTAATGGGATGTGTGAGGAGAGGTAGAATGGGATGTGTGAGGAGAGGTAGAATGGGATGTGGGAGGAGAGGTAGAATGGGATGTGTGAGGAGAGGTAGAATGGGATGTGTGAGGAGAGATAGAATGGGATGTGTGAGGAGAGGTAGAATGGGACGTGTGAGGAGAGGTAGAATGGGATGTGTGAGGAGAGGTAGAATGGGATTTGTGAGGAGAGGTAGAATGGGATGTATGAGGAGAGGTAGAATGGGATGTGGGAGGAGAGGTAGAATGGGAAGTGTGAGGAGAGGTAGAATGGGATGTGTGAGGAGAGGTAGAATGGGATGTGGGAGGAGAGGTAGAATGGGATGTATGAGGAGAGGTAGAATGGGATGTGTGAGGAGAGGTAGAATGGGATGTGTGAGGAGAGGTAGAATGGAATGTGAGAGGAGAGGTAGAATGGGATGTGAGAGGAGAGGTAGAATTGGACGTGTGAGGAGAGGTAGAATGGGATGTGTGAGGAGAGATAGAATTGGATGTGTGAGGAGAGGTAGAATGGGATGTGTGAGGCGATTAAGAATGGGATGTGTGAGGAGAATGGGATGTGAGTAGAGGTAGAATGGGATGTGTGAGGAGAGGTAGAATGGGACGTTTGAGGAGAGGTAGAATGGGATGTGTGAGGAGAGGTAGAATGGGATGTGTGAGGAGAGGCAGAATGGGATGTGTGAGGAGAGGTGTAATGGGATGTGTGAGGAGAGGTAGAATGGGATGTGTGAGGAGATAGAATGGGATGTGGGAGGAGAGGTAGAATGGGATGTGTGAGGAGAGGTAGAATGGGATGTGTGAGGAGAGATAGAATGGGACGTGTGAGGAGAGGTAGAATGGGGCGTGTGAGGAGAGGTAAAATGGAACGTGTGAGGAGAGGTAAAATGGAACGTGTGAGGAGAGATAGAATGGGATGTGTGAGGAGAGGTAGAATGGTATGTGTGAGGAGAGGTAGAATGGGATGTGTGAGGAGATGTAGAATGGGACTTATGAGGAGAGGTAGAATGGGATGTATGAGGAGAGGTAGAATGGGATGTGGGAGGAGAGGTAGAATGGGAAGTGTGAGGAGAGGTAGAATGGGATGTGTGAGGAGAGGTAGAATGGAATGTGGGAGGAGAGGTAGAATGGGATGTGTGAGGAGAGGTAGAATGGGATGTGTGAGGAGAGGCAGAATGGGATGTGTGAGGAGAGGTCGAATGGGATGTGAGAGGAGAGGTAGAATTGGACGTGTGAGGAGAGGTAGAATGGGATGTGTGAGGAGAGATAGGATGGGATGTGTGAGGAGAGGTAGAATGGGATGTGTGAGGCGAGTAAGAATGGGATGTGTGAGGAGAATGGGATGTGAGTAGAGGTAGAATGGGATGTGTGAGGAGAGGTAGAATGGGATGTGTGAGGAGAGGTAGAATGGGACGTTTGAGGAGAGGTAGAATGGGATGTGTGAGGAGAGGTAGAATGGGATGTGTGAGGAGAGGTAGAATGGGATGTGTGAGGAGAGGTAGAATGGGATGTGTGAGGAGAGGTGTAATGGGATGTGTGAGGAGAGGTAGAATGGGATGTGTGAGGAGAGGTAGAATGGGATGTGTGAGGCGAGTAAGAATGGGATGTGTGAGGAGAATGGGATGCGAGTAGAGGTAGAATGGGATGTGTGAGGAGAGGTAGAATGGGATGTGTGAGGAGAAGTAGAATGGGACGTTTGAGGAGAGGTAGAATGGGATGTGTGAGGAGAGGTAGAATGGGATGTGTGAGGAGAGGTAGAATGGGATGTGAGGAGAGGTAGAATGGAATGTGAGAGGAGAGGTAGAATGGGATGTGTGAGGAGAGGTAGAATGGGACGTGTGAGAAGAGGTAGAATGGGACGTGTGAGAAGAGGTAGAATGGGACGTGTGAGGAGAGGTAGAATGGGACGTGTGAGGAGAGGCAAAATGGGATGTGTGAGGAGAGGTAGAATGGGATGTGGGTGGAGAGGTAGAATGGGATGTGTGAGGAGAGGTAGAATGGGATGTGAGAGGAGAGGGAGAATGGGATGTGAGAGGAGAGGTAGAATGGGATGTGTGAGGAGAGGTAGAATGGGATGTGTGAGGAGAGGTAGAATGGGGTGTGTGAGGAGAGGTAGAATGTGAAGTGTGAGGAGAGGTAGAATGGGGTGTGTGAGGAGTGATAGAATGGGATGTGTGAGGAGAGGAAGAATGGGATGTATGAGGAGAGGTAGAATGGGATGTGTGAGGAGAGGTCGAATGGGATGTGTTAGGAGATGTAGAATGGGATGTGTGAGGAGAGGTAGAAAGGGATGTGTGAGGAGAGGAAGAATGGTATGTGTGAGGAGACATAGAATGGGATGTGTGAGGAGAGGTAGAATGGGATGTGTGAGGAGAGGTAGAATGGGATGTGTGAGGAGAGGTAGAATGGGATGTGTGAGGAGAGGTAGAATGGGATGTGTGAGGAGACATAGAAAGGGATCTATGAGGAGAGGTAGAATGGGATGTGTGAGGAGAGGTAGAATGGGATGTGTGAGGAGAGGTGGAATATGATGTGTGAGGAGAGGTAGAATGGGATGTATGAGGAGAGGTAGAATGGGATGTGGGAGGAGAGGTAGAATGGGATGTGTGAGGAGAGGTAGAATGGGACGTGTGAGGAGAGATAGAATGGGACGTGTGAGGAGAGGTAGAATGGGGCGTGTGAGGAGAGGTAGAATGGGGCGTGTGAGGAGAGAAAAAATGGGACGTGTGAGGAGATGCAGAATGGGACGTGTGAGGAGAGGTAGAATGGGATGTGTGAGGAGAGGTAGAATGGGACTTGTGAGGAGAGGTAGAATGGGATGTATGAGGAGAGGTAGAATGGGATGTGGGAGGAGAGGTAGAATGGGAAGTGTGAGGAGAGGTAGAATGGGATGTGTGAGGAGAGGTAGAATGGGATGTGGGAGGAGAGGTAGAATGGGATGTATGAGAAGAGGTAGAATGGGATGTGTGAGGAGAGGTAGAATGGGATGTGTGAGGAGAGGTAGAATGGGATGTGTGAGGAGAGATAGAATGGGATGTGAGAGGAGAGGTAGAATGGGATGTGAGAGGAGAGGTAGAATTGGACGTGTGAGGAGAGGTAGAATGGGATGTGTGAGGAGAGGTAGAATGGGATGTGTGAGGCGAGTAAGAATGGGATGTGTGAGGAGAATGGGATGTGAGTAGAGGTAGAATGGGAGATGTGAGGAGAGGTAGAATGGGATGTGTGAGGAGAGGTAGAATGGGAAGTGTGAGGAGAGGTAGAATGGGATATGTGAGGAGAGGTAGAATGGGATGTATGAGAACAGGTAGAATGGGATGTGTGAGGAGAGGTAGAATTGGATGTGTGAGGAGAGGTAGAATGGGATGTGTGAGGAGAGATAGAATGGGATGTGAGAGGAGAGGTAGAATGGGATGTGAGAGGAGAGGTAGAATTGGACGTGTGGGGAGAGGTAGAATGGGATGTGTGAGGTGAGGTAGAATGGGATGTGTGAGGCGAGTAAGAATGGGATGTGTGAGGTGAATGGGATGTGAGTAGAGGTAGAATGGGATGTGTGAGGAGAGGTAGAATGGGATGTGAGGAGAGGTAGAATGGGATGTGTGAGGAGAGGTAGAATGGGATGTGTGAGGAGAGGTGTAATGGGAAGTGTGAGGAGAGGTAGAATGGGATGTGTGAGGAGAGGTAGAATGGGATGTGTGAGGAGAGGTAGAATGGGACGTGTGAGGAGAGGTAGAATGGGACGTGTGAGGAGAGGTAGAATGGGATGTTTGAGGAGAGGTAGAATGGGATGTGTGAGGAGAGGTAGAATGGGATGTGATAGGAGAGGTAGAATTGGACTTTTGAGGAGAGGTAGAATGGGATGTGTGAGGAGAGATAGAATGGGATGTGTGAGGCGAGGAAGAATGGGATGTGTGAGGAGAATGGGATGTGAGTAGAGGTAGAATGGGATGTGTGAGGAGAATGGGATGTGAGTGGAGGTAGAATGGTACGTGTGAGGAGAGGTAGAATGGGATGTGTGAGGAGAGATAGAATGGGATGTGTGAGGAGAGGTAGAATGGGATGTGTGAGGCGAGGAAGAATGGGATGTGTGAGGAGAATGGTATGTGAGTAAAGGTAGAATTGGATGTGTGAGGAGAGGTAGAATGGGACGTGTGAGGAAAGGTAGAATGGGACGTGTGAGGAGAGGTAGAATGGGACGTGTGAGGAGAGGTAGAATGGGATCTGTGAGGAGAGGTAGAATGGGATCTGTGAGGAGAGGTAGAATGGGATGTGTGAGGAGAGGTAGAATGGGATGTGTGAGGTGAGGTAGAATGGGATCTGTGAGGAGAGGTAGAATGGGATGTGTGAGGTGACGTAGAATGGGATGTGTGAGGAGAGGTAGAATGGGATGTGTGAGGAGAGGTAGAATGGGATGTGTGAGGAGAGGTAGAATGGGATGTGTGAGGAGAGGTAGAATGGGATGTGTGAGGAGAGGTAGAATGGGATGTGTGAGGAGAGGTAGAATGGGATGTGTGAGGAGAGGTAGAATGGGACGTGTAAGGAGAGGTAAAATGGGACTTGTGAGGAGAGGTAGAATGGGATGTATGAGGAGAGGTAGAATGGGATGTGGGAGGAGAGGTAGAATGGGAATTGTGAGGAGAGGTAGAATGGGATGTGTGAGGAGAGATAGAATGGGACGTGTGAGGAGAGGTAGAATGGGACGTGTGAGGAGAGGTAGAAAGGGACGTGTGAGGAGAGGTAGAATGGGATGTGTGAAGAGAGGTAGAATGGGATGTTTGAGGAGAGGTAGAATGGGATGTGTGAAGAGAGGTAGAATGGGACGTGTGAGGAGAGGTAAAATGGGATGTGTGAGGAGAGGTAGAATGGGACGTGTGAGGAGAGGTAGAATGGGATGTGTGAGGAGAGGTAGAATGGGACGTGTGAGGAGAGGTAGAATGGGATGTGTGAGGAGAGGTAGAATGGGATGTTTGAGGAGAGGTAAAATGGGATGTGTGAGGAGAGGTAGAATGGGACGTGTGAGGAGAGGTAAAATGGGATGTGTGAGGAGAGGTAGAATGGGACGTGTGAGGAGAGGTAGAATGGGATGTGTGAGGAGAGGTAGAATGGGATGTTTGAGGAGAGGTAGAATGGGATGTGTGAAGAGAGGTAGAATGGGACGTGTGAGGAGAGGTAAAATGGGATGTGTGAGGAGAGGTAGAATGGGACGTGTGAGGAGAGGTAGAATGGGATGTGTGAGGAGAGGTAGAATGGGATGTATGAGGAGAGGTAGAATGGGATGTGGGAGGAGAGTTAGAATGGGAAGTGTGAGGAGAGGTAGAATTGGACGTGAGAGGAGAGGTTGAATGGGATGTGTGAGGAGAGGTAGAATGGGATGTGTGAGGAGAGGAAGAATGGTATGTGTGAGGACACATAGAATGGGATATGTGAGGAGAGGTAGAATGGGATGTGTGAGGAGAGGTAGAATGGGATGTGTGAGGAGAGGTAGAATGGGATGTGTGAGGAGAGGTAGAATGGGATGTGTGAGGAGAGGTAGAATGGGATGTGTGAGGAGAGGTAGAATGGGATGTGTGAGGAGAGGTAGAATGGGATGTGTGAGGAGAGGTAGAATGGGATGTGTGAGGAGAGATAGAATGGGACGTGTGAGGAGAGGTAGAATGGGACGTGTGAGGAGAGGTAGAATGGGATGTGTGAGGAGAGGTAGAATGGGATGTGTGAGGAGAGGTAGAATGGGATGTGTGAGGAGAGGTAGAATGGGATGTGTGAGGAGAGGTGTAATGGGATGTGTGAGGAGAGGTAGAATGGGATGTGTGAGGAGAGGTAGAATGGGATGTGTGAGGCGAGTAAGAATGGGATGTGTGAGGAGAATGGGATGCGAGTAGAGGTAGAATGGGATGTGTGAGGAGAGGTAGAATGGGATGTGTGAGGAGAAGTAGAATGGGACGTTTGAGGAGAGGTAGAATGGGATGTGTGAGGAGAGGTAGAATGGGATGTGTGAGGAGAGGTAGAATGGGATGTGAGGAGAGGTAGAATGGAATGTGAGAGGAGAGGTAGAATGGGATGTGTGAGGAGAGGTAGAATGGGATGTGTGAGGAGAGGTAGAATGGGACGTGTGAGAAGAGGTAGAATGGGACGTGTGAGAAGAGGTAGAATGGGACGTGTGAGGAGAGGTAGAATGGGACGTGTGAGGAGAGGCAAAATGGGATGTGTGAGGAGAGGTAGAATGGGATGTGGGTGGAGAGGTAGAATGGGATGTGTGAGGAGAGGTAGAATGGGATGTGAGAGGAGAGGGAGAATGGGATGTGAGAGGAGAGGTAGAATGGGATGTGTGAGGAGAGGTAGAATGGGATGTGTGAGGAGAGGTAGAATGGGGTGTGTGAGGAGAGGTAGAATGTGAAGTGTGAGGAGAGGTAGAATGGGGTGTGTGAGGAGTGATAGAATGGGATGTGTGAGGAGAGGAAGAATGGGATGTATGAGGAGAGGTAGAATGGGATGTGTGAGGAGAGGTCGAATGGGATGTGTTAGGAGATGTAGAATGGGATGTGTGAGGAGAGGTAGAAAGGGATGTGTGAGGAGAGGAAGAATGGTATGTGTGAGGAGACATAGAATGGGATGTGTGAGGAGAGGTAGAATGGGATGTGTGAGGAGAGGTAGAATGGGATGTGTGAGGAGAGGTAGAATGGGATGTGTGAGGAGAGGTAGAATGGGATGTGTGAGGAGACATAGAAAGGGATCTATGAGGAGAGGTAGAATGGGATGTGTGAGGAGAGGTAGAATGGGATGTGTGAGGAGAGGTGGAATATGATGTGTGAGGAGAGGTAGAATGGGATGTATGAGGAGAGGTAGAATGGGATGTGGGAGGAGAGGTAGAATGGGATGTGTGAGGAGAGGTAGAATGGGACGTGTGAGGAGAGATAGAATGGGACGTGTGAGGAGAGGTAGAATGGGGCGTGTGAGGAGAGGTAGAATGGGGCGTGTGAGGAGAGAAAAAATGGGACGTGTGAGGAGATGCAGAATGGGACGTGTGAGGAGAGGTAGAATGGGATGTGTGAGGAGAGGTAGAATGGGACTTGTGAGGAGAGGTAGAATGGGATGTATGAGGAGAGGTAGAATGGGATGTGGGAGGAGAGGTAGAATGGGAAGTGTGAGGAGAGGTAGAATGGGATGTGTGAGGAGAGGTAGAATGGGATGTGGGAGGAGAGGTAGAATGGGATGTATGAGAAGAGGTAGAATGGGATGTGTGAGGAGAGGTAGAATGGGATGTGTGAGGAGAGGTAGAATGGGATGTGTGAGGAGAGATAGAATGGGATGTGAGAGGAGAGGTAGAATGGGATGTGAGAGGAGAGGTAGAATTGGACGTGTGAGGAGAGGTAGAATGGGATGTGTGAGGAGAGGTAGAATGGGATGTGTGAGGCGAGTAAGAATGGGATGTGTGAGGAGAATGGGATGTGAGTAGAGGTAGAATGGGAGATGTGAGGAGAGGTAGAATGGGATGTGTGAGGAGAGGTAGAATGGGAAGTGTGAGGAGAGGTAGAATGGGATATGTGAGGAGAGGTAGAATGGGATGTATGAGAACAGGTAGAATGGGATGTGTCGAGGAGAGGTAGAATGGGACGTGTGAGGAGAGGTAGAATGGGATGTGTGAGGAGAGATAGAATGGGATGTGAGAGGAGAGGTAGAATGGGATGTGAGAGGAGAGGTAGAATTGGACGTGTGGGGAGAGGTAGAATGGGATGTTTGAGGTGAGGTAGAATGGGATGTGTGAGGCGAATAAGATGGGATGTGTGAGGTGAATGGGATGTGAGTAGAGGTAGAATGGGATGTGTGAGGAGAGGTAGAATGGGATGTGAGGAGAGGAAGAATGGGATGTGTGAGGAGAGGTAGAATGGGATGTGTGAGGAGAGGTGTAATGGGAAGTGTGAGGAGAGGTAGAATGGGATGTGTGAGGAGAGGTAGAATGGGATGTGTGAGGAGAGGTAGAATGGGACGTGTGAGGAGAGGTAGAATGGGACGTGTGAGGAGAGGTAGAATGGGATGTTTGAGGAGAGGTAGAATGGGATGTGTGAGGAGAGGTAGAATGGGATGTGAGAGGAGAGGTAGAATTGGACTTTTGAGGAGAGGTAGAATGGGATGTGTGAGGAGAGATAGAATGGGATGTGTGAGGCGAGGAAGAATGGGATGTGTGAGGAGAATGGGATGTGAGTAGAGGTAGAATGGGATGTGTGAGGAGAAAGGGATGTGAGTGGAGGTAGAATGGTACGTGTGAGGAGAGGTAGAATGGGATGTGTGAGGAGAGATAGAATGGGATGTGTGAGGAGAGGTAGAATGGGATGTGTGAGGCGAGGAAGAATGGGATGTGTGAGGAGAATGGTATGTGAGTAAAGGTAGAATTGGATGTGTGAGGAGAGGTAGAATGGGACGTGTGAGGAAAGGTAGAATGGGACGTGTGAGGAGAGGTAGAATGGGACGTGTGAGGAGAGGTAGAATGGGATCTGTGAGGAGAGGTAGAATGGGATCTGTGAGGAGAGGTAGAATGGGATGTGTGAGGAGAGGTAGAATGGGATGTGTGAGGTGAGGTAGAATGGGATCTGTGAGGAGAGGTAGAATGGGATGTGTGAGGTGACGTAGAATGGGATGTGTGAGGAGAGGTAGAATGGGATGTGTGAGGAGAGGTAGAATGGGATGTGTGAGGAGAGGTAGAATGGGATGTGTGAGGAGAGGTAGAATGGGATGTGTGAGGAGAGGTAGAATGGGATGTGTGAGGAGAGGTAGAATGGGATGTGTGAGGAGAGGTAGAATGGGACGTGTAAGGAGAGGTAAAATGGGACTTGTGAGGAGAGGTAGAATGGGATGTATGAGGAGAGGTAGAATGGGATGTGGGAGGAGAGGTAGAATGGGAATTGTGAGGAGAGGTAGAATGGGATGTGTGAGGAGAGATAGAATGGGACGTGTGAGGAGAGGTAGAATGGGACGTGTGAGGCGAGGTAGAAAGGGACGTGTGAGGAGAGGTAGAATGGGATGTGTGAAGAGAGGTAGAATGGGATGTTTGAGGAGAGGTAGAATGGGATGTGTGAAGAGAGGTAGAATGGGACGTGTGAGGAGAGGTAAAATGGGATGTGTGAGGAGAGGTAGAATGGGACGTGTGAGGAGAGGTAGAATGGGATGTGTGAGGAGAGGTAGAATGGGACGTGTGAGGAGAGGTAGAATGGGATGTGTGAGGAGAGGTAGAATGGGATGTTTGAGGAGAGGTAAAATGGGATGTGTGAGGAGAGGTAGAATGGGACGTGTGAGGAGAGGTAAAATGGGATGTGTGAGGAGAGGTAGAATGGGACGTGTGAGGAGAGGTAGAATGGGATGTGTGAGGAGAGGTAGAATGGGATGTTTGAGGAGAGGTAGAATGGGATGTGTGAAGAGAGGTAGAATGGGACGTGTGAGGAGAGGTAAAATGGGATGTGTGAGGAGAGGTAGAATGGGACGTGTGAGGAGAGGTAGAATGGGATGTGTGAGGAGAGGTAGAATGGGATGTATGAGGAGAGGTAGAATGGGATGTGGGAGGAGAGTTAGAATGGGAAGTGTGAGGAGAGGTAGAATTGGACGTGAGAGGAGAGGTTGAATGGGATGTGTGAGGAGAGGTAGAATGGGATGTGTGAGGAGAGGAAGAATGGTATGTGTGAGGAGACATAGAATGGGATATGTGAGGAGAGGTAGAATGGGATGTGTGAGGAGAGGTAGAATGGGATGTGTGAGGAGAGGTAGAATGGGATGTGTGAGGAGAGGTAGAATGGGATGTGTGAGGAGAGGTAGAATGGGATGTGTGAGGAGAAGTAGAATGGGATGTGTGAGGAGAGGTAGAATGGGATGTGTGAGTAGAGGTAGAATGGGATGTGTGAGGAGAGATAGAATGGGACGTGTGAGGAGAGGTAGAATGGGACGTGTGAGGAGAGGTAGAATGGGATGTGTGAGGAGAGGTAGAATGGGATGTGTGAGGAGAGGTAGAATGGGACGTGTGAGGAGAGGTAGAATGGGACGTGTAAGGAGAGGTAAAATGGGACTTGTGAGGAGAGGTAGAATGGGATGTATGAGGAGAGGTAGAATAGGATGTGGGAGGAGAGGTAGAATGGGAAGTGTGAGGAGAGGTAGAATGGGATGTGTGAGAAGAGGTAGAATGGGATGTGGGAGGAGTGGTAGAATGGGATGTGTGAGGAGAGGAAGAAAGGGATGTATGAGGAGAGGTTGAATGGGATGTGTGAGGAGAGGTAGAATGGGATGCAAGAGAAGAGGTAGAATGGGATGTGTGAGGAGAGGTAGAATGGGATGTGTGAGGAGAGGTAGAATGGGATGTGTGAGGAGAGGTAGAAATGGACGTGACGGGAGAGGTATAATGGGATGTGAGAGGGGAGGTAGAATGGGATCTGTGAGGAGAGGTAGAATGGGATGTGAGAGGAGAGGTAGAATGGGATGTGTGAGGAGAGGTAGATTGGGATGTGTGAGTAGAGTCAGAATTGGACGTGAGGGGAGAGGTAGAATTGGATGTGTGAGGAGAGGTAGAATGGGATGTGTGAGGAGAGGTAGATTGGGATGTGTGAGGAGAGGTAGAATGGGACGTGTGAGGAGAGGTAGAGTGGGATGTGTGAGGAGAGATAGAATGGGATGTGTGAGGAGAGGTAGAATGGGATGTGTGAGGAGAGGTAGAATGGGTAGTGTGAGCAGAGGTAGAATGGGATGTGGGAGGAGAGGTAGAATGGGATGTGGGAGGAGAGGTAGAATGGGACGTGTGAGGAGAGGTAGAATGGGACGTGTGAGGAGAGATAGAATGGGACGTGTGAGGAGAGGTAGAATGGGGCGTGTGAGGAGAGGTATAATGGAACGTGTGAGGAGAGATAGAATGGGATGTGTGAGGAGAGGTAGAATGGGACGTGTGAGGAGAGGTAGAATGGGATGTGTGAGGAGAGGTCGAATGGGACTTGTGAGGAGAGGTAGAATGGGATGTATGAGGAGAGGTAGAATGGGATGTGGGAGGAGAGGTAGAATGGGAAGTGTGAGGAGAGGTAGAATGGGATGTGGGAGGAGAGGTAGAATGGGTGTGGGAGGAGAGGTAGAATGGGATGTATGAGAAGAGGTAGAATGGGATGTGTGAGGAGAGGTAGAATGGGATGTGTGAGGAGAGGTAGAATGGGATGTGTGAGGAGAAATAGAATGGGATGTGAGAGGAGAGGTAGAATGGGATGTGAGAGGAGAGGTAGAATTGGACGTGTGAGGAGAGGTAGAATGGGATGTGTGAGGAGAGGTAGAATGGGAAGTGTGAGGCGAGTAAGAATGGGATGTGTGAGGAGAATGGGATGAGAGTAGAGGTAGAATGGGATGTGTTAGGAGAGGTAGAATGGGATGTGTGAGGAGAGGTAGAATGGTACGTTTGAGGAGAGGTAGAATGGGATGTGTGAGGAGAGGTAGAATGGGATGTGAGGAGAGGTAGAATGGGATGTGAGGAGAGGTAGAATGGGATGTGTGAGGAGAGGTAGAATGGGATGTGTGAGGAGAGGTGTAATGGGATGTGTGAGGAGAGGTAGAATGGGTTGTGTGAGGAGAGGTAGAATGGGATGTGGGAGGAGAGTTAGAATGGGATGTGGGAGGAGAGGTAGAATGGGATGTGTGAGGAGAGGTAGAATGGGACGTGTGAGGAGAGATAGAATGGGACGTGTGAGGAGAGGTAGAATGGGGCGTGTGAGGAGAGGTAGATTGGAACGTGTGAGGAGAGATAGAATGGGATGTGTGAGGAGAGGTAGAATGGGATGTGTGTGGAGAGGTGTAATGGGATGTATGAGGAGAGGTAGAATGGGATGTGGGAGTAGAGGAAGAATGGGACGTGTGAGGAGAGGTAGAATGGGACGTGTGAGGAGAGGTAGAATGGGATGTGTGAGGAGAGGTAGAATGGGACTTGTGAGGAGAGGTCGAATGGGATATGTGAGGAGAGGTAGAATGGAATGTGCGAGGAGAGGAAGAATGGGATGTGTGAGGAGAGTTTGAATGTGATGTGTGAGGAGAGGGAGAATGGGACGTGTGAGGAGAGGTAGAATGGGACGTGTGAGGAGAGGTAGAATGGGATCTGTGAGGAGAGGTAGAATGGGATCTGTGAGGAGAGGTAGAATGGGATGTGTGAGGAGAGGTAGAATGGGATGTGTGAGGTGAGGTAGAATGGGATCTGTGAGGAGAGGTAGAATGGGATGTGTGAGGTGACGTAGAATGGAATGTGTGAGGAGAGGTAGAATGGGATGTGTGAGGAGAGGTAGAATGGGATGTGTGAGGAGAGGTAGAATGGGATGTGTGAGGAGAGGTAGAATGGGATGTGTGAGGAGAGGTAGAATGGGATGTGTGAGGAGAGGTAGAATGGGATGTGTGAGGAGAGGTAGAATGGGACGTGTAAGGAGAGGTAAAATGGGACTTGTGAGGAGAGGTAGAATGGGATGTATGAGGAGAGGTAGAATGGGATGTGGGAGGAGAGGTAGAATGGGAATTGTGAGGAGAGGTAGAATGGGATGTGTGAGGAGAGATAGAATGGGACGTGTGAGGAGAGGTAGAATGGGACGTGTGAGGAGATGTAGAAAGGGACGTGTGAGGAGAGGTAGAATGGGATGTGTGAAGAGAGGTAGAATGGGATGTTTGAGGAGAGGTAGAATGGGATGTGTGAAGAGAGGTAGAATGGGACGTGTGAGGAGAGGTAAAATGGGATGTGTGAGGAGAGGTAGAATGGGACGTGTGAGGAGAGGTAGAATGGGATGTGTGAGGAGAGGTAGAATGGGACGTGTGAGGAGAGGTAGAATGGGATGTGTGAGGAGAGGTAGAATGGGATGTTTGAGGAGAGGTAAAATGGGATGTGTGAGGAGAGGTAGAATGGGACGTGTGAGGAGAGGTAAAATGGGATGTGTGAGGAGAGGTAGAATGGGACGTGTGAGGAGAGGTAGAATGGGATGTGTGAGGAGAGGTAGAATGGGATGTTTGAGGAGAGGTAGAATGGGATGTGTGAAGAGAGGTAGAATGGGACGTGTGAGGAGAGGTAAAATGGGATGTGTGAGGAGAGGTAGAATGGGACGTGTGAGGAGAGGTAGAATGGGATGTGTGAGGAGAGGTAGAATGGGATGTATGAGGAGAGGTAGAATGGGATGTGGGAGGAGAGTTAGAATGGGAAGTGTGAGGAGAGGTAGAATTGGACGTGAGAGGAGAGGTTGAATGGGATGTGTGAGGAGAGGTAGAATGGGATGTGTGAGGAGAGGAAGAATGGTATGTGTGAGGAGACATAGAATGGGATATGTGAGGAGAGGTAGAATGGGATGTGTGAGGAGAGGTAGAATGGGATGTGTGAGGAGAGGTAGAATGGGATGTGTGAGGAGAGGTAGAATGGGATGTGTGAGGAGAGGTAGAATGGGATGTGTGAGGAGAGGTAGAATGGGATGTGTGAGGAGAGGTAGAATGGGATGTGTGAGGAGAGGTAGAATGGGATGTGTGAGGAGAGATAGAATGGGACGTGTGAGGAGAGGTAGAATGGGACGTGTGAGGAGAGGTAGAATGGGATGTGTGAGGAGAGGTAGAATGGGATGTGTGACGAGAGGTAGAATGGGACGTGTGAGGAGAGGTAGAATGGGACGTGTAAGGAGAGGTAAAATGGGACTTGTGAGGAGAGGTAGAATGGGATGTATGAGGAGAGGTAGAATAGGATGTGGGAGGAGAGGTAGAATGGGAAGTGTGAGGAGAGGTAGAATGGGATGTGTGAGAAGAGGTAGAATGGGATGTGGGAGGAGTGGTAGAATGGGATGTGTGAGGAGAGGAAGAATGGGATGTATGAGGAGAGGTTGAATGGGATGTGTGAGGAGAGGTAGAATGGGATGCAAGAGAAGAGGTAGAATGGGATGTGTGAGGAGAGGTAGAATGGGATGTGTGAGGAGAGGTAGAATGGGATGTGTGAGGAGAGGTAGAAATGGACGTGACGGGAGAGGTATAATGGGATGTGAGATGGGAGGTAGAATGGGATCTGTGAGGAGAGGTAGAATGGGATGTGAGAGGAGAGGTAGAATGGGATGTGTGAGGAGAGGTAGATTGGGATGTGTGAGTAGAGTCAGAATTGGACGTGAGGGGAGAGGTAGAATTGGATGTGTGAGGAGAGGTAGAATGGGATGTGTGAGGAGAGGTAGATTGGGATGTGTGAGGAGAGGTAGAATGGGACGTGTGAGGAGAGGTAGAGTGGGATGTGTGAGGAGAGATAGAATGGGATGTGTGAGGAGAGGTAGAATGGGATGTGTGAGGAGAGGTAGAATGGGTAGTGTGAGCAGAGGTAGAATGGGATGTGGGAGGAGAGGTAGAATGGGATGTGGGAGGAGAGGTAGAATGGGACGTGTGAGGAGAGGTAGAATGGGACGTGTGAGGAGAGATAGAATGGGACGTGTGAGGAGAGGTAGAATGGGGCGTGTGAGGAGAGGTATAATGGAACGTGTGAGGAGAGATAGAATGGGATGTGTGAGGAGAGGTAGAATGGGACGTGTGAGGAGAGGTAGAATGGGATGTGTGAGGAGAGGTCGAATGGGACTTGTGAGGAGAGGTAGAATGGGATGTATGAGGAGAGGTAGAATGGGATGTGGGAGGAGAGGTAGAATGGGAAGTGTGAGGAGAGGTAGAATGGGATGTGTGAGGAGAGGTAGAATGGGTGTGGGAGGAGAGGTAGAATGGGATGTATGAGAAGAGGTAGAATGGGATGTGTGAGGAGAGGTAGAATGGGATGTGTGAGGAGAGGTAGAATGGGATGTGTGAGGAGAAATAGAATGGGATGTGAGAGGAGAGGTAGAATGGGATGTGAGAGGAGAGGTAGAATTGGACGTGTGAGGAGAGGTAGAATGGGATGTGTGAGGAGAGGTAGAATGGGAAGTGTGAGGCGAGTAAGAATGGGATGTGTGAGGAGAATGGGATGAGAGTAGAGGTAGAATGGGATGTGTTAGGAGAGGTAGAATGGGATGTGTGAGGAGAGGTAGAATGGTACGTTTGAGGAGAGGTAGAATGGGATGTGTGAGGAGAGGTAGAATGGGATGTCAGGAGAGGTAGAATGGGATGTGAGGAGAGGTAGAATGGGATGTGTGAGGAGAGGTAGAATGGGATGTGTGAGGAGAGGTGTAATGGGATGTGTGAGGAGAGGTAGAATGGGTTGTGTGAGGAGAGGTAGAATGGGATGTGGGAGGAGAGTTAGAATGGGATGTGGGAGGAGAGGTAGAATGGGATGTGTGAGGAGAGGTAGAATGGGACGTGTGAGGAGAGATAGAATGGGACGTGTGAGGAGAGGTAGAATGGGGCGTGTGAGGAGAGGTATATTGGAACGTGTGAGGAGAGATAGAATGGGATGTGTGAGGAGAGGTAGAATGGGATGTGTGTGGAGAGGTGTAATGGGATGTATGAGGAGAGGTAGAATGGGATGTGGGAGTAGAGGAAGAATGGGACGTGTGAGGAGAGGTAGAATGGGACGTGTGAGGAGAGGTCGAATGGGATATGTGAGGAGAGGTAGAATGGAATGTGCGAGGAGAGGAAGAATGGGATGTGTGAGGAGAGTTTGAATGTGATGTGTGAGGAGAGGGAGAATGGGACGTGTGAGGAGAGGTAAAATGGGACTTGTGAGGAGAGGTAGAATGGGATGTATGAGGAGAGGTAGAATGGGATGTGGGAGGAGAGGTAGAATGGGAAGTGTGAGGAGAGGAAGAATGGGATGTATGAGGAGAGGTAGAATGGGATGTGTGAGGAGAGGTAGAATGGGATGTGTGAGGAGACGTAGAATGGGATGTGTGAGGAGAGATAGAATGGGATGTGAGAGGAGAGGTAGAATGGGATGTGAGAGGAGAGGTAGAATTGGACGTGTGAGGAGAGGTAGAATGGGATGTGTCAGGAGAGATAGAATGGGATGTGTGAGGAGAGGTAGAATGGGATGTGTGAGGAGAGGTAGAATGGGACGTTTGAGGAGAGGTAGAATGGGATGTTTGAGGAGAGGTAGAATGGGATGTGAGGAGAGGTAGAATGGGATGTGTGAGGAGAGGTAGAATGGGATGTGTGAGGAGAGGTGTAATGGGATGTGTGAGGAGAGGTAGAATGGGATGTGTGAGGAGAGGTAGAATGGGATGTGTGAGGCGAGTAAGAATGGGATGTGTGAGGAGAATGGGATGTGAGTAGAGGTAGAATGGGATGTGTGAGGAGAGGTCGAATGGGATGTGTGAGGAGAGGTAGAATGGGACGTTTGAGGAGAGGTAGAATGGGATGTGTGAGGAGAGGCAGAATGGGATGTGAGGAGAGGTAGAATGGGATGTGAGGAGAGGTAGAATGGGATGTGTGAGGAGAGGTAGAATGGGTTGTGTGAGGAGAGGTGTAATGGGATGTGTGAGGAGAGGTAGAATGGGATGTGTGAGGAGAGGTAGAATGGGATGTGGGAGGAGAGGTAGAATGGGATGTGTGAGGAGAGGTAGAATGGGATGTGTGAGGAGAGGTAGAATGGGACGTGTGAGGAGAGGTAGAATGGGGCGTGTGAGGAGAGGTAGAATGGGGCGTGTGAGGAGACGTAAAATGGAACGTGTGAGGAGAGGTAAAATGGAACGTGTGAGGAGAGATAGAATGGGATGTGTGAGGAGAGGTAGAATGGGACGTGTGAGGAGAGGTAGAATGGGATGTTTGAGGAGAGGTAGAATGGGATTTGTGAGGAGAGGTAGAATGGGATGTATGAGGAGAGGTAGAATGGGATGTGGGAGGAGAGGTAGAATGGGAAGTGTGAGGAGAGGTAGAATGGGATGTGTGAGGAGAGGTAGAATGGGATGTGGGAGGAGAGGTAGAATGGGATGTATGAGGAGAGGTAGAATGGGATGTGTGAGGAGAGGTAGAATGGGATGTGTGAGGAGAGGTAGAATGGAATATGAGAGGAGAGGTAGAAGGGGATGTGAGAGGAGAGGTAGAATTGGACGTGTGAGGAGAGGTAGAATGGGATGTGTGAGGAGAGATAGAATTGGATGTGTGAGGAGAGGTAGAATGGGATGTGTGAGGCGATTAAGAATGGGATGTGTGAGGAGAATGGGATGTGAGTAGAGGTAGAATGGGATGTGTGAGGAGAGGTAGAATGGGACGTTTGAGGAGAGGTAGAATGGGATGTGTGAGGAGAGGTGGAATGGGATGTGTGAGGAGAGGCAGAATGGGATGTGTGAGGAGAGGTAGAATGGGATGTGTGAGGAGAGGTGTAATGGGATGTGTGAGGAGAGGTAGAATGGGATGTGTGAGGAGAGGTAGAATGGGATGTGGGAGGAGAGGTAGAATGGGATGTGTGAGGAGAGGTAGAATGGGATGTGTGAGGAGAGATAGAATGGGACGTGTGAGGAGAGGTAGAATGGGGCGTGTGAGGAGAGGTAAAATGGAACGTGTGAGGAGAGATAGAATGGGATGTGTGAGGAGAGGTAGAATGGTATGTGTGAGGAGAGGTAGAATGGGATGTGTGAGGAGAGGTAGAATGGGACTTGTGAGGAGAGGTAGAATGGGATGTATGAGGAGAGGTAGAATGGGATGTGGGAGGAGAGGTAGAATGGGAAGTGTGAGGAGAGGTAGAATGGGATGTGTGAGGAGAGGTAGAATGGAATGTGGGAGGAGAGGTAGAATGGGATGTGTGAGGAGAGGTAGAATGGGATGTGTGAGGAGAGGTAGAATGGGATGTGTGAGGAGAGGTCGAATGGGATGTGAGAGGAGAGGTAGAATTGGACGTGTGAGGAGAGGTAGAATGGGATGTGTGAGGAGAGATAGAATGGGATGTGTGAGGAGAGGTAGAATGGGATGTGTGAGGCGAGTAAGAATGGGATGTGTGAGGAGAATGGGATGTGAGTAGAGGTAGAATGGGATGTGTGAGCAGAGGTAGAATGGGATGTGTGAGGAGAGGTAGAATGGGACGTTTGAGGAGAGGTAGAATGGGATGTGTGAGGAGAGGTAGAATGGGATGTGTGAGGAGAGGTAGAATGGGATGTGTGAGGAGAGGTAGAATGGGATGTGTGAGGAGAGGTGTAATGGGATGTGTGAGGAGAGGTAGAATGGGATGTGTGAGGAGAGGTAGAATGGGATGTGTGAGGTGAGGAAGAATGGGATGTGTGAGGAGAATGGGATGTGAGTAGAGGTAGAATGGGATGTGTGAGGAGAGGTAGAATGGGAAGTGTGAGGAGAGGTAGAATGGGACGATTGAGGAGAGGTAGAATGGGATGTGTGAGGAGGGGTAGAATGGGATGTGTGAGGAGAGGTAGAATGGGATGTGTGAGGAGAGGTAGAATGGGATGTGTGAGGAGAGGTAGAATGGGATGTGTGAGGAGAGGTAGAATGGGAAGTGTGAGGAGAGGTAGAATGGGACGATTGAGGAGAGGTAGAATGGGATGTGTGAGGAGGGGTAGAATGGGATGTGTGAGGAGAGGTAGAATGGGATGTGTGAGGAGAGGTAGAATGGGATGTGTGAGGAGAGGTAGAATGGGATGTGTGAGGAGAGATAGAATGGGATGTGAGAGGAGAGGTAGAATGGGATGTGAGAGGAGAGGTAGAATTGGACGTGTGAGGAGAGGTAGAATGGGATGTGTGAGGAGAGGTAGAATGGGATGTGTGAGGCGAGTAAGAATGGGATGTGTGAGGAGAATGGGATGTGAGTAGAGGTAGAATGGGAGATGTGAGGAGAGGTAGAATGGGATGTGTGAGGAGAGGTAGAATGGGAAGTGTGAGGAGAGGTAGAATGGGATATGTGAGGAGAGGTAGAATGGGATGTATGAGAACAGGTAGAATGGGATGTGTGAGGAGAGGTAGAATTGGATGTGTGAGGAGAGGTAGAATGGGATGTGTGAGGAGAGATAGAATGGGATGTGAGAGGAGAGGTAGAATGGGATGTGAGAGGAGAGGTAGAATTGGACGTGTGGGGAGAGGTAGAATGGGATGTGTGAGGTGAGGTAGAATGGGATGTGTGAGGCGAGTAAGAATGGGATGTGTGAGGTGAATGGGATGTGAGTAGAGGTAGAATGGGATGTGTGAGGAGAGGTAGAATGGGATGTGAGGAGAGGTAGAATGGGATGTGTGAGGAGAGGTAGAATGGGATGTGTGAGGAGAGGTGTAATGGGAAGTGTGAGGAGAGGTAGAATGGGATGTGTGAGGAGAGGTAGAATGGGATGTGTGAGGAGAGGTAGAATGGGACGTGTGAGGAGAGGTAGAATGGGACGTGTGAGGAGAGGTAGAATGGGATGTTTGAGGAGAGGTAGAATGGGATGTGTGAGGAGAGGTAGAATGGGATGTGATAGGAGAGGTAGAATTGGACTTTTGAGGAGAGGTAGAATGGGATGTGTGAGGAGAGATAGAATGGGATGTGTGAGGCGAGGAAGAATGGGATGTGTGAGGAGAATGGGATGTGAGTAGAGGTAGAATGGGATGTGTGAGGAGAATGGGATGTGAGTGGAGGTAGAATGGTACGTGTGAGGAGAGGTAGAATGGGATGTGTGAGGAGAGATAGAATGGGATGTGTGAGGAGAGGTAGAATGGGATGTGTGAGGCGAGGAAGAATGGGATGTGTGAGGAGAATGGTATGTGAGTAAAGGTAGAATTGGATGTGTGAGGAGAGGTAGAATGGGACGTGTGAGGAAAGGTAGAATGGGACGTGTGAGGAGAGGTAGAATGGGACGTGTGAGGAGAGGTAGAATGGGATCTGTGAGGAGAGGTAGAATGGGATCTGTGAGGAGAGGTAGAATGGGATGTGTGAGGAGAGGTAGAATGGGATGTGTGAGGTGAGGTAGAATGGGATCTGTGAGGAGAGGTAGAATGGGATGTGTGAGGTGACGTAGAATGGGATGTGTGAGGAGAGGTAGAATGGGATGTGTGAGGAGAGGTAGAATGGGATGTGTGAGGAGAGGTAGAATGGGATGTGTGAGGAGAGGTAGAATGGGATGTGTGAGGAGAGGGAGAATGGGATGTGTGAGGAGAGGTAGAATGGGATGTGTGAGGAGAGGTAGAATGGGACGTGTAAGGAGAGGTAAAATGGGACTTGTGAGGAGAGGTAGAATGGGATGTATGAGGAGAGGTAGAATGGGATGTGGGAGGAGAGGTAGAATGGGAATTGTGAGGAGAGGTAGAATGGGATGTGTGAGGAGAGATAGAATGGGACGTGTGAGGAGAGGTAGAATGGGACGTGTGAGGAGAGGTAGAAAGGGACGTGTGAGGAGAGGTAGAATGGGATGTGTGAAGAGAGGTAGAATGGGATGTTTGAGGAGAGGTAGAATGGGATGTGTGAAGAGAGGTAGAATGGGACGTGTGAGGAGAGGTAAAATGGGATGTGTGAGGAGAGGTAGAATGGGACGTGTGAGGAGAGGTAGAATGGGATGTGTGAGGAGAGGTAGAATGGGACGTGTGAGGAGAGGTAGAATGGGATGTGTGAGGAGAGGTAGAATGGGATGTTTGAGGAGAGGTAAAATGGGATGTGTGAGGAGAGGTAGAATGGGACGTGTGAGGAGAGGTAAAATGGGATGTGTGAGGAGAGGTAGAATGGGACGTGTGAGGAGAGGTAGAATGGGATGTGTGAGGAGAGGTAGAATGGGATGTTTGAGGAGAGGTAGAATGGGATGTGTGAAGAGAGGTAGAATGGGACGTGTGAGGAGAGGTAAAATGGGATGTGTGAGGAGAGGTAGAATGGGACGTGTGAGGAGAGGTAGAATGGGATGTGTGAGGAGAGGTAGAATGGGATGTATGAGGAGAGGTAGAATGGGATGTGGGAGGAGAGTTAGAATGGGAAGTGTGAGGAGAGGTAGAATTGGACGTGAGAGGAGAGGTTGAATGGGATGTGTGAGGAGAGGTAGAATGGGATGTGTGAGGAGAGGAAGAATGGTATGTGTGAGGAGACATAGAATGGGATATGTGAGGAGAGGTAGAATGGGATGTGTGAGGAGAGGTAGAATGGGATGTGTGAGGAGAGGTAGAATGGGATGTGTGAGGAGAGGTAGAATGGGATGTGTGAGGAGAGGTAGAATGGGATGTGTGAGGAGAGGTAGAATGGGATGTGTGAGGAGAGGTAGAATGGGATGTGTGAGGAGAGGTAGAATGGGATGTGTGAGGAGAGATAGAATGGGACGTGTGAGGAGAGGTAGAATGGGACGTGTGAGGAGAGGTAGAATGGGATGTGTGAGGAGAGGTAGAATGGGATGTGTGAGGAGAGGTAGAATGGGATGTGTGAGGAGAGGTAGAATGGGATGTGTGAGGAGAGGTGTAATGGGATGTGTGAGGAGAGGTAGAATGGGATGTGTGAGGAGAGGTAGAATGGGATGTGTGAGGCGAGTAAGAATGGGATGTGTGAGGAGAATGGGATGCGAGTAGAGGTAGAATGGGATGTGTGAGGAGAGGTAGAATGGGATGTGTGAGGAGAAGTAGAATGGGACGTTTGAGGAGAGGTAGAATGGGATGTGTGAGGAGAGGTAGAATGGGATGTGTGAGGAGAGGTAGAATGGGATGTGAGGAGAGGTAGAATGGAATGTGAGAGGAGAGGTAGAATGGGATGTGTGAGGAGAGGTAGAATGGGATGTGTGAGGAGAGGTAGAATGGGACGTGTGAGAAGAGGTAGAATGGGACGTGTGAGAAGAGGTAGAATGGGACGTGTGAGGAGAGGTAGAATGGGACGTGTGAGGAGAGGCAAAATGGGATGTGTGAGGAGAGGTAGAATGGGATGTGGGTGGAGAGGTAGAATGGGATGTGTGAGGAGAGGTAGAATGGGATGTGAGAGGAGAGGGAGAATGGGATGTGAGAGGAGAGGTAGAATGGGATGTGTGAGGAGAGGTAGAATGGGATGTGTGAGGAGAGGTAGAATGGGGTGTGTGAGGAGAGGTAGAATGTGAAGTGTGAGGAGAGGTAGAATGGGGTGTGTGAGGAGTGATAGAATGGGATGTGTGAGGAGAGGAAGAATGGGATGTATGAGGAGAGGTAGAATGGGATGTGTGAGGAGAGGTCGAATGGGATGTGTTAGGAGATGTAGAATGGGATGTGTGAGGAGAGGTAGAAAGGGATGTGTGAGGAGAGGAAGAATGGTATGTGTGAGGAGACATAGAATGGGATGTGTGAGGAGAGGTAGAATGGGATGTGTGAGGAGAGGTAGAATGGGATGTGTGAGGAGAGGTAGAATGGGATGTGTGAGGAGAGGTAGAATGGGATGTGTGAGGAGACATAGAAAGGGATCTATGAGGAGAGGTAGAATGGGATGTGTGAGGAGAGGTAGAATGGGATGTGTGAGGAGAGGTGGAATATGATGTGTGAGGAGAGGTAGAATGGGATGTATGAGGAGAGGTAGAATGGGATGTGGGAGGAGAGGTAGAATGGGATGTGTGAGGAGAGGTAGAATGGGACGTGTGAGGAGAGATAGAATGGGACGTGTGAGGAGAGGTAGAATGGGGCGTGTGAGGAGAGGTAGAATGGGGCGTGTGAGGAGAGAAAAAATGGGACGTGTGAGGAGATGCAGAATGGGACGTGTGAGGAGAGGTAGAATGGGATGTGTGAGGAGAGGTAGAATGGGACTTGTGAGGAGAGGTAGAATGGGATGTATGAGGAGAGGTAGAATGGGATGTGGGAGGAGAGGTAGAATGGGAAGTGTGAGGAGAGGTAAAATGGGATGTGTGAGGAGAGGTAGAATGGGATGTGGGAGGAGAGGTAGAATGGGATGTATGAGAAGAGGTAGAATGGGATGTGTGAGGAGAGGTAGAATGGGATGTGTGAGGAGAGGTAGAATGGGATGTGTGAGGAGAGATAGAATGGGATGTGAGAGGAGAGGTAGAATGGGATGTGAGAGGAGAGGTAGAATTGGACGTGTGAGGAGAGGTAGAATGGGATGTGTGAGGAGAGGTAGAATGGGATGTGTGAGGCGAGTAAGAATGGGATGTGTGAGGAGAATGGGATGTGAGTAGAGGTAGAATGGGAGATGTGAGGAGAGGTAGAATGGGATGTGTGAGGAGAGGTAGAATGGGAAGTGTGAGGAGAGGTAGAATGGGATATGTGAGGAGAGGTAGAATGGGATGTATGAGAACAGGTAGAATGGGATGTGTGAGGAGAGGTAGAATGGGATGTGTGAGGAGAGGTAGAATGGGATGTGTGAGGAGAGATAGAATGGGATGTGAGAGGAGAGGTAGAATGGGATGTGAGAGGAGAGGTAGAATTGGACGTGTGGGGAGAGGTAGAATGGGATGTTTGAGGTGAGGTAGAATGGGATGTGTGAGGCGAGTAAGAATGGGATGTGTGAGGTGAATGGGATGTGAGTAGAGGTAGAATGGGATGTGTGAGGAGAGGTAGAATGGGATGTGAGGAGAGGTAGAATGGGATGTGTGAGGAGAGGTAGAATGGGATGTGTGAGGAGAGGTGTAATGGGAAGTGTGAGGAGAGGTAGAATGGGATGTGTGAGGAGAGGTAGAATGGGATGTGTGAGGAGAGGTAGAATGGGACGTGTGAGGAGAGGTAGAATGGGACGTGTGAGGAGAGGTAGAATGGGATGTTTGAGGAGAGGTAGAATGGGATGTGTGAGGAGAGGTAGAATGGGATGTGAGAGGAGAGGTAGAATTGGACTTTTGAGGAGAGGTAGAATGGGATGTGTGAGGAGAGATAGAATGGGATGTGTGAGGCGAGGAAGAATGGGATGTGTGAGGAGAATGGGATGTGAGTAGAGGTAGAATGGGATGTGTGAGGAGAAAGGGATGTGAGTGGAGGTAGAATGGTACGTGTGAGGAGAGGTAGAATGGGATGTGTGAGGAGAGATAGAATGGGATGTGTGAGGAGAGGTAGAATGGGATGTGTGAGGCGAGGAAGAATGGGATGTGTGAGGAGAATGGTATGTGAGTAAAGGTAGAATTGGATGTGTGAGGAGAGGTAGAATGGGACGTGTGAGGAAAGGTAGAATGGGACGTGTGAGGAGAGGTAGAATGGGACGTGTGAGGAGAGGTAGAATGGGATCTGTGAGGAGAGGTAGAATGGGATCTGTGAGGAGAGGTAGAATGGGATGTGTGAGGAGAGGTAGAATGGGATGTGTGAGGTGAGGTAGAATGGGATCTGTGAGGAGAGGTAGAATGGGATGTGTGAGGTGACGTAGAATGGGATGTGTGAGGAGAGGTAGAATGGGATGTGTGAGGAGAGGTAGAATGGGATGTGTGAGGAGAGGTAGAATGGGATGTGTGAGGAGAGGTAGAATGGGATGTGTGAGGAGAGGTAGAATGGGATGTGTGAGGAGAGGTAGAATGGGATGTGTGAGGAGAGGTAGAATGGGACGTGTAAGGAGAGGTAAAATGGGACTTGTGAGGAGAGGTAGAATGGGATGTATGAGGAGAGGTAGAATGGGATGTGGGAGGAGAGGTAGAATGGGAATTGTGAGGAGAGGTAGAATGGGATGTGTGAGGAGAGATAGAATGGGACGTGTGAGGAGAGGTAGAATGGGACGTGTGAGGCGAGGTAGAAAGGGACGTGTGAGGAGAGGTAGAATGGGATGTGTGAAGAGAGGTAGAATGGGATGTTTGAGGAGAGGTAGAATGGGATGTGTGAAGAGAGGTAGAATGGGACGTGTGAGGAGAGGTAAAATGGGATGTGTGAGGAGAGGTAGAATGGGACGTGTGAGGAGAGGTAGAATGGGATGTGTGAGGAGAGGTAGAATGGGACGTGTGAGGAGAGGTAGAATGGGATGTGTGAGGAGAGGTAGAATGGGATGTTTGAGGAGAGGTAAAATGGGATGTGTGAGGAGAGGTAGAATGGGACGTGTGAGGAGAGGTAAAATGGGATGTGTGAGGAGAGGTAGAATGGGACGTGTGAGGAGAGGTAGAATGGGATGTGTGAGGAGAGGTAGAATGGGATGTTTGAGGAGAGGTAGAATGGGATGTGTGAAGAGAGGTAGAATGGGACGTGTGAGGAGAGGTAAAATGGGATGTGTGAGGAGAGGTAGAATGGGACGTGTGAGGAGAGGTAGAATGGGATGTGTGAGGAGAGGTAGAATGGGATGTATGAGGAGAGGTAGAATGGGATGTGGGAGGAGAGTTAGAATGGGAAGTGTGAGGAGAGGTAGAATTGGACGTGAGAGGAGAGGTTGAATGGGATGTGTGAGGAGAGGTAGAATGGGATGTGTGAGGAGAGGAAGAATGGTATGTGTGAGGAGACATAGAATGGGATATGTGAGGAGAGGTAGAATGGGATGTGTGAGGAGAGGTAGAATGGGATGTGTGAGGAGAGGTAGAATGGGATGTGTGAGGAGAGGTAGAATGGGATGTGTGAGGAGAGGTAGAATGGGATGTGTGAGGAGAAGTAGAATGGGATGTGTGAGGAGAGGTAGAATGGGATGTGTGAGGAGAGGTAGAATGGGATGTGTGAGGAGAGATAGAATGGGACGTGTGAGGAGAGGTAGAATGGGACGTGTGAGGAGAGGTAGAATGGGATGTGTGAGGAGAGGTAGAATGGGATGTGTGAGGAGAGGTAGAATGGGACGTGTGAGGAGAGGTAGAATGGGACGTGTAAGGAGAGGTAAAATGGGACTTGTGAGGAGAGGTAGAATGGGATGTATGAGGAGAGGTAGAATAGGATGTGGGAGGAGAGGTAGAATGGGAAGTGTGAGGAGAGGTAGAATGGGATGTGTGAGAAGAGGTAGAATGGGATGTGGGAGGAGTGGTAGAATGGGATGTGTGAGGAGAGGAAGAAAGGGATGTATGAGGAGAGGTTGAATGGGATGTGTGAGGAGAGGTAGAATGGGATGCAAGAGAAGAGGTAGAATGGGATGTGTGAGCAGAGGTAGAATGGGATGTGTGAGGAGAGGTAGAATGGGATGTGTGAGGAGAGGTAGAAATGGACGTGACGGGAGAGGTATAATGGGATGTGAGAGGGGAGGTAGAATGGGATCTGTGAGGAGAGGTAGAATGGGATGTGAGAGGAGAGGTAGAATGGGATGTGTGAGGAGAGGTAGATTGGGATGTGTGAGTAGAGTCAGAAATGGACGTGAGGGGAGAGGTAGAATTGGATGTGTGAGGAGAGGTAGAATGGGATGTGTGAGGAGAGGTAGATTGGGATGTGTGAGGAGAGGTAGAATGGGACGTGTGAGGAGAGGTAGAGTGGGATGTGTGAGGAGAGATAGAATGGGATGTGTGAGGAGAGGTAGAATGGGATGTGTGAGGAGAGGTAGAATGGGTAGTGTGAGCAGAGGTAGAATGGGATGTGGGAGGAGAGGTAGAATGGGATGTGGGAGGAGAGGTAGAATGGGACGTGTGAGGAGAGGTAGAATGGGACGTGTGAGGAGAGATAGAATGGGACGTGTGAGGAGAGGTAGAATGGGGCGTGTGAGGAGAGGTATAATGGAACGTGTGAGGAGAGATAGAATGGGATGTGTGAGGAGAGGTAGAATGGGACGTGTGAGGAGAGGTAGAATGGGATGTGTGAGGAGAGGTCGAATGGGACTTGTGAGGAGAGGTAGAATGGGATGTATGAGGAGAGGTAGAATGGGATGTGGGAGGAGAGGTAGAATGGGAAGTGTGAGGAGAGGTAGAATGGGATGTGGGAGGAGAGGTAGAATGGGTGTGGGAGGAGAGGTAGAATGGGATGTATGAGAAGAGGTAGAATGGGATGTGTGAGGAGAGGTAGAATGGGATGTGTGAGGAGAGGTAGAATGGGATGTGTGAGGAGAAATAGAATGGGATGTGAGAGGAGAGGTAGAATGGGATGTGAGAGGAGAGGTAGAATTGGACGTGTGAGGAGAGGTAGAATGGGATGTGTGAGGAGAGGTAGAATGGGAAGTGTGAGGCGAGTAAGAATGGGATGTGTGAGGAGAATGGGATGAGAGTAGAGGTAGAATGGGATGTGTTAGGAGAGGTAGAATGGGATGTGTGAGGAGAGGTAGAATGGTACGTTTGAGGAGAGGTAGAATGGGATGTGTGAGGAGAGGTAGAATGGGATGTGAGGAGAGGTAGAATGGGATGTGAGGAGAGGTAGAATGGGATGTGTGAGGAGAGGTAGAATGGGATGTGTGAGGAGAGGTGTAATGGGATGTGTGAGGAGAGGTAGAATGGGTTGTGTGAGGAGAGGTAGAATGGGATGTGGGAGGAGAGTTAGAATGGGATGTGGGAGGAGAGGTAGAATGGGATGTGTGAGGAGAGGTAGAATGGGACGTGTGAGGAGAGATAGAATGGGACGTGTGAGGAGAGGTAGAATGGGGCGTGTGAGGAGAGGTATATTGGAACGTGTGAGGAGAGATAGAATGGGATGTGTGAGGAGAGGTAGAATGGGATGTGTGTGGAGAGGTGTAATGGGATGTATGAGGAGAGGTAGAATGGGATGTGGGAGTAGAGGAAGAATGGGACGTGTGAGGAGAGGTAGAATGGGACGTGTGAGGAGAGGTCGAATGGGATATGTGAGGAGAGGTAGAATGGGACTTGTGAGGAGAGGTCGAATGGGATATGTGAGGAGAGGTAGAATGGAATGTGCGAGGAGAGGAAGAATGGGATGTGTGAGGAGAGTTTGAATGTGATGTGTGAGGAGAGGGAGAATGGGACGTGTGAGGAGAGGTAGAATGGGACGTGTGAGGAGAGGTAGAATGGGATCTGTGAGGAGAGGTAGAATGGGATCTGTGAGGAGAGGTAGAATGGGATGTGTGAGGAGAGGTAGAATGGGATGTGTGAGGTGAGGTAGAATGGGATCTGTGAGGAGAGGTAGAATGGGATGTGTGAGGTGACGTAGAATGGAATGTGTGAGGAGAGGTAGAATGGGATGTGTGAGGAGAGGTAGAATGGGATGTGTGAGGAGAGGTAGAATGGGATGTGTGAGGAGAGGTAGAATGGGATGTGTGAGGAGAGGTAGAATGGGATGTGTGAGGAGAGGTAGAATGGGATGTGTGAGGAGAGGTAGAATGGGACGTGTAAGGAGAGGTAAAATGGGACTTGTGAGGAGAGGTAGAATGGGATGTATGAGGAGAGGTAGAATGGGATGTGGGAGGAGAGGTAGAATGGGAATTGTGAGGAGAGGTAGAATGGGATGTGTGAGGAGAGATAGAATGGGACGTGTGAGGAGAGGTAGAATGGGACGTGTGAGGAGATGTAGAAAGGGACGTGTGAGGAGAGGTAGAATGGGATGTGTGAAGAGAGGTAGAATGGGATGTTTGAGGAGAGGTAGAATGGGATGTGTGAAGAGAGGTAGAATGGGACGTGTGAGGAGAGGTAAAATGGGATGTGTGAGGAGAGGTAGAATGGGACGTGTGAGGAGAGGTAGAATGGGATGTGTGAGGAGAGGTAGAATGGGACGTGTGAGGAGAGGTAGAATGGGATGTGTGAGGAGAGGTAGAATGGGATGTTTGAGGAGAGGTAAAATGGGATGTGTGAGGAGAGGTAGAATGGGACGTGTGAGGAGAGGTAAAATGGGATGTGTGAGGAGAGGTAGAATGGGACGTGTGAGGAGAGGTAGAATGGGATGTGTGAGGAGAGGTAGAATGGGATGTTTGAGGAGAGGTAGAATGGGATGTGTGAAGAGAGGTAGAATGGGACGTGTGAGGAGAGGTAAAATGGGATGTGTGAGGAGAGGTAGAATGGGACGTGTGAGGAGAGGTAGAATGGGATGTGTGAGGAGAGGTAGAATGGGATGTATGAGGAGAGGTAGAATGGGATGTGGGAGGAGAGTTAGAATGGGAAGTGTGAGGAGAGGTAGAATTGGACGTGAGAGGAGAGGTTGAATGGGATGTGTGAGGAGAGGTAGAATGGGATGTGTGAGGAGAGGAAGAATGGTATGTGTGAGGAGACATAGAATGGGATATGTGAGGAGAGGTAGAATGGGATGTGTGAGGAGAGGTAGAATGGGATGTGTGAGGAGAGGTAGAATGGGATGTGTGAGGAGAGGTAGAATGGGATGTGTGAGGAGAGGTAGAATGGGATGTGTGAGGAGAGGTAGAATGGGATGTGTGAGGAGAGGTAGAATGGGATGTGTGAGGAGAGGTAGAATGGGATGTGTGAGGAGAGATAGAATGGGACGTGTGAGGAGAGGTAGAATGGGACGTGTGAGGAGAGGTAGAATGGGATGTGTGAGGAGAGGTAGAATGGGATGTGTGACGAGAGGTAGAATGGGACGTGTGAGGAGAGGTAGAATGGGACGTGTAAGGAGAGGTAAAATGGGCGTGACGGGAGAGGTATAATGGGATGTGAGATGGGAGGTAGAATGGGATCTGTGAGGAGAGGTAGAATGGGATGTGAGAGGAGAGGTAGAATGGGATGTGTGAGGAGAGGTAGATTGGGATGTGTGAGTAGAGTCAGAATTGGACGTGAGGGGAGAGGTAGAATTGGATGTGTGAGGAGAGGTAGAATGGGATGTGTGAGGAGAGGTAGATTGGGATGTGTGAGGAGAGGTAGAATGGGACGTGTGAGGAGAGGTAGAGTGGGATGTGTGAGGAGAGATAGAATGGGATGTGTGAGGAGAGGTAGAATGGGATGTGTGAGGAGAGGTAGAATGGGTAGTGTGAGCAGAGGTAGAATGGGATGTGGGAGGAGAGGTAGAATGGGATGTGGGAGGAGAGGTAGAATGGGACGTGTGAGGAGAGGTAGAATGGGACGTGTGAGGAGAGATAGAATGGGACGTGTGAGGAGAGGTAGAATGGGGCGTGTGAGGAGAGGTATAATGGAACGTGTGAGGAGAGATAGAATGGGATGTGTGAGGAGAGGTAGAATGGGACGTGTGAGGAGAGGTAGAATGGGATGTGTGAGGAGAGGTCGAATGGGACTTGTGAGGAGAGGTAGAATGGGATGTATGAGGAGAGGTAGAATGGGATGTGGGAGGAGAGGTAGAATGGGAAGTGTGAGGAGAGGTAGAATGGGATGTGTGAGGAGAGGTAGAATGGGTGTGGGAGGAGAGGTAGAATGGGATGTATGAGAAGAGGTAGAATGGGATGTGTGAGGAGAGGTAGAATGGGATGTGTGAGGAGAGGTAGAATGGGATGTGTGAGGAGAAATAGAATGGGATGTGAGAGGAGAGGTAGAATGGGATGTGAGAGGAGAGGTAGAATTGGACGTGTGAGGAGAGGTAGAATGGGATGTGTGAGGAGAGGTAGAATGGGAAGTGTGAGGCGAGTAAGAATGGGATGTGTGAGGAGAATGGGATGAGAGTAGAGGTAGAATGGGATGTGTTAGGAGAGGTAGAATGGGATGTGTGAGGAGAGGTAGAATGGTACGTTTGAGGAGAGGTAGAATGGGATGTGTGAGGAGAGGTAGAATGGGATGTCAGGAGAGGTAGAATGGGATGTGAGGAGAGGTAGAATGGGATGTGTGAGGAGAGGTAGAATGGGATGTGTGAGGAGAGGTGTAATGGGATGTGTGAGGAGAGGTAGAATGGGTTGTGTGAGGAGAGGTAGAATGGGATGTGGGAGGAGAGTTAGAATGGGATGTGGGAGGAGAGGTAGAATGGGATGTGTGAGGAGAGGTAGAATGGGACGTGTGAGGAGAGATAGAATGGGACGTGTGAGGAGAGGTAGAATGGGGCGTGTGAGGAGAGGTATATTGGAACGTGTGAGGAGAGATAGAATGGGATGTGTGAGGAGAGGTAGAATGGGATGTGTGTGGAGAGGTGTAATGGGATGTATGAGGAGAGGTAGAATGGGATGTGGGAGTAGAGGAAGAATGGGACTTGTGAGGAGAGGTAGAATGGGACGTGTGAGGAGAGGTCGAATGGGATATGTGAGGAGAGGTAGAATGGAATGTGCGAGGAGAGGAAGAATGGGATGTGTGAGGAGAGTTTGAATGTGATGTGTGAGGAGAGGGAGAATGGGACGTGTGAGGAGAGGTAAAATGGGACTTGTGAGGAGAGGTAGAATGGGATGTATGAGGAGAGGTAGAATGGGATGTGGGAGGAGAGGTAGAATGGGAAGTGTGAGGAGAGGAAGAATGGGATGTATGAGGAGAGGTAGAATGGGATGTGTGAGGAGAGGTAGAATGGGATGTGTGAGGAGACGTAGAATGGGATGTGTGAGGAGAGATAGAATGGGATGTGAGAGGAGAGGTAGAATGGGATGTGAGAGGAGAGGTAGAATTGGACGTGTGAGGAGAGGTAGAATGGGATGTGTCAGGAGAGATAGAATGGGATGTGTGAGGAGAGGTAGAATGGGATGTGTGAGGAGAGGTAGAATGGGATGTTTGAGGAGAGGTAGAATGGGATGTTTGAGGAGAGGTAGAATGGGATGTGAGGAGAGGTAGAATGGGATGTGTGAGGAGAGGTAGAATGGGATGTGTGAGGAGAGGTGTAATGGGATGTGTGAGGAGAGGTAGAATGGGATGTGTGAGGAGAGGTAGAATGGGATGTGTGAGGCGAGTAAGAATGGGATGTGTGAGGAGAATGGGATGTGAGTAGAGGTAGAATGGGATGTGTGAGGAGAGGTCGAATGGGATGTGTGAGGAGAGGTAGAATGGGACGTTTGAGGAGAGGTAGAATGGGATGTGTGAGGAGAGGCAGAATGGGATGTGAGGAGAGGTAGAATGGGATGTGAGGAGAGGTAGAATGGGATGTGTGAGGAGAGGTAGAATGGGTTGTGTGAGGAGAGGTGTAATGGGATGTGTAAGGAGAGGTAGAATGGGATGTGTGAGGAGAGGTAGAATGGGATGTGGGAGGAGAGGTAGAATGGGATGTGTGAGGAGAGGTAGAATGGGATGTGTGAGGAGAGGTAGAATGGGACGTGTGAGGAGAGGTAGAATGGGGCGTGTGAGGAGAGGTAGAATGGGGCGTGTGAGGAGAGGTAAAATGGAACGTGTGAGGAGAGGTAAAATGGAACGTGTGAGGAGAGATAGAATGGGATGTGTGAGGAGAGGTAGAATGGGACGTGTGAGGAGAGGTAGAATGGGATGTTTGAGGAGAGGTAGAATGGGATTTGTGAGGAGAGGTAGAATGGGATGTATGAGGAGAGGTAGAATGGGATGTGGGAGGAGAGGTAGAATGGGAAGTGTGAGGAGAGGTAGAATGGGATGTGTGAGGAGAGGTAGAATGGGATGTGGGAGGAGAGGTAGAATGGGATGTATGAGGAGAGGTAGAATGGGATGTGTGAGGAGAGGTAGAATGGGATGTGTGAGGAGAGGTAGAATGGAATATGAGAGGAGAGGTAGAATGGGATGTGAGAGGAGAGGTAGAATTGGACGTGTGAGGAGAGGTAGAATGGGATGTGTGAGGAGAGATAGAATTGGATGTGTGAGGAGAGGTAGAATGGGATGTGTGAGGCGATTAAGAATGGGATGTGTGAGGAGAATGGGATGTGAGTAGAGGTAGAATGGGATGTGTGAGGAGAGGTAGAATGGGACGTTTGAGGAGAGGTAGAATGGGATGTGTGAGGAGAGGTGGAATGGGATGTGTGAGGAGAGGCAGAATGGGATGTGTGAGGAGAGGTAGAATGGGATGTGTGAGGAGAGGTGTAATGGGATGTGTGAGGAGAGGTAGAATGGGATGTGTGAGGAGAGGTAGAATGGGATGTGGGAGGAGAGGTAGAATGGGATGTGTGAGGAGAGGTAGAATGGGATGTGTGAGGAGAGATAGAATGGGACGTGTGAGGAGAGGTAGAATGGGGCGTGTGAGGAGAGGTAAAATGGAACGTGTGAGGAGAGATAGAATGGGATGTGTGAGGAGAGGTAGAATGGTATGTGTGAGGAGAGGTAGAATGGGATGTGTGAGGAGAGGTAGAATGGGACTTGTGAGGAGAGGTAGAATGGGATGTATGAGGAGAGGTAGAATGGGATGTGGGAGGAGAGGTAGAATGGGAAGTGTGAGGAGAGGTAGAATGGGATGTGTGAGGAGAGGTAGAATGGAATGTGGGAGGAGAGGTAGAATGGGATGTGTGAGGAGAGGTAGAATGGGATGTGTGAGGAGAGGTAGAATGGGATGTGTGAGGAGAGGTCGAATGGGATGTGAGAGGAGAGGTAGAATTGGACGTGTGAGGAGAGGTAGAATGGGATGTGTGAGGAGAGATAGAATGGGATGTGTGAGGAGAGGTAGAATGGGATGTGTGAGGCGAGTAAGAATGGGATGTGTGAGGAGAATGGGATGTGAGTAGAGGTAGAATGGGATGTGTGAGGAGAGGTAGAATGGGATGTGTGAGGAGAGGTAGAATGGGACGTTTGAGGAGAGGTAGAATGGGATGTGTGAGGAGAGGTAGAATGGGATGTGTGAGGAGAGGTAGAATGGGATGTGTGAGGAGAGGTAGAATGGGATGTGTGAGGTGAGGAAGAATGGGATGTGTGAGGAGAATGGGATGTGAGTAGAGGTAGAATGGGATGTGTGAGGAGAGGTAGAATGGGAAGTGTGAGGAGAGGTAGAATGGGACGATTGAGGAGAGGTAGAATGGGATGTGTGAGGAGGGGTAGAATGGGATGTGTGAGGAGAGGTAGAATGGGATGTGTGAGGAGAGGTAGAATGGGATGTGTGAGGAGAGGTAGAATGGGATGTGTGAGGAGAGATAGAATGGGATGTGTGAGGAGAGGTAGAATGGGACGTGTGAGGAGTTTTCCAAAACTCCCTGGACTCGGCAAAGGTCCCGGCTGACTGGAAAACTGCAAATGTAACACCCTTATTTAAAAAGGGCAGTAGACAGAAGGCTGGAAACTATAGACCGGTTCGCCTAACATCTGTGGTAGGTAAAATTTTGGAGTCCATTATTAAGGAGACAGTAACAGGACATTTGGATAATCATAATTTAATAGGACAAAGTCAGCATGGTTTTATGAAGGGGAAGTCATGTTTGAGAAATTTGCTATAGTTCTTTGAGGAAGTAACGTATAGGGTGGATAAAGGGGAACCAGTGGACGTAATGTATTCAGACTTCCAAAAGGCATTTGACAAGGTGCCACACAAAAGATTATTGCTTAAGATAAAAAATCACGGGATTGGGGGTAATATTCTGGCATGGATAGAGGATTGGCTATCTAACAGAAGGCAGAGATTTGGGATAAATGGTTCATTCTCAGACTGGCAATCAGTAACTAGTGGTGTTCCGCAGGGGTCAGTGCTGGGTCCCCAACTCTTTACAATCTATATTAACGATTTGGAGGAGGGGACCGAGTGTAACATATCAAAGTTTGCAGATGATACTAAGATGGGAGGGAAAGTAGTGAGTGAGGAGGACATAAAAAACCTGCAAGGGGACATAGACAGGCTAATTAAGTGGGCAGAGATTTGGCAGATGTAATACAATACTGGAAAGTGTGAGGTTATGCACTTTGGCAGGAAAAATAGGAGAGCAAGTTATTATCTTAATGGCAAGAAACTGGAATGTCCTGAAGTACAAAGGGATCTGGGGGTCCTGGTGCACGAAACTCAAAAGGTTAGTATGCAGGTGCAGCAAGTGATTAAGAAGGCCAATGGAATGTTGGCTTTCATTGCTAGGGGGATAGAATATAAAAATAGGGAGGTATTGCTTCAGTTGTACAAGGTATTGGTGAGACCGCACCTGGAATACTGTGTACAGTTTTGGTGTCCATTATTAAGAAAGGACATACTTGCTCTCGAGTCAGTACAAAGAAGGTTCACTCGGTTAATCCCGGGGATGAGGGGATGGACATATGAGGAGAGGTTGAGTAGATTGGGACTCTACTCATTGGAGTTCAGAAGAATGAGAGGCGATCTTATTGAAACATATAAGATTGTGAAGGGGTTGGATCGGGTGGATGCGGGGAAGATGTTCTCGATGATGGGTGAAACTAGAACTACGGGGCATAGTCTTAGAATAAGGGGCTGCTCTTTCAAAACTGAGATGTGGAGGAACTACTTCACTCAGAGTGTGGTGGGTCCGTGGAATGTGCTGCACTAAAAAGCTGCAGAAGCTATATCATTACATAAATTTAAAACAGAAATAGACGGTTTCCTAGAAGTAAAGGGAATTAACGGTTACGGGGAGCGGGCAGTAAATTGGACATGAGTCTAGGTTCGGATCGGTCATGGCCCTGTGGGTAGCGGAGCGGGCCCAGGAGCCGTGTAACCTGATCCTGCTCCGATTTCGTGTGTCTAATTCTCTGAGATTCAGGAGATGGTTCTGGAATAGTGGATTGGCGGTTAGGATCAGATCAGCCATGATATTATTGAATGGCGGAGCAGGCTCGAGGGGCCGATTGGCCTAATCCTGCTCCTATTTCTTGTGTTCTTATGTTCTTATGTAGGTAGAATGGGATGTGAGAGGGGAGGTAGAATGGGATGTGTGAGGTGAGGTAGAATGGGACGTGTGAGGAGAGGTAGAATGGGATGTGGGAGGATAGATAGAATAGGATGTATGAGGAGAGGTAGAATGGGATGTGTGAGGAGAGGTAGATTGGGATGTGTGAGGAGAGGTAGAATGGGATGTGTGAGGAGAGGTAGAATGGGATGTGTGAGGAGAGGCAGAAAGGGACGTGTGAGGAGAGGTAGAATGGGATGTGTGAGGAGAGGTAGAATGGGATGTGTGAGGAGAGGTAGAATGGGATGTGTGAGGAGAGGTAGATTGGGATGTGTGAGGAGAGGTAGAATGGGATGTGTGAGGAGAGGTAGAATGGGATGTGTGAGGAGAGGCAGAAAGGGACGTGTGAGGAGAGGTAGAATGGGATGTGTGAGCAGAGGTAGAATGGGATGTGTGAGGAGAGGCAGAATGGGATGTGGGAGGAGAGGTAGAATGGGATGTGTGAGGAGAGTTAGAATGGGACGTGTGAGGAGAGGTAGAATGGGATGTGTGAGGAGAGGTTGAATGGGATGTGTGAGGAGAGGTAGAATGGGATGTGAGGAGAGGTAGAATGGGATCTGTGAGGAGAGGTAGAATGGGATGTGGGAGGAGAAATAGAATGGGATGTGTGAGGAGAGGTAGAATGGGATGTGTGAGGAGAGGTAGAATGGGATGTGTGAGGAGAGATAGAATGGGATGTGTGAGGAGAGGTAGAATGGGATGTGTGAGGAGAGGTAGAATGGGACGTGTGAGGAGAGGTAGAATGGGATGTGTGAGGAGAGGTAGAATGGGACGTGTGAGGAGAGGTAGAATGGGATGTGTGAGGAGAGATAGAATGGGATGTGTGAGGAGAGGCAGAATGGGATGTGTGAGGAGAGATAGAATGGGAAGTGTGAGCAGAGGTAGAATGGGACGTGTGAGGAGAGGTAGAATGGGATGTGTGAGGAGAGGTAGAATGGGATGTGTGAGGAGAGGTAGAATGGGCCGTGTGAGGAGAGGTAGAATGCGACGTGTGAGGAGAGGTAGAATGGGATGTGTGAGGAGAGGTAGAATGGGATGTGTGAGGAGAGGTAGAATGGGATGTGGGAGGAGAGGTAGAATGGGACGTGGGAGGAGCGGTAGAATGGGACGTGTGAGGAGAGGTAGAATGGGATGTGGGAGGAGAGGTAGAATGGGACGTGGGAGGAGCGGTAGAATGGGACGTGTGAGGAGAGGTAGAATGCGACGTGTGAGGAGAGGTAGAATGGGATGTGTGAGGAGAGGTAGAATGGGATGTGGGAGGAGAGGTAGAATGGGATGTGTGAGGAGAGGTAGAATGGGATGTTTGAGGAGAGGTAGAATGGGACGTGTGAGGAGAGGTAGAATGGAATTTGTGAGGAGAGGTAAAATGGGATGTGTGAGGAGAGGTAGAATGGGACGTGTGAGGAGAGGTAGAATGCGATGTGTGAGGAGAGGTAGAATGGGATGTGCGAGGAGAGGTAGAATGCGACGTGTGAGGAGAGGTAGAATGGGATGTGTGAGGAGAGGTAGGATGGGATGTGTGAGGAGAGGTAGAATGGGACGTGTGAGGAGAGGTAGAATGGGATGTGTGAGGAGAGGTAGAATGGGACGTGTGAGGAGAGGTAGAATGCGACGTGTGAGGAGAGGTAGAATGGGATGTGTGAGGAGAGGTAGAATGGGATGTGGGAGGAGAGGTAGAATGGGACGTGGGAGGAGCGGTAGAATGGGACGTGTGAGGAGAGGTACAATGCGACGTGTGAGGAGAGATAGAATGGGATGTGTGAGGAGAGGTAGAATGGGATGTGGGAGGAGAGGTAGAATGGGATGTGTGAGGAGAGGTAGAATGGGATGTTTGAGGAGAGGTAGAATGGGACGTGTGAGGAGAGGTAGAATGGGATTTGTGAGGAGAGGTAAAATGGGATGTGTGAGGAGAGGTAGAATGGGATGTGTGAGGAGAGGTAGGATGGGATGTGTGAGCAGAGGTAGAATGAGATGTGTCAGGAGAGGTAGAATGGGATGTGTGAGGAGAGGTAGAATGGGATGTGTGAGGAGAGGTAGGATGGGATCTGTGAGCAGAGGTAGAATGGGATGTGTCAGGAGAGGTAGAATGGAATGTGTGAGGAGAGGTAGAATGGGATGTATGAGGAGAGGTAGAATGGGATGTGGGAGGAGAGATAGAATTGGATGTGTGAGGAGAGGTAGAATGGGATGTTTGAGGAGAGGTAGAATGGGATGTTTGAGGAGAGGTGGAATGGGATGTTTGAGGAGAGGTAGAATGGGATGTGTGAGGAGAGGTAGAATGGGATGTGTGAGGAGAGGTAGATTGGGATGTTTGAGGATAGGTAGAATGGGATGTGTGAGGAGAGGTAGAATGGGATGTTTGAGGAGAGGTGGAATGGGATGTGTGAGGAGAGGTAGAATGGGATGTGTGAGGAGAGGTAGAATGGGATGTGTGAGGAGAGGTAGAATGGGATGTGTGAGGAGAGGTAGAATGGGATGTTTGAGAAGAGGTAGAATGGGATGTGTGAGGAGAGGTAGAATGGGATGTGTGAGGAGAGGTAGAATGGGATGTTTGAGGAGAGGTAGAATGGGATGTTTGAGGAGAGGTAGAATGGGATGTTTGAGGAGAGGTAGAATGGGATGTGTGAGGAGAGGTAGAATGGGATGTGCGAGGAGAGGTAGAATGCGACGTGTGAGGAGAGGTAGAATGGGATGTGTGAGGAGAGGTAGGATGGGATATGTGAGGAGAGGTAGAATGGGACGTGTGAGGAGAGGTAGAATGGGATGTGTGAGGAGAGGTAGAATGGGACGTGTGAGGAGAGGTAGAATGGGATGTGTGAGGAGAGGTAGAATGGGATGTGTGAGGAGAGGTAGAATGGGATGTGGGAGGAGAGGTAGAATGGGACGTGGGAGGAGCGGTAGAATGGGACGTGTGAGGAGAGGTAGAATGCGACGTGTGAGGAGAGACAGAATGGGATGTGTGAGGAGAGGTAGAATGGGATGTGGGAGGAGAGGTAGAATGGGATGTGTGAGGAGAGGTAGAATGGGATGTTTGAGGAGAGGTAGAATGGGACGTGTGAGGAGAGGTAGAATGGGATTTGTGAGGAGAGGTAAAATGGGATGTGTGAGGAGAGGTAGAATGGGACGTGTGAGGAGAGGTAGGATGGGATGTTTGAGCAGAGGTAGAATGGGATGTGTGAGGAGAGGTAGAATGGGATGTATGAGGAGAGGTAGAATGGGATGTGGGAGGAGAGATAGAATTGGATGTGTGAGGAGAGGTAGAATGGGATGTTTGAGGAGAGGTAGAATGGGATGTTTGAGGAGAGGTAGAATGGGATGTTTGAGGAGAGGTAGAATGGGATGTGTGAGGAGAGGTAGAATGGGATGTGTGAGGAGAGGTAGATTGGGATGTTTGAGGAGAGGTAGAATGGGATGTGTGAGGAGAGGTAGAATGGGATGTTTGAGGAGAGGTAGAATGGGATGTGTGAGGAGAGGTAGAATGGGATGTGTGAGGAGAGGTAGAATGGGATGTGTGAGGAGAGGTAGAATGGGATGTGTGAGGAGAGGTAGAATGGGATGTTTGAGGAGAGGTAGAATGGGATGTGTGAGGAGAGGTAGAATGGGATGTGTGAGGAGAGGTAGAATGGGATGTTTGAGGAGAGGTAGAATGGGATGTTTGAGGAGAGGTAGAATGGGATGTTTGAGGAGAGGTAGAATGGGATGTGTGAGGAGAGATAGAATGGGATGTGTGAGGAGAGGTAGAATGGGATGTGTGAGGAGAGGTAGAATGGGATGTGTGAGGTGAGGAAGAATGGGATGTGTGAGGAGAATGGGATGTGAGCAGAGGTAGAATGGGATGTGTGAGGAGAGGTAGAATGGGAAGTGTGAGGAGAGGTAGAATGGGACGATTGAGGAGAGGTAGAATGGGATGTGTGAGGAGGGGTAGAATGGGATGTGTGAGGAGAGGTAGAATGGGATGTGTGAGGAGAGGTAGAATGGGATGTGTGAGGAGAGGTAGAATGGGATGTGTGAGGAGAGATAGAATGGGATGTGTGAGGAGAGGTAGAATGGGACGTGTGAGGAGTTTTCCAAAACTCCCTGGACTCGGCAAAGGTCCCGGCTGACTGGAAAACTGCAAATGTAACACCCTTATTTAAAAAGGGCAGTCGACAGAAGGCTGGAAACTATAGACCGGTTCGCCTAACATCTGTGGTAGGTAAAATTTTGGAGTCCATTATTAAGGAGACAGTAACAGGACATTTGGATAATCATAATTTAATAGGACAAAGTCAGCATGGTTTTATGAAGGGGAAGTCATGTTTGAGAAATTTGCTATAGTTCTTTGAGGAAGTAACGTATAGGGTGGATAAAGGGGAACCAGTGGACGTAGTGTATTTAGACTTCCAAAAGGCATTTGACAAGGTGCCACACAAAAGATTATTGCTTAAGATAAAAAATCACGGGATTGGGGGTAATATTCTGGCATGGATAGAGGATTGGCTATCTAACAGAAGGCAGAGATTTGGGATAAATGGTTCATTCTCAGACTGGCAATCAGTAACTCGTGGTGTTCCGCAGGGGTCAGTGCTGGGTCCCCAACTCTTTACAATCTATATTAACGATTTGGAGGAGGGGACCGAGTGTAACATATCAAAGTTTGCAGATGATACTAAGATGGGAGGGAAAGTAGTGAGTGAGGAGGACATAAAAAACCTGCAAGGGGACATAGACAGGCTAAGTAAGTGGGCAGAGATTTGGCAGATGGAATACAATACTGGAAAGTGTGAGGTTATGCACTTTGGCAGGAAAAATAGGAGAGCAAGTTATTATCTTAATGGCAAGAAACTGGAATGTACGGAAGTACAAAGGGATCTGGGGGTCCTGGTGCACGAAACTCAAAAGGTTAGTATGCAGGTGCAGCAAGTGATTAAGAAGGCCAATGGAATGTTGGCTTTCATTGCTAGGGGGATAGAATATAAAAATAGGGAGGTATTGCTTCAGTTGTACAAGGTATTGGTGAGACCGCACCTGGAATACTGCGTACAGTTTTGGTGTCCATTATTAAGAAAGGACATACTTGCTCTCGAGTCAGTACAAAGAAGGTTCACTCGGTTAATCCCGGGGATGAGGGGATGGACATATGAGGAGAGGTTGAGTAGATTGGGACTCTACTCATTGGAGTTCAGAAGAATGAGAGGCGATCTTATTGAAACATATAAGATTGTGAAGGGGTTGGATCGGGTGGATGCGGGGAAGATGTTCTCGATGATGGGTGAAACTAGAACTACGGGGCATAGTCTTAGAATAAGGGGCTGCTCTTTCAAAACTGAGATGTGGAGGAACTACTTCACTCAGAGTGTGGTGTGTCCGTGGAATGTGCTGCACTAAAAAGCTGCAGAAGCTATATCATTACATAAATTTAAAACAGAAATAGACGGTTTCCGAGAAGTAAAGGGAATTAAAGGTTACGGGGAGCGGGCAGTAAATTGGACATGAGTCTAGGTTCGGATCGGTCATGGCCCTGTGGGTAGCGGAGCGGGCCCAGGAGCCGTGTAGCCTGATCCTGCTCCTATTTCGTGTGTCTAATTCTCTGAGATTCAGGAGATGGTTCTGGGATAGTGGATTGGCGGTTAGGATCAGATCAGCCATGATCTTATTGAATGGCGGAGCAGGCTCGAGGGGCCGATTGGCCTAAACCTGCTCCTATTTCTTGTGTTCTTATGTTCTTATGTAGGTAGAATGGGATGTGAGAGGGGAGGTAGAATGGGATGTGTGAGGTGAGGTAGAATGGGACGTGTGAGGAGAGGTAGAATGGGATGTGTGAGGAGAGGTAGAATGGGACGTGTGAGGAGAGGTAGAATGGGATGTGTGAGGAGAGGTAGAATCTGATGTGTGAGGAGAGGTAGAATGGGATGTGTGAGAGAGGTAGAATGGGATGTGTGAGGAGAGGTAGAGTGGGATGTGTGAGGAGAGGTAGAATGGGATGTGTGAGGAGAGGTAGAATGGGATGTGTGAGGCGAGTAAGAATGGGATGTGTGAGGAGAATGGGATGAGAGTAGAGGTAGAATGGGATGTGTGAGGAGAGGTAGAATGGGATGTGTGAGGAGAGGTAGAATGGGACGTTTGAGGAGAGGTAGAATGGGATGTGTGAGGAGAGGTAGAATGGGATGTGAGGAGAGGTAGAATGGGATGTGAGGAGAGGTAGAATGGGATGTGTGAGGAGAGGTAGAATGGGATGTGTGAGGAGAGGTAGAATGGGTTGTGTGAGGAGAGGTAGAATGGGATGTGGGAGGAGAGTTAGAATGGGATGTGGGAGGAGAGGTAGAATGGGATGTGTGAGGAGAGGTAGAATGGGACGTGTGAGGAGAGATAGAATGGGACGTGTGAGGAGAGGTAGAATGGAGCGTGTGAGGAGAGATATATTGGAACGTGTGAGGAGAGATAGAATGGGATGTGTGAGGAGAGGTAGAATGGGATGTGTGAGGAGAGGTGTAATGGGATGTATGAGGAGAGGTAGAATGGGATGTGGGAGGAGAGGAAGAATGGGACGTGTGAGGAGAGGTAGAATGGGACGTGTGAGGAGAGGTAGAATGGGATGTGTGAGGAGAGGTAGAATGGGACTTGTGAGGAGAGGTAGAATGGGATATGTGAGGAGAGATAGAATGGGATGTGCGAGGTGAGGAAGAATGGGATGTGTGAGGAGAGTTTGAATGTGATGTGTGAGGAGAGATAGAATGGGATGTGAGAGGAGAGGTAGAATGGGATGTGAGAGGAGAGGTAGAATTGGACGTGTGAGGAGAGGTAGAATGGGATGTGTCAGGAGAGATAGAATGGGATGTGTGAGGAGAGGTAGAATGGGATGTGTGAGGAGAGGTAGAATGGGACGTTTGAGGAGAGGTAGAATGGGATGTTTGAGGAGAGGTAGAATGGGATGTGAGGAGAGGTAGAATGGGATGTGTGAGGAGAGGTAGAATGGGATGTGTGAGGAGAGGTGTAATGGGATGTGTGAGGAGAGGTAGAATGGGATGTGTGAGGAGAGGTAGAATGGGATGTGTGAGGCGAGTAAGAATGGGATGTGTGAGGAGAATGGGATGTGAGTAGAGGTAGAATGGGATGTGTGAGGAGAGGTCGAATGGGATGTGTGAGGAGAGGTAGAATGGGACGTTTGAGGAGAGGAAGAATGGGATGTGTGAGGAGAGGCAGAATGGGATGTGAGGAGAGGTAGAATGGGATGTGAGGAGAGGTAGAATGGGATGTGTGAGGAGAGGTAGAATGGGTTGTGTGAGGAGAGGTTTAATGGGATGTGTGAGGAGAGGTAGAATGGGATGTGTGAGGAGAGGTAGAATGGGATGTGGGAGGAGAGGTAGAATGGAACGTGTGAGGAGAGATAGAATGGGATGTGTGAGGAGAGGTAGAATGGGATGTGTGAGGAGAGGTGTAATGGGATGTATGAGGAGAGGTAGAATGTGATGTGGGAGGAGAGGAAGAATGGGACGTGTGAGGAGAGGTAGAATGGGACGTGTGAGGAGAGGTAGAATGGGATGTGTGAGGAGAGGTAGAATGGGACTTGTGAGGAGAGGTAGAATGGGATATGTGAGGAGAGGTAGAATGGGATGTGCGAGGAGAGGAAGAATGGGATATGTGAGGAGAGTTTGAATGTGATGTGTGAGGAGAGATAGAATGGGATGTGAGAGGAGAGGTAGAATGGGATGTGAGAGGAGAGGTAGAATTGGACGTGTGAGGAGAGGTAGAATGGGATGTGTCAGGAGAGATAGAATGGGATGTGTGAGGAGAGGTAGAATGGGATGTGTGAGGAGAGGTAGAATGGGACGTTTGAGGAGAGGTAGAATGGGATGTTTGAGGAGAGGTAGAATGGGATGTGAGGAGAGGTAGAATGGGATGTGTGAGGAGAGGTAGAATGGGATGTGTGAGGAGAGGTGTAATGGGATGTGTGAGGAGAGGTAGAATGGGATGTGTGAGGAGAGGTAGAATGGGATGTGTGAGGCGAGTAAGAATGGGATGTGTGAGGAGAATGGGATGTGAGTAGAGGTAGAATGGGATGTGTGAGGAGAGGTCGAATGGGATGTGTGAGGAGAGGTGGAATGGGACGTTTGAGGAAAGGTAGAATGGGATGTGTGAGGAGAGGCAGAATGGGATGTGAGGAGAGGTAGAATGGGATGTGAGGAGAGGTAGAATGGGATGTGTGAGGAGAGGTAGAATGGGTTGTGTGAGGAGAGGTGTAATAGGATGTGTGAGGAGAGGTAGAATGAGATGTGTGAGGAGAGGTAGAATGGGATGTGGGAGGAGAGGTAGAATGGGACGTGAGAGAAGAGGTAGAATGGGACGTGTGAGAAGAGGTAGAATGGGACGTGTGAGGAGAGGTAGAATGGGACGTGTGAGGAGAGGCAAAATGGGATGTGTGAGGAGAGGTAGAATAGGATGTGGGTGGAGAGGTAGAATGGGATGTGTGAGGAGAGGTAGAATGGGATGTGAGTGGAGAGGTAGAATGGGATGTGAGAGGAGAGGTAGAATGGGATGTGTGAGGAGAGGTAGAATGGGATGTGTGAGGAGAGGTAGAATGGGGTGTGTGAGGAGAGGTAGAATGTGAAGTGTGAGGAGAGGTAGAATGGGGTGTGTGAGGAGTGATAGAATGGGATGTGTGAGGAGAGGAAGAATGGGATGTATGAGGAGAGGTAGAATGGGATCTGTGAGGAGAGGTAGAATGGGATGTGTGAGGAGAGGTAGAATGGGATGTGTGAGGAGAGGTAGAATGGGATGTGTGAGGAGAGGTAGAATGGGATGTGTGAGGAGACATAGAAAGGGATCTATGAGGAGAGGTAGAATGGGATGTGTGAGGAGAGGTAGAATGGGATGTGTGAGGAGAGGTGGAATATGATGTGTGAGGAGAGGTAGAATGGGATGTATGAGGAGAGGTAGAATGGGATGTGTGAGGAGAGGTAGAATGGGATGTGCGAGGAGAGGAAGAATGGGATGTGTGAGGAGAGGTAGAATGTGATGTGTGAGGAGAGGTAGAATGGGATGTGGGAGGAGAGGAAGAATGGGAACTGTGAGGAGATGTAGAATGGGATGTGGGAGGAGAGGAAGAATGTGATGTGTGAGGAGAGGTAGAATGGGATGTGGGAGGAGAGGAAGAATGGGAACTGTGAGGAGATGTAGAATGGGATGTGGGAGGAGAGGTAGAATGGGATGTGGGAGGAGAGGTAGAATGGGATGTGTGAGGAGAGGAGGAATGGGATGTATGAGGAGAGGTAGAATGGGATGTAAGAGAAGAGGTAGAATGGGATGTGAGAGGAGAGGTAGAATGGGATGTGAGAAGAGAGGTAGAATTGGACGTGTGAGGAGAGGTAGAATGGGATGTGTGAGGAGAGATAGAATGGGATGTATGAGGAGAGGTAGAATGGGATGTGTGAGGAGAGGTAGAATGGGATGTGTGAGGAGAGGTAGAATGGGACGTTTGAGGAGAGGTAGAATGGGATGTGTGAGGAGAGGTAGAATGGGATGTGAGGAGAGGTAGAATGGGATGTGAGGAGAGGTAGAATGGGATGTGTGAGGAGAGGTAGAATGGGATGTGTGAGGAGAGGTGTAATGGGATGTGTGAGGAGAGGTAGAATGGGTTGTGTGAGGAGAGGTAGAATGGGATGTGGGAGGAGAGTTAGAATGGGATGTGGGAGGAGAGGTAGAATGGGATGTGTGAGGAGAGGTAGAATGGGACGTGTGAGGAGAGATAGAATGGGACGTGTGAGGAGAGGTAGAATGGGGCGTGTGAGGAGAGGTATATTGGAACGTGTGAGGAGAGATAGAATGGGATGTGTGAGGAGAGGTAGAATGGGATGTGTGAGGAGAGGTGTAATGGGATGTCTGAGGAGAGGTAGAATGGGATGTGGGAGGAGAGGAAGAATGGGACGTGTGAGGAGAGGTAGAATGGGACGTGTGAGGAGAGGTAGAATGGGATGTGTGAGGAGAGGTAGAATGGGACTTGTGAGGAGAGGTAGAATGGGAAATGTGAGGAGAGGTAGAATGGGATGTGCGAGGAGAGGAAGAATGGGATGTGTGAGGAGAGTTTGAATGTGATGTGTGAGGAGAGATAGAATGGGATGTGAGAGGAGAGGTAGAATGGGATGTGAGAGGAGAGGTAGAATTGGACGTGTGAGGAGAGGTAGAATGGGATGTGTCAGGAGAGATAGAATGGGATGTGTGAGGAGAGGTAGAATGGGATGTGTGAGGAGAGGTAGAATGGGACGTTTGAGGAGAGGTAGAATGGGATGTTTGAGGAGAGGTAGAATGCGATGTGAGGAGAGGTAGAATGGGATGTGTGAGGAGAGGTAGAATGGGATGTGTGAGGAGAGGTGTAATGGGATGTGTGAGGAGAGGTAGAATGGGATGTGTGAGGAGAGGTCGAATGGGATGTGTGAGGCGAGTAAGAATGGGATGTGTGAGGAGAATGGGATGTGAGTAGAGGTAGAATGGGATGTGTGAGGAGAGGTCGAATGGGATGTGTGAGGAGAGGTAGAATGGGACGTTTGAGGAGAGGTAGAATGGGATGTGTGAGGAGAGGCAGAATGGGATGTGAGGAGAGGTAGAATGGGATGTGAGGAGAGGTAGAATGGGATGTGTGAGGAGAGGTAGAATGGGTTGTGTGAGGAGAGGTGTAATGGGATGTGTGAGGAGAGGTAGAATGGGATGTGTGAGGAGAGGTAGAATGGGATGTGGGAGGAGAGGTAGAATGGAACGTGTGAGGAGAGATAGAATGGGATGTGTGAGGAGAGGTAGAATGGGATGTGTGAGGAGAGGTGTAATGGGATGTATGAGGAGAGGTAGAATGGGATGTGGGAGGAGAGGAAGAATGGGACGTGTGAGGAGAGGTAGAATGGGACGTGTGAGGAGAGGTAGAATGGGATGTGTGAGGAGAGGTAGAATGGGACTTGTGAGGAGAGGTAGAATGGGATATGTGAGGAGAGGTAGAATGGGATGTGCGAGGAGAGGAAGAATGGGATGTGTGAGGAGAGTTTGAATGTGATGTGTGAGGAGAGATAGAATGGGATGTGAGAGGAGAGGTAGAATGGGATGTGAGAGGAGAGGTAGAATTGGACGTGTGAGGAGAGGTAGAATGGGATGTGTCAGGAGAGATAGAATGGGATGTGTGAGGAGAGGTAGAATGGGATGTGTGAGGAGAGGTAGAATGGGACGTTTGAGGAGAGGTAGAATGGGATGTTTGAGGAGAGGTAGAATGGGATGTGAGGAGAGGTAGAATGGGATGTGTGAGGAGAGGTAGAATGGGATGTGTGAGGGGAGGTGTAATGGGATGTGTGAGGAGAGGTAGAATGGGATGTGTGAGGAGAGGTAGAATGGGATGTGTGAGGCGAGTAAGAATGGGATGTGTGAGGAGAATGGGATGTGAGTAGAGGTAGAATGGGATGTGTGAGGAGAGGTCGAATGGGATGTGTGAGGAGAGGTAGAATGGGACGTTTGAGGAGAGGTAGAATGGGATGTGTGAGGAGAGGCAGAATTGGATGTGAGGAGAGGTAGAATGGGATGTGAGGAGAGGTAGAATGGGATGTGTGAGGAGAGGTAGAATGGGTTGTGTGAGGAGAGCTGTAATGGGATGTGTGAGGAGAGGTAGAATGGGATGTGTGAGGAGAGGTAGAATGGGATGTGGGAGGAGAGGTAGAATGGAATGTGTGAGGAGAGGTAGAATGGGATGTGTGAGGAGAGATAGAATGGGACGTGTGAGGAGAGGTAGAATGGGGCGTGTGAGGAGAGGTAGAATGTGGCGTGTGAGGAAAGGTAAAATGGAACGTGTGAGGAGAGGTAAAATGGAACGTGTGAGGAGAGATAGAATGGGATGTGTGAGGAGAGGTAGAATGGGACGTGTGAGCAGAGGTAGAATGGGATGTGTGAGGAGAGGTAGAATGGGATTTGTGAGGAGAGGTAGAATGGGATGTGTGAGGAGAGGTGTAATGGGATGTGTGACGAGAGGTAGAATGGGATGTGTGAGGAGAGGTGTAATGGGATGTGTGAGGAGAGGTAGAATGGGATGTGTGAGGAGAGGTAGAATGGGATGTGGGAGGAGAGGTAGAATGGGATGTGTGAGGAGAGGTAGAATGGGATGTGTGAGGAGAGATAGAATGGGACGTGTGAGGAGAGGTAGAATGGGGCGTGTGAGGAGAGGTAAAATGGAACGTGTGAGGAGAGGTAAAATGGAACGTGTGAGGAGAGATAGAATGGAATGTGTGAGGAGAGGTAGAATGGGACGTGTGAGGAGAGGTAGAATGGGATGTGTGAGGAGAGGTAGAATGGGACTTGTGAGGAGAGGTAGAATGGGATGTATGAGGAGAGGTAGAATGGGATGTGGGAGGAGAGGTAGAATGGGAAGTGTGAGGAGAGGTAGAATGGGATGTGTGAGGAGAGGTAGAATGGGATGTGGGAGGAGAGGTAGAATGGGATGTGTGAGGAGAGGCAGAATGGGATGTGAGGAGAGGTAGAATGGGATGTGAGGAGAGGTAGAATGGGATGTGTGAGGAGAGGTAGAATGGGTTGTGTGAGGAGAGGTGTAATAGGATGTGTGAGGAGAGGTAGAATGAGATGTGTGAGGAGAGGTAGAATGGGATGTGGGAGGAGAGGTAGAATGGGACGTGAGAGAAGAGGTAGAATGGGACGTGTGAGAAGAGGTAGAATGGGACGTGTGAGGAGAGGTAGAATGGGACGTGTGAGGAGAGGCAAAATGGGATGTGTGAGGAGAGGTAGAATAGGATGTGGGTGGAGAGGTAGAATGGGATGTGTGAGGAGAGGTAGAATGGGATGTGAGAGGAGAGGTAGAATGGGATGTGAGAGGAGAGGTAGAATGGGATGTGTGAGGAGAGGTAGAATGGGATGTGTGAGGAGAGGTAGAATGGGGTGTGTGAGGAGAGGTAGAATGTGAAGTGTGAGGAGAGGTAGAATGGGGTGTGTGAGGAGTGATAGAATGGGATGTGTGAGGAGAGGAAGAATGGGATGTATGAGGAGAGGTAGAATGGGATCTGTGAGGAGAGGTAGAATGGGATGTGTGAGGAGAGGTAGAATGGGATGTGTGAGGAGAGGTAGAATGGGATGTGTGAGGAGAGGTAGAATGGGATGTGTGAGGAGACATAGAAAGGGATCTATGAGGAGAGGTAGAATGGGATGTGTGAGGAGAGGTAGAATGGGATGTGTGAGGAGAGGTGGAATATGATGTGTGAGGAGAGGTAGAATGGGATGTATGAGGAGAGGTAGAATGGGATGTGTGAGGAGAGGTAGAATGGGATGTGCGAGGAGAGGAAGAATGGGATGTGTGAGGAGAGGTAGAATGTGATGTGTGAGGAGAGGTAGAATGGGATGTGGGAAGAGAGGAAGAATGGGAACTGTGAGGAGATGTAGAATGGGATGTGGGAGGAGAGGAAGAATGTGATGTGTGAGGAGAGGTAGAATGGGATGTGGGAGGAGAGGAAGAATGGGAACTGTGAGGAGATGTAGAATGGGATGTGGGAGGAGAGGTAGAATGGGATGTGGGAGGAGAGGTAGAATGGGATGTGTGAGGAGAGGAGGAATGGGATGTATGAGGAGAGGTAGAATGGGATGTAAGAGAAGAGGTAGAATGGGATGTGAGAGGAGAGGTAGAATGGGATGTGAGAAGAGAGGTAGAATTGGACGTGTGAGGAGAGGTAGAATGGGATGTGTGAGGAGAGATAGAATGGGATGTATGAGGAGAGGTAGAATGGGATGTGTGAGGAGAGGTAGAATGGGATGTGTGAGGAGAGGTAGAATGGGACGTTTGAGGAGAGGTAGAATGGGATGTGTGAGGAGAGGTAGAATGGGATGTGAGGAGAGGTAGAATGTGATGTGAGGAGAGGTAGAATGGGATGTGTGAGGAGAGGTAGAATGGGATGTGTGAGGAGAGGTGTAATGGGATGTGTGAGGAGAGGTAGAATGGGTTGTGTGAGGAGAGGTAGAATGGGATGTGGGAGGAGAGTTAGAATGGGATGTGGGAGGAGAGGTAGAATGGGATGTGTGAGGAGAGGTAGAATGGGACGTGTGAGGAGAGATAGAATGGGACGTGTGAGGAGAGGTAGAATGGGGCGTGTGAGGAGAGGTATATTGGAACGTGTGAGGAGAGATAGAATGGGATGTGTGAGGAGAGGTAGAATGGGATGTGTGAGGAGAGGTGTAATGGGATGTCTGAGGAGAGGTAGAATGGGATGTGGGAGGAGAGGAAGAATGGGACGTGTGAGGAGAGGTAGAATGGGACGTGTGAGGAGAGGTAGAATGGGATGTGTGAGGAGAGGTAGAATGGGACTTGTGAGGAGAGGTAGAATGGGAAATGTGAGGAGAGGTAGAATGGGATGTGCGAGGAGAGGAAGAATGGGATGTGTGAGGAGAGTTTGAATGTGATGTGTGAGGAGAGATAGAGTGGGATGTGAGAGGAGAGGTAGAATGGGATGTGAGAGGAGAGGTAGAATTGGACGTGTGAGGAGAGGTAGAATGGGATGTGTCAGGAGAGATAGAATGGGATGTGTGAGGAGAGGTAGAATGGGATGTGTGAGGAGAGGTAGAATGGGACGTTTGAGGAGAGGTAGAATGGGATGTTTGAGGAGAGGTAGAATGGGATGTGAGGAGAGGTAGAATGGGATGTGTGAGGAGAGGTAGAATGGGATGTGTGAGGAGAGGTGTAATGGGATGTGTGAGGAGAGGTAGAATGGGATGTGTGAGGAGAGGTCGAATGGGATGTGTGAGGCGAGTAAGAATGGGATGTGTGAGGAGAATGGGATGTGAGTAGAGGTAGAATGGGATGTGTGAGGAGAGGTCGAATGGGATGTGTGAGGAGAGGTAGAATGGGACGTTTGAGGAGAGGTAGAATGGGATGTGTGAGGAGAGGCAGAATGGGATGTGAGGAGAGGTAGAATGGGATGTGAGGAGAGGTAGAATGGGATGTGTGAGGAGAGGTAGAATGGGTTGTGTGAGGAGAGGTGTAATGGGATGTGTGAGGAGAGGTAGAATGGGATGTGTGAGGAGAGGTAGAATGGGATGTGGGAGGAGAGGTAGAATGGAACGTGTGAGGAGAGATAGAATGGGATGTGTGAGGAGAGGTAGAATGGGATGTGTGAGGAGAGGTGTAATGGGATGTATGAGGAGAGGTAGAATGGGATGTGGGAGGAGAGGAAGAATGGGACGTGTGAGGAGAGGTAGAATGGGACGTGTGAGGAGAGGTAGAATGGGATGTGTGAGGAGAGGTAGAATGGGACTTGTGAGGAGAGGTAGAATGGGATATGTGAGGAGAGGTAGAATGGGATGTGCGAGGAGAGGAAGAATGGGATGTGTGAGGAGAGTTTGAATGTGATGTGTGAGGAGAGATAGAATGGGATGTGAGAGGAGAGGTAGAATGGGATGTGAGAGGAGAGGTAGAATTGGACGTGTGAGGAGAGGTAGAATGGGATGTGTCAGGAGAGATAGAATGGGATGTGTGAGGAGAGGTAGAATGGGATGTGTGAGGAGAGGTAGAATGGGACGTTTGAGGAGAGGTAGAATGGGATGTTTGAGGAGAGGTAGAATGGGATGTGAGGAGAGGTAGAATGGGATGTGTGAGGAGAGGTAGAATGGGATGTGTGAGGGGAGGTGTAATGGGATGTGTGAGGAGAGGTAGAATGGGATGTGTGAGGAGAGGTAGAATGGGATGTGTGAGGCGAGTAAGAATGGGATGTGTGAGGAGAATGGGATGTGAGTAGAGGTAGAATGGGATGTGTGAGGAGAGGTCGAATGGGATGTGTGAGGAGAGGTAGAATGGGACGTTTGAGGAGAGGTAGAATGGGATGTGTGAGGAGAGGCAGAATTGGATGTGAGGAGAGGTAGAATGGGATGTGAGGAGAGGTAGAATGGGATGTGTGAGGAGAGGTAGAATGGGTTGTGTGAGGAGAGCTGTAATGGGATGTGTGAGGAGAGGTAGAATGGGATGTGTGAGGAGAGGTAGAATGGGATGTGGGAGGAGAGGTAGAATGGAATGTGTGAGGAGAGGTAGAATGGGATGTGTGAGGAGAGATAGAATGGGACGTGTGAGGAGAGGTAGAATGGGGCGTGTGAGGAGAGGTAGAATGGGGCGTGTGAGGAGAGGTAAAATGGAACGTGTGAGGAGAGGTAAAATGGAACGTGTGAGGAGAGATAGAATGGGATGTGTGAGGAGAGGTAGAATGGGACGTGTGAGCAGAGGTAGAATGGGATGTGTGAGGAGAGGTAGAATGGGATTTGTGAGGAGAGGTAGAATGGGATGTGTGAGGAGAGGTGTAATGGGATGTGTGACGAGAGGTAGAATGGGATGTGTGAGGAGAGGTGTAATGGGATGTGTGAGGAGAGGTAGAATGGGATGTGTGAGGAGAGGTAGAATGGGATGTGGGAGGAGAGGTAGAATGGGATGTGTGAGGAGAGGTAGAATGGGATGTGTGAGGAGAGATAGAATGGGACGTGTGAGGAGAGGTAGAATGGGGCGTGTGAGGAGAGGTAAAATGGAACGTGTGAGGAGAGGTAAAATGGAACGTGTGAGGAGAGATAGAATGGAATGTGTGAGGAGAGGTAGAATGGGACGTGTGAGGAGAGGTAGAATGGGATGTGTGAGGAGAGGTAGAATGGGACTTGTGAGGAGAGGTAGAATGGGATGTATGAGGAGAGGTAGAATGGGATGTGGGAGGAGAGGTAGAATGGGAAGTGTGAGGAGAGGTAGAATGGGATGTGTGAGGAGAGGTAGAATGGGATGTGGGAGGAGAGGTAGAATGGGATGTGTGAGGAGAGGTAGAATGGGATGTGTGAGGAGAGGTGGAATGGGATGTGTGAGGAGAGGTCGAATGGGATGTGAGAGGAGAGGTAGAATTGGACGTGTGAGGAGAGGTAGAATGGGATGTGTGAGGAGAGATAGAATGGGATGTGTGAGGAGAGGTAGAATGGGATGTGTGAGGCGAGTAAGAATGGGATGTGTGAGGAGAATGGGATGTGAGTAGAGGTAGAATGGGATGTGTGAGGAGAGGTAGAATGGGATGTGTGAGGAGAGGTAGAATGGGACGTTTGAGGAGAGATAGAATGGGATGTGTGAGGAGAGGTAGAATGGGATGTGTGAGGAGAGGTAGAATGGGATGTGTGAGGAGAGGTAGAATGGGATGTGTGAGGAGAGGTGTAATGGGATGTGTGAGGAGAGGTAGAATGGGATGTGTGAGGAGAGGTAGAATGGGATGTGTGAGGCGAGTAAGAATGGGATGTGTGAGGAGAATGGGATGCGAGTAGAGGTAGAATGGGATGTGTGAGGAGAGGTAGAATGGGATGTGTGAGGAGAAGTAGAATGGGACGTTTGAGGAGAGGTAGAATGGGATGTGTGAGGAGAGGTAGAATGGGATGTGTGAGGAGAGGTAGAATGGGATGTGTGAGGAGAGGTAGAATGGGACGTGTGAGAAGACGTAGAATGGGACGTGTGAGAAGAGGTAGAATGGGATGTATGAGGAGAGGTAGAATGGGACGTGTGAGGAGAGGCAAAATGGGATGTGTGAGGAGAGGTAGAATGGGATGTGGGTGGAGAGGTAGAATGGGATGTGTGAGGAGAGGTAGAATGGGATGTGAGAGGAGAGGTATAATGGGATGTGAGAGGAGAGGTAGAATGGGATGTGTGAGGAGAGGTAGAATGGGATGTGTGAGGAGAGGTAAAATGGGGTGTGTGAGGAGAGGTAGAATGGGGCGTGTGAGGAGAGGTATATTGGAACGTGTGAGGAGAGATAGAATGGGATGTGTGAGGAGAGGTAGAATGGGATGTGGGAGGAGAGTTAGAATGGGATGTGGGAGGAGAGGTAGAATGGGATGTGTGAGGAGAGGTAGAATGGGACGTGTGAGGAGAGATAGAATGGGACGTGTGAGGAGAGGTAGAATGGGGCGTGTGAGGAGAGGTATATTGGAACGTGTGAGGAGAGATAGAATGGGATGTGTGAGGAGAGGTAGAATGGGATGTGTGAGGAGAGGTGTCATGGGATGTCTGAGGAGAGGTAGAATGGGATGTGGGAGGAGAGGAAGAATGGGACGTGTGAGGAGAGGTAGAATGGGACGTGTGAGTAGAGGTAGAATGGGATGTGTGAGGAGAGGTAGAATGGGACTTGTGAGGAGAGGTAGAATGGGATATGTGAGGAGAGGTAGAATGGGATGTGCGAGGGGAGGAAGAATGGGATGCGTGAGGAGAGTTTGAATGTGATGTGTGAGGAGAGATAGAATGGGATGTGAGAGGAGAGGTAGAATGGGATGTGAGAGGAGAGGTAGAATTGGACGTGTGAGGAGAGGTAGAATGGGATGTGTCAGGAGAGATAGAATGGGATGTGTGAGGAGAGGTAGAATGGGATGTGTGAGGAGAGGTAGAATGGGACGTTTGAGGAGAGGTAGAATGGGATGTTTGAGGAGAGGTAGAATGGGATGTGAGGAGAGGTAGAATGGGATGTGTGAGGAGAGGTAGAATGGGATGTGTGAGGAGAGGTAGAATGGGATGTGTGAGGCGAGTAAGAATGGGATGTGTGAGGAGAATGGGATGTGAGTAGAGGTAGAATGGGATGTGTGAGGAGAGGTCGAATGGCATGTGTGAGGAGAGGTAGAATGGGACGTTTGAGGAGAGGTAGAATGGGATGTGTGAGGAGAGGCAGAATGGGATGTGAGGAGAGGTAGAATGGGATGTGAGGAGAGGTAGAATGGGATGTGTGAGGAGAGGTAGAATGGGTTGTGTGAGGAGAGGTGTAATGGGATGTGTGAGGAGAGGTAGAATGGGATGTGTGAGGAGAGGTAGAATGGGATGTGAGAGGAGAGGTAGAATGGGATGTGAGAGGAGAGGTAGAATTGGACGTGTGAGGAGAGGTAGAATGGGTTGTGTGAGGAGAGGTGTAATGGGATGTGTGAGGAGAGTTTGAATGTGATGTGTGAGGAGAGATAGAATGGGATGTGAGAGGAGAGGTAGAATGGGATGTGAGAGGAGAGGTAGAATTGGACGTGTGAGGAGAGGTAGAATGGGATGTGTCAGGAGAGATAGAATGGGATGTGTGAGGAGAGTTAGAATGGGATGTGTGAGGAGAGGAAGAATGGGACGTTTGAGGAGAGGTAGAATGGGATGTTTGAGGAGAGGTAGAATGGGATGTGAGGAGAGGTAGAATGGGATGTGTGAGGAGAGGTAGAATGGGATGTGTGAGGGGAGGTGTAATGGGATGTGTGAGGAGAGGTAGAATGGGATGTGTGAGGAGAGGTAGAATGGGATGTGTGAGGCGAGTAAAAATGGGATGTGTGAGGAGAATGGGATGTGAGTAGAGGTAGAATGGGATGTGTGAGGAGAGGTCGAATGGGATGTGTGAGGAGAGGTAGAATGGGACGTTTGAGGAGAGGTAGAATGGGATGTGTGAGGAGAGGCAGAATTGGATGTGAGGAGAGGTAGAATGGGATGTGAGGAGAGGTAGAATGGGATGTGTGAGGAGAGGTAGAATGGGTTGTGTGAGGAGAGCTGTAATGGGATGTGTGAGGAGAGGTAGAATGGGATGTGTGAGGAGAGGTAGAATGGGATGTGGGAGGAGAGGTAGAATGGGATGTGTGAGGAGAGGTAGAATGGGATGTGTGAGGAGAGATAGAATGGGACGTGTGAGGAGAGGTAGAATGGGGCGTGTGAGGAGAGGTAGAATGGGGCGTGTGAGGAGAGGTAAAATGGAACGTGTGAGGAGAGGTAAAATGGAACGTGTGAGGAGAGATAGAATGGGATGTGTGAGGAGAGGTAGAATGGGACGTGTGAGCAGAGGTAGAATGGGATGTGTGAGGAGAGGTAGAATGGGATTTGTGAGGAGAGGTAGAATGGGATGTGTGAGGAGAGGTGTAATGGGATGTGTGACGAGAGGTAGAATGGGATGTGTGAGGAGAGGTGTAATGGGATGTGTGAGGAGAGGTAGAATGGGATGTGTGAGGAGAGGTAGAATGGGATGTGGGAGGAGAGGTAGAATGGGATGTGTGAGGAGAGGTAGAATGGGATGTGTGAGGAGAGATAGAATGGGACATGTGAGGAGAGGTAGAATGGGGCGTGTGAGGAGAGGTAAAATGGAACGTGTGAGGAGAGGTAAAATGGAACGTGTGAGGAGAGATAGAATGGAATGTGTGAGGAGAGGTAGAATGGGACGTGTGAGGAGAGGTAGAATGGGATGTGTGAGGAGAGGTAGAATGGGACTTGTGAGGAGAGGTAGAATGGGATGTATGAGGAGAGGTAGAATGGGATGTGGGAGGAGAGGTAGAATGGGAAGTGTGAGGAGAGGTAGAATGGGATGTGTGAGGAGAGGTAGAATGGGATGTGGGAGGAGAGGTAGAATGGGATGTGTGAGGAGAGGTAGAATGGGATGTGTGAGGAGAGGTGGAATGGGATGTGTGAGGAGAGGTTGAATGGGATGTGAGAGGAGAGGTAGAATTGGACGTGTGAGGAGAGGTAGAATGGGATGTGTGAGGAGAGATAGAATGGGATGTGTGAGGAGAGGTAGAATGGGATGTGTGAGGCGAGTAAGAATGGGATGTGTGAGGAGAATGGGATGTGAGTAGAGGTAGAATGGGATGTGTGAGGAGAGGTAGAATGGGATGTGTGAGGAGAGGTAGAATGGGACGTTTGAGGAGAGATAGAATGGGATGTGTGAGGAGAGGTAGAATGGGATGTGTGAGGAGAGGTAGAATGGGATGTGTGAGGAGAGGTAGAATGGGATGTGTGAGGAGAGGTGTAATGGGATGTGTGAGGAGAGGTAGAATGGGATGTGTGAGGAGAGGTAGAATGGGATGTGTGAGGCGAGTAAGAATGGGATGTGTGAGGAGAATGGGATGCGAGTAGAGGTAGAATGGGATGTGTGAGGAGAGGTAGAATGGGATGTGTGAGGAGAAGTAGAATGGGAAGTTTGAGGAGAGGTAGAATGGGATGTGTGAGGAGAGGTAGAATGGGATGTGTGAGGAGAGGTAGAATGGGATGTGTGAGGAGAGGTAGAATGGGACGTGTGAGAAGACGTAGAATGGGACGTGTGAGAAGAGGTAGAATGGGATGTGTGAGGAGAGGTAGAATGGGACGTGTGAGGAGAGGCAAAATGGGATGTGTGAGGAGAGGTAGAATGGGATGTGGGTGGAGAGGTAGAATGGGATGTGTGAGGAGAGGTAGAATGGGATGTGAGAGGAGAGGTATAATGGGATGTGAGAGGAGAGGTAGAATGGGATGTGTGAGGAGAGGTAGAATGGGATGTGTGAGGAGAGGTAAAATGGGGTGTGTGAGGAGAGGTAGAATGGGGCGTGTGAGGAGAGGTATATTGGAACGTGTGAGGAGAGATAGAATGGGATGTGTGAGGAGAGGTAGAATGGGATGTGGGAGGAGAGTTAGAATGGGATGTGGGAGGAGAGGTAGAATGGGATGTGTGAGGAGAGGTAGAATGGGACGTGTGAGGAGAGATAGAATGGGACGTGTGAGGAGAGGTAGAATGGGGCGTGTGAGGAGAGGTATATTGGAACGTGTGAGGAGAGATAGAATGGGATGTGTGAGGAGAGGTAGAATGGGATGTGTGAGGAGAGGTGTCATGGGATGTCTGAGGAGAGGTAGAATGGGATGTGGGAGGAGAGGAAGAATGGGACGTGTGAGGAGAGGTAGAATGGGACGTGTGAGTAGAGGTAGAATGGGATGTGTGAGGAGAGGTAGAATGGGACTTGTGAGGAGAGGTAGAATGGGATATGTGAGGAGAGGTAGAATGGGATGTGCGAGGGGAGGAAGAATGGGATGCGTGAGGAGAGTTTGAATGTGATGTGTGAGGAGAGATAGAATGGGATGTGAGAGGAGAGGTAGAATGGGATGTGAGAGGAGAGGTAGAATTGGACGTGTGAGGAGAGGTAGAATGGGATGTGTCAGGAGAGATAGAATGGGATGTGTGAGGAGAGGTAGAATGGGATGTGTGAGGAGAGGTAGAATGGGACGTTTGAGGAGAGGTAGAATGGGATGTTTGAGGAGAGGTAGAATGGGATGTGAGGAGAGGTAGAATGGGATTTGTGAGGAGAGGTAGAATGGGATGTGTGAGGAGAGGTGTAATGGGATGTGTGAGGAGAGGTAGAATGGGATGTGTGAGGAGAGGTAGAATGGGATGTGTGAGGCGAGTAAGAATGGGATGTGTGAGGAGAATGGGATGTGAGTAGAGGTAGAATGGGATGTGTGAGGAGAGGTCGAATGGCATGTGTGAGGAGAGGTAGAATGGGACGTTTGAGGAGAGGTAGAATGGGATGTGTGAGGAGAGGCAGAATGGGATGTGAGGAGAGGTAGAATGGGATGTGAGGAGAGGTAGAATGGGATGTGTGAGGAGAGGTAGAATGGGTTGTGTGAGGAGAGGTGTAATGGGATGTGTGAGGAGAGGTAGAATGGGATGTGTGAGGAGAGGTAGAATGGGATGTGGGAGGAGAGGTAGAATGGAACGTGTGAGGAGAGATAGAATGGGATGTGTGAGGAGAGGTAGAATGGGATGTGTGAGGAGAGGTGTAATGGGATGTATGAGGAGAAGTAGAATGGGATGTGGGAGGAGAGGAAGAATGGGACGTGTGAGGAGAGGTAGAATGCGACGTGTGAGGAGAGGTAGAATGGGATGTGTGAGGAGAGGTAGAATGGGACTTGTGAGGAGAGGTAGAATGGGATATGTGAGGAGAGGTAGAATGGGATGTGCGAGGAGAGGAAGAATGGGATGTGTGAGGAGAGTTTGATTGTGATGTGTGAGGAGAGATAGAATGGGATGTGAGAGGAGAGGTAGAATGGGATGTGAGAGGAGAGGTAGAATTGGACGTGTGAGGAGAGGTAGAATGGGATGTTTGAGGAGAGGTAGAATGGGATGTGAGGAGAGGTAGAATGGGATGTGTGAGGAGAGGTAGAATGGGATGTGTGAGGAGAGGTGTAATGGGATGTGTGAGGAGAGGTAGAATGGGATGTGTGAGGAGAGGTAGAATGGGATGTGTGAGGCGAGTAAGAATGGGATGTGTGAGGAGAATGGGATGTGAGTAGAGGTAGAATGGGATGTGTGAGGAGAGGTCGAATGGGATGCGTGAGGAGAGGTAGAATGGGACGTTTGAGGAGAGGTAGAATGGGATGTGTGAGGAGAGGCAGAATGGGATGTGAGGAGAGGTAGAATGGGATGTGAGGAGAGGTAGAATGGGATGTGTGAGGAGAGGTAGAATGGGTTGTGTGAGGAGAGGTGTAATGGGATGTGTGAGGAGAGGTAGAATGGGATGTGTGAGGAGAGGTAGAATGGGATGTGGGAGGAGAGGTAGAATGGGATGTGTGAGGAGAGGTAGAATGGGATGTGTGAGGAGAGATAGCATGGGATGTGTGAGGAGAGGTAGAATGGGGCGTGTGAGGAGAGGTAGAATGGGGCGTGTGAGGAGAGGTAAAATGGAACGTGTGAGGAGAGGTAAAATGGAACGTGTGAGGAGAGATAGAATGGGATGTGTGAGGAGAGGTAGAATGGGACGTGTGAGCAGAGGTAGAATGGGATGTGTGAGGAGAGGTAGAATGGGATTTGTGAGGAGAGTTAGAATGGGATGTGTGAGGAGAGGTGTAATGGGATGTGTGAGGAGAGGTAGAATGGGATGTGTGAGGAGAGGTGTAATGGGATGTGTGAGGAGAGGTAGAATGGGATGTGTGAGGAGAGGTAGAATGGGATGTGGGAGGAGAGGTAGAATGGGATGTGTGAGGAGAGGTAGAATGGGATGTGTGAGGAGAGATAGAATGGGACGTGTGAGGACAGGTAGAATGGGGCGTGTGAGGAGAGGTAAAATGGAACGTGTGAGGAGAGGTAAAATGGAACGTGTGAGGAGAGATAGAATGGAATGTGTGAGGAGAGGTAGAATGGGACGTGTGAGGAGAGGTAGAATGGGATGTGTGAGGAGAGGTAGAATGGGAAGTGTGAGGAGAGGTAGAATGGGATGTGTGAGGAGAGGTAGAATGGGATGTGGGAGGAGAGGTAGAATGGGATGTGTGAGGAGAGGTGGAATGGGATGTGTGAGGAGAGGTCGAATGGGATGTGAGAGGAGAGGTAGAATTGGACGTGTGAGGAGAGGTAGAATGGGATGTGTGAGGAGAGATAGAATGGGATGTGTGAGGAGAGGTAGAATGGGATGTATGAGGCGAGTAAGAATGGGATGTGTGAGGAGAATGGGATGTGAGTAGAGGTAGAATGGGATGTGTGAGGAGAGGTAGAATGGGATGTGTGAGGAGAGGTAGAATGGGACGTTTGAGGAGAGATAGAATGGGATGTGTGAGGAGAGGTAGAATGGGATGTGTGAGGAGAGGTAGAATGGGATGTGTGAGGAGAAGTAGAATGGGACGTTTGAGGAGAGGTAGAATGGGATGTGTGAGGAGAGGTAGAATGGGATGTGTGAGGAGAGGTAGAATGGGATGTGTGAGGAGAGGTAGAATGGGACGTGTGAGAAGAGGTAGAATGGGACGTGTGAGAAGAGGTAGAATGGGATGTGTGAGGAGAGGTAGAATGGGACGTGTGAGGAGAGGCAAAATGGGATGTGTGAGGAGAGGTAGAATGGGATGTGGGTGGAGAGGTAGAATGGGATGTGTGAGGAGAGGTAGAATGGGATGTGAGAGGAGAGGTAGAATGGGATGTGAGAGGAGATGTAGAATGGGATGTGTGAGGAGAGGTAGAATGGGATGTGTGAGGAGAGGTAAAATGGGGTGTGTGAGGAGAGGTAGAATGGGGCGTGTGAGGAGAGGTATATTGGAACGTGTGAGGAGAGATAGAATGGGATGTGTGAGGAGAGGTAGAATGGGATGTGGGAGGAGAGTTAGAATGGGATGTGTGAGGAGAGGTAGAATGGGACGTGTGAGGAGAGATAGAATGGGACGTGTGAGGAGAGGTAGAATGGGGCGTGTGAGGAGAGGTATATTGGAACGTGTGAGGAGAGATAGAATGGGATGTGTGAGGAGAGGTAGAATGGGATGTGTGAGGAGAGGTGTAATGGGATGTCTGAGGAGAGGTAGAATGGGATGTGGGAGGAGAGGAAGAATGGGACGTGTGAGGAGAGGTAGAATGGGACGTGTGAGGAGAGGTAGAATGGGATGTGTGAGGAGAGGTAGAATGGGACTTGTGAGGAGAGGTTGAATGGGATATGTGAGGAGAGGTAGAATGGGATGTGCGAGGAGAGGAAGAATGGGATGTGTGAGGAGAGTTTGAATGTGATGTGTGAGGAGAGATAGAATGGGATGTGAGAGGAGTGGTAGAATGGGATGTGAGAGGAGAGGTAGAATTGGACGTGTGAGGAGAGGTAGAATGGGATGTGTCAGGAGAGATAGAATGGGATGTGTGAGGAGAGGTAGAATGGGATGTGTGAAGAGAGGTAGAATGGGACGTTTGAGGAGAGGTAGAATGGGATGTTTGAGGAGAGGTAGAATGGGATGTGAGGAGAGGTAGAATGGGATGTGTGAGGAGAGGTAGAATGGGATGTGTGAGGAGAGGTGTAATGGGATGTGTGAGGAGAGGTAGAATGGGATGTGTGAGGAGAGGTAGAATGGGATGTGTGAGGCGAGTAAGAATGGGATGTGTGAGGAGAATGGGATGTGAGTAGAGGTAGAATGGGATGTGTGAGGAGAGGTCGAATGGGATGTGTGAGGAGAGGTAGAATGGGACGTTTGAGGAGAGTTGTAATGGGATGTGTGAGGAGAGGTAGAATGGGATGTGTGAGGTGAGGTAGAATGGGATGTGGGAGGAGAGGTAGAATGGAACGTGTGAGGAGAGATAGAATGGGATGTGTGAGGAGAGGTAGAATGGGATGTGTGAGGAGAGGTGTAATGGGATGTATGAGGAGAGGTAGAATGGGATGTGGGAGGAGAGGAAGAATGGGACGTGTGAGGAGAGGTAGAATGGGACGTGTGAGGAGAGGTAGAATGGGATGTGTGAGGAGAGGTAGAATGGGACTTGTGAGGAGAGGTAGAATGGGATATGTGAGGAGAGGTAGAATGGGATGTGCGAAGAGAGGAAGAATGGGATGTGTGAGGAGAGTTTGAATGTGATGTGTGAGGAGAGATAGAATGGGATGTGAGAGGAGAGGTAGAATGGGATGTGAGAGGAGAGGTAGAATTGGACGTGTGAGGAGAGGTAGAATGGGATGTGTCAGGAGAGATAGAATGGGATGTGTGAGGAGAGGTAGAATGGGATGTGTGAGGAGAGGTAGAATGGGACGTTTGAGGAGAGGTAGAATGGGACGTTTGAGGAGAGGTAGAATGGGATGTGAGGAGAGGTAGAATGGGATGTGTGAGGAGAGGTAGAATGGGATGTGTGAGGAGAGGTGTAATGGGATGTGTGAGGAGAGGTAGAATGGGATGTGTGAGGAGAGGTAGAATGGGATGTGTGAGGCGAGTAAGAATGGGATGTGTGAGGAGAATGGGATGTGAGTAGAGGTAGAATGGGATGTGTGAGGAGAGGTCGAATGGGATGTGTGAGGAGAGGTAGAATGGGACGTTTGAGGAGAGGTAGAATGGGATGTGTGAGGAGAGGCAGAATGGGATGTGAGGAGAGGTAGAATGGGATGTGAGGAGAGGTAGAATGGGAAGTGTGAGGAGAGGTAGAATGGGTTGTGTGAGGAGAGGTGTAATGGGATGTGTGAGGAATGGTAGAATGGGATGTGTGAGGAGAGGTAGAATGGGATGTGGGAGGAGAGGTAGAATGGGATGTGTGAGGAGAGGTAGAATGGGATGAGTGAGGAGAGATAGAATGGGACGTGTGAGGAGAGGTAGAATGGGGCGTGTGAGGAGAGGTAGAATGGGGCGTGTGAGGAGAGGTAAAATGGAACGTGTGAGGAGAGGTAAAATGGAACGTGTGAGGAGAGATAGAATGGGATGTGTGAGGAGAGGTAGAATGGGACGTGTGAGCAGAGGTAGAATGGGATGTGTGAGGAGAGGTAGAATGGGATTTGTGAGGAGAGGTAGAATGGGATGTGTGAGGAGAGGTGTAATGGGATGTGTGAGGAGAGGTAGAATGGCATGTGTGAGGAGAGGTAGAATGGGATGTGGGAGGAGAGGTAGAATGGGATGTGTGAGGAGAGGTAGAATGGGATGTGTGAGGAGAGGTGTAATGGGATGTGTGAGGAGAGGTAGAATGGGATGTGTGAGGAGAGGTAGAATGGGATGTGGGAGGAGAGGTAGAATGGGATGTGTGAGGAGAGGTAGAATGGGATGTGTGAGGAGAGATAGAATGGGACGTGTGAGGAGAGGTAGAATGGGGCGTGTGAGGAGAGGTAAAATGGAACGTGTGAGGAGAGGTAAAATGGAACGTGTGAGGAGAGATAGAATGGAATGTGTGAGGAGAGGTAGAATGGGACGTGTGAGGAGAGGTAGAATGGGATGTGTGTGGAGAGGTAGAATGGGACTTGTGAGGAGAGGTAGAATGGGATGTATGAGGAGAGGTAGAATGGGATGTGGGAGGAGAGGTAGAATGGGAAGTGTGAGGAGAGGTAGAATGGGATGTGTGAGGAGAGGTAGAATGGGATGTGGGAGGAGAGGTAGAATGGGATGTGTGAGGAGAGGTAGAATGGGATGTGTGAGGAGAGGTGGAATGGGATGTGTGAGGAGAGGTCGAATGGGATGTGAGAGGAGAGGTAGAATTGGACGTGTGAGGAGAGGTAGAATGGGATGTGTGAGGAGAGATAGAATGGGATGTGTGAGGAGAGGTAGAATGGGATGTGTGAGGCGAGTAAGAATGGGATGTGTGAGGAGAATGGGATGTGAGTAGAGGTAGAATGGGATGTGTGAGGAGAGGTAGAATGGGATGTGTGAGGAGAGGTAGAATGGGACGTTTGAGGAGAGATAGAATGGGATGTGTGAGGAGAGGTAGAATGGGATGTGTGAGGAGAGGTAGAATGGGATGTGTGAGGAGAGGTAGAATGGGATGTGTGAGGAGAGGTGTAATGGGATGTGTGAGGAGAGGTAGAATGGGATGTGTGAGGAGAGGTAGAATGGGATGTGTGAGTCGAGTAAGAATGGGATGTGTGAGGAGAATGGGATGCGAGTAGAGGTAGAATGGGATGTGTGAGGAGAGGTAGAATGGGATGTGTGAGGAGAAGTAGAATGGGACGTTTGAGGAGAGGTAGAATGGGACGTGTGAGAAGAGGTAGAATGGGATGTGTGAGGAGAGGTAGAATGGGACGTGTGAGGAGAGTCAAAATGGGATGTGTGAGGAGAGGTAGAATGGGATGTGGGTGGAGAGGTAGAATGGGATGTGTGAGGAGAGGTAGAATGGGATGTGAGAGGAGAGGTAGAATGGGATGTGAGAGGAGAGGTAGAATGGGATGTGTGAGGAGAGGTAGAATGGGATGTGTGAGGAGAGGTAAAATGGGGTGTGTGAGGAGAGGTAGAATGTGAAGTGTGAGGAGAGGTAGAATGGGGTGTGTGAGGAGTGATAGAATGGGATGTGTGAGGAGAGGAAGAATGGGATGTATGAGGAGAGGTAGAATGGGATGTGTGAGGAGAGGTAGAATGGGATGTTTTAGGAGATGTAGAATGGGATGTGTGAGGAGAGGTAGAATGGGATGTGTGAGGAGAGGAAGAATGGTATGTGTGAGGAGACATAGAATGGGATGTGTGAGGAGAGGTAGAATGGGATGTGTGAGGAGAGGTAGAATGGGATGTGTGAGGAGAGGTAGAATGGGATGTGTGAGGAGAGGTAGAATGGGATGTGTGAGGAGAGGTAGAATGGGATGTGTGAGGAGACATAGAAAGGGATCTATGAGGAGAGGTAGAATGGGATGTGTGAGGAGAGGTAGAATGGGATGTGTGAGGAGAGGTGGAATATGATGTGTGAGGAGAGGTAGAATGGGATGTATGAGGAGAGGTAGAATGGGATGTGTGAGGAGAGGTAGAATGGGATGTGCGAGGAGAGGAAGAATGGGATGTGTGAGGAGAGGAAGAATGTGATGTGTGAGGAGAGGTAGAATGTGATGTGGGAGGAGAGGAAGAATGGGAAGTGTGAGGAGATGTAGAATGGGATGTGGGAGGAGAGGTAGAATGGGATGTGGGAGGAGAGGTATAATGGGATGTGTGAGGAGAGGAAGAATGGGATGTATGAGGAGAGGTAGAATGGTATGTGTGAGGAGAGGTAGAATGGGATGTAAGAGAAGAGGTAGAATGGGATGTGAGAGGAGAGGTAGAATGGGATGTGAGAAGAGAGGTAGAATTGGACGTGTGAGGAGAGGTAGAATGGGATGTGTGAGGAGAGATAGAATGGGATGTATGAGGAGAGGTAGAATGGGATGTGTGAGGCGAGTAAGAATGGGATGTGTGAGGAGAATGGGATGTGAGTAGAGGTAGAATGGGATGTGTGAGGAGAGGTAGAATGGGATGCGTGATGAGAGGTAGAATGGGATGTGTGAGGAGAGGTAGAATGGGATGTGTGAGGAGAGGTGTAATGGGATGTGTGAGGAGAGGTAGAATGGGATGTGTGAGGAGAGGTAGAATGGGATGTGTGAGGCGAGTAAGAATGGGATGTGTGAGGAGAATGGGATGTGAGTAGAGGTAGAATGGGATGTGTGAGGAGAGGTAGAATGGGATGTGTGAGGAGAGGTAGAATGGGACGTTTGAGGAGAGGTAGAATGGGATGTGTGAGGAGAGGTAGAATGGGATGTGAGGAGAGGTAGAATGGGATGTGTGAGGAGAGGTAGAATGGGATGTGTGAGGAGAGGTGTAATGGGATGTGTGAGGAGAGGTAGAATGGGTAGTGTGAGCAGAGGTAGAATGGGATGTGGGAGGAGAGGTAGAATGGGATGTGGGAGGAGAGGTAGAATGGGACGTGTGAGGAGAGGTAGAATGGGACGTGTGAGGAGAGATAGAATGGGACGTGTGAGGAGAGGTAGAATGGGACTTGTGAGGAGAGGTATAATGGAACGTGTGAGGAGAGATAGAATGGGATGTGTGAGGAGAGGTAGAATGGGACGTGTGAGGAGAGGTAGAATGGGATGTGTGAGGAGAGGTCGAATGGGACTTGTGAGGAGAGGTAGAATGGGATGTATGAGGAGAGGTAGAATGGGATGTGGGAGGAGAGGTAGAATGGGAAGTGTGAGGAGAGGTAGAATGGGATGTGTGAGGAGAGGTAGAAAGGGTGTGGGAGGAGAGGTAGAATGGGATGTATGAGAAGAGGTAGAATGGGATGTGTGAGGAGAGGTAGAATGGGATGTGTGAGGAGAGGTAGAATGGGATGTGTGAGGAGAGATAGAATGGGATGTGAGAGGAGAGGTAGAATGGGATGTGAGAGGAGAGGTAGAATTGGACGTGTGAGGAGAGGTAGAATGGGATGTGTGAGGAGAGGTAGAATGGGATGTGTGAGGAGAGGTAGAATGGTACGTTTGAGGAGAGGTAGAATGGGATGTGTGAGGAGAGGTGGAATGGGATGTGAGGAGAGGTAGAATGGGATGTGAGGAGAGGTAGAATGGGATGTGTGAGGAGAGGTAGAATGGGATGTGTGAGGAGAGGTGTAATGGGATGTGTGAGGAGAGGTAGAATGGGTTGTGTGAGGAGAGGTAGAATGGGATGTGGGAGGAGAGTTAGAATGGGATGTGGGAGGAGAGGTAGAATGGGATGTGTGAGGAGAGGTAGAATGGGACGTGTGAGGAGAGATAGAATGGGACGTGTGAGGAGAGGTAGAATGGGGCGTGTGAGGAGAGGTATATTGGAACGTGTGAGGAGAGATAGAATGGGATGTGTGAGGAGAGGTAGAATGGGATGTGTGTGGAGAGGTGTAATGGGATGTATGAGGAGAGGTAGAATGGGATGTGGGAGGAGAGGAAGAATGGGACGTGTGAGGAGAGGTAGAATGGGACGTGTGAGGAGAGGTAGAATGGGATGTGTGAGGAGAGGTAGAATGGGACTTGTGAGGAGAGGTCGAATGGGATATGTGAGGAGAGGTAGAATGGAATGTGCGAGGAGAGGAAGAATGGGATGTGTGAGGAGAGTTTGAATGTGATGTGTGAGGAGAGGGAGAATGGGACGTGTGAGGAGAGGTAAAATGGGACTTGTGAGGAGAGGTAGAATGGGATGTATGAGGAGAGGTAGAATGGGATGTGGGAGGAGAGGTAGAATGGGAAGTGGGAGGAGAGGAAGAATGGGATGTATGAGGAGAGGTAGAATGGGATGTGTGAGGAGAGGTAGAATGGGATGTGTGAGGAGAGGTAGAATGGGATGTGTGAGGAGAGATAGAATGGGATGTGAGAGGAGAGGTAGAATGGGATGTGAGAGGAGAGGTAGAATTGGACGTGTGAGGAGAGGTAGAATGGGATGTGTCAGGAGAGATAGAATGGGATGTGTGAGGAGAGGTAGAATGGGATGTGTGAGGAGAGGTAGAATGGGACGTTTGAGGAGAGGTAGAATGGGATGTTTGAGGAGAGGTACAATGGGATGTGAGGAGAGGTAGAATGGGATGTGTGAGGAGAGGTAGAATGGGATGTGTGAGGAGAGGTGTAATGGGATGTGTGAGGAGAGGTAGAATGGGATGTGTGAGGAGAGGTAGAATGGGATGTGTGAGGCGAGTAAGAATGGGATGTGTGAGGAGAATGGGATGTGAGTAGAGGTAGAATGGGATGTGTGAGGAGAGGTCGAATGGGATGTGTGAGGAGAGGTAGAATGGGACGTTTGAGGAGAGGTAGAATGGGATGTGTGAGGAGAGGCAGAATGGGATGTGAGGAGAGGTAGAATGGGATGTGAGGAGAGGTAGAATGGGATGTGTGAGGAGAGGTAGAATGGGTTGTGTGAGGAGAGGTGTAATGGGATGTGTGAGGAGAGGTAGAATGGGATGTGTGAGGAGAGGTAGAATGGGATGTGGGAGGAGAGGTAGAATGGGATGTGTGAGGAGAGGTAGAATGGGATGTGTGAGGAGAGGTAGAATGGGATTTGTGAGGAGAGGTAGAATGGGATGTATGAGGAGAGGTAGAATGGGATGTGGGAGGAGAGGTAGAATGGGAAGTGTGAGGAGAGGTAGAATGGGATGTGTGAGGAGAGGTAGAATGGGATGTGGGAGGAGAGGTAGAATGGGATGTATGAGGAGAGGTAGAATGGGATGTGTGAGGAGAGGTAGAATGGGATGTGTGAGGAGAGGTAGAATGGAATGTGAGAGGAGAGGTAGAATGGGATGTGAGAGGAGAGGTAGAATTGGACGTGTGAGGAGAGGTAGAATGGGATGTGTGAGGAGAGATAGAATTGGATGTGTGAGGAGAGGTAGAATGGGATGTGTGAGGCGATTAAGAATGGGATGTGTGAGGAGAATGGGATGTGAGTAGAGGTAGAATGGGATGTGTGAGGAGAGGTAGAATGGGACGTTTGAGGAGAGGTAGAATGGGATGTGTGAGGAGAGGTAGAATGGGATGTGTGAGGAGAGGCAGAATGGGATGTGTGAGGAGAGGTAGAATGGGATGTGTGAGGAGAGGTGTAATGGGATGTGTGAGGAGAGGTAGAATGGGATGTGTGAGGAGATAGAATGGGATGTGGGAGGAGAGGTAGAATGGGATGTGTGAGGAGAGGTAGAATGGGATGTGTGAGGAGAGATAGAATGGGACGTGTGAGGAGAGGTAGAATGGGGCGTGTGAGGAGAGGTAAAATGGAACGTGTGAGGAGAGGTAAAATGGAACGTGTGAGGAGAGATAGAATGGGATGTGTGAGGAGAGGTAGAATGGTATGTGTGAGGAGAGGTAGAATGGGATGTGTGAGGAGAGGTAGAATGGGACTTGTGAGGAGAGGTAGAATGGGATGTATGAGGAGAGGTAGAATGGGATGTGGGAGGAGAGGTAGAATGGGAAGTGTGAGGAGAGGTAGAATGGGATGTGTGAGGAGAGGTAGAATGGAATGTGGGAGGAGAGGTAGAATGGGATGTGTGAGGAGAGGTAGAATGGGATGTGTGAGGAGAGGCAGAATGGGATGTGTGAGGAGAGGTCGAATGGGATGTGAGAGGAGAGGTACATAGATACATAGATACATACATAGAAGATAGGAGCAGGAGTAGGCCATTCGGCCCTTCGTGCCTGCTCCGCCATTCGATGAGATCATGGCTGATCCTTTAATTCAGTATCCCGTCCCCGCCTTCTCTCCGTAACCCTTAACCCCTTTTGCCCGTAGAAATATATCTAATTCCCTCTTAAATATATTTAATGAGCTGGCGTACACTGCCCTCTGTGGCAATGAGTTCCACAGGTTCACCACTCTCTGAGTGAAGAAATTCCCCCTCATCTCTGTCCTAAATGGTTTAGCCCTTATCCTTAAATTATGTCCTCTAGTTCTGTTCTCACCCGCCAAGGGAAACATTCCTTCTGCATCCAGTCTGTCTAGACCTGTCAGAATTTTATACACTTCTATGAGGTCCCCTCTCAATCTTCTAAACTCCAGTGTGTACATCCCTAAACTACATAGTCTCTCCTCATAGGTCATTCCCGCCATTCCTGGTATCAGCCTGGTGAATCGCCGCTGCACCCCCTCCATGGCAAGAACATCCTTCCTCAGATGAGGCGACCAAAACTGTACACAGTACTCGAGGTGTGGTCTCACCAGTGCCCTGTACAGCTGCAGCAAGGTATCCCTGTTCCTGTATTCTAACCCTTTTGCTATGAAGGCCAGCATACCGTTTGCCTTCTTGACCGCCTGTTGCACCTGCATGCTCGCCTTCAGTGACTGGTGTACAAGAACACCCAGGTCTCTCTGTACTTCCCCCTCTCCCAATCTATTGCCATTTAAATAATAATTTGCCCTCCCGTTCCTGCACCCAAGGTGGATAACTTCGCACTTGTCCACATTATAGTGCATCTGCCATTTATCCGCCCAATCGCCCAGTCTGTCCAAATCGCTCTGGAGCTTCCTGGTCTCTTCCTCTGAGCCCACCCCCCCTCCTAGTTTAGTGTCGTCTGCAAATTTGGAAATGCTGCATCCGACTCCCTGATCCAGGTCATTAATGTAAATTGTGAACAGCTGGGGGCCCAGGACAGATCCCTGTGGTACCCCACTTGTTACTGCCTGCCATTCAGAAAATGAGCCGTTTATTCCAACTCTCTGTTTTCTATCTGACAGCCAGTTCCCTATCCACGCCAAAACTTTCCCCTTTATCCCATGAGCCTCAATTTTCCATGCTAATCTTTTATGTGGGACCTTATCGAAGGCCTTTTGGAAGTCCAGGTACACCACATCTACTGGCTCTCCCCCATCTATTCTACCAGTTACTCCCTCAAAAAATTCCAATAGATTAGTCAAGCACGATTTACCCTTTGTAAATCCATGTTGACTCTGTCCTATCCTGTCCCCATTTGCTAAGTGCTCCGCTATTTCATCCTTAATGATGGACTCCAGCATTTTGCCCACAACTGATGTAAGGCTTACAGGTCTGTAATTACCTGCTTTTTCCCTACCCCCCTTTTTGAATAGTGGGGTAACGTTAGCTACCCTCCAATCCATCGGCACTGTTCCCGAGTCTAATGAATTCTGAAAAATCATCCTTAGTGCATCCGCTATCTCTAGGGCCACCTCCTTCAGTACCCTAGGATGCATGTTATCAGGCCCTGGGGATTTGTCCACCTTCAATCCCTTTAGCTTCCTTAACACCATATCCTTAGAGATATTGATTTGCGTCAGTTCCTCCTTTGCCAATGTCCCTATTTTTCCCGATATCCCAGGGAGGTTTTTTGTGTCTTCCTTCGTAAAGACTGACCCAAAGTATGCATTTAGTTGATCTGCCATTTCCTTATTTCCCATTATATATTCCCCCGTATCTGACTGCAATGGACCAACTTTGGTTTTCACCAGTCTTTTCCTTTTGATATATTTATAAAAGCTTTTGGAGTTAGTTTTTATATTTTCCGCCAGCTTGTTTTCGTAAGCTATTTTGCCCCTCTTGATCATGCCCTTTGCCCTCCTTTGCTCTATCTTAAACTGTTCCCAATCTTCCGCTCTGGCGCTTTTTTTGGCTATTTTATACGCCCTATCTTTGGATTTTATGCTGTCTCTAATTTCCCCTGTTATCCACGGTTGAGTCACCTTTTTAGATTTCCTTTTATGCCAGATTGGTATAAACAATTTTTGCAATTTTGTAAGAATTGGACGTGTGAGGAGAGGTAGAATGGGATGTGTGAGGAGAGATAGAATGGGATGTGTGAGGAGAGGTAGAATGGGATGTGTGAGGCGAGTAAGAATGGGATGTGTGAGGAGAATGGGATGTGAGTAGAGGTAGAATGGGATGTGTGAGGAGAGGTAGAATGGGATGTGTGAGGAGAGGTAGAATGGGACGTTTGAGGAGAGGTAGAATGGGATGTGTGAGGAGAGGTAGAATGGGATGTGTGAGGAGAGGTAGAATGGGATGTGTGAGGAGAGGTAGAATGGGATGTGTGAGGAGAGGTGTAATGGGATGTGTGAGGAGAGGTAGAATGGGATGTGTGAGGAGAGGTAGAATGGGATGTGTGAGGCGAGTAAGAATGGGATGTGTGAGGAGAATGGGATGCGAGTAGAGGTAGAATGGGATGTGTGAGGAGAGGTAGAATGGGATGTGTGAGGAGAAGTAGAATGGGACGTTTGAGGAGAGGTAGAATGGGATGTGTGAGGAGAGGTAGAATGGGATGTGTGAGGAGAGGTAGAATGGGATGTGAGGAGAGGTAGAATGGAATGTGAGAGGAGAGGTAGAATGGGATGTGTGAGGAGAGGTAGAATGGGATGTGTGAGGAGAGGTAGAATGGGACGTGTGAGAAGAGGTAGAATGGGACGTGTGAGAAGAGGTAGAATGGGACGTGTGAGGAGAGGTAGAATGGGACGTGTGAGGAGAGGCAAAATGGGATGTGTGAGGAGAGGTAGAATGGGATGTGGGTGGAGAGGTAGAATGGGATGTGTGAGGAGAGGTAGAATGGGATGTGAGAGGAGAGGGAGAATGGGATGTGAGAGGAGAGGTAGAATGGGATGTGTGAGGAGAGGTAGAATGGGATGTGTGAGGAGAGGTAGAATGGGGTGTGTGAGGAGAGGTAGAATGTGAAGTGTGAGGAGAGGTAGAATGGGGTGTGTGAGGAGTGATAGAATGGGATGTGTGAGGAGAGGAAGAATGGGATGTATGAGGAGAGGTAGAATGGGATGTGTGAGGAGAGGTCGAATGGGATGTGTTAGGAGATGTAGAATGGGATGTGTGAGGAGAGGTAGAAAGGGATGTGTGAGGAGAGGAAGAATGGTATGTGTGAGGAGACATAGAATGGGATGTGTGAGGAGAGGTAGAATGGGATGTGTGAGGAGAGGTAGAATGGGATGTGTGAGGAGAGGTAGAATGGGATGTGTGAGGAGAGGTAGAATGGGATGTGTGAGGAGACATAGAAAGGGATCTATGAGGAGAGGTAGAATGGGATGTGTGAGGAGAGGTAGAATGGGATGTGTGAGGAGAGGTGGAATATGATGTGTGAGGAGAGGTAGAATGGGATGTATGAGGAGAGGTAGAATGGGATGTGGGAGGAGAGGTAGAATGGGATGTGTGAGGAGAGGTAGAATGGGACGTGTGAGGAGAGATAGAATGGGACGTGTGAGGAGAGGTAGAATGGGGCGTGTGAGGAGAGGTAGAATGGGGCGTGTGAGGAGAGAAAAAATGGGACGTGTGAGGAGATGCAGAATGGGACGTGTGAGGAGAGGTAGAATGGGATGTGTGAGGAGAGGTAGAATGGGACTTGTGAGGAGAGGTAGAATGGGATGTATGAGGAGAGGTAGAATGGGATGTGGGAGGAGAGGTAGAATGGGAAGTGTGAGGAGAGGTAGAATGGGATGTGTGAGGAGAGGTAGAATGGGATGTGGGAGGAGAGGCAGAATGGGATGTATGAGAAGTGGTAGAATGGGATGTGTGAGGAGAGGTAGAATGGGATGTGTGAGGAGAGGTAGAATGGGATGTGTGAGGAGAGATAGAATGGGATGTGAGAGGAGAGGTAGAATGGGATGTGAGAGGAGAGGTAGAATTGGACGTGTGAGGAGAGGTAGAATGGGATGTGTGAGGAGAGGTAGAATGGGATGTGTGAGGCGAGTAAGAATGGGATGTGTGAGGAGAATGGGATGTGAGTAGAGGTAGAATGGGAGATGTGAGGAGAGGTAGAATGGGATGTGTGAGGAGAGGTAGAATGGGAAGTGTGAGGAGAGGTAGAATGGGATATGTGAGGAGAGGTAGAATGGGATGTATGAGAACAGGTAGAATGGGATGTGTGAGGAGAGGTAGAATGGGATGTGTGAGGAGAGGTAGAATGGGATGTGTGAGGAGAGATAGAATGGGATGTGAGAGGAGAGGTAGAATGGGATGTGAGAGGAGAGGTAGAATTGGACGTGTGGGGAGAGGTAGAATGGGATGTGTGAGGTGAGGTAGAATGGGATGTGTGAGGCGAGTAAGAATGGGATGTGTGAGGTGAATGGGATGTGAGTAGAGGTAGAATGGGATGTGTGAGGAGAGGTAGAATGGGATGTGAGGAGAGGTAGAATGGGATGTGTGAGGAGAGGTAGAATGGGATGTGTGAGGAGAGGTGTAATGGGAAGTGTGAGGAGAGGTAGAATGGGATGTGTGAGGAGAGGTAGAATGGGATGTGTGAGGAGAGGTAGAATGGGACGTGTGAGGAGAGGTAGAATGGGACGTGTGAGGAGAGGTAGAATGGGATGTTTGAGGAGAGGTAGAATGGGATGTGTGAGGAGAGGTAGAATGGGATGTGAGAGGAGAGGTAGAATTGGACTTTTGAGGAGAGGTAGAATGGGATGTGTGAGGAGAGATAGAATGGGATGTGTGAGGCGAGGAAGAATGGGATGTGTGAGGAGAATGGGATGTGAGTAGAGGTAGAATGGGATGTGTGAGGAGAATGGGATGTGAGTGGCGGTAGAATGGGATGTGTGAGGAGAGGTAGAATGGGATGTTTGAGGAGAGGTAGAATGGGATGTGTGAGGAGAGGTAGAATGGGATGTGAGAGGAGAGGTAGAATTGGACTTTTGAGGAGAGGTAGAATGGGACGTGTGAGGAGAGGTAGAATGGGATGTGTGAGGAGAGATAGAATGGGATGTGTGAGGAGAGGTAGAATGGGATGTGTGAGGCGAGGAAGAATGGGATGTGTGAGGAGAATGGTATGTGAGTAAAGGTAGAATTGGATGTGTGAGGAGAGGTAGAATGGGACGTGTGAGGAAAGGTAGAATGGGACGTGTGAGGAGAGGTAGAATGGGACGTGTGAGGAGAGGTAGAATGGGATCTGTGAGGAGAGGTAGAATGGGATCTGTGAGGAGAGGTAGAATGGGATGTGTGAGGAGAGGTAGAATGGGATGTGTGAGGTGAGGTAGAATGGGATCTGTGAGGAGAGGTAGAATGGGATGTGTGAGGTGACGTAGAATGGGATGTGTGAGGAGAGGTAGAATGGGATGTGTGAGGAGAGGTAGAATGGGATGTGTGAGGAGAGGTAGAATGGGATGTGTGAGGAGAGGTAGAATGGGATGTGTGAGGAGAGGTAGAATGGGATGTGTGAGGAGAGGTAGAATGGGACGTGTAAGGAGAGGTAAAATGGGACTTGTGAGGAGAGGTAGAATGGGATGTATGAGGAGAGGTAGAATGGGATGTGGGAGGAGAGGTAGAATGGGAATTGTGAGGAGAGGTAGAATGGGATGTGTGAGGAGAGATAGAATGGGACGTGTGAGGAGAGGTAGAATGGGACGTGTGAGGAGAGGTAGAAAGGGACGTGTGAAGAGAGGTAGAATGGGACGTGTGAGGAGAGGTAAAATGGGATGTGTGAGGAGAGGTAGAATGGGACGTGTGAGGAGAGGTAGAATGGGATGTGTGAGGAGAGGTAGAATGGGATGTATGAGGAGAGGTAGAATGGGATGTGGGAGGAGAGTTAGAATGGGAAGTGTGAGGAGAGGTAGAATTGGACGTGAGAGGAGAGGTTGAATGGGATGTGTGAGGAGAGGTAGAATGGGATGTGTGAGGAGAGGTAGAATGGGACGTGTGAGGAGACGTAGAATGGGACGTGTGAGGAGAGGAAGAATGGTATGTGTGAGGAGACATAGAATGGGATATGTGAGGAGAGGTAGAATGGGATGTGTGAGGAGAGGTAGAATGGGATGTGTGAGGAGAGGTAGAATGGGATGTGTGAGGAGAGGTAGAATGGGATGTGTGAGGAGAGGTAGAATGGGATGTGTGAGGAGAGGTAGAATGGGATGTGTGAGGAGAGGTAGAATGGGATGTGTGAGGAGAGATAGAATGGGACGTGTGAGGAGAGGTAGAATGGGACGTGTGAGGAGAGGTAGAATGGGATGTGTGAGGAGAGGTAGAATGGGATGTGTGAGGCGAGTAAGAATGGGATGTGTGAGGAGAATGGGATGCGAGTAGAGGTAGAATGGGATGTGTGAGGAGAGGTAGAATGGGATGTGTGAGGAGAAGTAGAATGGGACGTTTGAGGAGAGGTAGAATGGGATGTGTGAGGAGAGGTAGAATGGGATGTGTGAGGAGAGGTAGAATGGGATGTGAGGAGAGGTAGAATGGAATGTGAGAGGAGAGGTAGAATGGGATGTGTGAGGAGAGGTAGAATGGGATGTGTGAGGAGAGGTAGAATGGGACGTGTGAGAAGAGGTAGAATGGGACGTGTGAGAAGAGGTAGAATGGGACGTGTGAGGAGAGGTAGAATGGGACGTGTGAGGAGAGGCAAAATGGGATGTGTGAGGAGAGGTAGAATGGGATGTGGGTGGAGAGGTAGAATGGGATGTGTGAGGAGAGGTAGAATGGGATGTGAGAGGAGAGGGAGAATGGGATGTGAGAGGAGAGGTAGAATGGGATGTGTGAGGAGAGGTAGAATGGGATGTGTGAGGAGAGGTAGAATGGGGTGTGTGAGGAGAGGTAGAATGTGAAGTGTGAGGAGAGGTAGAATGGGGTGTGTGAGGAGTGATAGAATGGGATGTGTGAGGAGAGGAAGAATGGGATGTATGAGGAGAGGTAGAATGGGATGTGTGAGGAGAGGTCGAATGGGATGTGTTAGGAGATGTAGAATGGGATGTGTGAGGAGAGGTAGAAAGGGATGTGTGAGGAGAGGAAGAATGGTATGTGTGAGGAGACATAGAATGGGATGTGTGAGGAGAGGTAGAATGGGATGTGTGAGGAGAGGTAGAATGGGATGTGGGAGGAGAGGTAGAATGGGATGTGTGAGGAGAGGTAGAATGGGATGTGTGAGGAGACATAGAAAGGGATCTATGAGGAGAGGTAGAATGGGATGTGTGAGGAGAGGTAGAATGGGATGTGGGAGGAGAGGTGGAATATGATGTGTGAGGAGAGGTAGAATGGGATGTATGAGGAGAGGTAGAATGGGATGTGGGAGGAGAGGTAGAATGGGATGTGTGAGGAGAGGTAGAATGGGACGTGTGAGGAGAGATAGAATGGGACGTGTGAGGAGAGGTAGAATGGGGCGTGTGAGGAGAGGTAGAATGGGGCGTGTGAGGAGAGAAAAAATGGGACGTGTGAGGAGATGCAGAATGGGACGTGTGAGGAGAGGTAGAATGGGATGTGTGAGGAGAGGTAGAATGGGACTTGTGAGGAGAGGTAGAATGGGATGTATGAGGAGAGGTAGAATGGGATGTGGGAGGAGAGGTAGAATGGGAAGTGTGAGGAGAGGTAGAATGGGATGTGTGAGGAGAGGTAGAATGGGATGTGGGAGGAGAGGTAGAATGGGATGTATGAGAAGTGGTAGAATGGGATGTGTGAGGAGAGGTAGAATGGGATGTGTGAGGAGAGGTAGAATGGGATGTGTGAGGAGAGATAGAATGGGATGTGAGAGGAGAGGTAGAATGGGATGTGAGAGGAGAGGTAGAATTGGACGTGTGAGGAGAGGTAGAATGGGATGTGTGAGGAGAGGTAGAATGGGATGTGTGAGGCGAGTAAGAATGGGATGTGTGAGGAGAATGGGATGTGAGTAGAGGTAGAATGGGAGATGTGAGGAGAGGTAGAATGGGATGTGTGAGGAGAGGTAGAATGGGAAGTGTGAGGAGAGGTAGAATGGGATATGTGAGGAGAGGTAGAATGGGATGTATGAGAACAGGTAGAATGGGATGTGTGAGGAGAGGTAGAATGGGATGTGTGAGGAGAGGTAGAATGGGATGTGTGAGGAGAGATAGAATGGGATGTGAGAGGAGAGGTAGAATGGGATGTGAGAGGAGAGGTAGAATTGGACGTGTGGGGAGAGGTAGAATGGGATGTGTGAGGTGAGGTATAATGGGATGTGTGAGGCGAGTAAGAATGGGATGTGTGAGGTGAATGGGATGTGAGTAGAGGTAGAATGGGATGTGTGAGGAGAGGTAGAATGGGATGTGAGGAGAGGTAGAATGGGATGTGTGAGGAGAGGTAGAATGGGATGTGTGAGGAGAGGTGTAATGGGAAGTGTGAGGAGAGGTAGAATGGGATGTGTGAGGAGAGGTAGAATGGGATGTGTGAGGAGAGGTAGAATGGGACGTGTGAGGAGAGGTAGAATGGGACGTGTGAGGAGAGGTAGAATGGGATGTTTGAGGAGAGGTAGAATGGGATGTGTGAGGAGAGGTAGAATGGGATGTGAGAGGAGAGGTAGAATTGGACTTTTGAGGAGAGGTAGAATGGGATGTGTGAGGAGAGATAGAATGGGATGTGTGAGGCGAGGAAGAATGGGATGTGTGAGGAGAATGGGATGTGAGTAGAGGTAGAATGGGATGTGTGAGGAGAATGGGATGTGAGTGGCGGTAGAATGGGATGTGTGAGGAGAGGTAGAATGGGATGTTTGAGGAGAGGTAGAATGGGATGTGTGAGGAGAGGTAGAATGGGATGTGAGAGGAGAGGTAGAATTGGACTTTTGAGGAGAGGTAGAATGGGACGTGTGAGGAGAGGTAGAATGGGATGTGTGAGGAGAGATAGAATGGGATGTGTGAGGAGAGGTAGAATGGGATGTGTGAGGCGAGGAAGAATGGGATGTGTGAGGAGAATGGTATGTGAGTAAAGGTAGAATTGGATGTGTGAGGAGAGGTAGAATGGGACGTGTGAGGAAAGGTAGAATGGGACGTGTGAGGAGAGGTAGAATGGGACGTGTGAGGAGAGGTAGAATGGGATCTGTGAGGAGAGGTAGAATGGGATCTGTGAGGAGAGGTAGAATGGGATGTGTGAGGAGAGGTAGAATGGGATGTGTGAGGTGAGGTAGAATGGGATCTGTGAGGAGAGGTAGAATGGGATGTGTGAGGTGACGTAGAATGGGATGTGTGAGGAGAGGTAGAATGGGATGTGTGAGGAGAGGTAGAATGGGATGTGTGAGTAGAGGTAGAATGGGATGTGTGAGGAGAGGTAGAATGGGATGTGTGAGGAGAGGTAGAATGGGATGTGTGAGGAGAGGTAGAATGGGACGTGTAAGGAGAGGTAAAATGGGACTTGTGAGGAGAGGTAGAATGGGATGTATGAGGAGAGGTAGAATGGGATGTGGGAGGAGAGGTAGAATGGGAATTGTGAGGAGAGGTAGAATGGGATGTGTGAGGAGAGATAGAATGGGACGTGTGAGGAGAGGTAGAATGGGACGTGTGAGGAGAGGTAGAAAGGGACGTGTGAAGAGAGGTAGAATGGGACGTGTGAGGAGAGGTAAAATGGGATGTGTGAGGAGAGGTAGAATGGGACGTGTGAGGAGAGGTAGAATGGGATGTGTGAGGAGAGGTAGAATGGGATGTATGAGGAGAGGTAGAATGGGATGTGGGAGGAGAGTTAGAATGGGAAGTGTGAGGAGAGGTAGAATTGGACGTGAGAGGAGAGGTTGAATGGGATGTGTGAGGAGAAGTAGAATGGGATGTGTGAGGAGAGGTAGAATGGGACGTGTGAGGAGACGTAGAATGGGACGTGTGAGGAGAGGAAGAATGGTATGTGTGAGGAGACATAGAATGGGATATGTGAGGAGAGGTAGAATGGGATGTGTGAGGAGAGGTAGAATGGGATGTGTGAGGAGAGGTAGAATGGGATGTGTGAGGAGAGGTAGAATGGGATGTGTGAGGAGAGGTAGAATGGGATGTGTGAGGAGAGGTAGAATGGGATGTGTGAGGAGAGGTAGAATGGGATGTGTGAGGAGAGGTAGAATGGGATGTGTGAGGAGAGATAGAATGGGACGTGTGAGGAGAGGTAGAATGGGACGTGTGAGGAGAGGTAGAATGGGATGTGTGAGGAGAGGTAGAATGGGATGTGTGAGGAGAGGTAGAATGGGACGTGTGAGGAGAGGTAGAATGGGACGTGTAAGGAGAGGTAAAATGGGACTTGTGAGGAGAGGTAGAATGGGATGTATGAGGAGAGGTAGAATAGGATGTGGGAGGAGAGGTAGAATGGGAAGTGTGAGGAGAGGTAGAATGGGATGTGTGAGAAGAGGTAGAATGGGATGTGGGAGGAGTGGTAGAATGGGATGTGTGAGGAGAGGAAGAATGGGATGTATGAGGAGAGGTTGAATGGGATGTGTGAGGAGAGGTAGAATGGGATGCAAGAGAAGAGGTAGAATGGGATGTGTGAGGAGAGGTAGAATGGGATGTGTGAGGAGAGGTAGAATGGGATGTGTGAGGAGAGGTACAAATGGACGTGACGGGAGAGGTATAATGGGATGTGAGAGGGGAGGTAGAATGGGATCTGTGAGGAGAGGTAGAATGGGATGTGAGAGGAGAGGTAGAATGGGATGTGTGAGGAGAGGTAGATTGGGATGTGTGAGTAGAGTCAGAATTGGACGTGAGGGGAGAGGTAGAATTGGATGTGTGAGGAGAGGTAGAATGGGATGTGTGAGGAGAGGTAGAATGGGATGTGTGAGGAGAGGTAGAATGGGACGTGTGAGGAGAGGTAGAGTGGGATGTGTGAGGAGAGATAGAATGGGATGTGTGAGGAGAGGTAGAATGGGATGTGTGAGGAGAGGTAGAATGGGTAGTGTGAGCAGAGGTAGAATGGGATGTGGGAGGAGAGGTAGAATGGGATGTGGGAGGAGAGGTAGAATGGGACGTGTGAGGAGAGGTAGAATGGGACGTGTGAGGAGAGATAGAATGGGACGTGTGAGGAGAGGTAGAATGGGGCGTGTGAGGAGAGGTATAATGGAACGTGTGAGGAGAGATAGAATGGGATGTGTGAGGAGAGGTAGAATGGGACGTGTGAGGAGAGGTAGAATGGGATGTGTGAGGAGAGGTCGAATGGGACTTGTGAGGAGAGGTAGAATGGGATGTATGAGGAGAGGTAGAATGGGATGTGGGAGGAGAGGTTGAATGGGAAGTGTGAGGAGAGGTAGAATGGGATGTGTGAGGAGAGGTAGAATGGGTGTGGGAGGAGAGGTAGAATGGGATGTATGAGAAGAGGTAGAATGGGATGTGTGAGGAGAGGTAGAATGGGATGTGTGAGGAGAGGTAGAATGGGATGTGTGAGGAGAAATAGAATGGGATGTGAGAGGAGAGGTAGAATGGGATGTGAGAGGAGAGGTAGAATTGGACGTGTGAGGAGAGGTAGAATGGGATGTGTGAGGAGAGGTAGAATGGGATGTGTGAGGCGAGTAAGAATGGGATGTGTGAGGAGAATGGGATGAGAGTAGAGGTAGAATGGGATGTGTTAGGAGAGGTAGAATGGGATGTGTGAGGAGAGGTAGAATGGTACGTTTGAGGAGAGGTAGAATGGGATGTGTGAGGAGAGGTAGAATGGGATGTGAGGAGAGGTAGAATGGGATGTGAGGAGAGGTAGAATGGGATGTGTGAGGAGAGGTAGAATGGGATGTGTGAGGAGAGGTGTAATGGGATGTGTGAGGAGAGGTAGAATGGGTTGTGTGAGGAGAGGTAGAATGGGATGTGGGAGGAGAGTTAGAATGGGATGTGGGAGGAGAGGTAGAATGGGATGTGTGAGGAGAGGTAGAATGGGACGTGTGAGGAGAGATAGAATGGGACGTGTGAGGAGAGGTAGAATGGGGCGTGTGAGGAGAGGTATATTGGAACGTGTGAGGAGAGATAGAATGGGATGTGTGAGGAGAGGTAGAATGGGATGTGTGTGGAGAGGTGTAATGGGATGTATGAGGAGAGGTAGAATGGGATGTGGGAGTAGAGGAAGAATGGGACGTGTGAGGAGAGGTAGAATGGGACGTGTGAGGAGAGGTAGAATGGGATGTGTGAGGAGAGGTAGAATGGGACTTGTGAGGAGAGGTCGAATGGGATATGTGAGGAGAGGTAGAATGGAATGTGCGAGGAGAGGAAGAATGGGATGTGTGAGGAGAGTTTGAATGTGATGTGTGAGGAGAGGGAGAATGGGACGTGTGAGGAGAGGTAAAATGGGACTTGTGAGGAGAGGTAGAATGGGATGTATGAGGAGAGGTAGAATGGGATGTGGGAGGAGAGGTAGAATGGGAAGTGTGAGGAGAGGAAGAATGGGATGTATGAGGAGAGGTAGAATGGGATGTGTGAGGAGAGGTAGAATGGGATGTGTGAGGAGAGGTAGAATGGGATGTGTGAGGAGAGATAGAATGGGATGTGAGAGGAGAGGTAGAATGGGATGTGAGAGGAGAGGTAGAATTGGACGTGTGAGGAGAGGTAGAATGGGATGTGTCAGGAGAGATAGAATGGGATGTGTGAGGAGAGGTAGAATGGGATGTGTGAGGAGAGGTAGAATGGGACGTTTGAGGAGAGGTAGAATGGGATGTTTGAGGAGAGGTAGAATGGGATGTGAGGAGAGGTAGAATGGGATGTGTGAGGAGAGGTAGAATGGGATGTGTGAGGAGAGGTGTAATGGGATGTGTGAGGAGAGGTAGAATGGGATGTGTGAGGAGAGGTAGAATGGGATGTGTGAGGCGAGTAAGAATGGGATGTGTGAGGAGAATGGGATGTGAGTAGAGGTAGAATGGGATGTGTGAGGAGAGGTCGAATGGGATGTGTGAGGAGAGGTAGAATGGGACGTTTGAGGAGAGGTAGAATGGGATGTGTGAGGAGAGGCAGAATGGGATGTGAGGAGAGGTAGAATGGGATGTGAGGAGAGGTAGAATGGGATGTGTGAGGAGAGGTAGAATGGGTTGTGTGAGGAGAGGTGTAATGGGATGTGTGAGGAGAGGTAGAATGGGATGTGTGAGGAGAGGTAGAATGGGATGTGGGAGGAGAGGTAGAATGGGATGTGTGAGGAGAGGTAGAATGGGATGTGTGAGGAGAGGTAGAATGGGACGTGTGAGGAGAGGTAGAATGGGGCGTGTGAGGAGAGGTAGAATGGGGCGTGTGAGGAGAGGTAAAATGGAACGTGTGAGGAGAGGTAAAATGGAACGTGTGAGGAGAGATAGAATGGGATGTGTGAGGAGAGGTAGAATGGGACGTGTGAGGAGAGGTAGAATGGGATGTGTGAGGAGAGGTAGAATGGGATTTGTGAGGAGAGGTAGAATGGGATGTACGAGGAGAGGTAGAATGGGATGTGGGAGGAGAGGTAGAATGGGAAGTGTGAGGAGAGGTAGAATGGGATGTGTGAGGAGAGGTAGAATGGGATGTGGGAGGAGAGGTAGAATGGGATGTATGAGGAGAGGTAGAATGGGATGTGTGAGGAGAGGTAGAATGGGATGTGTGAGGAGAGGTAGAATGGAATGTGAGAGGAGAGGTAGAATGGGATGTGAGAGGAGAGGTAGAATTGGACGTGTGAGGAGAGGTAGAATGGGATGTGTGAGGAGAGATAGAATTGGATGTGTGAGGAGAGGTAGAATGGGATGTGTGAGGAGAGGTAGAATGGGACGTGTAAGGAGAGGTAAAATGGGACTTGTGAGGAGAGGTAGAATGGGATGTATGAGGAGAGGTAGAATAGGATGTGGGAGGAGAGGTAGAATGGGAAGTGTGAGGAGAGGTAGAATGGGATGTGTGAGAAGAGGTAGAATGGGATGTGGGAGGAGTGGTAGAATGGGATGTGTGAGGAGAGGAAGAATGGGATGTATGAGGAGAGGTTGAATGGGATGTGTGAGGAGAGGTAGAATGGGATGCAAGAGAAGAGGTAGAATGGGATGTGTGAGGAGAGGTAGAATGGGATGTGTGAGGAGAGGTAGAATGGGATGTGTGAGGAGAGGTAGAAATGGACGTGACGGGAGAGGTATAATGGGATGTGAGAGGGGAGGTAGAATGGGATCTGTGAGGAGAGGTAGAATGGGATGTGAGAGGAGAGGTAGAATGGGATGTGTGAGGAGAGGTAGATTGGGATGTGTGAGTAGAGTCAGAATTGGACGTGAGGGGAGAGGTAGAATTGGATGTGTGAGGAGAGGTAGAATGGGATGTGTGAGGAGAGGTAGAATGGGATGTGTGAGGAGAGGTAGAATGGGACGTGTGAGGAGAGGTGGAGTGGGATGTGTGAGGAGAGATAGAATGGGATGTGTGAGGAGAGGTAGAATGGGATGTGTGAGGAGAGGTAGAATGGGTAGTGTGAGCAGAGGTAGAATGGGATGTGGGAGGAGAGGTAGAATGGGATGTGGGAGGAGAGGTAGAATGGGACGTGTGAGGAGAGGTAGAATGGGACGTGTGAGGAGAGATAGAATGGGACGTGTGAGGAGAGGTAGAATGGGGCGTGTGAGGAGAGGTATAATGGAACGTGTGAGGAGAGATAGAATGGGATGTGTGAGGAGAGGTAGAATGGGACGTGTGAGGAGAGGTAGAATGGGATGTGTGAGGAGAGGTCGAATGGGACTTGTGAGGAGAGGTAGAATGGGATGTATGAGGAGAGGTAGAATGGGATGTGGGAGGAGAGGTAGAATGGGAAGTGTGAGGAGAGGTAGAATGGGATGTGTGAGGAGAGGTAGAATGGGTGTGGGAGGAGAGGTAGAATGGGATGTATGAGAAGAGGTAGAATGGGATGTGTGAGGAGAGGTAGAATGGGATGTGTGAGGAGAGGTAGAATGGGATGTGTGAGGAGAAATAGAATGGGATGTGAGAGGAGAGGTAGAATGGGATGTGAGAGGAGAGGTAGAATTGGACGTGTGAGGAGAGGTAGAATGGGATGTGTGAGGAGAGGTAGAATGGGATGTGTGAGGCGAGTAAGAATGGGATGTGTGAGGAGAATGGGATGAGAGTAGAGGTAGAATGGGATGTGTTAGGAGAGGTAGAATGGGATGTGTGAGGAGAGGTAGAATGGTACGTTTGAGGAGAGGTAGAATGGGATGTGTGAGGAGAGGTAGAATGGGATGTGAGGAGAGGTAGAATGGGATGTGAGGAGAGGTAGAATGGGATGTGTGAGGAGAGGTAGAATGGGATGTGTGAGGAGAGGTGTAATGGGATGTGTGAGGAGAGGTAGAATGGGTTGTGTGAGGAGAGGTAGAATGGGATGTGGGAGGAGAGTTAGAATGGGATGTGGGAGGAGAGGTAGAATGGGATGTGTGAGGAGAGGTAGAATGGGACGTGTGAGGAGAGATAGAATGGGACGTGTGAGGAGAGGTAGAATGGGGCGTGTGAGGAGAGGTATATTGGAACGTGTGAGGAGAGATAGAATGGGATGTGTGAGGAGAGGTAGAATGGGATGTGTGTGGAGAGGTGTAATGGGATGTATGAGGAGAGGTAGAATGGGATGTGGGAGTAGAGGAAGAATGGGACGTGTGAGGAGAGGTAGAATGGGACGTGTGAGGAGAGGTAGAATGGGATGTGTGAGGAGAGGTAGAATGGGACTTGTGAGGAGAGGTCGAATGGGATATGTGAGGAGAGGTAGAATGGAATGTGCGAGGAGAGGAAGAATGGGATGTGTGAGGAGAGTTTGAATGTGATGTGTGAGGAGAGGGAGAATGGGATGTATGAGGAGAGGTAGAATGGGATGTGTGAGGAGAGGTAGAATGGGATGTGTGAGGAGAGGTAGAATGGGATGTGTGAGGAGAGATAGAATGGGATGTGAGAGGAGAGGTAGAATGGGATGTGAGAGGAGAGGTAGAATTGGACGTGTGAGGAGAGGTAGAATGGGATGTGTCAGGAGAGATAGAATGGGATGTGTGAGGAGAGGTAGAATGGGATGTGTGAGGAGAGGTAGAATGGGACGTTTGAGGAGAGGTAGAATGGGATGTTTGAGGAGAGGTAGAATGGGATGTGAGGAGAGGTAGAATGGGATGTGTGAGGAGAGGTAGAATGGGATGTGTGAGGAGAGGTGTAATGGGATGTGTGAGGAGAGGTAGAATGGGATGTGTGAGGAGAGGTAGAATGGGATGTGTGAGGCGAGTAAGAATGGGATGTGTGAGGAGAATGGGATGTGAGTAGAGGTAGAATGGGATGTGTGAGGAGAGGTCGAATGGGATGTGTGAGGAGAGGTAGAATGGGACGTTTGAGGAGAGGTAGAATGGGATGTGTGAGGAGAGGCAGAATGGGATGTGAGGAGAGGTAGAATGGGATGTGAGGAGAGGTAGAATGGGATGTGTGAGGAGAGGTAGAATGGGTTGTGTGAGGAGAGGTGTAATGGGATGTGTGAGGAGAGGTAGAATGGGATGTGTGAGGAGAGGTAGAATGGGATGTGGGAGGAGAGGTAGAATGGGATGTGTGAGGAGAGGTAGAATGGGATGTGTGAGGAGAGGTAGAATGGGATGTGTGAGGAGAGGTAGAATGGGGCGTGTGAGGAGAGGTAGAATGGGGCGTGTGAGGAGAGGTAAAATGGAACGTGTGAGGAGAGGTAAAATGGAACGTGTGAGGAGAGATAGAATGGGATGTGTGAGGAGAGGTAGAATGGGACGTGTGAGGAGAGGTAGAATGGGATGTGTGAGGAGAGGTAGAATGGGATTTGTGAGGAGAGGTAGAATGGGATGTATGAGGAGAGGTAGAATGGGATGTGGGAGGAGAGGTAGAATGGGAAGTGTGAGGAGAGGTAGAATGGGATGTGTGAGGAGAGGTAGAATGGGATGTGGGAGGAGAGGTAGAATGGGATGTATGAGGAGAGGTAGAATGGGATGTGTGAGGAGAGGTAGAATGGGATGTGTGAGGAGAGGTAGAATGGAATGTGAGAGGAGAGGTAGAATGGGATGTGAGAGGAGAGGTAGAATTGGACGTGTGAGGAGAGGTAGAATGGGATGTGTGAGGAGAGATAGAATTGGATGTGTGAGGAGAGGTAGAATGGGATGTGTGAGGCGATTAAGAATGGGATGTGTGAGGAGAATGGGATGTGAGTAGAGGTAGAATGGGATGTGTGAGGAGAGGTAGAATGGGACGTTTGAGGAGAGTTAGAATGGGATGTGTGAGGAGAGGTAGAATGGGATGTGTGAGGAGAGGCAGAATGGGATGTGTGAGGAGAGGTAGAATGGGATGTGTGAGGAGAGGTGTAATGGGATGTGTGAGGAGAGGTAGAATGGGATGTGTGAGGAGAGGTAGAATGGGATGTGGGAGGAGAGGTAGAATGGGATGTGTGAGGAGAGGTAGAATGGGATGTGTGAGGAGAGATAGAATGGGACGTGTGAGGAGAGGTAGAATGGGGCGTGTGAGGAGAGGTAAAATGGAACGTGTGAGGAGAGATAGAATGGGATGTGTGAGGAGAGGTAGAATGGTATGTGTGAGGAGAGGTAGAATGGGATGTGTGAGGAGAGGTAGAATGGGACGTGTGAGGAGTTTTCCAAAACTCCCTGGACTCGGCAAAGGTCCCGGCTGACTGGAAAACTGCAAATGTAACACCCTTATTTAAAAAGGGCAGTAGACAGAAGGCTGGAAACTATAGACCGGTTCGCCCAACATCTGTGGTAGGTAAAATTTTGGAGTCCATTATTAAGGAGACAGTAACAGGACATTTGGATAATCATAATTTAATAGGACAAAGTCAGCATGGTTTTATGAAGGGGAAGTCATGTTTGAGAAATTTGCTATAGTTCTTTGAGGAAGTAACGTATAGGGTGGATAAAGGGGAACCAGTGGACGTAATGTATTCAGACTTCCAAAAGGCATTTGACAAGGTGCCACACAAAAGATTATTGCTTAAGATAAAAAATCACGGGATTGGGGGTAATATTCTGGCATGGATAGAGGATTGGCTATCTAACAGAAGGCAGAGATTTGGGATAAATGGTTCATTCTCAGACTGGCAATCAGTAACTAGTGGTGTTCCGCAGGGGTCAGTGCTGGGTCCCCAACTCTTTACAATCTATATTAACGATTTGGAGGAGGGGACCGAGTGTAACATATCAAAGTTTGCAGATGATACTAAGATGGGAGGGAAAGTAGTGAGTGAGGAGGACATAAAAAACCTGCAAGGGGACATAGACAGGCTAATTAAGTGGGCAGAGATTTGGCAGATGTAATACAATACTGGAAAGTGTGAGGTTATGCACTTTGGCAGGAAAAATAGGAGAGCAAGTTATTATCTTAATGGCAAGAAACTGGAATGTCCTGAAGTACAAAGGGATCTGGGGGTCCTGGTGCACGAAACTCAAAAGGTTAGTATGCAGGTGCAGCAAGTGATTAAGAAGGCCAATGGAATGTTGGCTTTCATTGCTAGGGGGATAGAATATAAAAATAGGGAGGTATTGCTTCAGTTGTACAAGGTATTGGTGAGACCGCACCTGGAATACTGTGTACAGTTTTGGTGTCCATTATTAAGAAAGGACATACTTGCTCTCGAGTCAGTACAAAGAAGGTTCACTCGGTTAATCCCGGGGATGAGGGGATGGACATATGAGGAGAGGTTGAGTAGATTGGGACTCTACTCATTGGAGTTCAGAAGAATGAGAGGCGATCTTATTGAAACATATAAGATTGTGAAGGGGTTGGATCGGGTGGATGCGGGGAAGATGTTCTCGATGATGGGTGAAACTAGAACTACGGGGCATAGTCTTAGAATAAGGGGCTGCTCTTTCAAAACTGAGATGTGGAGGAACTACTTCACTCAGAGTGTGGTGGGTCCGTGGAATGTGCTGCACTAAAAAGCTGCAGAAGCTATATCATTACATAAATTTAAAACAGAAATAGACGGTTTCCTAGAAGTAAAGGGAATTAACGGTTACGGGGAGCGGGCAGTAAATTGGACATGAGTCTAGGTTCGGATCGGTCATGGCCCTGTGGGTAGCGGAGCGGGCCCAGGAGCCGTGTAACCTGATCCTGCTCCGATTTCGTGTGTCTAATTCTCTGAGATTCAGGAGATGGTTCTGGGATAGTGGATTGGCGGTTAGGATCAGATCAGCCATGATATTATTGAATGGCGGAGCAGGCTCGAGGGGCCGATTGGCCTAATCCTGCTCCTATTTCTTGTGTTCTTATGTTCTTATGTAGGTAGAATGGGATGTGAGAGGGGAGGTAGAATGGGATGTGTGAGGTGAGGTAGAATGGGACGTGTGAGGAGAGGTAGAATGGGATGTGGGAGGATAGATAGAATAGGATGTATGAGGAGAGGTAGAATGGGATGTGTGAGGAGAGGTAGATTGGGATGTGTGAGGAGAGGTAGAATGGGATGTGTGAGGAGAGGTAGAATGGGATGTGTGAGGAGAGGCAGAAAGGGACGTGTGAGGAGAGGTAGAATGGGATGTGTGAGGAGAGGTAGAATGGGATGTGTGAGGAGAGGTAGAATGGGATGTGTGAGGAGAGGTAGATTGGGATGTGTGAGGAGAGGTAGAATGGGATGTGTGAGGAGAGGTAGAATGGGATGTGTGAGGAGAGGCAGAAAGGGACGTGTGAGGAGAGGTAGAATGGGATGTGTGAGCAGAGGTAGAATGGGATGTGTGAGGAGAGGCAGAATGGGATGTGGGAGGAGAGGTAGAATGGGATGTGTGAGGAGAGTTAGAATGGGACGTGTGAGGAGAGGTAGAATGGGATGTGTGAGGAGAGGTTGAATGGGATGTGTGAGGAGAGGTAGAATGGGATGTGAGGAGAGGTAGAATGGGATCTGTGAGGAGAGGTAGAATGGGATGTGGGAGGAGAAATGGAATGGGATGTGTGAGGAGAGGTAGAATGGGATGTGTGAGGAGAGGTAGAATGGGATGTGTGAGGAGAGATAGAATGGGATGTGTGAGGAGAGGTAGAATGGGATGTGTGAGGAGAGGTAGAATGGGACGTGTGAGGAGAGGTAGAATGGGATGTGTGAGGAGAGGTAGAATGGGACGTGTGAGGAGAGGTAGAATGGGATGTGTGAGGAGAGATAGAATGGGATGTGTGAGGAGAGGCAGAATGGGATGTGTGAGGAGAGATAGAATGGGAAGTGTGAGCAGAGGTAGAATGGGACGTGTGAGGAGAGGTAGAATGGGATGTGTGAGGAGAGGTAGAATGGGATGTGTGAGGAGAGGTAGAATGGGCCGTGTGAGGAGAGGTAGAATGCGACGTGTGAGGAGAGGTAGAATGGGATGTGTGAGGAGAGGTAGAATGGGATGTGTGAGGAGAGGTAGAATGGGATGTGGGAGGAGAGGTAGAATGGGACGTGGGAGGAGCGGTAGAATGGGACGTGTGAGGAGAGGTAGAATGGGATGTGGGAGGAGAGGTAGAATGGGACGTGGGAGGAGCGGTAGAATGGGACGTGTGAGGAGAGGTAGAATGCGACGTGTGAGGAGAGGTAGAATGGGATGTGTGAGGAGAGGTAGAATGGGATGTGGGAGGAGAGGTAGAATGGGATGTGTGAGGAGAGGTAGAATGGGATGTTTGAGGAGAGGTAGAATGGGACGTGTGAGGAGAGGTAGAATGGAATTTGTGAGGAGAGGTAAAATGGGATGTGTGAGGAGAGGTAGAATGCGACGTGTGAGGAGAGGTAGAATGGGATGTGTGAGGAGAGGTAGGATGGGATGTGTGAGGAGAGGTAGAATGGGACGTGTGAGGAGAGGTAGAATGGGATGTGTGAGGAGAGGTAGAATGGGACGTGTGAGGAGAGGTAGAATGCGACGTGTGAGGAGAGGTAGAATGGGATGTGTGAGGAGAGGTAGAATGGGATGTGGGAGGAGAGGTAGAATGGGACGTGGGAGGAGCGGTAGAATGGGACGTGTGAGGAGAGGTACAATGCGACGTGTGAGGAGAGATAGAATGGGATGTGTGAGGAGAGGTAGAATGGGATGTGGGAGGAGAGGTAGAATGGGATGTGTGAGGAGAGGTAGAATGGGATGTTTGAGGAGAGGTAGAATGGGACGTGTGAGGAGAGGTAGAATGGGATGTGTGAGCAGAGGTAAAATGGGATGTGTGAGGAGAGGTAGAATGGGATGTGTGAGGAGAGGTAGGATGGGATGTGTGAGCAGAGGTAGAATGAGATGTGTCAGGAGAGGTAGAATGGGATGTGTGAGGAGAGGTAGAATGGGATGTGTGAGGAGAGGTAGGAAGGGATCTGTGAGCAGAGGTAGAATGGGATGTGTCAGGAGAGGTAGAATGGAATGTGTGAGGAGAGGTAGAATGGGATGTATGAGGAGAGGTAGAATGGGATGTGGGAGGAGAGATAGAATTGGATGTGTGAGGAGAGGTAGAATGGGATGTTTGAGGAGAGGTAGAATGGGATGTTTGAGGAGAGGTGGAATGGGATGTTTGAGGAGAGGTAGAATGGGATGTGTGAGGAGAGGTAGAATGGGATGTGTGAGGAGAGGTAGATTGGGATGTTTGAGGAGAGGTAGAATGGGATGTGTGAGGAGAGGTAGAATGGGATGTTTGAGGAGAGGTGGAATGGGATGTGTGAGGAGAGGTAGAATGGGATGTGTGAGGAGAGGTAGAATGGGATGTGTGAGGAGAGGTAGAATGGGATGTGTGAGGAGAGGTAGAATGGGATGTTTGAGAAGAGGTAGAATGGGATGTGTGAGGAGAGGTAGAATGGGATGTGTGAGGAGAGGTAGAATGGGATGTTTGAGGAGAGGTAGAATGGGATGTTTGAGGAGAGGTAGAATGGGATGTTTGAGGAGAGGTAGAATGGGATGTGTGAGGAGAGGTAGAATCGGATGTGTGAGGAGAGGTAGAATGGGATGTGTGAGGTGAGGAAGAATGGGATGTGTGAGGAGAATGGGATGTGAGTAGAGGTAGAATGGGATGTGTGAGGAGAGGTAGAATGGGAAGTGTGAGGAGAGGTAGAATGGGACGATTGAGGAGAGGTAGAATGGGATGTGTGAGGAGGGGTAGAATGGGATGTGTGAGGAGAGGTAGAATGGGATGTGTGAGGAGAGGTAGAATGGGATGTGTGAGGAGAGGTAGAATGGGATGTGTGAGGAGAGATAGAATGGGATGTGTGAGGAGAGGTAGAATGGGACGTGTGAGGAGTTTTCCAAAACTCCCTGGACTCGGCAAAGGTCCCGGCTGACTGGAAAACTGCAAATGTAACACCCTTATTTAAAAAGGGCAGTAGACAGAAGGCTGGAAACTATAGACCGGTTCGCCCAACATCTGTGGTAGGTAAAATTTTGGAGTCCATTATTAAGGAGACAGTAACAGGACATTTGGATAATCATAATTTAATAGGACAAAGTCAGCATGGTTTTATGAAGGGGAAGTCATGTTTGAGAAATTTGCTATAGTTCTTTGAGGAAGTAACGTATAGGGTGGATAAAGGGAAACCAGTGGACGTAGTGTATTTAGACTTCCAAAAGGCATTTGACAAGGTGCCACACAAAAGATTATTGCTTAAGATAAAAAATCACGGGATTGGGGGTAATATTCTGGCATGGATAGAGGATTGGCTATCTAACAGAAGGCAGAGATTTGGGATAAATGGTTCATTCTCAGACTGGCAATCAGTAACTAGTGGTGTTCCGCAGGGGTCAGTGCTGGGTCCCCAACTCTTTACAATCTATATTAACGATTTGGAGGAGGGGACCGAGTGTAACATATCAAAGTTTGCAGATGATACTAAGATGGGAGGGAAAGTAGTGAGTGAGGAGGACATAAAAAACCTGCAAGGGGACATAGACAGGCTAAGTAAGTGGGCAGAGATTTGGCAGATGGAATACAATACTGGAAAGTGTGAGGTTATGCACTTTGGCAGGAAAAATAGGAGAGCAAGTTATTATCTTAATGGCAAGAAACTGGAATGTACTGAAGTACAAAGGGATCTGGGGGTCCTGGTGCACGAAACTCAAAAGGTTAGTATGCAGGTGCAGCAAGTGATTAAGAAGGCCAATGGAATGTTGGCTTTCATTGCTAGGGGGATAGAATATAAAAATAGGGAGGTATTGCTTCAGTTGTACAAGGTATTGGTGAGACCGCACCTGGAATACTGCGTACAGTTTTGGTGTCCATTATTAAGAAAGGACATACTTGCTCTCGAGTCAGTACAAAGAAGGTTCACTCGGTTAATCCCGGGGATGAGGGGATGGACATATGAGGAGAGGTTGAGTAGATTGGGACTCTACTCATTGGAGTTCAGAAGAATGAGAGGCGATCTTATTGAAACATATAAGATTGTGAAGGGGTTGGATCGGGTGGATGCGGGGAAGATGTTCTCGATGATGGGTGAAACTAGAACTACGGGGCATAGTCTTAGAATAAGGGGCTGCTCTTTCAAAACTGAGATGTGGAGGAACTACTTCACTCAGAGTGTGGTGGGTCCGTGGAATGTGCTGCACTAAAAAGCTGCAGAAGCTATGTCATTACATAAATTTAAAACCGAAATAGACGGTTTCCTAGAAGTAAAGGGAATTAACGGTTACGGGGAGCGGGCAGTAAATTGGACATGAGTCTAGGTTCGGATCGGTCATGGCCCTGTGGGTAGCGGAGCGGGCCCAGGAGCCGTGTAGCCTGATCCTGCTCCTATTTCGTGTGTCTAATTCTCTGAGATTCAGGAGATGGTTCTGGGATAGTGGATTGGCGGTTAGGATCAGATCAGCCATGATCTTATTGAATGGCGGAGCAGGCTCGAGGGGCCGATTGGCCTAATCCTGCTCCTATTTCTTGTGTTCTTATGTTCTAATGTAGGTAGAATGGGATGTGAGAGGGGAGGTAGAATGGGATGTGTGAGGTGAGGTAGAATGGGACGTGTGAGGAGAGGTAGAATGGGATGTGGGAGGATAGATAGAATAGGATGTATGAGGAGAGGTAGAATGGGATGTGTGAGGAGAGGTAGATTGGGATGTGTGAGGAGAGGTAGAATGGGATGTGTGAGGAGAGGTAGAATGGGATGTGTGAGGAGAGGCAGAAAGGGACGTGTGAGGAGAGGTAGAATGGGATGTGTGAGGAGAGGTAGAATGGGATGTGTGAGGAGAGGTAGAATGGGATGTGTGAGGAGAGGTAGATTGGGATGTGTGAGGAGAGGTAGAATGGGATGTGTGAGGAGAGGTAGAATGGGATGTGTGAGGAGAGGCAGAAAGGGACGTGTGAGGAGAGGTAGAATGGGATGTGGGAGGAGAGGTAGAATGGGAAGCGTGAGGAGAGGTAGAATGGGATGTGGGAGGAGAGGTAGAATGGGATGTGTGAGGAGAGGTAGAATGGGACGTGTGAGGAGAGGTAGAATGGGATGTGTGAGGAGAGGTTGAATGGGATGTGTGAGGAGAGGTAGAATGGGATGTGAGGAGAGGTAGAATGGGATCTGTGAGGAGAGGTAGAATGGGATGTGGGAGGAGAAATAGAATGGGATGTGTGAGGAGAGGTAGAATGGGATGTGTGAGGAGAGGTAGAATGGGATGTGTGAGGAGAGATAGAATGGGATGTGTGAGGAGAGGTAGAATGGGATGTGTGAGGAGAGGTAGAATGGGACGTGTGAGGAGAGGTAGAATGGGATGTGTGAGGAGAGGTAGAATGGGACGTGTGAGGAGAGGTAGAATGGGATGTGTGAGGAGAGATAGAATGGGATGTGTGAGGAGAGGCAGAATGGGACGTGTGAGCAGAGGTAGAATGGGACGTGTGAGGAGAGGTAGAATGGGATGTGTGAGCAGAGGTAGAATGGGATGTGTGAGGAGAGGTAGAATGGGCTGTGTGAGGAGAGGTAGAATGCGACGTGTGAGGAGAGGTAGAATGGGATGTGTGAGGAGAGGTAGAATGGGATGTGTGAGGAGAGGTAGAATGGGATGTGGGAGGAGAGGTAGAATGGGACGTGGGAGGAGCGGTAGAATGGGACGTGTGAGGAGAGGTAGAATGGGATGTGGGAGGAGAGGTAGAATGGGACGTGGGAGGAGCGGTAGAATGGGACGTGTGAGGAGAGGTAGAATGCGACGTGTGAGGAGAGGTAGAATGGGATGTGTGAGGAGAGGTAGAATGGGATGTGGGAGGAGAGGTAGAATGGGATGTGTGAGGAGAGGTAGAATGGGATGTTTGAGGAGAGGTAGAATGGGACGTGTGAGGAGAGGTAGAATGGGATTTGTGAGGAGAGGTAAAATGGGATGTGTGAGGAGAGGTAGAATGGGACGTGTGAGGAGAGGTAGAATGGGATGTGTGAGGAGAGGTAGAATGGGATGTGCGAGGAGAGGTAGAATGCGACGTGTGAGGAGAGGTAGAATGGGATGTGTGAGGAGAGGTAGGATGGGATGTGTGAGGAGAGGTAGAATGGGACGTGTGAGGAGAGGTAGAATGGAATGTGTGAGGAGAGGTAGAATGGGACGTGTGAGGAGAGGTAGAATGGGATGTGTGAGGAGAGGTAGAATGGGATGTGTGAGGAGAGGTAGAATGGGATGTGGGAGGAGAGGTAGAATGGGACGTGGGAGGAGCGGTAGAATGGGACGTGTGAGGAGAGGTAGAATGCGACGTGTGAGGAGAGACAGAATGGGATGTGTGAGGAGAGGTAGAATGGGATGTGGGAGGAGAGGTAGAATGGGATGTGTGAGGAGAGGTAGAATGGGATGTTTGAGGAGAGGTAGAATGGGACGTGTGAGGAGAGGTAGAATGGGATTTGTGAGGAGAGGTAAAATGGGATGTGTGAGGAGAGGTAGAATGGGACGTGTGAGGAGAGGTAGGATGGGATGTGTGAGCAGAGGTAGAATGGGATGTGTCAGGAGAGGTAGAATGGGATGTGTGAGGAGAGGTAGAATGGGATGTGTGAGGAGAGGTAGAATGGGATGTGTGAGGAGAGGTAGGATGGGATGTTTGAGCAGAGGTAGAATGGGATGTGTGAGGAGAGGTAGAATGGGATGTATGAGGAGAGGTAGAATGGGATGTGGGAGGAGAGATAGAATTGGATGTGTGAGGAGAGGTAGAATGGGATGTTTGAGGAGAGGTAGAATGGGATGTTTGAGGAGAGGTAGAATGGGATGTTTGAGGAGAGGTAGAATGGGATGTGTGAGGAGAGGTAGAATGGGATGTGTGAGGAGAGGTAGATTGGGATGTTTGAGGAGAGGTAGAATGGGATGTGTGAGGAGAGGTAGAATGGGATGTTTGAGGAGAGGTAGAATGGGATGTGTGAGGAGAGGTAGAATGGGATGTGTGAGGAGAGGTAGAATGGGATGTGTGAGGAGAGGTAGAATGGGATGTGTGAGGAGAGGTAGAATGGGATGTTTGAGGAGAGGTAGAATGGGATGTGTGAGGAGAGGTAGAATGGGATGTGTGAGGAGAGGTAGAATGGGATGTTTGAGGAGAGGTAGAATGGGATGTTTGAGGAGAGGTAGAATGGGATGTTTGAGGAGAGGTAGAATGGGATGTGTGAGGAGAGATAGAATGGGATGTGTGAGGAGAGGTAGAATGGGATGTGTGAGGAGAGGTAGAATGGGATGTGTGAGGTGAGGAAGAATGGGATGTGTGAGGAGAATGGGATGTGAGCAGAGGTAGAATGGGATGTGTGAGGAGAGGTAGAATGGGAAGTGTGAGGAGAGGTAGAATGGGACGATTGAGGAGAGGTAGAATGGGATGTGTGAGGAGGGGTAGAATGGGATGTGTGAGGAGAGGTAGAATGGGATGTGTGAGGAGAGGTAGAATGGGATGTGTGAGGAGAGGTAGAATGGGATGTGTGAGGAGAGATAGAATGGGATGTGTGAGGAGAGGTAGAATGGGACGTGTGAGGAGTTTTCCAAAACTCCCTGGACTCGGCAAAGGTCCCGGCTGACTGGAAAACTGCAAATGTAACACCCTTATTTAAAAAGGGCAGTCGACAGAAGGCTGGAAACTATAGACCGGTTCGCCTAACATCTGTGGTAGGTAAAATTTTGGAGTCCATTATTAAGGAGACAGTAACAGGACATTTGGATAATCATAATTTAATAGGACAAAGTCAGCATGGTTTTATGAAGGGGAAGTCATGTTTGAGAAATTTGCTATAGTTCTTTGAGGAAGTAACGTATAGGGTGGATAAAGGGGAACCAGTGGACGTAGTGTATTTAGACTTCCAAAAGGCATTTGACAAGGTGCCACACAAAAGATTATTGCTTAAGATAAAAAATCACGGGATTGGGGGTAATATTCTGGCATGGATAGAGGATTGGCTATCTAACAGAAGGCAGAGATTTGGGATAAATGGTTCATTCTCAGACTGGCAATCAGTAACTCGTGGTGTTCCGCAGGGGTCAGTGCTGGGTCCCCAACTCTTTACAATCTATATTAACGATTTGGAGGAGGGGACCGAGTGTAACATATCAAAGTTTGCAGATGATACTAAGATGGGAGGGAAAGTAGTGAGTGAGGAGGACATAAAAAACCTGCAAGGGGACATAGACAGGCTAAGTAAGTGGGCAGAGATTTGGCAGATGGAATACAATACTGGAAAGTGTGAGGTTATGCACTTTGGCAGGAAAAATAGGAGAGCAAGTTATTATCTTAATGGCAAGAAACTGGAATGTACGGAAGTACAAAGGGATCTGGGGGTCCTGGTGCACGAAACTCAAAAGGTTAGTATGCAGGTGCAGCAAGTGATTAAGAAGGCCAATGGAATGTTGGCTTTCATTGCTAGGGGGATAGAATATAAAAATAGGGAGGTATTGCTTCAGTTGTACAAGGTATTGGTGAGACCGCACCTGGAATACTGCGTACAGTTTTGGTGTCCATTATTAAGAAAGGACATACTTGCTCTCGAGTCAGTACAAAGAAGGTTCACTCGGTTAATCCCGGGGATGAGGGGATGGACATATGAGGAGAGGTTGAGTAGATTGGGACTCTACTCATTGGAGTTCAGCAGAATGAGAGGCGATCTTATTGAAACATATAAGATTGTGAAGGGGTTGGATCGGGTGGATGCGGGGAAGATGTTCTCGATGATGGGTGAAACTAGAACTACGGGGCATAGTCTTAGAATAAGGGGCTGCTCTTTCAAAACTGAGATGTGGAGGAACTACTTCACTCAGAGTGTGGTGTGTCCGTGGAATGTGCTGCACTAAAAAGCTGCAGAAGATATATCATTACATAAATTTAAAACAGAAATAGACGGTTTCCGAGAAGTAAAGGGAATTAAAGGTTACGGGGAGCGGGCAGTAAATTGGACATGAGTCTAGGTTCGGATCGGTCATGGCCCTGTGGGTAGCGGAGCGGGCCCAGGAGCCGTGTAGCCTGATCCTGCTCCTATTTCGTGTGTCTAATTCTCTGAGATTCAGGAGATGGTTCTGGGATAGTGGATTGGCGGTTAGGATCAGATCAGCCATGATCTTATTGAATGGCGGAGCAGGCTCGAGGGGCCGATTGGCCTAAACCTGCTCCTATTTCTTGTGTTCTTATGTTCTTATGTAGGTAGAATGGGATGTGAGAGGGGAGGTAGAATGGGATGTGTGAGGTGAGGTAGAATGGGACGTGTGAGGAGAGGTAGAATGGGATGTGTGAGGAGAGGTAGAATGGGACGTGTGAGGAGAGGTAGAATGGGATGTGTGAGGAGAGGTAGAATCTGATGTGTGAGGAGAGGTAGAATGGGATGTGTGAGAGAGGTAGAATGGGATGTGTGAGGAGAGGTAGAGTGGGATGTGTGAGGAGAGGTAGAATGGGATGTGTGAGGAGAGGTAGAATGGGATGTGAGAGGAGAGGTAGAATGGGATGTGTGAGGAGAGGTAGAATGGGATGTGTGAGCAGAGGTAGAATGGGATGTGTGAGGAGAGATAGAATGGGATGTGTGAGGAGAGGTAGAATGGGATGTGTGAGGAGAGGTAGAATGGGACGTGTGAGGAGAGGTAGAATGGGATGTGTGAGGAGAGATAGAATGGGATGTGTGAGGAGAGGTAGAATGGGACGTGTGAGGAGAGATAGAATGGGATGTGTGAGGAGAGGTAGAATGGGATGTGTGAGGAGAGGTAGAATGGGATGTGTGAGGAGAGATAGAATGGGATGTGTGAGGAGAGGTAGAATGGGATGTGTGAGGAGAGGTAGAATGGGACGTGTGAGGAGAGGTAGAATGGGATGTGTGAGGAGAGGTAGAATGGGACGTGTGAGGAGAGGTAGAATGGGATGTGTGAGGAGAGATAGAATGGGATGTGTGAGGAGAGGCAGAATGGGATGTGTGAGGAGAGATAGAATGGGAAGTGTGAGCAGAGGTAGAATGGGACGTGTGAGGAGAGGTAGAATGGGATGTGTGAGGAGAGGTAGAATGGGATGTGTGAGGAGAGGTAGAATGGGGCGTGTGAGGAGAGGTAGAATGCGACGTGTGAGGAGAGGTAGAATGGGATGTGTGAGGAGAGGTAGAATGGGATGTGTGAGGAGAGGTAGAATGGGATGTGGGAGGAGAGGTAGAATGGGACGTGGGAGGAGTGGTAGAATGGGACGTGTGAGGAGAGGTAGAATGGGATGTGGGAGGAGAGGTAGAATGGGACGTGGGAGGAGCGGTAGAATGGGACGTGTGAGGAGAGGTAGAATGCGACGTGTGAGGAGAGGTAGAATGGGATGTGTGAGGAGAGGTAGAATGGGATGTGGGAGGAGAGGTAGAATGGGATGTGTGAGGAGAGGTAGAATGGGATGTTTGAGGAGAGGTAGAATGGGACGTGTGAGGAGAGGTAGAATGGGATTTGTGAGGAGAGGTAAAATGGGATGTGTGAGGAGAGGTAGAATGGGACGTGTGAGGAGAGGTAGAATGGGATGTGTGAGGAGAGGTAGAATGGGATGTGCGAGGAGAGGTAGAATGCGACGTGTGAGGAGAGGTAGAATGGGATGTGTGAGGAGAGGTAGGATGGGATGTGTGAGGAGAGGTAGAATGGGACGTGTGAGGAGAGGTAGAATGGGATGTGTGAGGAGAGGTAGAATGGGACGTGTGAGGAGAGGTAGAATGCGACGTGTGAGGAGAGGTAGAATGGGATGTGTGAGGAGAGGTAGAATGGGATGTGGGAGGAGAGGTAGAATGGGACGTGGGAGGAGCGGTAGAATGGGACGTGTGAGGAGAGGTAGAATGCGACGTGTGAGGAGAGATAGAATGGGACGTGTGAGGAGAGGTAGAATGGGATGTGGGAGGAGAGGTAGAATGGGATGTGTGAGGAGAGGTAGAATGGGATGTTTGAGGAGAGGTAGAATGGGACGTGTGAGGAGAGGTAGAATGTGATTTGTGAGGAGAGGTAAAATGGGATGTGAGGAGAGGGAGAATGGGATGTGTGAGGAGAGGTAGAATGGGATGTGTGAGGAGAGGTAGAATGGGGCGTGTGAGGAGAGATAGAATGGGATGTGTGAGGAGAGGTAGAATGGGATGTGTGAGGAGAGGTAGAATGGGACGTGTGAGGAGAGATAGAATGGGATGTGACAGGAGAGGTAGAATGGGATGTGTGAGGAGAGGTAGAATGGGATGTGTGAGGAGAGGTAGAATGGGACGTGTGAGGAGAGATAGAATGGGATGTGTGAGGAGAGGTAGAATGGGATGTGTGAGGAGAGGTAGAATGGGATGTGTGAGGAGAGGTAGAATGGGATGTGTGAGGAGAGATAGAATGGGATGTGTGAGGAGAGGTAGAATGGGATGTGTGAGGAGAGGTAGAATGGGATGTGTGAGGAGAGGTAGAATGGGACGTGTGAGGAGAGGTAGAATGGGATGTGTGAGGAGAGGCAGAATGGGAAGTGTGAGGAGAGGTAGAATGGGACGTGTGAGGAGAGGTAGAATGGGGCGGGTGAGGAGAGGTAGAATGGGACGTGTGAGGAGAGGTAGAATGGGATGTGTGAGGAGAGGTAGAATGGGATGTGTGAAGAGAGGTAGAATGGGATGCGTGAGGAGAGGTAGAATGGGATGTGTGAGGAGAGGTAGAATGGGACGTGTGAGGAGAGGTAGAATGGGACGTGTGAGGAGAGGTAGAATGGGATGTGAGAGGAGAGGTAGAATGGGATGTGTGAGGAGAGGTAGAATGGGATGTTTGAGGAGAGGTAGAATGGGATGTTTGAGGAGAGGTAGAATGGGATGTGTGAGGAGAGGTAGAATGGGAAGTGTGAGGAGAGGTAGAATGGGATGTGTGAGGAGAGGTAGAATGGGACGTGTGAGGAGAGGTAGAATGAGATGTGTGAGGAGAGGTAGAATGGGACGTGTGAGGAGAGGTAGAATGGGATGTGTGAGGAGAGATAGAATGGGATGTGTGAGGAGAGGCAGAATGGGATGTGTGAGGAGAGATAGAATGGGAAGTGTGAGCAGAGGTAGAATGGGACGTGTGAGGAGAGGTAGAATGGGATGTGTGAGGAGAGGTAGAATGGGATGTGTGAGGAGAGGTAGAATGGGCCGTGTGAGGAGAGGTAGAATGCGACGTGTGAGGAGAGGTAGAATGGGATGTATGAGGAGAGGTAGAATGGGATGTATGAGGATAGGTAGAATGCGACGTGTGAGGAGAGGTAGAATGGGATGTGTGAGGAGAGGTAGAATGGGATGTGGGAGGCGAGGTAGAATGGGATGTGTGAGGAGAGGTAGAATGAGATGTTTGAGGAGAGGTAGAATGGGACGTGTGAGGAGAGGTAGAATGGGATTTGTGAGGAGAGGTAAAATGGGATGTGTGAGGAGAGGTAGAATGGGACGTGTGAGGAGAGGTAGAATGGGATGTGTGAGGAGAGGTAGAATGGGATGTGCGAGGAGAGGTAGAATGCGACGTGTGAGGAGAGGTAGAATGGGATGTGTGAGGAGAGGTAGGATGGGATGTGTGAGGAGAGGTAGAATGGGATGTGGGAGGAGAGGTAGAATGGGATGTGTGAGGAGAGGTAGAATGCGACGTGTGAGGAGAGATAGAATGGAATGTGTGAGGAGAGGTAGAATGGGATGTGGGAGGAGAGGTAGAATGGGATGTGTGAGGAGAGGTAGAATGGGATGTTTGAGGAGAGGTAGAATGGGACGTGTGAGGAGAGGTAGAATGGGATTTGTGAGGAGAGGTAAAATGGGATGTGTGAGGAGAGGTAGAATGGGACGTGTGAGGAGAGGTAGGATGGGATGTGTGAGCAGAGGGAGAATGGGATGTGTCAGGAGAGGTAGAATGGGATGTGTGAGGAGAGGTAGAATGGGATGTGTGAGGAGAGGTAGAATGGAATGTGTGAGGAGAGGTAGGATGGGATGTGAGAGCAGAGGTAGAATGGGATGTGTCAGGAGAGGTAGAATGGGATGTGTGAGGAGAGGTAGAATGGGATGTATGAGGAGAGGTAGAATGGGATGTGGGAGGAGAGATAGAATGGGATGTGTGAGGAGAGGTAGAATGGGATGTTTGAGGAGAGGTAGAATGGGATGTGTGAGGAGAGGTAGAATGGGATGTGTGAGGAGAGGTAGAATGGGATGTGTGAGGAGAGGTAGAATGAGATGTGTGAGGAGATGTAGAATGGGATGTGTGAGGAGAGGTAGAATGGGATGTTTGAGGAGAGGTAGAATGGGATGTGTGAGGAGAGGTAGAATGGGATGTGTGAGGAGAGGTAGAATGGGATGTTTGAGGAGAGGTAGAATGGGATGTTTGAGGAGAGGTAGAATGGGATGTTTGAGGAGAGGTAAAATGGGATGTGTGAGGAGAGATAGAATGGGATGTGTGAGGAGAGGTAGAATGGGATGTGTGAGGAGAGGTAGAATGGGATGTGTGAGGAGAGGTAGAATGGGATGTTTGAGGAGAGGTAGAATGGGATGTGTGAGGAGAGGTAGAATGGGATGTGTGAGGAGAGGTAGAATGGGATGTTTGAGGAGAGGTAGAATGAGATGTGAGAGGAGAGGTAGAATGGGATGTGTGAGGAGAGGTAGAATGGGACGTGTGAGGAGAGATAGAATGGGATATGAGAGGAGAGGTAGAATGGGATGTGTGAGGAGAGGTAGAATGGGATGTGTGAGGAGAGGTAGAATGGGATGTTTGAGGAGAGGTAGAATGGGATGTGTGAGGAGAGGTAGGATGGGATGTGTGAGGAGAGGTAGAATGGGATGTTTGAGGAGAGGTAGAATGGGATGTGAGAGGAGAGGTAGAATGGGATGTGTGAGGAGAGGTAGAATGGGATGTGTGAGGAGAGGTAGAATGGGATGTGTGAGGAGAGGTAGAATGGGACGTGTGAGGAGAGGTAGAATGGGATGTGTGAGGAGAGGTAGAATGGGACGTGTGAGGAGAGGTAGAATGGGATGTGTGAGGAGAGGTAGAATGGGATGTTTGAGGAGAGGTAGAATGGGATGTGTGAGGAGAGTTAGAATGTGATGTGTGAGGAGAGGTAGAATGGGATGTGTGAGGAGAGGTAGAATGGGACGTGTGAGGAGAGGTAGAATGTGATGTGTGAGGAGAGGTAGAATGGGATGTGTGAGGAGAGGTAGAATGGGATGTGTGAGGAGAGGTAGAATGGGATGTTTGAGGAGAGGTAGAATGGGACGTGTGAGGAGAGGTAGAATGGGATGTGGGAGGAGAAATAGAATGGGATGTGTGAGGAGAGTTAGAATGGGATGTGGGAGGAGAGATAGAATGGGATGTGTGAGGAGAGGTAGAATGGGACGTGTGAGGAGAGGTAGAATGGGATGTGTGAGGAGAGGTAGAATGGGATGTGGGAGGAGAGGTAGAATGGGACGTGTGAGGAGAGGTAGAATGGGATGTGGGAGGAGAAATAGAATGGGATGTGTGAGGAGAGTTAGAATGGGATGTGGCAGGAGAGATAGAATGGGATGTGTGAGGAGAGGTAGAATGGGACGTGTGAGGAGAGGTAGAATGGGATGTGGGAGGAGAGGTAGAATGGGACGTGTGAGGAGAGGTAGAATGAGATGTGGGAGGAGAAATAGAATGGGATGTGAGAGGAGAGGTAGAATGGGATGTGGGAGGATAGATAGAATGGGATGTATGAGGAGAGGTAGAATGGGATGTGTGAGGAGAGGTAGATTGGGATGTGTGAGGAGAGGTAGAATGGGATGTGTGAGGAGAGGTAGAATGGGATTTGTGAGGAGAGGCAGAAAGGGACGTGTGAGGAGAGGTAGAATGGGATGTGTGAGGAGAGGTAGAATGGGATGTGTGAGGAGAGGTAGAATGGGATGTGTGAGGAGAGGTAGATTGGGATGTGTGAGGAGAGGTCGAATGGGATGTGTGAGGAGAGGTAGAATGGGATGTGTGAGGAGAGGCAGAAAGGGACGTGTGAGGAGAGGTAGAATGGGATGTGTGAGGAGAGGTAGAATGGGATGTGTGAGGAGATGTAAAATGGGATGTGGGAGGAGAGGTAGAATGGGATGTGTGAGGAGAGGTAGAATGGGATGTGTGAGTAGAGGTAGAATGGGATGTGTGAGGAGAGGTAGAATGGGATGTGTGAGGAGAGGTAGAATGGGATGTGAGGAGAGGTAGAATGGGATGTGTGAGGAGAGGTAGAATGGGATGTGGGAGGAGAAATAGAATGGGATGTGTGAGGAGAGGTAGAATGGGATGTGTGAGGAGAGGTAGAATGGGATGTGTGAGGAGAGATAGAATGGGATGTGTGAGGAGAGGTAGAATGGGATGTGTGAGGAGAGGTAGAATGGGACGTGTGAGGAGAGGTAGAATGGGATGTGTGAGGAGAGGTAGAATGGGACGTGTGAGGAGAGGTGGAATGGGATGTGTGAGGAGAGATAGAATGGGATGTGTGAGGAGAGGCAGAATGGGATGTGTGAGGAGAGATAGAATGGGAAGTGTGAGCAGAGGTAGAATGGGACGTGTGAGGAGAGGTAGAATGGGATGTGTGAGGAGAGGTAGAATGGGATGTGTGAGGAGAGGTAGAATGGGCCGTGTGAGGAGAGGTAGAATGCGACGTGTGAGGAGAGGTAGAATGGGATGTGTGAGGAGAGGTAGAATGGGATGTGTGAGGAGAGGTAGAATGGGATGTGGGAGGAGAGGTAGAATGGGACGTGGGAGGAGCGGTAGAATGGGACGTGTGAGGAGAGGTAGAATGGGATGTGGGAGGAGAGGTAGAATGGGACGTGGGAGGAGCGGTAGAATGGGACGTGTGAGGAGAGGTAGAATGCGACGTGTGAGGAGAGGGAGAATGGGATGTGTGAGGAGAGGTAGAGTGGGATGTCTGAGGAGAGGTAGAATGGGATGTTTGAGGAGAGGTAGAATCGGACGTGTGAGGAGAGGTAGAATGGAATTTGTGAGGAGAGGTAAAATGGGATGTGTGAGGAGAGGTAGAATGGGACGTGTGAGGAGAGGTAGAATGGGATGTGTGAGGAGAGGTAGAATGGGATGTGCGAGGAGAGGTAGAATGCGACGTGTGAGGAGAGGTAGAATGGGATGTGTGAGGAGAGGTAGGATGGGATGTGTGAGGAGAGGTAGAATGGGACGTGTGAGGAGATGTAGAATGGGATGTGTGAGGAGAGGTAGAATGGGACGTGTGAGGAGAGGTAGAATGCGACGTGTGAGGAGAGGTAGAATGGGATGTGTGAGGAGAGGTAGAATGGGATGTGGGAGGAGAGGTAGAATGGGACGTGGGAGGAGCGGTAGAATGGGACGTGTGAGGAGAGGTAGAATGCGACGTGTGAGGAGAGATAGAATGGGATGTGTGAGGAGAGGTAGAATGGGATGTGGGAGGAGAGGTAGAATGGGATGTGTGAGGAGAGGTAGAATGGGATGTGCGAGGAGAGGTAGAATGCGACGTGTGAGGAGAGGTAGAATGGGATGTGTGAGGAGAGGTAGGATGGGATGTGTGAGGAGAGGTAGAATGGGACGTGTGAGGAGAGGTAGAATGGGATGTGTGAGGAGAGGTAGAATGGGATGTGCGAGGAGAGGTAGAATGCGACGTGTGAGGAGAGGTAGAATGGGATGTGTGAGGAGAGGTAGGATGGGATGTGTGAGGAGAGGTAGAATGGGACGTGTGAGGAGATGTAGAATGGGATGTGTGAGGAGAGGTAGAATGGGACGTGTGAGGAGAGGTAGAATGCGACGTGTGAGGAGAGGTAGAATGGGATGTGTGAGGAGAGGTAGAATGGGATGTGGGAGGAGAGGTAGAATGGGACGTGGGAGGAGCGGTAGAATGGGACGTGTGAGGAGAGGTAGAATGCGACGTGTGAGGAGAGATAGAATGGGATGTGTGAGGAGAGGTAGAATGGGATGTGGGAGGAGAGGTAGAATGGGATATGTGAGGAGAGGTAGAATGGGATGTTTGAGGAGAGGTAGAATGGGACGTGTGAGGAGAGGTAGAATGGGATTTGTGAGGAGAGGTAAAATGGGATGTGTGAGGAGAGGTAGAATGGGACGTGTGAGGAGAGGTAGGATGGGATGTGTGAGCAGAGGTAGAATGGGATGTGTCAGTAGAGGTAGAATGGGATGTGTGAGGAGAGGTAGAATGGGATGTGTGAGGAGAGGTAGAATGGGATGTGGGAGGAGAGGTAGAATGGGACGTGTGAGGAGAGGTAGAATGGGATGTGGGAAGAGAAATAGAATGGGATGTGTGAGGAGAGTTAGAATGGGATGTGGGAGGAGAGATAGAATGCGATGTGTGAGGAGAGGTAGAATGGGACGTGTGAGGAGAGGTAGAATGGGATGTGTGAGGAGAGGTAGAATGGGATGTGGGAGGAGTGGTAGAATGGGACGTGTGAGGAGAGGTAGAATGAGATGTGGGAGGAGAAATAGAATGGGATGTGTGAGGAGAGTTAGAATGGGATGTGGGAGGAGAGATAGAATGGGATGTGTGAGGAGAGGTAGAATGGGACGTGTGAGGAGAGGTAGAATGGGATGTGGGAGGAGAGGTAGAATGGGACGTGTGAGGAGAGGTAGAATGGGATGTGGGAGGAGAAATAGAATGGGATGTGTGAGGAGAGGTAGAATGGGATGTGGGAGGATAGATAGAATGGGATGTATGAGGAGAGGTAGAATGGGATGTGTGAGGAGAGGTAGATTGGGATGTGTGAGGAGAGGTAGAATGGGATGTGTGAGGAGAGGTAGAATGGGATGTGTGAGGAGAGGCAGAAAGGGACGTGTGAGGAGAGGTAGAATGGGATGTGTGAGGAGAGGTAGAATGGGATGTGTGAGGAGAGGTAGAATGGGATGTGTGAGGAGAGGTAGATTGGGATGTGTGAGGAGAGGTAGAATGGGATGTGTGAGGAGAGGTAGAATGGGATGTGTGAGGAGAGGCAGAAAGGGACGTGTGAGGAGAGGTAGAATGGGATGTGTGAGGAGAGGTAGAATGGGATGTGTGAGGAGAGGTAGAATGGGATGTGGGAGGAGAGGTAGAATGGGATGTGTGAGGAGAGGTAGAATGGGATGTGTGAGGAGAGGTAGAATGGGATGTGTGAGGAGAGGTAGAATGGGATGTGTGAGGAGAGGTAGAATGGGATGTGAGGAGAGGTAGAATGGGATGTGTGAGGAGAGGTAGAATGGGATGTGGGAGGAGAAATAGAATGGGTTGTGTGAGCAGAGGTAGAATGGGATGTGTGAGGAGAGGTAGAATGGGATGTGTGAGGAGAGATAGAATGGGATGTGTGAGGAGAGGTAGAATGGGACGTGTGAGGAGAGGTAGAATGGGATGTGTGAGGAGAGGTAGAATGGGACGTGTGAGGAGAGGTAGAATGGGATGTGTGAGGAGAGATAGAATGGGATGTGTGAGGAGAGGCAGAATGGGATGTGTGAGGAGAAATAGAATGGGAAGTGTGAGCAGAGGTAGAATGGGACGTGTGAGGAGAGGTAGAATGGGATGTGTGAGGAGAGGTAGAATGGGATGTGTGAGGAGAGGTAGAATGGGCCGTGTGAGGAGAGGTAGAATGCGACGTGTGAGGAGAGGTAGAATGGGATGTGTGAGGAGAGATAGAATGGGATGTGTGAGGAGAGGTAGAATGGGATGTGGGAGGAGAGGTAGAATGGGACGTGGGAGGAGCGGTAGAATGGGACGTGTGAGGAGAGGTAGAATGGGATGTGGGAGGAGAGGTAGAATGGGACGTGGGAGGAGCGGTAGAATGGGACGTGTGAGGAGAGGTAGAATGCGACGTGTGAGGAGAGGTAGAATGGGATGTGTGAGGAGAGGTAGAATGGGAAGTGGGAGGAGAGGTAGAATGGGATGTGTGAGGAGAGGTAGAATGGGATGTTTGAGGAGAGGTAGAATGGGATGTGTGAGGAGAGGTAGAATGGGATGTGGGAGGAGAGGTAGAATGGGATGTGTGAGGAGAGGTAGAATGGGATGTGTGAGGAGAGGTAGAATGGGATGTGTGAGGAGAGGTAGAATGGGATGTGTGAGGAGAGGTAGAATGGGATGTGAGGAGAGGTAGAATGGGATGTGTGAGGAGAGGTAGAATGGGATGTGGGAGGAGAAATAGAATGGGATGTGTGAGCAGAGGTAGAATGGGATGTGTGAGGAGAGGTAGAATGGGATGTGTGAGGAGAGATAGAATGGGATGTGTGAGGAGAGGTAGAATGGGACGTGTGAGGAGAGGTAGAATGGGATGTGTGAGGAGAGGTAGAATGGGACGTGTGAGGAGAGGTAGAATGGGATGTGTGAGGAGAGATAGAATGGGATGTGTGAGGAGAGGCAGAATGGGATGTGTGAGGAGAAATAGAATGGGAAGTGTGAGCAGAGGTAGAATGGGACGTGTGAGGAGAGGTAGAATGGGATGTGTGAGGAGAGGTAGAATGGGATGTGTGAGGAGAGGTAGAATGGGCCGTGTGAGGAGAGGTAGAATGCGACGTGTGAGGAGAGGTAGAATGGGATGTGTGAGGAGAGATAGAATGGGATGTGTGAGGAGAGGTAGAATGGGATGTGGGAGGAGAGGTAGAATGGGACGTGGGAGGAGCGGTAGAATGGGACGTGTGAGGAGAGGTAGAATGGGATGTGGGAGGAGAGGTAGAATGGGACGTGGGAGGAGCGGTAGAATGGGACGTGTGAGGAGAGGTAGAATGCGACGTGTGAGGAGAGGTAGAATGGGATGTGTGAGGAGAGGTAGAATGGGAAGTGGGAGGAGAGGTAGAATGGGATGTGTGAGGAGAGGTAGAATGGGATGTTTGAGGAGAGGTAGAATGGGACGTGTGAGGAGAGGTAGAATGGGATTTGTGAGGAGAGGTAAAATGGGATGTGTGAGGAGAGGTAGAATGGAACGTGTGAGGAGAGGTAGAATGGGATGTGTGAGGAGAGGTAGAATGGGATGTGCGAGGAGAGGTAGAATGCGACGAGTGAGGAGAGGTAGAATGGGATGTGTGAGGAGAGGTAGGATGGGATGTGTGAGGAGAGGTAGAATGGGACGTGGGAGGAGCGGTAGAATGGGACGTGTGAGGAGAGGTAGAATGCGACGTGTGAGGAGAGATAGAATGGGATGTGTGAGGAGAGGTAGAATGGGATGTGGGAGGAGAGGTAGAATGGGATGTGTGAGGAGAGGTAGAATGGGATGTTTGAGGAGAGGTAGAATGGGACGTGTGAGGAGAGGTAGAATGGGATTTGTGAGGAGAGGTAAAATGGGATGTGTGAGGAGAGGTAGAATGGGACGTGTGAGGAGAGGTAGGATGGGATGTGTGAGCAGAGGTAGAATGGGATGTGTCAGGAGAGGGAGAATGGGATGTGTGAGGAGAGGTAGAATGGGATGTATGAGGAGAGGTAGAATGGGATGTGGGAGGAGAGATAGAATTGGATGTGGGAGGAGAGATAGAATTGGATGTGTGAGGAGAGGTAGAATGGGATGTTTGAGGAGAGGTAGAATGGGATGTTTGAGGAGAGGTAGAATGGGATGTTTGAGGAGACGTAGAATGGGATGTGTGAGGAGAGGTAGAATGGGATGTGTGAGGAGAGGTAGAATGGGATGTTTGAGGAGAGGTAGAATGGGATGTGTGAGGAGAGGTAGAATGGGATGTGTGAGGAGAGGTAGAATGGGATGTTTGAGGAGAGGTAGAATGGGATGTTTGAGGAGAGGTAGAATGGGATGTTTGAGGAGAGGTAGAATGGGATGTGTGAGGAGAGATAGAATGGGATGTGTGAGGAGAGGTCGAATGGGATGTGTGAGGAGAGGTAGAATGGGATGTGTGAGGAGAGGTAGAATGGGATGTTTGAGGAGAGGTAGAATGGGATGTGTGAGGAGAGGTAGAATGGGATGTGTGAGGAGAGGTAGAATGGGATGTTTGAGGAGAGGTAGAATGGGATGTGAGAGGAGAGGTAGAATGGGATGTGTGAGGAGAGGTAGAATGGGATGTGTGAGGAGAGATAGAATGGGATATGAGAGGAGAGGTAGAATGGGATGTGTGAGGAGAGGTAGAATGGGATGTGTGAGGAGAGGTAGAATGGGATGTTTGAGGAGAGGTAGAATGGGATGTGTGAGGAGAGGTAGAATGGGATGTGTGAGGAGAGGTAGAATGGGATGTTTGAGGAGAGGTAGAATGGGATGTGAGAGGAGAGGTAGAATGGGATGTGTGAGGAGAGGTAGAATGGGATGTGTGAGGAGAGGTAGAATGGGATGTGTGAGGAGAGGTAGAATGGGACGTGTGAGGAGAGGTAGAATGGGATGTGTGAGGAGAGGTAGAATGGGACGTGTGAGGAGAGGTAGAATGGGATGTGTGAGGAGAGGTAGAATGGGATGTTTGAGGAGAGGTAGAATGGGATGTGTGAGGAGAGTTAGAATGTGATGTGTGAGGAGAGGTAGAATGGGATGTGTGAGGAGAGGTAGAATGGGACGTGTGAGGAGAGGTAGAATGGGATGTGTGAGGAGAGGTAGAATGGGATGTGTGAGGAGAGGTAGAATGGGATGTGTGAGGAGAGGTAGAATGGGATGTTTGAGGAGAGGTAGAATGGGACGTGGGAGGAGAGGTAGAATGGGACGTGTGAGGAGAGGTAGAATGGGATGTGGGAGGAGAAATAGAATGGGATGTGTGAGGAGAGTTAGAATGGGATGTGGGAGGAGAGATAGAATGGGATGTGTGAGGAGAGGTAGAATGGGACGTGTGAGGAGAGGTAGAATGTGATGTGGGAGGAGAGGTAGAATGGGACGTGTGAGGAGAGGTAGAATGGGATGTGGGAGGAGAGGTAGAATGGGACGTGTGAGGAGAGGTAGAATGGGATGTGGGAGGAGAAATAGAATGGGATGTGTGAGGAGATGTAGAATGGGATGTGGGAGGATAGATAGAATGGAATGTATGAGGAGAGGTAGAATGGGATGTGTGAGGAGAGGTAGATTGGGATGTGTGAGGAGAGGTAGAATGGGATGTGTGAGGAGAGGTAGAATGGGATGTGTGAGGAGAGGCAGAAAGGGACGTGTGAGGAGAGGTAGAATGGGATGTGTGAGGAGAGGTAGAATGGGATGTGTGAGGAGAGGTAGAATGGGATGTGTGAGGAGAGGTAGATTGGGATGTGTGAGGAGAGGTAGAATGGGATGTGGGAGGAGAGGTAGAATGGGATGTGTGAGGAGAGGTAGAATGGGATGTGTGAGGAGAGGTGTAATGGGATGTGTGAGGAGAGGTAGAATGGGGCGTGTGAGGAGAGGTGTAATGGGATGTGTGAGGAGAGGCAGAAAGGGACGTGTGAGGAGAGGTAGAATGGGCTGTGTGAGGAGAGGTAGAATGGGATGTGTGAGGAGAGGTAGAATGGGATGTGGGAGGAGAGGTAGAATGGGATGTGTGAGGAGAGGTAGAATGGGGCGTGTGAGGAGAGGTGTAATGGGATGTGTGAGGAGAGGCAGAAAGGGACGTGTGAGGAGAGGTAGAATGGGATGTGTGAGGAGAGGTAGAATGGGATGTGTGAGGAGAGGTAGAATGGGATGTGGGAGGAGAGGTAGAATGGGATGTGTGAGGAGAGGTAGAATGGGATGTGTGAGGAGAGGTAGAATGGGATGTGTGAGGAGAGGTAGAATGGGATGTGTGAGGAGAGGTAGAATGGGATGTGTGAGGAGTGGTAGAATGGGATGTGAGGAGAGGTAGAATGGGATGTGTGAGGAGAGGTAGAATGGGATGTGGGAGGAGAAATAGAATGGGATGTGTGAGGAGAGGTAGAATGGGATGTGTGAGGAGATGTACAATGGGATGTGTGAGGAGAGGTAGAATGGGACGTGTGAGGAGAGGTAGAATGGGATGTGTGAGGATAGGTAGAATGGGATGTGTGAGGAGAGGTAGAATGGGATGTGTGAGGAGAGGTAGAATGGGACGTGTGAGGAGAGGTAGAATGGGATGTGTGAGGAGAGGTAGAATGGGATGTGTGAGGAGAGGTAGAATGGGATGTGTGAGGAGAGGTAGAATGGGATGTGTGAGGAGAGGTAGAATGGGATGTGTGAAGAAAAGGAGAATAGGACTATTGAGAAGACTGTTAGATTTGAACGTGTGAGATTAGAGTTTTAAAGTGACCTGTTAGAGGAGTCGTGGACTGTCAAGCCTTACAGAATTTTCCATCACTGGACAATTGAGAATCATGGACTGGGGAAATGATGTAACTGTATGTCAATAAATAACAACCTGTTTCCTTGTATTGTTGTATATTTGCTTTAAGTGGTTGTTGTTGTTGCAATATGTAAATTGCCCATGGACAAAATCGGTGCGCTGAGAGGAGTTTGTTGCCTGCCCAGTTCAAATAAAATTAGAGGGAAGATTGATGTTAAGCCAAGGGTTCAGATATTCTGGAACTGCTACCACTCTACGAACTGACCAAGGAAATCTTATCTATGTAGCACTAAAGACTCTCCTCTTTATATATGGCTCATTGAACTTTAAAGTGTTTTTTAGATCCCATTTGCAGTAGTCCTCTTGAATTGCATAACAACACTCTGTCCATTCCTCTATTCATTTTAATCACAGCCTGCCTGGCACTCTACATTCATAGAAATATACTCACAACACAGCTCCACTTCAGAACACTAGTTTTCTGTATTTCTCATGTCTACTCATTTATGAACTAGTTTCCATCTCCAGCACACCATGCAGACTTAGAGAAGCCACGGTGCTTAGTTAATTTATTTTGAGGCTGTTTTGCTTCCATATCAACATCACATATTATATAGTGTGAACAGTTTATGCTTCTAAATAACTGTATAGTGATTGTCAGAAAATAACTAGAACACATTTGGGAATCTTTTAATGCATTTTGGGAGCTCAGCAGTAAGCATTTTTATTGCAGAGAACATCTTGTGGACAGTGTTTATGGATTCGGTTAGTGAGGAAATCATAATCAATATGGAGATCATGGTGCGTGAGGTTATAGGTAGGATACACCTCCGTCAATTCTTAGAACTGAAGTGAAAACAACTTTCCCAATGCGTCATAGATTCAGTGGGCACTCAGCTTCAAATTTCAAAAAAACATAGTTTTAAGGCATCTATGAGTCAGCACCTCGCCATTTCCTATTTTTACCAGTTTAAACCACTTCCAGCCCATACCAGTTAAAATACCATTATAATAAAGCTGTGGGGTCAGAACAGGATAACCGTTTATTGTGGGCTATCAATAATCTGTCCATAAAATGCTCAATTAGGCACAAATTTATTCAGGACATATAATACAAATATAGTAACATTATAGGTTCCTTCAACTGAGGTGAAATATGAACAAAGGACAAACAGGAGAATTGGGTAGCATGGTGGTTTAGCCTACTAACCTTTCACCTCTAAGACCTGCAGTTCAATCTAGCTCAGACTGATGAGCTAAAAAGCATTCTATGTTTGATGGCTGTAAGGGTGCTTCCTAAATACTGGGTAATCTCAACCCAAATTTTGTAAGTGCAGCCTAAAGCAGAATATGGCATATAATTCAACACAAATTGAGAACCTCATTCAGAGGCCACAAGAAAAGGGAGTAAGGAAAAATTCACAATGATGAAACACACCAGGAAAAGTGGCGATAAGTTGAGGGAGGTTTACTTTACATCTGGCCATGCTCTACCTACTTGGGAAGTCTTCGTGTTGGCAATGACTGCCAAAAGTACCAAAGTGTTGATCTGTTATCCAGCACTGATGTCGATCATCATGTTGAGCATAAAAGATTCACCAACAAATTAAAAAATAATAAGGAAAAAGAATGTGACGTACACAGGGCTCTGTGGATAACTGCATCATATGGGCCTGTGCTGTGTTGCCTGATCTCAGGCCAGGCAAATGTAAGGGAGATACAATTGGTCTCAGTGCCCCTATGATATAAAGGAGAAAGAAATCTTCCAGGCCCCTACTGCAAAGTAGAGCTGCCTGTGCATTCCTGATGCGCAGTAACATAGAAGATAGGAGCAGGAGTAGGTCATTCGGCCCCTCGAGCTTGCTCCGCCATTCAATGTGATCATGGCTGATCATCCAAATTCAGTACCCGGTCCCTGCTTTCTCCCCATACCCCTTGATCCCTTTAGCCTTGAGAAGTATATCCAACTCCTTCTTGAATATATTTAATGAATTGGCCTCTACTGCCTTCTGTGGTAGAGAATTCCACAGGTTCACCACACTCTGGGTGAAGAAATTCCTCCTCATTTCTGTCCTAAATGGCCTACCCCTTATCCTTAGACTGTGACCCCTGGTTCTGGACTCCCCAACCATCGGGAACATCCTTCCAGCATCTAGTCTGTCTAGTCCTGTTAGAATTTTATAAGTTTCGATGAGATCCTCTCTCATTCTTCTAAACTCCAGCGAGTACAAGCCCAATCGATCCAATCTCCCTCATACGTCATTCCTGCCATCCAGGTATCAGCCTGGTGAATCTTCGCTGAACTCCTTCCATGGCAAGGACACCCTTCCTCAGATAAGGCGACCAAAACTGCACACAATACTCAAGGTGTGGTCTCACCAAGGCCCTATACAACTGCAGCAAGACATCCTTGTTCCTGTACTCAAACCCTCTCGCTATGAAGGCCAACATACCATTTGCCTTCTTAACCGCCTGCTGCACCTGCATGCTTACCTTCAGCGACTGGTGCACAAGGACACCCAGGTCTCATTGCACTTCCCTTTTCCCAATCTATTGCCATTCAGATAATAATCTGCCTTCCTGCTTTTGCCACCAAAGTGGATAACCTTGCATATATCCACATTATACTGCATCTGCCATGCATCTGCCCAATCACCCAACCTGTCCAAATCATACTGGAGTTTCTCTGCATCCTCCTCACAGCACACACGCCCACTCAGCTTTGTGTCATCTGCAAACTTGGAGATACTACATCTAGTTTCCTCGTCTAGATCATTAATATACATTGTGAATAGCTGGGGTCCGAACACCGATCCCTGCGGTACCCCACTAGTCAATGCCTGCCACTCGGAAAAGAGCCGTTTATTCCAACTCTTTTGCTCCTGTGTGCCAACCAGTTCTCTAGCCAAGTCAGTACCTTACCCCCAATCCCATGTGCTTTAACTTTGCATGCCAATCTCTGATGTGGGACCTTATCGAAAGCCTTCTGAAAGTCCAAATATACCACATCCACTGGTTCTCCCTTATCTATTCTACCAGTTACATCCTCAAAAAATTCCAGTAGATTAGTTAGTCAAGCATGAATACCTTTGTAAATCCATGTTGACTTTGTCCAATCCTGTCACTGTTTTCCAAGTGCTCTGCTATTATATCTTTTATAATGGACTCTAGCATTTTCCCCACTACTGATGTCAGGCTTTTCTCTCTACCACCTTTTTTAAATAGTGGGGTTACATAGCCAGAAGAGGTGTATATTTTGTCTACTTGGCAAAAAAAAGACAGTATTATTCTGCGGTAGGAGGATGAGCAATTGAAACCTTAAAATGGACGCTGTCCTTCCAGAGTAAAATCAGACATTAAAGATTAAACGGCACATGTTCGGTCTTTTGAGCTGTGACAATTAAACGGCCACATTCTGTATCAACCCAAAACATGTTCCTGTGCCTCTGGCATCTCAACTGGACAATGCCATTGCTGTTCTATTCAGTGTAACAGGTCATTAGTCTTGAGGAAATTGGTGACATACGTGTTCTCCAAATCTGTTCCTAACAATCATGAACACAAACTTAACCCTTATTCAAGGTGTCTACAGCTGTAATCTATTTTACCACCTTATCATGTACTAGCTGGAGTGCCCGGCGGTGCCGAGGGTTTTTTGAGGGCATGTTGTTATGAAAAAAGTAGAAATAATTTATATATGTATATATATATATATATATATATATATATATATATAAAAAGAGTTTGTCTGTCTGTCGGTCTGTGTGGGAAGGAGAGAGAGAGAGGGAAAGAGAGAGAGAGAGACTGGGGGGGGGGAGAGAGGCCCGGGGATCGAGAGAGAGACTGGGGGGAGAAGAGAGAGACTGGGGGGGAGAGAGAGAGAGAGAGAGAGAGAGAGATTGGGGGAGAGAGAGACTGGGGGAAGAGAGAGAGAGAGAGAGAGACGGGGGGAGAGAGAGACTGGGGGGAAGAGAGAGAGAGACTGGGGGAGAGAGAGACGGGGGGGAAGAGAGAGAGAGAGAGACTGGGGGAGAAGAGAGAGAGAGCCTGGGGGGGAGAAGAGAGAGACTGGGGGAGAAGAGAGAGAGACTGGGGGGAAGAGAGAAAGAGAGAGAGAGAGACTGGGGGGAGAGAGAGAGACTGGGGGGGAGAGAGAGAGAGAGAGAGACTGGGGGGGAGAGAGAGAGAGAGAGAGACTGGGGGGAAGAGAGAGAGAGAGACGGGGAAGAGAGAGAGAGAGACTGGGGAAGAGAGAGAGAGAGAGACTGGGGGGAGAGAGATCGAGACTGGGGGGAAGAGAGAGAGAGAGAGAGAGAGAGAGAGACTGGGGAAGAGAGAGAGAGAGAGACTGGGGGGAGAGAGATCGAGACTGGGGGGAAGAGAGAGAGAGAGAGAGAGGCTGTGGAGGAGAGAGAGAGAGAGACTGGGGGAAGAGAGAGAGAGAGGGAGACTGGGGGGGAAGAGAGAGAGATAGACGGGGGGGAGAGAGAGACAGACGGGGGGGGAGAGAGAGAGAGACACGGGGGAGAGAGGGGGAGAGAGAGACTGGGGGAGAGAGAGACTGGGGGGGAGAGAGAGTGACTGGGGGGGAGAGAGAGAGACTGGGGGGGAGAAAGAGACTGGGGGGAGAGAGAGACTGGGGGAGAGAGAGAGACTGGGGGGAGAGAGAGACTGCGGGGAGAGAGAGACTGCGGGGGAGAGAGAGACTGCGGGGGAGAGAGAGACTGGGGGGAGAGAGAGACTGGGGGAGAGAGAGAGACTGGGGGAGAGAGAGAGACTGGGGGAGAGAGAGAGACTGGGGAGAGAGGAGAGAGAGAGACTGGGGGAGAGAGAGACTGGGGGGAGAGAGACTGGGGGGAGAGAGAGAGAGAGAGAGACTGGGGGGAGAGAGAGACTGGGGGGAGAGAGACGGGGAGAGAGAGAGAGAGAGAGAGACTGGGGGGGAGAGAGAGGCTGGGGGGAGGAGAGAGACTGGGGGGAGAGAGAGACTGGGGGGGAGAGAGAGACTGGGGGATTGAGAGACTGGGGGGAGAGAGAGACTGGGGGGGAGAGAGAGAGCGGGAGTGAGAGAAAGAGAGAGAGAGAGAGAGAGACTGGGGGGAGAGAGAGACTGGGGGAAGTGAGAGAGAGAGAGACTGGGGGGAGAGAGAGACTGGGGGAAGAGAGAGAGAGATGGGGGAGAGAGAGACTGGGGGGGAGAGAGAGACTGGGGGAGAGAGAGAGAGAGAGAGAGACTGGGGGAAGAGAGAAAGAGAGAGAGACAGGGGGAGAGAGAGACTGGGGGGAGAGAGAGAGACTGGGGGGAGAAGAGAGAGACTGGGGGGGAGAGCGAGAGAGAGAGAGAGACTGGGGGGAGAGAGAGAGAGAGACTGGGGGAAGAGAGAGAGAGACTGGGGGGAAGAGAGAGAGAGAGAGACTGGGGGAAGAGAGAGAGAGAGACTGGGGGGGAAGAGAGAGAGAGAGAGAGAGACTGGGGGGAGAGAGAGACTGGGGGAGAGAGAGAGAGACTGGGGGGAGAGAGAGAGAGACTGGGGGGAGAGAGAGAGAGAGAGGCTGGGGGGAGAGAGAGAGAGGCTGGGGGGAGAGAGATCGAGACTGGGGGGAGAGAGAGAGAGAGACTGGGGGGGAGAGAGAGACTGGGGGGAGAGACAGACTGGGGGGAGAGAGAGACTGGGGGAGAGAAAGACTGGGGGGAGAGAGAGACTGGGGGAGAGAGAGACTGGGCGGAAGAGAGAGACTGGGGAAGAAAGAGAGAGAGAGAGAGGGAGACTGGGGGGGAAGAGAGAGAGATAGACGGGGGAGAGAGAGAGACGGGGGGGAGAGAGAGAGAGAGACACGGGGGGAGAGAGAGACTGGGGGGGAGAGAGAGAGACTGGGGGGGGAGAGAGAGACTGGGGGGGGAGAGAGAGACTGGGGGGGAGAGAGAGACTGGGGGGAGAGAGAGACTGCGGGGGAGAGAGAGACTGCGGGGGAGAGAGAGACTGCGGGGGAGAGAGAGACTGCGGGGGTGAGAGAGACTGGGGGGAGAGAGAGACTGGGGGGAGAGAGAGACTGGGGGGAGAGAGAGAGACTGGGGGGAGAGAGAGACTGGGGGAGAGAGAGACTGGGGGGGGAGAGAGAGACTGGGGGGAGAGAGAGACTGGGGGGAGAGAGAGACTGGGGGGGAGAGAGAGACGGGGAGAGAGAGAGAGAGAGAGAGAGACTGGGGGGAGAGAGAGACGGGGGGAGAGAGAGACTGGGGGGAGAGAGAGACTGGGGGGAGAGAGAGACTGGGGGGAGAGAGAGGCTGGGGGGAGAGAGAGACTGGGGGGTAGAGAGAGAGCGGGAGAGAGAGAAAGAGAGAGAGAGAGAGAGAGAGAGACTGGGGGGAGAGAGAGAGACTGGGGGGAAGAGAGAGAGAGAGAGACTGGGGGAAGAGAGAGAGAGAGACTGGGGGGGAAGAGAGAGAGAGAGAGAGACTGGGGGGAGAGAGAGACTAGGGGGGAGAGAGAGAGAGAGACTGGGGGGAGAGAGAGACTGGGGAGAGAGAGAGAGACTGGGGGGGAGAGAGAGAGAGACTGGGGGGGAGAGAGAGAGAGAGAGAGAGACTGGGGGGAGAGAGAGAGAGACGAGGGGGAGAGAGAGAGAGACGGGGGGAGAGAGAGAGAGAGAGACTGGGGGGTGAGAGAGAGAGAGAGACGGGGGGAGAGAGAGAGAGAGAGAGACTGGGGTAAGAGATGGGGGGAAGAGAGAGAGAGAGAGAGAGATGGGGGAGAGGGGGGGAGAGAGGGAGAGAGAGAGGGAAGGATGCTTTGGCAACATAAGATGTACATTGTCATGCCAATAAAGCGATTTGAATTGAATTGAATTGAATTGAATTGAGAGAGAGAGAAAGGGGCCGGAGTGCCCTTGCGCGGGGTAGCGCCCGAGGCCCGGCCCGAGTCACCCCAGCCGAGCTGGCGCTGCGGCACGCTGACCGAGTAACCCGACAACAATACCGTCCTCACCTGTCACGAAGAGACTGGGGGGAAGAGAGAGACTGGGGGGAAGGGAGAGAGAGAGATGGGGGGGGCAGTGAGAGAGACTGGGGGAGAGAAAGAGATGGGGGAGAGAGAGAGAGAGAGAGAGAGAGAGAGAGAGACTGGGGGGGAGAGAGAGACTGGGGGGGAGAGAGAGACTGGGGGGAGAGAGAGACTGGGGGGAGAGAGAGACTGGGGGGGAGAGAGAGAGCGGGAGAGAGAGAAAGAGAGAGAGAGAGAGAGAGAGACTGGGGGGAGAGAGAGACTGGGGGAAGAGAGAGAGAGATGGGGGGAGAGAGAGACTGGGGGGGAGAGAGAACCTGGGGGGAAGAGAGAAAGAGAGAGAGCCAGGGGGAGAGAGAGACTGGGGGGGGAGAGAGAGAGAGACTGGGGGAGAAGAGATGGGGGGAGAAGAGAGAGACTGGGGGGGAGAGCGAGAGAGAGAGAGAGACTGGGGGGAAGAGAGAGAGAGAGACTGGGGGGGAAGAGAGAGAGAGAGAGAGACTGGGGGGAGAGAGAGACTGGGGGGAGAGAGAGAGAGAGACTGGGGGGAGAGAGAGACTGGGGAGAGAGAGAGAGAGACTGGGGGGAGAGAGAGAGAGACTGGGGGGGAGAGAGAGAGAGAGACTGGGGGGGAGAGAGAGAGAGACGGGTGAAGAGAGAGAGAGACGGGGGGAGAGAGAGAGAGAGAGAGACTGGGGGTGAGAGAGAGAGAGAGACTGGGGGGAGAGAGAGAGAGAGAGACTGGGGGGGAGAAGAGAGAGATGGGGGGAGAGAGAGAGAGAGAGAGAGAGATGGGGGAGAGGGGGGGAGAGAGGGGGGAGAGAGGGAGAGAGAGAGGGAAGGATGCTTTGGCAACATAAGATGTACATTGTCATGCCAATAAAGCGATTTGAATTGAATTGAATTGAATTGAGAGAGAGAGGGGGGGCCGGAGTACCCTTGCGCGGGGTAGCGCCCGAGGCCCGGCCCGAGTCACCCCAGCTGAGCTGGCGCTGCGGCATGCTGACCGAGTAGCCCGACAACAAATACCATCCTCACCTGTCACGAAGAGACTGGGGGGAAGAGAGAGACTGGGGGGAAGGGAGAGAGAGAGATGGGGGGGGGAGTGAGCGAGACTGGGGGGAGAGAAATAGACGGGGGAGAGAGAGAGAGAGAGAGAGGGAAGGCGAGAGAGAGAGAGGCGCGGCGTGCCCGTGCGTGGGGCAGCGCATGAGGGCCGGCCCGAGTCACCCCAGCTGAGCGAGCGTTGTGGCATGCCGACCGAGTCACCCGACAAGAAAGACCGTCCTCACCTGTCCCCTGATTGATCAAATATGCCTATGACACTCATTAGCTGTTGAACGTTTTTTTGAACGTTTTTTAAAAGTAAAGACGCCTATGAGACTCCCGATTGGTCAACCGCTAATTAGCGGATTTAGTACGTTTTGAACATTTTAAAAAAAGTAAATATGCCTAGGACACCCTAATAATCATAACCTTTCTTTTGATACAACGTATGTGTAGGTACGCTCTATAACTTTTGAGTGATGCCCAGACAGACAGTCACCACTATCCTTTTATACCTGCTGAAGTGCCCGGCGGTGCCGAGGGGATTTTTGAGGGAATGTTGTTGTTGGAAGAGAGAGAGAGAGTGACTGGGGGGAAGAAAGAGAGAGAGAGCGAGCGACTGGGGGGAAGAGAGAGAGAGCGAGTGACTGGGGGGAGAGGGAGAGAGCGAGCGACTGGGGGAGAGAGAGAGCGAGCGACTGGGGGAGAGAGAGAGAGAGCGAGCAACTGGGGGGAGAGAGAGAGAGCGAGCGACTGGGGGGGAAGAGAGAGAGAGAGACTGGGGAAGAGAGAGAGAGAGAGACTGGGGGGAGAGAGATCGAGACTGGGGGGAAGAGAGAGAGAGAGAGAGAGAGAGAGAGACTGGGGAAGAGAGAGAGAGAGAGACTGGGGGGAGAGAGATCGAGACTGGGGGGAAGAGAGAGAGAGAGAGAGAGGCTGTGGAGGAGAGAGAGAGAGAGACTGGGGGAAGAGAGAGAGAGAGGGAGACTGGGGGGGAAGAGAGAGAGATAGACGGGGGGGATGAGAGAGACAGACGGGGGGGAGAGAGAGAGAGACACGGGGGGAGAGAGGGGGGAGAGAGAGACTGGGGGGAGAGAGAGACTGGGGGGGAGAGAGAGTGACTGGGGGGGAGAGAGAGAGACTGGGGGGGAGAAAGAGACTGGGGGGAGAGAGAGACTGGGGGAGAGAGAGAGACTGGGGGGAGAGAGAGACTGCGGGGGAGAGAGAGACTGCGGGGGAGAGAGAGACTGCGGGGGAGAGAGAGACTGGGGGGAGAGAGAGACTGGGGGAGAGAGAGAGACTGGGGGAGAGAGAGAGACTGGGGGAGAGAGAGAGACTGGGGAGAGAGAGAGAGAGAGTCTGGGGGGGAGAGAGAGACTGGGGGAGAGAGACTGGGGGGAGAGAGAGAGAGAGAGAGACTGGGGGGAGAGAGAGACTGGGGGGAGAGAGACGGGGAGAGAGAGAGAGAGAGAGAGACTGGGGGGGAGAGAGAGGCTGGGGGGGAGAGAGAGACTGGGGGGGAGAGAGAGACTGGGGGGGAGAGAGAGACTGGGGGATTGAGAGACTGGGGGGAGAGAGAGACTGGGGGGGAGAGAGAGAGCGGGAGTGAGAGAAAGAGAGAGAGAGAGAGAGAGACTGGGGGGAGAGAGAGACTGGGGGAAGTGAGAGAGAGAGAGACTGGGGGGAGAGAGAGACTGGGGAAGAGAGAGAGAGATGGGGGAGAGAGAGACTGGGGGGGAGAGAGAGACTGGGGGAGAGAGAGAGAGAGAGAGAGACTGGGGGAAGAGAGAAAGAGAGAGAGACAGGGGGAGAGAGAGACTGGGGGGGAGAGAGAGAGACTGGGGGGAGAAGAGATGGGGGGAGAAGAGAGAGACTGGGGGGGAGAGCGAGAGAGAGAGAGAGACTGGGGGGGAGAGAGAGAGAGAGACTGGGGGAAGAGAGAGAGAGACTGGGGGGAAGAGAGAGAGAGAGAGACTGGGGGAAGAGAGAGAGAGAGACTGGGGGGGAAGAGAGAGAGAGAGAGAGAGACTGGGGGGAGAGAGAGACTGGGGGAGAGAGAGAGAGACTGGGGGGAGAGAGAGAGAGACTGGGGGGAGAGAGAGAGAGAGAGGCTGGGGGGAGAGAGAGAGAGACAGGGGGGAGAGAGAGGGAGACGGGGGGAGAGAGAGAGAGAGAGAGACTGGGGAAGAGAGAGAGAGAGAGACTGGGGGGAGAGAGATCGAGACTGGGGGGAGAGAGAGAGAGAGACTGGGGGGGAGAGAGAGACTGGGGGGAGAGACAGACTGGGGGGAGAGAGAGACTGGGGGAGAGAAAGACTGGGGGGAGAGAGAGACTGGGGGGAGAGAGAGACTGGGCGGAAGAGAGAGACTGGGGGAAGAAAGAGAGAGAGAGAGAGGGAGACTGGGGGGGAAGAGAGAGAGATAGACGGGGGGAGAGAGAGAGACGGGGGGGAGAGAGAGAGAGAGACACGGGGGGAGAGAGAGACTGGGGGGGGAGAGAGAGAGACTGGGGGGGAGAGAGAGACTGGGGGGGAGAGAGAGACTGGGGGGGAGAGAGAGACTGGGGGGGAGAGAGAGACTGCGGGGGAGAGAGAGACTGCGGGGGAGAGAGAGACTGCGGGGGAGAGAGAGACTGCGGGGGTGAGAGAGACTGGGGGGAGAGAGAGACTGGGGGGAGAGAGAGACTGGGGGGAGAGAGAGAGACTGGGGGGAGAGAGAGACTGGGGGGAGAGAGAGACTGGGGGGGAGAGAGAGACTGGGGGAGAGAGAGACTGGGGGGAGAGAGAGACTGGGGGGGAGAGAGAGACGGGGGAGAGAGAGAGAGAGAGAGAGAGAGACTGGGGGGAGAGAGAGACGGGGGGAGAGAGACTGGGGGGAGAGAGAGACTGGGGGGAGAGAGAGACTGGGGGGAGAGAGAGGCTGGGGGGAGAGAGAGACTGGGGGTAGAGAGAGAGCGGGAGAGAGAGAAAGAGAGAGAGAGAGAGAGAGAGAGACTGGGGGGAGAGAGAGAGACTGGGGGGAAGAGAGAGAGAGAGAGACTGGGGGGAAGAGAGAGAGAGAGACTGGGGGGAAGAGAGAGAGAGAGAGAGACTGGGGGGAGAGAGAGACTAGGGGGGAGAGAGAGAGAGAGACTGGGGGGAGAGAGAGACTGGGGAGAGAGAGAGAGACTGGGGGGGAGAGAGAGAGAGACTGGGGGGGAGAGAGAGAGAGAGAGAGAGAGACTGGGGGGGAGAGAGAGAGAGACGAGGGGGAGAGAGAGAGAGACGGGGGGAGAGAGAGAGAGAGAGACTGGGGGTGAGAGAGAGAGAGAGAGACGGGGGGGAGAGAGAGAGAGAGAGAGACTGGGGTAAGAGATGGGGGGAAGAGAGAGAGAGAGAGAGAGATGGGGGAGAGGGGGGAGAGAGGGAGAGAGAGAGGGAAGGATGCTTTGGCAACATAAGATGTACATTGTCATGCCAATAAAGCGATTTGAATTGAATTGAATTGAATTGAATGAGAGAGAGAGAAAGGGGGCCGGAGTGCCCTTGCGCGGGGTAGCGCCCGAGGCCCGGCCCGAGTCACCCCAGCCGAGCTGGCGCTGCGGCACGCTGACCGAGTAACCCGACAACAAATACCGTCCTCACCTGTCACGAAGAGACTGGGGGGAAGAGAGAGACTGGGGGGAAGGGAGAGAGAGAGATGGGGGGGGCAGTGAGAGAGACTGGGGGGAGAGAAAGAGATGGGGGAGAGAGAGAGAGAGAGAGAGAGAGAGAGAGAGACTGGGGGGGAGAGAGAGACTGGGGGGGAGAGAGAGACTGGGGGGAGAGAGAGACTGGGGGGAGAGAGAGACTGGGGGGGAGAGAGAGAGCGGGAGAGAGAGAAAGAGAGAGAGAGAGAGAGAGAGACTGGGGGAGAGAGAGACTGGGGAAGAGAGAGAGAGATGGGGGGAGAGAGAGACTGGGGGGAGAGAGAACCTGGGGGGAAGAGAGAAAGAGAGAGAGCCAGGGGGAGAGAGAGACTGGGGGGGAGAGAGAGAGAGACTGGGGGGAGAAGAGATGGGGGGAGAAGAGAGAGACTGGGGGGAGAGCGAGAGAGAGAGAGAGACTGGGGGGAAGAGAGAGAGAGAGACTGGGGGGGAAGAGAGAGAGAGAGAGAGACTGGGGGGAGAGAGAGACTGGGGGGAGGAGAGAGAGAGAGACTGGGGGAGAGAGAGACTGGGGAGAGAGAGAGAGAGACTGGGGGGAGAGAGAGAGAGACTGGGGGGGAGAGAGAGAGAGAGACTGGGGGGGAGAGAGAGAGAGACGGGTGAAGAGAGAGAGAGACGGGGGGAGAGAGAGAGAGAGAGAGACTGGGGGTGAGAGAGAGAGAGAGACTGGGGGGGAGAGAGAGAGAGAGAGACTGGGGGGGAGAAGAGAGAGATGGGGGGAGAGAGAGAGAGAGAGAGAGAGAGATGGGGGAGAGGGGGGGAGAGAGGGGGGGAGAGAGGGAGAGAGAGAGGGAAGGATGCTTTGGCAACATAAGATGTACATTGTCATGCCAATAAAGCGATTTGAATTGAATTGAATTGAATTGAGAGAGAGAGGGGGGGCCGGAGTACCCTTGCGCGGGGGTAGCGCCCGAGGCCCGGCCCGAGTCACCCCAGCTGAGCTGGCGCTGCGGCATGCTGACCGAGTAGCCCGACAACAAATACCATCCTCACCTGTCACGAAGAGACTGGGGGGAAGAGAGAGACTGGGGGGAAGGGAGAGAGAGAGATGGGGGGGGGAGTGAGCGAGACTGGGGGGAGAGAAATAGACGGGGGAGAGAGAGAGAGAGAGAGAGGGAAGGCGAGAGAGAGAGAGGCGCGGCGTGCCCGTGCGTGGGGCAGCGCATGAGGGCCGGCCCGAGTCACCCCAGCTGAGCGAGCGTTGTGGCATGCCGACCGAGTCACCCGACAAGAAAGACCGTCCTCACCTGTCCCCTGATTGATCAAATATGCCTATGACACTCATTAGCTGTTGAACGTTTTTTGAACGTTTTTTAAAAGTAAAGACGCCTATGAGACTCCCGATTGGTCAACCGCTAATTAGCGGATTTAGTACGTTTTGAACATTTAAAAAAAGTAAATATGCCTAGGACACCCTAATAATCATAACCTTTCTTTTGATACAACGTATGTGTAGGTACGCTCTATAACTTTTGAGTGATGCCCAGACAGACAGTCACCACTATCCTTTTATACCTGCTGAAGTGCCCGGCGGTGCGAGGGGATTTTTGAGGGAATGTTGTTGTTGGAACAGAGAGAGAGAGTGACTGGGGGGAAGAAAGAGAGAGAGAGCGAGCGACTGGGGGGAGAGAGAGAGAGAGCGAGTGACTGGGGGGAGAGGGAGAGAGCGAGCGACTGGGGAGAGAGAGAGCGAGCGACTGGGGGAGAGAGAGAGAGAGCGAGCAACTGGGGGGAGAGAGAGAGAGCGAGCGACTGGGGGGAAGAGAGAGAGAGAGACTGGGGAAGAGAGAGAGAGAGAGACTGGGGGGAGAGAGATCGAGACTGGGGGGAAGAGAGAGAGAGAGAGAGAGAGAGAGAGACTGGGGAAGAGAGAGAGAGAGAGACTGGGGGGAGAGAGATCGAGACTGGGGGGAAGAGAGAGAGAGAGAGAGAGGCTGTGGAGAGAGAGAGAGAGAGACTGGGGGAAGAGAGAGAGAGAGGGAGACTGGGGGGAAGAGAGAGAGATAGACGGGGGGGAGAGAGAGACAGACGGGGGGGGAGAGAGAGAGAGACACGGGGGGAGAGAGGGGGAGAGAGAGACTGGGGGAGAGAGAGACTGGGGGGGAGAGAGAGTGACTGGGGGGAGAGAGAGAGACTGGGGGGAGAAAGAGACTGGGGGGAGAGAGAGACTGGGGGAGAGAGAGAGACTGGGGGGAGAGAGAGACTGCGGGGGAGAGAGAGACTGCGGGGAGAGAGAGACTGCGGGGGAGAGAGAGACTGCGGGGGAGAGAGAGACTGGGGGGAGAGAGAGACTGGGGGAGAGAGAGAGACTGGGGGAGAGAGAGAGACTGGGGGAGAGAGAGAGACTGGGGAGAGAGAGAGAGAGAGACTGGGGGGGAGAGAGAGACTGGGGGAGAGAGACTGGGGGGAGAGAGAGAGAGAGAGAGACTGGGGGGAGAGAGAGACTGGGGGGAGAGAGACGGGGAGAGAGAGAGAGAGAGAGAGACTGGGGGGGAGAGAGAGGCTGGGGGGGAGAGAGAGGCTGGGGGGGAGAGAGAGACTGGGGGGGAGAGAGAGACTGGGGGGGAGAGAGAGACTGGGGGATTGAGAGACTGGGGGGAGAGAGAGACTGGGGGGGAGAGAGAGAGCGGGAGTGAGAGAAAGAGAGAGAGAGAGAGAGAGACTGGGGGGAGAGAGAGACTGGGGGAAGTGAGAGAGAGAGAGACTGGGGGAGAGAGAGACTGGGGGAAGAGAGAGAGAGATGGGGGAGAGAGAGACTGGGGGGGAGAGAGAGACTGGGGGAGAGAGAGAGAGAGAGAGAGACTGGGGGAAGAGAGAAAGAGAGAGAGACAGGGGGAGAGAGAGACTGGGGGGGAGAGAGAGAGACTGGGGGGAGAAGAGATGGGGGGAGAAGAGAGAGACTGGGGGGGAGAGCGAGAGAGAGAGAGAGACTGGGGGGGAGAGAGAGAGAGAGACTGGGGGAAGAGAGAGAGAGACTGGGGGAAGAGAGAGAGAGAGAGACTGGGGGAAGAGAGAGAGAGAGACTGGGGGGGAAGAGAGAGAGAGAGAGAGAGACTGGGGGGAGAGAGAGAGAGACTGGGGGGAGAGAGAGAGAGACTGGGGGGAGAGAGAGAGAGAGAGGCTGGGGGGAGAGAGAGAGAGACAGGGGGGAGAGAGAGGGAGACGGGGGGAGAGAGAGAGAGAGAGAGACTGGGAAGAGAGAGAGAGAGAGACTGGGGGGAGAGAGATCGAGACTGGGGGGGAGAGAGAGAGAGAGACTGGGGGGAGAGAGAGACTGGGGGGAGAGACAGACTGGGGGGAGAGAGAGACTGGGGGGAGAGAAAGACTGGGGGGAGAGAGAGACTGGGGGGAGAGAGAGACTGGGCGGAAGAGAGAGACTGGGGGAAGAAAGAGAGAGAGAGAGAGGGAGACTGGGGGGGAAGAGAGAGAGATAGACGGGGGGAGAGAGAGAGACGGGGGGGAGAGAGGAGAGAGAGACGGGGGGGGACGGGGGGAGAGAGAGACTGGGGGGGGAGAGAGAGACTGGGGGGGAGAGAGAGACTGGGGGGGAGAGAGAGACTGGGGGGGAGAGAGAGACTGGGGGG